>NW_023416314.1:38935024-40272130 GCF_014108235.1 Myotis myotis
ATGAGGTCATACTAGAGGAGGGTGGTATCCTTATAAACTGGCCATGTGAATATACAAACACACAGGGACAACAAATGCCATGTGACAATAAAGGCAGAGATGGGGTCATGCAGCCGAGAATGCTAAAGATTGCTGGCAGGCGACCAAAAGCTAGAAAGAGACAAGGAAGGATCTTCTCTACAGGTTTCAGAGGGCGTGTGGCCCTGCTGACATCTTAATTTTGGAATTCTAGCCTCCAGGACTGTGGGACAACATAATTCTGTGATTTTAAACCACCAAGTTTGTAGTACTTTTGTTATAGCAGCCCTAAGAAACTAGTAACACCATATAATAGAATAATTCAGCCATAAAAAGGAATGAAGTACAGCAGGTCTTGAACTAAGGTCATTTAATTATCATACTGATGACATACTGTAGGAACTTAACTCTTGTTTATTATATCATTTAGCCTATGGTGAAACTGGTTTCATTAGAAGCCATTTCAGATGATGTTAAGTGAGGACTTACTGTCCTGATATGCTACATCATGGTCAAACCTTGAAAACATTATGCTATGTGAAAGAAACCAAGCATAAAGTTTATATACTACATGATTTCATTTATATGAAATGCAAATAAGCAAATCTACAGACAGAAATATATATCAGTAGTTGCCTAAGGCTGGGGGAAGAGGAGGCAGGCAAAATTGCAGGGAAATGGTGAGTGAATGCTAAATGGATACAGGATTCCTTTTGGAGCTGATGAAAATGTTTTAAATTAATTGGACAACTCTTTGGATCTACTAAAAGCCACTAAATTATACATTTTCAGTGGGTGAATTGTATAGCATGTGAATTCTCATTAACGTTTGTGTGTGCTTTTTAAAAAAAATACAAAATAGGGAAAAACCAAGATGGCGGCATAGGTAAACACCGGAAATTGCTGGCTCCCACAACAAATTCAAAAATACAACTGAAAGACAAAACGGACATCATCCAGAACCACAGGAAAGCTGGCTGAGTGGAAATTCTACAACTAGAAGGAAAGAGAAAAGCACACTGAGACTCAGAGAAGGTGTGGAAGTGCAGAGGTACGGAGGCGCGCGCGGCAAGGGCTGGCAACTGAGGACGCAGCTGTCTTTTTGAATCGGGAGGGAGTCACAAGCCCCTGACTGCTCTGAACTCCAGTTCCAGGTGAGTCTCTGAGGACCCAGACTCATACAGGGAGAAACTGGACTGTCTGGCAGTGGGCAGAACTCGGAACTCTCGGGCGGCTTTCTCTCAAAGGTGCTTGCAGCGATTACCAGGACACTGAGACGTGGGGCCCCTTAGGGCATGGCTGTGAATCAGCCATAGCTGCTTGCTCCGCCCTGTTGATTCCCTGAGTCCCCACCCCACCCAGGCTGCACCAGAGGCTTTTGCATATGAATGCCCTGGCCCTTTGAAATCTGAAAATTACCTAACAAACTGCAGCTGGGCCAGACAGACCCAGAACTTCCAAGAGAAGGCCCAAGGCCCCACAGCAGCTTGCATTGCTTCACAGCTGGGCCTCATTTGGGCACCTCCAAACCCCAAACAAGGAAGGGGAATTTGCAGATCTCCTTGTAGCTCCTGCTGGGTAGCCTCAGGCAGAGGCTAAATTAGCACCTCCTTAGATCCAAGAGCCAGTGTACCCAGTGGTCAGAGTGGGACCATCCAGATTACAACTCCTCAGATCCATAAGGGACACGCTCAGGGGGCAGACTCAGTGAGCACCAAAGCTCCACTGAAGCAAGTCTTGCCTCATAAGGGTGTCTTCAGCACAGAAGTTCTCCCACCATAGACACAGCTGATTCTCATAGCCAATTGGCCTGGAGGTCAATTCCTCCCAGTGATAACTACAACAATCAAGGCTTAACTACAACAAGACTGTGCACAAAGCCCACAAAGGGGTGCACCAAGAGTGTCCTCCTCAGGTAAGTGGGGAGGCTGAGCCACTGGGCCCTATAGGACACCCAGCACACAAAGCCACTCTACCAACACAGGAAAGCATAAAAAATGCGGAGACAAAGAAACAGGTCACAAATGACAGAAATGGAGGAAAGCAAACGACTAGATACAGAGTTCAAAACCACACTTTTAAGATTTTTCAAGAACTTTCTAGAAACCGCCGATAAATTTAGTAAGGTCCTCGAAAAGACTGGTGAGACCGCCGATATATGTAGTGAGACCCTCAAGAAATCTAGTGAGACCCTCAAGGTTATGAAAAAGGACCAACTAGAAATTAAGCATACACTGACTGAAAGAAAGAATATTATACAGACTCCCAACAGCAGACTAGAGGATCGTAAGAAGCAAGTCAAAGATTTGAAATACGAAGAAGCAAAAAACACCCAACCGGAAAAGCAAAATGAAAAAAGAATCCAAAAATACGAAGATAGTGTAAGAGCCTCTGGGACAGCTTCAAGCATACCAACATCCGAATTATGGGGGTGCCAGAAGAAGAGAGAGACCAAGATATTGAAAATCTATTTGAAGAAATAATGACAGAAAACTTCCCCTACCTGGTGAAAGAAATAGACTTACAAGTCCAGGAAGCGCAGAGAACCCCAAACAAAAGGAATCCAAAGAGGACCACACCAAGACACATCATCATTAAAATGCCAAGAGCAAAAGACAAAGAGAGAATCCTAAAAGCAGCAAGAGAAAGACAGTCAGTTACCTACAAAGGAATACCCATATGACTGTCAGCTGATTTCTCAACAGAAACTTTGCAGGCCAGAAGGGAGTGGCAAGAAATATTCAAAGTGATGAATACCAAGAACCTACAACCAAGATTACTTTATCCAGCAAAGCTATCCTTCAGAATTGAATGTCAGATAAAGAGCTTCACAGATAAGGAAAAGCTAAAGGAGTTCATCACCACCAAACCAGTATTATATGAAATGCTGAAAGGTATTCTCTAAGAAGAGGAAGAAGAAGAAAAAGGTAAAGATACAAATTATGAACAACAAATACACATCTATCAACAAGTGAATCTAAAAATCAAGTGAATAAATAATCTGATGAACAGAATAAACTGGTGATTATAATAGAATCAGGGGCATAGAAAGGAAGTGGACTGACTATTCTTGGGGGGGAAAGGGGTGTGGGGGATGCGGGAAGAGACTGGACAAAAATCGTGCACCTATGGATGAAGGGGGGTGAGGGCAGGGGGGGGGGCCGGGTGGAGGGGAGCTATGGAGGGGAAAAAGAAACAACTGTAATAATCTGAACAATAAAGATTTAATTAAAAAAATACAAAATAAATATATATGACAGAGTTGAGGCGGGGGGGGGGCGATACCTGAAATACAGCATCAGGGGAGAGCTGTTCCAAGAAGTAATATGTGAAATGTGACCTGAAACCTGAAGGATGATGGCAACTGGGAGAAGAACATTCCAGACAGAGGGAACGGTGTCCATGTCCTAGGGCAAGGATGGTGAACCTATGACACGCGTGTCATAGGTGACACGCGAACTCATTTTTTTGGTTGATTTTTCTTTGTTAAATGCCATTTAAATATATAAAATATCAAAAATATAAATCTTTGTTTTACTATGGTTACAAATATCAAAAAATTTCTATATGTGACACGGCACCAGAGTTAAGTTAGGGTTTTTCAAAATGCTGACACGCCAAGCTCAAAAGGTTCGCCATCACTGTCCTAGAGTGAGAATGGGCTTGGCATTTTTGAGCAGAAAGGCAAATATGGCTAGAGTATGAGATGTAGAGAGTGGTGTGGAATGAAGTGGGTCATAGACAACATCTGCACATTTGCAGGTCAAAAAATTTTGAAGTTAATTCAAAAGCTTGCTTTCTTCCTTTTCAGCAAGGAAAGGTGATACAGCAAAATTCAAGAAGGGCAATGCTCTGTGCCACTCTAAACATTTCTGTTCTAGTTTCCCTTACAAGGTTCTCCCTCGTCTTAAACTGTTATACAGCTTGTGTCAAACACCTGTTGACCTCATTCTGGAGGTATTTCAATAACATCTAGGAAGCATGTGTGAAATTGTAATGAAGATGTAAGATAACAGACATATAAATCTGAGATGTAAACAGAATTAGCTAGCCCATTTAATAAATCTAAAATAATGAAGTGACATTAACCAGAGAGCAAGACTACAAATAAATTCAGTAAATTTATTACTACACATTTGTATACAAGTATACCTATCTCCTAAATAATAGACAAAAGTAGTAAAAACAGTATTCTTTCCCATTTTCCAGGGAAAAAAATAGTTTTGACCTAGACTCTAGGTCAGTGGTCGGCAAACTCATTAGTCAACAGAGCCAAATATCAACAGTACTACGATTGAAATTTCTTTTGAGAGCCAAATTTTTTAAACTTAAACTATATAGGTAGGTACATTGTTATTAACTTAATTAGGGTACTCCTAAGGCTTAGGAAGAGCCACACTCAAGGGGCCAAAGAGCCGCATGTGGCTCTCGAGCCGCAGTTTGCCGACCACGGACCTAGAGGCTATCTATGAGGCTATAAACAAAGCAAAGCAACAAACAAACAAAAAACTCCAACGTGATGAAAATTAGTAGTTAACTGGACTTACTGTTTGGCCTGGTTAACATGAACTCCTAGTGTATAGCTCAGCCATTTGTATGTCACCTGCAAAAAGAAGAAATTTTTTAAACATTTAAGTAACTCCAGAGCGCTAAAGGCTCTTAAAGATTCCTAGTCTTAGATGATTATGCCTTATCAATTATAATTAATGACACCCCAGTTTGGCCCAGAACCATCCATCTGGGCAGGAAGGACTGAGATGTTTATCTTACCAATACTAGGAAGTTTGTTTCACAGACCAATTAACGCAAAGGATATAAAAAGAAAGGCTATACATCAAGGAAAAAGCTCTCATTTTCCTCGCGCTCCTTGCTTTATGAAGGCCTTTTCCATCTTCTGTCCTTTCTGAGGACCACCGCCGAAAACTCTACTAAAACTCACCCAGAAGCTAGATTACTTTGAAGTGCATGGCTCGGAAAAACTCCTAAGGACAGCTGCAGCCTTACAAACATTAAAGGGCACAGGTGGTGCAGGGGTCAGGGAGTGAAGGAGGCGGATGAATACTGTGTCAGAGGTTCGACGGGGAACTCCTGGCCTCAGGACGAGCTCTTCCCTCCACCCTTCCTTGATCCCTCCTGTTACTCTGCTCTCAAGGTCTCCCAGTTCTAAATAGTGAGTTTCCAATGACAAGTGTTACGCAGGTTAGGCAAAGGCAGTGTAAGGCATGAGAAAGCATTAGCCCAGTGGTTCTCAACCTTCCTAAAGCCGCGACCCTTTAATACAGTTCCTCATGTTGTGGTAACCCCCCCCCAGCCATAAAATTATTTTCGTTGCTACTTCATAACTGTAATTTGGCTACTGTTATGAATCGCAATGTAAATATCTGATATGCAGGATGTATTTTCATTGTTACAAACTGAACATAATTAAAGCATAGTGATTAATCACAAAAACAATACGTAATTATATATGTGTTTTCCGATGGTCTTAGGCGACCCCTGTGAAAGGGTCGTTCGACCCCCAAAGGGGTAGCGACCCACAGGTTGAGAACCGCTGCATTAGCCAGAGACAGACCTGGATTGGGAAGCTGCCCATCCTTTCCGAACCACAAAGAGAGGAGTTCTGGGGCCCCTCTGTCTGCTTCAGCTGCCTTTCCTACCGACCTCCGGGTGGGCCACTGCAAATAAGTGCAATGACGTGTCTCCTCCACAGGTGATGATCTGCAGGGCATTCACATACACTGTCTCCCTGGCTCTCTACGCCTCCCTGGGAGACAGGTCACGCCGGTATCAACACCGAATTTCCAGTAAGAGGAAGCCGACTGTCCGAAGGTTACACAGCTTACCACCCAGGCCCGGTTACAGCTTCCTCAGCTGTAGACGTGGGGCTTCACGCGCCCACCCCTTCTCAGACAGGTGTGGGGGCGCCTTAGAGATGGTACCCGCCAATGCCCCTCCCCCGCGGCCCCTCGGCGGTGCCCGGGGCGCAGCACGACCCCCGAGGGGCGAGGACTCGCGGGCGCGCCACCGCACCTCTCCCGCAGGCTCTCGCTCGCCTCGGGGCACCACCAGGCAGGGGGACCCGTCTCCCCCGTCCCGCCCCCACGAGGCCACACGCACAGGGGCCGGGGACCCCGCCACCCTCGCTGGGCCCAGGACCCCAGGCGCACGCCCGCATCCCCCAGGCCTAGCTGCTCACGATCTTGTTCTGGTCCGTGACGAACTCGTCTATATTTTCCAGGTAAAGCTGGTCCGCCATGGTCTGAGCTCCGCAAGCCGCCACAACCGCAGCTCCCGCCGGCGGGAAACGTCTTTCCTCCCACTCGGATCCCGGGTCGTTTCCCACGGCAACCGCGGCGACGCGCTACGGTGGCCGGCCGAGGGTCAAACTAGTCTAGGGGGCGGTGCAGGCGAAGTAGGCGGGGCCCGTGGGAGCGGGCGGGGGAGAGGAGCCCAGAAAACGGGCGTGGTCCGCAGGGTTGGTGTGTGGAGCCCTGATTTCCAGTCTCACCTCCGCCGCTTCGTGACTGACCCAGGGCAAAACACCAGACCTCTAGGAGCCACAGCCTCTCTACCTACAAATTGGCAAAAGAATCCTTGACCTTTCATATCTTTATTAAACAAGTATTTGTCTAGTTACCTATTCTATTCCAGGCACTTCTTAGGCACTGGGTTTCAGAGCGGTGAACAATAAAGAAATAAACAAGTAATTTTAGTAGAGTGATGCCAGCTGGGATAAAGCGCTGCTTGTTATAATCCCTAAACATTGAGAGATTAGGGAAGGTTTTTCCAGAGGGGGTGGGAGGGGCAGTGGTTCCTAGAGGCGGGAGCATTTGTTGGGAAGAGAAATGAGATCATTATGATTGAAATGTCGGCAGAAGAGACCAGTGAGGAGAGATGAGACTTGGGAGACGCCTGCGAGGCTGTGTGAAGGGGCACAGGAACTTTGTGCTAAGGAAGAGTCTTCAGGTTGAGGAGTTCCAACTAAAATTTCTCTGAACGTCAGCCAAATGTCCCTTAATAATTGACTTCAAAATAAGCCACTGTAGTTCCATAGGGCCGCACAGTGGATAATCAGGCAGGCTCCAGAATTAGTCCCTGGAATTGAAACTGACTTTGATATTTGTTGTGACCTTACCTAAGCTATTTAACCACTGCACGCCTATTTCCCTGTCTGTACGATGGAAATAATAATAGTACCCACTTCAGAAGTTTGTTGCATTCAAGACACACCAAAAGCCTAAGAGCCAGGCACTGTTTTAGGTACTGGGGTGCTGGGCATACAGCTGTGATCAATAATACAGGAAGCCTGGTCACGTGTAGCTTACATTCTTGTGAAGATACTTAACTGAGGTATGGTAGTAGCTTAAAATAGGAAAATGGTGGTAAAAACTGAGAGAATTTAGTGATTTGGGTTTTCTTTTTAGAAACCTGCTGATGAATTAGTTGAGTGGGATGTAGGAATGATAGGAATTAAGGAAAATGCCTAGATTTGGAACCTAAATTTTTAGGTAAATGATGATACCTTTGGCTGCTAAAATGAGGAAGACAGAGAGAAAGAGCAGATGAGAAAATAAGTCTATTTGGCCAGAGTTATAAACAAGGTAATATACATAAAACCTTCACATCATGACTGCACACAATAAAAATCGATAACCGTTGGCTATACATTGCTATAGCCATGCACACTGCACCAGGTGCTTTGAGGGTGAGATTTCACTTAATCCTCATAGCAACTCTGCAAATGGATTGTGTTTGCCCATATTTCATAAACTAGGTTGCCAAGGCTTAAAAAGGAGATGTGGATGTTTTAGGTCACAGCCTAATGTGGTAATTAATGCTGGGACTGAAACTCATTCCTTGTCATTGCTTCACAGGAGTGGGCTATAAGTCAAGTTAACTGACCAGAGTCTCTATACTGTCCCCACATCAACAGAAACAGGTAATACAGTATAGAGTACCTAGCCCAACTTGGTCCTAAATCGCCACTATTAAAAGATTGCATGATTTCTAGAGGCCAGATTAGTGGTTACCCTTGGGAGAGTAAACTGAAAGGCTTCAGAGAAAAGGATAACATTCTGGTTCTAGATCTGGGTGCTGGTCTCAGGGTATGTTGAGTTTGTGAAAATGATTTTAGTTGTACACTCTGACACCTATAGTTTTCTGTATGTATGTTCACACCAATAAGAAGTTTAAGGAAAGTTTAAGTAGTTAAATATCTTAACTACTATGCCAAGCCTTCTTAAACCAAGAAAATAGAAAATTGGTACATGTGTTAGAAAGTATGTGTTTAGACCGGCTGGTGTGGCCCAGTGAGTGGTTCAGCGTCAACCCATGAACCAGGAGGTCACAGTTCGATTCCTGGTCAGGGCACATGCCCAGGTTATGGGCTCAATCCCCAGTAGGAGCCATGCAGGAGGCAGCCGATTAATGATTCTCTCTCATCATTGATGTTTCTATCCCTCTCTCCTCTTCCTTCCTCTCTCTGAAATCAATAAAAACTTTAAAAAAAAAAAAAAAAGAACTAGAAGGCTGACATCCCAGAAGTAATTGATATGGGAGAGTCTAATCATTCTGACAGGGCATGGGGTGGAAAATATGGATGGAACTCAATATTGGGGAAAGAGTGAGATCAACCTCTATGTAGGCAGGATCTCCAGACTTTGAGTCAGGGAGAGCCAGGCCTCTGACCAGGAAAGGAGGCGTGCAGGAGCAGCTCAGGAGCTCCACAGGTCTCTGGGGATAATATTCCAGGCAGGGAGCAGGTCAGAGCTAAGGAGTACTAGATTAAGAATTATGACTTGGGAGCCGCATAACTGCCCAAGGGTCATTACAGAGTTTCAGGGTCCCCAGACTTGTTAAGTGGTGTTTAGCACTATATCATTCAGACATTCATTCATCAAACATTACTCAAGGTCTCTTGTCTACCAGACCCTACATGGCCGACTGTTGGGAGCACAGCATGGTTTTCATGCCTGGGAATTCTGTCTGTGTGGAGTAAACAGCAATACAGTGTGAGGGAAGCACAGAGTACATGGGAACCCAACAGGGGCAACCAGCCTGGGGATCAGAGGAAATGTGGGGGGAACTGAACTCAGGGTCTCCAGGATTAGGTTCCATGTATTCCCTTCTTTCGCTTTATGCAAAATATACAACAAAGTAAACAACACACGTGTCACCATTTCCTCTTCAAAAAAATATTTTTTTATTGATTTCAGAGAGGAAGGGAGAGGGAGAGAGAGATAGAAACATCAATGATGAAAGAGAAACATTGATTGGCTGCCTCCTGCACGCCCACCCTGGGGATCAAGCCCGCAACCCGGGCATGTGCCCTTGGCTGAAATCGAACCCAGGACCCTTCAGTCCGCAGGCCAACACTCTATCCACTGAGCCAAACCAGATAGGGCTCCTCTTTTTATTCTTATTATTATTATTATTTTTATTTTATTTAAGCTGTTGTATGAGAACACGTGTACCTTGTACAGACCTTGTAGACACAAGGTACACTGTCTTGTAGAATGTACAGCCACCAAGGCCAGGACATGTCAACCTTCCTGACAGCGGGAGAGGCAGGAGTCCAAGCAAAGTTGAGATAAGCCTCCAGGCACTGCTCTAAAACACGTTATCAATTCTATAAAAATCAGTATAAAACAGTTACCGAAACAAAGCGGGTGGGCCAAGAGAGCACTCAGACACCGCTCCCCCTGTTTCATACCCACTACCACCCACTGCAACCCACGCGCACACTCACACCGCAGCTGGTGTATTCCTCCGCGCAGTCACCAGAGGTTCACACTGCTACCTCCGTGGCCTTGGACACTCAGAAAAAGAGCAGTGACCTCCCCCATCTTGCAGGTGCTTTGTATATTGTTCTTCTTCCTCCATTCCCTTGGGGGCTGGAAGGGCGTTTTGGAGGGGGTGGGGGGGAAAAGTGAAGATAATTGGAAATTGGTCACGAGAACTTTTATCTGAAGCAAGCACACAACCTCTGAATTATTAAAATTGAGGGTTGGGGTTTGGGGTGCTGGCATTTGGTGCTGGCAAGCAGCATCCGGTTCTTTACTCAGAGACCGTTGCTCTCTGGCTGCCAGCACTGCTGGTCGGGAAGACTCCCGAGAAAATGCCATGTGGCCTCAGCGTTAGCATCCTGTAAGGAAGGGGCAGAGGCCCTTCCAGACACAGTCTTGATGGAGTGGGCTGCTCTTTTTGCCTCGTTCTCTTTCTCCTGGCATCACTGCAGCTCTAGGACTGTTCTGTTTTCTTCTGTCTGAATCCGAGTTCCAGATTCTTCATAATTTTAGTTTAAAAATAGTCGTAGGCTGCCTTGGCTCGTCTCTACCACCACCTCTGTCTTTTGCCCTGTCACTGCAGATTTTCTCAGTAATTCCTCATTTTGACATTCCTAAATGGTTTGTTTGGCTTATGTCAGGTTTTTGTTTTTTTAAATCTCAGACTATCAATACCTATCTATTTCAGCATACTGAGCAGCCAGTGGACAGGTTCCTCATAGATAGGTGCTCCTTCATTCATTCTTTAATTGTTCATGGAGTTCCTTCCACTAACTCACTATATATGTGAGACACAGGAAAATAGAAGATACATATGGTGCTGATTAGAAACAGGTAAGTTCACAGTTACAAGATCATGTTATAACAGGGTGCACCCACTAGAGATGTCCAGTAGGCTGTGGGAAATGTCTGTGCTCAGATGCAGAGTATGATTGGGTATCCACAGCATACAGACGGTAACTGAGGCCATCGGAGGGGAAGACTAGATCACTCAGGGACAGAGTTGAAGGCAGAACCCCAGGGAACATCACAAGTTAAGGGACAAGCACAAAAGGAAAGGCCTGTGCAGGGAACCGAGGGGAAGCAGCAGCACTGGGAGGGGCTGGTGTGGAAACCAAAGGAGAAGCGAGTTTCAAGGAGGGAGTTATGGAGAGTGTAAAATGCTTCCCCAAAATGGTGTTGGGTAGGGACTGGGAGAGATGCACTGAATTTGGCAATTGGGAGGCCTCTGGTGACACTGGCCTGAGGAGTGAGAGGCACAGAAACCAGACTGCAGTGAGTTACGGAGTAAGGAAGAGTGAGAAGAGGAACTGAAAATAGAGGGTAGAGCACACGCTGGCGAATTAAGTATGTGGAAATGGAGAAGTGGGTGGAGAGAGGGTGTTCATGAACTTCACAACATGTCTGCGTGAGTGATAGGGGTGGGAGGTGATGATGGGCGTTTGTTTTAGAAAACAGTATGACAGCCATTCTGGGGTCTTTTCCGTCTAGAATGTCCTTGATCGGGGATGCCTCAGACACTGCAGGCCAGAATCTGCAGGAGGAGGGCATGTAGCAGACCCTCAGTTCCCAGGGGATGGAAGTTCTTCAAAGACCTTTTCATCCTGGGTTCCCAACTCCCATTGTGGCCACAGCTGGCATGGATGGGTAGGCCCTTGGCAAATATTTTTGACTGAATAACTGAATGGCTGAATAAATTGAATGAATGGGTAGGTGAAATTGAATTAAATTTTGTTCTGCTCTATAATCCCTTTGGTTGATCTACAGCATAGTGTTTGTGGAAGGTGTTGTCTACCTTTCATTCCACCACTGAACTTATTACATAGTCTGTTATCAGCGTGAGCATTAATGATAAGCTAACCCGGGGAAATACAGCTTCCTTCAAAGGCCCAGTGATTAATGAGGGGGCGGGGGGACCTTTTATAGATAAAAGTTCAGACCAAGCCCAGGTCCTAAACAGCCTTGAGAGAGGCAAAGAACACTTGCTGGAGACTCCAAAGGGGGGCTTCAGACACCCCTACATGTATAACCTTCATACTCAGTGTTTTAGCTGTAAACACTCCATGCATTTGGGGTGGACTAATTTGAATTATCTTAACTTTGAATATTTTCTTCCAAGACTTTAGAGTAAAAGACAAAAGCAGATGGTAGACTTCCCCTAAACTAGTTCTTTTCACTTCCCCTTTTTCAGTCCCACAAAGAGATGCCTTCATCACACCACTGATCACTCTCTGCTTGCCCTATTTCAGATGCTCTGTGTTAGCAGTCTTTAAAAAAAAAAAAAACCTATAAAAAACAAAACAAAACATTTTTCTTCTTATAAAGGAGATTCATGCTCACCCTTGTCTTCTCTGTTCCAATCAGCTGCCGCCCTCCCCGCCCCCGCCCCCGCCCCATTCATCTGTAACACCAGTTCCAGGATGGTGTTTCTAAAAGATATGATGATGTTACCCTCCACTCCAACCACAGTCCGGCAGCTGCACTGAATAAAGACCTCTTACCCTGGTGCCAGCCAATCCATCACTAGAAACCACAACCCCGAATGGACACACCTGGAAAACTGCTGAATATTCTATTAAGATATTTCCCTGGGACCTCTCCTAAGATTTCCACCCTTAAAACCCTTAGGATGGAGGGCCCAGTGCTCTCTCCCTCCAGGGAGCACACCCATGCCTTTCCCTTCCCTCTCCATTTTCCTCTCCCGTCTCCCTCTCTCTCTCTCCCTCCCCGGGCACATTACGATTAGCTTCCTCACTCCCAAGCTCCCAGGGCCCTTCCTTTACGCTAGAACTTGTTCACTAAGCCCATTTTTTCTCGGAATTACTTTTTCTACCTCTGTGATTTACCCAATAAATGTCCTCAGAAATAAATAAAATCAAGTAGGTAGGTGTCTTTTCTGAGTTCAAGGACAGTTGAGGACTTTTTCTCTTCGCTCCCATAACCTTAAAGCTTCTCTCTATCAGATGAGATTGTAATGTCAGTTTGACTGTTTCCTTTACTAAGTGAAGCATTCTTAAGGGAAGGGATGGTGTGTTACTTATGACAAAGCTGGTGTTCAGTAAATGTGTTGAGCGCATAACTGAATGAATGGCTCAGTCATTTAATAAGTCTGAACTGAGTGCCCACCATGTGTTTGGTATAATGCTACCCACTACGGGGGCCACAAAAGAAATACAAGGTATGTACAAAGTGTTCAAGGAATTGTTAGTTAAGTTGGAGAAATAAGATCTACTCAGGAAAACTGATTAGAGGACAAAGTAACAAAGGATTAAGCTGCTGAAGAACACGGGACACGCGGATCTCTGTTCTGATTCTGGCTGTATGTCCTTGGGAAAGGTACCTGACCCTTCTGACTTTAGTTTCCACATCTGTAAAATGGAGATAACAGTCAGACATATGAAGTCCTAGTGGAAAATAGTGCTAATAACTAAACAACACCTCTCATCTGGACAGAAGTTTGTAAAGCTGATTTTCCATCCTTTTCTCCTCTGATCAACTCTGTGAGATACATAGACAGGGACTGTAGTGTAGCAGCTATGGCAGCTTGTGAAAACGACTAGAAATTATTCCCTTCCTTCTGTCTCCACCTTTTGAAAGTGTCCTTCCAAACTGACTCTGGTTGGGCTTGGACTAGAAGAAGCATGCCTGAGTGTGGGGACTTGCCTTCCCTTGTTGCACCTGGAATCCTGAGACCACTGAGTGAATAAACCTTAGCGAGGCTGCTGGAGGGCAAGAGGCCACATGGAGGGAACCAAGGTGCCCAGACAGCAGTCAGCCAGTGACTGCCCATCACTAAATACCGGAGGAAGGCCATGCTCGGTCATCCAGCCGCTACATAACTTGATAGCTGTCCGTAGACCCATGATGGACCCCAGAGTAGGTCAGCTGAGCTGGCCAAGATTGGACAACCTATAGAATTATAAGCTAAATAAAATGATCATTGTTTTAAGATACTATGTTTAAGGGTGAGTCATTTTACAGCAAAAGCTTACTGATACAGAGTCAGAGTAGTAAAGCTTTGTAGCTGAGCAGACTGGGTTTTAATTCCAGCTCTGCCACTTACTAGCTGTGTGGCTTTGGGCAAACTATTCCATCTTTCTGAACTTCAGTGTCCTCATCTCAATAACAGGGTTAACGGCAGTGCCCATCTCCTGGGGAGATGTTAGAAATTAGCTCATGTGCTGTTTGTCTCAGCAGAACTGCCTCATACGGGAAGCCATTGTTCCGAAGAGTAAACTAAACTCCCATAAGTTTAGTGACCCTCCGTCTCCCTGACCTCTCCCCCCACACCACAATACTACACATGTCAAGAAAAGGACTGAACCTGAGACTCTCACTTGGACTGCTTGACCCCTACTCAGTCTAAGATTCCTAATAGAATAGTAGGGGAGAGTGGCTATGGGTGGGGAAGGGCATTCAATGCCCGCCTGGTGACAGATTGCCTCATGTCTAGTCTCAGTATGAAGCCAAAATAGGCTGGAGTTAATAAATGATCAAACTGAAGTTTTATCAAGATTAATCTGGCAGCACAAAGTACAACTCATTGGCAGGCATTGGAAGGTCCACTCCTTCAATCTCTAGATCCCAGGTCTCCCCAATTCTGTTGTCTTTCTCTACTGTTTCCCACAACTTAGCTCACAATTCTGAAGGTTGTCTAATCTTGGCCAGTTCAGCTGATCTACTCTGGGTCCCTCATGAGTCTACGGTCAGCTATCAAGGTGAGTCGTGGCTGGATGGCCTAGCATGGCCTCACTCCCGTATTTAGTGATGGACAGTCTCTGGCTGACTCCTTTCTCTGCGTTTTCTTACCTTAGCACTTGCCACGCTCCTGGAGCTCTGCAACAGCCTCCAACCTCCTTTGGTGTCTCCCACGCCAATCCTTTCTCCTCTCCCCACACCCTTTTCCAGATACATTTTGGGCTTTGTGCCAGCACGTTTCTGATGCTCACCAGAAGACAGATTTGCTTGTGGGCTCTTCCCAGCAGCTGGCTAGATGGCTTCTGGGTATTGGGATGAAAGATTTCCATGTGTCCGACACCTCATCCATAAAATGAGGGGCCCACAACAAGGCCTTCCAGATCTGGCCCTTTCAGACAGAGGGTGGCGCCTGAACCCTAAGAAATGATTGGCAGGTATATACCGTCAATGAGCAGCAGAGGGCAGCGTCACCTCTCCTTTTGTCACCTCCCATTAGCTGCTGGTGCTCCTTCTCACAGGAAGAATAGCAATGAATGTAGGACCTCAACAACCGATAGAAAACACTTTGTGGACCCAGCATTAATTGACTTGATTGTCTGGATTTAAAGAATAGGGGGTTTCACATTAAAATCATGTTTCAGGCTTTACTTATTAACCCAACATCTAGCTGCTATGTTTTGCCAGGGCATGTGCTGTACTGTGGACTTTAGTCCTTATCATTCCCTATGGTCTCCCCAATACTTAGGCCACGATTCTTTTGCCACTGGTCAAAGTATTCATACTGTTATTTTTCTTAAACCTTCTTCTTATAGTTGAAATATTTCTTGACCTTGTCTTTAAAACAAAAAGGGGGGGGGGCCTAGATTGAGAGGACCACAAGTTTTTTAAAAAGGGAGGGAAGAAGAACCCATCTTTTGCAAAAATGAAGTGAGCACAGTGTGACTGTTGAAAGAACACAACCTAATAAGCCATTATGAAAATTAAGCACCGTAAGAACTAAGAAGACGACTATGGAAAAGATGTGAGATGAAAAAGCAACAACATGAAAGAAAGGATTAAAATCTCAACAGAAGGTATTCTTTTGAACACAAATCCTTCTGTTATAAACTATAATTAAATGGAATAAATTATAAGTGAATAGAATAGAATAGGTGAGATGGTGACACCCTACAGAGTAGGTGTTACTGTCTCACGCTATATCCTCTGCTTATCCATACACCCAGAGGCCATGGAGCTTGACAAGCATTAGTTCAGTTGATGAAAGGAAGTGTAGTGTAGGGGAAAGAATATCAAATTGTGATGGAGAGTCGTAGATTCTGGTCCCAGCTGTACCACTGACTGGCTGTGTGACCTTGGGCAAGTCACTTATCCTCTCTGGATCTCATTCTGAACATCAAAGAAGGGAGAAAGCAAAACTCAAGATTTTGAAGGTTAACTAGGAAGTTTCTCACATTAGCCAATATAGCCCTTTTGTTTTGGGGTGAAGAACTTGGCCCCAAGGGAAAGGTGAAAAGACCTCATGGTTATAAAGAACAGAAACCAATTTTGGCTGATTTGAATAAGAAATAAATTTGTTATCGTCTGTATCTCATGAAGTCACTAGAAAGCCCATTTTAAAGTGGGCAGGAAATGAAAGCATATACCCATACACTTATACACCAGTGTTATAACAGTATTATTCATAATAGCAAAAATGTGGAAGACACCCAAATATCCACCAACAGACAAATGGAGAAACAGAATTTGGTATACAATGGACTGTTACCTGGCCATAAAAAGGAATGAAGTACTGACACAAGCTACAATATAGATGAACCTTGAAAACATTATACAAAATGTAATAATCCAGTTACTAATGATTACATACTATATTAGAAGCCCAATGCGCAAAATTCATGCACTTTTAGGGTCCCTAGTGGCTGCCGACTGCTGGCCAAGTACTCCTTCCCTTCCCTCGGCCAGCCCAGTCCCCTGGCCGAACTCCTGGTCAAGGGAACAATTTGCATACTACACTTTTATTATATAGGATGATTCTAGTCAAATGTAAGTCCAGAACAGATAAATGTATAGCCAGAAGTGAAAGGGCCAGATATTTGCTTTCCCAGCCCTCCCTTGCAGCTAGGGTATGCACATAGGATCTATGCTCTATCAGTCAGGTACATTCTTCCAGAACTTAGAATATGACACTTGTGTTGCAAAGAAGCAGGGACAATGGAGAGAGTTTACCTTGGCAGTGGTAGGGCAGTGGTAGTAACACCTAGATTTCTTGGCAGCAATGCCAGCAAAGTGAGTGGTGTCCTCTGGGTCCAGTGTTCAGGGCAGGGGTAGAGGTGGCAGGGGTGCAATTATTGAATTGGTCCTGTAGCATGATGTGGGCAGAGCTTGTCGCTGCCTTGCCTCCCTTTGTTTCTGCCAATTTTTAAAACCGCTTTACACATTGAGATATAATTCACATTCCATACAAGGCACCCACTTAAAATAGACAATTCACTTTTTAGTATATTCATCAGTATGTGCAATCATCACCAGAGTCCATTTTAGAACATTTTTATTATCTTAAAAAGAAACCCTATACCTTTATTATTCCCCCACCTTCTTACTCCTCCCTAGTCCTGGGGAACAGCTAATCTTCTTTCTGGCTATAAATTTATCTGAGTGTATGTGTTTTTGAGAACCACCTACATGCACATTCACAGTCACACACACTTACACTCACACACACATACTTTCAGATAGTCACATCCACTCACACACTCCACTTAGCCCAGAGGCTGCCCTCAGAACCAGTTCAATTGCGTGTGTCATTACAGGCTTCTAGATAAGAGAGCCAACCCCACAAGCACCTTAGGGGAGCACCTAATCTGATCATCTGATTCCTTCGTTGGACAAATGAGAAAACTGAGGCTCAGAGAGGAAAGAGACTTGTCTAGGTCACGCCTTCATTAGTTGCATCCTTTCCCAGAGAGTCAGTCTTCATTCCTTTTACCCTTTTACGTCACCCAAGTCCTTCTGGGTTCCCTGGAAAGGAACTGAGGGCCTGGGGCCCGATGACAAGGAAGGAGTTGCTGAGGGAGGTCACTGTCCACTGGGCAGAAGGAATCCTCCAGACCAGAGTATTGCTGAACACTTGGAAGCTGGGAAGTCAGCCAGCGTTTCATCTTTTGTTTTTTCCTCCTGGGGCTTCCTGTCCCAGAGGTGGATGGAGAGAGGTCATGGGGGACTTCCTGACCTCAACAAATAAACCTTCCCGTTGTCGTTGGGGAGGCAGTACTTTCAGGCCTGGCAGACCAGGTTACTGGGCAGTAACAGAGAGAGACAGCAATACTGCCTGCAGAGGTGGCTCATCCCTAGTTCCATCAAAGGTCCCAGCAAGAAGAGGCTATGCACAGGGCTGGGGTCAAAAAGATGGTCATGTGGGAGGCCAGAACTGTCTATTGTAGGGGTGGGTGAGGTGAATGGTAACTGTGTGGGGGAGAAAACATCAGAGAATGTGAAGTTGGAAGGTACCTCAGAGTTCTTCTAGTTTGTTCTCTGCAGACTCCCAGTGCTCAGAACAGTTCCCGACACATAATAGAGGCTCAATAAACATTTACTCAATAAATGAATCTAGTCCAGCACTTTCATTCAACCGAGCCAGGGAAGAAAGGCCCAGAATGGAAAAGAGAGTGTCCCAAGGGCACACTGAGTTAGTATCAGAGCCCAGACTAGCGCTGAATTCCACACCAATGTTCTTTCTACTGGGTGACAATCAGTGCAAAGGAGATCAGGGGACTTCTAGAAAACGCTCAGAGAGCTTGACACGTCCCCTCGAAGTTTGGCGATCATAGACACAGAGTTTGACACATGTTGGAGGAACTTCAGGATGAGAGACTGATAAAACTTTGTTGGACAAAGAGAGAGATGATTGTGCTGAGAGCCAGCTGTTCTCCCACTGCCCTTAGAGCAAATATAAATGTGGCCTACAGACTGATGTGGGCCTACAAGAAGGGAGGTGACCTGGGATTTTAAGTCTGGGCATGACATTACACAACTCTCTGTCAGGGTCTCTCTAGGCTGGTCTGGGGCTCGGGGTCTTCTTTCAAGCTCACTGGTTATTGGCAGAATTCAGTTCCTTGTGGCTGTGGGATGGAGGACCCTATTTTCCAACTGGCTATCAGCTGAAGACCCCTCTCGGCTCCCATAGACCACTCACAATACTTGGCCATGTGGCCTCTTATTATAGACTGAATATTTGTGTCCCACCCTCTCCAAATTTATATGTTGAAGCCCTAACCCTCAATGTGAATGGAATTTGGAAATGGGTCCTTTGGAAGTTAAAATTAAGGTTAAGTGAGGTCATAAAGGTGGGGACCCTGGTCCAACAGGAGTAGTCTATAGATATAAAAGCCTAAGCAACCATTCGACTGTTCAGCCAGTACCTATGACATGCACTGACCACCAAGGGGCAGATGCTCAAAGCACAGGCATGGAAACATGGAACAGACTGATGAATCTCAGAGGGAAGGGTGGAGCAGGGAGGGAGGGAAGAGAATAACCAAAGACCTTATATGCTAGAGGCCCGGTGCACAGATGTTTGCACCAGTGGGGTCCCTCAGCCTGGCTTGCGGCGACCAGGACTCTAGTATCCTTATAAGAAGAGGTATCTTAGCATGCTCTGTGGGCCATGAGCATACAGAGAGAAAGTAGTCATCAAAAAGCCATGAAGAGAGCTCTTACCCAAAATTGACCATGCTGACACCCTGATCTCAGACTTCCAGCCTCCAAATCAATAAGGAAATAAATTTCTGTGTGTAAGCCCCTCAGCCTGTGGTATTTTTCTATGACAGCCTGAGCTAGGTACCTCCCCATTCAGCTCCTAACACAAATGTTTGCTTTCTTCCAGACCAGACAGAGTACATCTCTCTGACTTTACCTTCTTATTAATACTTAACAGGAATTGGAGAAATTTCATTAACTGAACAATAAAATAAACAAAATAAACAGACCAAAAACTTAGGGAATTTGCCCAAGACTTCATCTAGTGGCAAGGAAAGTCCTATTTAGTAACTTGAATTTTAGAAACTGGTAGGAAAAATAAGGTATCTACCTGCAACAGTATGAGCCCAGGTCATTCAACAAAATAGTCATGCTTAGATTGTAACAGAGAAGGTACAAATACAATAACATAAGTCCACAGCATAGTAACAAAAACATAATAGTTTAGGAATTAGCCCTAGGAGAGGAATTCCCAGACTGGAAGTTGGGAGATGGGATTGTAGTCCTGATTCTTCACTGACCACTTCAGTTGCAGTGTGGAATGTATACAAGACAAACTACCTACAGACAAAAATGGACAAATGATAATAATGTAAACAGGCAATTCATAGAAGAGGAAATGCAAATAAACAATAAACATATGAAAAAGTGATCGAACAATTATTTGTCAGGAAAATGCAAATTTTAAAAAATAGGATAGTTTGTCAACAATATGTCTGACAATAAAATAAATGTTTGACAATAGCCAGCCCTTGTTAACAAATAAGGAAATGGATATCATTACACATTGCTGGTAGAGGTATATCATTATACTTAAAGTGTCCAGTTTCAACAAAAAAATTATGAGACCTGCAAAGAAACAGGAAAGTATAGTTTATACACTGTTTTATTTTTAAAGCAGCCAACAGAAATTGCCTCTGAGAATGTCTACATGTCAGATATAACAAGGCTTCAAAGCAGCTATTATGGTTCAGAGACTCAATGTTCAGCATTCAAAATTCAAAGAACTCAAAAGAAACACGCTTAAAGAAGCAAAGGAGGAGTGATGACAAAGTTTCATCATATTGAAAATGCTAACAAAGAGACAGAAATTATAAAAAATAACCAAATGGGCCCTGGCCGGTTTGGCTCGGTGGATGGAGCGTCGGCCTGCGGACTGAAGGGTCCCAGGTTCGATTCCAGTCAAGGGAACATGCCCAGGTTGTGGGCTCGATCCCCAGTGGGGGGGCGTGCAGGAGACAGCCAATCAATGACTCTCTCTCATCATTGATGTTTCTCTCTCTCTCTCTCCCTCTTCCTTCCTCTCTGAAATCAATAAAAATATATTTAAAAAATAAAAAAAATAACCAAATGGAAATTCCTGGGTTGAAAAGTACAATAAATGAAATGAAAAATTCATGAGAGTGGCTCAACAGTAGATTTGACTGAACTTGAAGACAGATTTATAGGGATTATGCAATTTGAAGGACAGAGAAAAAGAAGAATAAGGAAAAGTGAACAAATCCTCAGAGAAATGTGGGACACTATTACGTACACCAACGTTTATGGAGTACCAGAAGGAGAGAAAAGAGTAAAAAAAATATTTGAAGAAATAATGGCTGAAAATATCACATATTAGATAAAAAACATTCATCTACACATCCAAATAGCCCAAGTGAATCCTAAGAAGAGCAAATAGAAAGAGATCCACACTCAGGTTTATCATAGAAAAAAAATGCTGAGAGACAGAAAGATCCTGGGAAGATTAACAGTTGACTCTTCGTAAGATTTAATGGAAGCCAGAAGTCAGTGGGATGGCATATTCAAAGGGCTAAAAGTAAAAAACTGTCAACCACGAACTTATATCCAGAAAAACTATCTTTTATAAATGAAGGCGAATAGAAACATTCCCAGAGAAATAAAAGCTGAGAGAAATTTTAGCTAGCAGAGCCACCTTACAAGAAATTCTCAAGTAAGTTCTTTAGCTTGAAAGCAACTCTCACCCAGATGGTAATTCAAATCCACATTTAAAAAAAAAAAAAGCACTACTAAAGATAATTGTTACCTCTTATAACTGATTTTAAAAGCAATTGTATCAAGCAATACTCATATTTCTTAGGTAAGACATGAAAGCTAAAGCAACAAAAGAAAAAATAAACTGCCCATCATCAAAATTAAAAATGCCTGTACTTCAAAGGACATCCTCAAGGAAGTGAAAACCCAACACACAGAATGGAGACATCAAATAGTTCCTTCCACTCCTATGATTTTCTAATGTGAGTACTATTCTTATTTATTATTGTTTTGTTTTTTCTTTATATACTAGAGGCCCGGTGCATGAATTCGTGCACCAGTGGGGTTCCTCAGCCTGGCCTGCAGGATCAGGCTGAAACTGGCTCTCCAACATCCCCCTAGGGATTCCGGATTGCGAGATGGTGCAGGTCAGGCCACAGGACCCCACTGGTGCATGATCGGGGCGGGGGGGGGGGGGGGCGGGCAGGGATGTCAGCTGTTGGCCAGCCAGGGAGGGACTGCAGGAGGCCTCCAGGGCGTGTCCAGCCTGTCTTGCTCGGCCCCAATCTGCTGGACCCCAGCAGCAGGCTAACTTACCAGTCAGAGCATCTGCCCCCTGGTGATCAGTGCACATCATAGTGAGCAGTTGAGTGGCCTTAGCATATCATTAGCATATTACGCTTTGATTGGTTGAATGGCCGACCAGACACTTAGCATATTAGGGTTTTATTATATAGGATTTATGAGCAGGTTCTGACTCTCCTCAAGGGCAGGAAATGGGTCTCAGTCATTTTAGCATGGTTCAGTGAGGACTTTGATAAATAATTGTTGATAGTGAAGATAGTCTGAACACACCACTGCAGGGAAAGAAAACTTCTAATAGGGGGATGGTTATACATGGACTTACTAGAGGACTTGGGAAACTTTGCCAGCATCTATTGTAATTTCCTGTGGGAGTCAGACAGGAGTTACCCTGGAGCCAGCTATGACTCCATCGATGTTAATAAATTATTATTATTTTAAAAACAATCTCACAGCCTAAGGAATCTTTCTTTCCTGATAACAATCTGCCTACTTTAGTTCCTAATAAAATGCTCTGCACAGTCCAGACAAGAAAAAGGGCATTGGCCGTGGACTCCTGGGAGTAGCTGAAAGCAGATGCAATGATTTTTTGGTGGTGTCATATCTAAATAACTCAGCACAAGGGTGGCACCGTATAGACAGGTTTGTGAAACGAATGGATGCGTGACACTTTCAGGGAAAATAATTCAAGGCCTGAAACAGAATATGTAAGAGAAACCTTTAAAATAGAAAGTCTTCAGCCTCTATGAGAGAACATCAGGAAAAGATATAATAGTCGTCTTCAGGTCTTTCTATCCTGGGACCAGTGGTACTGGTTAAAGTTTAACTGATCGAAGAAAAAAAGCCCTCGTTTGTAGTTTAGCTGATTTCAATGGTACACGTACTCCTTCAACGGCCAGTTTCAAACTACTAGCACGCACACAGTCAGCTTTGAGAGTCAGTTCACTTCTGCCTGCTTCATAAAGTATTTCAACACTGGGGCACATGTGTGTGGCCACATGATGTTTACTTTCTTAGTTTATACCTCCCCTGGCTTTCTCAGTACTTTGCATTTTAAGCTCCATGATCTTATTAGCCTCCAGCCTTTTCCCAATGCTTAACTCTCCATGCCTTTAAAGATAAGACACTCACTGAGGGGTAGGGGAGGCTAGGGGACTGTCAAGGGCGGGGGGAAAAAAGGACACATATGTAATACCCTTTGTAATACTTTAAGCAATAAAAAAAAAAAAAAAGACTCAGTTCAAGAATCACCTCCTTTGGCCCAGCCAGTGTGGCTCAGTGGTCATGGTTCGATTCCCAGTCAGGGCACATGTCCGGATTGTGGGATCGATCCTCAGTGGGGGGCGTGCAGGAGTCAGCTGATTGATGATTCTCTCTCTCCCTCTCCCTTCCTCTCTCTGAAATCAATAAAACCTTTTTTTTTTTTTAAAGAATCACCTCCTTTGAAAGAAGTCATGTTTTGACTATCCCAACTGGATTAGGTATCTCCTTTACACTCCCACAGTCCCCAGATGTTCCCTATGTCACAGCACTGATCACCCTATATTGCTTTATTTGGTTGCCTCTCTTTTCTGCCCACCATGTAGTTCTGGTGGGAGCTGCCCATTACAATACACCTTCCCCTTAGTCCTGCCATAGGAGTGAAAGAAGCCATACAAAAATCATACGTACTACATGAATCCGTCTATATACAATTCTTGAAAATGCAAACTAATCTATAGAAAGCTGATTAGTGTCTGCTTGGGAATGATTGAAGGGGTCAGAGGAAGGGATTCCCAAGGGGCATAAGGACACTTTTTGGGGTAACAGAAATGTTCACTATCATGATTGCAATGATGGTTTCACAGGTGTATTCACAGTTTATTGTATGTCAATTATTCCTCAACAAAGCATTAAAGAATAAAAAGCTCAATTCTGAGCCCTCCCCAAGGGTTAGAAGGTATTTTACCTACTTTGAGCCAATGCAGGTTGCACTGAATTGTTGCAGCAGCTCTGCTGTGTCCCGTTTCTGACCATTGCCTTGGCCCTGCTGTACTTACTCTGTTTCTGGCCCACTTTGCTCCTCACTGGACATCACACCCAGCTCCCCACCGCCCACCGCCCACCGCCCATCTCTAGCCTCCTTTTTCCCAAAGTGGCACTAACACAGGCTATAACTGAAGAGTGGCAGGTGAGGGAGAGTGATTACATCACAGACAAGAAAGAAATGGAATGTCAAATATTACTTTCCTAAAGATTTATTAGCCATCTCCTGTCAGAAAGATCTCCCCCACTGGCTACATCTTTCTCCCTCTTTAAAATGTATACAACTCTCCCCTCTCTGTTCTTAAGCTTCTTACCTTCGAGTCGCTGGAGCTCCCGTGAAGGGTACCTAGACTCTCATTATCCTCTTATACAATGTGTACCTTTCTTTGTTTTGCCCTCCCCCTCCAGATCATGCCCATTCAAGGGGTAAGAAAGAAAGATTCATCTTTCACATCCAAAAAGGCTGATCGTGGTATTTGTCTAGACAACTAAAATCTTGTCTCTAATGATGAGTATAGCAGTCACTAGAAGGCAAACATGACTATGGTAAGTTTTGTCTTCAATGTCCATATTTTCCCTTCTTGCTTTAATTCATGAAGATATGCTACAATAAATGTTATCTCAGGAAATGCCTTGCTCCGAGAAGCTTAATCCAGCCACAGGTCTCATGTCAATATTCCGGCTACAACTATATGTGAAAGATAGGTAGGAGTTCACCAAGCACCATTCCACACATCTCCACCCCATTTTACAGTGTGAGGCCCATATAGCTCAAACGACTTGTCCAAATAGGACTCTGTCGTGGTAGGACAGGGGCTGGAGCCCAGCTCTCCTGACTCCATTCAATTCCATTCAATGGACAAACACTTCAGTGAGGCCCTGGGAACCCGGCCAAGGAAAAGGAGTGGTGGGGTTTTCTAGGAAGGGGCTCTGGATGGAGGTGACTTCACTGGGTGTGAGCTGAGAGCCAGAGAACATGTGATTGTTCCCCGACCCCAGATAATCTGTCCCCATCTCCCACCCCCCGCGGGTGTGTCCTGGTTAAACTGACCCTGTATGATACAAAGCTAGATTAAATTCCTGCAATCCATGAGGCCAAGCAAAGGTGGCCAAACACTCAGGAGGAGAGTTTAATTCTGGTAAGAATTGTTAAAAGGCAGGCAGGATTTCCATAGGTGGAGCTGTCAGGGTGTGAGTATTTGGGGTAATGGTCACAAGCAAAGGCCATTTGCATGGTTGAGAGTTAGGTTTAAATCCCAACTTAGTCATCTGAGTAAATTCCATTCACCTCTCTGAGCTTCTTTTTCTTTTCTTTTTTCTTTCTTTCTTTCTTTCTTTCTTTCTTTCTTTCTTTCTTTCTTTCTTTCTCTCTCTCTCTCTCTCTCTCTCTCTCTCTCTCTCTCTCTCTCTCTCTCTCTCTTTCTTTCTTTCTTTCTTTCTTTTTCTTCCAACAAGCATTTCTCCCAGCTTTACTGAGGTATAATTGATACATAACATTGTAAGTTTAAGGTGCACACATGACTTGATATATGTATGGATTGCAAAATGATTACCACAATAAGTTTAGTTAACACCTCCATCATTACCTTTTATTTCTAATTGTGGTGAGGACATTTAAGATTTACTCTCTTAGAAACTTTCAAGTATATAATGCAATGTTGTTAAGTATAGTCACTGTGCTGTGTCAATTATCTCAATAAAGCACTAAAGAATAACGCTTACTCATCTTATAGTTAAAGAATAACTTACTCATCTTATAACTAGAAGTTTGTACCCTTTGACCAACATTTTCCCATTTCCTCAACCCCCTAGCCTCTGGAACCACAATCCTTCTCTGTTTCTATGAATTCAGCCTTTTTAGATTCCACATATAAATGATCCTTGAGCTATAAAATTGAGGTAAACTATCTTCATGCAGGCTTGTTGGGAAGACTGAGATAAAACAGGAAATGTGTTTAGCATTAATGGTGGCTATTAGAACTATTATTATTGTATTCCAGGCCCTTGTCCAATTAATCCTCACAATAGCCCTGAGATGTAAAGTTTTATTAGCATGAATGTATTTCAGATCAGGGACCTTAAGCTTGGAGAAACTAAGGTCTTTACCCAAATTACTTAGTAAATACTACTAGGTTGTCAACCTCTGTGGCATGGCTACAGCAGAAGGTACACATTGGGGGACAGCAGAAAATAGTCAAGTAAATGTTATATGTACCTCATAGAACCCTGTGCACCTTTTTCTGAACTAAATAACAATACATTATGGTTCATCTTTTTGGAGGTCATTTTGATCTCAGGTGGCCAGACTCCCCTTAGACCCAAAGAAAAAATTCTTTTTTGGGGGGGAGGGTTGAGTTTTTAATTTTATTGCAAATAACTTGCAGAACTGGAAATAATTAAACTGTCACACATTTCAACGTTAATAAATACCATGCAGAAGGTTCAGTTACAACATAGTAATTTACTAAGATTATAAAGAGTATATCATTTTTAAGAGCTCATGTTTTATTTTTTTAATGGGATCATCCTGAATTTTATTTTTTTATTTATTTTTCTTTATTGATTAAGGTATTACATATGTGTCCTCATTGCCCCATTACCCACCTACACTCAAAGGAGAAATTCTTAGTGAGAATGGTTCCAAGTAGCTAACAGAATGTTTCTCAAACTCAAGTAATAGATGGGCCCCTGTTTAAAATTCCCACAGACCCACACCAAAGTTGACTTGAATTATTTTAATTTTTAATACCATTTACGTATTTATAAGCGCAAAACTGAGCATATATATTCCTGTGCTTACAGCTCTTCTACAACTCTAAGCCAAGACAAACAGAAAGTAAGCAAAACCACTACACCTATAAATTCCAATAAAACTTCAATTTAATGTGACAAAAGGTCACATCTGAAACCTGACCAGGGCACAGCTCTTTCGAGTCCTGCATGCCCACAGCACTGCGTACAGCAGGCAGTCCCATCATGCTTCTCTGGTCACACTCCTGGAAAATCATGTTGACAGAGCATCAAGGCTCCATTTGACTTCCACTTGGCACAGGAACATCATCTCCTTGGATTGGAATGACTGGGTCACACATTTGTGCATATGCTGCTCTTCTGTTTCCCCCTCCGTCTGCCTGGTGGCTTTCTACTTGTCCTTTGAGTGAATTCTTCCTCTGAAAGCCCTTACTGGCCTCCACAAGCTAAGCATGTCTCATCTACTTTGCACCCCTACTATGCCCTATGCCAGCCGTGGGCAAACTACGGCCCGCGGGCCGGATCCGGCCCGTTTGAAATGAATAAAACTAAAAAAAAAAAAAAAAGACCGTACCCTTTTATGTAATGATGTTTACTTTGAATTTATATTAGTTCACACAAACACTCCATCCATGCTTTTGTTCTGGCCCTCCGATCCAGTTTAAGAACCCATTGTGGCCCTCGAGTCAAAAAGTTTGCCCACCCCTGCCCTATGCACTCAGTCCCAGCCCTGTAGCCCCTGGAGAGTAAAATGACTCATTTACTCTCTTGTCTCACTCCAGATTATCCCCTCTGTTCCTTAGACTGCAAGCTCAGGGAAGGTAGGAACTGAGTCTGATCCATTTCTGGTCCTCACTTCCCAACACAAGGCCAGGCACAAGGTATTTGCTCAAAGAAGAATAATGAATGAATGAATGAAGTTAGGTAGCCTCTCTTCTAGGTCTGGGATATTCAGCTCCACCGTCCAGATCAGCATTTTCTTGCCTCTCTCAAACTCCCACTGTTGTTCTCTACAAGGGCTTGAAAAAAGTGTAGCCTAGACTCATAAAATATTAGAGATAGAAGAGCCCTATGTGATGACTACAATTAACATTCAGAGATGGGAACTGACTTGCCCCAGGGTACCCAGCTAGGATGTGAAAACACCAGACCAGAGGCCATGTGCTCTGATTCCCATTTCAGGGTTTCTTCTAAGACATTATTTACCATTTCTTCATTTTTGGCTAGGGCTGCCTTGGGGGAAAGCAAGTTCCCCGTGACCTCCCCTCCCCATGGCAGTGTTTTGGGAACAAACTGGATTCTCACGGTTCTCCCAATGGTGGCAGAGTGCCCATGTCAGGCAAGATATTTTTGATAATGAAAAAGAAACAGAGATAGCATCAGACCTCATTTGTAATTTCCCCATAGCAGCCGGAATCTAAAATCTCTTTGTCTCCCTTCTCAGCTTATTATGCTGCCCTTGTCCTTAGTAAAGTGGACCAAGAAAGTGGACCTGAGGCCTTTAAAAAAAAATGGTACTTATTTATTTACGTATGTATTTACTTCCAGAAGCATTTATTTTTGCAACATAGGCCAATATGGACATCCTGCAACTCCCACCCGCCTTTCCTCACTTCTTTCCCGTGGCCAAGACCACTACTGTCATCCCTGACCCCGGACATCCTTCTTCCTTCCAGACAGGCAGGCAGGCCACCTCCTCATGCCTGGCCTTCCCAGCCGGCTGGCCTGGCTTTGACCCCACAACCACCAGATCATCGTTCAACATTTAATCACTTCTCCTTTCGACACCCATCCTGTTCTCCCTCATCCTGCCTCTTGGCCAAGGCTCTGGACCTCAGGTAAAGAGAGATCTAGAAGGAAGAAACTCAGTCCTGTGGCTCATCAACTGTGTACCTGGGACCAGGCTTTTTTGTGTGGGGGGAGAGGGGCCTGTTTTTTTTTAATCCGAATATTTATTTTTACTGTGGTAAATATATACATAACAAATTTTACCTTTTTGCCAATTTTTAAGTGTACAGTTCAGTGGCATTAAGGACATGTAAACTGTTGCACAAACATCACCGCTATCCAAGGTTACCTAACGGATATGTACCAAACAACAGAGCTGCAAAATATGCGAAGCAAAAACTGATAGAACTTAAAGGAGAAACAGCTAAATCCACATTTAGAAGGGACCTCGACACGCTCCCTTCTCTGAACAATTGGTAGAACAACTAGAGAGAAAGTCAGCAAGTATGCAGACCTCACCAACACCACCAACTGACGTATTCTAATGAACATTTCTTGAACACTGCACCAAACAGCAGCAGATTACACATTCTTTTAAAGTGTTCACAGCTCGGCCAGTATGGCTCAGTGGTTGAGCATTGACCCATGAA
This sequence comes from Myotis myotis, assembly GCF_014108235.1. Taxonomy (NCBI): domain Eukaryota; kingdom Metazoa; phylum Chordata; class Mammalia; order Chiroptera; family Vespertilionidae; genus Myotis; species Myotis myotis. The sequence continues at coordinate 38,964,009 of NW_023416314.1, forward strand.
CCAAGAGGTCCTCCGTTTGAGTCCCAGTCAGGGCACATGCCCAGGTTGGGGGCTCGATCGCCACCGGGGGCGTGCAGGAGGCAACTGATCAAAGTTTCTCTCTCATCCATGTTTCTAGCTCTCTATCCCTCTCCCTTCTCTCTGAAATCAATAAAAGAACATTTAAAAAGTAAATAAAGTATTCGCAGTACATATACGAAGATGAACCATATACTGAGCCATTAAAAAAAAATTTAAGAGAATTGAAATCAAACAGAGTGTATTTTCAAACTAGAAACCAGTTTGAAATAAAAAATATAACATACTTAAAAAAATAACCCAAGGGTCAAAGAGGAAATCTTGAGGGAAATAAAAAATACATTAATTAAATGTAAACTCAGAACATATCAAACTTTGTGGTATATAGATAAAGTCATACTGAGCGGGAAATTTTTATGGCACTAAATACATACACTAGCAAAGAGGAAATATTGCAAATCAACTATCTAAGCTCCCACCTAGAAAACATAGATAAAGAAAAACAAAAGAAACTCAAAGCAAGCAGAAGGAAGGAAATAATAAAGATAGGAGCAGAAATCAATGAAATTAAAAACATTAAAACAAGAGGAACAATGAAACAAAGAACTGATTCTTTAAAGAAAATTAATAAAATTGACAAACCTCTAGCAAGACTGACAGAGAGAGAGAGAAAAATTAGCAACATCAGGAATAACAAAAAGGACAGCTACAGACCATGTAAACATCAAGAGAATAATAAGTGAATACTACAAACAGCTCTATTTTATTTTTTTTTAGTTTGGTGATGACTTTTTAAAAATTTCTTTAAATGAATCTTTATTGTTGTTGACTAGAGGCCCACTGCATCATGCACTCGGTGTAGGGGTCCCTCAGCTCGGCCTGCACCCTCTCAGTTCGGGACCCCTCGGGGGATGTCCACCTGCTAGTTTAGGCCCACTCTCCAGGGGATCGGACCTAAGCTGGAGTCAGACATCCCTCTGGCAGCCCAGGAGCCCTTGGGGGATGTCCCACTGACAGTGGGCCTAAGCCACAATCAGACATCCTTAGCGCTGCAGAGGAAGCTGGAGAGGCTCCCGCCATGGCCGCTGCACTTGTAGCCCTCAGCCCGGCTTGTGGCTGAGCAGAGCTCCCCCTATGGGAGTGCAGTGACCACCAGGGGGCAGCTCCTGCATTGAGCATCTGACCCCTGGTGGTCAGTGTGCGTCATAGCGACCGGTCTTTCCCGGTCATTCCACCATTACAGTCAATTTGCATATTACCCTTTTATTATATAGGACTAGAGGCTCAGTGCACAAAAATTTGTGCACTCGGCAGGGGAGGGGGTTTCCTCAGCCCGGCCTGTGCCCTCTCGCAGTCTGGAACTCCTCAGGGGATGACCACCTGCTAGCTTAGGCCCGCTCCCCAGGGGATTGGGCCTAAGATGGCAATCAGACATCCCTCTGGCAGCCCAGCAGCCCTCGAGGGATGTCCACTTGCCAGCGGGGAGCAGGCCTAAACTGCAGTCGGACATCCTTAGTGCTGCTGAGGAGGCAGGAGAGGCTCCCACCACCACCGCTGTACTGGCAGCCATCAGCCTGGCTTGTGACTGAGCAGAGCTCCTCCCATGTGAGAGCGCTCTGACCACCAGAGGGCAGCTCCTGCATTGAGCGTCTGCCCCCTGGTGGTCAGTGTGTGTCATAGTGACCAGTCATTCCCAGTCCTGCTGTTAGGGTCAGTTTGCATATTACCCTTTTACTATATAGGATAGAGGCCTGGTTCACGGATGGGGGCCGGCTGGTTTGCCCTGAAGGGTGTCCCGGATCAGGGTGGGGGGTCCTGCTTGGGTGCCTGGCCAGCCTGAATGAGGGGATGATGGCTGTTTGCAGCTGGTCACACACCCTTCAGGGTGGGGGTCCCCACTGGGGTGCCTGGCCAGTCTAGGTGAGGGGCTGAGGGCCATTTTCAGGCTGGCAGGTGACTGAAACTCCCAACCTCTCCTTTTTTTCTTTTTCTTTTTTTATTCTGGGATTTATTTATCTTCTATGGCTGTCACTGGAGCTGAGAGCCGGCTTTAGCTCTGATGCTCGGCTCCAGCTCTGAGACCTCGGTTTGTTTGGCTTCTATAATTGAAACACTGTTGCAATTCCAGCTCTGAGGCCTGGCTGGCTGAAAGCAGGTATCTGGGGTTTGTTTAGCTTCTATAATTGCAACATTGTTTCTTAGACTGCAGCTCAGAGGCCGGCAGCGGCAGGTGGGGAACCTTGGCTTCCTCCATCACTGGAGCAAGCAAGCCTCCTGTTCGCTTCAGCTGCCTGGCTGTTGGCTGCCATCTTGGTTGGCATTTAATTTGCATATCGCCCTGATTAGCCAATGGGAAGCGTGTCGGAGGTATGGTTAATTACCATGTTTGTCTATTATTAGATAGGATAGTATTATAGATGTCGCCTCTGTTTTTGTTTTTTCCCCATTGATACCTTCCACCCTGTACCCGCCCCTCCCAGACCTTCGCCTGACAGTTGTCTGTGTCCCTGGGCTATGCATATCTATATATATAAAAGGCTAAGTGACCGACTGTACAGCCGTCTGACTGACTGACCAGCTGGTACATACGATGTGCACTGGCAATTTCAAAATAAACACTGACTCGTGCATGCATGATACATATAGGCTATGTGACCAACCATATACACGTCCAACCATCCAACCAACTGATTGGCCGGTACATATGATGCACACTGGCAATTTAAAAATAAATGTTGACTTGTGCATGTGCAATACATATAAAGCTCTTACTGGTGCCAATTGCAAATATACAGAGAGATATTAGAATAAGTTTAATCAATTTATCAGTCATTGTTTTTATCAATGTTTTTATATCATGTTTTTGTTTTTATATCATGTATTTGTTGTTGTTATATCGTGTTGTTATTGTTTATTTATTAATCAATTTATATATTATTTTCATATACATTTTACTAATTTTCTTTCATCTCTGACACTACTATTATAGAGAAAGGGTGAATAGCGATATTAAAATATTTCTTCTAATTAATTTCCTTTCAATGTGCACAAATCCATGCACTGGGCCACTAGTATGCCTATAAATCTCTCCCTCGCATCTCCCCACCCCGCTTTTCCTCTGAAATTCATCAGTCTGTTTCATACTTTATACACATAAACTTGACAATTTAGACATAATGAACCAATTCCTTGAAAAACACAAACTACTGCACCTCATCCAATATGAAATGATTTGGATAGCCCTATAATTGTTAAGAAAATTAAATATATAATTTTAAAACTCCAGAGAAAGAAATCTCTAGGCCCAGATGATTTCACGAAGAATTCTACCAAATGTTTTAAAGAAGAATGAAAACAATCAACACAATCTCTTCCAGAAAATAGAAGACAAATACTTCCTAATTCAATTTATGAAGGTAGTATTACCCTATACCAGAACTAAAGAACCACACAAAAAGAAAACTACAAAACAATATCTCTCATAAACTTAGATCCTCAACAAAATTTAGCAAATCAAATACAACAGTGTATAAAAAGAATTATATACCATAACCAAGTGGGATTTATCCAATTCTACTATGCAAGGCTAGTCAACATTTAAAAATTAATTAATGTAATCTACCACATTAACAGGCTAAAGAAAAAAAATCACATGATCGTATCAACGACTGCAAAAAAACAACAACCCACGTTTTTGACAAGATTCAATACCCTTCATGATAAAAACTCTCAGGAAAACAGGAATAGAGGGAAACTTCTTCAACTTGATAAAACTCATCTACAAAAACCTACAACATTACACCTAACAGTGAAAGACTGAAAGCTCTCCTCCTAAGATTGGAAAAAGACCAGGATGTCTGCTCTTACTGTTATTCCACACAGCTTTGGAAGTTCTATTCAGTGTAATAACACAAAACAAGGGAATTAAATGCATACCTATCAGAAAGGAAGAAAACAGAATTATCTCTCTTTGCAGAAGACAAGATGGCCTGTGTAGAAAATTCTAAGGAATCAGCAAAAACACTCCCAGAACTAGGAAATGAATTTAACAAGGTACATTATAGGATGCAAGATGAATATGCAAATATCAGTTCCATTTCTATATATTTGCAATGAACATATGGAACAGAAATTAAAAATGCAATACCATTTACAATCACTCAAAAAGAACCCTGACCTCTTGGTTCCTGCGTCGAGGCTCAACCACTGAGAACACCCGCTGGGCCCCTGCTGAGATTGTTTAGCTTCTCCCTGGGCCTAATTCTGCTTCTATGCCGCTCTTCACAGGCGTGGTCTTGAAAGTATCTCTCCCCCGCCACACACACACCCCGCACCCAAAAACACCTCCTGTACATTAATCTCCTTTTGAGACTCTTTCTCGGGAATGACACATTACCCTACTTGTTTTTCTTTCATGCTTTAATGCTTGCTTATTGTCTGCTGTAAAAATGTAAGCTTCCCAAGACGACCTTTTCTTTTCTCCTCGTACACTGTGCACCACTGTATCCAGCGCCTACTGCACACGCGGGCCCTAAATACAGGTTTCTGGAATGAATGAATGAATGAATGAATGAATGAATGAATGAATGAATGAATGAATGGAAGAGACACACCTCATTGGGTCTTGGGATCACAGCCTCCCAAGAGCCTGTTACAAGCACTTTGGAGCTGCAGCTCAACTTGCTCCCTAGGCCCCGCCCCTCCCGGCACGCCCCCCAACCCAGGCAGGAGGCGGGGCCGCGCGGGCGCCGGCGGGCACCATGCTACTCCCCGCAGTGAGGCTGGTGCGCCTGGGTCGGGTGCCGTATTCCGAGCTCCTGGCGCTGCAGGAGCGCTGGCTGCGGCGGCTGCAGGCGGAGCCAGGCACCGAGGACCCGCCGAGGACGGAGGCGGGTGCGCTCCTGCTCTGCGAGCCTGCGGGGCCCGTGTACACGGCCGGGCTGCGCGGCGGCCTGACGCCCGAGGAGGCGGCGCGCCTGCGAGCCTTGGGCGCCGAGGTGCACACTACAGGCCGCGGCGGCCTGGCCACCTTCCACGGGCCGGGCCAGCTGCTCTGCCACCCGGTGCTCGACCTGCGGCGCCTGCGCCTGCGCCTGCGCACCCACGTGGCGGCGCTGGAGGCGTGCGCCGTGCGCCTGTGCGGGCTCCAGGGCCTGCGGGGCGCCCGCGCGCGGCCGCCGCCCTACACCGGCGTCTGGCTCGGGGAGCGCAAGATCTGCGCGATCGGTGAGCGTCGCGGGGCCGGGCCTGGCGGGGCCAGTGGAGGCGTATGTGGCGCTGGCTTTGAATCAGAACTACCCCCGTGGCTGGAGTTTTTCAGCCTCTTCACTGATGTATTGTATTCAGAGCCAGAAGGGCCCTTAGAAGTCACCTTGTACAGCTTTCCAAATGGAGAGACACGAGCAGTGAATTGCCAGGTTACTTCACTGTGTCAGGACAATAAGGGCACTTAAGTAGTTCTCACGCTTTTTTTTTAAAGCAACAATCTCTGTGTTGAAGACATTTCCTGTAATCGCCATAGTAAGTGCAGCATACACTTCCCGCACTTCGTACCCCTCTCCGATCTGTGCGCAACCCCTTGGGTGCTCCAGGCACAGTTGGAAAATCAGTGATCCGGCCCAGCTACCTAAACACACTGAGTGGGATCCTGACGCCCGGGGAGGGAGTGTGTCGCCTCTAACACCCTTTGGCTTTCTTGCAGGAGTGCGCTGTGGAAGGCACATCACATCCCATGGCCTGGCCCTGAACTGTTGCACAGATCTCACGTGGTTTGAGCACATTGTGCCCTGCGGGCTGGTTGGGACAGGCGTCACTTCCCTGAGTCAGGAGCTCCAGAGGCACCTCACCGTGGATGAAGTTACACCGCCTTTCCTGGAGGCCTTTAAGGAGACCTACAAGTGCACCTTGATCTCAGAGGACAGTTCTAACTGAAAGGCAGTCATGTCAACAGCCAGGAGGTCCTACCTTGGAAAGCACCAGGCCTCACTTGGCGTCACTGAAACCCAGATTCTGGATTTGGTCCTGTCATTCACTCACCACGAGACTGTGGGCACATCAGGAGCTCTGGCCATTGTTTCCATATGTAACCTGGTTTATTTATATCTTCCCCACCTACCTCAGATATAGAAGTGAAAACTTGAAAAGTAACACATGCTTATTCAATACAATGTATTAGCCCAGCCTGCGTGGCTCAGTGATTGAGGGTCGACCTATGAACCAGGAGGTGATGGTTCGATTCCTGGCCAGGGCATATGCCCAGGTTGCCGGCTCCATCCCCAGTGTGGGGCATGCGGGAGACAGCTGATCAATGATTCTCATCATTGATGTTTCTATCTCTCTCCCTCTTCATTCCTCTCTGAAATAAAAATATATTTAAAAAATAAATACAGTGCATTAGCACTACTATTAATACCACTTTCTAAGCTTACAGCGTCATTTCTCAATTATTACTTCCTCAGTACTGTATTTAATTGGGCAATTTTGGGCTTCCAGTTCCTTTGATTTTGTAGGAGTCATCTCTCTGGTTGACCCAGGAGGTGATGTGATGTGGTGTTTTCTGCAATAAAGGGAAGTCTCTAAAGCAGCGGTTCTCAACCTGTGGGTCGCAACCCCTTTGGGGGTCAAACAACCCTTTCACAGGGGTCGCCTAAATACACTCTGCATATCAGATATTTACATTACGATTCATAACAGTAGCAAAATTACAGTTATGAAGTAGCAACGAAAATAATTTTATGGTTGGGGGTCACCACAACATGAGGAACTATATTAAAGGGTCGTGGTATTAGGAAGGTTGAGAACCACTGCCCTAAAGAATACGATCCTGTCTTCCTGGGTTAGACTCCCCAAGCCTGATAGCTACTTTTAGTTAGGTAACCTAAACTAGGCCAAAGCCTGGGGGAAGGTAAGAGCATTTCCCAAAGATAGAAGATTGTCTATATGAGATCTCTTAAGAATACAGAGCTGTGTATTAGTTATTTATTGCTGCATAACAAATCACTCCAAAACATAAACTTAAATCCTTAAACATTTATTATCTCATATATAGTCTATGGGTCAGGAATTTGGGGGAAACTTAGCTGGGTGATTCTGGATCAAGGTCTCCCATGAGTTGTAGTTAAGATGTCATCTGGGGCCGCTGTCATCTGAAGGCTTGACGGGCGAGGATCAGCTTCCAAGATGGTTCACTCACATGCTTGGTTGTTGAGAGGAAGCCTCAGTTATTCACCATGTGGGCCACTCCATACGGCCACTTAAATATCCTCATGACCCAACAACAACTGGCTTCTCCCAGGAATTACACGGTAGCTACTAAGGTAATTCACCAAATATTTCAGGTACGCGGCAGGATTGTGCTTTGTGGCCCCCTTGTGGCCAGGTAACTTGTTCTGGTCAATGAGTTAGGAATGGAGGTGACATGTCACCTCTGAACTGGAACAGTGAATTGCTGGTATCAGACCCCTTATAGTTTCTCTCTGAAACAGTGACCAGCAACATTCAAGATGGTGGCTACTTTTTGAGGGACTGCAATGAGCAGAGCCACATGCAGCTGACGGATATGTAGTGGAATTAAGCCACCGAAATGTGGGGGTTGTTCATCACCACAGCATAACCTAGCCTATTCTGATTGACAATGTTTAGATTAGTTAGGACTCTCGCATTTGCACGTGTAGAAACCCAACTCCAACTAACTTAAGCAAAGACTCAAGAACAGAATTAGAGCATGTAGCCTTTTATGAACCCTGATCATCTTTTCTCTCCTAATCGCTGCCAGGCTTCTTGGTGTGTTTGCTTCATTTTTTCTTGCTTCCATTGGTTTGCTGTTTCCCAGGCCACCTGGTGGAAGATGGGTGCTGCTGCTGTTACCCATTGAGTGCTGGCGTAGAGACAAGGAATATCCCTAGGTTGCTGGCTTGAACAATTGGGTGGATGCTAGAAGCATTGCTGGGATGGAGAACACTGGATGAGGACCAAGTTTGGAGAGGAAGAGAGTTCAAGTTGAGATAAGTTTGAGATGCCTGTGGGAGTTACCAGTGGAGAGGGTCAGTTGGGTGTGTGTGGATCTGGAGCATGGGTGCATGTGATGATGGGTTAGGTCTGGGAGCCCAAGGAGAGAGGAGGGCAGAGGACTGATAAATGTGATGCTCAGGCTGAGGAGCAGGCCAAGGAGACTGAGAAGCAGTAGGCAGAAAAATAATGTGGGGCCTGGAAGGAAACAACATGACAATCTCAGATACTCTCTGGCAGCATGGTGAGATAGGTAGGATTATTTTATGGATGAGATAACTGGGGCTCAGGGAGGCTCAGTGACTTGTATGAGGTCATGCACTTCGGGGCAGAGTCAATCCCTGACCCCCAATCTGGGTCTCTCCACTCTCCCACAGCTGCCTCTGAAGGGTGAGCGGGGCAGGCATCCTGGAAGAGACATGCCTCCAAGAACAGGTGGACCCTGGGTTGGCAGGGCTGGGAGGATGCAGAGCAGAAGGCCGGAGTTTGGCTGACTCTTCTTCCTGCCTGGATAGAGCCCCCTCCGGTTTCCCACGGGGGCCCTTGCTCAAGGAAGGAAGCTGAGCGGATGAAGGAGGATATTTAACACTCTGGCTTTCCCGCCTCCAGAAAGCCTCTTGTTTGTGCAGAGCCTTGTCTCCATAAATAGACAGATTGTCCAGGGTCAGGTGAACCAGGGCTGAGTGTGAGGACGTAACCAACTGCAGTGACTGATCCAGTATCTTGTTCCTCTGGTGAGGCTAGCAGGAAACCAAACAGAACCAGCTCTGGCAGTGTGACCAGGTGCACCTCGCTTCGTGGGAAAAGCCTCTCTCTGAAAACCCTAAGGAAATTAGATTTTTGTGATCTAAATCTGGTTTTCTTTTTACTACATTGTAATTTACCACATGTACTAACATACCCTATTATAACATCTATAAAGTTTTTTTACAAAACAGCATTTGCACTCCCAACTAACAATATATCCCTTTCATTTGTGTGTGTTTCTAGTTGTTGATCATGAACAGACATATTTTATGTATATTTAATTATCATATGGGTAAAATTTTGTATATTCTTTAAAGCATACATATCTTCCCATATAGTCTTTATATTTTTAATATGTTAATTTTTTATTCCTTTTAAAATTTAGATTGTGTGTTTTTTAATATAGGTAATGCATGTACATGGAATAAAATTAAGAAGATCCAAAATGGTAGCATTGAAATGTAAGTCCTGTTCCTATCCCTTTCCCCTGTAAACCTACTTCCCTTTCCTGGAGGCCTAAATGATAGTAAATGTCTTTTCCATATACTTTAGAGATAGTTTATGCATAAATAAGCATACATGAATATATATCATGAATATATATATATATATATATATATATATATATGAATATATATCATGAATATATATATATATACTAGGGGCCCAGTGCACGAAATTCGTGCACTGGGTGGGGGTGGGGGGAGTGTCCCTCAGCCCAGCCTGCCCCCTCTCACCTACTGGGAGTCCTCAGGCGTCGACCCCCATCACCCTCCGATCACCTGATCAACCCCTTGCCCAGGCCTGATGCCTCCCCCCATCACTGGCTCTGACCCCCGCCCAGGCCTGATGCCTCTGGCCCAGGAATCATGCCTGGGCAGGGGACCCCCATCTCCCTCTGATCACTTGCTCCACCCCCCCGCCCAAGCCTGACGCCTCTGACCCAGGCTTCAGGCCTGGGCAGGGGGACCATCATATCCCCCCAATCCCCGGCTCCGCCCCCCACCCAGGCCTGATGCCTCTGGCCCAGGCATTAGGCCTGGGCAGGGGACCCCCAGCCCCCTCCGATTGCTGGCTCCGCCCCCCGCCCAGGCCTGATGCCTCGGCCAGAGGAGTTGACCCTCATCACTCTCCAATCGCCGATCACCGGATCGGCCCCTTGCCCAGGCCTGAGGCCTCTGGCAGAGGCATTAGGCCTGGGCAGGGCACCCCCAGCTTCCCGCGGTTGCAGGCTCCGCCCCTGCCCAGGCCTAACGCCTCTGGCCAAGGCATTAGGCCTGGGCAGGGGACTCCCAGCTCCCTGCGATCTCCCGCTCTGCCCCTGCCCAGGCCTAACGCCTCTGGCCGAGGCGTCCGGCCTGGGCAGCGGGGACCCGCAGCGGCAGTGGCGCCGCAATCGCTGGCTCCGCTTTAGGCCCAGGCAAGGGACCCCTAGCTCCCGGGACTGCCAGCTTTGACCATGCCCAGCTCCCATCGCTGGCTCCACCCCTACTTCCTGCTATCACTGGCCAGGGTGGCAAAGGCGCCCGATTCTCTGATCATGGCTGGGGGGCAGGGCAAAGGCGGCCCCCAGGGCCGCCTTTGCCCTGCCCCCCGACTCTTAGCTCCCCCCTGGGTTTCCGATCACTGTCAGTGGCAGGGGGCTTCTTCCTGCTTTCCCTTTCACCTCCCTGCATTGTGCCTACATATGCAAATTAGCTGCCATCTTTGTTGGCAGTTAATTTGCATATTGCCCTGATTAGCCAATGAAAAGGGTAGCGGTCGTACACCAATTACCATGTTTCTCTTTTATTAGTGTAGATATATATATATATATATATATATATATATATATATATATATTAATCCTCACTGAGGATATTTTTTTCATTGGCTTCTAGAGAAAGTGGAAGGGAGGCAAGAGGGGAAGAGAAAGATGGAAGGGAGGGAGGAAGGGGAGAGAGAGAAGCATCACCGTGAGAGAGATACATGTATTGGTTGCCTCCGGCATGTGTCCCTACTGGGGCTGGGGAACCTTCAACCCAGGAATGTGCCCTTGACCAGGACTTGAACCCATCACCCTTCAGTCCATGCTCTAACCAGCCAGGGCTATATATTCTTTTTCATATAGCAGCATACAATACACACAGCACTGCACTTTGCAGACTGTTTCCGATCAGTATGTAAAGAGCATCCTCATTTTATAAAATGACTATGGAGTATTCCATTCAGTGGATTTACCCCGACTTATTTATCTAGTACCCTACTGAGGACATTTAGGTTACTACTACTACTGTTTTCCTTTTACAAACAAGGCTGCAATGAGGATTCATATATGGATATATGTGTATGTGCATGTGTGTGTGTATTCTATGACACACGGTGAGTACAGAGATTGCATTTCTAGAAGTGATTTTCTGAGTTAAAGGATATGTGCATTTTTATTTAGATAGTGTCACATTGCCTACCATAAAAGTTATACCAATTTATACACCCATCAGCAGTCTACAGGGAAGATGCCTGGGTTTTAATATTCGCACATCTTGGTGTTGTTGTTGTTTTTTCATTTTAAAAGTTTTTTTATTATAAATGTTTTTAACTTTAATGAAACTTTATTTTTTTATTAAATTTATTGGAGTGACATTGGTCAACATGAATATGTAGAGTTCAGGTGTGGGTTTCTATGTTATAAGTCTGTATATTGCACCCTGTGCCCACCACTCAAAGTCAAATCTTCTCCTGTCACCATATATTAGGACCCCCTCTCTCCCCACCCCCTTCTGTCTGGCAACCACCACACTGCTGTTTGTGTTCATGAGTTTCAGGTTTATATCCCACTTATGAGTGAAATCATATAGTTCTTAGCTTTTTCTGACTTATTTCACTTAGCATAATGTTCTCAAGGTAAAATCTTTTAACCGTATAACAATGAACCCCTATGTATAATCATGTGGCTAAAACAATCATCAACTCACGATCAATCTTCATTTATCTAAACTGGTACCCACTTCCTACTTCCTCTCTGGACTATTGTGAGGCAAATCACAGATACCACATTATTTCATTGATAAGTATTTCAATATGTATTCCCAAAAGATAAGGACTATTTATTTTATTTTATTATTTTTGTTAATCTTCACCAGAGGATATTTTTCCCATTACTTTTCAGAGAGAGTGGAAGAAAGGGAGGAGAGAGAGAGAGAAAGAGAGAGAGAGAGAGAGACACTTTGATAGGTTGCCTCCTGCATGCCCCCTGACCAGGGATCAAACCTGCAACCCAGATGCATGCCCTTGACCTGGAATCAAACCCACCAGCCTTCAGTGCATGGGCCAATGCTCTAACCACTGTACACACTGGCCAGGGCTAGTTGTTTTTTAAAATAGTCTTTATCTTGCCCAAGTCATGTGGCTCAGTTGGTTAAAGCATCCTCCCATACACCAAAAGATTGCGGATCCAATTCCCAGTCAGAGCACATACCTCAGTGTGGGTGCTTATGGGAGACAACCGGTCAATGCTTCTCTCTCACATCAATACTTCTCTCTCTCTCTCTCCTTTCTCTTTCTGTCTTTCTCTGTCTCTCTCTCTCTCTGTCTTTCTCTGTCTCTCTCTCTCTCTCTCTCTCTCTTTCTCTTTCTGTCTTTCTCTCTCTCTCTCTCTGTCTTTCTCTGTCTCTCTCTCTCTCTCTTTCTCTTTCTGTCTTTCTCTCTCTCTCTCTCTCTCTGTCTTTCTCTGTCTCTCTCTCTCTCTCTCTCTCTCTCTCTCTTTCTTTTTCTATCTCTCTCTGTCTCTCTCTCTCTTCTTAACCTCCCTCCCTCTCTTACACTCTCTCTTAAAAAAATCAATGGGAAAAATACCCTTTGGGTAAGAATTAATAAAAAATAAAAAAGCATAACCATAATCATAATATCATTATCACACAGAAAAAATGTTTATTTGATATCAACAAATATTCAGTTAATATTCATAGTCCTCCATTTTTTTTTAACAGTTGGTTTACTTAAATCAGGATTCAAACCAGGCCTGCACACTGCATTTGGCTCATGTGTCTTAGAAATGTCTCATAGACTCTTTCATCTATAGGTTCCCTCTTCATCTTTTTAAAGATCGTCTTCTCCTATATTTCCTGTAGATTGAAAGCTAGATTCCTATGCTTGGTCTGACCCGGCAATGATTTTTTTGGAGGTTGGAGGGGGTGGAGATGAAGAGGGGAATAGGACTAAAAGTTCTAACCTTCTAACCACATGGTTGGCTCCCCAGGCAGCCAAGTCTCAGGTGGGTGCTTTCCAAAAGTCACCTCTTTAAGATAGTAAAAGACACCTTTGTCACTTAGGAAATTCCAAAGGTTTCAGGAGCTCTGTGCCAGGAACAGGTCAAGAAAAAAAAAATACACACACACACACACACACACACACACACACACACACACACACACACTAGAGGCCCGGTGCACAAAAATTTGTGCACTGGCAGGGAAGGGGGCTGTGGGGGGTTGTCCCTCAGCCCCACTTGTGCCCTCTCACAGTCTGGGACCCCTCGGGAGATAACCACCTGCTGGCTTAGGCCCACTACCCAGGTGGCAGATGGCAGGCTCAATCCCTCGGTGCCTGCCCTGCCTCCCCGGGTCGCGCACATGGCAGGGCCGATCCGGGGGTTGGGGCGCTGCCCCAGGTCGGGTCGCACACGGACACCCGCCGCCTCAGGTCGCAAATAGCAGGCCCAAATGGCAGCGGGGCAGGCAGGATGGCGCTGTCCCGCCCTGCCTGTAGTATGCAAATTAGCTGCCATCTTTGTTTGTGCTTAAGTTGCATATCGTGCTGATTAGCCCATGGGAGGCGTAGCAAAGGTATGGTAAATTACCATGTTTGTCTATTATTAGATAGGAGATATATATATATATATATATATTTCTTATTATAAATTGTAACATCACACCACTTCAGTGCTATAAACCTACTTCCAGCTACCAGCATCTGTACCTTTTAACCGAGGACTTTATGTGGGGGTAAGGGGTGGGAACTGTTCACCCATTTATCAGGCTGGTTGTGCTGGGGGAGTAATGTCGCTGGGGAACAGCCTTGACCAATGACTGGCTCTACTAGGGTCCTTGCCTCTCCTGGGTTCCAGAATAACTGCTTCGCCCCTCGCCCTCCCAGCCTCGCAGTACTTTCCCTCCCCACTGATGCCAGCCTGGCATACCTACACTTTTCCTTGTTGGTTTCCCAAACCCTTCTCCACACTTTCTCCAAATTACCCAGTTTCAAGGTGCCACCTGCTCCAGTCAGAACCATGACTGACACAAGGCCCTAATCTTCAGGCAGAGGCTGGACTGGGGTGTGCTATGCCCTGTGAAATCTACGCCCTGTGAAATGCAGGGTGCTTGCTGGGAGCTATTCCTTTTTTCTTTTCTTTTTTTAATTGATTTTTTACAGAGAGGAAGGGAGAGGGATAGAGAGTTAGCAACATCGATGAGAGAGAAACATTGATCAGCTGCCTCCAGCACACCCCCTACTGGGGATGTGCCCGCAACCAAGGTACATGCCTTTGACTGGAATCAAACCTGGGACCCTTCAGTCCGCAGGCCGACGCTCTATCCATTGAGCCAAACTGGTCAGGGCGCTGGGAGCTATTCTTATTAAGCTTAGCTCAACTCCACCACACTCACCCCTCTCCAGCCCAGTTCACGAGGGTGCACGGCGGTTCTAAGTGCTTTGCATACGTTATTTAATCTTCACAGCTAATAACAAACCTGCAAGGTTGAATTACTGACTATATTTTCAGAAGAGGGAAGCAGCTCAGGTGAAGATCTGCCGAAGTTCATGTAGTTAGAGGCAGGTCCATGGCTGTGAACTTGAGCCTGGACTCAAAGCCTTGTGCCTTAAACAGCACCCCACAAAGCTGTGCATTAAACAGACTCCCACTCTGCTTTCCTCACGGGCCAGGCGAAAGGCTCAGATGAGGCAGCAGGCGTGAAGGTGCTTTGGAGACCGTGAAGAGCCAACACACCTGGGTGGCCTGAGGACTTTGGTGAGCCCTATCCCTCCCCGGGAGTCTTTGGCAGCGCTGGCAGGGGCCCCAGAGAGGATAAGGTCCCACATTTGCTGTAGGAGCCAGGATTACAATCCAGACGGTCCCAGACCCACAAACATATCGGTGAGAAAGATGTGGCATCCCCCTTAGAGAAGAGTATAAGAGAGAGAGAGGGTGGGGACCAGGATGGGATGGAGAGAGCTGATTTCCTGGCTATAGAATTTCAGATTTGGGGAATGCACAGGGTCCCATCTAGACTGCTTCTCTGATAGTCACTCCGACAAAGAAGCTGTGCTCCCACCTCCAGCAGTAAGAAGCCCATTCCCACCAGAGACAGCCTGTGAGCGGAGATCTGGATCCTGTGACTCCCCCATCCCCAACCCACTTGGTCCCAGGTCTTCTCTCCAGGACTGCACAGAACAAGCCTGCTCCCTCCACCTCCAAGGTGTGAGTCCTGCTCACAGCACATTACTCCCCTCTCCTCCCTTTAGCTTGGCAGGGAATCTCCGGGGGGACTCCCTCCCTCCTCTCTGTCCGCCCAAATCATATCTGTTTTCCAAGGCACTCTTAGAGGATACTTGTTTCAGTCTGCATGGCTATTCACCCTATTTCTACAATAGCATCCAAATTTTCCTTAGGGGATCTTGTCCCCCACCACCCATTTCAAGTTTGTGCGTTCGTTTGTTTTTAATTGAGGTATAATTGATATATAACATTATATGAATTTCAGGTGTATAACATAATGATTCGATATTTGTATATATTGCAAAGTGGTTACCATAGTAAGTCCAGTTAACATCAGTCACCATACACACACACAAAGTTTTTTTTCCTTGTGATGAGAACTTTTAAGATCTCTCTTAGCAACTTGCAAATTTGCAATACAGTATCATTAACTATAGTCGCCTAGTCACTATGTTGTACATTATCTCCCCATGACTTTTTTTTTTAAACTGGAAGTTTGACCACCTTCACCCATTTCTCTGACTCAAGTCTATGTGGTTTGAATAGAGACAGTGTCCTGCCATCTTCCCCCCTGACTTCTGTGCAGGAACAGGCACTGGGCCTATTTCAGGACAAGAGTCCGACCAGGACTTCTGTTGGGAGGGTTGTGGGGAAAGAAGTTCTTTCTATTGGTTTTACTAACAGAAGAGTGTATACCTAGAACTCAGCAGTCTTGTCACCACAAGCTGGAATCCTGCCTGAGAACGGAGCATCAGTCTGAAAAGCAAAGCCCAGAGATGAAAAAAAAAAAACACCCTCTGAAGACACCCTCTGAGCTCCTGGACCCAGCCATGCCAGAAGCCAATACCTCTGGATTTTGTAATTACATGAGCCAATAAATTCTTTTTTCTACTTAAGTCAGTTTGAGTTGGGTTTTCTTCTGTTGCAACTAAGATTCCTGACTGATGGAATCTAAGTGCACCCACCTCTTCTGCAAACCCTGGTCTTCTCTGACCCCACTTTCTTCTGCATTCCCATAGCCCTTATTGTTCAAACCATAAGAATCAAAAGTCCATATTTACACAACCGTGAACGCACATGCCCTCATTAATAGTTACTCTTTATGGAGCACCAGCTATGTGCCAGTCACCAAGAGAAGCACTTTACATATATCTTACTGTAATCCACACAACCAGAAAATGTAGGTATTTTTATCCCTATTCTACACATAAAGAAACTAAGACTCAGAGAGGTTAAGCTCTCACAGCCAATAAGTGGCAGGGCTAGGATTCAAGCACAGCTCTGTGGGACCCAAGAGGCCGTGTTCTGGACCATTGTGCCACCTTGTCTCCCAGGACACAACATGTGTGATTGTGAAGTGAGGAGAAGAGGCCACCAAGATCTTGTCCCCTGACACCACATCGTCCCACCCTTGGTCCACCTCCCCCAGTGCTCTTTGCACTGTTCTGTGCTGCCTGCAGGGCAGGAGAAGGGTGAAGCACAGAATGAAATGCTAAGACAAAGCGTCCTGAGGGTCACAACTGACAGACCAACAGGAGACAAGATCACGGAAGCACAAACTCGATCTCCTGATGAGTAATGGAATAAAATAACTTGATGTGATCGTTAAACTTCCTCTGTGATTCATGCTGTATTTCCCCTAGTGGCCCAAGCTTCTGAGACTCTTGACAGACACCATCCATGCTCACCCTATCTCCCAATCCTCTCCCCCACCTAGACAGACATTGGGTTATTCTATGGTGAAAAGACACACCTGGTTCTCATAGTGCTTACAGTGTAATGGGAAAGGCAGACCCTAAGTCCGTACACAGAGAAGTAGATGACTGGGTTGAGTTCTATGAAGAAATCAGAACTGGGCGGATGATGGTTCCATTTACTGAGAGAAGGCTGAGGGGAGCCAGGGAAGGAAGTCAAGAGTTTCAGCCCCAATACATTATCCCAACAGAGATGGAAAGTATGTAATTAGATATGGGAGTCTAGTGCTCACAGGAGAGGTCTGGTCTAGAGCCTAAAAAAGCATCCTACTATCCTTTCAGGCTTTTTCAGATCTCTCTCTTCTTGGAAGCTTTCCCAAGTGATCTTTTCATTCATTCATTCATTCATTCATTCATTCACTCATTCATTCATTCTGAAGGGACAGAACGGACCTGATAGCTGTGTCTCTAACTCCTCTCCCAGGAAAGCCACAGAATGTATCAGTTACTCAGCCTGCCCTTATCTCAGCCAATGGGAAAGCGGGGGAAACTAGCCCAAGGCCAAGAGTATGCTAGCCACCCCCGCCCCCCCCCGCCCCCCCCCGTCTTTGTGTAACCAGACCCTAGCTGCACCCTGCCCTTGCGTCACTAGCCCCCCAGCCCTCACTCAACCAACCAGAATCGGCCAAATCAGTGGTCAGAGTGTGCACCCACCCCCGACCCCAAGCCCTATAAATTCTTTGTTCCCTTGGGACTCGGGGCTCTCTCTTGCATCCAGTAATGGAAGCAGGGGGGGGGACCAAGTCCCGGGCTTGAATAAATGACTCTATGCTTTTGCATCGGACTCGGCTCCCTAGTGGTCTGTCTTGGGGGATCTTGAAATCTGGGCATAACACATTCAACAAGTTCTCAGTAAGATTTACTCTGTGTTGGATTAGTGTTGGCTTAATGCCCTCAAGAAGCTTATGTTTTAGGTATGGTGTCAACAAATAGAGTAGACAATTATAGAACAGAATGGTAAGTGTGGTTGTCAAGGGAACAGCAAGGGGCTATAGGAGAATGGGCCTCTTATCAGCCAGGTCTAGGAAGCAGATGGCCATCTCATGTCAACGTGTTTTGAGGAGGCTCTATTCAAAAAGGCGGGCAGGGAATAGGGCAACCAGAAGGGGTGGTGAAGTACCCTGGGGCTTGGAACATTTGGGCTTTATTACCTCCCTCATCCTCAAAGGGAGAAAAAAGAAGGTGGCTTCAGGAATCCAGAGTTGGGGAATAGCAGAGAGCACGGAGCTTGGACTGACAGCCTGGACTTGTGAGCTTCAGCTGAGGGGTGCGGCAAGAGCAACAACAGCAAAAGATTTTTAAAGAATAAGTGAAATATATAAAATGATGTTAGGTGTTAAGGAACAACATGGCAGGGAAGGTGGTTAGGGAGGACAGGAAAGGGAGGGATTAGCATTTGTAAATAGGATGGTCAGGGAGGGCTGCACAGAGAAGGTGGCACTAGAGCAAAGACTTAAACAAGTTCTATCTCTAGGTGACTCTTCCACTGACCCCTTCAGTTAGTCCCCACCTCTCCTCCTCCTCCTTGTCCTAAGGTCAGGCCCTGAATTAGAGATTTCCCTGGAGGTTCTTCTCTCACTATGGTCTCCCCAGGACAGGAGGTGTTCCATCCTTCCTTTTGTCATCCAATAACAACAGAAGCTGCCACTTTCTAATGACCTCGTGGCCAGCTGCCTTCCCTAACAGGGCTCCTGCCCCATCCGCACTCCAGAGAAGGGGAAGTAGAGGAAATCTTAAGTTTCTGAATAACTGAAAAGGGGAACAAAGGTTAAGCATATACTTGGTCTCCAAAAGGCACAGGAACCAAAAGGTAGAAGTCAATAGGAGGCAGTTGTCAGTTGTCACAATGTGAGAGTATCCTAACAATCAGAACCTTAGCTGCCGAAAAAAACCATCATGGAGAAACAAGATGGCGGCATAGGTTAATGCCGGAGTTTGCTGCTTTGAACAACTACTTCAAAAGTGAAACCAAAAAACGGAACAGACATCACCCAGAACCACAGGAACGCTGGCTGAGTGGAAGTCCTACAACTAGGAGGAAAGAGAAACGCATACGGACACTCAGAGGAGGCGCAGTGCTGAAGTCAAATTCTGAGGTGCGGAGTGCGCGGAGCGGGCTGGCGGCGGAGGGCGCTGTTGGCGTTTTCAATCGGGAGGGAGTCGCAGACTCTGAGCTCCAGATCCGGGCGAGTCTTTAGGGACCCAGACTCAAACGGGAGAAGCGGGACTGTCTGGCTTCGGTCAGAGCGAGTGCAGCTTTCTCTCTGAGCTTTGCAGCAGGTGCTGGGACTCAGAGAGGCAGAGCCCCTGGGGACAGGACTGAGAGCCGCCATAACTGCTCTCTCCGGCCCACCCTGTTGATCCTGTGCGACCCGCCCCGCCCAAGCCCTGCACACAGGCATTTGCCGGATAGCCTCAGGCAAAGGCTAGATTAGCACCTCCCTAGAAGACAGAAGTTCTCTCACTGCTGACACAACTGATTCTCATAGCCACTTGGCCTGGAGGTCAAACCCTCCCTGGAATTAGCTACAACAATCAAGGTTTAACTATAAGACTGCGAACAAAGACCACTAGGGGGTGCACCAAGGAAGCATAACAAAATGCGGAGACAAAGAAACAGGACAAAATTGTCAATGGAAGATATAGAGTTCAGAACCACACTTTTAAGGTCTCTCAAGAACTGTTTAGAAGCCGCCGATAAACTTAATGAGATCTACAAGAAAACTAATGAGACCCTCGATCTTATATTGGGGAACCAACTAGAAATTAAGCATACACGGACTGAAATAATGAATATTATACAGACTCCCGACAGCAGACCAGAGGAGCGCAAGAATCAAGTCAATGATTTGAAATGCGAGGAAGCAAAAAACACCCAACCGGAAAAGCAAAATGAAAAAAGAATCCAAAAATGCGAGGATAGTGTAAGGAGCCTCTGGGACAGCTTCAAGCGTACCAACATCAGAATTATAGGGGTGCCAGAAGATGAGAGAGAGCAAGATATTGAAAACCTATTTGAAGAAATAATGACAGAAAACTTCCCCCACCTGGTGAAAGAAATGGACTTACAGGTCCAAGAAGCGCGGAGAACCCCAAACAAAAGGAATCCAAAGAGGACCACACCAAGACACATCATCATTAAAATGCCAAGAGCAAAGATAAAGAGAGAATCTTAAAAACAGCAAGAGAAAGAAACTCAGTTACCTACAAGGGAATACCCATACGACTGTCAGCTGATTTCTCAACAGAAACTTTGCAGGCCAGAAGGGAATGGCAAGAAATATTCAAAGTGATGAATACCAAGAACCTACAACCAAGATTACTTTATCCAGCAAAGCTATCATTCAGAATTGAAGGTCAGATAAAGACCTTCACAGATAAGGAAAAGCTAAAGGAGTTCATCACCACCAAACCAGGATTATATGAAATGCTGAAAGGTATCCTTTAAGAAGAGGAAGAGGAAGAGGAAGAAACAGGTAAAGATACAAATTATGAACAACAAATATGCATCTATCAACAAGTGAATCTAAGAATCAAGTGAATAAATAATCTGATGAACAGAATGAACTGGTGATTATAATAGAATCAGGGAATGGACTGACTATTCCTGGGGGGGAAAGGGGTGTGGGAGATGCGGGAAGAGACTGGACAAAAATCGTGCACCTATGGATGAGGACAGTGGGTGGGGAGTGAGGGCGGAGGGTGGGGCGGGAACTGGGAGGAGGGGAGTTATGGGGGGGAAAAAAGAGGAACAAATGTAATAATCTGAACAATAAAGATTTAATTAAAAAAAAAAACCATAAAAAAAAAAAAGAAGAACCTTAGCTGCCTCAGAGGCAATGAGATTCTTGTCACTAGAATCTCATTGTCACTAAAAGAAACTGCACAACTTCATGTCAAAATGGAATATAGGGGATTCTGAAGGAAAAGATTTGACTAGATAACTCCAAGTTCTTCCAACGTAGGTTCTACCGCTAAATAATTCTAGAACTCTCAAGTTGTGTGAGTCTAAGACTATGATTTTAAAATTTTATTAGAACAAGAGATAATCCCTATATTAAAAGAATTCACGACCGAGTAGATGAGGTGGGGAAACAGTTACTTTTGATAAACTGTAATAAATATTCCTATCGAGTACACTGAAGGCCCGAGCATGACGTGCGAAGGAACCCTAACTGAGCCAGGGCGGTTTCCTCAAGGCTGTTCTCAAGAACCACTTTGCATCAGAATCATCAGAATCGTTTGGGCATCTTAAAAAAAAAACAAAACATTCTGGCTACATTCCAAATCTCCTGAATCAGAGCCTCTGGAGTGGAACCCAAAGTCTATTTTCCTAAAATAAGCTCCAAGGTGAGCTTCAGGCAGAATGAAATTTGAGACCAGGCTCAGGATGACGTCCCGCCCGGGCGGTGATTTCCAGACTGAGAAAACGTTGTAGCTGGGTCAAAATACACACCCGCAGAGAGAAAACGGAAGTAACATGTTTTTGATGAAGATTCATACTTTTGTACCATACTCCCTCCGTGTGGTAGGTCTTTCTAAAGTGATAGCACTTCCTAGATGTAATCTGTGATTCTGTGATTGAGGGCATGTGCCTTAGATGTCCTGGAACAGGTCTTTGTTTGCAAGGGAGCAAGAGCTGGCCTGTTTGTTATTAATTATTCCAAGGCCAACGGCTGATAAAGAGGAATCTGATAAGGAAGGACTCCCACAGCGTCCCTGGGAGGCTGTTCCGAGCCGCTGTCCACTCCCCTGCCCTTAGCCCCCTGGCCATTTTCCAGGGGTCCCTACCTGCTTCTCTCTTCTGGAGCCTGCAGAGTCACCAGACAGTAGTTTGAGTGAGCCTGGTGGCCAGAAAGTGAAGGGTGTTCTGAGTCAGGGACCAGTGAGGTGTGTGGCTGGACACCAGTCGTCTGGACGGTGAAGAGCCACTGAGTCTTGGAGGAAGGCGACATCCGTTGGGGTGAAGGAGAGAGAGTGGTGTCCTGGCTTCTAAGTGCTGCCACAACTCCCTTGGTGAACCTGGACCATTGTCCCCCAAGCTGGGCCTCCATGTTAGAATCAGATTTCTGCAGTGACCGTTCGGCTTTAATACTTTGGATTCTAACATCTCATCTGACCTTAACCATCACCCTGTGAAGGATGCATGCAGGATCGTAGCTATTTTATGGCGAGGAAGCCGAGAAAGACCCCGTGAGAAACAGTGCCTTGCCCACCCCCACGCAGCCACTAGGAGCAAAGCCTGCTAGCCCCAGCACCCGATGTTCAGCTTCGTTTTCTGGAGACTGGCCTCGGGCTGGGCAAGCTCAGCACAGCGAGAGACTTTCTGCCGCGGGTCCAGGAAGCAGGCGCTGCAGGGGACGGAAGGGTAGGCGCCCACAGTGGGGTGAGGCCGTGCAGCTGGGCGGAGGCGCGCGAAGCCAGCGCACGGAGAAGGGGGTGTGCTGGGGGGCGGGCGGGGCCGGAGGAGCGGACGCCCTAAGGAAGGAAAAAGGGAGCCAAGTGCGGGTCGGTAAGCAAAGCTGAGTGGGCTCGGGGCGGTGTTGGGCAGGGGCTGCACACGCAAGGGCCATCGGAACGAAGGGTGCAGGGCGGCGCACCCTCCAGCACAGGTCAGGGCGCGGTGTCCCACAAGCCGACCCACGCCCCTCGGAGCCTTCGGGAGAGACAGGTAAAGCGCACCCGCAGGGCTGGGAAGGCTGAGCGGGCGCCGGGAGTAGAAGTGAGGTATCTTCTCCTCTCTTGAGACCACGGAGCCGGAGGAGGGGTCGGCTCAGAAACGAGGCTGATCCGCCCCAGGACGGCGCAGCGGGGTTCCCGGGCGCATGTGGGAGTGCGGAGCCGGGCTCCTGGCCCTCCCCGCCGAGAAACCGGGGGGACCTGTGGAGGGCGGCACGAAAGCTTCTTCCACATCCACGGATGTGCAGGCGAACACCTGCGGGTCAGCCCCGAGTGCCCACGCGGAGATGGCACTCCGGGACCCAGAGTGGCCTTCTTGCTTGGCCGGAGCCGCTTGCTCTGCAAGAGGTGACGTGCCTAATGGCTACTCCCTATATGCACCCCAGTCCTGGGAAATGCCTGGGGACTCCCCAAAGCTCTTCTGCTGCTAATAACGTAGGTCTAGGCTGGGAGTCGGGAGCCAAGTTGTAGTTCTGTGCCCCTCGCCCACCTGCTCTATGCCTTGTGCTTTCCTTTCCTGGATCCCCACCCGTAAAACGGACCTCGGGGTCAGGCTGCCCGTGCGCTCCATGTGACATGAGGGGAGAGGGGTCTGGACCTAGGAGTCTCTTTTCTAGAAGGTAGATGATGAGTTCAGACCCTGTGTGATGGCCCATGGAGCGTATCTCCTTCTCACAACCTATTCTCTACCAATTTTTTAAAAATATATGTTATTGATTTTTTACAGAGAGGAAGGGAGAGGGATAGAGAGTTAAAAACATCGATGAGAGACATACATCGATCAGCTGCCTCCTGCACACTCCTTACTGGGGATGTGCCCGCAACCAAGGTACATGCCCTTGACCGGAATCGAACCTGGGACCCTTGAGTCCGCAGGCTGACGCTCTAACCACTGAGCAAACCGGCTAGGGCCCACACCAATGTGGAAACTGAGAATTTTTATATGTGGGGTGATGACTTGCCCAGGGTCACACCAGGGAAGAGAAAGAACCCAAGTCTCCTCACTCCTAGGCCAGGGCTTTCTCCACTTCACCTACACAGGTGCCTTGTAAATGTGTAAGCTCCTCCCGGCTCTGTCTCCAAATGGAAGAGACCTGATGCTGGCACCATGGAAACTGCTTGTGCATTTGCTTGACTCCTTGAGATAATAACCAGCAGCCTTCTTCATCCTCACTCACTCCACACTTCTCAGAACACATTTCTCTCCACACTGAATGGGTAGATGCTCACAATACCCCCTAAGAGTTAGGCAACACAAGAAACCCCATCTTACCGATGGGGACACTGAGGCCCAGAGTGGAGACGTGACCTAACCAGGACACATGGCTAGACACATTGGCAAATAGGAGCAGGTCTTTTGATTCCCACTCTAGTGTGTTCTCCATCAATGACAGGACTATAGAATGGTGCCCCTAAATGGAAAGAGACTACAGGACTGCTCAGAGAGGATGAAAAGCAAGCAAGGCTTCTGAAGAATCAAGAGGAATAACATGAACCTCTGGGCTCATAGAGGACATAGGGATGGCTGTTCTTGGTAATATTGGGGTAGCTGGGTGGGTAAAGAAACAATGTGACCAACTGCCCAATAATTATCTCTCATGTTTAAATAATACTTTGCAATTTCTAAAACACTTTCCCCACTAATGCCTCCCCGAGTTCCCATGTGAGGTAATCAGGGGTAATTATCCCCATCTCTTAGATGAGTTTCAGAGAACATAAGTGCAGTGATCAAGGTCACTTAGCCGAGCATGAAGCCAAGATTAGGACCATGAAAGGAACACTTGAAAGGCAAGATCACCGGCTGAGTGACTGGGAGTTGCATGAGTGCAGTGGGTGGGTGTGTATGGCTACGCCCCGGGTAGGTACACAGGAAAGAGGGTTACAAAGCCACACCGGTGTTTTGGGGCCAAGAATGTTTGCCCTTTGGATTGAATGGGGTTCAGGTCAGGGAATGTCTGGGTTTCAAAGCCCTGACTCACTTCCCCACTGGACTGAGATGGTTTCTTTCCTTTGAGTTTCCCCTTTTCCAGACCAAAAGGAGCCTGTTTTGGCCTGCCCTTGAAGTTGTTTCTTAAGTAATGTAAGCTGTTGGGTGTACTGGAGAGGGATGGTCTAATAAGAAAAGGCATTGATTAATTTATTCTTCAATGCCTGCTATGTGCCCAGGCCCAGGGAATAAAGAAATGTATAACAGCCCTGGCCCCTGTGGCTTAGTTGGTTGGAGCATCCACCGAAAGGTGGCAGTTTGATTCTCTGTCAGGCACATACCCGGGTTGTGGGTTTGATCCCTGGGCGGGATGCATGTAGGAAGCAGCTGGTCTATGTTTCTCTCTCACATCAATCTCTCCCTCCCTCCCTTCCTCTCTCTAAAGTCAATAAAAATTTAAAATTAAAAAAAGAAGAAATACATGACAGGCACCTGTCCTCATGCCACACAATGAATAGATAGATTCTATTTAGATACTCAGACATATAATTTCAGTAGAGCATAATGCTCTAATAGGGTTTTATGCACAACACTTCAGGAATGAACAAGACGGAGTGAATAACCAGCTGAGAGCAGGAAGGGGTGTCTCAGCAGAGAGTCTACAGGGATGACATTGGAGCTGTGTCTTAAAGGATATCAGAGTTCACCATGCAGATAAAAAGAGGAAGGGCATTCCTGCCTACGAAAACGGCATGAGCACAGGAGACAGGTGCAAGTGCAAGGCATGTTTTGAGAATGGCCCGTAGCTCAGTACCATGGGCTACAGGACACTGGGGAAAGCTGTGGTCAGATGGGACTAGAGGCAGGGTCAAAGGAGCTTAAATGATAATTAGAGAAGATGAGACTGTTCTATAGGCAACAGAGAACTTAGAGTGGAAAGATTTGTGGACTGGATACCTGTTTCTGATCCCAGCTCTACCCCTCCCAGGTTATGAGACATTAAGCAAGTGATTTCCTCTCTGGGGAGCCCTCTTCACTGTGTTTGAATGAGGGGGTTGCACCAATGACATGATTTTTAAGATCCCTTCTTGTTCAGATTTTATTCCTGCTTCTCCTTCCAACTATATGAAAAGATCCATTCCTGCAACTCTTCTCTCGTCCTTCGGCTCCCTAATCCGTGGTGGTGACAAGATCTCCAGAAGGATCAGTAGCAAAACTGTGCATCCCAGGAGTTGTCTCTGTATTCCCTACATGCTTTATGTGACTCCCCCCACTCTGCCTCTACCACATTTTCAGGCACTTAAGACACTCATTTTTAAGAGTAGCTGAAACAGAGCAATGGGTTAACCTAAAAAACCAATGGTGGTGGTTCACTTTCCCCCAGAAAAATCTAAAAGAAAATGTCACTAAGATACCCACTTAATCCTTTAGATCACAGCTGTATGCCTCCACCTCCAAGTTAGAGGTCAGGTGAGTTCAAGCACAGAACATTTAGGGAGAAACTGTTAATGTGCAGGAAATAGTAGCAATAGTCTGTGTAGGAAGAGAGTGTGTCTGGCTTGTTCAGGGACCTGGAGTAGGACTGGAGCAGAAAGGGCCATGAGAGAGGAGACTCTAAAGGAAGGTGAACTCCTCCAAAACTTACCACCTTGCCCCCTTACTGGATCCTCAATTAAGATGGGCGGGAATCTGTAGTGCAGGAAAAAGCAGTAGTCATGGAGCTAGAGGAGGCGATGCCCAGAACACAAGGAGGCTGTGTTTGGTGTGATATGCAGCTGAGATGTCAAGGAATGCTGGCATTAGTCGTAAAAAGAGCACCAAACAGCATTCCATGGGTCACTTTACCTACTGAGCTTCAGTTTCCCCATCTACAAAATGCAGGGGTTGGCCTAGAACAGCCGTGGGCAAACTACGGCCCGCCGGCTGGATCCGGCCCGTTCGGCTGTTCGATCTGGCCCGCGGAGCCAAAAGAGCAGAGGGTTCTCTTGCTCTCCCCTCCGCTCCTTCACCAGCAGCAGTGTTAACATGTATTAGTTCACACAGACACTCCATCCATGCTTTTGTTCCGGCCCTCCGGTCCAGTTTAAGAACCCATTGTGGCCCTCGAGTCAAAAAGTTTGCCCACCCCTGGCCTAGAATCATGCTGAGTGATCTTTCGGTTGTTGTTGTTAATCCTCACCTAAGGATTTCCCCCCTTTGATTTTTTTATTTTATTTATTTTATATGTTTATTGATTTCATAGATGAAGGGAGAGGGAGAGATAGAAATATCAATGATGAGAGAGAATCATTGATTGGCTGCCTCCTGCACACCCCCTACTGGGGATCAAGCCCACAACCGGAGCATATGCCCTTGACCGGAATTGATGCTCTATCCATTGAGCCAAACCAGCTAGGGTCCCTCCCCTCTTTGGTTATTCTAGAGAGAATGGAAGGGAGGGAGGGAGGGAGGGAGAAATAGGGGAAGGGAGAAACATTGATGTGAGAGACACACATTGATTGGTTGCCCCCTGCATGTGCCCCAGAGATCAAACCTGCAATCCAAGTACATGCCCTTGATTGGAAATTGAACCCATGATCCTTGGATGTGTGGGCTGATGCTCTAACCACTGAGCAACACCAGCCAGGGGTAACTGATCTTTAAAATCTCTTTCAGCTTGGTCAGTTCCTTCCTAACTGGCCTATCTCCTGAATTTTAAGTTAAAGACTCTGCAGGGCAATAGCTTTATCTCCCTTGTCATTATGAACTTCATAATCAGTGACTATCTTGGAGCCAAGGAGCTCGGAAAGAGGAACAAAACTGCAAATGTTGCCAACTGCCAGATCCCCAACTTGGGACCCACAGGCAGGTCAAAAAGAACCAACCTGTTCCTTTATCAGCTCTCTGCCTCTCCTGACCCAAAAGGACAGGATGTCCTTACACCTAGACCCTCTCCCCCACCCCAATCCAGCACATAAAAATCAGTAACTGTGACTTCTTTTCTTTTCCCATCAGACTACAAGCATCCAGGTCCACACAGAGAAGTCTTCTCACTGAATCTCACCTCAAAGCCTACCCTAATCCTCTGTCCCCACTTTCTGCATAGACTCTGTCTCCTCCTCAGACTATATTACCCCGGCAGGTGAACTATTAAGAGGAAAAATGAATAAATCAAGCAATTTGGTTCTCAGTTTCTCTAGGCTGGAATAGTAAGTGTAACTCAGTCCCAGGGCTCAGAATTTTAACTTGTGAGGAACAAGTCTGCAGCCTTCTCTATCTTGTGATTGGAGAGGCTCTAGAAAGCCCCCAAAGTGCTTTTCCCACCAGCCAATCTGATCTCCCATAATTTCACAGCGTGGTTTTGGATATTAGTGCTGGCCGGAACTATAATAAAACCCCTTCAATTTATAGATGCAGACAGAAGCCGGGGGCCCAGAAAAGGGAAGTCACATGCCCAAAGTCACACACACAATAGCTGAGCCAAGACAGCTCCTTGGGTTTCCATTTCCTTCCCTGTAAAAGGACGGACGTTAGCCTGGATGGACTCTGACGGCCCTGCCAACCTCTGTCCCACAAAAATAAAACCACCACCATGTCTGTGGAGTGTCTGGTGCCATTCACTAAGTAATTTTCTTTAATTTTCACAATGAGCTCTGCTACAGGTAGTGCTGATGCTGTTACCATGTGTATACCCAGTATATCCAAATAGGCTGTTGTGACTATCCTTTGTTCCTATGTAAAATATCAACCCAACTGCCAACTGCCATTCTACCACTTATATCATTCCCTTGGCTCTCCGGCCCTTCCAGTCTTTCAGAGGCTCCTGCTAAGACACCAGTACCCTGGTCCCTGAGCAGGAGTTCACATGTTAAACTGAGGTTCCTCAGGAAGTCACCCAGCTGAAACATTGTGGGCCTGGAGTTGGGGGACAGCAATCAGAGGTCCCTTGGCCACTGTACAGTTCCTGTAACTGTAACCCCAGGCTGGCCTGGCCCAGCTGCTGCAGGAAGGGGAGGAGAAGATGGAGGGGGGTCAAAGCCCACAGCAAGGCTATTGCACAACCCTTGGGGCCCAGCCTGGGGCGAGCCACCCTGGTTCTGAAGGTTTTTCTTTGTTCGCTTCCTTCCTTTTCTGCCCCCTCTCCCGCTTTCCAGTTCTGGCCTCCCAACTCCCGAAGTGAATACTGAGACCGCAAATGTGTCCAGAGATATCCTAAAGAGGCTGAGGGGCTGAGGAGCCCTAGGGCACCCAGAAGGAGATTCCTGAAGCCAACGTGGACCCAGAGGAATTTGCCGGGTATTTGGTGAGTCTTCCAAAGGACCCTTATCACTGGGTTTTCTGCCTTAAATCTCGCCCTCAATTCAGTCCACAGAGCAGGCAGAGTGTCCTCTCCACGCACAGATCTGGTCCTTTTAAATACCGTTTCATGACTATTCCCCAACTACAGATAAAGTTCTAGCTCTGCAGATCCGGGTTGCCCTCCCTCTGTCCTGTCAGTTAAAAGCCCCCTGTAAGAATATCTAAGAAAGCTGGTAACAGTGACTGCCCTGGGCCACTAGAAACAGGGAGACTTCCCCTTCATTGTATGTCCTGTGAGTCCATATTTACTTCTCAAAAATGAAAAATCAACTTTCATTTACATGGAAAATCATGTTTACATCAAAATATGTTTATAAAATCTTCTTCACCATAATAAAAGTATATGCTCAAGCAAGCCTGGAAGGAGGCAAGGCAGGGATGATAATCTTTTTTTTTTTAATTGTGGTAATAAAAAAACCACATAACATAAAATTGATCATGTTAACTATCTTTTAAGAGTACAGCTCGGTAGTGTTAACTATATCACATTGTTGTGCAGTAGTTTTCTAGAACTTTTTCACCTTGCAAAACTGAAACTCTATACCCACTGACCATCTCCTTATGTTAATCTTTTTGATAGATGAGAAAACTAAAGCCCAAATGGGGTGAGAAATTTATTCCTCTCAAAGTGGGCTCCTCCGGGCCCTTATACTGCCTGTCTGTTGTCTCCCTGTAAAACTGGCTGAGGCCCCTTCCTCCCTCAACCCTTGCATTAGCCATTTCCTCCCCAAATGCCTCTCACATCCACATCAGCCCCTGCCCCCACCTTGCCATTCCCTAAGCCCCAGCTCAGGACTGAGTGTCTTCCAGCTGAACTATTTCAAGACCCTTGTTGTCACGGGGTTTTCTGTCGTAAATCTCGCCCTCAATTCAGTCCACATAGCAGCCAGAGTGTCCTCTCCAAGCACAGATCTGGTCCTTGTATCCCCTTTTTAAATACTGTTTCATGGCTCTCCCCCAACTACACATAAAGTTCTAGATCTGCAGTCTGGCACTCAAGACCCTCCATGATCTGATTCAACCAGTATCTCCGTCCCCCCTCCTATCGTAGCCCTCCATACATCTCACACTCTAACCGCCTAATGCTCCTTTCCATTCTTTTAAACATTTTATGTGCTTTCTGGTTGTCATGCTTTTGTTCATCTGTTTCCTTTTCTTGCCTTTTCTCTTTCCTAGAAACCCTTCGAGGTCCACTGGAATGCCTCCATCACTGTGAACACTTTCCAAGTCCTGATCAAAATTCATCTCTTCTTCCTTAAGCCCCAGTAGACGCTGGCTTGTCCCCTGTATTATAAAGAGCTGGCAATGTGCCCACAGTACAGGGACTGGATCTGAGCTTACCCAAGAGTAAGCCTTCATAAATGATGACTGGCTGAATCATTAGTTGAGCCATTAATTTCATTGTGCTGTTCCTGATTTCCATTGGCCTATATGAGAGGAAAAGGCACAGATTTGTTGCCTAATAAGGGGGGTAGATAAGAACTTATGCCTCCTGGGTTTTAACTCAGCGAGCCCTTGTTCTTTACCCTTCTCCATCCAGATAAGGTAGCCCAAGTGCTATATAGGATGGGGCTCCGGAGGCCTTGTAGGAAATGTGGACCGGTCCTGGACTGAATTATTCAGATTCTTCTCCCCCCGACCACACACACAGCTTCTGCATTCTTAGAGTTGTTCATGAATTTTATCATAGTTCATGAATTTTACCGTCATCTTTTCTGGAAAAGAGACCTTATGGTTAATAATCAAGTTCGTTAACTTTGGTTGGTTGACAGCTCTACCTAGATAAAGGAGGGCTTCAGAACCAGTCAGTAACTCTTCAGTGCTTGGACTATGGAGAAGTCCCTGACCTGGCCATCTTTACTCAAGACTATTGAGGAAAGGAGAACACCCAGCCAGTCTCAGGTTAGAGCACCAGGGAAGGAGAATTCCCAGGAAATCTCAGGATAGCCCCATAGATGTAGGGGAGACACAGCTCTGCTGACCAGGAGCATGTGGTTTGCTGATACCTTTATCAATAACCAGAGAACAGCCACACAACGCCTTATATGTAAGTGCTGGGCAAAGGGAAGGCTGTTCTGATAAAGCTTGTGGAGTATGGTTAAGGGGTGGGGAATACTCAGTGAAGGTTTCCAGAAGGAAGTGGGTGTAGAACCTTGTTTAAAGGGAATGACATCGTTTTTTAGAGACTAGGACAAAAGGCTGTCTTCGAATGGTTTTCTATATTATAGATTAAGGGTCTCCAGAAGAAGGAAAAGGAATATTTACCATCACCTATCATATGCCGGGTATGCAGTGACTATGTCAGAAGACAGGATAGTTGAGGTGCTGTGTCTTCTCTCTCTTGGGGGCAGGTAAAACCCCAAACCAGACTGAGTGCCCCTGTCGCTCCCCATCCTCCAGCCCAACCCTATTCTCTTCTCCAGTGCCTGCAGGGGTTATCAGCCTCTCCCTGCTTCCCCAGCCATTCCTTTCCAATAGAATTTCCTACAGAATCCTTCTCAGCAAAATCCTAACTAGGTAGGAATACCCAAAGTGCTTGGGACATAGGATGCTTGAGAGATCAAATGACCCAGCTTCTGGTTCTAGGTAAGGTGAAATCTAAGCCATCTCCAAACATCTCGGTGGTACCTGTGGAGTATAAAAAAGAACTGTGCTCAAGGAGAGTCCTGAGGAAAACTTCCAGTAATGCCACACAGTCCTGCCAAGAGCTGGCATGAGAGTCGAGAAACTCCAACTAGCCATCAAAAAGCAGGACTCGGTCTAAACTCTACCTCTGAATATTCTCTGGGATCATGGTCAAGCCACTTATTCTCTCTGTTTCTATGTATGTATGTATGTGTAACAGAGTTAGATCAAATAATCCCTAAATTTCTTCTAGCCTAAAGCTCAGTGACTTACAGAATAAAAATAAAAACAAAAAAAGACAGATGGGTTGCAATGGCCAAGGAAGGCTTTATTCCACAGGTACTTATTGAGCATCTATTGAGTGCTGTCATGAGGGCTTGTATATAGCAGTGAGTAAAACATAGTCCCTGCCTTCATGGAGCTTGCAGTGTAGTGGCGAAACAGACAAGTAAACAAATAGAATAAACGGTGATGTTGGGATTTTAGCTGGGGTCTGAAGGAGTGAGATCAGTCAAACTGCAGGTAATGGAAACCATCCTTCCTTTTTCTGTTGCCACCAGAGTGTCCTCCAATTCTTCCCCACCCGAATCCCTGTTGCGATGGAGACCGCCAATGGGACTGAGACCTGGTATCACAGTCTGCATGCTGTTCTGAAGGCTCTAAATGCCACTCTTCACAGCAACCTGCTCTGCCGGCCAGGGCCAGACAACCTGACTGAGGAGCGGCGGGCTAACCTTCCTGGCCGCGACGACAACTCCTACATGTACATTCTCTTCGTCATGTTCCTATTTGCTGCCACTGTGGGCAGTCTCATCCTGGGATACACCCGCTCCCGCAAAGTGGACAAGCGCAGTGATCCCTACCACGTGTACATCAAGAACCGTGTGACTGTGATCTGATGTGAGGAACCGGGGTGGCTGAAGATCAAGACAGCTGGGGAGCCGAAACCGGTTTGGCTCAGTGGATAGAGCATCGGCCTGCGGACTGAAGGGTCCCGGGTTCGATTCCGGTCAAGGGCATGTACCTGGGTTGCGGGCACATCCCCAGTGGGAGATGTGCAGGAGGCAGCTGATCGATGTTTCTCTCTCATCGATGTTTCTAACTTTCTATCTCTTTCCCTTCCTCTCTGTGAAAAATCAATAAAATATATTTTTAAAAAAAAAAAAAGACAGCTGGGGATTGTCTTCTGAGGCCTCCAGAACGCAGCCACGGATCACATCAGGCCTCTGTTCCTTTCTGTAAGATCAACAAGAAACGGTGCTAGGGGATGCCATCACTGGGCTGGGAGGAGAGGGGCCTTGTGGAACAGGACTTTTTTCCATCGAAGATAGACTTGATAGGCAGTGGGAACTATGGACAGTCATATAGAAGTAGCAAAAGATAATAACCAATGACTGGTCCTGTGGCTGGAGTATTGGGGGCTGGGAGTTTTGGACTTGAGGAAGGGGAAAAGGAAGTTGTAGCAGAGGGTAATAAAACAAGAAGATGTACTGAGGACACATTTTTGTGTGTGTTATCTTCAGTGACCATGAGAAGCAGCAATTATTATCCCATATTACAGATAGCACAATGTTACTTACTTATTTTTGTTCACATTTTATGTTTTTCAACCCATTTAACATTTGTGATTTTACCCCCCTGTGAGGGAAGCATGCTGTCCATTTGGGCCAGAGCAGTGCCATGAGTGGAAGTCAGAAACTCTGATCTCCTTGCCCAGTGCTTCTCAAAGCACTGTGCTACACAGGAGTGGTCAAAGCCTAAAAGTCAGTCACACAATTCTGGGGGCCCTCCTTAAAAAGAATTCAAAATTATCCTACTTATGCAATTATTACAAAAGTATATTACCACTAGAGGCCCAGTGCATGAAATTCGTGCACTCAAGGGGCGAGGGGCGGGGCAGGGGAGGGAGGGTCCCTCAGGTGGCCTGCGCCCTCTCGCAGTCCGGGAGCCCTTGGGCTGGGGGGGTGGGCCCGGGGGGGGGGGGGTGGTCCAACTGACATCCTTAGCGCTGCCACGGAGGCAGGAGAGGCTCCCGCCACTGCTGCTGCACTCGCCAGCCACAAGTCTGGCTTCTGGCTGAGCAGCGCTCCCCCTATGGGAGTGCACTGACCACCAGGGGGCAGCTCCTGCATTGAGCATCTGCCCCTGGTGATCAGTGCTCATCATAGTGACCGGTTCCACAGTTTGGTCGATATTCATATTAGCCTTTTACTATATAGGATGTTAAAACATTCCTAGGACCCCTCCTGAGACCTAAGAAGGAGCCATGCGTGCACAGGGCTCTGAATGTTAAGCCTCATTAGCTCCATGGTTCATGTGCCTCTCAGGCCATGTCACGGTGGTGCCCTTCCCAGCCACAACTCCAGCATTGCGGTTTCACTACCTCTAACGCAGCCTCTTCCATTTTGATTGAGTTATGTGAGAGATTTTCTGATACCCAGTTGAAATCTGCTTCTACAAGATTATTACCACACCTGGAAAGTTATCCTATTAAAAGAAGCAGGGTGTGCAAGGCCGATGCCTGGTTCAGTGGAAAGAGAACCAGCCCTGATTCTACCACTAATGTGATATGTGACACTGGCTGGACACTTCTCTCTCTGACCCTTTTTCCTCTTCAGCACTGAAGTGAAACTGTTAGACTTGCAAGTCTCTAAGAGCTTTACCAGTTCTGACATCCTAGGCTTCATGTACAGTAGATTGAACCATATAAAACTGCTGTGGTTCTGAGCCCAAAGCAGCCGAATATCAGCAGGTGAATACTTTACAAGCTACAAACCACAGGCTAGCACCTTCCACTGTTTGGTCTGATTCTATTTAAGAAATCTCCAGGGGGGCCTCCAAAAGGCCCTATTGAAACATACGTTTTCATGTATAGCAAAAACCTGAAAGACTATTTTGATATCAGTTTTCTTTGAGGAGAAGGATTATGGGTGATGCTCCCTTTAAAATTTTATGTACTATTTGTTTTATTTGACCATAAGTATGTTACTTCTATAATAAGGGAGAGGGGCTCCTTCTATTTTGAAAAAATAGAAATAAATGCCTATGTGTTTCTCTTTTTTATTGCTGACACTATTACAGATGTCCCTATTTTGCCCCCTTCCTCCCTCTCCACCCTTCACCACACCCTTCACCACACTGTTGTCTGTTTCCATGGGCTATGCATATGTGCATATATGTTAATGCCTATGTGTTTCTTGCATGGAGGATCACCGAACATGTTTGCTCCCACGAGCAATTATGTCCACTCCCTGAAAATCTGTGCTAAACCCATATGTGCTCAAGCCTTCCCTTACCTCTTCTTGAGGGAGAAGGTGGAGACCTACTGAAGATGTGGCATATGGGAAAATAACAGACTCAAAGTCTATAGCTGGATGGGACTTTAAAGACCACCCAGCCCCAAATCCCAATAAAATATGGAATGGCAGTCAAGTGTAAGAATGAATGGGCCTAACCGGTTTGGCTCAGTGGATATAGCATCGGCCTGCGGACTGAAAGGTCCCAGGTTCGATTCCGGTCAGGGGCATGTACCTGGGTTGTGGGCACATCCCCAGTAGGTGTGCAGGAGGCAGCTGATCGATGTTTCTCTCTCATCGATGTTTCTAACTCTCTATCCCTCTCCCTTCCTCTCTGTAAAAAATCAATAAAATATATTTTAAAAAAAAGAATGAATGGGCAGGTGATAGATGCTTACAGAGTTTT
Source organism: Myotis myotis (assembly GCF_014108235.1). NCBI lineage: Eukaryota > Metazoa > Chordata > Mammalia > Chiroptera > Vespertilionidae > Myotis > Myotis myotis. The sequence continues at coordinate 38,999,278 of NW_023416314.1, forward strand.
GAGAAATGAGATTGAGTAGATCTAGGAGTCAGAGAAAGGTAGAATTTGAACTAGGCTTTGAAAGATAGGGCAGAGTGAGTGAAGGGAACAAGACAAGGGAAGCTTAGAGACAGAAATGGGGCAAGGCCACCCCTGAAGAGAGAAGGCAGGCCCAGTATGGCTGCTCTGAATTTCAGTCCCCATCCAGGGAGGAGACTCCCCTTCACACAGCCTTTATACTCATAGGGCTTAATTAATAAAATAATACAAAGTCTTTTGTGTGCAAGTTGCAGAAACCCAATATATATTAGCATAATCACAAAGGAGGATTTATTAAGAGGAGTAGGGGGTCGTCACAAGTTCAAAGAAAGGCTGCAGACAGTAAGGCAATTCCAGGGATCTCCTGGCCTAAAACTACTTACTTGTCTGAATTCACAAAGTAGGGGCTCAGTATATCTCACACTCCCAGGGTGGGACTAAATAAAATTCTAGGAGTTTAAGGTGGTATAATGTGAACACTCTAATAGTCTATGACATAGTTAGTCCCCTCAGCCCTCCCACCCTCTATCCTACCCCAATTGTCTGGGAGTGCTATCCCACTCTTCCCTCAGCCCACAGGCTCTTTTGTCTGCACTGAGTCTGCCCTCTGCTGGCCAGATCCAGCATATCACTTTGAGCCCTCAAAGCCAAATTTCAGTAATTACTCATTCAACAGATACTTAATGAATGCCTACTATGTGCCAAGCTCTCATTTAGGCACACACGGGATACATAAGAAAAAAGATCAAAGAAACCTCCACCCAACAGATAAGAGCATTTTCTACATGTGAGGCAGTGGTCTTAACATTTTACACACATTAACTCGCTTACCTTTTAAAACCTTCATAACAACCCTATTTAGTCGATGCCTTACAATTACTTCAATAAAACCCACTTGTTCTTCATCTAGCCCCTTCAGTATCTCCAACCCAGTATCCACATGTTGGCACACCCAGCCCAGAGCGTGGATCTGAACAGTCCCCAGAAATGAATGGGAAGTGATTTTGGGGAAATGATGGCAGAGTATTGGCACCAGTAGACTGAAGTTGGAAGAAGAGATTGAGATAGGCATCTATTGAGGGAGCACTTTTCAGGGAGAACCTGCAAGGGAGAGAGTGAGGTAGAAAGGAAAGGGGAAAAGCCAAATAAGGTGTTGTCTCAGGTCATGACTACCACTGGCCTGATCGACAGGGAGCTGTTAGACATGGCTGGGGCATAAACCACATGACAGGATTACACCCCCTTGAGTTAAGGGGGCAGGCCTTTGATGCCCCCATATCAGTCAGTCATTGGTTGAGGCCCATCCATGTAGGGAGCAAGGACAAGTGGAGGGTTGTGAGGAGGTTCCATCAGCTGAGGGCAGTTTTCTGGAGAAGGGTGGAACCTGTGAGCTAGTGCAGGCTAGAGTAGTGGGAGAAAGCTAAGCAAGGAAGTTGTCTTGACTGGAGATTAACAACAGCCTGGTTCTTCAGGAAGATTATAAAGCTCTATTTCCATCACAGAATTGGCTCCATCTTTTGTGACTATCTTCTTCTACCCCATGGCAGTCAACATTGGCTGCTGGCCGCCAGGGGAAGCAATTAACCTCCTAGGAGGCTCACATTTGGCTGAGGCCAAGTCTTTGGAGAAGGGGCATCTCTGGGCTGATGGCAACCAAAACAGCAGCTGGGGAAATGGGTCTGCGTGGGGCTCTGTCAGCATGTACTACATCTGTGATTTGGGGGAAGTGAGCAGAAGCAAGAGTGTCACATCTTGAGAGATCCTGCTAGTTTAACAGACAAGAGCACACACCAAAAAAAACCCAAAAAAACAAAAACAAACAAAAAAACACACAAGATAACACCTAAGCAATAAAAACATAGTTAAAAAAAAGAACTGGTAGGATTTGATTTGAATGCTCTATTCAGTCATTCAGGGACTCAGAATAATGATTACTGTCCTCAACATGTAGCTTCCAAGTTTACTATGGTGTAAACCAGTGATGGCGAACCTTTTGAGCTCAGCGTGTCAGCATTTTGAAAAACCTAACTTAACTCTGGTGCCGTGTCACATAAAGAAATTTTTTTATATTTGCAACCATAGTAAAACAAAGACTTATATTTTTGATATTTATTTTATATATTTAAATGCCATTTAGCAAAGAAAAATCAACCAAAAAAAGGAGTTCGCGTGTCACCTCTGACATGCGTGTCATAGGTTCGCCATCACTGGTGTAAACATTTCTTTCTCTTTTTTTTCTTATATTTTTATTGATTTCAGAGAGGAAGGGAGAGGGAGAGGGAGAGAAAGATAGAAACATCAATGATGAGAGAGAATTATTGATTGGCCGCCTCCTGCACTCCCCCCACTTGTGATCAAGCCTGCAACCTGGGCATGTGCCCTTGATCAGAATCGAACCCGGAACCCTTCAGTCCACAGAACGATGCTCTCCAGCGGTCGGCAAACTGTGGCCCGCGAGCCACATGCGGCTCTTTGGCCCCTTGAATGTGGCTCTTCCACAAAATACCGACTTCTGCGCATGGGCCACGAAGTTTCAATCGCACTGTACGTGCGCACCCGCACGTGGTATTTTGTGGAAGAGCCACACTCAAGGGGCCAAAGAGCTGCATGTGGCTCGCGAGCCGCAGTTTGCCAACCACTGCTCTATCCACTAAGCCAAACCAGCCAGAGCGGTGTAAGCTTTTCTAATTAGTGAAGAGAGATAAAGAATAGAAGTCCAGTGCCAGGGATCTACTCTTAAACAAGCAAGGCAAAAGCTGCATAAAGCCTCCTGCCCACATCCATTGATGAGGGCTTAGTAACATGGCTAACAACTGGCCGCGAGGGGCGCTGGCAAATGAGGCTCCAATCTGGGCAGTCACGTTCCAGCCAAATCTCTATTACTATGGAAGGAACTAGTGGATTTTCACGGACAGTTAATAGTCTTCACCCCATCCCTCTCACCCTTCCCCCAAGATTGGTCATGATAGAGAGCAACTAAGATGGCGGCATAGGTAAACACCGGGAAATTATCGCCTCACATAACAATTGAAAATTACCGCAAAGGACTGAGCAAACATCATCCAGAACAACAGGAAGGCTGGCTGAGTGTAAATTCCACAACTAGAAGGAAAGAAAAGCACGCTGAGAGCCAGAGGCGCTGCGGAGGTGAAGTGCAGAGGTACGGCGGCGCGCGCGCGCGAGGAAAGGGGGTGGCGCCTGAGGACGCGGCTGTCTTTTTGAATCACAAACTCCCGACGGCTCTGAACTCCGGTTCCGGGAAGTCTCTGGGGACCCAGGTCTCATACGGGGAGAAGCTGGTCTGTCCGGCAGCGAGCGAACTTGAGGGCGGCTTTCCCTCAGAGGTGCTTGCAGCCGTTACCGGAACATTGAGACGCGCGACTCCGGGCGGAGAATCGGCCATGGCCGCTTTCTCCGCCCTCTGACTCCCTGAGACCCCGCCCCACCCAGGCTGCGGCAGAGGCTTTTGCATGTGAATGTACCTAACTGCAGCCGAACCAGGCAGACCTGGAACTTCCAAGAGAAGGCCCAAGGCCCCGCAGCGGCTTGCATTGCTTCACAGCTGAGCCTCTTCGTGGCTCCTGCTGTGTGGCCTCAGGCAGAGGCTGAATTAGCACCTCCTTAGATCCAGGAGCCACTGTACCCAGTGGTCAGAGGGGGTCCATCCAGACTGCAACTCCTCAGATCCATAAGGGACGCACTCAGGGAGCAGACTCAGTGAGCACCAAAGCCCCACTGAAGCAAGTCTTGCCCCAGAAGGGTGTCTTCAGCACAGAAGTTCTCCCACTTTAGACACAGCTGATTCTCACAGCCAATTGGCCTGGAGGTCAATTCCTCCCAGTGATTCTACAACAACCAAGGCACCAAGAGTGCACCAAGAGTGTCCACCCCAGGTAACTGGGGAGGCTGAGCTACTGGGCCCTACAGGACACCTGGCGCACAGGGCCACTCTATCAACACAGGGAAGCTGCCAAAATGCGGAGACAAAGAAACAGGTCACAAATGGCAGAAATGGAGGAAAGCAAACGATTGGATATAGAGTTTAAGGCCACGGTTATAAGGTTTTTCAAGAATTTTATGGAAACCGATAAATTTAATGAATCCCTCAATAAGTATAGGGAGACCATGGAGGACATGAAAAAGGACCAACTAGAAATTAAGCATACACTGACTGAAATAAAGAATAATTTACAGAGATCCAGCAGCAGACAAGAGGATCCCAAGAATCAAGTCAAAGATTTGAAATACAAAGAAACAAAAAATACCCAACCGAAAAAGAAAAAAGAAAAGAGATTCCAAAAATATGAAGATAGTGTAAGGAACCTCTGGGACAACTTCAAGCGTACCAACATCAGAATTATAGGGGTACCAGAAGGAGAGAGAGGGCAAGATATTGAAAACCTTTTTGAAGAAATAATGACAGAAAACTTCCCCTACCTGGTGAAAGAAATGGACTTACAAGTCCAGGAAGCGCAGAGAACCCCAAACAAAAGGAATCCAAGGAGGACCACACCAAGACACATCATAATTAAAATGCCAAGAGCAAAAGATAAAGAGAGAATCTTAAAAGCAGCAAGAGAAAGACAGTCAGTTACCTACAAGGGAGTACCCATATGACTGTCAGCTGATTTCTCAACAGAAACCATGCAGGCCAGAAGAGACTGGCAAGAAATATTCAAAGTGATGAATAGCAAGAACCTGCAACCAAGATTACTTTATCCAGCAAAGCTATCATTCAGAATAGAAGGTCAGATAAAGAGCTTCACGGATAAGAAAAAGCTAAAGGAGTTCATCACCACCAAACCAGCATTATATGAAATGCTGAAAGGTATTCTTTAAGAAGAGGAAGAAGAAAAAGGAACTCTTACCATTTGCCACAGCATGGATGGAACTTGAGAGCGGATAAATACCACAGGATCTCACTCATTTGTGGAATATAATGAACAACATAAGCTGATGAACAAGGACTGATCCAGAGACGGAGAGGCATTGATTGGACTGTCGGGACTTGGAGGGAAGGTAGGGGAGGGTGGGGGTAAGGGGGAAAGATCAACCAAAGGACTTATATGCAAGCATATAGGCCTAACCAATGGACATGGACAACGGGGGGGTGAGGGCATGAGCGGGGGTGGGGGGGTGGGGGGTAGAGGGTAACGTGGGGACAAGGACACATATGTAATATCTTAATCAATAAAAAATATATTAAAAAAAAAAAAAAAAAGATTGGTCATGATAAAAAAATGTACAGCCCTGCCAGGAAGGAAGAAGTGCTGCTACTCTGATTCGACCTTTTGGTTTGTTTGTTTGTTTGTTGGGTTTGTTTTTTGGGGATGGGGTGGTGGCGGGGGATCTTGTGGATATAACTAAACCTGTTCTGGGAGTGTGACTTTTACTCATTTTTTTCTGGCACTGGTCTCTCCTCTCATTGGTAATGTCTAAGACACTGGTCTAGGCATGGGAGAAATAGACGAAGCAAGGCTTTCAGCCAACCTTGTATAGGAAAAAGACTCCTCCTTGCAGGTGCCACTGAGAAACCAAGAACGTGATCTGCCTGCGTGAAATCAGAGAACTCCTCTGCGGCCGTGGTTAAACTGACAGAGAATGAGCTCCTGGGAGCAGGAGAGTCAGAAGTTAGTGAGCAGGAAAGGAAAAGGGAAGAAAAAGTAATATTTGATGAGCAATCAACCTCTGCCAGGCACTGTGCTGGGAATTTGCGTGTTACCTTATTTCATGCTTTTAAAAACTCTTGAGGTAATTATTTTTATCCCCATTTTATAGATGAAGAAACAGAAGCTCAGAAGCGAAATAGCTTAACATTCACTTAGTACGTGAAGCTCTCTAGATTTTTTTTAAAATATATTTTATTGATTTTTTACAGAGAGGAAGGGAGAGGATAGAGAGTTAGAAACATCGATGAGAGAGAACCACCGATCAGCTGCCTCCCGCACATCTCCCACTGGGGATGTGCCCGCAACCCAGGCACATGCCCCCGACCGGAATCGAACCCGGGACCTCTCAGTCCGCAGGCCGACGCTCTATCCACTGAGCCAAACCGGTTTCGGCAGCTCTCTAGATTTTTAACACAAACCTGCCTGAATTCAAAGCCCATGTTCGTCCCACTAGAGCTTTGAGAGTCACATTTGATCCTCTCTCCCAGCAGACTTTGTGTCTGGCCTCTCTGTTCCCCTTCAGGGACCGAGTAGAGTAGTCAGAATCTCATCCTTGCCTAGCTCCTTCAACCCCCAGCCAACTGCCATTTAAAAAAAGAAAAAAGAGCCCTGACCGGTTTGGCTCGGTGGATAGAGCGTCAGTCTGCGGACTCAAGGGTCCCGGGTTTGATTCTGGTCAAGGGCATATACCTTGGTTGCGGGCACATCCCCAGTGGGGGGTGTGCAGGAGGCAGCTGATCGATGTTTCTCTCTCATCGATGTTTCTAACTCTCTATCCCTCTCCCTTCCTCTCTGTAAAAAATAAGTAAAATATATTTAAAAATAAAATAAAAATGAAGAATAAAAAAAGAAAAAAGAAAAGATGGCATTGTCACAGTGCTAATGGGAATAGTAAACTAATTGGCACACCTCTTGTGGGAGTGTCCCCGAGTCCCTACAGCACCGACTCTCAACATTGGGAACCAAAGGAACAAAGAGGCCAGCCACAAAATTTGCTGGGAGATTGGGAAGGTTTACTCTCTAGAAAGGATCTAATATGAATCATTAGTTCATCTCCCTCAACTGGGGAAAGATTAAATTCATCTCAAAAAATCTCTGTGGGATAGTTGCAGGCTTACCGTTCTGTTCTTGATTTACTATTCATTCATTTATTCATTCATTCATTCAACTGATATTTATTAAGTACCTAGATGTCAGGCAATTGATTTGGCTCTAAGAACATGGAAGAAAACAAGATAGGCACAGTCCCTGCCTTCGTAGGGCAAGGATTGCCTCACCAACTTCGATTTTTCTACTTATAAAAATTTCAACTTCTATAAAGCTTTACATTGCTGTGCCCCCCCCCCCCAGCCCCTCTCTAAGTGAAAGGGGCTTCCTTTACTCAACTTACTACCCTGTTTATAATTTCATGATAATTTATATCACATTGTACTCTTTTAGCAGATCTTTTCTCCTTCCTAGAAACAGTGTAAGGGTGCAGGCAGGGACCACGTCTAATGCATCTCTATGCCCCATCCAGTAAGATAAGACTTGGCACAAAGTGGATGCTTAATTAATATCAGTAGAATGAATCAGTGTCATCATAAGTATTGTGCAACATAATCTCTCATATGTGTATTGTGCTTCCAACCCTTCAAAGTATTTCCATCTCCATTATCTCATTTGATTTAGAGAGTTTGGTCCTGTGGATTCAAGTAAAAGTGGATGTGAGCCTGGCTGGTGTGGCTCAATGGTTGAGCATTGACCTATGAACCAGGAGGTCAAGGTTCGATTCCCGGTTGGGGCACATGCCCAGGCTGTGGGCTCAGTCCCCAGTGTGGGGCATGCAGGAGGCAGCTGATCAATAATTCTCTCTCATCACTGATGTTTCTATCTCTCCCTCTCCCTCCCTCTCTGAAATCAATAAAAATATATTTTAAAATAATAATAAAATAAAAAAGCATTTTGGGAGCCCATGAAGTGATTGCAAACTCCCAGGAGTGAAGACAGTGGGGCTGTGCTCAGATACTTGGGGCCATTGCATCCATTACCCAGCTGCTGGGAACATGAGCTGCTGACAGCTCACAGCTGCATCCCTCACTGCACATTGCCCTGGGCCACAGGGAACTATTTTACCAGAGGTTACACCCCCTCCAGAGGACATCTCACAATGACAGGCTGGTGCAGAATTAAAAGGTCTGTTTTCATGGCCTCAATTTGGGACAACTCTGAGTGGCCATCTCAGCTCCTGAACTCCCCATAGGATCAGTTGAGGCTTCAGTTACAACCACATTGTGAGTTAGCTTCTCCCTCTGCCCAATTCTACTTCCCCACTTTCCTACTGGTGTATCTCCTAAGAGCACTCCACAAAAAAACCTGCATGCAACTCTCCATCTCAGTCTGTTTCCAAGGCAATCAATTTCTTCCTCAAGAACTGTGCCCTAGTACTAGGCCTGTTCCAAAGTGGGTATCAGTAATAATACTAGTAAAAAAGTGGAATGATAGAATATGTTAGGAGTTCAAGCAAAACCAAAAAGAAGAGGCAGAGACTGGCCATGCCATGCAGAAAACAGCCAGTTATGGTCATTGAATAAGAAGTAGCCACTAGAGGGCCCAGCACTACAGATCCACAGCTCAGCTGTTACTTCAGAGCAGAATTCTATCTAATTTTGCCTTTGACCTGGCAGACACCAGAATAACTGTCTGCACTTGGGGAGAATATTGTTGGCCCAACACTTTCTTCTCTTTTACCTATGCCATGGACATCAGTGTCCTATCCTGTTCCAACACTCTGTCACCAAGCCCTCGGTGTCATTACACATCAATGTATTTTCAAAAATCAGGGCTTCCAAAGACTGCGGGCTTTCATCATTGACTGCTCTCTTTGTTCCCAGTGGGTTCTGAAGATGAGAAATGTGAAATTACAAACAGTTGTGATGATTCTCACCCAAAATGGAGAGAGTCAGCAATACAATCTGTCCAGTCCTATACTTTCCCCATACCCCTTTGCTTCCCTAGTTTGTAGTAAAGATAAGACATGCAGGCTTAGATGGGAACTATAGTGGCCAAGGGAGAAAGAGGTCATGGGAGTCTTCACAGAATATGAAAAAGTTTGACAACATTGTATAACTGAGTGAATTAAATCAATTAAGTTTTTCTGCTATGCACTTGGTAAAAAGACAAAATTTGTTTTTCTCTGTACCCTTTTGGAAGGACAGTGTTTTGTAAGTTGGAAGTCTTTCTTTACCTTAGGAGGAAAGCATTTAGAGGTCTCTGTTTCCAACACATACATTCTTGATGGGACCGAGCTGGATTATTTGAGAGGATAAAGCTCTGAAGACTAAAGGGGAGAAGAGGTGAATTCTGAAAAACCCGGAGGATGGCAAGGTGGTGAGAACCTGCACTTGGCTCTCTCCCAGTATCTCTGGCAGTGGTACTACAAGGACACCTAGGGAATCAACACCAAGCCGTGGCTTTGGGAGCCATATAGGAATTGTTGGTGGCCAGATTTAGAATGGACGGAGTAAATGCCTTAAGCCACTGGGCCAGATACATCTGACTGGAGCACACTGCCTTGCACAATCAGCCACAACTACAATGGATTGAAGACAGTTCCTCAGATTTCTAGACTGAGGATCAGCATTCTGGGGTTTTTGCACCCCTACAAAAGCTCTGAAATTGGATAGCTCACCAACCTGGCAGGCCGGGGTAAAGTTAAATTAAATTTGATTTTATTTAAAAAAAAAAAACAAACAGTAAAGAAATCTAATGTCCTTGTACTTGTTATTGAACAAATCAAATGGTTCCAATACCTGAAGCTCTCATATCATAATGGTAAATCTAACCTGGCCACGTTAAAATAACGTACTGATAAAATAACAGTAATAATGTTTTGAGGTATTACCACGTGTTAGGCAATGTATTATTTCACGTAATCCTCACAACACACCTATGAGGTAGACCGAGACAGAGAAGTCAACTGGGTCACCCAAGTCACATGGTTAGTAAATGTCAGAATCAGGTGTGTTGGACTCCATGTCCAACTTCTATAGCCATTCATTCACTGACATCAAGTCCATCACTCACTAACTCATTTAGCCAAATATTCACTCAGGCAGTGAATGGCATTAATACATTTATTAAACAGTGAGATAGATCTAGTGGTAGTTTGAAGAACAAAAGACACTTAGAATTATAGAATGTTTGCACTGGCAGCTAGTCTAGTGGAGAAGAGCAAAAATGTTAGAGCCAAATAGACTAGATTGGAATAATGGCTCTGTTGTTTGCTACGTTGTGGGGCGTGGTTACGGTGTTTTGGCCAGGTTCAAACCTCGGACTAATGAAAGGACAGGGTCCTCTCATTGCCACGTGCAAGTCCCAGCTGGAGGGCAGGGCCCTCCCAGCACAATTAGAGCCAACGGCTGTGGTTGTAAGCTTGAACCTATGGTCCAAATACGTGCCTTATGATAGAGTTCGGGTGCATGTAGTTGAGTGAGGCTGAAACTCACGAGAATGCTGTAAACAACGTGATCACGCCCCAACTTTGCCTCGTGGCATCTGCTATAAAATAAAGACACGGCTTGTGGGCTCTGTCATTGTCTCCTCATCAGGGAGGCAGCGTCCCACCGAGACCCAGCTATTATTCTCTTGTCTGTCTTTCCTTAATCCTTTCACACACACACACACACACACACACACACACACCCCACTCGGGATCACCCTTGGCCGTGCAGGCGTGGCACACTACCTATGGGACCTTGAGCAATTTATTTAACCTCTTTTTTTCTCAGCTTCTATATTTTATATCACAAATAATAATACACATACATTCTCATTAGACTGCTGTGAAAATTATAGATAATATTAGAGATAGCATCTATCTATCATATATCTATCTATCTAGCTATACAAAACCAGTCTCATAATTTGGGGGGTGGGGGGGTCCAGCACAAAATAAAAATACAGGACTCCTTGCTTAAAAATTATTAAAAATTTCAAGATGGTGACAGCAGAGGATTAAACCAAGTATGGAGCCCTTTTAAATATGGGGCCCTAATGGGATATCAGTACCTGGCACAGAAGAAGTATGCAAAAGAGGTAGTCCCTTTTTCTCTCTAGGTCATTGATTTTAACCCTCTTTGCATATGAGAAAAATGAAGTCCAATGAAGAGAGAAAAATGCAAGTTGGTGGCAGAACCAGGACCACAAACCATACTCCTCCATTCCCAGTTAGTAGTCTTTACCTCAACATTTCCCAACTGTGTTCTATATGATAATAGTAGATATTCCATGTATAAAAGTTTCCACAAACAAGCAAATTTGCAAAACATTAGATCAAGATTAAATAGACATCTTTCGCAGAGCTCTTCAGAGACTTTCCCATGTGCAACATGAACCTCCAAGACAAGGATAGAACATGGAACATCGCCAAAGTATTGACATGGAATCCTTTCTCAGGAGCACATTAAGCATCTCTCAGAACTCGCTCAGAAATGCCGCTCTGTGCACTGCTGCAGGGCAATGGAAGTTTCCATGGGTTTTGATCTACGGGGTGTGGTTGTTCTTATTCTAAATTAGAAGCAAACATATTCCTTCCATTAGGCCTTTCTGTCGGAATCTCTGCCCCGGCTGACTTGCTAGCCTGAGGATAAAAAATAATAAAAACCAGACTACAGGAAAAACATTCTTGTTTAGAGGCATCCAGTTGCATCCAAAGGCGGATGCAATCTCCCCTCTCCCAGGAATAGAAATATACAGAAAAACATGACTATGACCCCCGAATTCTTTCCATTCTGAGTAACTTGCTTACTGCCACCACATTACAAAAGTAGCAGCTAAAGTCCCATACGTACAAAGGCACACAAGAAGCCAGGAAATCGTGATTTTCATTTTAGCTCCTCCATGTACTAGCCATTTGGCCCCCACTGGTTCATTCATCTGCTCATCCCTTCACTTTCACTGGAAACCCTCTTGCATCAAATTAACCTCTCCTTTATTTGAACTGCAGACATTTATATTTCATCTGCAGCACTCCTCCCCCAGGACCTTGCGAATCTCTATGGAACATAGTTTCAGAACCAGTAGACTAGATGATTCCTTTCAGCTCTGATAGTCTGTGATTCAAATTTGCATCTAGTCTGGCAAGCTCTTGCCTCCACATTAATAAAGGACCCCAGCTCCTTGAGAAATGCTCCTCTTAACTTCTGGGCGTCCCAGAGAGTGATTCTCACACACTGTGCTGTTGAGATGCCAGGTGACACTGACCCTTCGGGAGTGCCCAGTACACAAAGCCCATTATATGGCTTGTGCAAAGGGGAGGATACTTCCTCCCCCTATCTCGCTTTATTTTGTCGCATGGACTTTCAATGGGTATTATTTAAGTCCTTTGACTCAAGAGTTGTTAGTAAAGCAGCTCTTCTATATTTTTCTGATTCCTCCTCAGCCCCACTCCCCTCCAAAAATTGAGCCAATGGTGGGGGTTAGGGGTAGGGCTGCATCAAGGCCAGGAAACAAATCCGCATGATAAACCTAATATTGGACTTAGACTCACTCCTCTTTGATTTTGAAGATTCTTTTACTGGACCTACATTGACTCTCTTCTCGCTTTCCTTAAGATGAGTTCCCTCCCAGGAGAGCCCTAAAGCCCCCACGAAAAATAGACATTTGGTGAGTTGGGCCTACTAGGTTGGAAGCGCCTGTTTTGGCTCCTCCAGGAAGCAAATGCCAAGACAGAGTAAAAAGGGCAAGAGATTTATTGGAGGAAACACCTGTGAAGGATAAAGAGGAGAGGGAACAGGAGAAGGTGGGAGAGCCTCGGACTGCAATGCAATCCTGACACCTGTGAAAGAAGAGGGGGAAGGAAGGAGGATTGAGCAGGAGGAGGCTCAGACTTCAGTGCAGTCTCTGAAAAAGTCTCAGATGGGCTAATGGGGAGCAGCAGAGCAAAGACTGCCCATTAGAAGAGCCCCATGTTGGGCAGGAATGACCTGGCTCTAGCATGTCTACACTGCTCAGTCATTGACAGGGAAAAGGACAGGAAGAGCATGACTGTGACGTCAACACTGCAATAGATTCCGAAGGTGCTTGAGGCAGTCAGCTAGCTCCACTGCTCCCAGCAGGCTCTCCACGCGGGAGATCTGAGCAGAGCACTCCCCATGCCTGACACACTGGATATGCCCACACCTGTGTAAATTCAAAGAGTGGACAGAATTTAAGCTCAAGTTGAGTGCATATTTATTACAAATGCTTATGGAGCCTATAAAAGGGATTGTACTTGGCACTACAGCAGCCCCACCCTCTTCAGCGGAATGACTGAGTCTGAGAAGGTTTCAGATAATCGGGCGAATTTTTATTACCACGAATGTCAACAATAGGCATGTTTTAATAGCCTCTGTTGTATATTAATACTGTGACAAGCTTAGTACAAAAGAGAACAATCCTTAGGGAGCTCAAGGTGAGGCTGTAATAAAATATTCTTCCCCATTTGGAGAGCTCAGAGGAGACTATTGAAGATTTTCTTCATGCCAATCACTGGACGTTACAAGGAGGAAGGATCCTTTTAGAAGACTTGGCCTTGGAGGTTACCAGAGAGACCTTGAAACTGATCTGCTAGCCGACTGGGTGGCACAAGGACATGCTCCACCCCCAGGACCCTGCCAGCCAAACTCCAGGATTTGCTGAGAAGCAGGCCTAACACCTGTTGTGGCTCTTGGATCAGAGTCAAAATTTGAGAGGGAGAAAGGAGGGAAGAGGAAAAAACTGGGAAAGAAGGAGTTGTAGTCAGAGAGATAAGACAGCAGGATTTTCAGAACCATGCCAAAATTCATCCCAACCTAATCACCTGGCAAAGGAGAGAATGTCAGTGGTAGAAAGAACACTGGGCATGATGCCTAAGCTTGGCCTCTAACTCCCTGGCTGGCCTGGGTCACTCATTGCCCTTCTGGGCCTGCGCTCCTTGACTGTAGTCTGCAGAGCTAGAACAGACACTCTTTAAAGTTCTTCCAATCGAACAGTCTAAGATTCTAGCAGCTCCCTTAAAATAATCTTTTAGAGCCTGCAGAGAGGCATGACAGAGAGTGAGTGTGGAATGAAAAGATCTTCCAGTGAGCCGAGGAATAATATAACATAGTAATGCCATATAACATACATAGTACAACATAACGTAACGTAACGTAACGTAACGTAACGTAACGTAACGTAACGTAACGTAACGTAATGCAATACAACCTAACACAGCCATTAGAGCAGGGGTGCGGAACATCCTCAAAATCATTTGGTCTGGCCCTGCCAAGGGAATAGGGGTGAGTTAATTAAATGTTTGACCAAATATAGCAGGCTAATTTTTAAGTTGATAATTATGATATTATAAATATCCAAATGACCCTTGGGAGGAAAAAAGGATTTCCCACCCCTGTCCTAGAGTGTGGGAATATGGAGCTCCTCTCATGATCGAGACATCCAGGGCATCTAAATGTGACTCTGCTCTATCTTTATATAGAGGTGCAGATGATCTGGGGAGGAAAATAGTTCCACCTGTCAGCTGGCCCTAAAAGGTCTGGGATTCGTATATATTCCATCTACAATGAACCCTCAATGTTACCAAAGCAAAGAAGATGGAACTGTTCCTGTCCTTTTCTGAACCCTTCTCAAGTTTGCTCTGGTAAAGACAAGCCTTTTCTATTCCCCTTTAAGTCTGCATTTGCTGTTAATTTTCACCTAGATAAAAATGCTGGGAGGAGAAAGCGTATCATAGGATTTTTCCAGAGCTAACATTTTAGGGTTCTAAGAAAAACAGGGTTCCATGCTCCCTTTTCATCTATATTTCCTATTTGAGTTAATAAAGCACCACAGTTAACAAACAAACAAAAAACAAAAAAACAAAAAAAACTCACAGTGCAAGGAATGGCATAATTAGCAGCCAATGGGAGAAGGGTCCACAATCCCCAGGCATTTGATATTGTACCTTCTAGGCTATCCCCGCCCAGAAAGGATCAGGTTTTCTCTTGGGGTTTCTTCCTTTTTGAATAAAGCACCACTAGGGGCTAAGGTCTGGAAACACAAACCCTTATCTTAGTCTCTGGTAGACAAACAGGTCTAGGGAGATTAAATGACCTGCAGGGAAAGAGTGCTCTGAGCTTCCTGGGAGACCGGACTGAAGTGAAGGGGAAAGGATGTGGGGTCCGTGAAGACACGAGAGGAGCTGCAGGAGGGCTGTGCTGCCTAAATAATTTATGGCATGCTGGGCAGCAGACCCAATTCTCAGACATGCCTGGGGCCTTCAGGTAGGGAATCTGCTAACTCACTACCACCCTTTGGATCTCAGCGTAAATATGATTTCTTCTGGGAAGCAGGGTGCCACACAGTTATGCAGGTCGCACACTGCGCACACTTAGGGTATGCCAATCGCAACATAGATATTAAAATTTACATATTCTTATGACAATTTTTCAGCAGTTGGCAGTTAAGTGTTTTGAGGGAAAGCAGCTTTATTTATGTATTTATTTTTCTGCTTCATAAAGTGGTGCTATATGAGCTGGCAATGGTCCTGCTGAGAAGCCTTTGCCGACTCAATCAGGTTTGGTCCTGTCTTACCTGCTTCAGAAGGACCCTGTCCTTTTCCTACCATCACATTTACCACAATTCATTCTATTTGCCTACTTGCTTGTCTGTACACACTGGATTATCAGCTTTGTGAAGGCAGAGACGGTGTTTTGTCCAACACTGGGCCTGAGAATGGTACTTGGCCCTAGCACAGGCTCAGTGATATTTGTTGAACAAATAAGCAACATATCCTGAGGCAGTCCAATACCTTTCTGAGTTCCCTATAACCCAAGGAGGAGAGCAGAAGGGTGACAAGAGCAGAGAGAGGGATGGGCAACCAAATAAAAATCAGTCCACTTTCCTCTGCAAACCTTTAATACATAATCAGAGAAGTGAACCACAAATCTAGAAAAGTAAGTTCCCTTTCTAGATCTGGTAACTACTGACTTCCCCTTTAGCATCAGATCCTAAAAGCCTCTGTGCATTGGCCAGGTTGTGGCTCCAATAACAATGTTACTGATACAGAAAACTATGGGCTAGTCTGACCACTTTCACTTTCTATTCTATTGAGTTCATTTCTTGTTTCCTTTCAAATAGACTAACCCACAATGTTTACAGATGGAGAAACCAGTGTCAGAGAGGGAATATTCCTTATCCAATATCACATACTAAGTTAATGGCCAGACCACGATCAGACTCCGTGTCATCCGACACTTGTTTTTCCCATTGTAGCACCCTTTACTTTTCTGCATATTTATGACCTGAAAGATGAGCTCTCTCTTAATCTCACCTACTTCCCTTCTTCTGTCTCTCTGGGTCACCTATTGAGATGACTTATTTAGGTCAGTTTTACTGTATTACTATTTAGTCACCTCTAGATCCCAGTCAACTACCTGTTGTCTTATCCTGGCTGTCAGGAACAAAATTCTGATACTGGAGACACACACACCCTGATTATGCAGTATTCTTTTCACTGCTCCTCAACTGAACTATACCCGCACGTGGTATTTTGTGGAAGAGCCACACTCAAGGGGCCAAAGAGCCGCATGTGGCTCGCAAGAAAACCCTCTAATTTAATCCAACTCTGGCTCTTAGTAACTCCAAGAGAAGTCTCTCATGGAAAGAGGTGATAAACCTTAGGGAGGTTGTTAGCAATTTAGCATTTCCGAATCAGGTGGGAGTGTTTAATTTGCTCACTAAAGAGAGCAACATGATCTCCAGGGTATGGCAAGAACAAAGCTACTGCTCATAAAGAACCCTCACATTTGCTTAGCCCGTTATAGGTTACAAAGTGCCTTCATATCTCTCACCTCATTTGAGCTCCCAGCAAACTTGTCATGTAGATATTCATTTTAATTTTACAGAAGCAGAAGCTAAGGCTTAGAAGGCTTGTGTGACATGCCCAAAGTCACACAACTAGGAAATGGCAGAGCTCGGACTAGTGCCAAGATATTCCTAATTGTATTAACCAGGGCTTTTTCAAGATAAGAAAAAAAAACAAAACTTAAAATACTGTAAGCAGGCAATAAACTTTAGGCCTATACAAAAGCTGGGACGTATAGAAGATACTGTGATTATCTCCCCGATATCTGTTACTTTTCTCTTGGTATCTCTCCTATTTGTTGTTCATTACCCACTCCCGCCTCCTTCCCCACTGTGGAGCCCACAAGCTCTTGGAGAAACTGACCTACCCTGCTTCAAAGAGAAGGGCTTATGTTCATATTTACACTCATCAGCATAATCCCACCCCCAGCCACCGTTATTGGTTCAAAAATGGGCATGTGACACTAAATGGACCTGAGAAGCAAGGAGAGGTTTTCAGGGAAAGAATTTCCTAAATTTTCTGGGAAAATATCTGAAGTCAACTGTCTCCCACCAGATGTGAGGAGAATGGATACAACTGTCATTTTACAACTATGTAGAAAACCAGCTTTAGGATGAAGTTGGCACTTTGGATGGCAAACAGGGGTTTTGATAACATTGCTAAACTACTAAATCACCTACATCTGAAGCACAACCTATGTCTGGATTTGGCAGCTAACTAAGCTATGAGTTACCTTAGTAACGAGTTACCTTCATGGCAAATAACAGAAAACTTAACTAGACACTAATGGGTTTCCTGTTACTGGCCTGTTGGCCATGGAGCATACTAAGGTAACTGAAGGAATGGAAAGAAGAGCTGCAGACCCGAGGGCTTCCGTGGCACCAGGACTTTCCTCTTAACCTTGTACTCTCGTTCTTATTCTCTCCAACGGCAGACGTGCCTTTTCCACTAGGTGGCAAGTAAATGATCACCTGTCACCTTAATGTATCAGTGAGCACGCTGACAGGAAAGACTGGCCTCTCAGATTGAGTAATCTGAGGAGAGTTTAATAAAGAGATTATGTATAACGTTATGAGTGGAAATACCACGAAGGATAATGGATAAGGGCTAGAAACAGCTTGGGAGGGAGATGTTGCCTCTCTGAAGTCTGAGGTGATGAGGGGAAGTAGCACTTCCTGGAACCAGAGACCCAAAGGGCTGTGTGGAGAGGATTCCGACATGAAGTGTGCCAAGGGATAAATGGGGTTGCATTCCAACTTCAATCTCCTCCTTCCTTCAGGTACTTGCTGGGTTCCTCATTGGCCAACTAGACTGGAAGCAGGAGAGAAGGAAGCCTGTGGATGTACCCCATGCAGGTCACCCTCCTGAGGCACAGAGTGGGCTGCAGAAGGGTAGAGGGTAGATTTAGAGCAAGGTGTGGAAGACAACCAGTACACTAAATGGGCAACCTCTGCAGAATGAGAGCGTTCATTTTCCAAGTCATCTGAATGTCAACACCAGTAAAAGGATCCTGGTCCTATTTGGTACAGTGGCTCACTTCTTGAACCAACTGTATAAACATATAAATAATTCCTTACTCCTAACAAATACTTTATACAGTTGATCTTGGAAGAGTATATCAGGGAGAGGTTTATTATAAAACATAAATATCACCATGAGTTGGCAGAATATTCAGCTCTTACCAGATTTTCCACTGACCTTTTTAATTTATGAAGTTATATACAAGAATAGGGCTATCATAAAGCATCTCACATCAATGTAGCAGTGTTATGATGGGCAAGGCCATTATTATTTTTATTATGATAGAATTTTTTTTTATTACTGTTAAAAAAAAAGCATTATTGCCCTGACCGGTTTGGCTCAGTGGATAGAGCATCGGCCTGAGGACTAAAGGGTCCCAGGTTCGATTCCAACCAAGGGCACATGCCTGGGTTGTGGGCTCGATCCCCAGTAGGGGGCGTGCAGGAGGCAGCTAATCGATGATTCTCTCTCATCATTGATGTCTCTATCTCTCTCTATCCCTCTCCCTTCCTCTCTAAAATCAATAAAATTATGTCTAAAAAAACAAAAACAAAGCATTATTATTATAAAATTATAGCTTAATGATTAGAAGCAGGACCTTGCTCATACAGCAAAAATGAAAAACCTAAATTTTCATGTTATGCTCTCACAATGGAATATTTTATTATTATTATTATTTCCTCACCCAAGGATATGTTTTTATTGATTTTTAGAGAAAGAGGAAAGAAGAGAGAGAGAGAGAGAGAGAGAGAGAGAGAGAGAGAGAGATGAGAGAAACATCGATCAGCTGCTTCTCATATGCACCCCAACTGGGGATCGAACCAGCAACTCAGGTATGTGCCCTGACTGAGTATAGAACTCACAACCTTTTTGGTGTACAGGATGACACTCCAACCAACTGAGCCACCTGGCCAGGGCTCACAATGGAATATTAATCAGGAATGAAAATTAACTGACAAAAAATTTAGTAAATAGAAAATCCCAGAAGATAACACAGGTTATTAAAATCTTTTTATGAAAATAAAAAATAAGTAAAACAAACAATGTATGTGATAAAACACCCACTTCCCCTTAAGTAAAGATAAAAAAATTCAACAGGGTGAGTGTCTTTGAGGGGAACAGGGATGGAGAACATAGGAAGATGTAAGTTATCTGTTTTTAGCTTAGGCAGAAGGTTCATGCGTGTTCCTTTTATTAGTACAGATAAATAAATGAAAATAAATATTTTAATAACAGGGTCTGCACTGCACCAATGATGAGGATTAAACTGAGGATTATATTTAACTCAATACTCTCTACTTAGGAACAACTTTAGTGTGATGGAAAAAAAACTGAAAATCACCCAAATGTCCAACCCAACTAACATCAATGAAGTTGGTGAATGGTTAAACAAAAACTGGCACATCCATACAGTGGAATGCTACTCCGCAATAAGAAGAAACAACCTATGCCCTAACCGGTGTGGCTCAGTGGATAGAGCATCAGCCTGCAAACTCAAGGGTCCCAGGTTCAATTCCAGTCAAGGGCATGTACTTTGGTTGCGGGCACATCCTCAGTAGGGAGTGTGTGGGCAGGAGGCAGCTGATCTATGTTTCTCTCTCATCGATGTTTCTAACTCTCTATCCCTCTCCCTTCCTTTCTGTAAAAAATCAATAAAATATACTTTAAAAACAAAGAAGAAACAAACCAGTGATAAGCACAATAACATGGGTAGATACCAAGGACATTATGCTTAGTGAAAAAGACTAATTTCAAAAGGCTGTTTGCTGCATGACTTCATTTAAAAACATTCTTGGAATAACACAACTATAGACGTGGAGAACAAATTAGTGGCTGCCAGGAGCATGACAGGATGGGATGAAAATATAAAAGGGTAACACTAGGGAGTTCCTTTGTGTTTATGGGGCAGTTCTGTGCTTGAATGTGGTGGTGGTTACACAAATATACAACATGGGATAAAATTGCTAGACCTATGCACATGTGCGTGTGCGCACACACACACAAACACACACCATAAAACAGTGCATTATAAAGAAACAATATTCTAAGCATGTTGGTAAAGACACATGAATGGACAAAATGATCAATGAAATGGAAAAAACTCTAGTTACGGATCCAAATACATATGAAAATTGAGTATCTAATATTATGGAATTTCATATCACTGACAAAAAGGATGGATTATCTAATTAAGATTGTCTATACAGACTGGAGAAAGATGTCCTCCTCAGCATGAGAGAATGACTCAGTACAGAAAATCAAGGTAGCTGTTCTCCGAGCTCCAAATCCAGATTCCCCAAACCTGGGTGTGTTCACACAGCTCCAGTAAATTCTTCCCTCACTCTGCTTAAGCCTAAGGCTTAGAACAAACTCTACAAAAATTCATATGGAATGAAAAAAGATCCCAAATAGCCCCAGGAATCCTGAGAAAGAAGAACAAAGTTGGAGGGATCACAATACCAGATATCAAGCTGTATTATAAAGCCACTGTTCTCAAAACTTCCTGGTACTGGCACAAGAACAGACATATTGACCAATGGAACAAAACATTATGCTCAATTAATATTTGACAAAGGAGGCAAGAGCATACAATGGAGTCAAGACAGCCTCTTCAATAAATGGTGTTGGGAAAACTGGACAGATAGATGCAAAAAAAGGAACTAGATCACCAACTTACACCATACACAAAAATAAACCCAAAATGGATAAAGGACTTAAACGCAAGACGGGAAACCATAAAAATCTTAGAAGACTCCATAGGCAGCAAAATATCAGACATATGTCGTAGCAATATCTTTACCAATACAGCTACTAGGGCAATGGAAACTAAGGAGAAAATAAACAAATGGGACTACATCAAAATAAAAAAGCTTCTGCACAGCAAAAGAAACCATCCACAAAACAAGAAAGCCCACTGCATGGGAGAACATGTTTTCCAATGCTATCTCTGATAAGGGCTTAATCTCCAAAATTTACAGGGAACTCATACAACTTAAGAAAAAGAAGATAAACAACCCAATCAAAAAATGGGCAAAGGACCTAAATAGACACTTTTTAAAAGAAGACATAAGGAAGGCCAAGAGACATATGAAAACATGCTCAAAGTCACTAATCATCCGAGAGATGCAAATCAAAACAACAATGAGGTACCATCTCACACATGTCAGAATGGCTATCAGCAAATCAACAAAGGACAACTGCTGGCGAGGATGTGGAGAAAAAGGAACACTCCTGCACTGATGGTGATGCAGACTGGTGTAGCCACTGTGGAAAACAGTATGGAGTTTCCTCAAAAAGTTAAAAATGGAACTCCTACTTGACCCAGTGATCCCTAGGAATATATCCCAAGAAATAAGAAACACCAATCAGAAAGGACATATGTACCCCTATGTTCATAGCAGCACAATTTATCATAGCTAAGATTTGGAAACAGCCTAAGTGCCCATCAGCAGATGAGTGGATTAGAAAACTGTGGTACATCTACACAATGGAATACTACCTGCTATAAAAAAGAAGAAACTTCTACCATTTGCAACAGCATGGATGGACTTGGAGAGCATTATTCTAAGTGAAATAAGCCAGTCAGAGAAAGATAAATATCACATGATCTCACTCATATGTGGAATATAATGAACAACATAAACTGATGAACAACAATAGATCCAGAGACAAAGAAACACTGAACCAGACCATCCAACCAGAGGGAAGGCGGGAAGGGGTAGGGGTGAGAAGGGGGAGGGGGGCGGTAAGAGATCAACCAAAGGACTTGTATGCGTGCATAATAGCATAACCAATGGACAAGGACACTGGGGCAGTGGGGGCTTGTCCTGGGAGTGGCCAGGGAGTGGTCAATTGGGGAAAAAGGAGACATATGTAATACTTTAAACAATAAAAAAACCCTGTGAATAAGAAAAAAAAAAAAAAAAGATTGTCTATACAAAATAGATCAAAGATATCTGTAAGTTATAAAAGCAAAATAAGTGTGAGGAGAAAGCATGGGGTAATTTTTTTTAAAATAATCAAGGATAATCTCAGAATACAAAATGTTTACATAGAAGATTATATAAAACTTAAAAATAATGCACAGTAAATAATACAAGAGACAATCTATATAAAAATTGGAAAAGACACAAACAGAAGTTAATAACAAACTAAAAAATGGCTGCAAAATATCTAATACTTATTATGTACAATCTCACTCACAACTTTAAAAATATAAATTAAAATTTAAAACTTTTTAAAAGTTTGACAATAAATTGTATTGGCCAAGGTTTAAAGAGAGAGAGAGAAAAAAAGAACATCTTAGGAGGTCAGAGACCATAAACCTTACAGATAATTATCAGTTCATTCATACATTTACTTTATTCAAAAACTAACCCTACTCAGCATTGACATGTGTCAGAAATTACTGATGCTGAATATACAGCAATGAATAAACTAAATAAAAGTCCCTGCCCTCACATTCATTTGGGTATGTAAGAGGGAGGCATGCTGAAAGCAAGCTCTGAATGAAAAGAGAGGAGTAAGATGAGAGAGACAAGGATGTTTCACATCTCTACATACAAAATCTACTCCCTCTCAATTGCCTGGCAATATCCATCTACTTCAGGGTTCCTCTCTAACAAATCCTACCTCCTCCCTGACAACTTCCTACCCACCCCACATTGTAAAACATATTTTTTAATATAAAAATGTATACAATGTAATGTTGTTTCCTTACATTTCCTACAACATGTACAATTGTGCCTTGAATATATATGATGTTTGGTAAGTGAATAAATACAACTTTGTCAAAGGCCGAATGTGGAATATATAAGCAGTAGAGCTTTTATGAGAGAAAGCAGATGGCCTACAGGGAGGGGGTAGGAGGACAAATGACCAAATTGCTATTTAAAGATGCAAAATATACCTCATATTAATTGTGCAATACATGTGAATCATCAAAAATTTATCAGCCAATATGAAATCATTTTTAATAGCTATAATGTAGTTAAAAGAAATAATGAAATACAGTAAAGGCAGCCCAGCATGCACATCCATTTTTGTTTGACTATTTGAAAACAAAGTATTAGTAAGGCTATAAACACAATGAAAACATATCCTATCTAATAACAGACAAACATGGTAATTGACTGTACCTTCACTACACCTCTCATTGGCTAATCAGCAAGATATGCAAATTAACTGCCAACAAAGATGGCGGCTAATTTGCATACTGCAGGCAGGGCGGGACAGCACCATCCTGCCTGCCCTGCCGCCATCTGGGCCTGCTATCTGCAACCCGGGGCGACGGGCATCCCGTGTGCGACCCGACCCGGGGCAGCTGGGCGGTGCAGCAGCTATCAGCTGGCCCACCCGGCCACCATCCGGGCATCCCATGTGCAACCCAACCCAGGGTGGCCAGGTGGGGCAGCAGCGATCGGCTGGCCCGCCCAGGCGTCCTGTGTGTGACCCGACCCAGGGCGGCGGGGCGGGACAGCATGGCTCCTCTGTCACCCCAGCTTCCTCATCACAGCTCCCTTGGGGGCCTAAGCCTTTAGTTGGACATCCCCCAAGGGCTCCCTGGCTGCCAGAAGGATGTCTGACTGCAAGCTTAGGCCTGATCCCCTGGGGAGTGGGCCTAAGTCGACAGGTGGACATCCCCCAAGGGGTCCTGGACTGCAAATGGGTGTAGGCCGGGCTGAGGGACACCTCCCCCCCTCCTCCCCCCCAGTGCACAAATTTTTGTGCACCAGGCCTCTAGTTTAATTAATAACTAAATAAAAATACTATAGGGTCAAAGAATTACTTTTTAGGCTTTCCACCACCCTAACTTTAATGAACTAGAATTCTTCTAATGTAGAACTTAATCAATCTTTTTGAAATAAAATATTTCCCCAATGCTATTATTTATAAATCTGGGACACAGCTTTAGCATGTAATAAAAGCCATCTCTTTTATGTATACTTATAATTCCAGCAAAAGAGATTACAGAACATTCAGGAATAAAAACTGAGAACAAGTGGAAAAGAAATATAATAAAAAGCCAGGATTATAATGCTCAAATAACATGGTGCTAAGAGCCCTAATGAATACACTTTTCAGGTTATACATCACCAAACTCTCTTTTCACCAACAAGAGGTCAGGGAAATAGAGGAAGTAACACAAAATGCAGACTTAGAATAAAGATGTCACATAATTCAAGTCAAAGATTCATTAGGAAATAGTTCCTGAGAGTCAAATGACTCATTAATTGTCATCAGTAAAAGTTTCCAATTCTTATTTTGGGGAACAAGTACATTGCTCTACTCTTACTTGAAATCAGTACTGCAACAAGTAAAAAGTAATAAAAATATAAAGTGTATTTTTAAAAAACACTTAACAAAATTTTAAATTAAAAAATGAGGGGGTGATTTTGCATTGTGATGGACAGAAACCTGAATCAATTCTGAAATTGTCCCTGTGGGAGCTGGAGCCTAAGAGGTGGCTGAGGCCGGGGCAGAAGAGAACAGACTGAACTATTGCCAAGAAGGGCATCCTGTGTGAGGAAACAGTCTTTACCAATGTTTACCAAATTAGGCCAGGTCCAACTTGGGAACAACAGAGAATCCTGAACCCAAAGGGGCCCACACCAAAACACATCAGAATTAAAACGGAAGAGTTAAAGACAAAAAGAAAATGGTAAAAGCAGCGGGAGAAAGACAGTTACCTACAAGGGAGCTCCCATAAGATTGTCAGCTGATTTCTCAACCGAAACCATACTACTCAGTCTCTCCCTACATGATTCTACCTCTCACCCCCATAGCCATCCCTCTGCTGGAACCCAGTGTGAGCACCTGCAGGTGAGAGTCTGCGTGCTGTCATTTTAATTGGATGCTTGGGCTTTCAGCCTTCCATCTAACCCAGGTAGACAAAATCCCCACTGATTTTCACAGCCAGATATGTGGGTTCCTCTTCCCAGCACTGATGTTCCATGCTGGGGAGTCTGGTGGGGCTGAGACCCCTCGCTCCTCACGGGAGGGGGGCAACCTCTTCAGCTGACATATCCCTCCAGATTCTCAATCGCCATAGGTGGGTGCGGGGCCAGCCAATTTTGCATCTCTGCCCCTCCTACCAGTCTGGACAAGGCTTCTCCTGTATATCCTTAGTTATAGAACTTCATTCTGCTAGTCTTCAAATGGTTCTCCAGGTTGATTGTCCTACAATTTACTTGTACTTTTGATGTGGCCATGGGAGGATGTTAGTGCAGCTTCCACCTATTCCAGCATTTTGACCAGAACCCCCACATTAATTGTTTTTTGAATGTTGAATCAGCCTTGAATACCTGGGATAAATCCCACTTGGTCATGGTGTATACTATTTTTATACATTGTTGGATTGGATTTGCTAATATTTCTTGAAGATTTTTACAAATAGGTTCATGAGAGATATTAGTCTATAGTTTTTATTTCTTGTTATGTTTTTGTTTCTGGTAATAGGGAAATGCTGGGCTCATAGAATAAGTTAGGACGTATTCCCTCTCCTTCTATCTTCTGGAAAAAATGGTAGAGTATTGGTATAATTTCTTCCTTAAATGTCTGAGAAAATTCAGTAAACCCATCTGGGTCTGGTGCTTTCTGTTCTGAAAGGTTTTAATTATTGATTCAATGTCTTTAATAGATATAGTGCTATTCAGATTGTCTATTTCTTCTTGTGTAAGTTTTGGCAGATTTTGTCTTTCAAGGAATTGGTCCATTTAATCTAGGTTATCAAATGGCAGGCATAGAATTCTTCATAGTATTCTTTATTATACTTTTTAAAATATGTTTTTATTGATTTAGAGAGAGAGGGAGGGAGAAGGATAGAGAGACGGAAACATGGAAGAGAGAGAATTGTTGATCAACTGCCTCCTGCACACCCTGCACTGGGGGGTCAAGTCCACAATCCTTGGCATGTGCCCTGACCAGGAATAGAACCATGACTTTCTAGTTCATAGGTCGATGCTCAACCACTGAGCCACGCTGGCCAGGCTGGGTACTTTATTATACTTTTATTGTCCACAGAATCTGTAGTTATATCCTCTCATTTCTGATATTAGTAAATTTTCTCTTTTTTTTTTTTCTTAGCATGGTCGTGGCTTATCAATTCAATTAATCTTTTTTTAAAAAACCCAGCTTTTGGGATTGTTGATTTTTTTTCCTATTGTTTCCTGTTTTCAATTACATTGATTCCTGCTCTAATTCTTATTATTTTGATTCTGATTACATTGGATTTAATTTGCTCTTCTTTTCTAGTTTCCTAGGATGGAAATTTAGATTACTGGTTTTAGATCTTTCTTCTTTTCTAATATGTGCAGTCAATGCTATAAATTTCTCTCTAAGGACCACTTTCACTGCATACCACAAATTTTGATAAGTTGTGTTTTCATTTGCTTTTAGTTCAAAATATTTTAAAATTTCTTCTGAGCCCTAGCTGGTTTTGCTCAATGGATAGAGTGTCAGCCTGCAACTGAAGGGTCCCGGGTTTGATTCCGGTCAAGGGCACATGCCTAGGTTTTGGGTAAGGGGCGTGCAGGAGGCAGCCAATCAATGATATTCTCTCCCTCTCTCTCTCTCTCTCTCTCTCTCTCCATCTCCCTTCCTCTCTGAAATCAATAAAAATATATTTTTTAAAATTTCTCCTGAGATTTCTTCTTTGACCCATGTGTTATTTGGAAGTATGTTGTTTAATCTCCAAATATTTGGGGATTTTTCCAATTATCTTTCTGTTATTGATTTCTAGTTTACTTCCACTGTGGTCTGAAAGCAGACATTTTTTTATATGTGCAATGTGTGTTTTATAACCCAAACTGTAGTCTATTTTGGAGAAAATTCCCTATGAGCTTGAGAAGAAAGTATATTCTGCTATTGTTATTTGAAGTAGTCTACAACTGTCAATTACGTCCAGTTTATTGATGATATCGCTGAGTTCAACTATGTCAGGGGTGGGGAACCTTTTCTCTGCTAATGGCCATTTGGATATTTATAACATTATTCTCAGGCCATAGGAAAATATCAACTTAAAAATTAGCCTGCTATATTTGGTCAAACATTTAATTAACTCACCCTAACCTATTTGTTACTGTTTTCTATTTGTTGCCCTTGTTCTTGGTTTTTATTTTTGTTGTTAAATTGAACTTACTATATGATCCTCTTTCCTCTCCTTTCTTTACTTTTTTTATTGTTTATAATGGTTGCTTGCCTTAGAGTTTGCAGTATACTAGTATATTTACAACTATCTAAGTCCACTTAAAAATAATCATATTCTGCCCTGGCCAGTGTGGTTCAGTAGTACACACTGGTACGATGCAGACCTCGCACTGAGGGTTTCAAGTTCGATTCCCAGTCAAAGGCACATTGAAGGCAACCAATCACTGTGTCTCTCACATTGATGTTTCTCTCTCTCTAACCCTCCCTCCTCCCATCTCTCTAAAAATCAATGGAAAATATATCCTCAAGTGAGGATTAACAAAATAAAAAAATAATAATAATAATCTTATTCTGCTTTGCAGGCAGTATAAATACCTTATAACAAAATAATCATAATTCCTCCCTCCCTTCCATTGTATCATTGCTGCTATTCATTTCACTTATACATACATATATACTGGTATGCATATGTAATCAAATACACTGTATTATTATTTTGAACAAACTTTTATCTGTTAGTTCAATTAAGAAAAAAAATTAAAAGTTTTATTTTACTCTCACTTATTCCAATGCTCTTATTTTCTTCATGTAGATCTAAGTTTCTGACCTGTATCATTTTCTTCTTTCTAAATAACTTCTTTTAACATTACCTACAAGGCAGGTCTACTGGCAACAATTCCTTAAATTTTTATTTGTCTGAGAAAGTCTTTATTTCATCTTCACTTTTTAAAAAATCTGTTTTTATTGATTTTTTTTTTTGAGAGGGATAGTGAGATAAAAATATCCATGAAAGAGGAACATCACTGATTATGTGCCCTGACCGGGAATCAAACCAGCAACCTCTTAGTTCCTGGGTTGACACTCAACCACTGAGCCATACCAGCTGAGCTCATCTTCATGCCTGAAGGATCAGTATGCAAGGAACAGAATTCTAGGTTGGTATTTTTCCTCTCAAACTTTAAATATTTTACTTCACTCTTCCTGCTTGCATGGTTTTTGAAAAGACATTTTAATTCTTATCTTTATACATATACTAGACCAGTGATGGCAAACCTTTTGAGCTTGGCGTGTCAGCATTTTGAAAACCCCTAACTTAACTCTGGTGCCGTGTCACATACAGAAATTTTTTGATATTTGCAACCATAGCAAAACAAAGACTTATATTTTTGATATTTATTTTATATATTTAAATGCCATTTAACAAAGAAAAATCAACCAAAAAAATGAGTCGTGTCATAGGTTCACCATCACTGTACTAGTGGCCCAGTGCATGAATCCATGCACATTGAAAGGAAATTAATTAGAAGAAATATTTTAATATTGCTATTCGCCCTTTCTCCATAGAAGTCAACCAAAATCACAATCGACAATGACAGATGGAAACACACGCGTGCGATTGGTGCCAGCAAGAGCGTTATAAGTATTGCACATGTGTGAGTCAACTTAGCCTTTTATAGATATAAAATAAACTTGCTTAATTAGACCTGCTTTCTTTTTTTTTTTTTAATATATTTTATTGATTTTTTACAGAGAGGAAGGGAGAGAGATAGAGAGTCAGAAACATCGATGAGAGAGAAACATCGATCAGCTGCCTCCTGCACATCTCCCACTGGGGATATGCCCGCAACCCAGGTACATGCCCTTGACCGGAATCGAACCTGGGACCCCTCAGTCCGCAGGCCGACGCTCTATCCACTGAGCCAAACCGGTTTCGGCTAGACCTGCTTTCTGATGTAGCTAAACTTTTTGCAGCCCAGTGAAGCACCCGAACTTCTCTTTCAGGTAATTGTCAGCAACACAGCAGTAAACATCAACATGAAGCAGATTATTGTAGATCACACAGGGAGAACAAGGGGTAAAAAATTTAACTGCAGCAGTGTTTGACTATATTCTGCGCAGTGAGAAAACCTGAAGTCATTTTCAAGGTCCACCATTTCTTACTTCTTTTCAGTCAGGTCAAGTTTCTAAACTTTCTAAATCTCCGTTTTCCAGCTAATGACAAGAAAATAGAATTCCACTGAGTCTCCTACCTACCTACCTACCAACCTACCTACTCCAGGACTTCTGTGAGGATCAAATGAGATGAGGCATGGGAAAATGCTTCACAGACATTTGGTTAAAGTGTAAAGTGTTTCCACCTGGCTATAAAGCAAGTCGTGTTCCTGGGCTTAAGAAACTCCAAGGAGGCTAGTCACTAGAGAGAGGAAGCCAGGCACTGCTATGTGATGTCGTTACCCAGCACCCACAGTGACTGTTTCTGGGCTGGGCTGGGCTGTGGGCCGCATTTTGTGCCATGGGGTCTCAGCAGCATCGGCTGCAATTTGGTGGGCTGTCGCTCTGGGGTGGTGGCGGGGCCTGTGTCCCACTTGGGGGAAGCTGAGTGTTGCTTTGTGGGCACCAGGTCTGCGGTGCTGTTTACTGTTAAACAGCCTGTCACTAGGGAGAGGAAGCTAGGCGTTGCTATGTGACATCATTACTCAGTGCCCACAGCCACCATTTCCGGGCTGGCCTGGGCTGTGGGCTGCATTCTGTGCCATGGGATCTTGGCAGCGTTGGCTGCGATTTGGTGGGCTGTTGCTCCAGGGGGGGGGTAGCAGGGCCTGTGTCCTACTTGGGAGAAGCTGAGTGTTGCTTTGTAAGTGCCAAGTCCACAGTGCCATTTCTCTATAAATGGCCAGTGCATGTCCCAGCAGCTCCTGCATTGAGCGTCTGCCCCCTGGTGGTCAATGTGCATCATAGCAACCGGTCGGATGGTCGGACACTTACTAATAGCATATTAGCCTTTTAGATATATAGATAGCTGTTTTTTAACTCTGGGCTCTTTCAGGATCTTTTCTTTATCTTATATTTTCAGCAATTTGGATATTCTATAGGGTTCTCTTTTTTAGGGGGTGAGGGGTATTTATCCTAGTTGGTGTTCTCTGAGCTACCTGGATCTGTGGATTTTTTCCCTCTGTTGCTTTGAGTCCAGAATGTGTAATTTTTTTCCAATTCTAGAAATTTCCATGATACATGAGGCTGAGGGCATCACACCATCATAAAATCATAGCTTTCTCTATCACAGCCCAGAACTGACACCATGAGATTCAATTTCCCTTTGTCTACAATATACTACACTGTCTTACATCTATATAATAAAGAGCCAGGGTCCCAATGACCGAAGGCTCGACCAGACTGGAAGTCAGCGCTTTGGAAACATAGTGTGGCAGTTCCTCAAACAATTAAGCATGATCCAGCAAATCTCTACTCTTAGATGTATACCTAAGAGAAATGAAAACATATTCCTCACAAAAACTGTACGTGAATGTTTATAGCAGCATTATTCATAATAGCCAAAAGGTAGAAACAACCCAAATGTCCATCAATGGACAAATAGATGAACAAAATGTAGTATACCCATACATTGACTATTATTAAACTAAAAAAATGAATGAAATACTGATGCATGCTATAATATGGAAGAACCTCGGAAACATTATGCTAAGTGAAAGAAGCTAGTCTCAAAAGATCACATATTATATGATTCCATTTATGTAAGATGTTCAGAACAGGGAAATCTATAGAGATAGAAAGTAAATTAGTCGTTGCTTAGGCCTTGAAGTGGGAAATAGGGCAATAGGGGGCTGATAGTTAAAGGGCACAAGGTTTTTTTGAGGTGATGAAAAGTTCTAACATTGACGGTGGTGATGTTTGTACATATCTGTGAATATGTATAATAAAAATAAAATGTATACATGAAATATGTGGTTTGTTATGTGAATTATATTTCAATAAAACTGTTTAAAAAATATAATAAGGTATTCACTCTCAGGTGCCAGTCCTGCACTTCCACAAACCTGAAAGGGAGTGCCTCTTTAGATTTTGCACCCTAGGTTCTTTGCCTTGCCTCACTCCAATCCCAGGCGGGCTCTCCATCCTTCCCCCCTTAAACAAAGATAATCACTTTTTTTAAATGTGGGTTTTATTAATTGTTGGCATACTATTTTTTTTATTATTGTTTAAAGTCCTACCCTGCAGGCCTGCTCACCCCCAACTGCCCTCCCCTGATGGCCTGGTTGCCCCCAACTTCCCTTCCTTGCTGGTCTGTTCGCCCCCATCTGCCCTCCCCTGCTGGCCATCTTGTGACAATGTCACATGACACCACCTAGGCTTTTATGCTTTTATTTTTTTTTAATATATTTTATTTATTTTTTACAGAGAGGAAGGGAGAAGGATAGAGAGTTAGAAACATCGATGAGAGAGAAACATAGATCAGCTGCCTCCTGCACACTCCCCAGTGGGGATGTGCCCGCAACCAAGGTACATGCCCTTGACCAGAATGGAACCTGGGACCCTTGAGTCCGCAGGCCGATGCTCTATCCACTGAGCCAAACCGGTTAGGGCCTAGGCCAGTGATGGCGAACCTATGACACGCGTGTCAGAGGTGACACACAAACTCATTTTTTTGGTTGATTTTTCTTTGTTAAATGGCATTTAAATATATAAAATAAATATCAAAAATATAAGTCTTTGTTTTACTATGGTTGCAAAGATCAAAAAATTTCTATATTTGACACGGCACCAGAGTTAAGTTAGGATTTTTCAAAATGCTGACACGCCGAGCTCAAAAGGTTATTATATAGGATGCTGAAAGTAGAAAATTGCTTGCAAGATAGTACTTACTTCCTTTCCATTTTTTTTAGTACTTACTTTCTTTCCTCTTTTTATTTCTTTTTAAATACTTAACAGCACCTTCCTTCCTTCTCTCTCTCTCTCTCTCTCTCTTTTCCTTTCTTTCAGTCCTCACCCAAGGCATGCTTAGAGACAGGAAGGGAAGGAGGGAGGAAGGGAGGGAGAGAGAGAGATTGAGAGATTGAACGTTTCCCTGACTGGGTATGGAACCCGCAAACTGGTTATGGGCCCTGACCGGGAATGGAACCATCAACTTTTCAGTGCACAGAGCAAGGCTCAACCGACTGAGCCACTCCAGCAATGCCCTCTTTTCATTTAATACAGTGTTCACTAGAATTTATGACAAGAACCCTTGTGAGCATCAAAAAGAAAAAATACTTCTCTTTTCAAAGCAATCACACAGCAGGATGATACATTTCCTCAAGACGTATAGTCTTCAAACAGAGGGGTGACTCAAGAGAGATCCTGAACTTTGCTCAGTGGCACCACTTCAAGAAACTGGCAAGAGTTTAGAGGGGATGGACATGTGGTAACCCTAGAGAGAGGCTTTTGGGTTCACAGCCTTGCCCAGGTGTCCTGGCCATAGCTTATTAATTGTACGCAAGGAGAAAGCTGTCAGACTTCCAGAGACCACTGTAACTCTGAACAGTTCAGATGTTAGCAGCAATCTTGAGGAACTAGTGTTTCTTTCTGGTTCTCTAGTACCATATAAAGCTTGGGTGGAGAGGTAAGCCCCTGAAATTGATGAAAATTTAATTTCTTGCTACCCTGACAGAATGAGAGCTTTGAGGCTCTTAGTTATTTTTTTTTAAAAAAAAGAATGAAGAAATGACTATATTTTTAATACATGAGGTTTTTCTTTTAAATATTTTTATTTAGAAATAATTTCAAATGAAGTTGTGAAAATTAAAATAATATAAACAATATCCATCTGTCCTTTACCCAGATTCACTGTTAGCATTTCCCATTTTTATTTGCTATTTATATAACTATGTATGCATGTATATTTATATAATACATATTTATGTATATATGTGTATGTACACAGCATTTTTCTGAACCACTTGAGGATAAGATATATTATGATCCTAAAATAGTAGGTATATTAGAACCAAGAGAGAGATTCTCTTTCATAACCAGTTAGGATGCCAGATTTAGCAAATAAAAATACGGGACACCATGGGAAAATCCCAACAGAAATTAAAGCTTCTGAACTTTCCCTGACTGGGAAAACTATTATGCTCCCTCTTCTGGACACACTCAAACATTGTTCTTGGATTTGATGAATTCTGAGTCTCTTTGGATACCTTTCAATTCCTAAGCAATAAGCCAAAGACAATGGGCAAAGTTTCTGGTAATCAATTTGTTCTGTCATGATCTTGCTGATGAAAGTGAGAGTTGGTCCTGACCAGTTTGGCTCAGTTGGTTAAGTGTCATCCTGTGCACTGAAAGGTCACCGGTTCAATTCCCAGTCAGGGCGCATGCTGGGTTGCAGGTGCGTGCAGGTGCATGTGGGAGGCAACCCATGTGTCTCCCTCTCTCTCTTTCCCTCTCCCTTTCCATTTCTCTCTTGCTCAAGTCAATAAAAAAATAGTTTTATTTAATCCTCAGGTGAGGATTAAAAAATTAATTAATTAAATAAAATAAAAATAAATATATACATCCTATATAATAAAAGGGTAATATGCAAATCGACCGAATGGCAGAACGACCAGTCGCTATGATGTGCACTGACCACCAGAGGGCAGATGCTCAATGCAGGAGTTGCCCCCTGGTGGTCAGTGCACTCCCACAGGGGGAGCTCTGCTCAGCCAGAAGCCAGGCTGGTGGCTGGTGAGCGCAGCGGCGGTGGCAGGAGCCTCTCCTGCCTCTGTGGCAGCGCTAAGGATGTCTGACTGCCAGCTTAGGCCCGCTCCCCACCTAAGTGGGACATCCCCTGAGGGCTCCTGGACTACAAGAGGGCACAGGCCGGGCTAAGGGATACCCCCCCCCCCACCACCAAGTACACATATATATATTTGAAAGTGACAACTGGTTGACTCTGGTATTGAATTAAAACTTGTATTTCTCTTGTCTTTCATACTTGCCCTATATAATTCCATCTCTTGAAAGTTGTCATTTAAGTGGTGTTTCTCAAAACTGAATTAAATTAAGAATCATCTTATGAAACTCACTGCTTATCAAATTTCATATGCATAAATCATTATTGGATCTTCTAAAATGTAGATTCTGATTCAGCAGAATTGAGACGGAGCCTGAAATTTTATATTTAATAAGCTCCCAAAGGACACTAATACACTGGTTGTATCACACTTTAAGTAGCAAAATTATGGTCCCCTATGTCACAATCAATAGCTTTATCAAATATGTAGGTATCTAGGCTCTACACAGATGTGCTGATTCAATCTCTGGGGCAGTATCCAGAAATATATATTTAAACATAATTTTTTTTATTAATTTCAGAGAGGAAGGGAGAGGGAGAGAGAGATAGAAACATCAACGATGAGAGAGAATCACTGATTGGCTGCTTCCTGCATGTCCCCCAGTGGGGATTGAGCCTGCAACCTGGGCATGTGCCCTTGACCAGAATCGAACCTGGGACCATTCAGTCCACAGGCCGACACTCTATCCACTGAGCCAAACCAGCTAGAGGCAGAAATATATGTTGTCCCCACCTGGTGCTTGGCAGGCTGCAAAACTCTTATGGAGATTTGAGAACCAATGGTCTATGGATTTAAAATATCCTCTACCATTTTCTCTACTTACTTTGTTCCTCAAAGCCTAGTGATGGTCTCACCTGCTGCTTGTTGCTTTTATTGAGCTCCTCAGGCTCCAAATTCTTTAACAGCTATCTGCAGTAAGTTGCTGTTTATCATGGGCTATCTTTTCTTGCATAGATCCTGACCCTCCCAGACAGATTTTTTTTTAATGAATAATTATGTTGTATACTTCCTTATTGCCTCAGCTCCTAGCATAATGCTTAGCATATAGAGTAAATGTCCAATGAATGCTTGTCATGGACAATAATAGTGACGACGGTGAATGATGAATCTTCATCCAGGACACCTGGTTGTTTCCCAGGCCTTATGTGATTCAAAGAACCTGCTGACTCCATTAAAGGAAACACCCAACTGCCTAGCAAAAACTGCAACTCCAAATTATAGCATCTTGTGTTTCAGGAACTGGCACTGCGATTCTTTTGTACCTCGGTCGTTTGGATTTTATTATGGCAATGGCACTTTAAAGGAAAGAAAGTACTACTCTGGATGTTTTACATCTTTTATCTTATGAATCTCAAAGCGCTCTAAAGCCACTTATGAAGTTACTGTAGCCACGGTGTAAATATTATTACACCCTCGTTACCAAAAAAGCTGAATAGGGAAAGAGCTGAAAGGTATTTGGTCAAAATTATTAGTGCCGTTGTACAAAGGCAGAAACAAGAAGCTCGGGAGCCAATGAGTGGCCGGCCGGTAAGCCCTTCTCAGCATCTCCCAGACCTCAAGCGGCGTGACGGGAAAGATGAACATTCCATAGAAGAGGCCAAAATAAGCCATTTAAAATGACCTCAGTAATCTTTTTCTTCCTCTATATTCCTATTCCCGTTGCGCTTGGTACCTCCCTCGTGGCGCTCGCGCATGGTAGCTGTGGCTAAAGGCTGACCCCCCTCCCCTCCCTCACAGCTTCCTGGTCTATGTTCGGTCATCTCGTTCTCCCTGCCGCCCAGCCCTCTGTAGCAGCAGAGCGAAAAGAACCGCCCGCTGCGGACATCGGCAAGCAGGTTAGCAGCCCACTCCATCACGCATACGCTTCTGAGAAAGTCGGTTCACTCCCAGAAAGGCAGT
This sequence comes from Myotis myotis, assembly GCF_014108235.1. Classification (NCBI taxonomy): domain Eukaryota; kingdom Metazoa; phylum Chordata; class Mammalia; order Chiroptera; family Vespertilionidae; genus Myotis; species Myotis myotis. Next base: position 39,034,989 of record NW_023416314.1, read on the forward strand.
TTCCTCTTTGTGCCTAAAATGGGGACGATCACGCCCACCTACCTCACCCGAGGGTTGAAGCGAAAGAACGCAACTCAGACACGGTGAAGGGCTCGGTGGAGACAGCTGCCCCCTCACTCAATCAGTCCCTATTTAATTCATTTAAGCCCAGGGCACTCGCCGTAGGGTAGCAGGCGCAGGGAATGTCCCTAAGGGAACAGCCTCGAGATACACTTTTCCTTTGAGGAAAGGGAGGGTGCGGATCTGCTGGGAGTCGTAGTCCCAGCGACGGTCTCCGCAGACCTCGCGGAAGGAAGAGAACTACAAGACCCGTCAGGCCGTGCGGGGGCGGCCCCGCGCCCCCTGCCGCCAGGCGCGCGCCCCGAAGCCGGACTGAAGAGCGGCCTGCGCGCACGCCGCGCCGGGACTTGGTGGCTGGCTCGTGGTAGCCGATGGGGAAAAGGAGACGCGTGGGAGTGTGTGGGGGCTGAGACAAGTCCAACGCCCCTGGCAAAAGGCCATTTAAAAAATAAAAAGAGCGGTGCTTCATTTTTCCACCCCCGCTGGCGGATCCTAACGCGCTACTGCGGGGACGGCGGGAGCGCCCAGCTTCACGTCCCTCGCCCCTCCCGGGCCGGGCTTAAATCATCGGGGGCGGGGCCAGCGGCGGGGGCGGGGCCTAAGGTAGCCAGGGCGGCGACGGCGGCGGCTGCGGCGGTGGCCAAAACCCAGGCATCGGGGACTGTTGTTGTTCTCTCCCGGCGCGACCGCCTCTGTCCATTCGCCCGGAGGGAGACCTGGAGCTGGTGTGAAGTGCGGGCGGCCGCAACCTCCTCCCTCCTGCGTCTCAAAGCTGCGGCAGCAGCTGGTGCAAACATCCTGCCGTTGGTCTCCGATGCCCTTCAGTGAGGAGGGGGCGTTGGGACCCTGGTGAGCGCACCTCCGGCTCCCCCAACGAGGCGTCTTCATCGGCCCCCCTGATCCGCGCACCCCAGCCTGCCAGCCATGGCTGAGAACGCAGGGGGGGACCTGAACTCCAACCTGCTCCACGCCCCCTACCGCACCGGGGACCCGCAGCTAGACACGGCCATCGGGCAGTGGCTCCGCTGGGATAAGGTGGGTACCTGGGCAGCCGGCATCCTCCCCTGCTTCCCGCACGCCCTCCCGCACACCGTCTGCTGCTGCTTGTCCCCACCTGGTGCTTGGCAGCTGCAGCGGCGATGGCTCAGGCCACCGGGAGGGAGCCGCGGAGCCGGGCGTTGCCACCCACCTATGCCTGGGCCGGCTCCCCGGGACCGTCCGAGCTGGGCAGGGACGTCTGTCGTCGCTTCCTTTTACAGTGAGCGCAGTCGCAACCTCCCTTTCTTCCTTCCACCCCCTCCCTTCAAGTGCATGTCGTCTCTCTCTCAATAATAATAATAATTATTAATAATAATGAATCATCATCATCGTCAGTTGTGTCCGTCCTAGAGCTTTCCTTTCCCTTGCTTTCCTTCTCTAAACCTGAAAGTGGTTTTTGTCACCCTTCTTGGACGTTTCTAACCGCTATCCGCGCTAGTTCTGGTCTGCTGTGTTTCCACCTTCCGTCGCTAGGCAGTCGCTGGTCTTTTATCACTCCCTAGTATTTAGTATCACCTTTTGCTCTTGAGAAAGGTAGGAGTTCTCTTACCTCCTTCTTTCCCTTGCCGGGAATTATTTCCTGGAAGTATCCTGTTTTAAAAAATCATGTTTTCCAGGTTTTATATGATGCCTTGATACAGAATTGTTTTTGTGTTACCCATTCTTCCTCTATTCCCCCCACCCCCGCCAAGTTTTGCGGTGATTTCATCTTATGCATTCTTGTGGGATGGATCTGTGAGAGCAGAATTGAAATGTAGCTATCTCACTTGTAAAAAAAAAAGGTCCCTGGTGGCTCCAACAAAGGAAGATGATCCACGCTTTTGCTTTGTCGAACACATTCAATGCATCTGTTGACATCGAGAAGCAACATTTAAAGTGGAATTAATAATACTGAATTAAATAATTAGTCTGGTAGTGTGTGAAATCATGTTGTACAAATAATTTCCTAAAAGATTAGCTTTGTGAAAAAGTTTCATTTTCACTGGTTCAGTCATTCATGCATTCAGCAAAAAAATATTTATTGAGTCCTGGCCAGGTGGCTCCATTGGTTGGAGCATCCTCCTGAAGGTTCATTCCCAGTCAGGGCACATACCTAGGTTGTTGGTTGGATTCCCCATCTCTAGCATCTCTCTCTTTCTCTCTCTCTCTCTCTCTCTCTCCTGTCCCCCCCTCTCTCTCTTTCCCACCATCTCTTCTTTCCTCCCTCCCCACTCTAAAATCAATGAAAATATATCCTCAGGTGAGGATTTAAAAAAACCAACAACACAAGAGATTTTATTGAGCACTGGATAATGTTTCAGGGCTTGTCAGCCCAGGGAATACTATTGGTGAGGAAGATATGAAAGGGTTCTTGCCCTCAAAAAGCCTCAGTTAACAGATAAGGAAGGCTAACAAATAAGCAATCACGTGGTAGTTAGCATTACTTGATCATATGCATCTTGGACATTCTCATTCTTCCCCTGGAGTCTAAAGCAGTGCTTCTCAAGCTTTGAAGTGCTTACAGATCACCAGATTCTGATTTAGGAAGCCTTGAGTAGGGCTCCCAGATGATACCAGGGCTGCTGGTCTTTGAACCACACTTTGAGTAGCAAGAGTCGAGAGCAGCAATTTTTAACCCGTGTGCCGCAAGAATTTTTAAAACATGCAATACCTGACTAGTCAGGGACACTGACCTCTTTTCCCTTAGATTGTCAAATTAAAAAATGACAACGGCCAACATAACAATAGCTGTCCAGTGTGACTGAATCAAAATTATACTTTTTTTTTTTTTTTGGTCAGATCGTATATTTTTTGGTGTGCTGCAGAATTTCAGTAATTAGTTTGTTTGCCATGGGATGAAAAGGTTGAGAATCACTGCTGTAGAGTGTTCTGATTGAAATTAGAGAACCAACTCTCTTATTGGAGGATTTGGAGATTATAGATATGTTTATAGATATTCAGGTGTACCAAATCTGTGATATCCCATTAATTAACATAAAGATGTGCCTTTAGCAGTATTTATAAAATGCCTGCTATAATATAGTTCCTCACTATGGAAGGATACAAAAGAAGTGAAGATTCAAAGGTTGCTTTTCTGCTTTTAGTCCATTAGGGAGGAGGGAACCTAATAGAAATAAAAGCACTAAGGCTTAGCATACAGTAAAATGATATATATTGCAAACTATATAAATGTCTTCAGCAGGGAAAATTAACTAAATTACAAAAGAATGTTATCCCTATCTGTTTAATACAGTTATTTGTTTTTGTTTAAAGTCATTTGCTTTCATTGGTATTGTCAGTAAATGCATATGGTTGCACGCATGTCTCCCTAAAGTGAAAGGAAGATTTATGAAATTCAGAGACTCTTGTAGAATTCTAACACAATTTAATTTACTAGTAACTATTATGTATGTCAAAGCCTTTGGCCCTTCAACAATAGGAGTTTGTTTTTCATTGCCATGGATGAGATCTTTTGTTCTCTTTCGGTGCCAGTTTTGCGTATACTCTTCTTAATGAAGCTCTCTCTCTTTTTAAAATATATTTTTATTGATTTCAGAGAGGAAGGGAGAGGGAGAGAGAGATAGAAACATCAATGATAAGAGAGAATCATTGATCGGCTGCCTCCTGCACGCCCCCTACTGGGGGATCAAGCCTGCAACCCGGGCATGTGCCCTTGATCTGAATCGAACCTGGGACCCTTTGGTCCACAGGCCAATGCTCTGTCCACTGAGCCAAACCGGCTAGGCCCTTAATGAATCTCTTGATTCATTTTTTTTAAAAATTGATTGTCTATGCTGTGCCTAGATAGTGTTGGAATATACTGAAATATAAAGATTATAAAATACATATAAACATGAAAAGATAATGCTGAGTAGTTTTAGTGGCAATTAAATGGTTTATAGACAGCTCTTCTGGGATTTCAAAAGTACGAGTGACCTGTGAACTCGGATGGTCAAGGAATGCTTTTAGAAGGAAGTATCCTAAGCTACAGCAGAATGCGGAGAGCCAACCTTCACTGAAAGTAGAAAAGAAAACCTTAATTTATATTTAAAGTGCCATCTATATACAAGGCACTGTTTGAAAACCTGGGGGAAATACAAAGATGAAATAGATATGGATTGTATCTTTAAAGAATGTAGAAGGGAAGATAAAACAAAAGGTCACAAATATAATACAGGGAGTAAGTAATAGGTGTCCTTAACAGAGGAATAGATTTAAATAATTTTGATAATTACTTAATACAAATAATAAAGATTAATTAATCCTCTTAGTGAGAGGAGATACTTTTAATTGGTAAATAAAGGTGTATATTGTAGATTGAGAGTGTAGGTAAGCTAGGCTGTATCCCTGTGCACTGAAATGTAGAGTGCTAAAATACAAAATAATAGGCCAGACTTACAGCATTTATCACGTTACATGTTGACAGCATATGTAGTCTTTTAGCATAGAGAAACTGAGTTTAATACCTGATTATTACCTAGTTATTGAAAGAAGGAACCTACCAAATGCCACTGATTCTAATGACTCTAAGTCAGTGGTTCTCAACCTTGGCTGCACATTAGAATCACCTGGGAATCTTTTTAAAATCCTGATTCCTGGGCCTCATCCTCCGGAAATTCTGTTTCTTTGTTATGGGGTGGGGGCACAACATTAGTAACAAAAAAAAACACACAGAATTTCCGGAGGATGAGGCCCAGGAATCAGGATTTTAAAAAGATTCCCAGGTGATTCTAATGTGCAGCCAAGGTTGAGAACCACTGCTCTAAGTGAAGCACACAATTTGTAAACTGATCAGAGGGCAATTTGCTACTTGCCCAAGTCACCACAATTGCTCGTGTACTTTGAAAAGTCTTCATGAAAAACGTGTTGTTTCTGCTAACTTTCCGAATTAATTAAAATTTAGACTTGTTAACATGGAGAGGAAGACTATTCCAAGCAGAGATGGAAACTTTAATGTGTGTCTTCAGCAGGGAAAACTAAATTACAGATGAATGTTATCCTTATGTGTGTGTACTTAGAACATTTGTTTCTGCTGTAGCTTAGGATACAAACAGAAACTGTTGAGGAGGCATGTAGAGACCAGGTCATAGAAAGCCTTTGCAGCACAGGTTTCAGCTCCGCAGGTTCACTTATATGCAGATTTTTTAAAAAATAAATATAATACTGTAAATGTATTTTCTCTTCCTTATGATTTTCTTAACATTTTCTTTTCTCTAGCTTACTTTGTTATAAGAATACAGTATGTAATACGTGCAACATACAAAATATGTGACTGTTATCAGTAAGGCTTCTGGTCAACACTAGGCTATTAGTAATTAAGTTTTGGGGGAGTCAAAAGTGGGTTTTTGACTGCAGGGAGTTTAAAGGGGCTAGTGTCCCTAAGACCCATATGTTCTAGAGTCAACTGTGAATTGTCTTTAGTGGCCTTGGATAAATAAAAGTGTGTGTAAGTGTTAAAAAGAAAATAGTGCAACACGGGGTTTATCGGGCAGCCAGGTATCCCGTATAGTTTCAGTGGGGGCATTCTACTGGTAAATCTATCGTAGTCCAGGATCTGACCCTTGGTGTTTTGTGCCATGGCATTTTGAAAAATCGTGAGTAGAACACTCTGATCTCACTGTAGGTCTATGTTGAGAAAGAGTAGAATGAAAAGGTAAAGATAGATTAGCTTAGATAAGGTTATGAAATGCCTGAAAATAGAAATAAAAAGACGGCAATCGATGCCAGTGACTTTTGGACATCCAGCAGTGATATTTTTTTTCAAGCAAAATGTAGCCCAGATTTTAAAAAATGGCAAATGAATTCCCTTTGAAGTCATCTTGTGATGGGAAGTATGCCATGGAGCACCTCTACTTCAAGGTGGTCTCGTCCAGTTTCACTGTGTAGGGACCCAAGGAAATTGTGGAAATTAGCCAGTTGTGGTAGAGCCTGGACCAGAGCTTGGATCTGCCACTTAGTTCAATCCAGTTTTTACAATAACAGTTTATATTATATTGTTTTGTTCACATTTTTATAATACTTAACTTGGCATTTAATCAATGAAAAGTACAGAATACATATGGTTTTATCAATCTTGGGCAATATTAGTACTTATCACTTGAATTCATTTGTGTAGTGTTTCAAACTTTGTAAAATAACCTAATTTTTTTTTTTTTTTAATATTCACAGCAACCTTGAGTGGTGGGCAGGCTAGGGAGTGGTTATCCCATTTTTTACAAGTAAAGAAACTTCGTTTCAGAAAAGGAAAATGGCTTGCTCAAGGGCATATGGCTTTTAAGTAGTAGAATTGGGACTAGAACCCAGGTCATTTGACCTTTACTCTAATTTCCTTATCCTGTACTAGACATTATAATCTGAATACTTAGCAAATGTTAGTGACATCATCACCATGTTTCAGGGACCGCATTAAAACCGTTTTGTCCTTTTTAAAAGCTGGAATAGGATGTAATATTAAGCAGAATACATTATCATGAAATTTTTTTTAAAGAGCTGTATTTGCTGCTCAACAGTTGCTCTGGTCTCCTTGGCAACAACATTCTCCTTCTGTCCAAGAAATTTAGTACATTCGAGCAAGAGTTTGGGTTTATTTCCCTTTTTAGAAATAAATTTATGTTTTGTTTTGATTTCCAATTTTTTTTACATTTTCCTCAGTTTCTACCATTTTCTTTTTAATTGTATTTATTTCAAAGAAATACATGCGTATGATTTAAAAATAGTATAAAAGGGATTATAATGGGAAGTACTGTTTTTAACTGCCTCTTCGCATCTGCAATTTGCCCTTTAGAAGCCATTTTCAGCTTTGTTTTTAGTTATTCTCATGGTTACCATCAAAAGACTAAATAATGTGCTGTTACCACTATCCCTTGATTTATTTTAAATATCATCTGTCAAATACATGCTATGAAAAAATGGGAGCTCACTCCCACGGTTCTGTACCCCTCCTAAATTTCATTTTGCCATCAGTTTTCATTATTCTTCTGAAAGTTTACATAAGGTAATTAGTGCTAATAAAGTCTGCAGAACAATAAGCCCAGCTCACAAACACAGAGCTCCTAATTGGCCATTCTACTTAAGGACAGACTGGCAGAAAACATGCCTATATATACAGAAACAGAGAAAACCCATACCAGCTTTCCAGAAAAATCTATGGATGTCAGTGACTAATTGAGCTCAAGTTATGTAAAGAAAACAAACATTATTTGCCTGTTTGAATTGTTTTATACCGACTTTATATGTCGGTTCTGTTTGTTTGTTTTTAAGAAATATTTCCCCTCAAATAAAAGGTTGGTTAGTAACTTAGTGCAGATTTTACTAAAGGAGTGTATCTTCACGAAATTGCTCTCTGCATTATTGTTAATTAGTACTAAGGCTGCTGCCCTCTGGTGTTGGGAGTTAATGGAGAAAATGATTAATGCTGGTGGAAATAGACAGACAGTAGTGTATCCAATCCTGCTTGAGATCTTCCCCAACACATAATTTAGTGAGCACTGTCTCTTGCAAAAAAAACTATGAATATTGTCATATTCAATGCCTAAGAGAGTATGAAAATCATAGTGTAAATCAAAAATACTGTGCTTCTTACATACAAAGGCATTTTCGTCTTCAGCTAACCGGAATCTTGTTAGAAAATCTCTTCAATAAATTCAGTATAAGTAGTGGTTTTATTTTGTGGTTTCTGCTTCAGAATGTTCTCATGTAATTTTTCCCTCTGAAATATTTTATTACTTATGCAAATAAAAATTAGAGAAAATATAAATTCCCACCAGTAGGGCAAAGGATAAACTGAAATGCTCTGCAGTAGTTGAAAAGATTAGCATAGATACTACATGTATTGAAAGGATATTCAATTAAATAAGTTATAGAGCATCACGTACAATTTAATATCATATCCTATATAATAAAAGGATAATATGCAAATTGGCCAAATGGTGGAACGACCAGTCACATGATGCACACTGATTACCAGGGGGCAGACGCTCAATGCAGGAGCTGCCCCCTGGTGGTCAGTGAGCTCAGCCAAGCTCACAACTGGCAAGCGCAGAGGTGGTGGCGGGACCCTCTCCCCCCTCCACGGCAGCACTAAGGATGTCTGACTGCTGGCTTAGACCAGGCCTAAGCCGACAGTCAGACATCCCCTGAGGGCTCCCAGATTGTGTGAGGGTGCAGGCTGGGCTGAGGGATCTCCCACCCCCGAGTGTACAAATTTCGTGCACCAGGCCTCTAGTATCTATAATCTATAATAATAAAAGGGTAATATGCTAATTAGACCAAACATCTTCCCGACGTCATTCCAGACATCCTTCCTGACAAAGCTGAGGCCGGAGGGAAGCCATCCTGGGTCCTGGGTGCAGCCAAAGGAGTGAAGCAGCCCCAGTCCCGGGTGCCTGCTGGCGGCCAGAGGAGGGAAGCCCAGGTGCCAGAGGGAAGCAGGTGCTGGCAGCTGGGGGAAGGAAGACCTATTCTTGCACTAATTTTTGTGCATCAGGCCTCTAGTATATAATAAAAAGAGATAAATGTAGCAAAACTACATTTCCCTAAGCATGTAGGTGCAAGAAAAGTTCTGGAAGGATACATCACAAACAGTACTGGCTCCCCCAAAGCAGGCATAGGGGAATGAGGATTATAGTCAAAGATGTTTGTAGCTTTATCTATATTACTAGAGGCCTGGTGCACAAAAATTTGTGCACTCGGGGGGAAGGGGGGGCCCCTCAGCCCGGCCTGTGCCCTCTAGCAGTCTGGGACCCCTCGGGAGATAAAGATAACGACCTGCTGGCTTAGGCCTGCTCCTGGGTGGCAGAGGGCAGGCCCAATCCCTAGGTGCTGCCCCTGGTCGGGCTCAGAGCAGGGCCGATTGGGGGGTTGGGGCACCACCCACTGTCACACTCAAGACAGGGCCCATCAGGGGGGTTGGGGCTCTGTACCCTGTCATGCACAGAGCAGGGCCCATCAGAAGGTTGGGGAGCTCCCTCCTGTCCCGAACAGAGCAGGGCCCATCAGGGGGTTGAGGAGCTCCACCCTGTCACTCACAGAGTAGGTCCGATAGGGGAGTTGGGTCACCGTCCCCTGTCACACACACAGCAGGGCGGATCAGTGGGTTGGGGTGCCGCCCTCTATCACCCACAGAGCAGGGCCGATCAGGGGGTTGGGGCACCGCCACTCTCACACTCAGGGCAGGGCCGATGGGGAGGTTATGGCTCTACCCCGTCACACACAGAGCAGGGCCCGGGGTGGGGGGGTGTTGGGGTGCCGCACCCTGTCACACACAGAGCAGGGCCGATCAGGGGGTTTGGGCACTGCCCCCTGTCATGCTGATCCCGGTGCCAGGAGGCCTCTCGGCTCCGCTGATCCTGGTGCTGGGAGGCATATTACCCTTTTAATATATAGGGTAGAGGCCTGGTGCATGGGTGGGGCTGGCTGGTTTGCCCTGAAGGGTGTCCCGGATCAGGGTGGGGGTCCCCACTGGGGTGCCTGGCCAGCCTGGGTGAGTGGATGATGGCTGTTTGCAGCTGGTCACACACCCTTCAGGGTGGGGGTCCCCACTGGGGTGCCTGGCCAGTCTGGGTGAGGGGCTGAGGGCTGTTTTCAGTCTGGGGGTGACTGAACTCCCAACCACTCCTTTTTTCCTTTTTTTTTTTTTTTTATTCTGGGCCAGCTTTAGCTTGAGGCTTGGCTCCAGCTCTTAGGCCGCAGCTCCTGAAAGTAGGTTTCTGGCCTTTGCTTACAATGTTGCGAATCTGCTGGCTGAAGTCCTACGGTATTTGTTACAATGTTTGAAACTGCAGGCTCAGAGGCCTGCAGCCGCAGGCGGGGAACGTTGGTTTCCTCCGTCACTGAGGCAAGCAAGCCTCATGTTAGTTTCAAGCTGCCTGGCTGCCGGCCGCCATCTTGGCTGACAGTTAATTTGCATATCTCGCTGATTAGCCAATGAAAAGGGTAGCGGTGTACGCCAATTACCATGTTTCTCTTTTATTAGTGTAGATTAGTACTTTTTTACGCAAAGGAAGTGTATTGATGTAGTTTGTAATTAATAATCTCTATATATAAAAGCCTAAGTGACTGTTACAACCGGTCGACCGAACACCTGGTCGCTATGATGCACTCTGACCACCAGGGGGCAGATGCTCAATGTAGGAGCTTCCCCCTGGTGGTCAGTGCACTCCCATAGCCAACTTCCCATGGCCGGCCAAACTCCCGCAGTCCCTCCCCCCAGCCAGCCCTCCCTGATCAGCTCAATCGGGACTGGGTGAGGCGGCCCCAATCGTCGGCCAGGCCGAGGGACCCCACCCATGCACGAATTCATGCACCGGGCCTCTGGTTAAAAATAAAATTTAAAATATAAACAGAACAATTAAGTGGTCAACTGTCTGACTGCTAGTTCTTAAGAGCAATAGGAATTCAGTCAGGAAGACCTTATGTAAAAAGTAGAATTTGAGTTTTATGGGTAAGTAGGATAGGAATAGACTATGGATATAAAGGCAGAAAACTTAAGGTGGGAGATATAAAAAAATGGAAAATGAAACTGATCAGGGAAATGAGACTGAACAGGGGGCATGTAAGAATAATGAAGAGATTTTAAAAAACTAAAATATAGCACATGTTTTTGAACTGCTGAAGTGGTTAAGAATAGATGATAGGCCCTAGCTGGTTCGGCTCAGTGGATAGAGCATTAGCCTGCGGACTCAAGGGTCCCAGGTTCAATTCTGGTCAAGGGCATGTACCTTGGTTGCGGGCACATCCCCAGTAGGGGGTGTGCAAGAGGCAGCTGATTGATGTTTCTTTCATCGATGTTTCTAACTCTCTATCCCTCTCCCTTCCTCTCTGTAAAAAATCAATAAAATATATTTTTAAAAAAGAATAGATGATAGAAAACTAGTGTTTTTTGAGTGACCATATGCCAGACATAGTACTAAATGCTTCCATGTTTAAAAAATCTCTTTTAATCTTAAGTCCCAAGGATTGTTTGAGGTAATTATTCCCATTTTTTAACCTATACACAAACTCAGGCTCAGAGAAATAAAGAAAGTATTTTAATCCAAAATGGGTTTGAGCCCTGACCTGTGCTGTTAAATGGTTATAGCATTGGTCTGTGCACCTAAGTATCAAGGGTTCGATTCCTGGTCAAAGTAGGTTCCTGGGTTGCAGGTTCTATCCCCAGCCTGGTCTGGGTACGCACGGGAGGCAACCAATCGATGTGACTCTCTCATATCTCCCTTCCCCTTCCCCTCTCCCCTCCCTTCCTTCCACTTCCCTCTCCCACTCTCTCTCTCAAAATTAATGGAAAAAATATCCTCAGATGAGAATTAACAACAAAAAATGTGGCTTAGACTTTTCTGCCCTTTAGGATCTGGTCCCACCCTTCCTAACCTTTACATTTGGTATAACTGGCATTGGACGCTATTGTTGGTTCTTGGATGATTAAGCTGGCTGCAGTATGTAATTAGGATAGGATGGATTGGAGTTGTGGAGGGTAGCCTGGAGACTCTTCTAGAAATATGGATATCAAAGTTTTACATTAGGATACTTATAGAGCCTTTTAAGAAAACTAAGGAAGAAGTAATGGGACTTAATTAATAAGTTGATTTCTCTCTTTTTAAAAATACAGAGAATGATAAACAGTTCCCATTTTGTTAAATCATAAAATTTTGCTAAATTTGAATCAGATCTTCTTTTTAAAGAAGTAAGCAAATTACAGATTCAGTTTAATTTCCCATATTCACTTCCTGACCCCATTTTCTCCCTTTTCTCCTTTCCCCAAAGTAACCAAGGCATATCTAGGAATTTTAGGTTTTTATCTAAATTTCCTGTTTGGTTAAAAAATCGTTTTGTTTTTCACTTAATCAAATAAAGATAACCCTGGGAGTTAAACAGCTCCTTTAAAAGAAATCACAGTCAAAATGATTTCAATGCCTGAAAACACTCAACAAAAGTAAAGTATTATATATCTTCTCAATCCTATATAATAAAAGGCTAATATGCAAATTGTCCCCTCAGGAGTTCGACCAGGAGACCAGGAGTTCGATTGCTCCCTATGACGTACACTGACCACCATGGGGCAGTGCAGAACATGGTAGGCGACCAGTGGTGGTGGCAGGGCACTGAGGGAGTGAGGGAAAAAGGAGGCGGGGAGGCCAGGAGGTGGGGAAACGTGTGGTGGTGGCATGCAGGCAGTGAGGGAAGGAGGAGGCAGAGAGGCGGGGAACCTGATCGGCCCTGATCACCAGCCAGGCCTAGGGACCCTACCCATGCACGAATTTTGTGCACCGGGCCTCTAGTGTCAGGGCCAGCCTGACAGGTTGAGCCAGGTTGGGGTAGGGAGGTGGGAACTGAGAAAAGAAAGAAAGACAGGAGAGTGGGATCAGGAGAACTACAGCTCAATCGAGGAACTGCAGCAAGTTTATTAACCACACAATGTTATTTATACACAAGGCACTGAATAGGAGGTCTGTCAAGAGGAATGTATTCTTTGTTCCTCTTAATCTCTAAGGGAGGGACAGAGCAGAAGGACAAATTCTCGGTACAGCAAATCTCAGTAAATAGTTACAGACTTCTTGGTAAGCCATGAAAGGTTGTTCTCATTCTACAAAGGTTGCTCTCATTCTACGGATAACCACCATCCAAACAAGTCTGGGAAAACTGTGTGGGTAAGGGTCCCAGTCTAGCTGGCCCCTTCAGGTGCAAGGACCATGTCAGCTTACACCCGGTCTCCAACACTCTAGTATATATATGAAAGGCTAAGTGACCGACCATCTGTCCATCCGACCATTTGACCGACTGACCAGCCAGTACATATGATGTGCACTGGCAATTTAAAAATTAATTTTGACCCAACGCATCCACGATATATAGAAAGCTCTCGCTGGTGCCAGTCACACACAATATATGTATCTGAAAACCAACTATTGGCACTTTGTTGTTGTCATATCATGTTTTTGTTTATTTATTAATCAATTTGTCAATCATTGTTTTTATCAATGTTTTTATATCGTTTTTGTTACTTGTATATCATGTCTTTGTTGTTTTTATATCATGTTGTTATTGTTTATTAATTTATATATTATTTTCATATACATTTTACTAATTTTCTTTCATCTCTGACACTTCTATTATAGAAAAAGGGCAAATAACGATATTAAAATATTTTGTATTTTAATTTTATAATACTATATCATATATACTATTTTGACATGTAATTTTTGCAGTAGCGTAATTATCACACGAATCTTTCTTCTAATTAATTTCCTTTCAATGTGCATGAATCTGTGCAGCAGGCCACTAGTAATATATAAATATTTAGTATATAACTTTTGAAAATGTGGATACTATTAACTTATCTCTAAACAGTACACTATTACAAGTTTTTCAGAAGCTATATTTCCTTAATAGAATGGAAGTCGACAATAAAATAACATTAAATACAGACTAAGATGTTCATCTAAGTAGAAATGTCATACTTTGCAAAAATAATAAGTTTTATTTGTGATTTCCGTAAAATTATATTCATACATAAAATAAATGACTTAAACATCTTCTCCCCAGATATCAAGGAACTTTTACATAATTATAAAGAAAAACTTAACAGTAAGAGAGTTGATATTATACTATAGTACTACAGTACAACTCACACCAATGTGTATTTATTTTTGTAGTTTTCATGCCCTTGAGGAGAAAAAGAACCGAGAATTCAAGCACCTTTTAAGTACTGAGTGTTTGATTTTGTGTGTTTTAACAGGCAGTTAACTTGAACGCTAATTGCAAACTGTTTCTTGAGAGGCTGCTCAAATCTCGATTTGTTCTTTTACCCTTAGCCAAAGTCTAACTCACATACAGAGCACAGGAGTCGGTCAGAGAGCTCTGGGCAATGTCTGTGTGCAGAACGTCGTGTTCTCCGCCTCCAACTCTCTCCTTTCTGGACATACACCCTGTGGTTACCCTGAAGTCTGTGCTCTGGTTCTGCAGGCCACAAGGACTGTAGAAGTTTCACTGGTGTTTTAGCCACTGTGCATGGTTCAGCTTAATACCTGCCTTCACGTTAAAAGCCATAAAAATGGGAAACTCACCCTGTACTGGTCCCTTGTCCCAAGTGTCAACTCCCTTTTAGAATCATTTGCATTTGTCCACTCTCCAGTACCTTCAGGTCTTTGTGGGTTTGGTTTGTTTTCTTTGTTTTTGTATTTTGTCTAGAGTTTACAGTTGTTACCTATGGGAAGGTCAGATATTGTTGGAGTTTGAATGGCCATATAGGACACAGATGGTTTGAAATGATTTTTCTGTTTGTTGATACAAAGAAATGCAATTGACTTTTGTATATTGACCTGGCATCCAACAACCCTACTATATTTTAACATTCGTTCTAAAAATTATTTACTGTTGGAAGTGCTTATGTGCTCAACCATTTCATCTGTAAATACGTGTTTTGTTTCTTTTGCAGTTCTTGCACTTTTTGTCTCTTTTTCTTGCTTTACAGCTTTAGCTAGGACTGCTAGCCACTATCAGATTCAGGAAGTCCTTTCTATTTCTGTGTGCTAAAATTTAAAAGTATATACAGTGGACACTTGAACAATACAGGTTTGAACGACACAGGTCCACTTATGTGCATATTTTTTTTCAATAAATATGCAGTGAGCCCTTTGTATCCCCAGGTTTTTTATCCGCAGTTGGAAATTCATGAATGCAGAGGGCCGACTGTATGCATTGATCCATGCCATTTTATATAAGGGACTTGAGCATCTATAGATTTTGGTATCTGTAGAGGTCCTGGAACCAATTCCCCACAGATACCAAGGGACTGTAGTTTTTGAGGAGTCAAAAGTTATATGCCGATATTTGATAGCACACAGTTGGGCACCCTAAACCCCTGCATTGTTCAAGGGCCAACTGTGTACATTTACATATATGTATCTTAGGTTGAGTTCCCTAGAAGCTGAGATGGGGATTCTTGGGTAAATTATTTATAAAAGGACTGCTCTCAAGAGAAACCTGTAAGGGAGTGAGGGAATCAGCACAGGGAAAGGAAAGAACTAAGCAATGATTTAATTTCAGGTGAAATTGAATCTCAACTTGATTCATTGGCCCTTCAGAGTATTAATTGCATAATGGAGTTATAACCCTGCATCAAACAGTCACTGGCTGTTGGTCATGAGGAAGGTGTGTATAACCTTCATGTGTTCTGCACAAACAGATTCAGAAACAGAGACAAAAGGGATGGTTACCAGAAGGGAGGGGATGGAGAGAAGGGCAAAAAAAGGAAGGGGAATTTAGTCAATAAGATTGTGATATGTTTACATGGTGACAGATGAGTATTAAAATTAATGGAGTGATCACATTATAAGGTATAAAAATGTTGAAATCACTATATTGTACACCTGAAACTAATACAACAATGTAAGATTGTATACCAGTAAATAAAAAATAAATTTATCAAACCAAAACCAGAATGCAAGGTTGGTATAATATTCAAAAATCAATCAAGGTTATCCACAACTTTGACAGGTTAAAGAAGAAAAATCATGTACCAATTTCAACAGATGCAAAGTGCCTAATAAAGTTAAACATTTGTTAAATAAGATAAAATCTAACAAACAAGGACTATATATAAATTCAGTGTGTGTGTGCTAAGATCCTGTGAAGATCCCCCCAAAGATCCGTTTAACTAGTTGGTTGTGTCCATTTCCAGCTACTATAGGTTCACACATGTGCATCCTTCCCTGGAGAACTGCCCTAGGATGATCAGAGCCAGCTTGTGTAATTCCACTTCTTTCTCTGCCAGCTTATTTCACTTAGCACAATACCCTCTAGATCCCTCCACATTGTCACAAATGGCAAGATTTCATTCTTTTTTATTGCTGTGTAATATTCCATTGTGTATATGTACTACATCTTCTTTATCCATGTATCTATCAACAGACACATAAGTTGCTTCCATATCTTGGCTATTGTAGATTTTGCTGCAATGCACATAGGGGAGCATATATTTTTTGAATAATGTCTTCTCATTTTCTTTGGATAAATACCTGGAAGTGGAATTGCTTTAAGGTAAGGGCTGAAGCCATAAAACTCAAGAAAACATAGCAAGTAAACTATCTGACATCAGTCAGAGTAATATCTTTGTGGACACATCCCCTCATGTAAAGGAAACAAAATTAAAAAATAAACAAATGGCACTACTAAAAATAAACAAATGGGACTACTAAAAAGTCAAACTAAAAAGTTTCTTCACAGTGAAAGAAACCTTCAACAAAACAAAAAGGTAACCTACTGACTGGGAGAATATATTTGCAAATTATATATTTGATAAGGGGTTGATATCAAAATATATAAGAAACTTATACAAGTCAATAACTGTGACCTCCTGGTTCATAGGTCGACTCTCAACCACAGAGCCATGCTGGTTGGACTATACATAGTATTTATTGGCTCCTTAGAAAGGCTTCATATTAGGACTCTGCTTGTGATCCTGATTAAGTCTTAATACTTCTTTTTTATAGAACCCCAAAACAAAAGAGCAAATTGAAAATCTGTTACGAAATGGAATGAATAAGGAACTGCGGGATCGTCTTTGTTGCCGAATGACCTTCGGAACTGCAGGACTTCGTTCTGCTATGGGGGCAGGATTTTGTTACATTAATGACCTTACAGTAATACAATCAACACAGGTAAGTCTGTATACTTTTTATCACTCAATGTTTTTTACCGTATAAATTAGGTAGTGCCTTTCTAAAAAAAAAAAAAAAAAAAAAAAAAAACCCGAAACCTTCATATCCAGGAAGATGCTCTCTTGTAGGTAAATAAAAAAAAGAATAAATTCTGATCTTTGATTTATCTTAGAAGGCATTTCTGTATCTTCAAGGTCAAAGACTAAATTTCTCAGTAGGAGTTATTTTGGTTGTCATTGTCACCTTCTTGACAGTGTTACTTTGCATTTGTCTTAAATAGGTGAAATCTTTTGGTTAGCTTTTGTCTTGTGATTTAGCAAGGCTTAAAATGGTCAAAATTCTTTTCTCTAGAGCCGTAAGGCAAGAAACAATTTCTTTTGGCTCTTCTAACAAATGAATATTGACATTTCCTATTTAGATTACCCATTTTGGCATATGGCCATTGATACAGGTTAATCAGAGTATTTGGAAAATTTAGTTGAAAATATTTCCCTTGGTTCTTCATATCCATTTGAGAGTTCTTTAAGACAGTGTATGACATGATACCATTTATTTTATTTCTCCCCATTTTATGCAACTTATTTTGGAAACAAGAAACTAATTACTTTTCTTTCCAGTGAATCATTATCATTGCTTCAAGGAACTATGCTTGCTTGAAGGCCAAAATGATTTGGCATATACTAAAAATAGATCTGGTTTAGAGAAATGTTCAGTAGTAATTCTAATTGACCCTGGCAAACAGAAAATCATCTTTAGCCTTGTTCCGAGGGAATGCTCTCAAGCCAAGGGCTAATGCAGGGGGTGGGGATGTAGGGTTGACAACATACATACCACCTCCCCACCCCCCTCTCCTCATCTACAGATGCTTCAGTTCAATCTTTTTTATATATTGGGTTTCCTCTTAAGCTTTCATTGTAAATGAAGAGCCCTTGACTTAACAAAATGGGGTGGAGGAGCTGTTTGAAAAACAATTTCTATAGAAGTGCAAATTTTTCCTGGAGTTGAGTGTGAAGTAGAAAAGTCAGATGGAATCTGATTCTTCAGCCTTAGCCCTTTTCAGAATCTAGGTAGAGGGGGAGAAGATAAAATGGATTTTTATGCCAGAGAATAATAGAATAATATGAGGTTCTGTGAGGTTTTAGGATAGATCATTAGAAATAAATAAGTGGGTGAAACTAGCCAATTTGGGTGTGCATGTGCACACACACACACACACACACACACAGAAAGTAAGTTAGGAAGAATAATTATTCTTTTTTTAAGATTTTTAAATTGATTTTTAAAGAGAGAGAGGAAAAGAGATGGAGAGAGAGAGAAACATTGATGTGAGAGCAAAGCACGGATCGGCTGCTCCTGCACACCCCTTACCAGGGATCGAGCCTGCAACTTAGGCATGTGCCCTGACCCAGAATCGAATCAGCAACCTTTCAGTGCATGGGACGATGCCCAATCAGCTGAGCCACACTGGCCAGGGCAAGAATAATTATTCTTTTTTTAAAATATATATATTTTTATTTATTTCAAAGAAAGAAGGGAGAGGGAGAGAGAGATAGAAACGTCAATGATGAGAGAGAATCATCAATTGGCTGCCTCCTGCATGCCCCCTACTGGAGATTGAGCCCATGACCTGAGCATGTGCCCTAACCAGGAATTGAACCGTGACCTCCTGGTTCATAGGTCGATGCTCAACCAGTGAGCTATCATGGGCAGAATAATTATTCTTGAAAGAGCCCTGGAAGAAGAGTCCAGAAGTCACTGGGGCCTCATTTGGTGTTGCCACATAGTTACAACAGTGCCTTCTATATGGTAGGTCTTTAATTAATGTGTATAACTTAGTTTTAGTTGAATGAATGGCCTTGGGCAAGTCATTAAATGGAGCATCAATCTTATTCTGCTTCCTTTTTAAAGAGATGTTAAAAGACAGACAAAAATAGAAATGGTATCAGCATTTCTCTTTTCAGGGTTGTAAGGACTGAGTGTGGCAATATTTGTGAACTTAGTTTTAAAGAACTTGTAACAATATGAAATACTAGAGGCCTGGTGCATGAATTCATGCATGGGTGGAGTCTGGTCGGCCCACCCCAATCAGGGCCAATCAGGGGCAGGGCCGGCTGCAGGGAGGGGCCCCAGGGCAGTTGGCAGGCCAGCCCCACCCCCTGGTCAAACTCTGGTCAAACTCTTTGTCAAGGGGACAATTTGCATATTACCCTTTTATTATATAGGATTATTTTTAGAAATGAAAGTGTTAATGTTAGCAAATCATTCATAAGATAATTACATGGTTTTAGCTATTTTCATGATGTTTTCAATATTAAATACTTCATTTTTTCGTCACCCTTGACTGTTAATAGTCTTAGTTTATAGGATTTTCTTTTCTGTGAGATTTTAAAACCAAGGAATTACAAATGGGATAAGCCATTTTAAGAAATGTTCTAATGAAGGTTTATGTTGTTGATTAAAAATGTGTCATAAATAGGTGAAATCTTTTGATTAGCTTCCGTCTTGTGATTTAGAAAGGCCTAAAATGGTCAAGATTTTGTTCTCTACGCCTTAAGGCAAGAAACAATTTCTTTTGGCTCTTCTAACAATATTTTTAGCATGTCCCATACTTTTCCCCCTTTATGTTTTATGTAGCGTATTGGGTTTAATATTTACAATTAAGTACATTAAGATAATGTTTGTGGTATTAAATGTTTCTGGAACTCCAGGAAATAAATGTTTGACCTCTCACCTTTGAGGATTGAACAGTATTGTTTCCACATTGGGCCATAAAGGCAGAAGCCAGATTCCCAGGAGCCCATAAACTGCACACTGCACATAAAAATAATAGATTTTAAATCGTAGAAGAATGCAGGCATTAGTCAGGAGCTAACGCTTTGTGTTTCTCTGCTTCAGGGGATGTACAAATACCTGGAGAGATGTTTCTCAGACTTCAAGCAGAGAGGCGTCGTCGTCGGGTACGATACCCGGGGGCAAGTAACTAGCAGCTGCAGCAGCCAGAGGTACAGTGTTCATTGTTTCAGAGATTAATATGGATTGGGGGGGGGGGGAACCTTAATTTTTCCCACCAGTAGCAGGATATCTGAATGAGGAAACTGTCAATAAGAAATGTGATCATATGCTAATATTTATTTTAGAGCTGAAATAGAGGCATTTCAAAGATAAGCTTTAGCTTTTACAGAAAGGAGTAATATTTAAAAATATTTAGAGTTAGTATTTAGAACAGCATCATGCTTATTTTATGATTTTCTATTTTGATCAAGGCACTGGGTAGGAATAATGATGTAGCTTATATTTTCTCATTGTAGTCCCATTTGAATAGTTTTAGGGTATTTTTACACATAGATAATCATAATATCTTATTTTTTCAGGGGGTAATTATGCATATTGTGTTTATTAAAGTCTCTTATTTCAATTTTCTCTGTTATTTTTACGTTTTTTGGGTTTTATTTCTTAGTAAAAGAGCCATCAAAAGATAAATGAGAAAAAGAAAGAAGTTAAAATGTCAATTCTCTTTATTGTTAAGCTCCTTTAAAAAAAAATCTCATTTATCTAACCTTTTTAAGTTAGAGCATGAAGCTTAAATAACCAGTGATTATAGGAATTGGTTATATTAGGATACCATATATTCAGAATAATTGTAATAGGAAACATTTATTATGGAAGTTAGGTTTCTAGAAAGTATGATAAGACTGAGTGACTAATCTTTTTTTCTCTCTTTTTTTAGGCTTGCTAAACTCACTGCTGCAGTCTTATTGGCTAAAGATGTTCCTGTGTACCTGTTTTCAAGATATGTTCCTACACCTTTTGTAGTAAGTGTGTTATGTTATTAATCGTACAGTTTGCTGCTCTGGAAGAGGTTTCTTAAGTCAGCCAGGATTCAAAGATTTGTCCTGCCTGTAGTTGTCAATATAGTGATATGAAGTGCCAAGAGAAGAATCAAAGGAAAAGTGTTGCTCTGAATTTATTTTCATTCAACAAGCGTGTGCTAAACCAAGTAAGAATTTGATCTGTAACAAACTGACAGATCCAGAGTCATGGTGGAGTATTTTAATACTATTCTTTCAGAAATTGATTTATTAGACAGGCAGAAACAATTAAGGATAGCTTTGAACACACTGTTAGTATGTTTGATCTGTGTGTGTGTGTGTGTGTGTGTGTGTGTGTGTGTGTGTAAAAACCCTGCACTTAGTGATGGTAGGATGTTCATTCTTATCAAGCAGGATCATATAGGAAATCTCAGCAAATACCAGAGAACTGTTTATTAAACTATAGTCCTGGACCCTAATGCAATAAGATTAGAAGTGAGAAATCCAGTGTTGGAATTTTAAAAACACTTTTATGAAGATATCATAGTGAAGATTAAAAATTACAGGCAATCCTTGCTTTGCATGGTGGCGCAGGACTGTAAAACCATAGAAATCGAGCTAAATCATTAATGGGGAAAATTGTTCTGTAAACTTTAATTTTTTTTTGTCAAAACATAAAAACACTCTTAACCCTTACTTTAAAATTTTTTGTCAAAACATTAAAACATTTGTAAACCTTACTGTTGGGTCCCTTTGTACACCATAAGCGTCTATAGACACAAGCGGCGGACCTTCCGCACACGCCACGCGCGTCTGTAGCTGCAAACCTCTACGTGGAAAAGGCGTTTGGTATGCTCTTCTACTAGTGTTGGCACAAAACAGCGAAAGGAAACCAAATACACCTGTAAACAATGTAATGTTCCAGTAAATTCAAAACGTTGTGGCGTGTGGGGATGGTTCCCATTTTGGACACGTGGCAGCTAACTGATTTAAAAACGTATAGGGAAAATAAAAAATAATAAACCTGTTCTTTATTTAGTATACTGTAATTTAAAATATTGAGGACTAAAGTGTTTTATTCCTTTGTAAAATAACTTATTAAGAATATGACCAGTGTTTGCTTCTTGTCGTATCCCTTAACAATATAATGAGCATCTTTTCTATGCCTTAGTGAACTGTCACACTCCTAAGTTTGGATTAGGTTCCCACATTTTATCCTTGGTACCTTCAATGTTATGAACTCTCTCTGAGAATTCCTTTTTTTGTTTTTTGTTTTTTGCCAGTATCACTTCCTCTGGGACATCTTCATCCTTTTCATCACAAGTATAACTCTCACTTCAATCCATATGTTCGCCTTCACTAGGCTCTTCTGGTTGCAGATCTAGAGTCTTTTGAATGACAGCAGTGTTATCAACATTCCCAGTTATTTTTTCCTATAACTCCATTGCCCTTCAATTCAAATTTCTTTCCACCATTATCACTTTTGTGTTTTTGCTGCATTTTCATCTTTGTTGGCTAGTTCCTTCTTTCAGTTATCCATTTTTGCAAGCTATAGTTAATATAGCATAGTCACTGAAATTTAAACATGTTGTTAGAAGACTAGGATTATTTAACTAAAGCATGGTGTCAGACATTTGTGTATATTGGAACTGTGCAAAGCAAGGACTGCCTGTATTTAAAACTGAGCAACAATAAGTAGCAAAAATTATGGGCTATAACTAAAGCCCTGCTTAAAGGCAAATTTATAGTCTGAATAAATTAGAAAAAAAATATTAAAAATGATGAGCTAAGCTATTGAACTTAGTATGTTAGAATGAAAACAGAGTAAGTCCAAATAAAGTAAAAAGGAAGGGAATAATAAAGCTATAAGGAAAATCAAATAGGAAACAAAGAAAAGAGTACCAACAAAAGAGTAAGTTGGCTATCTGAAGAAACTAATAAGAAAAATAATAAATACAGTAGAGATTAAGAAAAGCACAATATTCTGAATAACATAATGCAAATAAATGTAAAAGCTTAGATGAATTTCCCAATTTCTTATAGTAATTGACACATCAAAACTGGTAAAAAATAGAAAACCTGGCCCTAGCCAGTTTTACTCAGTGGTTAGAGCATTAGCTCACGGACTGAAGGGTCTCGAGTTTCTACTCTAGTCAAAAGCACATACCTCAATTGCAGGCTCTATCCCTGGCCCTGGTCAAGGCACCGTATGAGAGGCAACCAATCAATGTGTCTCTCTCTCTGCGTCTCTCCCCATCCCTTCCACTCTTCTAAAAATCAATAGAAAAATATCCTCAGGTGAGGATTAACAAATAAATAAATAAAAAGAAATAGAAAATCTTAATAAGTGTCTAACCACTAAAGAAATTAAACTGATATATTTTTTAAATCTTTTCAAATTAAATATGCCAACCCCAGGTGACTTTATAGGCAAGTTTTACCAAATGTTTGAGGAAGAGATAATATCTCTATAAATGGTAACTAGTGATTTACTGGAAAAATACTGAGTGGCTCAAAGAAATGAAGGAGTTATTAAATAATTAGTTCTAATGATTTACAGAAACCAGGAAGGATCCAGAAATTTAGAACATTTTTATAGGATTCTGCCACTGGGTTGCCAGTCCCAACTCTATCAATCCCTGTGTGGCCTTCCTCTCTTATTGAAGGTAGATTTGCTCAGCTGGTGGGGAAGGTATTTTTAGCAGTCCCAGATTCACAGCCTTTATCAACATAACCTTGAGTTAAAAGGCAGTCCTCCTTGTGTACCTTCAGCAGAGAGACTGGCGTTATGAACCAGTTTCTGAATTAAATCAAGAGATAAGTTACTCTGGTCAGTACTGGACCACGTGTCCATCCCTCCATGGCCAGGAGGAGAGAAGTTGGATGCAATGGTAGAGGAGTAGAGGGAACATCCTACAAAGAAAAAGTGAAACTGAACCTCTAGGAATTAACTTTGACAACAAAGATGGTGAGTTGACCTTTATATGATATAGAGACCACAGAGTATATATACAGATTTCCAATTTTTTTTTCTCAGATTTTCAAATTGGAAGGCAAGAGACCTGTATTCTACCCTTGAATCTCCTCCCTTATGATTGTATAATGTTGGATAAACCTCAGTGTAAAATTTTTTGGATTAGGTGATTTCTAAATTTACTTCCAGCTCTAACATTTTATGATTATATTCATCACTCATATCTCCAGAGTCTAGTGGAGTGTCTGGCATATAGTAGATGCTCATTAAATGTTTGTTAAATGAGCAAAGTAATAAAAAACATAGGACTAAGTTAAATGAGACTAGCGGGGAAAAGCCATTCAGCCTAGCAGGTGGTTACTGTTGACCTTTTAGAAATGGGCCCCACCCAATGAACCAGAGTTGATGGTTGAGGTTGTAGGCTATTTATATCTTGATGTCTTTTCCTGTTATTTAGTCAAAGGTATTCTAATGTCACATGTATGAGGAGCCAGGAAATTATGCTGTTGCTGTTTTTTCAGCCATATGCAGTCCAGAAGCTCAAAGCAGTTGCAGGTGTGATGATTACAGCATCTCACAACCGCAAAGAAGATAACGGATACAAGGTAAATCTTGGGCTCCTATTCTTTGCTTATTTACATATTCCTTTCTTATTTAAATAATAAATGCTGAGTTTATTTTCTATACTGGGGAGCAGAACCAAACACTGGGGGCAGGGAGATAAAAGCATTGAGGCCAACCCTCAAAGAATGTGTATTCCTAATGGCCCTTATTACTTCTCAACATGTTCTATTATAACAAAAAGTCTCTTCATCGGTCTCATTACTTCTATCTTACTGCCCTCAACTTCCCCGTTCTGTTCCAAATCCATCCTGTCTTTCATTTCAGAAATATAATCATATTGTATCTAAATGAATTGGAGTTTGCAGGAAGAGAGCCAGAGTAATAGTACTTGGACATCACTGTCCTCTCCCTCTAACCTTCTACCAGGGCTCCCCATTGGCCACAGGATCCGCTTGATGTGTCAGAAAGCCTCTGTGACAGAAAGTAGGGTGGAGAAGGGTGAAGAGTGGCCCTGGAGGGACACACAGAAAACACACAGCACAATATTGAGGGCTCCTGGGTGATGAGTCCATGATCTTATATTTGCGTTTCTTCTTGTATGGAAGGTCTTCAGGTGCACTGGGGAAAATAAAATTTAGTAGTAATACTAACCAGCTAAGTGGGTAGTACTACCCACAAGTCACAGAAGCAAGATTAATTCCGTTTTGGATATATTAAGTTTGAGGTATTTGGTCAGCCAGGTAGCAATGTCCTATATACAGTTAGACATAAAGATCTGTTGATCAGGGGAGAAATCTGGACTGAAGTTATGGATTTGGGGGTCACCATATGTATTAGAGTATGTAAGTGTATTTGGAAGTTCTTTACTTCAAGTATTCAGCTATATGTTGTCTCTGGGATGAGCAGCCCAGAGACAACATATGGTAGAAAAGCAGGTCCAGAGGGGATCTGTACAGAATATCAACTCTAAGGGAAGGGGGGAAGAAGAATTGCTGGAGATCGGAGAGAGGCCAGAAAATGTTGGTGCCACAAAAACAAAAGGGATGAGAGAGTTGCAAGGAGGGAAAGAAAGGTCAACTGTCAAGAGAGCTAATAACCCAGATCTCCTCTGAGTATCAGACTCCTATTTCCAGTTGCCTACTTGATAACCACTGGGATGCCTAGTAGACATCTCAAAATTACCAGTGTCCCCAGAACATAGCTCTTGATTCCCCCGCAACCTGCCACATACACACCTAAATGTGTTCCTCTCAGTCTTCCCATCTCTGTAGATTGATGATACCACTCCTTCACTCCTAACATTTAATCCACTAACAGGTTCAACACATTCTACATCTACAATATATGTTGAATATGTTTACTTCTGTCCATATCTTCTACTTCCCCATTCCAAAGCACTGTTGTCTTCTGTCTGAACTACAGCATCCAAGCTGGTCTCTTCCCTTCTTCCATTGTTCTCCCCTGCAGTCCATTCTCTACCAAGTGGCCCGATGATCTTTTAAATATAAACAGGTCATGTTACTTTCTTCCTTAAAATTTTCAGTGGGCCTTAACCGGTTTGGCTCAGTGGATAGAGCGTCGGCCTGCGGACTCAAGGGTCCCGGGTTCGATTCCGGTCAAGGGCATGTACCTTGGTTGCGGGCACATCCCCAGTGCGGAGTGTGCAGGAGGCAGCTGATCGATGTTTCTCTCTCATCGATGTTTCTAACTCTCTGTCCCTCTCCCTTCCTCTCTGTAAAAAAATCAATAAGATATATTAAAAATTTTTTTTTCCAGTGGCTTCTCATTCTTCAAATAAAATCCAAACTCCTTACCTTGGGGCTTACAGGACTCTGTCTCTGCCTACCTCTTCAACCTCGTTTCATTCGCTCCTCTCCTGTGCTCGCTACATTCCAGTCACACTATCTTGTCTCTGCTCCTCCAGCGCCTCCAGTACACCCAGCCCTTCTGCGCTCCCCAGGCTTTGTCATTGTTTTTCCTCTGCTGGGATTGCCCTTCTCCAGATCTTGCAGACTGGCTTGTTTTCATCCTTCAGCTTCCTGCCCAGATGTTTCTTCCTTGACGACCTTCCAGGGTCACCTTATCTCAAGTAGCTTCCCTCAGTGACCTGATCTATCTTGTTTATTTCCTTCATAGAACTTACCACTATCTCTCATTATCTGCTTGCTTTTCCTTTCCTTTTCTTTTTTTAAATTGATTTCAGAGAAAAAGTGAGAGGGAGAGAGAGAGAGCAGCATCAACAATGAGAGAGAATCATTGATCGGCTGCCTCCCACCTCCACTGGGGACTGAGCCCACCACCCGGGGATGTGCCCTTGACCAGAATCGAACCCGGGACCCTTCAGTCCTCAGGCCGATGCTCTATCCACTGAGCAAAACCAGCCAGGGCCCTGCTTTCTTTATAATGAATTATCTGTTTGTTGACATGGTTGTTTGACACCCACCCACCCCCATTCCCAATATAATAAGCTCATGCATGGGTGGAGGTATTTAGTCTGTTTTGATATTCATTGTTGTTGAACATATTTGTCACATAGTAAACCTTCAAATATTTTTTTTTCTTAAAATATAAGCACAAGGTAAAAAATACAAAAGTTAAACAGCCTAAAAAGTTACATAATAAATATTATCACTCCTAAACCTTTCCCCCAGTACCCCTTTCAGAAGCAAATACTGTTTCCAATTTTAGTTGCCTTCCAGAGATAGTCTATGCATGTGTAATCATATATACACTTGTCATTCTCTTGTTTTTTTCACAGTACAAAACAGTATGAAACAGTCTTAGAGATAATTCTCTGCATCGAGTCATCGATGATAGATGATAGATAGATAGATAGATAGATAGATAGATAGATAGATAGATAGGTCTGCCTCATTGATCTTTAAAAACCTATATAGATGAATCCTAATTTATTTGACTGGTCCTCTGTTGATGAATATTTCATTTGTTTCTGATCTACTTATAAACAGTGCTACAATGAATGTTCTTCTACATATAATCTTTGTTCATATGTGCAAGTAGCTTTATATAGTCAGTATAGAATAGTAGTTTAAGAGTATGGTTTGGGTTTGAAACCTACCTCTGTGACTCAGAAGCTTTTTGACTTCAATATACCATCAATATACTTTGGCGTTTATTAATCTCGTCCCATGTTGACATTTTCTACTTGATTAATTTGGTGTGCTTCTTTATGAAGGCAAATATCTCTAGCTAAGAAAATATCTGGCCAATATTCCAAGTATTTATAAGTGTATTTACCTATTATCTAGGTTTATTGGGAAACGGGTGCTCAGATCACATCTCCTCATGACAAGGAAATTCTGAAATGTATAGAAGAATGTGTGGAACCCTGGAATGGTTCCTGGAATGATAATTTAGTGGACACCAGCCCACTGAAGAAAGATCCTCTTCAGGACATTTGTAGTAGATACATGGAAGACCTGAAAAAAATCTGTTTTCACAGGTACCCAAGTGGAACTATAGGATATTATTACCTTAGAATAAGATTAACAAATAAGGGAAAGAAATACCTATAAAAATGTGTTGGATGTTTATTATATTTAAAATTATAGCTAAACAGTAGGTTCATAATAGCAAAAAAGTGGAAATAACCTAAATATCCATCAACTGATGAAGAGATAAATAAAATATGATATATCCAAACAATGAAATATTATCCAGTTGTAAAAGGAAATGAAATACTGATGCAAAATACAGCATAGATAAGCCTTGAAAATATTATCCTAAGTGAAAGAAGCCAGTCACCAAGGACCACATATTATATGATTCTATGTATATGAAATGTCCAGAGTAGGCAAATCTATTGAGACAGAAACAGTGGTTACCGATGGCTGGGAGGAATGGGAGGGTTAGAGAGCGGCAGCTATGGGGTATGCAGTTTCTTTTGGGGGCAATGAGAATGTTCTAAAATTGATTATGATAATGGTTGAAAAACTCGGAATATAGTGAAAGCCATTGAATTGTACACGTTAAATGGATGCATTGTATAGTATATTAATTATCTCTCAGTAAGGTCATTTAAAAAGTGTAGCTAAATATATGTATTCTCTCTGGATAAGATTAGGGAATTTTCTCTAAAAATTTATTTTGCCTTTTCTATGTCCATATTTTCATAACTACTTCATAAACAGCTAACACAATTGCTGGAAAGCATCCTGGCTTGCAGAGTATATTTTCCCTATCCTACAAAACCGATTTTAGCTTTTTCCATAGCTTGTTTTAAGTATATCTCAAGTAACGAGCTTTAGATCGATTGAATGATGATTTTTCTTTACAGGGAATTAAACTCAAAGACCACCTTGAAATTTGTGCATTCATCTTTTCATGGGGTTGGACATGACTACGTGCAGTTGGCTTTTCAAGTGTTTGGTTTTAAGCCTCCAATTCCAGTACCAGAACAAAAAGATCCCGACCCAGACTTTTCTACCGTTAAGTGCCCGAATCCTGAGGAGGGAGAATCTGTGCTGGTATCTTTCTTTTATCTTTAAATGTTTATTAGTGTATTAAACTTCATCAAATAGATAGAACTCATTGACAATTCAAAGATTCAAAAAAGCAGAAACCACTTTAGTTTGCATCTTTTAAATTATATAGGAGCCATAGGTTGTTTTGTTTGAAATCTCTATGGTAGATATTCCTACTTCCAGGCTTATTTGAAATTTAGCTGAATTGTATTCCTTCTAAAATTCATGTGACTGGCATAGTGCCTACATTTAGGAATATTAACATTGAATTGAATGTCCTCAATGCAATCTGGCCTTTTGGGTCCCTGTTGCAGGAACTCTCTTTGAGGCTGGCAGAGAAGGAAAATGCCCGGGTAGTGGTCGCCACAGACCCCGACGCAGACCGACTGGCGGTGGCAGAGCTTCAGGAGAAGTCAGTAGACCTGTTATTTGATCAAAAGCTTAAATTTTGATGAACTTTTTTTTTAAGTCGAATAGGCTTGTTGGAAATAATTTTAAAAATAAGAAAATACATCTCCTGTAAGCCCACGATCCAGAAATAAACACCTAGGTTGATATTTTAACATTTTCTTTCTATGTTTTTTGTACTCAAATATTTAAGATATATTTGTTTTTGCAAAGTTGTGACCATACTACACAGGATGGGCCAAAAGCAGGTTTATAGTTGAGAGTACGAAAAACACTTTATTCTTGTATTATTTATTAATGATTGTATTATTTTCCATACGAACAACTGTAAACCTACTTTTACCCCACCATGTATATAATTTTATGTAGATTATTTTCTATTTAATATCATACTGTGAGCATTTTCCCCTGTCCTTAATTATTGTTTAAAATATTAAATTTTAAAATGGCATAATATCACAACAGGTTGCTTATCAATGTGATCATTTCCTAATCTTGGTCCTTTGAGTTGCTATGTATTTTTGCTATTATAATGTTGTGACAACTGTCTTTACATCGAAAGGACATTATATTAACTTTTTTCTAATTAAACAGGATAATAAAAGTAACAATTTTTCAAAAGACATTGCTACCATTTCTACTGTAAGCTCACCCCTGGTCAGTTAGAAAAGTAGTCATAAATGTTTTCTCAAAAAGTCCATACAGTAGTGTTTGGGTTGATGATTTGTAGGTCTTGGGGGTCAAGAAGCTTTAATGAGAAGTTATAAAGTTCCTGACTTGAGTTTTTATTCTCCCTGCAGTGGTCACTGGAAAGTTTTCTCAGGAAATGAGTTGGCAGCTCTGTTTGGGTGGTGGATGTTTGATTGCTGGAAGAAAAGTAAATCCGGAAATGCTGATGTGAAGAACATTTACATGTTAGCCACCACAGTCTCTTCCAAAATTTTGAAGGCAATTGCACTTAAAGAAGGATTTCATTTTGAAGTAAGAATAGATAATACCTGTAGCCACTTTTCTAACCCTGTTTCTATAAATTAAAGGCATCCCCTCATCAAAACGGACTTTTATCAATTTCATTTATGATTCCCACTTTTTTTCTAATTTTGTTAACATTTAATCTTTTTGATAGCTTAGACACTTGAGCCAAATTCATCCAGTGTGTGAATTTCTGAAACTAAGATTAAGTGTTCTTTAGAAATTGCATTAATACTTATTATTCCATACAATAATATCTGGTTTCCATACTAGGAAAATCTGGTTCCTGGCTTCATCAATAACATAAAATCCATTCCAAAAAACTGTAGGTGTCTGGGACCACTTGTGTAAGCTCCTCAAGTTCAGTCTTAAGAAACTTTAAGTAGTCTTCTAAATTGCAAATTAAGACCCAGAGATTCTACATCCAAAAAAAATGATGCCCCTCTCTCAGCACAGATCACTAACCTTTGTGAGCCTCAGGCAGTTGACTAAGCTGACTGCCACTGGAACTAATGTCAATGAAGTTGCTTTTCCTCTGCCATCTTTGCCAAGTATTAGTGAAAATGTCACCTCTGGGCATTTTTCTTGAGCCACAGTCAAGCTACGGGTCTTAACATTAATTGGCTGAGTAAAAGAAAATTGTATTTGTCTTAATAAAACAGAGCTTTCAACCTCAGACTTTCTAAAATACAAATAGCAAAATAGAAAAAAATGAAATTTTATTTAAGCCTAAGATTCTGAATTATAAGTAATACTAACGTTTTTATCATTTATATTTATGGCAAGAAAAATGTATAATGAGCACAAAAGAGAAAAAAGAAATGATTCTAAAGACCAATATTATAAATTTACTTCCTCCTTGTTGTTGTTGTTGTTGTTGGGAAATAGGGGTGGCAGATGATTTTGGCTTTTACGTTATGTTATGTTATGTTATGTTATGTTATGTTATGTTATGTTATGTTATGTTTGTTATGTATGGTGTTATGTTATGTTATGTTATGTTATGTTATGTTATGTTATGTTATGTTATGTTATGTTATGTTTCCAGTGAGGAGGTAGAGAGGTGAATTAGGAATCTTAAGTTGGTAATGCTGAGCTCTAGAGTCAGTGTGTATCAGATGCCCTTTCTGTTGACTCTAAAACAGTTCATGTCTACGAAGGGAACAATAGCTAATCAGATGAAAAGTCCTCAAATCTAATTACCAAAGAAGGACTTGGTGTTATGGTAAAGAACACTTGGTTCGGGCATATGTTGTGATAATATTGGAAGTGCATCATTAAAAAGCTTTATGGCCTTCGATTACTCAAGGGGAATAAATCGCAACCTTCATAAGTGTTCTTATCCTGGTGCTTTTAATACAGCTTACGGGACAGTTTCTGAGAAACAGTGCAGTTGAATCCTGCCTCCATCTCTTAAGTGCAGCATAATCTTGGGCAAATTTACTGGACTTCTGAACCTGTTTCAGCAACAGGGTTTTTGTGAGCGTTAAAAAGATAGTGATGTAAAGCACTTGTTACATTGTGTTGTAAATAGTAGGTGGTCCGTGCACTTTATGACTACATGTTCACCACTATGTAAATCTTTATGGGCCAAAGCCGTAACAGGCGGTCGCTGTGAGAGTGTGATGTAGTGCTTTTAGTGGCCTGCTTTTCTCTAATATGTGTTATGAGAGAGTCACTTAACAAGAGTGGCCTCCTCTGCATTTCAGGAAACATTACCAGGTTTTAAATGGATTGGAAGTAGGATAAAAGACCTCCTGGAAAATGGGAAAGAAGTCCTTTTTGCATTTGAAGAGTCTATTGGTATGTAGTAAATATTAAAACCTTTGAAATTTGAATGAGGGCATTTTTTTTTAATGTAGTGATTCTATAGAGAGGAATTTTTGTCTTCTGGTTTTGTATTCTGAGTTGTAAAAACCAAAGAGCATTCAGAAATGTGTAGGTCCATTTCTCATCAGAAAAAGAAAAAAGACCCTTAAAGGTCCCCTAAATACCTTCAGTGTCAATGTGCTTCATTTATTACTAGGATTTAAATTCGTTGGTCCTGCTGAAGAAATGTAAAACTGATGAACTTATTACAGGCTTACGTTTTCCTCTTTTTTAAAGATTCTTTTTAATTCGCAGGTTTTCTGTGTGGAACTTCAGTTTTGGATAAAGATGGGGTGAGCGCAGCCGCTGTTGTTGCTGAGATGGCAGCTTACCTGGAAACCATGAATATAACGTTGAAACAGCAACTGGTTAAGATTTATGAAAAGTAAGTCCTACTATTATGAATTTCACATGCTAAGTTTTTCTTTGTCCTACTTTCAGCTAAACTTGTTTTCGAGAAATAGTCGATCCTTTTTTAAAAGTACTAAAATTGTCCCAGTTAAGGACTGCCACTTTCTACATAATACTATAATCTTTAATATACACTTTTCTAGAGAGTTATCTGAAAGCTGATTTTAACACTTTAAATCTTTGTGTGCAGGTATGGTTATCATATTTCAAAAACTTCATATTTCTTGTGTTATGATCCAAATACCATCAAAAGTATATTTGAAAGGCTTCGTAATTTTGATTCTCCAAAAGAATATCCAAAATTTTGTGGGACATTTGCTATATTGCATACACGAGACGTTACCACTGGATATGACAGCAGCCAGCCTAATAAGAAATCAGTAAGTACCTTAAAAAAACACACACAACAAAAAACAGTTTTTAACAGTTTTTAACTTCATACTAGGGCAAAATAGAGGAAGTTCAAGCCAATTCATTTCCTGAAACTAGGATCCATTGCTTTGCCCCAGAGCTGTTGTAAGTCCACTAACTGACTCTCTGACTCTGATCCTGTCTTATCACTCCCCAAATGTATGCTACCCTCTGGGCCTGGAGAGGTGAGAACAAAAATGAGAAAGGCAAAGAGACAAGGAAGAAGGGAGGGAGAATGTGTGATGATGCTAAATAAATAATGTTGAAAGTGAAGTCCAAAAGCCTATAATTTCAAAGCTACCCATCTTTCTAGTTATAATCTCCCTTTTTCAGCTTTATTCCCTATACCTCTAGCCAAATAGAACAATGTATAGTTTCTTGCATATATACTTAAAAAAAATTATCTATTTTTGCTCAAGCTATGTCTTCAGTCTACCTCTTCTTCCTACTGCTGCAGGTCTACACCTTAGCCATATGCAAGACTTAGGGCAAATGTCACCTCTTCCACAGTCCCCTCCAAGTCCCATAAGCAAATAGCTTTCTCCTGAGGTTTCATTACATATTCATTCCCCTTGTCATTCATCACTTCCTGTTTTATGTTATCCGTGTTGTACATGGCAGGTCCATTTCTGAGGTACCTTTATGCCTCTCAATGTCCTGCCTACATGGTAGGTGCTCAGCACATATTTGCTGATCATATTTAGTGATTGTTGTTGTTATTAGCCTAAATTTTCATTTATAATGTTCTGATGTTGACTCAAGATTCTAGGGGCATGATGTATTTGGGGAAACCTGTAGCCTCTTGTGGAGAATACAACCCATATTCTCTTTGTGTATATACATCCAGTCAACAAACATCGGTCCCGTCATTGGTATTGTGTGCGTGTGCACGTATGTGTGTATCTATTTTTGTGTCTTTGTAAACTACTTAAAGAACCACTTTTTTTGCTTCTTTTCATTTTTCTATTGTTGCTATGCTTATCGTAGTTCTTGTGTTTTGCTTTTTCCCCTCTTAACTCCCTTTAAAGCAGTGGTTGCCAACCGGTGGTCCACGGACCACTGGTGGTCCATGAGGTCCGAAAGGTTGGTGGCTGCTGCTTTAAAGTGTATATTTGTTAATCAAAGGGCTTTTCTATTTGTTTCTCACTGGTGCTTAGTAGTATAGATATAGTTAATCCCCTAAGATCACAAAGTCAGTGTCAAAGACTTCCTGAGTTCGCTCTTCTCCAAGAACTCAGATTGACATTCATCCGTGTGTTCAGCAGGCATTTATCGGAACCCTCCTGTGCTGCAGGCACAGGCATGCTTGGGATACAGCAATGACAAAGGCACTGTTTCTGCGCTCAGAGTCCTGTGGGGGAAACGAACAAGTAAACAGTGATTACTTTACAGAATGATAAGTGCTACCAGGGGGTGCAAAGGGAGCCATGGAAGAGCATAGGAAGGGCCCTTACTCAGAATCGGGGGGGCTTGTGGAAGACTTTCTGGAGGATTTCATTGAGCTGTGTTCTAGAGTAGGAGCTATCCAAACGTAGGAGGAACAGAGGGTGTTTCAGGCAAAGGGAGCAACAGTGCTAGGTCTGGAGGTGAGAAGACATCTTCTCCTTTAGAGAACCACAAGTGCCCTGGCCAGTTTGGCTCAGTGGATAGAGCGTTGGCCTGCGGACTGAAGGGTCCCGGGTTCAATTCTGGTTAAGGGCACGTGCCTGGGTTGCAGGCTCAATCCCCAGTTGGGGGCGTGCAGCAGGCAGCTGATCAATGATTCTCTCTCATCATTGATGTTTCTATCTCTCTCTCCCTCTCCCTTCCTCTCTGAAATCAATAAAGATATATAAAAGAAAAAAATAATAAAAAATATAAAGAACCACTAGTAACCTTAGCCGGGTGGTTTAGTTGGTTGCAGCAGCATCCCATACACCAAAAGGTTTAAATTAAAAAAAAACAAAAAAAAACAAACAAACACAAATAGCTCTCTAAAGTGTGGTGAGTGGGTGCTCTCTAAAGTGTGGTGAGTGGGTTGAGAGGGGCAAACGTCCAGGCAGGAGGTTCCGTTAGCACTGTTTCCGTGAGAGAGAATGGGAGCCAGAACTTAACAGTAGCCGTAGTGATGGAGGGAAGTGGACCATGTTGAGTAAAATAAAGGATAGAATAGACAGGACTTGTGAGTTGATGTTCTGTGAGTGAAAAAGCAGGGAGGAAGGTCTCTGCCTTAGGAACTAGTGTATGGCAGTAGCACTGACCGAGAGAGGGATCTCAAGGAGAGGACCGAGCTCGGGACCCCCGAGGGAAGGCCCCACTGCCAAAACCCCCTGTTCTAGGGCAGCCCCCACAGCTCCTTTGAGATGCCGTCACAGACCAATCTGTGGTCTCGGAAGAGTAACAGTGTTAATCCATATATTTACTGTCAGTAAAGCTTTGGTTCTTTTTGTGCTTTTAATTTTGAGGTAAAAATATTAATTTTTGAACCCCAGTGAATTATTTTGCCTGTCCCCCAGGATAGGTGCACTCTGCCCTGGCGAGTTAATAAACTGTGAAAGTACTTTAAAATTATAAAGCACTTGGCAAATGTAGAGGCTGTTTGGACTTTGATACAGATAGACCTGGCTTCAACTTCTTGCTCTGCCACTTAGCGGATGACCTTGAGCAGGTCCTTTACTCTGAGTCTTGCCCGTAAATTGGCAGTAGTATTTACTTTGCGGGATTATTGTTGGGGTCCAGAGACCATGTATGTAAGGAGAGGTGTATAATCCAATGACTGTATCATAAATGTTCAGTAAATGGTACATTTGTAAATTATGTATGTAGTATTTTATAATTCTTTTTTAACAGTTTTTATTTTTAATTGTGGTAAACAGTTAAAACATAAATTTTACCAACTTAACCATTGTTAAGCATACAGTTCAGCACTGTTAACTACTTTCACATTGTTGTGTAGATCTCCAGAACTTTTTCATCTTGCTAAACTGAAACAAGTGCAATTAAGCTGTTGTTACAATTGTGCATAGGTGTTGCCTGTGAGTAAAAACAGCCAGATGATTACATTTACTTTTCAAAATGGTTGTGTTGCTACTCTTCGGACAAGTGGGACAGAACCAAAGATCAAGTATTATGCAGAGATGTGCGCATCACCTGACCGGAGGTGAGAGTTGACTTTTTAAATATATACGAAAAAGTTTTATTGAGATATAATTCACATATCAAAGAGTTTGCCCACTAAAGTATATAATTCAATAGTTTTAGTATATTCAGGGTTGTGCAGACATCATTACAATCAATTTTAGGCCATTTTCATCACCTCAAAAGGAAACCCCATACCCATTAGCAGTCACTTCCCCTTCCCCTCTCTCCCAGCCCTAGGCAACCACCAATCTGCTCTCTCCCATTATAGATTTGCTGCTTATTCTGAACATTTTGTAGACATGGAATTATAAAATATGTGGTTCTTTGTGACTGGCATCTTTTAGCATAATGGTTTTAGTTTTGGGTGTTGTTGTTTTTTAATTTCAGAGAGGAAGGGAGAGGGAGATAGAGATAGAAACATCAATGATAAGAAAGAATCATTGATCGGCTCCCTCCTGCATGCCCCACACTGGGGATGGAGCCCTCAAACCTAGCTTGTGCCCTGACCAGAAATCGAACCATGACCTCCTGGTTCGTAGGTCAATGCTCAACCACTGAGCCACATCGGTCGGGCAGCATAATGGTTTTTTTAGGTTATATATCATTATGGTGGGGGTTTTTTGTTTTTGTTTTTTTAGTATAATGTTTTTAAGGTTCATCCATATTGTAGCATGAATCAGTACTTTTTTTAAAAATTGTTTTCATGGTTCAATAATATTTCATTGTATGGATCACATTTTATCCATTTATCAGGTGATGGATGTTTGGACTATTATGAATAATGATGCTGCAAATGCTTGCATACAGGTTTTTATGTGGACATAGGTTTTCATTTCTCTTGGGTATGTATCTGGGGGTAGAATTGCTGGATCATATGGTAATTCTATATTTAACCTTTTGAGAATCTTCTGGACAATTTTCCAAAGCAGCAATACCATTTGGGAATTAAATTTTTAAATTTTGGTGGATTTATATTCCTAGAGAGGCTCTCTGAGCTTTAATAGTAAATATAAAGAAATGATCAACAAATAATTTGTTTATTGCCAAATATTCATTTGTTGCATCTAATATGATTTGATCTGCCCAATTTATTTCCTTTTAAGAGTATGTGAATAAATAACTTTAATAAACATATTCAAAGGCTGTTTAAACTTAATAAAAGTAGTACCTTCTATAGTGTTGGCATTGATCAATATATTTTTGGGAAGATTTTTTTGGAATTGACTCCAAGGTATATTATTTAGTATTTCCCTAAATCTTTGTGTTTCCTTTGGTGGCGGGGGTGGGAGGGAGTGGTGGAGAGAGCAGAGTTTAAAGTAAACCAAATTGGGTAATGCTACATTTGTATAAAAATGAAGGATGTCCCTGCCAGTGAGGCTCAGTAAGTGGTTGGGTGTCGACCTGTGAACCAGGAGGTCATGGTTCTATTCTTGATCAGGGCACATACTCTGGTTATGGGCTCAATCCCCAGTGTGGGGCATGCAGGAGGCAGCTGATCAATGATTCTCTCTCATCGTTGATGTTTCTGTTTCCCTCTCCCTTCTCTCTGAAATCAATAAAAATATATTTTAAAAAAAGTTTTATAAAAATGATGGATGATTATTGAAGTAACAAAAACTGGTTTGTTGAGTAGCGTGTAAAATAACTGAAGGCAGTTTACAAGAGGCTTTTCTGGAAATGTTTTGGGCAACAGTAGCTCTTCCGGTGAGGACTTTGAAGGATGTACTTGTAAGTGTCCATTTATTTTTCAAACATCTCATTCTTATATTGATACTTCCTTCTGGTGCCTGAAAGACAATGCCGTATCATCCCATAGTATTTGTACAGGTTATTCTTCAAAGTGTTTCAGGAAGCCATTTCTCTTAATACCCAGTCTTGGTGTTCTAAGCCATTAAATCTCCTCGCCCAGGAGAAATCTTTAGGTGTGCTATAACTCATCCATGTATCATGTTCCAAGGGTCTCCTCTTAATGCAGGTCAACCTCAGTTTGTGATATTTCTTGTGTGTTAAACCCCACCCTTGGTCTTGTTTTAGTTTAAATGAGTAAATTTCTCTTTTGTTTACCAATTGTTTAATCATTCCATCAGGCATATGCCTTCTTAAAATGTTATAACAATTAAAATTTTAAGGCTATGAAATTCAAGAAATTCAGAACTCTTCATTTTTTTCCTCAGTGACACTGCCTTACTAGAAGAGGAACTGAAGAAACTCATTGAAGCTTTGATAGAGAATTTTCTTGAGCCCAGTAAAAATGGGCTGATCTGGCGTTCTGTTTAGTGGACATTCATACATCATCACTTTGCGCTGTCGTATGGAACAGGGCAGCCAAGAACTTCATGCATCCAACTTGTGTTAGCATTCCCTCTCTATCTCATCTGGCCGAGTATCCTTTTCCTTTTGTTTTTCTCTTTTTGGTTGGCTGACTAAACAAACCATATAACTTTGATATGAAGTAGTCTGGAGAAAATGATTCAAATTTTTCATAATCTTGAACAAAAGTCATGACGTTAAAAGTATTATAGTAACGTCATTCTTCCTTTAACAGAAACAAAACTGTGCAAAAGTGAGTTTTCTTATTAAAGTGTGATTAAGTAAGCTTAGTTCCATATTCTTGTAATTGTGTATAGCATGTGTTTTTATTTAAAAAAAATAGGCAGATAAATGTATAATTATCGAGTTAGTTAAGAAATTTATTTCACAAAATTGGCAAGAAAACAGCACTACTCTCAGAATACTGTGGAAAAGTGTCATTGTTACATCATAGGTATTGACTTACAAATTAGAGTACGTGAGATAGGGTATTTAGCATTTCTAGCTTAGAACAGATGTTACAAATGTGGTGTCCAGCTCTTCTGTTTCAGTGCTGCTGGTGCAGTGTAAATTTATTGTATGTGTTTAAAATTCCACGTTTACTGAACATAGACAATAGTGGCAATATTCCTAGAAACTTGGTTCTTGTCAAATTTCTCAGTGCCTTCTCAGGGTATGGTTTGAATTGAAACAGTGTTCCTGCATTGAATATAATTTAATTCATTAATTTTCAGACAGTTCAGGAAAATCTTTCAAACTGTATAGGTGCATTCCCTCTATATTAAATAGGTTTGCTGACTTTAAGATCTTATGAATGTATATAAAATTATTAATAAAAGCAGGCTCAATGTAACTGTAGTTAAGCATCTTCATGTTAGAATTAAATGTTAGCTACCACAGCCTTTGAGTCAAGAAAAAGATCTGAACTGAGAAAATAGCTCAATTTATTTAAAAGTCTAACATTTGGATTATAAATATATAAATAGATTTATTCCTTTATCAAATGAAGTAATACCAATTTTACTAGTAAATAAAACATTCAGATTTTAGGTATTATGAAACACTAAAACTACATGTTTTCAAACTAATGTCCAGTTTATCCTAACATCTTTCTGGCTTCTATACAATTTCTTATCACAAGAGTAACTATTTTCTGATGTGGAAAAAAAAAATTGGAAGGTCACTGGTTGATTTTGCAGCCTTCTAAAGAGACCGTGGAGAAGCTGTGTTCAATCCTTTTTAAAAGTGTATCCTGTTATATATAGCTCAGAGAATACTTAAACACATATGGCATAGTTAAGAGGTAACAATAACAAGGTCTTGGGTGTAATCTTCTAAACAAATTGCCTATGGAAGATAACTGGTATTAGAGAATTTATTTCCTAAAAATAATGACATAAATTTGAACTGATTAGAATACTTATTAAGTCGTGGTTTGGTTTGTTGTAGCTATTGGCTAACATTTGTTTGAACTTATATTATCCAAGTGTAATTTTCAAATTATTGTATTGCCACTATTGTTAATTTATTCCTTTCTTCCTTTCGTATAGCTGGATCTTGTATGACTGTAGATAATAGACAGATAGCTAAATGTAGAGCACCATATTTCTAAATGAGTTTGTCTTCAATGGCTTCGTACTAAAGTGTGTAGAATTTTTTGCTTTATGCACTTTTAGGAATGTAGATATTAATTTAGGAAATGGCCTATATTCTACAAAGTGGTATGAGCAATGCTATATATATGGAAAATATGTATATTTGGTTTCAGTGTCTATTTTTTATTGACTGAAGAACAAAGTGGAGCTAAAATGATACAATAGCCCATTTACAATCTCTAAAGCCATGTTATGATTGTCATTCTATCGTAAAGAGAACAGCTTTATTTGAGTGCTTTAATGTAATGCAGCATTTCAGTCATCTTAATCAAGGTGAAAAGTTATTAAAGCTTGGATTCTTATCTCAAAAAATTAAAAATCCAAAGTTAAAATTAATAAAAATTTGCAAGTGTTCCCAAAGTGTATAAATTGAGGAAATTATTTGATTCTAGCCAAATTCTCAAGTCTTACTTGAGTGTGATATTTAGCATGAACTGGCCGTAGTGGGTGTACACTTGCCTAACAGGATAAATTCGGGAGCCCCAGCCAACCAGGTCAGACAGAAGTGCTGACCAGCAGGTCTCAACTTTGGTCTCTCTATTGTTTATCTTTTTCTTTATAAACAATCTCATGGAAATGAATGCATCCTCACTGAGTGTGCAGATCAAAACTGGGATTTTCTAGAACTCTGGGGAAAGGAAAGAATTCGTGGGGCAAGATTAAAACATAAGTTGGGAATAAACAGTAGAAATAAGCAAACAATAGAAAGGTCAATAGGTAGCACAGGAAATGCTTTTTGTCAAGGGCAAATTTATCACCCTAAAAACAGGGAGTAAATGGACTGTAGGCAAGTTGTTTAATTGTGTTTATTTGTTGTGACAATGAATGAGTAGTGAACCTTTGTTTTCTTTTATTCGTGACCACTAAAGAGGCCATGTTTTAAGGCCTGAGAAAAAGAACCCCTCTTACTGATCAGTTTCTGAGAGAAGGCTGTTTCTTAGGAACATATGGGAACTGGGGAGGGGATATAGCAGAAATGAAAAGGAATAAAATATAGATTGGAAAATAAGACCTCTGAGGGAAAAGTTTAAAAAAAATAAGATCATTTAATTCTGGAGAGGAGAAAGCTGTTGAGATAGTTTAGTAAATCGTAAGTTATTGAGTCTTTTATTCAACAACTTAAATTAAGAAGGAATATAACAAACTGTTCTCCATCTCCAGGAAGGATAAAATAGGAGGGAATAAGGGTCTTTAAGAAAAAAGGAAAAAAAAGACAACATGAATAGTTTATGATTTAAAAACTTGGGCAGAAATTGTTATGAAGCCTTCAATTTGATTTTGATTTTTAAGAGAATAAAAATTTAAATATTATAGGATATGCTAAATGGCTTTTACAGGTTCTTTCTAAACCTTTTTTTTTTTTTTAACTCAGGTTGGAACAAAGATGTCAAAAAGAGCACTGAAAGTAACATTTGAATTTCACTCCATATCGATAATAATTTAGCTCATAAGATAAATTTGTTGAGTAGTAGAGTACAGTGAATAAGACCTACTTAGATGTTATTTTTAATTTAATCTGGCAAATTACGTGATACTTGAACACAATTTTGTTCATCTTGAAGAATGTATAGCATTATAGGGTGTTTGAGGGGTTTGTTTTAAGTTTACAGTATTGTTATTTGGATGTAGTAACTTTAGCAGAGAGTTTCTAAGAGATTGGACACTTTGAAATATCTCTATATAGGAAATAGAACTTCTGTTTCTTAAGCAGATTGCTTCTAGAATTGATGCAACAAAGATATGGAGTTTAATGGAGGAATTGTTCTATGAGCTGCTGCTATTGGTATTTCCTTCAGATCTTTCCTGTTGTTCATGATTCTGCTTGGAGAAATTTAATTTTATGTCTTTTTTTTTCTCTACCTCCCTCTTTCCTCCTACATTTTGTTACTGTGAAATGCTATTGCCCTATTACCTCACTGATAAGAAATCTTTAACTGTATCTTTCAGAATGCTTTAAACTTATTCTTAAACTAAGTTGGTTTATGGACTTTTGAGTATTTTGTTATTGTGAGAAGACATTGTAAGAAGTAACTTTAAATCTATTTCATAACTTTTTGTGGTCTACCTGGATACTATATGTTAAATTATTAATGGCTTTTTACAATTCACTTGTTTTCTGAGATTGCTCTAGAAACTGATGAGGAAAGAGTCATACTAACCAAAATGAATGGTCAATTAATCTAGCATATTATTTTCAGTTTCCTTGTATTTTGGGTATCCAAAGCACAAGATTTGAGGAAATTATTTTTAAATATTTGTGTCTCAAAGCCTCTTCTCATAAGCCATAAGGAGTCTAAGTAAAAAAGAAGAGAATCTGTCATTGTCTCAGGACACAGCATGACTTGAGTTCTAGTTGGAAACAAAGTTAGTGTTGACCATTGGTTAAGATATTCATCATCCTGTTATATTCATTAAGCCAGCTTTTCTCTTTATTCATTAAAGACTATGTACTTAGAAGAGAGAACATAAAGAATGAGTAAAGCGACCAAGGGCACAGTGACCTAGCTAAAGTTTGCTTCTCAGATTTCTCCATCAGCACGACCCTAAAGCAGAATGTGTAGGGAAGGGGTCTGAGAGCAAAATCAGAAGTAGCCTACCACTCACGAAGTTCATGTCCTGTCTCAGAAATGTAAGCGGGTTTTGCGTTCTCCATAATAAAACTGTGTTGCTATAAAAACGACTCCTTCGATCTTAACCAAACCTGGTGCCGCCAGAAAGGAGCACCGTGTTTATCACGTGGCCTCTCCGTTTTCTCCTCCAAAACCCCCTCCAGTTGCCGCCCATCCCTGGGCGTACACACACTGACTCGGGGGTGAGACATAGACACATAGAACATCGATAGGATGTTTCCTGCCCCTCGGTAGCTGACCTTTGAAAGTACTGCTGACAGGTGACACTGACCGGGAGCAGTTACGTGACCCACGAACCTTATAGTTAGAGGTATTGGCCACTTGTTCTCTTTAATTTATTGGCGTCCCTTGACTACGCTCTTTCTTGACTATCAGCTGCATTTATTATTTCTCATATCCACACCACCTAGTATATAGTACCTGTTCCAGAGTGCTTAATTGGTGATAGTAGTCATTAAGGGGTTTTATTTTAAAGAAGCAAATAGCTTGATAAACAATAAAAATATTAATCCTCACCATGGAAATGTGTAAGTAATGTTTATTAGGCACACACATCCTTAAATACTCAGTTTCTCCGGAAAAAGCAGAGCATATTCTTATTTGGAAATTGTGCCTAATGCCTAGTGTTTTACACTCACAGTAAGGTATTGGCCACGGAGGCTGAGAAAGCGTCTATGTAGACTTAACATCACGAATACAAGTGCCATTTTGAGCCTGCTAGTGCTACCGTCCAAGTGAGTCACAACTAACTTAGTAGTATTTGGTGTATTTTTGTTCAAGCGTTATGATTCAGCATGTATCTGACAAGAGCCACTCCAGAGTCCACATCTGTATATGGTGAGGCCTTCTTGTTTGGGCTAAAATAAACTCTTTGTATACATCATTGACTATGCCAGATAAATTGTGTGCAGTTAAGAATGAATTATTTTTCTGACTGTGTAGCAGTAGTTCAAAATTATGCCCTTGTTTTAACAGTTTCTGTCAATATCTTCCCATCCCCCCCCCCCCCCCAAGAAAACACCAGGGTGTTAAATACTGAGAATTTGCACTTTAAGCATTTGTGTTGTGGATTTCTTGTGGTTTTAGCCAAATGAAGTGTTGTCAGTAATAAACAGGTCTTTTTTTAAGCATGAATTTCTGTGTAATTTTTATATCTTACTGTGTAGTTCATAAAGTTTGCTATCCAAACTGAATACATTTTTAAAATATGTGTGACACATCCTAGAATCCACTTTGAGCCTACATAAATATTCTAGCTCATTATCCAATAGATATTTCTTGATTGGTTTATCAGAAGTCCCAGAAAAAAGACTTGATATTAAAGTTTTGTCCATCTTATTTTTCTCTTTCTCTCCTTCAGTTGACCTCATTTGTCTGTCCATGTTGTTAGCATGTGCTAATGTAATATTGTTCATAGCACATGATCAAGTGAACAAATAAATTAAGTAGCATTGATTTGTCTCCATGGTCTCCATGAGTGTAGCTTTTTCACTACTGTAATACTGCCTACCACAAAGCAGGTGCCCAGTAAATACAGGGTGTCCCAAAAAATGTGTACACACTTTGAATGATTATAAAGTCAGTGTGTATTAACATACAGTTCATTTTCAAAATTTAAATGAATCTACAGAAATGAATAATCTTTTTGTCAATGACTGTTTTCAAACTGATGACTGTTCTGGATCAGGCACTGCTGATAATGCCAAGCAATGGAATTGCAAACATCAAGAATCATTTCGTTCAGTATTTGTGCACCCTCAATTCATCGACTATCCCTGGTTTTGTACCATAAACTTTATCTCTTATGTGTCCCCATAAAAAAAGTGTAGTGGCACTTCAGGATAAATTTTCTTTGTTCAAAGCTTAGTCCAGCGTCACCCATTTATTATTTCAAATCAGTTCAACCTGAAAAGGAGTGAAAATTGAGCTATCAGCTGTTAAAGTGCATGTACATTTTGGGCGGGGGGGGGGGGACACCTTCTATTTATTGAATGAATGAATTCATGTTTCTACCTGCTGAAGAAAAACACTAAATTATTGATTCTGCACATGCACAGAGCTGCACATGATGAGAAATATGCAGTAGTGACAGCACCAGCTTTAAGATTTGTAAACCCAATAAAGTATCATCTAGGCACGGCCTACTTCTTGCTGCCTCAGGGTCATCTGTACCCACTTCATGCTGAAATTCATGAAGTTCAAAAAGTTCAGCATTTTCTTCCAGCCTTTTTTTAGTGGCTTCATATCTTGAAGCCTCCAAGTCATCTTTCAATTCTCCTGGATGTGTGCTATTTGACAAGTTCTTTAACAATCTCTGAGGATAAGGGCAAGGCCACTGGCCTGAGGCCCATCTAAACAGGGACCAGGAAGCTAACTCGGCCAAAAATAATAGAACTGTTGTCAT
The DNA here is from genome assembly GCF_014108235.1 of Myotis myotis. Lineage (NCBI taxonomy): Eukaryota > Metazoa > Chordata > Mammalia > Chiroptera > Vespertilionidae > Myotis > Myotis myotis. The sequence goes on from NW_023416314.1 coordinate 39,079,740, forward strand.
CCCCAGTGGAGAAGAGTTGGTGTGTATATAAATGGAGTTATGTTGGAGTTATGTTTAAATTACAATAAAATTTACCATTCTTCCTCATTTCTTTTAGTGGTAGGATCATTTATCTTTATTTCCCTTTCTTTACCTCTGGTTCTGATCATTAAATGTTCCAGTCGTGCATGTAATTTGCTTTAAATTTAGTCTTTGACCTTTACCCCTGTACTTATTCGTTCATTCATTTTATAAATATTAATTGGCCTAGAAATGCATAGGTATCAGGGATAGGAAAAGAGAGACAGCAACCATGTTATTGCTGGAACAGCCTATTCAGGACACCTTTCTACCTGCCCCTGTACCACCAGACAGATCATCTTTGTATTCAAAACACCTGGAGGGAAGGCCCAGTTGGCCGGTCTATTGTCACCTGCCTGCCTCCTAGCTGGAACTAGAAACTGATCGGGAAGTATTTGACTCCCTCAACTTCCTTCCACATGGTAGTGGGAGGCAGGCCCCTGCAGTTACCCTTGCATCAAAACACAGAATGAATATACCAGTTGGAAATTAAGGTGTGTACAGGAGGTGACAGACATCCAGTGCAGTGCTGGAACAGTGTTGGAGAAAGTATCAATAAAAGCCCAGGCAAAGGAAGAGGGGAGGGCATCGCCAGCACAGAGCGCAGCATGAGTGTGCAGAGCACCGTGAAGTGGCTTGCTATTGTTCATTTTGGGTAGGGATGTGAGTGGAGATGTGGGAGAGGGAGGTTCCTGTGTGCTACGCTAGAAAGCATGGTCTTGAATCAGCAGGTGATGAAGGTCACGAAAACATTTAAGCAGAAGGTCTCTGAGAGATGATGGTGAGAGTGGGGGAGGTGGTATGAGAAAATCCAGCCCTGGAAAGAAGCTGAAAGGTCATCTTGTCCAACTCCAATAATTTTCTATAATATGCCACCAAATGGAGTTATATTTGAGCCTCTCTAGTGACAACCTGCCAAGACGAGTTGCTCTCTTTTAAAGCAAGACCAATAGAGAGTTCTTTCTTGTGTTCAGCTGAAATCTGCCTCCAGTAGCTTCTGCCCTTTGGTTACACTTGGAAACTCACTGTTACACAAAAGTTCATTTCCTTTCACCCAAAAAAGTGTCCCCTCAGGCTAAATATGCATAATTCAGCTACTGTCCTTGTATGGCCCGTTTTTTGGTTCCCTTCACCTTCCTGATCACCCCATGGACAGTTTTCAAAGAGCTGGGTCCAGAATTAACATGTGCTCTAGATACGCAGGTACCAGTCCAGAGCAGCGAAAGGTGGGATTTCTACCTGGCACAACACACGTGGCAGGGAGGGGCCCAGCCTGCAGCCTTGCCACCTCTTCACTTTGCAAACAGCTCCTCCTTTAACCCTCAACTCAAGCACCATCCCTTCCAAAAAGCCTTCCCTGCCTGTCTCCCTACCCCCACCCCACCAACCAAGCAGGACAAGAGTCCTCACACTCTGCTGCCCTCGCTCCCTTCGCCGACCTGTCACAGCCCCCCCCCCCCCCCCCTGAGGAAATGCTCTGTTTGTGTGTTCGACTCTGCCATCAATTGTGAGCTCCGAGGGCTGGAATTGGCTGGCTCCGTGCAGTACCCCTGGTGCCCAAAACCAAGCCAAGCAGAGAATAAGGCCTCAGGGGGGGAAAAGGTTCAACTGAAGTGAACTGAATTAGAATTAGAGCTAATTTTTAAAAAAATATATTTTAGCTGAAACCGGTTTGGCTCGGTGGATAGAGCGTCGGCTTGCGGACTGAAGGGTCCCGGGTTCGATTCCGGTCAAGGGCATGTACCTGGGTTGCGGGCACATCCCCAGTGGGAGATGTGCAGGAGGCAGCTGATCGATGTTTCTCTCTCATCGATGTTTCTAGCTCTCTGTCTCTCTCCCTTCCTCTCTGTAAAAGGATCAATAATATATATATATATATATATTTAAAATATATTTTATTGATTTTTTACAGAGAGGAAGGGAGAGAGACAGAGAGTTAGAAACATCGATGAGAGAGAAACATCAATCAGCTGCCTGCTGCACACCACTGGGAACGCGCCTGCAACCCAGGTACATGCCCTTGACAGGAATCCCTTCAGTCTGCAGGCCGACGCTCTATGCACTGAGCCAAACTGGTTAGGGCTAGAGCTAATTTTTGAAAGGTAAGTAGGCTGTGAGTAAACAAAGGGAAGAGGACATACATGGTATATGAATAAAGTCAACTCAAAGTGAAGGAAATATATGAGTGAAGACTGGGAAGCAGGAGTGCTTGAGTCTGGCTAGAGGGATTCGGGCCAGACTTGGGCTGCAGCGAAGTCCTAGGATAAACTGAAGGGGGTGGGGAGGACTGACCTGAGGCTAACTTAGGAAAGCTGGCGTGGAGAGGAGGGAGAAGGGATTTATTCCCCTGTGGGCATGGAGCAAGGGCAGGATTTGTGTAATGTAATAAGATATAAAAAATAAAACACTTTTACACCTCACCCAGGAAAAGACATGGAACTTTACCGAGACATTTTAAACTCCCTGTGTGCCGCACCTAACCAAACATTTATTCATCACCTGGACGATGCAGCAGCTTCCTAACTGGCCTTTCTAACTCTGGTCTTGCTTCCTCCACTCGGTTCTACCCATAGTCAGAACGATTTTTAAAGAACAAAAATCTAACCGCATCATCCCTCTGCTTAAAACTGTTCCGTTGCTTTGCATTGGCCTTGGACTAAAATCCAAACTCCATTTGGCTCCTGTTTGTATTTTATGCCTCATTTTTGCCAGCCTTTTTCTCAAAACTGATCATTGGGTTTTGCCCAAAGAAAGTGGCTTCCATAGTTCCCTGCACCTCCTCCTACATGGCATGCATAACTGTTGTTACTGGGTACTTATCTCTCTGTCTCCACTACTAGACTTAAGGGTTCTAGGGCAGGGACCATCTGGTTCCTCTGATGTGTCCCCAGGTGCCAAGCACAGCCCCCAGCACCACGGATGCTCACTAGCGGTCGATGAATGCAGGCACAAATAACTGCTAGGCTCTGGAGACAAAAAGAACCTCCGCAAAAAGCTCCTAGTCCAGGTGGAGAACAGATACACCGATAATCTCTCGGCTAAGCAATCAGAAAATATGTGACAGGAATGGTAGATTTGCGTTGTCTTCTAAGTTCCACCAGGGGGCGTTATTGGAATGCCTCAGATTTCTCCTAATAAAAAACCATGGTTTTTTTTTTGCTGAAAAGACCCTACCTACTTTGAATAGAAATGTGATTTTCACATGTGGTGTTTTCCAACAGTGGTGGTTATTTTGTTTTGTGTTTTAATAAACTCCCTATTCAGTTCACTTGAGAGAGCTGTAGATGAGCCATCTGTGAATTTGAAAGACTGAAGTAATTCCTGTTGGTGTTCACTTTCTACCTGCAGTGATTCTTCACCTTGAAATCATCTTCAAATTGGAATCAAGAGCTTTCAAAACATGATTTAACTTATATTCCACATCAACTGTTGGGAGCTAAAATAGGGATTGTCATTATTATTTTCATCTTAAAGATGGTAACTCTAAGGGTTCAAAGAGCTAATTTTCCCAAGGAATGACAGTTGGTAAAGCAAGGACTTGAATCTGTCTTCCAAATTCAAATATATTCAGTCACTAAAAACATATTGAGTTCTAGGCTCTCTACAATATGACAGAGATGCAAAGACATACCCTCCAAAATTAATGTCTCAGAAGCAAAGACTATCAAAGCTGGAGGGAACTTTGGGGAAAAACAACTAAGTATTCTCAACGTAGGCATGCTGAAGAATCACCTCAAGAGCCTGGTAAAATGCACATTCCTGGGCCTTGTCTCCCCTTTACCTATATTTTGATTCAGTGAGTCTGTGGGGCTATGGGATCTGAATTTTTCCTAAGAACATCCACTCTTCCCTCCAATTCTGATGCTGATGGACTGTGGACCACACTTTTAGGAACATGGACCCATTGATTGAATCCTTTCTGAATATACAGAGGAGGAAACTGAGGAGAAGTGAGCAGAAGTGAGTCCCCAGAAACTCTCCTTGAATGTGGCCCGGGAACTGATAACGAGCAGCCTGAAGTAACGATGCAATGGAAAAGCACTCAACGGGGAGCTGGAGACCCGGGTTCAATGTTTACCACCTTCCAGCCAAATCACTTAACTTCAGATTTCTCAACAGTAAAATGCAGAAGAAAAATGCATCCCTCATAGGCTTATTCTGAGGCAAAGGAGATAGATACTACAAAAGATTCAGCAAAGGACAAGCACATAGAGGACCCTTGATTCATGGGATAGTTTTGAATGCTCTTTCAACTCCATTATCCTATTTTTTTAATATGTTTTTTTATTGATCTCAGAGAAGAACAGAGAGGGAGAGATAGAAACATCAATGATGAGAGAGAATCATGGATCGGGTGCCCCCTGCACACTCCACGCTGGGGATCGACCCTGTAACCCGGGCGTGTGCCCTGACTGGGAATGGAACCGTGACCTCCTGGTTCATAGGTCAATGCTCAACCACTGAGCTATGCTGGCTGGGCCATTATTCTATTTTTTAATAACGACAATCCCAACAGTACGTTCTGTTGCCAGGCAGTCCTGTCTACATAACACTTGTGATCTAGTGGAGCAGATATCCATCAATTATAGAAAAAAAGTAATTATAACTGTAATAAATGCTACCAAGAGAAAATATAGGAGGTGTTTTAAATAATGTGGGGATTCAAACCTAGTCTGCAGACAAATAAAAGATCCTCGAGGAAATGACTCAAAGGATGAGTAGGAGTTAGTCAGAAATTACACACGAATCAGGAAAGAGCTTGGCAGGGAAGGAAATGAAAAGGCCAAACTCCAGCCTGTCTGGTGTGGAGTGAGCAGGGAGATTGCCATTACATGAAGCCAAGGATGCTCACTATTTCTGGAAAAGCCTTTCTTCTTTCCTGCCTTTATATTTATTTGAAAATCTTGATCTTTTTCTTGACCCTTATTATTTCTACTTATATTTCCTTTTCATTTTTGCATGAAAAGCCTAATGATAGTAACATTTATTCAAAGTTATTATACCATATATAATAATAATATAGTATTCAGAAATAGTGATTGTCTAATAATACAGGTGAAAAAACACTGCTAAATACCAAACAGGAACATACATTGAGCCGTCAGAAACTTAGCCATGTTTGAAAAATATCTATTCTATTGTCACATAATTATTTGCACTTATAGCATAATTTAGTTACATTTTAGTTAGGTTTTAGTTAAACTTGGAATCCTGTTGTTACTTAGAGTGACTTCAAAAATTCCTCTCTGATGCAGAATTAAAATATCATAATGTAAGAAGTTCGAATTGTGGGAAAATATCTTACCCACTGAATGAAGCTATAAAACTTGGGCAGAATGCATGGAGCAGGCATTTAAGTAGTCTCAAAAGTAAATGATAGCAGGGAGACTGGGGAAAGACCAGAATTTAAGCACCACTGAATTGGCGGGGACTTTCCCCTTTTCGTTCCTCAGTAGTCCCAACCCCAAGGTGAGGATTGGGAATCCTACCCAGAAGGCCTCTAGCTGTGGCTCAGGGAAAGGGAAAGAGGACTCTTCACATGAGGTGGAGGGACATACCATGTCTTCCTGTCTTGGGCCTCTGTTCTCTTGCACCTTTCCCCCAGGCAATGGTGGTAGTGAGGGTCTATGAGTTATCTTATGTATTACATTTACATACATTGAAACCATATCAAATACCAGTAATGCTGTAAGTTTTGCTTTCAGCAATCCCAACTTGGGGGGGAGGGGAGGGGAGGGGAGCAGAGGTGAGGAGGGCAAACACCCACTGATTTTTTTCTCCCTCTGTTTTCCTGCCACTTGGCCCTAGATGCATGCAATCATGAGAAATACACAGCAGAGTAGAACAACTGAAGCCTCGGGCTTTTGGCAAGAGGACCAAAAATGGGAGTTTGAGAGGATTGGAAAATATCAGAGAGATCACAGAGAGGAAATAAGTTCAGGAGAGCAACCCCATAATTCCTGGCCTCACTCCTGAGCTGTGTGTGCATGGATCTGATGCTAAAAAGCATATAATACATTTTCGTGCTGAGGTATGGGGTAGACCCCTGTCCAGATCCAAGGTTGGCCACTGGCTGGTGCACAACTGGGATGGATCTGTATAGCACTGAGAAGCTTTAAAGACTGAACTGACATTGGAATCACAACCACAGAAGGCAGGTTAGGGTTTCTGAATCCAACTGAGTCAACTGCATGCTAAAATAAAAATATTACGATTCTCCATAAAATTTAAACAAGATCTAGATACTTACAATATTCAAAACGTCTAGTACTTAATCCAAAATTACTCAGCATATGAACCAGGAAAACCTAGACATGGGATGAGCTCCCTCCTCAGAGTTGCCATTGCTCATTGCACAGCCCTCAGCTATCCTGACAGCGCTTTATTGTGGTTATTTGTCTACATCCCGGTCTCCCCCTGTGAGTCCAGGGTTGGTTCTGCTATTTCTCTGTGTCCTCAGCACAATGACAGAGGTGCTAAATACAGGATATTCCCCCCAAAATGTATACACACTTTAACAGCTGATAGCTCAATTGTGGAAATAAACCATATTTTATTAAACACCGCCTTTATAATAATTCAAAGTGTGTGTGTACACTTTTTTGGACATCCTGTATTTGTTAAACGAATAAATGAACGGTGCCTGGAAAAGAAGGGAAAAGAATAAGTCGCCTAGTAGGACATACTAGTACGAATGGCAATATTTTTGTTTGCTTAAGGGACCACGGGTATGTTGTGTGGAGCAGGGACCCAGGACCTTTGAGATTTAGGTTCTGTAGGCCCTAGATTCGCGGGGCACTGACCCTAATGGCCTTTACCCGCTTCACCTCGGGTCAAAAATTCTACTCATCCTTTAAGATGGCTCAGCTGTCCAGTCCTTTGCGAAATGTTCTCCTCTCCTCTGTCCTCTCACAGCTCTTTACTCGCAATTCCCGTAACACATCATTTACTCTCCGGATTTCCCCATCAGAATCCAGCGGTATTTCTGTATTTCCATACCCTCATCTGGCGCTGGCGGTGGTGTGTGTGAATGTTTTTAGGATGGCTGTGTACAGCCATAGCCCGATTAATTCATGGCTCGCCCCACCCCAGCCTCAGTTTCCCCGCGTGTGGAAGGGGCACAGCGAAAACACCTGCCCGGGGCCGTGCTCGGTGGAAGGCGGGCGGCCCCTGGGGTGCAGGCAGCCCCCGCGCAGCGAGAGGAGCTCGGGGGCAGGAGGTGGGAGCCCGGGAGCGAGCGCGGCGTCGGAGCAAAGGAGTCGGGGGCTGGGGCCGGCGGGCGCAGGGGAGGACCGGCGGGCGGGCGGGCGGGCGGGCGGGGCGGGGCCGAGGGGCGGGCGGGGCGGGAGCTCCGGGCGGCGGGCCGTCTCGGGCGGGACGTCGGCGGGGACGCGTGCGGGCGCCGGCGATGGGCTCCGTGGCGCGGCTGGCGGCGCTGCTGGCGGTGCTGGCGCTGCGGGCGGGGGCGCCGGCGGGGGCCGCGGCGCGCGGGGACACCTTCTCGGCGCTGACCAGCGTGGCGCGCGCCCTGGCCCCCGAGCGCCGCCTGCTGGGGCTGCTGAGGCGCTACCTGCGCGGGGAGGAGGCGCGGCTGCGGGACCTGACCAGGTGAGGGGCCGAGTGGGGGAGACCGAGTCAGAGGCCGGGACTGAGACACGCGCTCCAGGCTGGGGGTGGCGCTGGGACTCACTGCCGCCCTGCGTGGGACTTCACACCCGGCGTCACGCCCCCGTGAGACTGAGCCGCGGGGGTGTGACTCCCCAGATGCATTGTCACCCTGTGTGCGACCCCAGGCCAGACAGTGTGGCATGGGGTGATGGGGGAACTGAGGCTGAGGGTGACCCCGGAGACGCTGTGTCACACGGTGTGGCCTCACACACGCACACAGCGCCCTCCGGTCCAGCGTCACACAGAGACAGATGTGGGAAGGTGTGGCGGAGTGCCTCTGAGGCCAAGGAGGACCTCGCAGGACAGTGTCCAAGGTGTGGGCCCCAGGCTCGGTGTCACAGAGATGCCCAGACGCTGCCAGAGGGCCATGGGGAGGAGACTGTGTGATGCTGCAGCCATAGGTGTGTTGACCATGTGCCTGGGTCATTGGTGTTCGTTATGAGTCAGGTGACATTCTGTGACCACGTGGGAGACGCTCATGTCAATGGAACTGGATGCACATGGCACTATGGATACCGTCCCCATGGGAACGATGCAGAGTATGCACTAGTGATCGTGCAAGTCACTATGTGAATGTGCTTCACTTTCATCAATTTATTCAACACGTGTGTTTGAGTGCCAAGCACTTCCAGACACTGGGGATAAAATGGTGAACAAGACCCAAGACTCAAGGAGCTTGGAGTCTGTAGCATCAGGATTGTGAGTCAGGGATGCCCACGTCTCCTTTGCTTTCAGCTCTCCCTTCTCTTCACCCCAGGAAGAGCTCTCTAAATTCTAAATAAATGATAACTGAAGTGTTATATGTGTATGAAAGTATCTGACACCAAGAAAATACTGGGTACACAGACAATAGGGTGGTGAAGGCTGGGGCGGGGGCAGGCGGGGGCTAGAAGGGGTCCATGGGGGGGAAAAGGAATATATGTAATACTTTCAACAAGAAAGATTAAAAAAAAATACTGGGTAAAACCATTCTTGATGCTAGAGCAGCGGTTCTCAACCTGTGGGTCACGACCCCTTTGGGGGTCGAACAATCCTTTCACAGGGGTTGCCTAAGATCATCGGAAAACACACATATAATTACATATTGTTTTTGTGATTAATCACTATGCTTTAACTATGTTCAATTTGTAACAATGAAATTGGGGGTCACCACAACATGAGGAACTGTATTAAAGGGTCGCGGCGTTAGGAAGATTGAGGACCACTGCTCTAGAGGATGCTGGGTGTAGCACACACAAGCAGATACTCAGCCAATACTGTTTTGCTATATAATCAACAAGCGCTAGTGCTACACACCTTGGGGTAAAACGCTGTAGACTTGGAACACTGGGGCACTGTCATCACATACTGACTCTGTCAGTGCCAAGCTATGAAAGATCAATGATTGTATCTAACACCACATGTGTGAGCATGTGCTGTGCCTTCTCTGCTTGGGGCATGGAGAAGCCCGCAGTGTGAGAAATGGTGGTGTAAACACATTGTTATCTGAATATATTAATACTGTGCTTCTGGGATGGGCCCCTCTGCTGAGCTGAGACAACAGAAGGCTGTCTGAAATGTACTGCTTATAAAGTTGTGAGTGGGTGTTTGTCATGGTAATACCCATTCTGGGGCACATGGGAAGAAGGTGTGTGGAACACCAGGGCTGTGTGGGAGAGCCACGGACAAGAGAATCAATTTGTGTGTGGAAGTGTATGTGACAGATCTTGTTACTCAGTGGTGACTGGATGATGATGTAATTTGGAACGTGCTCTTAAGTGTGTAGTTTGCATGTAAGCATTAGATGCATGTTTAAATTCACTGTTAGTTTCAAATAGGCATGATACACACACATACATGTATAATGTATGTAAGTGTATATTAATAATAACAGTAAATGATTATGATTTCCATAATTCTTGTCACTCTTTGGAGGAGCATAGTTGCCTAATGTTCTGTAAGCCCACGTTTACAGAGCAAAATATTTTAATTTTGTTCTTAGTCTTGATCAGTGATTTTCAACTTTTTTCATCTCATGGCACACATAAACTACTTCCTAAAATTCTGTGGCACACCAAAAAATGTATTTTTTGCCAATCAGACAAAAAAATAGGTCTAATTTTGATTCATTCACACCAGATGGTTACTGTTGTGTTGTCTGTTGTCCTTTTTTAATTTGACAATCTAGAAGAAAGGAGGTCAGTGACCCTGACTAGTCAGGCAGTGCATGTTTTAAACATTCTTGTGACACACCGGTTGAAAAGCGTTGGTCTAGATTCACTGAAGTCCAAGTTTATTGATGGAAATAGCAGACTTTTTTGTCTTTGATTTCAGATCCCAACATGCTCCCGGCTACCCGTGTGCTTGCTCTCTTACCACCAACGCCTCTTTTTGGAGGTCCTGATGGAGATGAGGGTCAGAACTCTGATGCCCACGCCCAGCCTCTCAGGGAACAGGCTCAGAAGGGCGCTTGTTGATGAAAACATCTGGGCAGGGCTTCACTGTCTGATCACCATTGTCATTGTCACAGTGGGAGGTTTTGCACAAACCTTCTCTCCTTTAATTCTCTCTGGCACACAGTGCTTTGGAGGAGGTTTGTATTACTCTCTTAAACAAATGAGACATTATTTAAACTATGAGAAAACCGAAGGACTTTATCCAAGATTATAAATGCAGTCGGTAGCAAATCCAGGACTAGAACACAGCTCTTTTGAGTCTCCTCCCATTATGCTGTGATGTTCTCCTGCTTGCTTATCTGTTATGACAGGACCCAGACCTGAGGTTTATGAGCAGCCAGAGTACATAATGGTTAGGAGTCTGGATTCAGCAATTTAATAGACCTCTATTTGAATCCTTGGCTCTGACTTTGGGCGAGTTTCTTTACCTCTTTAAGCATTAGCTTTTTAATCTGTAAAATAATGGCAGTGAGAGTACCTACCCCCGTAGGGTTGTTGGAGGGATTAAATACCATATAAAGGTATTTATCATTGTGCTTGGGATGTAATAATTGCTCAATAAATGTTAGGTCTTCACGATTGTTAAGACTGACTAGTGAAACTAGACCCCACGTTTGGCTCTAAACAGTAACTAGAACTGTGAGAGCTCAGATAATAAAAAAGAATCAGAAAAATTCTAGATTCTCTTCTCATGTGACTTACGGACATGTAATTTCAGGAAGTGTAATTTGATATTTTTGAGACTGTCTGTTCTCGAATCAGTGCTCTAAAACCTAGTGAAATGTTTGCTTTCTAAAGCAAGAATTTTGGCGGTTCCTGCCCATGTTCTTATACTCCCAATCTGGTGATTTCATGGACTTGAGATGTTATTTCTAAGGGCCTCAGTTGATATTCTTCTCTGAATTTTTAAATTTAAAAATGAAATTTTGGGGAGGTTGAAACTACTCTCTACCCACATTAATGAATAAAAATTATACTAGTTATAGTATATATTGTTATATACTAATATAGCATATATTTGTTACATATATAAATATAATATAGATATATATATATAATTAAGCCCTAGCTCTTTTTATTGGTACAGTTTTTAAAACTACCAAGATTGAAAAGTAGGGCCAGCAGCAGTTATTTCTGTGCTAAGAATGAACCATCCTGAATGTCTCAGAAGAACTGAAGCAAAGCCATTTCTAAATTCCAAAGGAGAAACATATTGAATTGAAATAGCCCATGTATTGTGGTTGGATCATCTGTCCAGGCTCCGTCTAATGCAGGGATTGGGTTGCACATTTTATGTGCAAATTCTTGAAGGAAAGGATCTGTTTTTCCACTCTCAGCAGTATTTGCCATTGAGGAAACCGTGAGGTTTGAATTCAGCATCCAGTTACTCAGTCTCTGAAAACCAGCTGTTTGCTCAGAGGCTGGGCATGGGGCCAGCGTTTAGATTCCAGACCAGCCTCGGGTATCAGTGGATAGGGGTTCTTTCTCTCCGTAACAGAAAAGTGATGCATCTGAGCGCTGAACTGAGTTATGTGCTTCCAGGAAGATCAGAGCCCTGTGCTAAGTAAATGGAGCCCGTCCTGCAAAGGGGGCTGCGAAGAGAAAAAGAGGTCGTGCTTTTGATCTGATGGATGGCCTGGTGCACCCCTCTGTCTTACCTCTTTCCCATTGTGCCTCCGTTTCCTCTGGTGTCTGTTAGACATCAGTCCTCAAGCACCAGATGAGGAGTCTATTTACTCAGTTGCAGAAAAGGTAATGGAAAGAAATACTAGGACAGTCACGCTAGAAGAGAGACCTTCTAGACTAGACCAGCTCTGTCATTTTATAGAGGAAGAAACTGAAGGATAGTTGGAGGCTGGGTCAGGATAAGTCTCAGGTCTCCTCCCAGTCCGACCGTCTTATAAAATCACTGCCCGTTCAGCCTCAGTTGTTTCTGGACACTTGCTCTTCAGGTTGGACTCCAGCCCAAGTCTCTGCTGAGAAGTTTTTTCATCGAGCAATGGAATATCTTTCATTAAGTAGTTCCATATGGAGCTGATGCAGGAAATAATGGGTAATAAAAAACAAAACAAAACCACACCCTGAGACTGGTATATTCAAAACCCTAGGACAGTGATGGCGAACCTATGACACGCGAACTCATTTTTTTGGTTGATTTTTCTTTGTTAAATGGCATTTAAATATATAAAATAATATCAAAAATATAAATCTTTATTTTACTATGGTTGCAAATATCAAAAAATTTCTATATGTGACACGGCACCAGAGTTAAGTTAGGGTTTTTCAAAATGCTGACACGCCGAGCTCAAAAGGTTCGCCGTCACTGCCCTAGGATAACCGCTCTCAAACAGCCCTACTTGGGGACCAGAGACACCCTGGTATTTGACAGGCTTCCCATTCCCTCCCTGGGGCACCCAGGTCCTGATTCTCCTTCCTTAGTTTATGCTTGAATTGAATATTTGGCTCCCTGGAAGCACCGTGAAGCAAGTCATCTTCTATTTTCAAGCTCTGTTTGATAGTTGCAGGAACCACCCTTGAGAAGTCTTTAGGTCAGACTCTGCTTGAAGGTATTGAAATCCTCCCACCCAACCACCATCTCTATTCTTCACTTTCATCCCTTTCCGCTCATGGAAGTCCCCACTCTTGCCAAAGAACTCCTGTATTCTCACGTGCTCTTGTACACATTCACGTAAATCCATATCCTTTTCACTTTGATAACACTCTTTTCTTTTACTTCCTTTGTTGCTATTATATTTCTTGGAAATTAATAATTTTAAAACAAGGGGGAAATTCTTTGAGGGCAGGACTAGAGCTCTTAAGTCTGCCTTTTTTAAAATCTGTACATTTCAATAGTATAAATCCCGCTGTAGGAGTGGGATAACCACAGTAGACCAGAAAAGGAGATAGCATGTTTTGCTTACATGAACACTCCTGTAGGATATCTGAGGAGAGAAATTAACGAGGAAGATGGTCACTTCTGGCCCCACTCTTCTGTCCCTGCCTGCAAATGGAAGCATGCTGGAAAACATCACCTCTTCATTCCCCATTAGCCATCATCAGTGTCTACATGCCACTGTTATTGTTCCGATTCTCCTGGTCTCTTGCTTGCAGTTTTGAAATGGCCTCCAAACTGGTCTTTCTGCCTCCAGTCGCTTCCACTTCTGAACCCTCCTCCCCACCCTTTCACAGACTTTTATATGTCAACATATCCCACTCTCACTTAAAACTTTTTGGTGGCTCCTAGTTGCACTCAGGGTCAAAACCAAATTCCTCAGGTGACCCCTATGAGGTGCTCCTCACTTCTCCCGTCTGATCTACCCAACTGCCAATACCCCCTGTGCTCCAGCACTACTAACCTGCTTGTAAGTCCCCTGCTGTCTCTCTCTCTCTGTACCTTTGCATACTTGGGACTGCCTCTGCCTATCGAAAAGGAGGCTTCCTCCTCCCTTCCTCATGTCTGCATTCCCCCATCAATCTCGGTTTATTACCTCCTTTGTGAAAGGAGAGATGATCTTCTCTGACTTGCTCTGGCCAAATCAATCACTCCCTTCTATACTCCCCTAAGCCTTGTTTAGAAGTCTGGTGTTGCTTCTGTCGTGCCATTATTTGTGTCTATATTACCCACTAGACCAGGGGTGGGCAACCTTCCTAATGCCATGACCCTTTAGTACAGTTCCTCATGTGGTGACCCCCAACCATAACATTATTTTCGTTGCTACTTCATAACTGTAATGTTGCTCCTGTTATGAATCGTACTGTAAATATCTGATATGCAGGATGGTCTTAGGTGACCCCTGTGAAAGGGCCGTTCGACCCCCAGGTTGAGAACCGCTGCTCTAGACTGTGAGTCTCTGAGAACCAAGGTTACCGTCTTAGTCACAATTCTGTTCCTAGCTCCTAGAACAATGTCGTATTTCACCCGCCCTTTCATAGAAGCATTGAACTTAGGCACAGGGTGGCACAGGGCATTTTCTTACCTATGAAGTGCTTGAGCGTGGGCCCTGTCTTGTCCAACTTCTGGCGTGGCCGGCGTCTGACAGGTGAACAGTAGAGAGCGGCGTGTTGAATGAACAGACACATGTCAGACCTCTATGCCTTTGTGCACATTGTTCCCTGTTGGATCAGAAAGCACTCTTCCTCCCTTCTTTGTTCTAGATCCATGGAAACACTATGGCACAGTCAACTGAGAACAGGCTTCAGAGTCGGCGGGCTTGGGTTCATTCTTGGTTTTGTTGCTAATAGTATGGCCTGTTTCAGTTTCTTCTCCTGTAAAATGGGCATGATCAAATCTATTCTGAGGGCTGTTGGGGGTAATTAAATGAGACTATGTATTTAAAGCGCTTAGCAGAATGCCTAATACATGGTGAGGACTCAATAAGTAGTAGCTATCCATATTGTAGTCCTTCAGGACTCAGATCAAGTGCCATCCCCTCTGGGAAGTCTTTCTTATATGTCTTTCTCCTTTTAAAATTTTTTATTTATTGATTTTGAGAGAGAGAGAAAGAGAAACATGGATTTGTTGTTTCACTTGTTTATGTATTCATTGATTGCTTCTTTTTTTTTTTTTAAATATATTTTATTGATTTTTTACAGAGAGGAAGGGAGAGAGATAGAGAGCTAGAAACATCGATGAGAGAGAAACATCGATCAGCTGCCTCCTGCACATCTCCCACTGGGGATGTGCCCGCAACCCAGGTACATGCCCTTGACTGGAATCGAACCTGGGACCCTTCAGTCCGCAGGCTGACGCTCTATCCACTGAGCCAAACCGGTTTCGGCATGATTGCTTCTTGTATGTGCCCTGACTGGGGATCAAACCCACAACCTTGGCGTATTAGGACAATGCTCTAGTCAACTGAGCTACCCAGCCAGGGCTCTTCCCTTACATTTCTAACTCCCATCCGGGTTAAGTGTCCTGCCTACAAATTGCTATAGCGTTCCATAGCATGATATGCTCACTTCACTTTTCTCATAGCATGCATCACAATTATTGCAATTAATTGAACAATGTGTTCGCATTTCTACCAGATTCTAAGTATTGAATATAGAATGGTGAGAGAGAAAAAAAGATTTTCTGGATTGTGAACTCCTTGAGAGCTGGACTCTGTCTTGCCTTTGTATCTCTAGCCCCTAGCATGATGCCTGATGTACAATAATTGACTGGTAGAGACTGACTCATTGAATGAACAAATGAAGAGACCTACTTTTGTTGTGATAGTAGTAGGTTTTGTTGTTGTTGTTGTTTTTGCTTATTGGTTACAGTATTCCATGAGTCTCGAGGGATTCAGCATTGCATTTTTAACTACTCTTAATGTTTATACAGAATGCCAGCCTTTCCTAGGTGTCTGGTTGCATCGGTAGGTGAGATCATCCCAGTCCTCTCTTTCAGGTTCTATCACAAGGTGCTTTCTTTGCATGAGGATTCGGCAACCCCTGTGTCTAACCCTCTGCTTGCATTTACTCTCATCAAACGCCTACAGTCTGACTGGAGGAATGTGGTACATAGTCTGGAGGCGAGTGAGAACACCCGAGGTAATGAGGAGGCGGGCTGGAGGGTAAAGAGATTCCATCTCCTGACTCAGGGGAAAGGAGAGAGATTCTGATGGGATGTGGATGAAGGGTAATGAAGTGGGTAGGTATTACTTGATCTCCTTAACTCTACTTATCACAAAGAACTAGGTCCCTTTGTTAGTAAGTTTATATAATTTTACATTAGAAAGCACCTTCATACTCATTATCTCACTTGATTTTGGATCGAATCCAAAATATCATCCCATTTACCTATGTGTAAAAAGTGATGTCTTCTAATAATTTCTGTTTTATTAAGTTGCCACTACAGTGTGATCTGTTGCAGGAGCACTTTCTTAATTTACTCTGCTTTGTATTTGAACAAGTTTGTTGACTTTAGGGACGTTAAGAGGAAAAATAATTGTCCCTGCAAAGGGCAAGACTCCTGGAGACAGGTAGGAGGGAACAGTGTGATAAAGGTGTGTGCCTTAGTTTTCACTCTAAAGCCTTTATTCCTTATTCAGAAGATTGTATTCAGCATCGCTCCGTGCCAGGAACGGTGCTTGCCACTGAGAAGAAAAGCAAGTCAAATATTATTTTTATTCTTGAAATATGTGAACAGGTAATTGTGCCTTGCATGTATGAAATGCTCACCGCCTGCTTTTTGAATGGGGGTTTGTTTTCACGACCTTTGCAGCTCTGAAGGATGGCTTCGAGAAGGTGGAGCAGGACCTGCCAGCCTTCGAGGACCTTGAGGGAGCAGCAAGGGCCCTGATGCGGCTGCAGGACGTGTACAGGCTCAATGTGAAGGGCCTTGCCCGAGGCGTCTTTCAGAGAGTCACTGGCTCCGCGGTCACTGACCTGTACAGCCCCAGCCGGCTTTTCTCCCTCACGGCAGATGACTGCTTCCAAGTTGGCAAGGTAACAGTTTTCAGAGAGAGGGTGAATTGCTAGGGGCTACTTTCTTGTGGATGAAATAATTATATCCCGGTTGCTTTTTACATTTTTCTAATTCTGACAGCAAACTTGGACATTTGTTGTTATTCCCCATTTTCAGGTGAGGAAACTGAGGTTCAGAGAGGGTGTAGAACTTGCCTAAGGTTTCACAGTTTTAAGTAGGACTAAAATTTGAACCCGGGTCTTTTAACTCCAAATCCCAGGCTCTTTCCATGATAGCTAAAGTGACCATATACTTAGGACACTGTTGGGAGTGGAAGGGGTGTTATTAGCCAGGACAACAAATGTACACTGGGACTGTCCTGGGTAAAGTGGTCCTTTGTCACCATAGCTCAGTGGTCGGCAAACTCATTAGTCGACAGAGCCAAATATCAACAGTACAACGATTGAAATTTCTTTTGAGAGCCAAATTTTTTAAACTTAAACTATATAGGTAGGTACATTGTTATTAACTTAATTAGGGTACTCCTAAGGCTTAGGAAGAGCCACACTCAAGGGGCCAAAGAGCCGCATGTGGCTCGCGAGCCACAGTTTGCCGACCACGGCCCTAGCTATTGCACCCTGACTGAGGATGAAGAGCTGGGTGGAAAGGAGAAGCAGAGTTAAGGGAGGGGGAAGGGATAGGAGAAGGTGATGTGGAGGGAAGATCATGGACAGTCGGCCTGCCGAGACGCTCTGGAATCCCTTGTACATTTCCTGGGAATTTAGAAATACTAAATTAAAGTAGTGTCAAAAACAGGCCATTCACTCTAACGTTACTGGAGGAAATAGACTTCAGGAAGCTCCCATATGAGATATTTTACTGATCTTTGATCATAAGTTATAAGCACACTTGAGGTCATTTTACAATATACTCTTTGTGTGCTGTTGCTTTAAGAAGTAATGGAGTATGACAAAGGAGGCAAGAACATACAATGGAGTCAAGACAGTCTCTTCAATAAATGGTGTTGGGAAAATTGGACAGATACATGCAAAAAAATGAAACTAGACCACCAACTTACACCATACACAAAAATAAACTCAAAATGGATAAAGGACTTAAATGTAAGACAGGAAACCATAAAAATACTAGAGGAATCCAAAGGCAACAAAATCTCAGACATATGCCAAAGCAGTTTCTTCACTGATACAGCTCCTAGGGCATTGGAGACCCTGAATGGAATTAGAGCTGAATCATCAGGTTCCTGGCTAATTTCAGTTTACGCCTGTTAAAATGGTTCCATGTCAATATATGCTTCATTGGTGAGGCCTTTCTGAGTCCGAAACCATATGTTGAAAATTTAGTAAGTCACTTCCTGAAAGTCTCCCTGGCAGCCTTTATTTCTGTGTGTATTTACTTATTCTGAAAGATAAGACATTTCAAATTTACCAAAAGTATGTAAAATAATACTGTAACAAGCAATTCTATCAATCATTGAGATGAGATACACGTTCACATTTTGCTATATTTGTTTCAGATTTTTTTCCAAGTCTTTACAAAAGAATTTACATAGAGCTAAATAAAGCCTCACTCCTTTTCCTTCTCACCACCCACCGCCCTTTCTCCTCCACCTTCCCCAGGTACCAGGTAGCCGTTGTCCTGAACCACAGGGTATGAGCTTTTTGAGTCCAGTTCCTTTCTCTCAGCACATTATGTCTGTGAAGCTCATTCGTGTTGTTGCATTTATTAGTAGTTCAATCCTTTTTATTGCTTAGTAGTATTCACCCAGTTTCCTATTGATGGATACTTGGATTGTTTCCAGTATGGGCTGCTTTGAATGGAGCTGCTAGTAACATTCTTATGTAAGTCTTTCTGTGGATGTTTGTTTTCATAGCTCTTGGTTAAAAAACCTGGGAATGGTGTTGCTGGGTCAAAGAATAAACTTCAATAATTATTCACATGTGGCCAAGTGTGTTTCATCTACATGTCTCCAATTCCCTCCATCATTGTTTATTTTATTTATTGGTTTTAAATGCATTTTATTGATTTCAGAGAGGAAGACGGGGTGGGGGGGGGAGAGTTAGAAACATCAATGATGAGAGAGAATCATTGATCCACTGCCTTCTGTACCCCCCCCCCCCCCCACACACACACACACACTGGGGATTGAGCTTGCAACCCAGGCACATGCCCTGGCCAGGAACTGAGCTGTGACCTCCTGGTTCATAGGTTGACACTCAACCACTGAGCCATGCCGGCTGGGCCATCATTGTTTATTTTAAAGTGGATCACTCCATTTTCTGATTTCTTAATTGTCTAATTCCCCGGCCCTACCTAGTATTATGTCTGTTGATTCTTGTTCATGATCAGTTATTTCCTGATAGGATTTGTTGTGTTTGATCGTGAGGTTATTTTTAGCAGGACTTTTTCCCCCCATAGAAGAATCTCTGTGCCCAGAACTGTGGGAATATTCCCCCAGAGAGTTTTGGATTTTCTTCTTCCAGGTACTCAGATGGTATCACTGGACTTAGACCCCCCCCCCCTTTTTTTGACTCTACATTATATCCCCATGACTTATTTATTTTATGACTGGAAATTTATACCTTTTGACCCACCCCCTACCCCCTACCTTTGTCAACCAATTTGTTTTCTCTTTCTATGGGGTTGGGTTGGTTTGTTTGTTTAGATTTCACATATAAATGAAATCATATGGTATTTGTCTTTCTCTATCTGACTTGTTTCACTTAGCATAATGCCCTCAAGGTCCATCCATGTTGCAAATTGCAAGAGTTCATTCTTTTTATGGCTGAATAATATTCCATTGTAGGTGTGTTATATATATGTATATAACTTTACTTATTCATTTGTCCATTGCTAAACACTTAGATTGTTTCCATATATTGGCTATTGTAAATAATGCTGCAATGAACATGTGGGTACAGATATCTTTTTGAGTGAGTGTTTTCATTTTCTTCAGATAAATACCCAGAAGGAATTGTTGGATCTAATGGCAGCTTTATTTTTAATTTTTTGCAGAATCTCCATACTGTTTCCCATAGTGGTTGTACCAATGTACATTCCCACCAACAGTGCACAGGGTTCCCTTTTCTCTACATCCTCGCCAACACTTGTTGTTTCTTGTCTTTCTCATAATAGCCATTCTAACAGGTGTGAAGTGATAACTCATGGTTTTGATTTGCTGTGGCCTTAGGTCTATTTTTATATTGATTAATTGGCCTGATGGTTCCTTAACTGTATGGATAATGTAAGTTCACACCCTAAACTCAAGTGAAGCGTAGGCTTAAGGTTAGTCATATTCTAAGGAGCTATTTTATTCCCCTAAACAGAGCCAACAGAAACAAACCAACTTTCTTTTCTCCTTGTGGCAGTGGGTAAATTTTTTTCTGGTCTACTCTGATTCTTCAGGTATTGTTTTCAGTGGGTTACCGTATTATGAATGTGTCTAAATTCCAATCCCTAGATTTGGGGAGGTCTACAGAAGACTCATCTGTCCTCATGTGGGCATTACAATCTAAGGTTACTAAGTACCAAGGTTACTAAGACTTACCCCCATCCCAGGCAGCTTCAGCATCTGCTCATAAGTTTATTGCTTGTATTTTCAGCTGCTCCTTTTTTGTTTCTGGTGCCTGAGTATTTTCCATTCTTTCTTAAAAATATATAAATAAATGTTTTGTTCAAAATTTCTAAATCTCTGTGGTTGGAAGGATTCCAATTATCTCAATCTTTCTCATGGAAATCTTAAATAAATTGTTAACTTAGCAGAAAAGGTTCAGTCATTTTTTATCAGAATTCCTCAACTCAGTCTTGTCACAAATAGGGAACTTGAGGACCAGAGAGATAACACCGCAGATGAAGTACAGGCCTGAGATAGGAATTGACTTATAGTTAGGCTGCAGAGTCACGGTATCTCTGCATTCTGCTGTCTTTCTGCCTATCTGG
Source organism: Myotis myotis (assembly GCF_014108235.1). NCBI lineage: Eukaryota > Metazoa > Chordata > Mammalia > Chiroptera > Vespertilionidae > Myotis > Myotis myotis. Next base: position 39,100,248 of record NW_023416314.1, read on the forward strand.
AAGTTATACCTGCATTTGATCATTTTGTAAGAATCCTTCCAGCTCTGCGACTTTATAATTCCATGCTGTCTCCCTCATCAATTTCCAGGAAATTCCACTAGCAGTTCTGGTATTCTAGTTAATGGTGAACTATTAAAAGACAGGTGCTATGTCTAGTTACATGTTGCCATATTCCAACATTTAATATAGATAATGCACTGAGCTCTCATACCATTCCCAGGTCTACCTTCATTATAGTGTCTAATGCATTGTGTCACAATTATTGGTTTATCACCAGCCCCTTGATTTTAAGACCTTTAAGGGCAGGGACCACCGGGTACATTACAAACACTCAGTAAATATTGAATAAATAAATGAATGAATTAGTCCATTCCTCATAATGCTGCCAGCAATATCTTCCTAAAAACAAGGCACTCATAACTCTCACTAGCTTATCCCATGCTGCCCTTTTAAGTTCATTTTCTGCTTCTCTTCACCTTACACCACAGTCACAATGTGTTATTTGAACACATTCTTGCTTTGGCTTCTGTTTCTACCACTCCCTCATCTTAAAATGCCCTTCTTCCCAATCTTGGTGTATTGAAATTCTTTGGCTTCTTCAAGGATGTCCCATCTCAGATGCCACTTCTTCCATGAAACCTTTTGAGATTCTCAAGCCTCCTCCTTTTTTTATATCTGCCCAGCATAGAATATATATATATTTCCTCCAGCATTCATGCTAATCTGTCCAGTATTATAGTTAACCTGAGTTCATATCTGTCTTCTCTCCAGGTTATAAATTCCTTAAATGCAAGTATCCTTGTGTCTTCTCTGTACCCAGTGCAATGCCTTGTATGTAACAGGTGCTTAATAAATTGAATTTAAATGAATTTGAGATGGAAACTGGCTTTGTTGGGTTCCAAAGGCCCCCCACTCTTTGCATGTCATGTCCTTTCCTCTGCCTGTGGACTAAGGCTTTAATGATAGTGCCTATGTTTCCTACAGGTGGCCTATGACATGGGGGATTACTACCATGCCATCCCCTGGCTGGAGGAGGCCGTCAGTCTCTTCCGAGGATCTTACGGAGAGTGGAAGACAGAGGATGAGGCAAGTCTCGAGGATGCCTTGGATCACTTGGCCTTTGCCTATTTCCAGGTAGGGGAGTAAGTGAGACTCACTGCTTTCATCACAATAAATGTAATGCTTTATATGCACTTTACAATTCTGTAAGCATTTTCATGTCTCTTAATTTATTTCATCTTCCTAACAGGACCAAATGTGAGTTGAGCAGGGCGGTAATTTTATTATATCCGTATTTCATATGTGAGTAAACTAAATCTCAGAAGAATTCCTAACTTGTCACAAAGTTCACTTGTCCAAGTCTGTCTGACTCTTAATCCAGTGCTCTTTCCAATGCCCTCACTACTTTGAAATCATCGTCTCCCGTGTAGGAGGGCAGCCTTTCACCTATAGCAGCAACAGCTGCATCGACACATGTTTAGTAGGCTCACGGTCAGTGAAGATCACTCTTTTGCACTCTCAACAATTCATAACTCTTCACAGATATTGTGCCATGATATTGTGAATATCCAAGGAAGAAGTTTGATTGCTGTCCTCTTCCATCTGCAGTCGAGTCCAACTGTCACATGACTAGTGTCCAGCTATAGAGCCGGCCTTATTGGTCCATAGTACCAGCTCAATGCCTCCTCCAGTGTTTCCTTGACACTGTTGATCTTTGACCTGTTGTCCCTCACATGGAAGCTCATTTCCCTAAATATGGGAACTGTCATCTTTTGGCATAGCTAACCCCGTTTCCCAACTGCTTTGTGCAGCCTTCAAGAATAGGCTGAAAAAAGTCACTGCGGAGCCAATTCCGTAGAGTTTCAAAAACTAATAAACCAGGTCTACGCCCTACATTCCTTTTTCTTTCCCCCTTTTGCTGAGAAAAGGGAGGAGGACATGGGCGGTCCAACCCCACGTGTTGCTCCCAAAACATATCTGTTCTCAGTGCAGCAAATGGTCTGGTTCCTCTCATGGAAGTTTCTGGTAAGTGGATCTTTGTTATAAAACTTATCAGGGTGCCTCTCCTAACTTTATTGCTCGATTGCTACATATTAAAACTGAAATCGAATCACTGTGATGCAGAAAAGCACAGGAAGCGAATGAATTTTAATAGAGGAAGAAAATGGAGAATTGACACTGAGAGACTCAGAGAAGTTAAACTAAGGCAGCTTACCCTGAAAGATGGGGTTTTTAATCCCGTGTCTGATTGTTAAATTTGGAGTCTCCCCCCTCCCCCCCCGTGATGACTTAAATTTCTCTTCTACTCACTGACAAAATCTCCCTTCCCACAATCGTGCTTTGTCTGGTAAATTTTATTCATCTTACAAGGCATAGCTCAGATGTCACCTGTTTTGTGAAGTCTTTCTTAGTTCTCCTGAGACTCCACAGACTCTCCTTCTTTGTGCTCTGACAGCACAATTTTTTATGCAACAGTAATAGAACACATAAGGCATTGTCTTGTAGACCCTGTATGTTCCCTTTTTTTACCCCCAGTAAATTAGAAACCAATGTCTGTTCATGGACCTTTCATTTTATTTAAAAAAAAATATATCAGCTTTAGCTAAAGACAAAGAAAGAAAGCTATGAGGAGAGGCCAATTATGGGAGGTTACCCAGAAAAACATGGTAAACAAAGGTAAAGTTGTTGTGCAGATTTTTTTCCCCTTTATTGATTAAGATATTACAAATGTGTCCTTATCCCCCCAATGTCCCCTCATCCCCCAATCCTGCCCTCACCCTCAGCCCCTGTTGTCCACATCCATCGCTTATGCTTATATGCATGCATGCAAGTCCTTTGGTTGATCTCTCCCTCTCACCCTCGCCCTCCCCTATCTAAATGGATAAGATTCTCTTGTGATTTAGAGTCGTCCTTCCCTTCCTAAACCACGGAGGGAGATACTTACAAATGGGGATGCCCTTTATGTCCCTTACAAAAGGGTAACACTACTCTGGTTTTCAGAATGTCTCCTGCGTCTGCTCTTTCTCAAAATATTTAGCTTAGAATTATCCTTATGCCAAAAAGGCATATTTGGGGATAGCATATTCTACTGCCATTCAGTGCTCACCTCAAAGAGTTGTGAGGATTAAATGAGCTCATATGTGTAACGCCCTAACACTGACACATACGTACTCAATACATGGAAGCACTTATGATTATATTACATACCACAAGTGTATGTTCTCTTTTTCCATTTAACATTATTTAGTATACACATTTCCAAAGAAATGTAACTGAAACATAAAAAGTAATTCTAACATTGTTCTTGATAAAATATAACTATTACATGAAAAAACCCTTCATTTTAAAAATACGTAAAATTACATTATAGGTCTCTTCATTTCAAAAGAGTTTGAAAAACTGTAACCCTTAGTTAATATCTGACATTATGAGATGTCAGTAGATTATTTAACTATTCCTCTGTTAAGTATAAAAAAGAATAACTATATTAAATATTTAGAAACAATCTGTATGTCCCACAATAGTGGAATGGCTAGGTCATCTGTGATGTAGCTTCTTGATGAAATAAAATGCACCCATTAAAAATGCCCAATCTCGCCGAAACCGGTTTGGCTCAGTGGATAGAGCGTCGGCCTGCGGACTGAGAGGTCCCAGGTTCGATTCCGGTCAAGGGCATGTGCCTGGGTTGCGGGCATATCCCCAGTGGGAGATGTGCAGGAGGCAGCTGATCGATGATTCTCTCTCATCGATGTTTCTAACTCTCTATCTCTCTCCCTTCCTCTCTGTAAAAAATCAATAAAATATATTTTAAAAAAAAAATGCCCAATCTCTTTCACACCTATGTTCATAGCAGCACTATTCACAATAGCTAAGAGGTGGCCACAGCCCATGTGTCCATCAAAGGATGAATGGATAAGCAAAATGCGGTATATACATATAATGGAGTATTATTTGGCCTTAAAAAAGAAGGAACTCTGACACATGTCACAACATAGGTGAACCTTACGGACATTATGCTAAATAAAACAAGCCAGTCACTAAAAGACAAATACCGTAGGATTCCACTTATTTGAGGTATGGGTCAGCTTCATGGAGACAAAGCAGAATGTGGTTACTAGGGGCGAGGGGAAGAGGAAATGGGGTGTTGTTTAATGGGTACAGACTTTCAGTTTTGCAAGATGAAAACATTCTGGCAGTTGGTTGCACAACAGTGTGAATATATTTAATACTGTATGCTTAGAAGTGGTTAAGATGGTACATTTATTTTATGTGGGTGTTTTTTTTTTACCACATTTAAAAATAATAATTTTAAAATGCTGTCTCTGAAGACTAATTTTGTAATGATACATAAAAACCATTCCTGATAACCATGTTGAGTGGAACAATCAGGATATGAATATGTATTTTATAACTATGTAAAGACTATCTGTTGTCCAGAGTGTTTGGAGTGCCGGGTTCCAGTGGAGCATTGTTTTTCTATTTCTCATGTTTTATTTATTTATTTATTTTTTAAGATCTTTATTGTTGAAAGTATTACATATGTTCCCTGTTTTCCCCTGTTGACCCCTTCATCACCCTATTGAACGTGTATGCATATATGCATAACCCATGGACACTGTCTCGTATGTTTTATAATGTGCTTATTATTGCTTTTATCACTAAAAATAAAAATTAAAAAAATACATATATTTTTATTGATTTCAGAGAGGAAGGGAGAGGGAGAAAGAGCTAGGAACATCAATGATGAGAGAGAATCATTGATTGGCTGCCTCCTGCACATCCCCTACCGGAGATCGAGCCTGCAACCCGGGCATGTGCCCTTGACTGGAATCGAACCTGGGACCCTTCAGTCCATAGGCTGACACTCTATCCACTGACCCAAACCAGCTAGGGTTAAAAATAAAAATTTTAATATGCAAAGGTAAAATGACCAGAAGGAAATAGTTCACCATCATCAGTTCACCATCATCCCAGAGCAAGGAGACAGACCACCTAACCTGGTCTGTTCCTCAGGTTTGTCTGGAAGGTCCTGTTTCCTTTTGCCCAAGGTTGAATGGCTACAGGAAGAGTTCATTACTATGTGGTAGGAATGGTTCAGGGTGAGGTATTCCTTTGCCTCCCTCCTGTTGGCAGCAAAACGGCACCAGGTGTGAGACCAGTGGAGTCAGATGGAACCTTGGTTCAGCAACCTCAGCACTTGAGCTCTGGCTAAGAAAGAATTCAGAGCCAAGATTCAAATACTACAAGCAAAAGTTTATTTAGAAAGTCACAGAGGGAAGAAAAGTGAGCCAGCTGGGCATGGGCTTAGGAACAAGTTGGAGGCAACAGAAGGGCCCTTGGAATTTAGGAGAAAGACAGAGGCAAGGAAAATGCACCTGAGGGAAGGGGGTGGGAAAGGTGCAGGGCTGCTCAAGAGAGAGCCACACTGGGTGCTGGTCTTGAGGGTTATTTATCTGAAGGTCCCAGGGGAGGAGCTCAATGGAATATTCATCAGCTTTCCAGGTGTGTCTTTCAGGGTCACAGTCTCCACTGATTGGTCGGCACCAGGTCAGGGCTCATTAGTCAGTGTAGCTGGTCCTGAGGTCAGCCATGGCATTGTCTATCTGGTTTTGCTGCTTTCCTGGGCCTGGGCCTGGGCCTGAAACACAACTGAGGCCTAGATGTTACCCACAGGGGTTGGGGCTTCAGGGAGTGGTCATACAAGGGCCAACATGGGAGTCGCATGAGGCCACTCTTTGGCCCCTTGTTCCTCCTCCAGGGGGTTATACCACATGACTAGTGACTTGCCAGGGGAAGAAAGGGCAGGGCAGGACCCAAGCCACACGACCAGCGATATGAAAGATCAGGGGGGCTAATCCCTATGACCAACAATATGAAAGGTCAGGTCTGAATGAATTTCCCAGTTTTGCCCATTGCCAGGCACCCAGGCACCTGGTGACCTTCCGTACCTGGCCTATCGTCCTTGCTCTGCTCATGCCTGTCTAACTGCCTAGCACACTTCCACTAACTTTGTCGACTCCAGAAAGTATTGAGCCTGGAGAAAAAAATATATTTTTACTAAGGCTTTTATAGTTTCATATTAAGTTTAATAATGAAATTTATCCAAATAATAACACCCTGCAATGACATGGTCTTGCATGCTTTAGGGTTCGAGAACATTTTAAGAAAGTTTATTTTTACTTATTTTTCTACCTTCCCGGGTAAGGGTGGGAATAAGTCATTGGTAAATGAGGAAACTGAGGAGACCTGATTTACATCAGGGCTGCAAATCCTGAGTTAGGACAGAGAGCCTCCCCATTTCTAGGCTGCTGCTCATTTCAATGAGTCTTATTATCTACCTATGGTAAGAATAGCTTATAATACTTTTGAAAATCCATTGATTGATTTGGTCAGAGGAGATATCCTCAGTGCAGTAAACTCTTTCCCTTTTCTCTCTCTTTTTTTTTTTTATAGGCGGGAAATGTTTCATTTGCCCTCAGCCTCTCCCGGGAGTTTCTTCTCTACAGTACGTAATGATAAAAGATAAGCCACAGGTCTGAGTTACTGGAAATCCCTTCTGCTCTTGCCCTTTAATCTCTGCAAGTGGAATCCAGCTATCTATTTTTATTTTTCTAATTTCATAATCTAAGTCACATTTCTAATTTTGGATTGAGTCTTACGTAGTGATTGATGCATTGGGAGTGTGAGTGTGGGGGGCGTTTGAGTTGGAAAATGCTAAGAAGATACTAATCTGTCCTTTCCTCCTCCACCCCCAAACAGTTATATATTAATATTTATTCAGTGGGGAACAGGTCCTGGATTGGGAGCCAGCTTCTTCAGGGACATCGAAAGACCCAGGCTTGGGAAGTAGGCCTGGGAACTAGTGAACTCAAGGGGAGCTGTGTGTGCAAGGAGGGTGACTCAGCAGGATTATTCACGTCTACAGAGAGGTAGCAGTCCTTCCTTTAAACCAGGGCTCACTTTGCTATGCACGCATCCCGCCCACTTAGCACAGAATGGAGCCTGGGCCCTCACCAGAGTTGAACAAGAGAGAGACTTTCTAGCTTAGCTCTCTGCTTGGATATTTTTGTGGACAATTTTGGTAGCAGATGGCTTCCCAGGTTTTCCTTTAATAAGATATTTAGATTCTAAAGAAAGATACGTAATCAGTATGATGTTTTAATAGTTATACAATATTTCATGTAGGACTTGGCAGTGGTTTTTTTATCTATCACTCTTGAATAAGTCCACTTAGTAATGTTATTCTATTATGATAATTTGGCAAACCGGTAGGATAAGGAAGTAGCTGTATGGTCTGGAAACACATGGGCAATTAGTGGTGCAGGCAAAATGAGAACACAATGTTCCTTTATTTTTGTGCTTGATGTGGTAAAGGCTTTGCCTGTCGCAGAGAGCCCACATTGTGCACTGTTATAGGTGGATCAGCAGGACACAGCGAATTGAGAGTCCCAGTTCCGTTTCTGGCTTTGCAGTATTTTCACTGGTGTTTTGGGTTCATCATTTCCATTCTTCAGAATTTCATTTCTCCTCTTACGAAAAAAAAAAAAAGGTGGTAATTTCTGTCCCCTCCTTCCCTCCTTTGTCAGGGCGGAGGTGGCGGTTGGAAGCACACCGAGCTCCACAGAGAAAGATGCTTTGGAAGCATGAGAGCAATTTAGCACCTTCTTCTGAGAATCATAGACAGAGGCTAGGCAGCCAGGGGTAGTTGCCACTCGCAGGGCATCTTGCAGCCAAAGTGGGCACAAATGGGACACAAGACCCCACAGGAACTCGGGCTAGAAGTAAAGCTAGAACCCCCATGTCCCAGACTGCTTTGCTCTGTGTCTAGGCCGTTTAGGAATTCTGAAGGAGCTGGAAGAGTCAGGAATTAATCAGCTTCCAGTTCTCCAGGAGGAATAGGCCAGGCCTCTGCTACAGGGTTTGGCTCTCAACTTCTCTTTCATAGCACTCACTTGTCATGTTTCATTGTAACTACTTAATGTCTCTTCCCCATTAGACTGTAAACTCTAGGAAGTTAGCTCTAGCACAGTATCTGTGTATAGCAGATGTTTGCTGAAGATTTACTGAATTGATGACTAAATGAACGAATGAAAGGATGAAGATTATTCCCTATGCAAAAAAAAATTGACCATGCCCTGTCCTTGAGCTGCCGTCCTGATGATCTCTTGGCCTAGGAGTGTTAAGTACCACTTTCCTTTCCAAAGTCCTTTACACCTTCAGATCTATCAGGCCCAATTCAATATTCTTAAAATACCTGGTACTCTTCTGGGAGTGCGGGCCCCACATCCTCCTGCGTCCCCGGGGACACAGGCGTTACAAGGTGTGCCGGTGCTGGTCGAGGTGACAGTGAAGCCGTGGGAAACCGTGGCAGCACTCCCGGGCCCACTGCTTGTCAACCTGCATTACCCTGCTCTCCTTTCTCCCAGGCCCGGATAATAAGAGGATGGCCAGGAATGTCTTGAAATATGAAAAGCTCTTGGCAGAGAGCGCCAACCAGGCCGTCGCGGAGGCTGTCATCCAGAGGCCCAATGTGCCCCACCTGCAGACCAGGGCCACCTATGAGGGGTTGTGTCAGACCCTGGGTTCCCAGGTAGGATTTTTCAGAGAAAGAGAAAAGGGGAACCGCGTGGCTATAGAGAGAGTAGAATTGGGGCAATGTGAGGAAAAAGGCTAGTTTCAGAAAAAACAACACTCACTTGGACAGCATCAGAGACCGCATTCTGGATCTCCCACAGTCCGCTGTTTTTATGTGTAGTTCCCCTAAATTCGTGCCAGCTCCTAGACCCTTTCCTCGTATGCCGACTCCAGCCTTTCCTTCCAGCCTACTCACTACCAGATCCCGAGCCTCCACTGCTCCTACGAGACCAATTCCAGCCCCTACCTGCTGCTGCAGCCCGTCCGGAAGGAGGTCATCCACCTGGAGCCCGATGTTGTTCTCTACCATGACTTCGTCAGTGACTTGGAGGCTCAGAAAATTAGAGGGCTGGCAGAACCGTGGGTGAGTGTCCCCAACGCTTGCCAAGAACTTCCTTCTGTGCCTTCACAGGTCTGGAGTTCAGGAGTGTGAGAACAGACAGCCTGAGCAACTACACCTGTCAGCGGTTCAGGAATTCAAAATGACAGCTGTGCCGTACAACTGATCAATGGTGCAAAAATATCACAGTAGTGGTTGCCTCTGGAGGGAGGGGATTGGCTGGGGAAAGGTACAAGGGATTTTCTGGGGTGTTGAAATGTGCTCTCAGTATCTTCTTAGGGATATGGAGTACACAGCTGTAGGCATTTGTCAAAGCTCACCAAATAGTACACTCCAGTTCTGTGTGTTTCATTGTATATATCAACTTAAAAAAGAAAAAAGGTATCCTCCCAAAATGTCCATCATTCTATGTAATTGGTAAAAGAAAAAAAGGGTGAAATGACAGGGTCAAGAGTGATATCCTGGTCCAGATCTACAGACTAACAGAGTGGAGAGATGATCCAGGTCAGCTTTATTATTTTGTTAAGGGAGAAACAGGCCCAGAGAAGAGAAGGGACCTGATTAAGGTCCCCCATGAAGCTAGAGCCAGAACAGGAACTGAGAGGGGCGGTGATGGTCACGCGGCTCGCCCCCCGCCTGGTACCAGTTCTCTCAGGCTAAGTTACATTGGCCAGCAAGCAGACTGAAATCTCCGGGACAGCAGACAAGTCTGCTTCTCTCTCCCATTACACGTCAGTGGTGGGGTGGCTGAGCTCCGCCCCTGCTGTCTTCACTCAGACCCAGCCTGCAGAGCAGCCTCTGTTTGGGACATTGCCAGTCTCGTGGGAGAGGAAACAGACCGAGATGGCAGACTACTGGCTGGCTCTTAGAGCTTCTGCTTGGGCGTGTCAGACGTTCCTTCTGTTCACATTTCGTTGGTGAAAGCAACGCTGAGAGAGAGAATATTGGAGTCTCCCACAGGGAAGGCACTGCAAGTCGCTGTGTCAAGCTTGACATCGGTGCAGAGGGGACGTTTAGTTGTCGCCCAGAAAATGTGGCAAATATTTAGGGAAATTATAAGACAGTCTCCCTCTCCACTCTAACATGTTGCGCCTTTTTACAAACGGCCCGTGACCTGGCTCAGCAGTACTCACGTGAGGGTGCCCGTCGTGGTGAGCTGTTCATGCAGCACCCGTTACGCACTGGTCGGGAGACGGAGCCTGCTGCGTGCCCACACGCCGACACGCTGTGGGGGGCTGGCTCCCGCAGAGGTGAAGTATGGGTCCTTCCCCTTTGGGGACGCGCTGCATAACGGGGAAATAGAGATCTGCAACACACTGTGCTGTGTGCTGTCGGAGAGGTGTGTGCAGGGAGCCGTGAGATGGCAGCATAGGAAGCGAACCGCCCGCCGAGGGAAAGGCAGTTGGGTGAGGAGCAGCTGAGGGAAGAGGAAGAAACAGGGCTTCTCCGTGGACGTGAAATTCATCACAGTGACCAGGTGGCAGAGCATATTCCAAAGACAAAGCAGTCTGTGCAAGGACCTGAGGTGCAATGTGTTCAGGGAGTGGGGGAAGCTCTGTGGCTGGTGTGGTGGAAGTGAGGCTGCCCACGGAGGCAGCATCAGAGGCTGTAAGGACCACGGGGATGTGGATTCTATCCCGGAGGCAGGGGGAGAGCTGTCAGACAGGAGGGTGGCGAGATCGGGGCTGCAGATTTTAAGGAGGATTCTGACAGCAGGCATGAACTGGACGGGAGAAGAGCAGCGATAATCATTTCACCTAAAAGCCCATCCAGTGAAGTATAGAATCTTCGTAGAGAAGGTGTTTGAGATGAGTAAGCTCCACCGGGAAGCTGAGTGAAGTATTTTCAGTAGCTTTGGCTTCTCAGGGAGCCAGCAGGAGCAGTTGGCCAGCAGCTACTTTTTCCTGAGAACAACTCTGTTGCCGTAGTAACAGGACAGAAGGCTCATCCCGAGATACGCACTTAATCCCTCATGGCCAGGTCATCTATTTAGCTTGCACAAACCTTGCCACACTCCCTGTCCCCCGGAAGTGTCTTGCTGGGTGGCCGATCCCTGTCTGGTCTTTGGCTCTGCCAGGAATAAGCCCTGTTTGTGTGGTGGCGGCTGCCCCACGGGAGCTGAGCACAGACGCCTCAGAGGCTTGTGTTGAGTTTATCTGCTTCCTAGTCACTGTGCCTTTACCAAAGGATGCTCTCGCTCCCCCCCCCCCCCCCACATACATCCACATTCTAACCAAACTTAAAGGCTCGGTTGAAACCCCTCACCTCCATTGACCCACTTAGCCCTTACCACTTTCATTGGTTCTTTCAGTAGAAACATTTTTTCAGAGTACTTTTGGTGGGCAACATACCATAATCTCTCCCTCTTCTGAACTGAAAGCTTTGCCACTAGTTGTTTGGTACTTTCCTTTTTTCTGCCATTTATATGTTGTCTGGTATCACTAAAAGTTTCATGGGTGAGCATCCTGTCCCCCCAATGAGACTGTCAACTAGCTGGGATCATACATTGTCCTTCTTGAAATGCCTAGCCCTGTATCATACAGGATGCAACCAAAGTGACCTTTAAAAGGTTGAATCTGACCATGATAAGCCCTTGCTTAAACTCTCTAATGGGTTACTTTTGCTTTTGAATGATTACCAGCACATTGGCCTGGCTGCTGCCGACCCCTTCTGTAGCATGCCCCCCTTGCATGCAACTCCCCAACTGCACTGAACTTGCAACCCCAGGCAGGGGTCATACTCTCACCAGCCTCCACACACACTCTGCTTTCTGCCTGAAACGCTCTTGCCTTGGCTTCTTTTCACCTGCACGATTCCTGTTGCCTTTGGGGCATCCTGGGAAGCCTTTCTGTCCCCATAAGAATGGCCCAGATGCTCCTTCTCAGTATTTCCATAGCATCCTTTACTTGCCCCTGAGGGCACCATTGCATGACTTACGTCTGGTTTCATACGCTGTATTTCCAACGCCTAGCAGTGTTTTGCACAGAGAACAACCAATAAATATTTGTCCCCCAAAATGAATGATTTGTAGGTGTACAATAAGTAATCGTTAAAGGAACTCAGTGCAAAGTGGTTCCTTAATAGTGGGGGTGGGAAAGCAGAGATTCTCTAGGATTTTTTTTTTTTTTTGATCACTGCTGTTGCCCTAAAAGAACAGGAGGGAACATCTCTCCTCTTCAATGAACAACTCCGGAGAGGATGCTGGGAACAACTGGTGGAGGAGTAGGTAGACCAGTGGTTCTCAACCTTCTGGCCCTTTAAATACAGCTCCTCATGTTGTGACCCAACCATAACATTATTTTTGTTGCTACTTCATAACTGTAATGTTGCTACTGTTAGGAATCGTAATGTAAATACCTGATATGCAGGATGGTCTTAGGCGACCCCTGTGAGAGGGTCGTTCGACCGCCAAAGGGGTCGCGACCCACAGGTTGAGAACCACTGAGGTAGAGGCACTATCCGTCACCCACTGACTTCCTGCATCCTGATATTGACAGGAACTCCCAAGCATGTGTCGTTCCCATGCTGCAGTTTGTGGCTGGGGAAACGGACCCAAGGAAAGGAAGAGGCATTCCCAAGGGCATCCACCTGGTTTAAGAGCAGGAACAATAACATAGAAGCCTCTGGGAAGGAATAGGGTTTTTGTCTTGTGCAGGTCATTGCCCCGAGTTCTGCTCTGACTGCATGTAAAGTGCCAGGGCTGGGCCTTTAGACAGCACTCTGCTCATCTCCCCGGTACTGAGCACCCACTCCCTGCCAGGCCCTCCCTGGGCCCTGGGGGTACAGCACCGATAGAAGACCAAGTCCTTGCCCTCATGAAGCTGACATTCTGATGACAGATGCAGAAGAAAATGCATCATCATAAAAGTAAACATTTTTCTTTCTATCCCTGGTACAGTGCTTTTGCAATTAGAACCCCCTTTATTTGAAAATAATGTTGCCCTGGCTGGTCTATGTGGCTCAGTTGGAGCATAGTATCATACACCAAAAAGTGGTGGGTTTGATTTCCAGTCAGGGCACATATTCAGGTTGTGGGTTCAATCCCCATATCACATCAATGTTTCTCTCTCTCTCTCTCTCTCTCTCTCTCTCTCTCTCTCTCTCTCTCTTTCAAAATCAATATAAAAAATAATGTAGCCCTAGCTGGTTTGGCTCAGTGGATAAAGTGTTGGCCCATGGACTGAAGGGTCCCAGGTTTGATTCCGGTCAAGGGCACATACCTCTTGCAGGCTCCTCCCTGGCCCTGATGGGGGGAGAGGGGGGCTCATTCAGGAAGCAACCAATCAGTGTGTCTCTCTTACATCAATGTTTCTTTCTCTCTCTCCATCTCTCCCCTTCCCTCCCTTCCACTGTCTCTAAAAATCAATGGAAAATTATCCTCAGGTGAGAATTAACAAAAAATCAAAATAAATAATGTAAATTTTATGTCCAAATATTCAGTTAAATTAGTGACTTCAAACCTGTATGGTCCCTACTCCCCCCAGTCAGGGCAGTTGTAGCAAACAGATTTTGGTTCCCTGTAAGGAAGGGCCTTTATTAGAGTTGTTCGGAAGGAATAGGCTGCTGCTGAAGGTAGAAAGTTTCCTTCTGTTGGAGGTGTTCATTTATTTTTTTATTTTTTTAATATGTTTTATTGACTTTCTACAGAGAGGAAGGGAGAGGGATAGAGAGTTAGAAACATCGATGAGAGAGAAACATCGATCAGCCGCCTCCTGCACGCCCCCCACGGGGGATGTGCCCGCAACCAAGGTACATGCCCTTGACCGGAATCAAACCCGGGACCCTTGAGTCCGCAGGCCGACGCTCTATCCACTGAGCGAAACCGGTTCTGGCTGGAGGTGTTCATTTAATTCAACAAACACTAAGTGCTTACCGTCGGGCAGGCCCTGTGCCAGACACTGGGATACAAAGAGGAATGAGAAACAGTTCTTTTTCTTACAGAACTCACAGCCGTGTGGATGCAAAGGGGATTAGACTATCACTGTGTTTCAGTTCAACAGACCTTTACCGAGTGCTTATTGTCTACCAGACTCAGTGTTAAAGATTATTTCAGCTCTGAGATTTTTGTCACTTCTTATTTTCAAGATCGATAGCTATTACTACATTAGTATCCTGTGCAAAATATCCTTTAATTGGGAGGAACTGGCAATTGTTGGTTTATGCTTGGAGCTGGGGGAGAGCATGTCAATGGAAATGACGGAGCTCTTCCCTCCGCATCATAACCGCTTGGATGTTCTCTTACGTTCTTCCCATCAGCTGCAGAGATCTGTGGTGGCGTCCGGCGAAAAGCAGTTACCCGTGGAGTACCGCATTAGCAAAAGGTAAGAGGGTCCTTCCTTGTCTGGAACTCTGGCCATACCTGCCGCCTGCCTTCTGGCCAGTGGCTCAGCTGATGAAGGCCAGCAGCAGCCCTTCGGTGCCATTGGAGATGCTGTTGGTGTTGATACCTGTACATTCTTGTTGAGCAGGAGACATGGCCACTCCCCTGCCCCAAAGGCCTCTCACAGGTCGTTATATGGTCCGAGGACTTAACTAGGAGCCATAGGGAAACACTTGAAAAAGCTCCTTTGCCCTAACCAAAAAAATAAGTGTGTAGTTGCTCTAACCAGGATTGCTTTTCCAGAGAATACGGTCCCATCCCTCTTTGTAATTTGACTTTCCAAGATTCCATTCCCAGCTCCTGACTCATATTCAAAGCATGACTTGCCAGCGTTCAGGCAAGAAGGATTGGATGACTGGGATCTCTGGACATGAAGGCTTCACTAGAGGGGCAGATTCAGCTGCCAGAGCCCAGCCGATCCCCTCCTTCCACCCCTGTCCCCAACCCCCACTGCAGCGCCTTATTTACACTGTAAGGACAAGACTGATGATACAGTAAGAGGGTCCCCATCGCAGCCATGGAGATGAGATGACACATCCTTGGGGAGAGGCCAGACCTCAGGCTGGGTGGATAGTTTTTGCTGTCTGGGAAGTGAGGTGAGGGATTGGGTCTGGTCCCTTTAGGAATCTTTCACATTAGGAATTATCCTCTAAGCTTTGGAAGACACATATGACCTCAGCTTCATTGCTTTTCTAACCTTTCTGACATTCCATTGTCAACGAGAAAATTAATCTTTAGGGCAGTGGGTCTTCTCTTTACTTTTCAGGTAAAGAAACTGAGATGCTCGTTACCTCTTCTTCCTTCCCATCCCTCTGCCTCCCTTGGAACTCTGGTTCTGTCCTCACAACGTCACTGTAACTGGTCTCTCAAAGGTCACCGTTGAACTCCTATTTGCCAAGTCATTTTCCTCCCACAAACCTCACTGACCATCCATTACCCACAAAGTGAAGACCAGGTTTCTGAACACGGTGTCCATTTTGTTCTCCAACATGCCGAGCCTGTTGGTTCAGCATTGTCTCATATTGTTTTCACTTCTGTCCACGCTATCTATTGTCACCCCTCCGTGTCTGCACTTACGCTGTTTCTTCATCCTGGAATACTTTTATGCACCCTTTAAAATTTGGCCTGCTTGTCACCATCTCACCGCAGTGCCCTAGTCAGAATGATGTCTTCTTCCTCTGTGCTCCCCAGCACTTTACTGTAAAGACTGGTTCTCATTTTTTCACTCTACCTTGATCTGTACTCAGTTACACTTGTGTATCTTCTCTCACGAGCTTTTTGATGCAACAGCTTTGTCTTGAGTATCTTTTAAACCTAAGAGCACATAGCACAGTACTTCCCTTGCACTCACTTCCTTGGGACCTACATTCTGATCCCAAATCCTCTCCTTTATCAGAACCTCAACAAGACAGTCAGGAAAAGAGACGGAACTTTGCTCTTTAGCCTTTGACCTATCCTGGTTTGTCTTGGAGTGGGACAGAAGAGCAGAGATTATTCTGGGTTTTACTGCAATCACTCACATGCAGCTTACAAATCATCTTCATATGCATTGACTCTCACAATCTTCCTAAGTCTATGAAGTAGATATTATTATCATCCCCATTATATAGATGAGTACAGTGAGCCTTAGAGAGGTTAAAGGTTAAGTGCCTGACATAAGGTCACACGGATGATCAGGGACTGCCCTTACTACTTCGAATCCAAAGCTTTTCCCATTGCATGCAGCTGTTGACATGTCTCTGAAACATAGCAGTTTTAAAGGCAGGGTTTTGTCTTTTTCCTCTTTGTATCCCAGCTCCTCATGCTTTGAGCCTTCTTCAATCTTCACAGCACCTAGCACAGGGACTGGCATTCAGTGAGGAGCCTCAGAGAATGTTTGTTGAATGAATGAATGTGTGGATGTTGAGGTGGAGCATAATAGACTCAGCATGAGGAGCAAGTGGGTAATTAGGCATCTACATCTATCTTCCTGTCTTCCTTCCTCTGGCAGTTGACATCTCTCATTCATTCATTCACAGATATTAACTAGTAATAGTTTCTGGCATAAGATCAGTAATGCTCCAACCTGTGATTTGTTTTAGTGCCTGGCTGAAGGACACCGTTGACCCAATGCTGGTCACCCTTGACCATCGCATTGCTGCCCTCACAGGCCTTGATGTCCAGCCTCCCTACGCCGAGTATCTCCAGGTGGTGAACTATGGAATCGGAGGGCACTATGAGCCTCACTTTGACCATGCTACGGTAACTACGGGCTCAGAGACCCATCTTCTGGGGTGGAGAACCAAAGTGTCGTTTATTTCTCTGAGGCAGAGCTCTTATAGGACTCCTGTGGAAAACTAAGTGAAGGTTCTTGTTCCAGGAAGATCTGAAAGCCTTGGTTTCAGGCTGATTTCTGGTAACCCATTTTCTTATATCCACCGTCCACCTCTCCATCGTTTGCTAGTGGGTAGAAGAATGTGGCCTGTCAGTCTTCTATCTTGCTTCACTCGAGCACTTCCCAGGGAAGATTGTCCTTCCTCCAATCACTCTCTTTATCTACATATTTTATGATTCTATTTATATGAAATTTCTAGAAAAGGCAAAACTAAAGGAACAGAGAATAGATCAGTGGTTGCCCGGTATTGGGGGTCAGAGTGGTGATTGACTGCAAACAGACGAGGAAACTCAGTTGAGGGAAGTGTTCTCAAGTTGGGTTGGTGGGATGGTTACACAACTCTTAAAATTTACTACACGTCATTGAATAGTACACTTAAACAGGGTGGATTTCATAGTATGTAAATTATATCTTAATTAAGCTGTTCTATGACAAAAAAAAAGAGTATGTCTTTTCAACATATAACTGGGAACTCCAGTCTTATGACTTGGTATTACTACAGAATAATTATCTGTAATATTTTATATGTTAGTTTATTTATTCCACCAAGAACCTGAAGGTGCAATTAACCCCTCATACAGTTCTTTCACTACTAGCAAGGAATTGTGTTTTATGAGTGTCTAACAAATTAGTAATAAAAAAGTACACTGAGTACCAAAAAGCACAGATGGGCACAGATTCGATCGGGTGTAGCTCAAGACTATATCCCACCTGTGACACCCCCATTTTTCTCCCTGTATTATGGTGGAATCCTGGCTGTCACTCTGGTGCCAACTGCATAAAATAATGATGTTTTATTTTTGTCTCAGTCACCAACCAGCCCACTGTACAGAATGAAGTCTGGGAACCGAGTTGCAACATTTATGATCTATGTGAGTCTTGCTCTGAACCAGGGCTTCTTACTTAAGGACTATTTATGTCTCTCTCTTATTTTATGGGTTTCAAAGCAATTTCAGGTGTTGATTTTATCTGATGCTCGCAGCTGAAAAGTCTCTAGGAGATACAAAGAAGTGCAAATCAAGACAAAACCCTTCATATTAAGAAAGCACATCCATAATTCTAGAATATGGTGGTGAAACGCCTTAGCTGAGGTTACCTAGAGAGGGACTGAGTGACCTGGGAAAGATGCAATCAGTAGTTCCTATGATGCCCAACTTTCAAAACTAATTATTATAGTCTAAACAGTGTTCTGTGAGCCACAGGTCATGACCCATTAGTGCGCTGTGAAATACATTTAGTGGATCTGGTCAGTATTTAAGAATTCTGAACAAGAAGAGAATAAAATGAAATGGAAAATAAGAGGGTATCTTATGTAGTAAGAATATTTTATGAAACATTTACTATTTCAGGGTGTGTGTGTGTATGTGTGTGTGTGTGTCTTGGGTTGTGATGTAACCGATGTTTCTTTCTGAGGGTCTCAAAGTCTGAATCTACTTATTGTCGCCTTCAATAAGGATGTTAATTTAGCTAGAAGAGTAAAGAAAGGGGGAATTCCTAAATGTCCTTCCTCCTGTGGCCCTGCAGGCAAACACCCATTGAGTAGGCTTCTTTAATTCCTAAATTGGGTAATTGTCTTTCATTATTACTCCCAGAGTTGAATAGGAGAACAGGGGAGGGAATCTATGCAGAAATGACATCAGAGGTCAGATAGGGCCGAGTAGGGCAGTCAGGGGCTCTTTCAACTCTGGTTCTTCCTCTGGTGTTTCAGCTGAGCTCGGTGGAAGCTGGAGGAGCTACAGCCTTCATCTATGCCAACTTCAGCATGCCTGTGGTCAAGGTGAGTGGGGATCTGGTCCCAACAGATGGTTGTAAGGTGAAGAACTAACATTCTAGCTTTCATGTTGTCTGTGCTTGTAAGCTTTTTCCGAGGGGATAAGGACAAGAAGAGGTCTTTCCCTGATTCCCGGAACAAAGATAATCCCTCAGTCTTGATGACCACATGTTATTGTGCCTCTATTTTTTACACTTATATTACAAGTAGATGATTACATGTCTGCCTTCCCTATTATAGTATAACTTCTCTATTACAATAGAACATAAAATAGAACTGTTTTTTTCTTAATCTTCGGATCCTCTACAGCACCTGGTCCCCCCAGTCATTGGTTCAGTAAACATTGAGGGCTGGAGGCACTGAGGGTACCAGGGAAAACTCACAGTCCTTGTCCTCCAGGAGCTCACAGAGAAGGTAACAGGCAGTAACAAGGTATGGCAATAGAGCTATGAAGTCATGTGAGGCACAGAGGAGGGCCAAGTAGTAAGCGGTTTGTTTAATGAATGAATATTTCCCCCAAATTTTAGACCAGCCAATCAATCAGGGATGGCAGCCCTTATTAAATTCGGGAATGAAATTAGGACAAATAAATGAGATTGTGCCTATAAAGCACTTGCCACAGCGCCCTGCACATCACAAAGCATCCATTAAGTAAATGCAGGTATCTACGAATACTCAGGGGTTGGCGAAGGTTAAAGTAAGTCTATAGAAGTATAGAGGGGGGGGAGCTGGGTATGGAGGAAGAACATATGACTTGGAGTCCAAACACTGGACTTGGCGTCTTGACCTTGTTCCTTCTTAGTTGCATTGTTTAAAGCCCCTGGGCCTCAACTTCCTGCTGATAAATTGGGGAGTGTGAAAATGCTGGCTCCCCAGGGGTGTTATTAGTGAGAGCCTAAGGAGGGGTGTCTGGATTAAGTTCTTAGTTGTATGAGGAATGTTTTATTCCACTTTGTGGATTTTTGTTGTGTGCATCTCCTCAGTGATTCAGTGACATCCTATACCACTCATTTTTTTGGTTGATTTTTCTTTGTTAAATGGCATTTAAATATATAAAATAAATATCAAAAATATAAGTCTTTGTTTTACTATGGTTGCAGATATCAAAAAATTTCTATATGTGACACGGCACCAGAGTTAAGTTAGGGTTTTTCAAAATGCTGACACGCCGAGCTCAAAAGGTTCACCATCACTGTCCTATACTCACCTTTCTCCTAGCACTATCACACTATCTTGTCCTGGTCTGTTTTTAAATCTGTCTGTCCCAAAAGACTGTGAGCTCCTTAGAGCAGAATTGGACATGATTTGTCTCTGCATCTTCAGGGCCTGAAGCAGGGTAGGCCCTCAATAAAGGACAAATACATGCATGAATGAATAAATACATGGCAGCTTATGCCACTTTGTGCCATTTTATGCATGCCTCGCCCCCAACCTGCATGGAAAGCTTTCATGTAATGACATGCATGCATTTGTTCTCAGTCATGTGCTTCCCAAGGAATGACTGAGGTTGGGGTCATTTTGTTTCCAGAATGCTGCACTGTTTTGGTGGAACCTGCATAAGAGTGGTGAAGGGGATGGTGACACACTTCATGCTGGCTGTCCTGTCCTGGTGGGAGATAAGTGGGGTAAGGCTTGCCTTTCTGGGTATAAGAATGGGGTGAGGGGTTCATAGTGAAGTGAAATAGGGGTGGATGGAAAATAGCCATCCTATCACTCTAAAAGCTTCATTGCAGTGCCACGTTATAGCGAGATGATCAGACTCTGGGGTAGTTGCCCTCAACAAATCGGGAGCCCACAAAGGGCAGGGATCTGTCACAGAGCAGGTGTCAGTAAAGGCTACTGACCTGACAGACGGGCCTGGATTCCTGAGTACAGCTGAGGAGGCAGATGGTGCTGAGTCCTAGTCCTGTATCCCAGGGAGAGAACCATTCAGTGCCTCTCCATGAGGAGATGGTCAAACAAGGACGAGATAAATAGTAGGGGATGTGTTTATGTAATATGTGTATCCAATAGGACTTAGCTCTGAATACAGAAAAAGGAGAGGGACTCTCATGCTGAGATGGACACTGCCAGGAAGGGCCACCCTTTTCTCTCATTACTCTGGAGTGGCACCATGGGGGAGGTGGGCTCTTAGGAGCTACATGAATAAAAGATGACTGACCTCAGAACCCACAGGTTTGAAAATTCGTCTATAGTAGACAGGGCCTGTCAGGACTTTTCCTAGGGATCAGTGTCCTCTTTGCTATTTATCTCTGCTTGAAGCAACATCTAGTCTGTAGCAGGACTGGGAGTAGGGTTAGGCAAGTGAGTTGCCTGGGTGCAGAATTTAAGGGTGCAACCCTGTGGTGAGCACTGCCACTGTTCGCTCTGCTGAGCCTGCTTTCTTCCTCCTCCCCATTCTCCCCCAGTGGCCAACAAGTGGATACATGAGTATGGGCAGGAATTCCGCAGACCCTGCAGTTCAAGCCCCGAAGACTAACATGTTGGCAGAGAGAAGTTGATGACGTCCCATGGCTTTCCAGGCAAGCCAGAAGCCAAAGCGAGGGACTGGAGAGGAGAAAGGAGAGCATCCTTCTGGAAGAGGGCCTTGTCAGCACTGTGTTCCTTGAGAATGGGAGGCAGGGAAGTGGTCTTTATCAGGGCACACCTGAGAATTCACTGAGAAACCATTCACACTGTTTCTTCTCCAGGCATGGGCACAGTAGAAGGGACAATACAAAGGGTGGGGCAAAAGGCTGGAGAGAGGTTTCTGGAGATCAGAGATCTCTGTTGGGAACAGGATATATCAATGGTCTCTGGGGCTTGGTACATGGGGCTTTTGCCTTTTTGAAGCTTGACACCAGGGTCCCATAGGTGCAGTGAGGACACCTGCAGGAAGGGCTGGCCGGCTCCCACGGCTTTTTGCCCTTCAGCCCACTGACTTGTGCTGAAGCCTAAGCAAGCAGTATCTCCGTATCAGGAGTGCACTTCATATGATAATTTTTTAAAGCATAAAGCAACTTTTTGTATGACAATTTTTAAATACTGTTATTAAAAAGGTTTACAAATCATTTCCACACCGAAAATATTCTTACATTATAATATTGAGTGAAAGAAGCAGAATGCAAACTTTTTATTTATGCCATAATCTCAACTTGGCTCACCTCCCACCACTCCCCTCTCACTCCATTCCAGACACATAACATTATTTTTCTTTTTTTTTAAAGCTATTATTTATTTCAGAGAGGAAGGGAGGGTGAGAGGGAGAGATAGAAACATCAATGATGAGAGAGAATCATTGATTGGCTGCCTCCTGCACACCCCATACTGGGGTTCGAGCCCACAACCCAGGCAACATGTGCCCTGACTGGGAATCGAACCGGTGACCTCTTGGTTCATAGGTCAATGCTCAACCACTGTCCCATACCGGCCGGGCACATGACATTCTTTCTGTTCCTCAAAACCACCATGCTCAGCACCCTCAGCACCATTCCTGCTTTCTAGACCTTTGTATTTGCAGCTCCCTCAACTTCTCCCTGGCCAAGCTCTTCTCATCATTTCACTCTTGGCTTAATGTCACTTCAGAGAGGACTTCCCTGATCACCCAGCCTTCTAGCCAGTGTCCTTCAGATTAACTACTTTTATTTTCTTTATAACAAGTTTCTCAAATTGAAATTACTTGATTCATTTGTTTGATTGTGGCCAATTGCCTTCCCTGCAGGATGAGTGCTTTAAGACCCCACTATGTTTTGTAAATGCCTCTATTACAGCTCTGAGCTCACTGAATTTCAGTATTTATTTGCCTGGCTGTTCACATTACACTCTGGGCTCCTCATTCCTCTTGGTGTCCCCAGAGGAAGGTCTGGTTTGAAATAAGTAGGCATTTAGCAAACATTTTGGATAAATGAATAAGAAGGCATCCTTTGAGCTGTGCTTTGGGGGACGGGTAGAATTTTAACAGGCAGAGTTTTAATGAGAAGCATTTCCCAGTGGAAGGATGAGCATGGGCCATCGTTGCGTTGATGGGTGACTGTAGCATTCGAGCACCTGTGCACAGAGAACAGTCCATGCGCCTTGGCTCAAGCTCCTCAATAGGCGGGGGGGTGGGGGGGGTGGGGGGGGGTGAGAAGGGGTGTGTCTTGCTTGCTCACAAAGAAACCACACAGTGAAATGACTGGGTGGTGAGACACTGCCGCCTCCATCCCAACCTGCACCGTGCATGTCACGATTTCTGCTTCCCAGAGCTCTGCAGCCCCTAAGACCTAGGGTTCTGATGTGCTGATGCACCGCGTCCTGCAGAGCCTCAGCGAGCGTCTGCTCACATCCCAGTATTTCTGCTGAGTGAGCCTGGGTTCTGGAAATCATCTTACTAAGTTATTTTTATGTAGGAAAAGAAAAATAATTTTCCCTGTACCTTCTGTGTTCATAGCTGAGACCTCTGCAATTAACAGATTAACCAGAGGAAACACACATAAGTTGGAAATGAGTAACTCCCTGCGTTGTCGGGAATTCAGGCTTAACTACCATCCGAATAGAGAAAGGGGAGGGAGGATGTCGGCCTCCTTAGGAAAGATGAGTGGGCCCTTAGAAGAACAGATGGGAAGGAGGTATGATAGTTTGCGATCATTGGTCTGGGTGTGGTGTCCATTTCTGGTCTCCTCTCCGGTGAGGAGTCAATCTTTCCTGCTTGGTGAAACTCCCAGGGGGGATTCATGACCACTGCGCTCCTTTTGGAGGATGTGTCTTTAGGCAGATAAAGCCGTTCCGAGAAAGTCTCCCTCTGCATTTGCTGTTTTTCCAAATAATCAGTATGCCCGAGCAGCGGTGTGGCACGTTCCGCTACCCTGACCGCTGCCGCCTCCTGCTCCAGAGAAATGGCCGAGGCAGAAAGCTGTTTGTGGGCACCACGGCTCCGCTTTCTTCCTGCTGCGGGGATCAGACCCGGGCCTTCTCGGCACGGTGGGGTGGGTCTGAGCTAACAGCAGCGGTGGTGAAGTTGATGGGTTTCCCACGTGACAGGCACCTTTCCAAGGGCTCATGTGAGTTAATGAAACTTTAAAGGCTTGATGAATTCACACTCACCCCAAGCCTATGAGGTCGATCAGTTATTATCCTCGTTTTACAGAAAAGAAGACAGAGTTAGAGAGTTAGGTTACTTGCTATAATCCCACATTTTGGCTCTAAACCTTGTGCTTTGAACCACTACTCTCGCAATATCTAAGAGGTGACAATTTTCAAACACCCAAGTGACTGAAATTCAAGAACTGTCTGGCTGCAAATGAAGCAACAATGACTTACAGAGCATTCGCAGGCCAGGCCCAAGCCCAGGAGGTGTGCTGTGGGAGTGAGAAGTGCTGGATGCAGTCAGCTAGTAGGGAGATGAGACATTCATCCGGGGTTAAATGTTAGTGAAACACGATATGAAAATGTTGCATGCAGTAAGAGATGAATTATTGAATGCTTCAATTAAGAGCGGAAGGGGTCACTGTGGCTTGGGATAGTTGCGATAGCCTCATTTGTTTATTCAAATGACATTACCAAGGTGCGAGCTCAGTGCCAGGCCTTTAGGAACACCAGGAATGGAAAGGAGAATTCCATGCCGACCCTGCCCAGACCCTCAGATCATCACAAGACAACGTAGTTATAGGTGGAGACAGAAGCAGAGCACTGAGGCTTCAGGGTAAGGAGAGGCTGACCAAGTCTTAATGACATGGGGCGGTCCTGGGAAGGGTTTGTAGAGGCGCAGAAAGAGGAGCAGGGTGGGGAGGAATGACTCTCCCTAGAGCTACGAATAGTACCACCTTACTTTTGGCCAGTATGTTAGTTTTTTTTTTTTTAATATTTTATTGATTTTTCACAGAGAAGAAGGGAGAGGGATAGAGAGCCAGAAACATCGACGAGAGAGATCAAACAGCTGCCTCCTGCACGGCCCCCAGTGGGGACGTGCCTGCAACCAAGGTATATGCCCCTGACCGGAATCGAACCTGGGACCCCTGAGTCCGCAGGCCGACGCTCTATCCACTGAGCCAAACCGGTCCGGCTAGTATGTTAGTTTTAAAATCATTTCAGCGTCCCTTCTCTTGAGCCTCACCTACCAGGGAAGAAAGATGAGCAGGCATTGTAGAAAGCAAGTCCAGAATGGTTAGTGGCCTGCCTGGGGTGACACAGCAGAGCTTGGCCTGAGACCTGGTCTTCTGACTCCCTCACCAGTGCTCTTTCCACTGGTTGGCTCTCAAAGCTATGGCCCTTCATTGCACCACAGGTGGAGAGTGGAAAGGCCTTATTCTTTTATATTTGCACGAGTTTCTATGCCCTGGGCAACTGGCTAGTCCTTCAACAAAGTGATGAGGCTGAGGGGCCCCAACATCGCTTAGTGGTTAGGTAGCTAATTATAAGTAGGACTGACTGTGGCTAGGGGCATAGCTTATTTATAATTTTCTTTTTTTCTTTCTTGTACTGTTCTTCAACCATTTTTCTAACAGCTTCGTCCACCCTGGGCTCTTGACATTGCATTATGTATCCCTCACAAGCTTCACTCCAGGGCATGTTCTTTACATAATGACTGTTATCATTATCCTCGGTAACCACATATTGACTATTTACTGCAGCCCAAGCACTGTGCTAAGAACTTAGGTGGATTTGTTTCTTCAGTCCTCACAATGAGATGGGCACTGTTATTCCCATTTTACAGATAAGGGAAACAGAGACAGAGAAGGTGTAACTTGCCTGAGGGTCCATAGCTATAAAGTGGCAGAGGCAGGATTCAAATAAGGGTCTATCTCCAAATAGCTTAACTAGCCCTGTGTTGTCTGCATTACATGTTGTTTTGCTGTGGTTGCTTTGCTCCCACTGGAAGCATATCTTTTGGTGCCAACAACTTTTGAAAGGAGTCTCCAACGTTTCCCCAGGCTTTGGAAAGGTCTGTCTTTTGTGCCTCTAATGCCTAATGGCTAGGAACCCTGTCAGGATGTAGGTATTTGTTGAATACACAAATGAATCACCTCAATTCCACAGATGTACAATGAACACCTATTGTGCGACCAGCCCCAGGCTAGGTACTCCATGAGAATCCAAGAAAATGAAGAGGTCTGTCTGCTCACTGCTCTTAAAGCAAAATTAGCACATGCCCAAGGGGGAGAACAGAGAATTAGATATAATCAAGGGGAAAACGGTGGGGTGCTCACCCTAAGGAGCATGGGAGCTGGGAGAAAGGGAAGAACCCGATGGATAGAGTAGACTGAAGGCTTCCATGTTGGGGCTCCAGGAATACAATGGAAAGAGTGTGCTTGTGGAGGGAGCGGCTGTCACTTCACTTGTCCCCTTTCACACACAAGGGGGTAGGGAGAGCTTCCAGGAGGAGGGTGTGAGAGGGTGTTGATTCTGGGGGGCCCTTGTCCAGCAATGCCAACAGCAGCCAACACAGACTGCCCTTTCATGGAACCACTCAAAGAGTGCCCTGTTTGGGAGCATTGCTTCTCAAGCTGGGAGCATCCATGAGGGAGGGAGGGAGGGTGGCACGAAGGGGGCACTTGCCCGCAGAGTGCTGCACACTCTGGCAACACCGTGAAATCAGCCAAGGGCTAGGGGAGGAGACACACCTTTGTACCTATTCTGTGCCAGCTATTTATTCTCCCTTCTCTCTTTCACAACAAGTATGAGGTAAGGCAAGAGAGGGAAAGGAGGCTCGATGAAAAGACTTCCTTAAGTTCACACAGCTAGCAGCAGAGCCGGGTGCAGAGTGAGGCAGGCCTCCCCACAAGCTGCTTCTAACCTTTCTCTCACCTGAAGATCCTCACAACTTTCCCCCCTCGGGAAGTAGAGCTTGTCTCTTTCCCGTCTTCCTCTCGACCCCATCCCTCGTTTATTCCCTGTTGTGCTTGGGAGCAGTCCCACTTTGGTGAGGCTGGGGAGCGAACCCAGTGGACCTCAGATCTAAGGGGTTTTGCCTTGGTTTCCCCTCCTGTTGGAATTCCTTTGTCTTAGCAACATGGCACTTCCTGCTTTTCACCTGGACTACTGCAGGAAGCACATTTGAATTATACTTTAAATACTTAAGTCTCATTTAACCCTCCCGACACCTTGTAATTTAAGGATTATCAACCCATTTAAAAAATTTTTTTTTGATAAGGAACCTGAAATTCTGAAAGAAGTCAATGGTCACCCAGCTAGTGGGTGGCTGAGAGCCTGTCACCACTAGTGAGTACCTGTCAGCAAGCCCCAATCTTCTCACCTGCCTCATCCCCATCTCTTTTCTGGTATATGTAGGAGTAATAAGGTGTGCACTGGTCTGGGAGCTCTGTGGCTTGAATCCGAGCCCAGACTGTGCTAATTGTGTGACCTTGGGCAAATCACTTCCCTTATCAGAGCTTTCATTTTCTCACCTGTAGGATGGCACTGCTAATCTGCCACCCCACCCACTCCAGAGGAGCTGTGAGACCTCGAAGGATGAAAATGTGCTTTATAAATGGTATATGCTGTATTGTGTCGTTAGGCTAAGCTTGATTAGTCATCGCTTTGTGGCATCATCATTGATCATCAGGAAAAACACTTTCTCCCCCATCACACAGTTCCCTACTCAGTTAACTGTTCCTTCCGTCCACCAGATAGTTGCAGGCTCCAATGTTTAGCCTGGCTACAGGCTGGAGTTTTCTAGCAAACTGCTGGGAGAGAAAGCCAGCTCTAGGAATAAGGGAGTCTCTTGAGTTTACATAACTTTCTGAGCCTTGGAACCAGAGTGAGAATGTGTTGACTCTGGCTGCTGATGGGTAGCCAGCTGGGGCAGGAGAGTTGGCTGGAAGCTTACAAACAGCACGCTGTTCCTGCAGGGAAGAGTGTGGCTGCCTTTGCTTTCTCTACTCTTATAGGCTCTCTTCTTGCTTTTCCCTTATTAATGTCTTTACCCTTTAACTCCCTATTCCCTGTTCTGATGACAGGCTCTTGAATCCAACTTAAGGGTCCTTGCACCTCACTGTCCAAATCGGTTTGTCTTGTTCATTTCACATTCAAAATCTTGAGCCGGTCGCCTCCTCTCTTCCCTGCAGCCATTGTCCTAGTTAAGTGTACTGTTGCCATTTACAACTGCCCATTTACTGAGCTCCTGCCTCTCGTCTGGTGCAGACCAATCCAGCTACACAGGATACTAGAGTTCCTTCACTGCAAACAACTCCCCATTCTTGCCACTCAGGGTCTTTGGGTCTGCCTCCTACTCCAGCCACACTAATCAAGTGAATCTACCAGTTCTCAGAACGACTTTCAAGTCTCCTGGGCTTGTGTATCTGTCGCCTCTACCTGCAGTGAATTCCCCTTCCTTCTCTACCTCCACCGTCTGATGATGCTTCAAAGCTCAACTCAAATGCTACCTCTTTTGTGAAACCGTCTCTGACCTGTTTCCAAAGGTTTGGTTGTCCTCTTGTCCTTTGCATAATGTGGTCACTGTTTCTGTAACGGTCTCTCTACCATGAGCTAATTTAAAGGGCCTCATTATGTATTGATATCTGTCTCCAAAATCCACTAGAAGCTTTGCACAGAACAGGTTCTCAGGTTTGCTTAATCAGCAAACAAATGCTCACCAACAGCAGGTTTGAGGATAACACCAAGTCATGCCAGCTCCCCTCATGCCTTTGTCTGAGTCCTCTCAATTTTGAGATCCCCCCTTCTCTTAGATCTGCCTACCTTCTTTTTAAATCCAGATTCAAAAGAGGGAGGGAGGGAAGGGAGTGAGGGAGGGTTGTTTTTCCACTTATATATTTATGCATTCAATGGTTGATTCTTGTTATATGCCCTGACTGGGGATCAAACCCGCAACCTTGGCATATTGGGACGACACTCTAACTGAGCTATCCAGTCAGGGCCACCTACCTTCTATTTTTCAGGAAGTTCTCCTTGGGTATTTGTCAGCGTGTGTGTGACAGAATCGTCTTTGGTTTGACCCAAACATGCTCCTTCTGGCTGTGCAGCAATCCTTCACTTAAAAGGTCCAGGGGTTTCCCAGCCAGAGTGGGTCAGCTGGTTAAGTGTCGATTCCAGTCAGAGCACATATCTGGGTTGTGGGTTCCAATCCCAGGTTGGGACATGTATGAAAGACAACCAATTGATGTTTCTCTCTCTCCTCTCCCCGTTCCAAGCATGTCCTCATGTGAAGATTATTAAAAAAATAATTTTTTTAAAAGGCGGAGTGTGTGTGTGTGCGTGGGGGGGGGGGCTTCTTTATTCCCTGAGTTCATAGTGCTGATCTGTAGGCTCAAGGATGTTGTTATAGCCAGCACATAGTAAGTGCTCATTAAATATATGTTGTTTTGAATGTTTCCTTCTCTGTTGGGGTGTAGTGAAATGATCAGTAGACAAAGATGCTGCCACGTCCTAGCTGTGGCTGTGGGCAAGTCATTTCAGATCTCTGAGCTTCAATTTCTGTGCCTTTAAATTGGAGATAATGCCCATATGTCATAAGGATACAACATATAAAGGAGATGTGCTAGCACAGTACCTAACATTGGACAAACATTTCATTCATTCTCAGCCTCCATCCATCAAATCCGAAGAAGACTTATTTCCCTGGTCATCATCCTTTTTTTTCTTTTTAAGTCCAGTATCTGGACCAGAATGACCTCTGCCCAGTGTCCCATGTATTGTCCAGGAGGCAGCATGAAGAGGAAACCACCTAGGTTTGAATTCTGGCACTGGCACTTCGAAGCTATGTAAATCTGGACCTGCCTACCTGTAAAAGGAACATCACTTACTTACCGCGAAGGGTTGCTGCGAGAATTAAATGAGATGTGTGTAACGTAACTTAGATCACCAAAATTTGATGGCTAAATTTGACTAGCCTGGTGAACAAAAGTGGCTGTGTCCCTGAGAACCATGCATGTGATCATGCTGCCCCCCTGTGGGCAAAGGGCACATGCCCCACAAAGAGATCCCACCCACACCCACATCCACAAGGGATTGGTGGGAGAAATGAGATCACACACACACACTTCTCTGCTAGGGAGCTCATGCTTTACCCTGAAATATTTAGTGGACATCTAACCCTGAACTTCTCAGGTTTAATGTGCTTGTTAAAATACAGATCAATTCTTAATAGGTCTGGGGTAGGGACAAAATCTTTAACAAGCTTCCAGATGATACTGATACTACTAGCCCACAGACCACTTTGAGTGATAAAGGTTTTAAATTCAAAGTGTAATCTGGGAGTGACATGACAGGAACTATTCATTGAGTGCCTCCCCTGTGCCAGGTTAACCTATATTAACTTACATGGTCCTACCCTACTATTGATCTCCACTCTTCAGTTGAGGAAACTGCAGTATAGAATCAGTTATCTCATATAAACCATAATGGCTAGGCCATGGGTTCTAATTTAGGCAGCCTGGCCCCAAAGCTTTCTAGGACTCCAACATTGTGCAGAGGACGACCAAAGGAGGGGCTGTGGCAGGGAATCAGCAAAGGTACTGAAGTGATCTGAGAGATGAGGCCTCAGCTAGGGCAGGAGCCATGGGTCTAACAGGTTTGGTAGTAGACTGGATATGGGTGTAAGAGAGCTATCTAGGGAGCTCTAGCTGCCTGGTTTGGATAATTGGAGAGATGGTAGTACCTACCATGTACTGAGCTAGGAAACACAGGAGAAATAACAAGTTAGTTTTAGAGGGAAGGTGAATTCAGTTTCAGGAATGGTCAACATGAGTGGCCTTTGGTCTTTTGGGAGAGAGATGAGGAGGTACAAGGACCCAAGTGTTTGGAGCTCAGGAGATGATCTGGATTGTGGACAAAGTCTGGATGTTGGCAGATATGAAGCGATGAGTGGTGAGGTCATGTGAACAGGGCAGACTGTCCTGTTGCAGAACAACAAGTTAACACAGCACATAATTTGAAGAGATGGGACTGGAATCCAGGTTTCCCTGGCTGTTGTGGAGGCTGGCCCTGTCCATTCCACTGGGCATCCCAGACCTGAGGAACAGGCAGAGCATATCATGCTGATGGGCTACAAGAAAGGGATTTCTGGAGCTCTATGGTAACTAAATCCAATGAATTGTCCCCTGCCCCCCATATCAGCAGAAATAAGGACAACTTCACGGAGAGACTATATCAATAAAGGCTGGGAGATATTTATTTTAACAAGATCATAAATAACAAAGAAACAAAGTAGGTCCCAGACTCCAGACCGTGCAGCAGGATAAGGGAGAGGAAGTTGTTGGGTGAAAAGTGGAGGGGGCTAGGCATCACCTACGACAGTCACAGAAAAGGTGGGCTGCAGGAGACTGCCCCTCCCTGCCCTTGGAAAAGGTATGCTGGGGCAGCAGGGGGAGGCCGTAGTGCTGTGATGAGGCAACTGGAAGAGGCAAAGATTGAGGATGCTGAGCTAATTCTATGAAAAGTGACATGGGAACCACAATGCTGAAGATAAGCTGTGTGGGTCTAGAAGAAGCAAGCGGGCACTCTGCACACCTCCAGGAACCACTTAAGAAAATGGTTAAATTTGACCCTTAAAAACAACTGCACAGGCTTTAGCTCTGTGGCTTTGTGCATGGGCTGTACTTAACCTGGGTTGCTCTGTGACAGGTGAGGGCTCAAGAGGTCCCTGGAGCAGTCTGGCCTCAGCCCAGGACAGGTGTCCAGACATGTGGGAGTGGGACAGTGGGCTCTCCCCAGATAGGAGGCCATGTGCTTGGACTGGCTGGACCTGATTTTCAGGATGGTTTCTTGTGATGCTATCCACTACACCTCCTTATACTTAAGGATTGGATCCTGGACTCTATGAGTCTTCCAAGCCTGGAAGAGTAAGACTGGGATAAAAAGGTACCTGACTGGTGATTTATTTGGAAGGGAAAAATAAGGACCACCCTATGCATGGCCCAAACCGTGAAGTAGGGCAGAGCTATGCCAAGAACAACATCAAGGAGTAGAGGTCTCTGAGCCTGGGGAGACATTTGAACCAGGTGCATTGCCTAATGCCAGAAATAGGGGCCCACGTGGCAGTTCTGATAAAGGCTTTACCCTAGGTAAGGCAGAGAGAACAGGAAAACCCTGAACAGGGAAGGGGTATGATCTGGGAACCTTTGACTAGGGAGGTTCATGTTGGTCAAAGGCCCTGAAAAACAATGCTTTCGACAGAAATACACAAAAGGGTCTGTATATCTGGAGATGCCCATCTATAGGAAGCCGGTGTCACATGGTCGGGCAGGATGGTGAGGAGGAGACAGCGGCATCACAGTGGCCTCTGGTGCGATGTATTTACAACAGAGCTCAATGTTAAGGGAAGGACAGATAGCAGGTCACTAACAGCCAGGAAACACACTGTGAAGGGTAGAAAGAGAAGGGAAAACAAATGTCACCCTGCCTCCTTCAGTATGCCCTTCCTATTGACCAGCAAGTACCTTGCAGATCTGTCCCACCTCCCACAGCTTCATTCAGGGCTGTACACAGGATCTGCTCTCAGTGTACTGATGATTTGACAAAAGCTCCAAATGGTCTAGGGCCGTGGTCGGCAAACTGCGGCTCACGAGCCACATGCGGCTCTTTGGCCCCTTGTGTGTGGCTCTTCCTAAGCCTTAGGAGTACCCTAATTAAGTTAATAACAATGTACCTACCTATATAGTTTAAGTTTAAAAAATTTGGCTCTCAAAAGAAATTTCAATCGTTGTACTGTTGATATTTGGCTCTGTTGACTAATGAGCTTGCCGACCACTGGTAGGGCCCCAACATTGCTTATTAAGGGAAATCCAGTCTTTACTTTTGATTCCTGGTCAGTCACCTGTTTGGCATAAGGGAGTCACTTACATGTGGCTCACTGTGCCAGGCTCTTGTCATCATTTCTAATGCCTACCCTGCCCTGTCACCCTCACCTCCCAGGCCCTGGTATTCCAAGTTCTCTAACATAAAAGCCATTTCTTCTTCTTCAAACTTCCTGAGGGTGGGGAACGGGTTTCCCTGGACCTTCATCAGGCTGTGGGCTCTGTGAGGTATCAGGGGCCTTCTGTAGCACAGCGAGGAGCTCCATGAGGTGTGGCCAAGACCGTGTGGTATGGGTCACCATGCTTCTCTTCCTCCTCAACAAAGAGCCTAATTGTGTCTCCCTAATCAGATGAAGGACATCCTAGCAGAGAAGCATCCTTTTCCCTCTAGACCAATGGTTGGCAAACTGCGGCTCGCGAGCCACATGCAGCTCTTTGGCCCCTTGAGTGTGGCTCTTCCACAAAATACCACGTGCGGGCACGCATGTACAGTGCGACTGAAACTTCGTGGCTCATGTGCATAAGTCGGTATTTTGTGGAAGAGCCACACTCAAGGGGCCAAAGAGCTGCATGTGGCTCGCGAGCCGCAGTTTGCCGACCACTGCTCTAGACCAATGGTTCTTGCCTGGGAGTGATTTTGCCTTCCTTGGGACATTTGGTAAAATCTAGAGAGACATTTTTGCTTGTCACAATTATAAGTGTGTGGGGATGCTACCGGCTTCTAGTGCATAGAGGCCAGGGATGTTGTTAAACATCCTATAATGCACAGGGCAGTCCCCAACACAAAAGATTACCTGCCCCAAGTATCAATAGTGCTGAGGTTGAATACCCTATTCTGGGTCTCTATTTAGCCTCCACAGCCTGCCCGGCCTTCCTCAGCAGATCTCTCTAAGAGCCTGGGAAAGGACGGATGCCCATCCCAGCTTCCCTAGAGAAGGGCCACCTCAATAAGAAGTGCACATGGGGGTGGGGTGTAGGGTGGTGAGGGACAATTTAATCTCAGCTCAGCAACAACCCACAACCAGAGAGACAGACAAACAATAGCATTGTAGAAACACACATTCTGGGCTCTGTGTTGAGGAAGGCATGGTGACTGAACCAGACAGGGTTAAGGAAGAGATAGTTCCAACTTTGCAAATATCTTTTTGTTGGAGTTGGCCAACACTTTGGGCTCCTTAATCCTTTGTACACCAATAAGCATCTATAGACACAAGCAGCGGACCTTCCCCACACGCCATGTGTGTCTATAGCTGCAAACCTCACCTATCAACTATGGTCACCCAATTTTAAAATCAGACTTGTTAGTGACATCTCTGGGTTTGTAAAGAAAATTATGGTAACTTAAATTTGTAAATATTCCAGCACATATGGGAGAAATGGGGATGGTTTCCGTTTTGGATGCGTGGCAGTTAACTGGTTAAATCTTTTTACTGCTTACCACTGGAATCCACCGACGGACTCTGCAAACCTGTTCCGGATCAGGAAAGTGGCAACAGCTTCAGCTACCTAGAATACAGAGATTTTCCTAGCCATGTGAAGGTTAGCAATGGGCCTCAGCCTTAGAGGTCCTGGGGGCTTCTGCTGGAAGGTCAGACCCTATAGTGAACTCACGGGACCTATAGGTCTTGGAGCTTGAGATCACAATGACCTGGGTACTGCTAGGGTAGAAGACTCATTCCTAACTATTAGTATAATTTAGGGAGCAGTTTCTACCCCAATTATCCCTTTTTCCATCTGGCTTTTGGAGGTAATGGAGAAGTGAAGCTTAAGATCTTCACTATAGGATCCCAGGATAAAATAGCAGGGTGCCAGTAACTTCTCAGCCCACACACAGAAAGCCAAGACCATTGGCAGCTGCCAGGGAGAGGTATGGGAGCTGGTGGAGTTGCATCTGTGTAGGCCCCACAGAAACAGTTGCAGGAACACAGACTGATTTAGAACTATGTTCTATCTTCTGTGAGACCCAAGGTTACTCTCACAGAGGTCCTCACAACTCTCAGTCATCAGCACTGGGCTCACCTTGTCTGGGGCATCCTCATGGACTGCATGGCCACACTGAGGTAGGACCTGCATCTGGAACTTCCCTGGAGAAGAAACAAATCCAGGCAACTTCAGGGACAAAAATGGCTCTCTCCTTACCACCTCTGCAGCCTCACAGGACATTTCAGAAGCCCAGGACCTCTCCCTCCCTCTCTCCCCAAAACTCTAGACTCAGTTGCCAAGCCTTTGAGGAGGATTGTAATATCTATAATTGTAATCTTGGACAAATCATTTTCCTTTCACTTTTTCCTTCTGCAACTATTTAATGTACATATATCTACTTCAGGCCAGACATATAGGAAGAAACGGTTTCCTTTTTTCAGATTTATTATAGTCTAGTCGGGGAGCAAAACACAAGAACCAACATTTTAATGCAACAGGTAGTTCCTATGATTAAACTGCACACATAGTACTGGAATAATGTAAGAAAGGGGGCTTTGTAATCAAATAGGGATTCAGGGAGGCTTCCCACGGAGAAAAAGCCTACACAAAGGAAAGGAGGATGAAACAGTAGTTATTCCTAGAAATAAAAATTTGGCATGGTGCTTGTGAGAGTTAATAATGAGGGTGGAAAAGTAAGCAAGGACCATAACATTAAGGGTTTTGCAAGCTATGCTAGGATTTTGAAATTTATTATTAAAGTTACCATTTGAGTGCTTAACTATATGCCAAACACTGTACAAATAAGGACACTGTTTTGTAGAACACTGTAAGCTCACAACTAATATGATCGTTATAAGGAGTTAACAGAGATGACTGATAAAGCAAGATCTCTGAGCAGACTAAAAGATATGGGACCAGGGCTCCCCGAAGCAGAGAGAGCTTCAGTGTCTCCATTTACAAACAAAGCGAGTGCACTCTGACAGCTCCTTTCTCTCTTTTTTAATAATTCTTTATTGTTGAAAGTATTGTCAATTCTTTATTAACCCCCTCCAGTCCGCCCCTTCCCCCTCCCCTGCCCCAGGCCTTCAGCACCCTATTGTCTGTGTCCATGGGGTATGGATATATGCATACAAGGTCTCTGATTACCTCCAACCCACCCACCTTCCCCCACCTCCCCTCTGAGATTCCGCACTCTGTTCCATGCTTTGAGTCTCTGGATCCACTTCGTTCATCAGTTTATTACTTAGATTCCACATATGAGTGAGATCATGTGATACTTGTGTCTTTCTCTGACTGACTTATTTCACTTAGCATGATACTCTCCAGGTCCCTCCAGAGGAGATAAATACTCGGTTCTGAATTATTCATAGATTGCTGACTTTCTGGATTGATTGTGCAAGCCCCTCCTTTTATTGATGTCCACCTTCTATTGACAGACATCTACCCTGGGAGAGAAATGAGATGAAACTCTCTTTCTTTTCATTGTAAAAAGCATTTGAATTCCTAAGGTGTGATAATGCCACCCAGCCATCCACAGTCAAGGTACACATTTTCATGGAGGATGTTCCCACTCTTGAATAAATTAAAACAATTTTTTTCTTTTAATTAAACTTTCTTCTATAACTGTTTTCTTGTTACTTAAAAGCTAGTGTTTTTTAAACTACTTCCAAAGCTTTTCAAGCTGTATATGTCCTTGGAATGAATTTATAAATAAGAATTGAGCCCGGCGGGTGTGACTAAGTGGTTTAGCATCGACCTATGAACCAGGAAGTCACAGTTTGATTCCAGGTCAGGCCACATGCCCGGGTTGTGGGCTTGATCCCCAGTACAGGGCGTGTAGGAGGCAGCTGATCAATGATTCTCTCTCATCATTGATGTTTCTATCTCTCTCCCTCTCCCTTCCTCTCTGAATCAGTAAGAATATATTTTAAAAAGACAGAGAGAGAGAGAGAAAGAAGAGTATATATGTTTGTAAATAAGAAAACATGTATTTGATGCTCTAAGAAAGTCTTATTTTCTTTCATTAAAACTTGTGCAGTATAGGGACCTCAACAGATTTTCTTAATTTGAATAAAGTTAGAGGGAAAGGTGCTAATTCAGAGTTCCTTGGGAAAATGTGTCACATATATTTTTTTATGTTTATTTTTTTTAAATCAAAAACTGAAATATTTTCTATTCAGAAAATATATTTGGATCTAAATATCGTCTGTAATTTTAACCCTAAAATATCAATTTAAATATTTTAAAAATGGTTGGGATGTTTGTTTTTTTAAATAAGTTAGGTTACTGGAGTTCTACATGTTACTGGATCACCTGGGGTAATTTTCTGATTGGAAAATTAAGAATTATGGTCAGAGGGGAGGACATGAGAATTTTTAAAGAACATATTCAATTTACTTTAGAAGCCGAACCTCTCTTATCATGTGACTTGTTTTGTATGTTTGTTAAACTATATTATCACATAAGCATTGCTGCTATTGGGACAAACAGTGACAGTGATAGTTGATTCAGGTCATTTGAATGTCCACTGTGTTTTAATTTGTATGTTCATTTTGACTCTGTCATATGCTCAAACTTTAGTGGAAGTCATGAGAAACTATTATTTTTGCCTGCTCCCTCCTTTACGTTGGAAATATTCTTTTTTACTCAGAGGGACCTTAACTTTGATGTAAGGGATTGTTTCCGTTGCCAACTTTTGTTTTCCTTGCCAAGTAAGACAGTTGCTGTGAACTCTTCAGTGATGCCTTCCCCAGGATATTTGCAGATGTGGTTGGGAAAAGTCACCTTTGCATGTCAGGTGCTGGGGTGCTGGGGTGCAGCTTCGCCTGCACCCTGGCTCTCCGATCGCAATGCAGCTCTCTCTCCCTCCGATCACCATTGTGACCACGGGGCCGCAGACCAGGCGGCACCCCTGGGCCTCAGGGGTGCCACCTCGCCTGTGCCCCGGTTCCCTCTCCCTCCGATTGCCATGTGATCACGGGGCCGCAGGCGATCACTGGCTGGGGGGTGGGCAAAGGCGGCCCCGGTTCTCCGATCCAGGGCCGGGGGGCAGGGCAAAGGCAGCCCCCGGGCCGCCTTTGCCCTGCCCCCTGGCTCTTGCCTGCTGCCTGGGTTTCCGATCACTGTTCTTCCATCCTTCCCCTCTCGCCTCCCATCATTGCGCCTCTGTATGCAAATTAACCGCCATCTTTGTTGGTGGTTAACCGCCATCTTTCTTGGCAGTTAATTTGCATATCACCCTGATTAGCCAATGGAAAGCGTAGTGAAGGTACAGTCAATTACCCTTTTTGTCTTTTATTAGATAGGATGCCATTGGTGCTTGCCTCCCCAGGAGTGTGTCATTTCTGTAAGGACTCCGGTTACTATCATTACTTGCTATATATCCCTAATAGGGTTCAACACAGGGCGAGACAATGAGCAAGTTAATAATTTAAGCAAATGATTTGATAAAACATATAACTCCCAGGATTAATGACTAGGGATGCATTTTCATTCCTATTTGAAAGAATGGGCATAAGGAACCAAGGAGAACTCACACATACTAACACTATAGCCAATACACATAAAAATAATGTTATATGGGCAATCCTCACAATAATTCTATGAGGTGGGCATATTCCAAACCCTCCCCTGTCATCTTACAGATGAGGAACCTTAATTTTAGAGAATCTAAATTATTTACCCAAATTGCACTGTGAGTGAGCACTGGGTTTCCAGGATTTGATAACTAATTCAGTTGGTTTAAACACAACGCTGGAAAGGCTGAGGTTAGGAATTTATGCTGAGTTAGCCATTTCTCTTTGTTTTATCGAATGTCCCTCATCACAGCCATTTAATCTCCATACCCATGAGATACTTTGAAAGAGAAGGTGGCCTTGGCATAATCCTTACTGGAGAAACAAAAGAGCATCTAATGAGGAATCGTGACTGCTTCTTGAACATAGTGAAGCTATCATCTGTCAGACTCTTACTTCACCCACATTTTCTCATTTAAGCCTCACACAACTGTATTGAGATATAGCATTATCTCCACTTTATAGATTTAAAAACAACAACTCGGATTAAAGAAATCAGCAATTCATTCAGGCCACAAAACCAGTAACAGGGAATCAAATCAAGAACTATCTGATTCCAAGGTTGGTGATCAACACTGGTTCCAAATGCGAGTCTAGTCCAGATCAACTGCTTTCAGAGTATCAGGTGCTATGTTTGATTCTTCTGTCTGCCCAACAGCAAGCATAGGTCTTGCACAGAAAGAGTACTTAGGAAAGGTTTGCTTGAATTAAATTCAAGGAAAGGTGTTTAAGCTCAGAATTACCAACATCAGAATTACCAATCGCACAGCCCCAGCCCAGAATTCTTCTCCAGGCTTCAGATCACTATGTAGTTGGAGAAAGAGATAGTATGAAGGCCTGGGGCCAGAGTTTGATAAATCATTCTGGAGTCTTTGAACAACTATTGTGAGGAAATATAACCCCCTTTCTCTGTGGACAGCTTAAGAACAGCTAAAAGAACAGTTTAAGGGGCCTATGAAATATCTAAGTGGAGCAGAGGTGCATGCTAAATCTGGGTCTAACTCTAAAGCTCAAGCTCTTTCCACTGCATCTCAGCATCTCAG
Organism: Myotis myotis; assembly: GCF_014108235.1. Lineage (NCBI taxonomy): Eukaryota > Metazoa > Chordata > Mammalia > Chiroptera > Vespertilionidae > Myotis > Myotis myotis. The sequence goes on from NW_023416314.1 coordinate 39,138,994, forward strand.
AATATTAATTTGCACATGACTGCACCTTTCTGTACCTTCAGAGAACCACCTAGGACAGCGATTTTCAACCATTGTGTCATAAGAATTTTTAAAACATGCAATACCTGACTATTTACTCAGGGGCCCTGACCTTTTTCAAAACCCTTAGATTGTCAAATAAAAAATGACAACAGCCCTAACTGGATTGCTCAGTTGGTTGTAGCATCGTCCTGTACACCAAAAGATTGTGGGTTCGATTCCAGTCAGGGCACCTAGGTTGCAGGTTTGATCCCCAGTTTGAGAGCTTATGGGAGGCAACTGATCAATGTTTCTCTCTAATATCTATCTCTCTCTCTCTCTCTCTCTCCCCCCCTTCCTTCCTCTCTATCTAAAATCAATAACAACATATCCTCTGGTGAGGATAAAAAAAAAAAAAGACAACAGCCAATACAAAAATAGTAGTCTGGTGCAAATGAATCAAAATTATACCTTTTTTCTTCTTTTTTGTTAGATCACAAAAAAATTATTTTTTTGGTGTGCCGAAGAACTTTAGTAATTAGTTTATGTGTGCCATGTGATAAAAAAGTTGAAAATCACTGGCCTAGGGATATCATTTCTTGATGTCTTACCTTGCATTTGGCCAATAGTCAGATCTTTATCCAATCTATCAACACCTAGAAAAAAATAAGAGAATCCATAAGTAGCTTACTAGAAAAGGCCATGTGAAGTAGGTTTTACTGTTCAAGTATGATGTAAAAATCGTTGCAAAGTTGTAAATATGATGACATTCTCAATTCATGTTAATGACAATCCTAACTCCCTAAGGGTATATTCTCACCATACGAAGCTTTCCAGGCAATCAATTTGCTCATTTAAACTGGTTTCTGAAAACAGGGTTTTACTTTTTAAAAGTTCCATTATACTCAGAATATCCTTACACCACTCTAGGAGAAGGACTTGGGCTTGACCAGGTACAGAGGCCAGGCCAGAATCAGGCCATCCCCGGTGGATGCTTATGCTTCATTAGGTTTAGGGATCTGGTGTGGGGAAGAAAAAGGGCACAAATGAGTGAGGATGGTATTTCACCTTGGAAGTCACTACCCATTTGGTGAGTATTTACATATAACAAGAACATACGCAGATGACCATATACCTACACTGCTATGAACTGAACTGTGGCCCCCCCCAAAATCCATATGTTGAAGCCCTAATCTGTAATGTGACTATATTTAGCAATATGGAAGTAATTATGATTAAATGAGGAAGTAAATGAGTTAAATGGGGTCATAAGGGTGGGGCCTCCATCACATAAGATTAGTGTCCTTATAAGAATAAACATCAGAGAGCTTGCTCTTGCTTTCTCTCTGCCAGGTAAGGAAACAGTGAGAAGGTGGTTGTTTGCAAACCAGTAAGAAAGCTGTCACCAGAACTCAACCATGTTGGTACCCCGATCTCAGACTTTCAGCCTCCAGAATGAGAAAATGAATTTGTTGTTTAAGCCACCCAGTCTATGGTTATTTTGTTATGGCAGCCCAAACGGACTAATACAGGCACATACACACTTACCAGCCAAGAGCAGCAATTTAGGAATAGGACAACTAAGAAAGAGATTGGATAAGCCTCGGAACCAGCCATCCCAGTATTTTTCAGTTTTTGCCAGTTCAATCCTCCAAGTGTATGGATGGTCTTTCTTGGTCTGGAGGAATAAGAGAAAGTTCTGAGTCTCTGAGGGCAACCCCTGGAGGAACAAGATAAAAACAAGGTCCCTGGGAAAAGGAAAGGGGAGGAAACTAGCACTTATTAAGAACCTACAATGTCCCAGACATTTTAATAAACATTTAATTCTTTTAACAGCCTTGTGATATATTGTTATTTCTGTGTTTAGATAATGAGAAGTTTACTTTTACTTCTATTAATTCAGTGAACTTGGGGCATTTTCTTAATATAATAAGGCTAGTAAATGGTAAAGCCAAGACTGAGTTTCTCTATATTTAGCGAAAAAGAACACACCATCAAAAGGATAATTAAAAAAAATGATGTTGCAGTATGAAAAAAAATGCTTACGATATATTAAGTGAAAGAAGCAGAATACAACATGTCATCTACATTACGATTACCACTGGAAAAATGTGGTATAGTTTAGGAAAGAACTGGAAAGGAAAACTGAAAATACGTTGATTTGTTAGTAGAGCATTTTTCTTACATTTTCATTTATGATAATGATATAATGTTCCTGCAAAAGTAATTTAAAAAAGGAAATCTGACGCAAATATAACAAAATGTCAATCTCTGTTATATCTCAATATAAAGCAGATGGATGGGCGTGGAGTATTCACTCATGAAATGCAAACTGAACAAATAATTCTCTATGCTTTCCTGCATCATTAAAAATTGGAAATATTATAACTGAAGTAAATAATTGGGATACTGCATCAACCACAAGATGAAAATCTAGAAGTGAACATAAGACAGCAATATATTATATTAAAGATCACTGGATGGTTAAGATGTCCATATTATCCACAGAAATCTGCAGATTCAATGCAATCCCTATCAAAATCCCAATGGCATTTTCCCAAAAATATTCATAGGGAATTTCAAGGGATCCTGAACAGTCAAAACAATTTTGAAAAACATCAAAACAATTTTGAAAAAGAAAAAAATCAGACTCTTTGCTTTTAAAACATTACAAAGCTACAGTGATTAAAACACACTCTGAACCATTCCCTACACCATCCTTCCAAGAATGCAGGCTTTAAATCACCTCCATGTCATCTTCCTTCTTCCTCTTGTTAACTGATTCACTTCCTTCTTCATCATCTTCGTCTTCCTCTATGATTCCTTCCACTACAGATTTTGAGCCTTCTGGACTTGTAATTCCTTCACACCTAGATTTTTTAAAAAAGTGCTGTCACAAACCTCTCTTGTATACACAAATTATCTCAGAAATACTGAAACTTATGCTCTTTTATAATCAAACTAGAGGCCTGGTGTACGAAATTCATGCATGAGTAGGGTCCTTAGGCCTGGCCAGCAATCAGGGCTGATTGGGGCCTTTCTTCCCCCGGCTGCTGGCTGCTAGCCAGGGCCTTCCTTCATTCCGTGCCGTCCGCTGGTGGTCAGTGTATGTCATAGCAAGCAGTCGAACCCCCCCGGTTGGTTGAACTCCCGAGGGGACAATTTGCATATTAGCCTTTTATTATATAGGAGGGTGTTAGTTAAAACTTAACAATGCTTCTGGGAGGATGAGAAAAATGTGCTTTTTAAAATGTACAAAAGTAGCCCTGATCGGTTTGGCTCAGTGGATAGAGCGTCAGCCTGTGGACTGAAGGGTTCTAGGTTCGATTCCAGTCAAGGGCATGTACCTTGGTTGCGGGCACATCCCCAGTAGGGGGCGTGCAGGAGGCAGCTGATCGATGTTTCTCTCTCATCGATGTTTCTAACTCTCTATCCCTCTCCGTTCCTCTCTGTAAAAAATCAATAATAAAAAAATATATATTTAAAAATAAATAAATAAATAAAATGTACAAAGTAGACTAGAACTGTGGAAGGTAATGACCAACATAAAACTATACTACAAGAGATGGTTTCCAGTTCTGGTATCAAAATTGACCCACAGAAGGGAGTAATCACTTGGAGTTTTATTGACATTATCCTATGTAAATCCTCTTAACAATCCTATGAAATAGGCCTGAAGAGTTAAAAAATAGTCCAGGATCATCTAGCTCATGAGTAGATGAAGCTAGTAGGCAAATGCAGGCCCAATTAATTCTAAGGCAAAATGCATTTCTATTATACCCTGCTTATAGTAGAACAAGGCTCAACCAAATCGTAAAAAGCTCCCACTTTTCAATTAGCTGATAGAAACTGGCAATTACAGTAATCATGACAGCTGAACCTTGCAAATTAGAACATCTGGTCCAACCAATTATTATTGTTGTGTTTCCTCTAAAAACATTATCTCTTTATTATGCAATTAGGTAGAAAAAATATTATTTTATGAACAGCTGGTGCCATAGTTACTTTTAGCGAGAAGTTATTGGAAAAAATATATTGACGAATGTTAGGGGTAAAAATCCCAAGGGTCTGGCCCAGCCGGCGCAACTCAGTGGTTGAACATCGACTTATGAATCAAGAGGTCATGGTTCAATTCCTGGTAAGGGCACATGCCCAGGTTGTGGGCTTAATCCCCCATGTAAGGCATGCAGGGGGCAGCTGATCAATGATTCTTTCTCATCATTGATGTTTCTATCTCTTTCCCTCTCCCTTCCTCTCTGAAATCAATAAAAAATATTTTTAAAATTTATTTTTTAAAAATCGCAAGGATCTGGATAGCAGCTAGTGCCAAGGTCTGCTAGGCATGGTACACAAGAATTTGTTTGAAAAGGAAAGAGAAGGGAGGAGAGAAAATAAGCAAAAAAGAGTGGGATAAACTGAAGGTCAGTGAACTTCAGTGGTGGATTTTTAAAATGATAACTTCTCTTTCTCCTCTACCCAACTTTCAATGAAGCCTATGGTCACAAATGTTTCGTTAGGTGGGGGTTTCTATTGAACTTGAAGTATCAAGTTTCACATCTAGGGCAAAGGACCATAACAAAAAACAACATGTACTTTGGATTTCCATAGCTATGAACTAGGAGATTCAAGAGAATTTCACTTAGATGAAGAGGGCAGAAATGTTACAGCTAATATCTATGTGACAATTAAAACACATATACTCTTACATACACAGATTTACAAATTAAGAGAAAACATTACTTAAGCTTACAAATAGTAAAATTTAAAAATCACTTAATTACCTGCACACCAGCTATGTAACTTCCTTACAAAATGCTTTACCACTGCTTAGACAAGTCAGATCTCAACATATTTAGGCACTGAAAAGTGGACAATTTCACAAATTACTCAAAGCCTCTGCTATGTGTCTGCCAAATAGTACTACTCAAATTATACTTTTAGTCATAAAATCCATAATATAGACCTTAGAGTAAAATACATAGGAGTTTGAATCTGAGCTCTGTGATTCACTAGCTATGTGATCCTGAGAAAACCACTCTACTTTTCTGGACTTCTATATCTTCACTTATAAAATAATACTTATCTTAAAGAGGTATTGTAAGAATTAAATGAGATAAAGCAAATGAATTAATGAATCCAGGTAATGACCATCTATGGCTGCTAACATTCAAAAAAGAGACAAGAGACATTATTTACTTTCTGATGGCATTAAACAATATTACCTATTCTTAAAAACAAAAAAACAAAACAAAATAAAAACAAATAAAATCTCTGGATCTCACTAACAATTTACAGACAATACAGGGAACAAAGGAACATGTTAAATTACACCTTGAAGAATCAACCAGCAAATTCAGATTGTGGGACATTCTACAGAGCAAACAACCATGTTTCCTCAACATATAAATTGCAAGAAAAAAATGAGAGAGATAGAAGTGGAACCTATAGAAAGCATACTGAAATCATACAGAGGAAATTGTTTTTGTCTAGAATTTGTTTCACAATATTTTGTGCTTAGGGGAAATAAATAGGGGTACAGATAAAACAAGACTGGCCATGAGTCAGTAATTGTTAAAAATGGGCAACGGGTACACTGGATTTCAATGTATTATTCTACTTTTATATGTCTAAGAATTTTCAATATTACAAGGTTTTAAAAAATGAGATAGTGCATATAAAATACCTTTCACAGTGCCTAGCAAATAGCACACATTCAATAATGCCATTGTCATTACCATCAACTCTTATGTTTCCTGTCTGTTCCATTGGGCAAAATTTTCTCAATTCACCTAAAGTTTCTTTTGTGACTACATGGCAATATCAAGGGCTCATGTAACCCTATCCCGGAAGATCAATGGAGCTAAATAATCTTAGTTCAACATTAGAATCTGGCTTTCATTCAGGTTATGCTAAAGCTTTTATGCTGTAATTTCCTCACAACCATTATTGTTTTAGAAGGAGACTGTTATCAGAATAAAACCATACTGCCCGCACTTAAGTGGACACTCAATTTCTTATTTTTGACTTGAGAGAGACAGAGAAACATTGATTTGTGTTCCAGTTATGTATGCCTTCACTCGTTGATTCTTGAATATTCCCTGACTGGGGATCAAACTCCCAACCTTGGCATGTTGGGATGATGCTCTAAACAACTGCGCTACCTGGCCAGGGCCACTTAATTTTCAATGTCCATTCTCTGGGATTTTTCACCTTTAATACCTAGAGTTGTACTGATAAGGTAATCCAATACTATACTGAAGGCACTAATTGGTCTTGGGATTTCCTCAAAAAAGAGAAAGAGAAAATAAAATACAATTGGCCCAACTGAGCTCACTTGTAAAAATTATCAAAAATAATGAAGACATTCACAAGGATGACAGGATAAGTGTATAAGAAAAAGAACAAATTGTAATTTCATCACCATGTTTCATTCTCTAACTAGCACAACAGGGAAAAATAGAACCTACTCTTTGACTTGTCCAACCATGGAGACACGGGCAGACTCCAGATTTCTAATCTGGCCACTCTTCACACTAGAAGAGAAAAGAAAGAAGGGAGAGAGGTTATTCAGCATCCACCTTATCATGTCACTAGGGTCAAATGAGTAATTCTACAGATTCTGTAGGACCTACTAAAAAGTTATGGTTACCACTGTGTGGAGGTTATCACTACTTCCCACTTAGTTATTATGTCTATAAACTGAGTAGTAAAAATTAAGACATTGAAGCCATTTCAGTTCTGCAAATATTTACCAAGAGGATACTATGTGGTAGGCCCATGCTGAAGAAGCATAATTCATTGGGGAGAAAGAAACACAAGCAGATCATTTTAACATAATAAGTCAAAGTTCAAAGGAGTCATCTTTATTTTCAATGGGAAGATTAGAGAAAGCTCCCCAAATGTCCTGCCTAAACTGAGTTCTGAAGATAAGTAAAAGATAAAAGAGGGTGGTCAGAGCATTATTGGCAGAGGGTACACTGTGTGAATGAAGGTACTACAATGTAAAAAAGTCAGCAGGATGACAACTTTAGAGCAGCGGTCGCCAACGGTCCGCAGACCACTGGTGGTCCATGAGGTCTGAAAAGGGCAACTGCTGCTTTAGAGGACAGAATACAAGGAAAAGCAGGGGCAAGCAAAGAGGGAGTGTGACAGGGCCTTGCATGTCATGATATAGACTAGAGCTTAGGAGCTTAGACTCTATCTTAATAGATTAGTATTCCCAGAGTTGTTTAAGCATCTGTAAGGGCCAAGGAAACACTACATGAACCAAGCAGGCCAACAGAACACATTTCTTTAAATCTCATATTTTAGCTTAAAAAAAAATCATGTAAAATTCTAAAGTGCACCCTACTCAATGACCTTGTTTATTATTTTAGTAATAAACAGAAGCAATTAGAACTACTAATTCATTTTTCTACCACAAACTGAATCTACAGTAATACAAACCCACCAGTATTCATGTTCATATAGTCTTGTTTTGATGACAGTTTAATATATGAAATATCTCTGCTCCTATTCAAGGCCAACCATGGGTACTGGCTCCCATGCCCTCTTGCTTATGAGGAGCTTGTTTCCTTTAGTTACCCTATCTCTCTCCTATGTCACCATTTTTTTCCTCTAATGGACATTATAAAACAACCCCTAGCCTTTTAAAACATTTTCAACCCACATTCACTACTAGATACTACCCCATTTCTCTGTTCTCCTAAACAACAAGACTTCTCAAAAGTTATCTCACTTGCTTTCTCTACTATATCACCTCCCATCCTTTCCTCAACTAATATCCCAAACTTTTTTTAAATATTAAATCTCTATTGTTCAGATTACAGTTGTTCCGCTTCCCCCCCCCCCATAGCTCCCCTCCAATCAGTTTCCACCCCACCCTCTGCCCTTACCCCTGCCTGTCCTCATCCATAGGTGTACGATTTTTTTCCAGTCTCTTCCCACACCTCCCACACCCCTTTCCCCCCGAGAATTGTCAGTCCACTCCCTTTCTATGCCCCGGATTCTATTATAGTCACCAGTTTATTCTGTTCATCAGATTTTTTATTCACTTGATTTTTAGATTCACTTGTTGATATGTATTTATTGCTCATAATTTTTATCTTTACCTTTTTCTTCTTCCTCTTCTTAAAGGATGCCTTTCAGTATTTCATATAATGCTGGTTTGGTGGTGATGAACTCCTTTAGCTTTTTCTTATCTGTGAAGCTCTTTATCTGACCTTCAATTCTGAATGATAGCTTTGCTGGATAAAGTAATCTAGGTTGTAGGTTCTTGGCATTCATCACTTTGAATATTTCTTGCCACTTCCTTCTGGCCTGCAAAGTTTCTGTTGAGAAATCAGCTGACAGTCGTATGGGTATTCCCTTGTAGGTAACTGAGTTTCTTTCTCTTGCTGCTTTTAAGATTCTCTGTCTTTTGCTCTTGGCATTTTAATTATGATGTGTCTTGGTGTGGTCCTCTTTGGATTCCTTTTGTTTGGGGTTCTCTGCGCTTCCTGGACCTGTAAGTCTATTTCTTTCACCGGGTGGGGGAAGTTTTCTGTCATTATTTCTTCAGATAGGTTTTCAATATCTTGCTCTCTCTCATCTTCTGGCACCCCTATAATTCGGATGTTGGTACGCTTGAAGCTGTCCCAGAGGCTCCTTACACTATCTTCGTATTTTCGGATTCTTTTTTCATTTTGCTTTTCTGGTTGGGTGTTTTTTGCTTCTTCGCATTTCAAATCTTTGCCTTGATTCTTGCGCTCCTCTGGTCTGCTGTTGGGAATCTGTATAATATTCTTTATTTCAGTCAGTGTATGCTTAATTTCTAATTGGTCCTTTTTCATATCCTCGAGGGCCTCAGTAGATTTATGGAGGGTCTCACTAAATTTATCGGCGGTTTCTAGAAAATTCTTGAAAAACCTTATAATCGTGGTTTTGAACTATTTCCAGTAGTTTGCTTTCCTCCATTTCTGTCATTTGAGACCCGTTTATTTGTCTCCTCATTTTGGCTGCTTCCCTGTGTTGATAGAGTGGCTTTGTATGCTAGGTGTCCTATAGGGCCAACTGGCTCAGCCTCCCCAATTACCTGAGGTGGACACTCTTGGTGCACCCCTTTGTGGGCTTTGTGCACAGTTTTGTTGTAGTTTAGCCTTGATTATTGTAGGTAACACTGGGAGGAATTGACCTCCAGGCCAATTGGCTGTGAGAATTCGCTGTGTCTACGGTGGGAGAACTTCTGTGCTGGAGACACCCTTCTAGGGCAAGACTTGCTTCAGTGGGGCTTTGGTGCTCAATGAGCCTGCCCCGAGTGTGTCCCTCCCTTATGGATCTGAGGAGTTGTAATCTGGATGGTCCCACTCTGACCACTGGGTACACTGGCTCTTGGATCTCTAAGGAGGTGCCAATTTAGCCTCTGCCTGAGGCTACCCAGCAGGAGCTACAGAGAGATCTGCAGATTCCTCTTCTTTGTTTGGGATTTGGAGGTGCCCAGATGAGGCCCAGCTGTGAAGCAATGCAAGCTGCTGTGGGGCCTTGGGCCTTCTCTTGGAAGTTCTGGGTCTCTGTGACCCAGCTGCAGTTTGTTAGGTAATTTTAGATTGCAAAGGGCCAGGCCATTCATATGCAAAAGCCTCTGTGGACAGCTTGGGTGGGGCGGGGTCTGAGGGAATCAACAGGGCGGAGCAAACAGCTATGGCTGATCCTCAGTCCTGCCCTAAGAGGCCGTGTCTCAGTGTCCCAGTAATCGCTGCCAGCACCTCTGAGAGAAAGCCGCCCTCGAGTTCTGCCCGCTGCCAGACAGTCCAGTTTCTCCCTGTATGAGTCTGGGTCCCCAGAGATTCGCCCACAACTGGAATTCAGAGCTGTCAGGAGCTTGAGACTCCTTCCCGATTGAAAAAGACAACCATGTCCTCAGCTGTCAGCCCTGTCCGCGCACCTCCATACCTCTGCACTTTACTTGCGCACCTCCTCTGAGTCTCAGTGTGCTTTTCTTTCCTTCTAGTTGTAGAATTTCCACTCAGCCAGCCTTCCTGTGGTTCTGGATGATGTCCGTTTTGTCTTTTAGTTGTATTTTGAAGTGGTTGTGCGAGGCAGCAATTTCCAATGTTTACCTATGCTGCCATCTTGGTTTCTCCCCCAAACTTATAAGAGGTTTTTATCTCCCCCTTATACTCTGAGATTTTTTTTTTTTGCAAGGTCACCTCCATCATGTCAATTCTAATGATCATTTCTTAGCCCTCATCTTGGGTGATCTCTCAAGATTATTTGACACAAATGCTCTCTCCCTCCTTCTAGAAACATTCACTAGACTCCCCCCGTTTTCCTTTTATCTCACCAACTGTGCCTTTGCAGTTTCCTTTCTTCAATCTTCCCCCACTTTCCAAGCTCTAAATATTGGCTAGTACTCCAAAGATCAGTTCTTGGATCTTTTTTTCTATCAGCATCAAATCCCTAGGCGATTACATTCAATCTTTTGGTTTTGAATATTATCAATACCAGGAGTGGGGAACCTTTTCTCGGCCAAGAGCCAATTGGATATCTATATATATAAAAGCCTAAGCGACCATTATGACTGGTCGACCGGTCGCTATGATGCGCACTGACCACCAGGGGGCAGACACTCAACACAGGAGCTGCCCCCCTGGTGGTCAGTGCACTCCCACAGCAGGAGCGCTGCTCAGCTGACCAGCATGAGCAGGGCCGGGATGAGCGGAAGTGGCTCCTCCCCAGATCCCCGCAGGCCATGCCAAGGGACCCCACCTGTGCACAAATTCGTGCACCAGGCCTCTAGTAAGTTATAAACTCAATTCAGATATCCAGCAGAGTATAAAACAAAATTAGCAAATATTTTATAGTACTCTCTGATTCTCAGACTCAGAAAGTGGAATCTATAAATCAGTGGCTTTCATAGAGCCCAGAACATTTTCACACTGAATATACAAAAATCTTATCCTATCCAATTTCTGCCACTAGAATCAAGACTCTATCTCAAGCATGTCAAACTCGCGGCCCGCAGGCCACATATGGCCCACAACAAATATTTTTGTGGCCCAGCCAAAATAACAGTATGTAAGAAACGTTTTAATAAAAATTTTGTAACTTAATTTTTACGATATCCTGTTTACATAATTATTAATAACGAACTACAACGTTCACTAATGACTGATTACTATAATTGTGTTGCATTCATTTCCCTTACACACCTTAGGCGCACCATTTCTCTCCACTAATACTAGCAGCGAGTATTTTAGCAGCTGATTGCCACGTCATTAGTCTTGTACTGACTTGTTTGGTGTGCACAACAGGAAATATTTTGCTTTTGGAGAACAAGAAATATAGGTTTATTTGCATTATGCTTATTAATTTGTGTAGTTATTCAGTGTCTGGTAAGTTCATGTTCAAGAAAAAATATTAATTTTTATTAAAATGTTCTATTGTTTTATGTCAACAATTACTCATTTATTTCAGCCCTTTGTATTCAGCATGTTTCTCTCGAAATAAATCTATGTTTCTATGAAAATTGAAGCTTTTTTTTTTGCGGTCCACATAAACTTAAATCTTGTTTATCTGGCCCGTGTTAGCCTTTGAATTTGACATGCTTACTCTGTCTCCTTTAGGAGGTCTGCCATGATTCCCAGGCTGACCTGGGAATCCGTACCTCCTGTGATCCTTCATTGTATTGTTTATGTATTTACTTACTGATGTTGGTATCCCCAACAAGTAAATACATAAGAACTAAGTTTACCGGTAATTATCAGGTACTGACACATCTTAGGTACTTAAAAAACATTTACTGAATAAATTTAAAGTTATTTGGAATAATTTTCTCCCTGGTTGCTACTGGGGAAGCAGGCAGTGTACTCAAGCTACATGTTGAGCTGGCAGCAGCTGCATTCTCAATGCTGTGACTGCTCAAGATGGAGAGATCTTTGATGCTTCTGAGAGAGCGGTAGCATGAACACAAAAGGTAAAAGTGCCCTCACTAAACACACACATCATTCTGGCAAGCCATATTTGGCACGAGACCCTCTGTCCTAGGTAAAATCCCTTAAGATATATTTACCAGGTCCTTAATTTCCATTTGACATCTCTGATTCAGTTAATAGATATGTTCTGCCTGTTAGAGCAGCCAGCAATATGCTATATGCTATGTGAAAGTACAAAAGAAATAGAGAATAGCCGCTGTCCTTATGATGCAGGAAGGGCATTAAGGCAGAAATGAAAATTAACAATATAAGCATATCCCTTGCGGGAGGACTAGAAGCTTTAAGGGGTAAACAGTACAAAATAATTCAGATTTAAAGGTGTCAAGCAATTTTACTGAGGCAGTGATCTATGTGGTTTGGAGGAGTTAGAGAAAGGGTTCAGAAAGGGTTCTGGATATGAATTTTGAATAGGTAGGAAGATGGGATATTAAAGATGTTTTATCTGAAGACTACTCTCTTTGGGGGAGCAGTGATTTACTTATCTCTGAATCTTCACCGTTTAGCACAAAGTGTTTAATAAATATTTAATCAAATAATTGAAGTAATAAATTAATGACTGAATAGCCTTTACTTAAATGAAAGTCATAGACAATTCTGTCAGTGATTTTTATGAAAACCATTTACCCAAAGGGTTTTTACTTATCCAAATAAACTGAGAAAGGAATCCACACCTATCTTTTGTTTCGCCATCATTTTTTCTGGAACACAGAAAGTGATTCTATAACCTTGGAGCAATAGAGGTGGAAGAGGTCTTAGAGTCTCAATTAGTCTAAACTCTCACCTTAGAAATGGGAACAGCTAGATAGCAGGTGATGCATAATTACTAAGATGTAGGAGATACTATAGTATATTAGAAAAAGGATAGATTTTATGCAACTGAGACAAGTCTGAAGCATTTAAAACATTCTTTAAAATTCTGCTCTTTATGTTTTTACCCATGATATTACAATAAAGCTAAGACATGGAATTATTCCTTTAAACTTTGGTACTTTAGTTGATGAAAAAGGAAAGCTCCAGCCTAACATTTAAAATACACACAATAGCCCTAACCGGTTTGGCTTAGTGGATAGAGCATCGGCCTGTGGACTGAAGGGTCCCAGGTTCGATTCTGGTCAAGGGCATGTACCTTGGTTGCGAGCACATCCCCAGTAGGGGGTGTGCAGGAGGCAGCTGATCAATGTTTCTCTCTCATTGATGTTTCTAACTCTCTAACCCTCTCCCTTCCTCTCTGTAAAAAATCAATAAAATATATTTTAAAAAAAATAAAATAAAATACACACAACATAGATTTATGGATTACCTCCATTCAATGGCATTCTCCAGAGACTTGAAGGTTTTAGGACGACCACGTAAGAAATTCTGCATGCTATTAAGAGCATCCATGGCTGTACCTAGATGTTAAACAAAAATTTTAACCATAGCACTTAACATTCCCAAGCATTTACACTTACTGGGGAAATACACACATCTGCCTTCAAGGACTGCAGAATTCAGTGAAGCTTGGAGAAAAAAAGATGCAGTTTAAGAAAATTCAGAAGATTGATGGGATAGCCAGGTTCCAAGATGGCCTCCAGTGATTTCTACTTCCTGGTATTCACTCCTTCCTGTAGTATCCCGACAATGAAAAGGGCTGACTTGTATATGTAATAGTGTGACTTCTAAGACTGGGTCATAGAAGACATGGCAGTTTCTTTTTAAATGTTAAATAAAATTATGGGATATAGATAAAATTAAAATATTATGCAGCCATAAAAGATGTTTATGAAGAGTTTCTTATGTCATGGAGAATGATTAGGTAATGTGGGGTGTTGGTGACATGAATGTAGGTGTAAAAAAAAAGTTCCAGTCACAAAATAAGTAAGTCCTGGGGATACAATGTATAGCATGACTACCTACAATAATAAAAGAGAAAGATGCAAAATGACCATACCTTCGCGATGCTCACCAGCCAATCAGGAGTATGCAAATTAACCCAATAAGGATGGCGAGTTGATTTGCATACACAGGCCCCGAGTGGCCAGGGGTGGGATGCTTGCGTCGTCACCATGGCAATGACGCAGGTGTTCCGCACCGCCCCAGCCCCTCAGGGCTCTGGGCAGCATGGGAAGGCGAAAGGTGGCTCCGGCAGGAGCGAAGGCGGTGCCGGCAGCCAGGGGAAGGAAGGCCCATTCTTGCACGAATCTTTGTGCATCGGGCCTCTAGTAGTTAATAATACTGTATTATATATTTGAAAGTTGCAAAGAGAATAAATCTTAAAGTTCTCATAACAAGAAAAAAAAATTGTAACTGTGTGGTGATGAATATTAATTAGACATATATGGTGATCATTGTGCAATATATACTGAGTGGGGCAAAAAGGTTTATAGTCATGAGGATGCGAACACAGAGTTTATTCTTGTAATGTTATTTATTATTATATTATTTTCCATATGAACTGTAAACCAACTTTTTGTTCCACCCTGTACATATACCAAATCATTATATTGTACAACTGAAACTAATACAAAGTTATATGTCCATTATATCCCAATTTAAAAAACACTTGGAATGCCTTTGCCACAAAATAACATGAAAGTAAGATATAAAAGACAAAGGGACATAATTCAAGATGAGTGAAATCAATAATAAGTTAAAACATGATAATAATCTACCAGGATGGGCTCTTATACTCAAAGATTTTGAATGGGTTAGCACAGGGGTCCTCAAACTTTTTAAACAGGGGGCCAGTTCACTGTCCCTCAGACCGTTGGAGGGCCGGACTATAGTTTAAAAAAAAAACTATGAACAAATTCTTATGCACACTGCACATATCTTATTTTGAAGTAAAAAAACAAAACGGGAACAAACACAATATTTGTATTTGCATGTGGCCCGCGGGCCGTAGTGTGAGGACCCCTGGGTTAGCACAAGAAAACTTACCTTCCACAACATCAATCACGCATAGACCCAGGAGGCTTGGCACCAGGTTGGATGATGCTGTGTGGACTGCAATAGCTCCACCCATGCTATGTCCAATCAGCATAATTGGAGGAGGGAGGTCCCCATACATGGCTTCAATTACATTGCCAACATCTCTGCAAAAAGAAGCAAAGAAAGCTGGGAATGCTCTCTGACAACACAAAAATAGTTTTCTTTCTTAACTCCTTCCTTTGGTCTGTAACTAACAGGCCTAGGCCTGTAAAGGTCTATTGAGTCATCTCGCAAACGTAACTATGCAAAATTCCTAACATGTCCCCAGTATTTGTACACATAGCCACATACCTGGCTCTTATGACAAATGACAGTTTAAGGACTAAGAACCCAAATATTTTTACTTTCCTTTATATAACACTTTCACTGTTCCACACAGTTAGTACTATTACATAATCACACATCTTTAGTTTAAACCTAAGCTTGAAACTCTGCACAAATCATTTAACTACTCTATGCTTTAGTTTCCCCATCTATAAAACAAAACAACAACTTTATTAAGCATTACAATGTAGTGAAGTTTGGAGTCACAAGATGAATTACAGCCCAAGTCTATTTTTTACTATATGGACTTGGATTATTTAACCTTTCAGAGTTTCTATAACTGAAGATAAGGATGTCATTTACTATTCTGAATTGCTGTGAGAATTAACTGAGTGAATGTAAAAATACTTTGAAAAAAGTAAAGTACTATACAAATGTTAATTATTATTTGTCAAGTAAAGTTGTTTGAAGTATGAACATAAATGTAAGTATAGTGTACTGAGAAACTTGAAAGGTGTTTATATTTTTATTGGCTTCTGTCCTAGCCTTTAATTATGAGTAGGTCTGTTTAACAAAGTCAAACCTTACAGCTTTGAAAATGAGAACTAAAGTAGGAATTTTGGCTTTTATTTGGGACAGGCCTTCTTTGTTATAACAATAGTTTAAGTATGGTATATTTCTAGGAACCACTGGCTCTACTGTTTTCTTTTGGGAGTGGCTGAGTCAATCAAGTTCAAAAGACAGTTTTGCCTTGCTTAGTCTCCACAGTATTCAGAATACCAAAGGCAAATGTCATTATTTCTAAAGGAATTAATCTTAAAAACCTCATACAACAATACAAATGTCAATACGGTAGCTACAGCATCTGCAGATAATCTGAATGGGAGATAAGGAGGCCACCAATTTTATAATTGAAAATAATGGAGTTAAATTTAAGGCTAAAATTTTGAGTTACTAACAGATATAATTAAATAAATTAAAGATATAATAAATAAAAGATATAATTAGTAAAATAAAAGGATGCTGTAGAATTTGAATTCAGGTCTCCTTAAAATACTAAGGTGAAGGGTTCTATGGTAGCTGCTTCATGCATGAAGGTGAATAGGGTCTGAAACAAACCAACTTAATATTGTATCTAAGCTTAGGAAAGGAATATTTCATACAGATAAAAGTTGGTTATGATCAATCCCTTGATCATCTATCACCAGGAGAAATGTATCCTTATTAAAGTTAGGCAAAGTATTCAGTCACCAAGATTAGAGCCTTGAGACATGTCCTGAAATTTCAGAGAAATAAAATAAAAATGAAGTAGAGATTAACTACAAATCTAGTCTATAACTGGATGTACCATAATTTTGGTAGTTGCTCTCTAAGGATATTCTATCATACTTGTTAATACTAGGTTCATTTCCTGAGAAGCAGTATAGCATATCACAGACATAACAGAAAAAGAATATCACATTGACCTGAGCTCAAATCTCGGCTCTTCTACTTTCAGTGGAGTTGCATCTTATGTAGTGTATAGGTTCTAAAGTTGATACGTAAGGGGAAAATCATCCTGTCAGTACTACTTGAAAACCCCACTAATCACCCATTAAGAATACACCCATTTTGGGATTTTTGTTTCACAGAATTACTGAATTCAGAAATCATATAAATGTTTTACTGTTTAGTCTATTTCAGCAAGAATCCAACTTATTGGCCATAATCAGTTCTACATGATTTTAATCATTTATTTTCTCTTTAACTTTATTGTGCCAGTTATCAACTTATTATCTCTCAGCCCCAATTCACCTTTCATTGCATATTCTGCACCATTGGACCTGAGGCCTTAAAATGTTTTTCCCTTGCCAGCTAACAAGACATTAAGCTGTGTCAGTAGATGACATAGGAGATGTTGCAGAAAGAAAGGTTTTGTTCCTGATTCATGGGTGTTTTCTTCACAAACTCCTATAACTTACTTGCACTTCCCCAGCACCCAGGTCCTGCAGCACAGGAAACCCCCAGCTCCTGCACCACAAACAGTTTCCCCAGTGCCCAACTTCTCTAGCACTCCAACCCCCATTCCCAATGTTTTTCTTCCCAAGCTTTATTGAGGTATAACTGGTATACAAAGAAATGGTACATAATTAATATACACAATTTGGTAAGGCTGTATATATGTATATATATATATATATATTTGTGTTAACATCACCCAAAAATTACCTTGATCATATCCATCACCTCCAAAAGTTTCCTTGCATCACTTTAAAAAAATATATTTATTTATTAAATTGATTGGGGTGACATTGGTCAACATGAACATATGTTATAAGATCTGTATTTGCACCATATGCCCACTACCCAAAGTCAAATCATCTCCTATCACCTTATTATTAGGACCCTCCTTGCATCACTTTTGTGTGTGTGTTAAGAACACTTAACATAAGATCTACTCTCTTAAACTTTTTATAAAATGTTTTTATTGATTTTAGAAAGAAAGAAAGGGAGAGGAAAAGAGAGAAACATTGGTGAGGAACATTGATCAGCTGCCTCCTGCATGCCGTCTAGTGGGGAATGAGCCCACAACCTGAGCATGTGCCCTGACCCGAAATAGAAACAGAGACCTCTTGGTACAAGGACCGAAGCTCAACCAATTGAGCCACGCCAGCCAGGGTACCCTCTTAATCTTTTAAGTACATAATATCTTACTGATAACTCCTCTTCCTTCTCTTTCTCTCTCTCTCTCTCTCTCTCTCTCTCTCTCTCTCTCTCTCTCTCTCTCTCTCTCTGTCTGTCTTTCTGCCAAACACTATAGTTGAATGATCACAATTGGTCTATTAACTGTGTGATCTCATATAGTTATTCAACCTATCTGAACTAGTTTCTTCATTGGTAAAAAAGTGATAGTATCTACATTACAGAGTTAATAATGTAGACACATTTAAATAACTTAAATAAATTGTTTATTCTTAATAAATGCTTATTTTACACTTAATGAAGCCTGGCAAATAGAAAGGGCACAAACAGCATCTATTATCAACAACAAAATGATGGCCACATGAGTTTGGGTTCTAAAGGAAAAACAGTTTACTCTTGGATTAAAGCTGTTAAAGTAAGTAGGAACAATATATTTTTGGCCAAAGTTGGTCAACTACTTGAGAAGACATATTAAGTATATGACAGAGCATGTATAAAAGCAGGGCCATAAGAATTCTGCTTACAATACAAAATAGTAATTCCAAAACACTAGTCCTATATCAGATTCCTCAATAGAGCTTTATCAAAATGCTAGAGGCCCAGTGCACAAAATTTGTGCACAAGGGGGAGAGGTTCCTCAACCTGGCCTGCGCCCTCTCGCAATCCAGGACCCCTCGAGGGATGTCCAACTGTCGGTTTACAGGCCTAAACCGGCAATCGGACATCCCTCTTGCAATCTGGGATGCTGCATGCACCAGTGACTATATTTTTCATACAGGTGAAAGGCATCTTGCTGTTGTATGGGCAGCTATATTTTTTTGCCCTGATTATAAAAAGTAGTACATAACATGATCCTTCTGAGGCAGTAGTACCATTTCCCCCATCTTATAGATGGAAAAACTGAAGCAGAGAGAAGTAATTGGCTTTGTCACATAGTTATAAGTGTCAGAATCAGGGCTGACCACAAAATGTGCATGTCATCGCTGCATCATCCTGTTGTTTCAGTGTTAGAGTAGCCTTGCCAGATTTTAATTTTTAAATCTAAGAGACTGTTCCCAATATATAGGGTAGGGTTCCTAGGCCTGGCCGGAGATCAGGTCATTCCGCCATTCAGTTGATTTGCATATTAAGGTTTTATATAGATAGATAAATGCCCAGATTGCACTGGTAGAGGCACTAATTCAGTAGGGTGAAGTAGGGCCAAATCATCTTTATTTTAATCACTTGTCAGGTGATTTTGAAGAGTGACCAGGTTTGAGAGCTACTGTATATACTACATTTATTTTTTACTTTAAGGCCTAGGATATAACTATTTTTTCTTTTTCTGTCTTACTACAAAGCTGGACAAAGAATATGGGCAAGATATCTTAAGAACATTTCACAGGGCCTCTTACAGAGAACTACTTTCCAAGCATGGGTCCCCAATTGATATCCAGATTCTATTCAACAATGTCAACAAAAGAAAACTTTTCAAAAGCCAATACAAACTAAACTGTACCTCGAAGAATTTTCAAGTGCTTTATGTATGACCATCACATTAAATATACCAAGAAAGACGAATGTTTAAATAGATTAAATAGTAAGGAGACACCAGATATAAGTAAAAAAGAATAGAGAATTTAGTAAGTATTGTCCAACAATCTCACCAGGAGAGTGGTAAAGGTATGCTACTCTTTATGATAGTAATGAAAGCTAGGTGATGTATAAACAATATTAGATTACTTACTTTGCCATTGTTTCTGCAGACAGATCTTCAGAATTCTTGACTTTTGTTTCACCTAAAATACAACAACCACTGTATTTTAAAAATAAAACTCCCAAGGATAGAAATTATAAATGCAAGAGTATTCTCTTTAAAAAATCTCACCTTTGGACAACGAAATGAAGACTTTATACTTATATAAGGTGGACTTAGCAAAATTTTGTGTTGCATGCACATCTTTATAGTTGTATACCCTAAGGACGATAATTACAGTAGTCTAAAAGTGAGTTATTCACATTCCTTATATATTACCAGCATCCAAATCTGGTTACATTAAAGGACATTTTCTTAGCTAAGCAACAACAAATGTGTGTGTGTGTGTGTGTGTGTGTGTGTGTGTGTGTACGTACTTGTAAAATATTTATAAAAACTGCAAGCTAGAACTTCCCTCAAAATGCCCAAATGGAAAGACCAGGTTATTTGACGGCCACACAGAAATTTGTAATGTTTAACACTATTCAAAGGGCTTGGCAAATATGCCATTCAGTCAAAACTAATTAAGAATTTCACTCGCCCTGGCTGATGTGCTTAGTGGTTGGAGCATCAGGCCATGCACCAAAGGGTCAGAGGTTCGATTCCCGGTCAAGGGTTGCAGGTTTGATCCCTGCCCCAGTCAGGTTGCATGTGGGAGGCAACCAATCGATGTGTCTCTCTCACATCAGTATTTCTCTCCCTCTCATTTCCCCTCCCTTCCTCCCTTCCTGTCTCTAAAAATCAATGGGAAAAAAACAAGTGAGGATTAACAAAAAAATAATTTAAAAAAAGAAAAAGAACTTCACTCACCATGACCTCGCAGATCCAAAGCTACAATCCGACATTGAACCCTGCTAATGATCGCTGCCTAGGAGGAAAAGGAAATATAGTAAGATACATCTGGGTTAGCAAAATTTTCCCATTACCAATAACTTTGTTGAATGACCTGCCATCAGAATTTGAGGATCTCAGGACAATTGAAATAAAACTTTCCAATTTTAAGCAAAAATTTTTAAATGACAATTTTCTGCTTTTTTGGTGCATATGATGGTTTCATCCCAACTTCAAAATATAACTTTCTCTACTTGAATCCCTTCATAAACCTTAACTCTTCCTAGCTTTTCATGAAACACAGAGTGAGCATCTCTAAGCAATGATCCTCTGTATTCTATTAACTGTGATTTTCATCCATATTCCTTGGTTATCTTTTCCCTACTTCGGAAGGGAGATTCCCTAGATAAGGACCATGAGTCAGTTAATATCTTGGTTCAGGATATCACACAAAGTAACATTCAGATCATGAAATAATCCTGAAAGCAGTACAAGTCATAAAACCTACCAAAGATTTACTTTCAATGCAGGAGTACATACAAACTTGTATTGCAGTTAAATAAAAATATATTTTGAAAAGAACATATATGCATAGCCCATGGACATAAACAGTGCAGTGAAAGCTATAGGAGAGGGGGCAGGGACTGGGTGGAGGTGGGCAAAGAGGGGGAAATGGAGGACATCTGTAATAGTGTCTACAATTAAAAAAAAAGAAAGAAAGCATAATATCCTAGGGAATTACAATTTTAGAGGTTTAGATACTGTAAACTCATCTAAAACTGAATGCCTGAGTAAAGCACTTTATCAAGAACTGCACATCTTTTATTTATTCTCATAACCACTCTATTAACTAGATGGTATTATATCCATTTCACAGATTAAGAAACTAGAGCTTGGTAGATTAAGCTGTTTTGAGATTTAAACCTCAGTCTGTTTGAAATGAAAGCTTCTTAAAATTTTTGCTGTTATTATTTGTATACATGTGCCATCTCCATTTTTCCTATCTTTAGGATATATTCACAATTAAGTAGTCCCATTTGACTTAAATCATCATATGAACAAGAGGATAGCATGTATATTTAATTCTCCATTGTATCCATAGCACCTAGCATAATGTCTTGTACAAAGCAGGGGTTTACCAAGCATTTGCTGATTGGCTAATCTTATAAAAGAGTGAACTCTCATTTTCCTATTTGAGTAACCCATCACAATACCTGAGATATAGAATATACCTAGTAAATATTTGCTAACATAAATTGAATTAACTGAAAGAAGCAAAAGAAATCAGCAGACACTGCAGATTCAATTCTTGGCTTTAATCAATTCACACTTGTTTGGTCCCAGACCCCTTAGCAGTGGTTCTCAACCTTCCTAATGCCGCGACCCTTTAATACAGTTCCTCATGTTGTGGTGACCCCCAACCATAAAATTATTTTCGTTGCTACTTCATAACTGTAGTTTTGTACTGTTATGAATCGTAATGTAAATATCTGATATGCAGGATGTATTTAGGTGACCCCTGTGAAAGGGTCGTTCGGCCCCCAAAGGGGTCGTGACCCACATGTTGAGAACCGCTGCCTTAGAGGTACCAAAACTGAAAACAACTGGAGGCTGGCAAAATGTAGCCTGCTGAGGCTGCATGTATCAATGAGCTCCAACTGCTCCTCTGCTCTCTCAGCCAAACTTCAATTTCTGCTTAGTTCTGGATTTTCCCACAGCAATTATGCCAGTCTGTTATACCCATTACTTACTAATGGAGAAGTTATAGAAGCCCTAAGTATTGTATTATCCACTACATATGATAAACTTGATTACAACAACTATAGTAATAACTAATTTATTAAATATAAACAAGAGATAAATAATTCTGAAAAATTAATTTTCTAGAAACCTAAAGCTTACCCTTTAAAACACCATAATTCCCCTCTCTTAGTTATCATCCTTTAATAAATAATGATCACACACACACGTATGCCTTTGTGTTTTTGTTTTTGTTTTTCCTGTTACAAAAGCCAAAGTAGAAATGCTTTCTCTTGACAGTTAATAGAACTTGTTCAGGTGAATCTCTGGGGCCCCCCCCAAAAAACCCACAAAACATTTAATGTAAAAGGGTTTCTACTCAGGTCCAGAAATTTTATAGAATGATAGATAAAGAACATTAGGATATATTCACAATTAAATCCTACAACATGCACTATGCTGGAACACTACCAAGATGATGCTCCCCTTCCTCTGTAGAGGTCCTTGTCTGCTTTGAAATAGTCCCAGTCTTTAGAAGTTCTGCCTTATGTGTCTCAAAAATATGCCTCTATGGTTTCTGCCCTGAGTCTGTACTCTTAGGCAGTGCAGAACTGGTCTTCAGAGAAACATGACACTGGGGGCAGACAGAGGTAGGTTTAAGTTCTGGTGCAGTGAATGGCTGTTATTTCTCTAAATTTTAACGTTCTCATCTGCCTACCCTCACAGAAATATAAAAAGAATTAAATGGGAACATGTAGGTAAGCACTTATCACAGTACCTGGTACATAATAAATGTTTAAAAGTTGTGGTTGATTTTTAAAAAAATTAATATTACAGTTGAAAGCAAATATTATGCCTCCCATGTCTGCTTTTCTTAGGCCAAACATTCAGCTGAATGCTACGGTTTCTAATCCTGGCTGGGCAAGTTTGTTTGCCAATCTCCTCTTAACTTGTGGGATAGAGAACTGAATACAATCTTTGAATTCATCTTTGGAAATTAATGTAAACTTTTTCCTTTAAAAACAGTGTACATTAAAGAAAAAAACAATCTTTAAGTTATAAAATAAAAAACATACAACTGAAAGAAAACCTAGAAAATAGAAAAACAGAAAGAAAGCTTTTCCCATACTGTCCAGAATTATTTTAAAAGGTTGTATAATATTTTGTCTTATAGGTACATACAGTTTATTTAACCATTTACTTATTGTTGGACATTGGGATTGTTAATTTTAGACAAATAGCTTTTCCCATTTTTGGTATTTTTCCTTATAAGTACAATTTCTGTGTTAACTGGTATAAATATTTGATGATTCATCACTGTAAATTACTTTCCAAAAAAGCTCTATTTACAGTGCCACCAGCAATGTTTGAAACTTTCGTTTTCTAAGTATCTTTGCCAACAGAGGATTTTTAAAAAATATATATTAATTTGATATTTAAAACAATGATACCTTTTATGAATCATATTTAATTACTAGTGAGGATAAACATTCTGTTTGTTCTCCATGAACTATTTATTCCTGTCCTTTGGCCTCATGTCTCCTGGAGTTTGTAATTTTTCTAACACATTATACAACTTGTTTATGTATCAGTTATATGTAAATGACTTACTGACATTTGATAAAGCCTTTAGGAAAATTACATACTTTTCTGCTTTCTTGAATAAGAGACAATGAACAAAATTTAATCTTTTAATTGTTAGGAGTTGGTATTAACTTATTCAAGGAAGAACTACTGAGCATCAACTCCATGCCAGGCTCTGTGTGCTAGACCTATAGGGTGAATAAGGCACAGATCTGCTCTCAAGGTTCTCATGATCTAGCATCAATCACAGTTGTTCATCTCTTCCTTTGGCTGCCAATATACTTGTCCTCCTGCTATGCAAAGGCCTTTTTGCTTCTATTTTATTGCCTTTTTTACCAAATATCATCTGGGCAAAGATCTCAGGGAAAATCTGCCTCTCAGGATGATGAAACACTTGAGCTTATTCCTGCTATTCGCCACAGCTGCCTTCTGGATTCACAGACACAATTCAAAGCACAATCTCATATCAACGCATTCAGTGGGCTGGTACTCTGCAGGAATAACAAAAAAAAAAAAGGGCAGGCAAATTTAACCAGCCAAGTCCAAGCTATTATTAAGTCAATTGAGTGGTAGAGAATTCCCTTGGTTACACAAGTAAACCAGGTAAGCAACTGGGACACAGTGATTTATCTACAAAAGGAGTTTCACAAAGTGTGAGAATCAGTAGACACTTCAGATTCAATTGTTTCAGAAAAAAGGAATCAAGTGGTCAAATACATTTAGGAGACATAGTTGAAATTTAATAGACTTCGAAAAACATCCTAAAGGCTTTAATAAAATACTGATATGCAGGATGAATTTCCAAGAGAGAATAAGAAAAGGATATCATATGTAATATTGCTCGAACTCATTTAATCACAAAATCCCTATTTCATTAATTTCTCATGGAATTTGTAATCTGTAGAATATATCTTTGTAAAAGAGATATCTTCTACAATAACAAATATAATAATATCAGCAGCTATTTATCAATCACCTCCTCTATGCTAGGCACTTTCCATGTTATTTCATTGTTCCAATCAATGGATAAAAATATTTAATATCAATACATGCCAACAAATAGCTTATTATAGTATTTGTACAAGGCTTTATAATCTACAAAGTTTTTATATTCATTATTTCAAATAATCTTCAAAGAAGCCTTGAAGTCTAAAGAGACTGTATTTAGAGAATAAAGGCTTATGTGGCTTGCTCAAGGGCTAAAATGACTTTCACGAGGATGTATTACGAGTACTGGTAAAACTGGAGCTAGAAATCACATCTTCTGAACTCCACTTCATTGTTCCTTCTTTTAGTGTCAAAAGCAATAGCTGTTTTGTGGGAAGTATGTTCTCTAGCCCTACCTGGATCCCTCATCTCTAAGGATTCTGAATGCTCAAAGAGGTAATGTTACCTCTGATTTTCCACCAGACTATAAAAGAGTTGCTCAAAGTTCAAAGAATACAGTGAAGCCACCTCTAGCCTACATATGTAATTCTTATAAATTTTATAAAACCTTGTAACCCATTAAGAACTATCCTTGGTTTTCCTATCCACAGGCTACTTTTTGCCAAATTTCTTATGAGGCAGTCTGGAGTCACTATCCCTAGCAAGTTTCAGTACAGTTATCTGAATGTGACATGACAATTAAGACAGTGCCTCTTTCCTTACAAGTCTTCAACATGTTAGCTGCCCCGTGACAGTGTATTAGCTTAGAGCAGAGCCAGGCAAGTCATGGTACATGAGCCACTTCTGGGGGCTCTGACTTTGGTTCAGGGCAACTGGAGTATTTTTTATTACTATAGCTGCTACATTAGGAAAATGATGCTATTATTTGTTCATTTCAGAAAAACATCCCTGAGCATACAATATGTGATAGGTAAAAATAAACTATGATCTTTACCTCTAAAAAAGCTTACAATTGACCTAGCCCCTGGTCGGCAAACTACGGCTTGCGAGCCACATGCGGCTCTTTGGCCTCTTGAGTATGGCTCTTCCTAAGCCTTAGGAGTACCCTAATTAAGTTAATAACAATGTACCTACCTATATAGTTTAAGTTCAAAAAATTTGGCTCTCAAAAGAAATTTCAATCGTTGTACTGTTGATATTGGGCTCTGTTGACTGATGAGTTTGCCGACCACTGCCCTAGTCAGTTTTTCTAAGTGGTTAGAGTGTGGGCCTGCAAACTGAAGGGTCGAAGGTTCGATTCCAGTCAAGGGCATGTACTTTGGTTGCAGGCACATCCCCAGTAGGGGGTGTGCAGGAGGCAACTGATCGATGCTTCTCTTTCATCGATGTTTCTAACTCTCTATCCCTCTCCCTTCCTCTCTGTAAAAAATCAATAAAAATATATATTTTTAAAACCAGGTGATATTTGGCCTACCATAATAAATACATACTCTCTCTCTCCTCCCCTCCCCTTCTTCCCTCCCTTCCACTTTCTAAGAAAAGTCAATGGAAAATATATCCTTTAATGAGGACTAACAAAACAAAACAAAACAAAAAAACTTACTATCTAGTAGAGGAATGTAAATGTCTAAAGCTATGCTACTAAGAACCTGAAATGTGGCTAGTCCAAATTGAAATGTGCTATAAGTATAAAAGACACACTGGATATCAAAGACAGTATAAAAAATAATGTGCAATATCTTAACAGTAACTTTTAGACTGATTACCTGTGGGAATGATAAGATTTTGGGTACAATGGATTAAGTAAAACATGTTAAAATTAATTTCACCTGTTTCTTTTTAGCTATTTAATATCCCTACTCTGAAATTTAAAATTACATATATGACTGGCATTGTATCTTTATTGGACAGCACAGGTCTAGACACATGAAAGAGCCTGGCACTTATGGGCAAATCATACAGCTATATCCTAAAGCAAGAGATAGGAAGTAGCAAACAAAGCAGGGGACAAATCATTTAATAACAGTTGAATAAGAACCTATGTGTCAAGAATTGTTTCAGGCATTTGGGAAACAAGAAAGAGTAAGACATTACCCTGTTCTCAAGGAATTCATATTCTAAAAGAAGAGACCAGATGGTGATTTTATACTTAATCCCAATAATCCTGCCAGAAACAAAATGATTATTCGGAAGCCTCTTCAGCTCCACACTCGTCTGGCTCTGGGTACCTAGTGCTGCATTCCCAACTGCTCCCATTTTCTGTCCCTCAGACTCCCTAGTGGTAAACAGAGGACGTATGTATATCTGCTTGATACACATAAGATATGACAATTTTACTTTACATAGGAATATTGCCAGTATCTTCCTTAGCAGTATCTCTCTTTACACATGGACCACCCCACCCCAGAGTCAAGGATATTAGGAAGCATTCACACAGATACACATTCACACAGATACACATCCTCTATTCTAGACCAGGTTATTATCAACCAAATATTGCTTACTTCCTAATAGCTCACAGGTACCATTAAGTGCAAAGCATCATTTGTAAAAAAGAAGGATTATTTCCCAAATACTTATGGGACATCTCTATGTATAAAGTACAATAGGCTCTATGAGGGAGATAAATAAAAGATAGACATTATTTCTATTTAAAGCACCTCAATAGAATATGTCTGCTTCTCCATTACTTAGATCACTGAAATACAGACCCCCACTTTTGACAAGACACAAATTCCATCCCCCTCATCGCAATGAAATATCTGTAAAACATTTTACAAACCGTTTGAAGAAATCATGCACTGAAGCTCACCCCAGTTAAGAACCTTTACCTTAAAGAACAAGTGATATTTGGCCTACCATAATAAATACAGAATCAACTCACATCCATAACCTTCTTATAATCAAGCCAAAGAGTGAGCACAAAAGGAAGAGTTAGGCTAGTAAAATTCATCCAAAATTAAACAATAATTGCATTTATATCAACTTCTACTATCAACTACTTACCGTGAACACAGCCCAGGAAAGGGCGGAATGGCCTCCTCCATGCAAAAGGAGTAGGACTGGACCCTCTGAACCACTCTTATAAACTCGAAAAGAGTATGAATAGTTAAAGATAACATATCTAAACTTTGTTCATTGAAGTTTTTGATTAGTCATAATAATGCTGATTAGAAAACTAACTTATGCAGCATGAAGTTACATGTAAAGCTGCAGACTTCTAAACTTAAGAGATACTTCAATGTAAGTTTCTGGCTTTGAAGCATGAGACCAGTATGACTATTTTATCAATGGGGGGAAAAATGCTTTCCTTTGCGCGAATGAGAACATACCCCTGGTTTCTAGACACAAAAAACCAGTTCAATTCACTTCACTCATGAAACTTTACCCTGGGCCCTTAGGAAATATACCAGTTTCAGAAATTTAATTCTTAATCCCTTCCCCATGCATTAGACAATTATAGCCACATAAAATACTGGCATTGACTTATAGGTAATATTCCATGCCACACACAAAAACAGGTGGAGAATAAAAATGAAATAAACAATAGTAATAAAGAACATTTTAGGAACTACTACATAAGTCTTCTACTTAAACAATATTATAAGCTTACTAAAGAATAAGCCATTTTGCAAAGGATATATCCTTGCCAGTTTCATTCTCTACTTCTACATCTTCCATGGACTCAAAGTACTGACTCCAAGAAACAGGGGAAAAATCCCGTTTTCTTCCAGGGCTATGGAAATAAAAAGAGGAAGAGAGATTTCAAGTAAAAAATAGTTATGCATTAAATGATTAAAATCTTTTTTTAAAAAATATATCTTTATTGATTTCAGAGAGGAAGGGAGAGGGAAAGAGAGAAACATCAATGATGAGAGAGAATCACTGATTGGCTGCCTCCTGCACGTCCCCTAATGGGGATCGAGCCCGCAACCCAGGCATGTGCCCTTGACCAGAATAGAACCTGGGACCCTTCAGTCTGCAGGCTGACGCTCTATCCACTGAGCTATCCACTGAGCCAAACCAGCTAGGGCAATGATTAAAATCTTGATCAAACAAATGCTAAATGAAAATCTGCAAAGAAAATAGCAAGGGTATTTTTTCCTTAAAGATATGAAGAGTTTTCATACACAAAGTATTACACTTAAAATTCAAATATGTTTATCTTAAAATTCAAATATATTTTAAGAGTAAAAAAAATTTAGGATTTGAGGAAATTAATTAGTATATTTTAATCACAAATGTATTCCGTGTATATATATACCACAAAACCCAGTAGCTCTTTCTCCTATTCTTGGCTATAGGCTCATTCTTATCCTCTTAACCTGCTACAATAATTGTTTTGGTCACTTATGGTTCTTCATACCTTTAATCCCTCACATAATTTCACATTTATTATTTCCCAGCCAGTAAATATTCAACCCTTCATAGAAGGCAATATCAATACCTTGAATTTTTAAGAATTTATCCAAATACAGTGGGGCCTTGACTTACGAGTTTAATTCGTTCCGAGACCGAGCTCGTTAAGGAGCTCGTTAACTCAAATTACTCTATCAACTCAATGCAAAAAATCGGTGGAGAGACAGCTGATATCTCAAAAAACTCGTTAGTCGGGACACTCGTAAGTCAAGGCCCCACTGTATACGCTCACAAAGAAGTGAAATAACTTATCTATTCAAGGTAGCATCATTTGTAATAGAGAAAACAACCTAAATATCCATTAACAGGTGAGTGATTAAAATAAATTATAAATAAAGAAATAACATTTAGTTGTTAAAAGAAGGAAATATTTATATACTGATAAGATTCTTTATATATGGGGAAGATACACTGTTATGTAAATAAACAAACATGATGCACATACTACCAATTGGGTAAAAATGGGAAATATGTATAAACTAGAGGCCTGATGCATGAAATTCGTGCAAGAGTAGGCCTTCCTTCCCCCGGCAGCCAGCACTGGCTTC
Source organism: Myotis myotis (assembly GCF_014108235.1). Lineage (NCBI taxonomy): Eukaryota > Metazoa > Chordata > Mammalia > Chiroptera > Vespertilionidae > Myotis > Myotis myotis. Next base: position 39,168,624 of record NW_023416314.1, read on the forward strand.
CCTCTGGCACCCGGGACCCGGGCTTCCCTCATAGCCCCAGCTTCATCCTGAAGGTTATCTGGTCTAATTAGCATATTATGCTTTTATAATTATAGATATGATTGCTTATATATGTTTAGTGTATTTCTGGAAGAACAGTGATATAACATTGTTGGTATCTTGGGAGATAAGAAGGACAATCTTCAATATATATCCCTTTCTATCTTTTGATTTTTGAACCATGTATTATTTAAAATTGTAAGATTATTTTAAAACAAAAACAACCAATAAATGTCTATTTACAACCTGTCTTCAATCTTGGATGGGACACACGAAAGACATCCTAAGCCTTCCCCCATTTCAGTGATGGCGAACCTATGACACATGTGTCAGAGGTGACACACGAACTCATTTTTTTTGGTTGATTTTTCTTTGTTAAATGGCATTTAAATATATAAAATAAATATCAAAAATATAAGTCTTTGTTTTACTATGGTTGCAAATATCAAGAAATTTCTATATGTGACACGGCACCAGAGTTAAGTTAGGGTTTTTCAAAATGCTGACACGCTGAGCTCAAAAGGTTCGCCATCACTGCCCTATTTCCACACCTTCTTCCCAATAATGAAGGAAATTCAGAATTATATTGAAGCATCCATCTTATATAAAAACTGCTGTTTGAAATTTTAACCCTGCTATTTCTGACTTCTGTAAATGCTTGCTGGCTTAAATAATAAGAAAAATAAGACTACTCCCATTTCAGAGAGGTCATTAAAGCTTCCCCAGACGAAGTTATCAGTGCTGGCACCAGGCCAAGCCTCTGGTTGAGGTCTCAAAGCCCCAGCACATAGAGCCCTTTAAAAACTTGCAAAGGGAAGCGGAAAAACCCCATATTTGGGAGACAAAGAAGGTAAAATAGTATAAATATGGGAAACTTCATGTGTGATTTCACCCAGAATTTGAGAGACATTTTCCTCTGGGCCCGCACGTAATAAATGTAACTCCATCTCTCTAAGTGTTGCTTGGTTCTTCTCCGGTTTTTCTGTAACAATATGAGCAGCAAAACACTTCCTGCCAAACATCTTCCTGTATATGCCATGGGGCTGAATGGAGAATATATACAAACTATAATACAAAGCCCTCTTTAAGACTTAAGTTAATACAAAAGTATTCTAGGTGGCTATAATACTGGAAAGAATTATAAGGGAGCAGCTCAACAGTCAGGTATATCTTCTTTCAAAAATCAAGGATTTATTAAATATTTACTCTCTTATAGACATTGAGACAGGTCAGTTCTCAATACATCCTATATAATAAAAGCCTAATAAGCTGTGTCTGGTCATCAGGTCGTCTATTCAACCAATCAAAGTGTAATATGCTAATGATATGCTAAGGCCGCTCAACCACTCGCTATGATGTGCACTGACCATCAGGGGGCAGATAGTCAACCGGTCTATCAGTCGCTATGATGTGCACTGACCACCAGGGGGCAGATGCTCTGACTGTTAGGTTAGCTTGCTGCTGGGGTCTGGCTGTTTGGGACTGAGTGAGAAGAGCTGAACACACCCTGGAGCCCTCCCGTTGTCCCCCATGGCTGGCCAGCCTCCCGTATCCCTCCCCGGCCCTGATCAGGCAACGGTGGGGTCCCTCAGCCTGGCCTGTGCCCTCTTGCAATCTGGGGGCCCTCAGGGGATGTCAGAGAGCCGGTTTCAGCCTGATCCCGCAGGCCAAGCTGAGGGACCCCACTGGTGCACGAATTTGTGCACCAGGCCTCTAGTGTAATAATAAAATCACCTAGGGAGCTTTTAGAAATACTGATGATTGGGTCTCACTTCTAGAAATTGATTTAAATGGTCTGAGGTGTGATGAGGCACTAATTTTTCAAGTTCTAGAAGTTGAAAGAGGGGTGTTAAAAATGCAAAGGTAAAGTATAGGATTTGGAATGAGAAAGGAGTTCAAATTCCTCACAGTTCCTACTTTTTCCCTTAATTCCCTACAAATTCCTAATGCAGTATGGGCTTAGAAAATTCAAATTATTTAAACTTCTTCTGCCTTTTATTGTAGTGACTAAATAAAATAACGTATTTTTTAAAAATCTAATATACCTGGCATTTGGTGGTTTCTCAGTAAATAAGTAATCCTATCTCCTGATAGAAAAACTGTCTCTGTGACAGTAAATTACAACTTTAGCCTAGACCAATTTTTTTTTCATTTGCTGGTTGCACTTGAATTCTTACTGGAAAACTAAAAGCAAAACTCTTAATTCTACCGACTCATCAGTCACTCACAAATCCACCTATGCATATACTGATTTCAAGTATAACAACCACAACATGGCATGCCAAGCATTTATATAAGGGCCTCTTATATAAATGGATTTTTTATATCATCATAGTAATAGTACCTAACATTTACTGTACACACAGGCACTGTGCCAAATACAGGCAGGATTCCATTTAACCCTCACAAAATTTTGAGTTATTTTCATCCCCATTTCACAAATAAAAACAGATTTAGAGATGTAAAGTAACTTGTCCAAGGTTATACAACTACTAAGTGGCAGTGGCAGCATTCAAATCCAGTTCCACCACTCTTCAAACCCTCTGCTATTTACCTCAATGCTATATTAATAATTCTTAGATTCATCTTAGATTCATTCTTATTCAAAAGTAATAAGGCTTTAGGACATATTATCAGAGGTTTCCTTTTCACAGTCTAAGTATGGTTGACTTTGTCAAGGCCACAGGAACTTTCCAAGTTGGCTAGGTACCAGTTAAAGAAAAATTACTTCCTAAAAACAGAAATTCTTCCTAGGAGAATACCCTCCACTTCTAATTTCCTTCATTAAAAAAAAAAAAGTTCCAGGGATTACCCAATTTACACCAACATATAGGTAATTCCCATTTGATAAAAGCACCAATAGTCTATACCTCCAAATGTTACTCCTGCTCCCAGAGATTTTTCTAGCATACTTATAATATCTTCATTTGAACACACAATTGTTTATAGACTCCACTACTTCAGGTAATTTTGCAACTAATGTTAGACATGAAGTAGATAACAAGGACCTTAAATTAATCTTTACATACTTGCTAGAATAGATAATGCCTGTTCTCAATAAGCTAATGTCAAATACCTAAATATCTAACATAATGTACAGTTAAATAACCTAAGAGGTATGGTTAAAGTGCTATGAATGTTCAAGGAGGAAAGAAAGATTACTTTCAGCTTGGGAAATAAAGAGAGACTTCAGAGGAAAAATAATATTTAAGCTAGTAATTGAAGAACAGACAAAATACAGACTAACGGAAATAGGGAGGAGGAAAGAAGACATTTCATGTAGAGAAAAGGATACAAATAAGGACCCAATATGGTGCCAGTCATAGGGGGCACTGATAAAAAAAACAAAAATTTAAAAATAGCTAACTGCAATATGTAGGAATAAGTACAGCAGTTCTGAAAAACTAAAGGAAGCGGATACAACTGAAAGCAGGTAGTGGAGAAGGAATAATATTAGATATAATAAAGAAAGGAATATAATATGCCCCACTTCTGTTATTTGTGTGTTAGGGCCCTAAAAGTCAAAGAGGGTTTGGATGGTGTTGTAGAAAACGAGGAGCCAATTGAAGTATTTTAAAAAGATAAATGTGGTAAAAGATACAAAATAGACTTGATTCTGGAAAATATGTTGCAGTAACTTGGTTAGAAGATGGGAGTCTAGACTGGTAATAGAATTAAAAAGGAAGAACACATAGAAAGTCTTTTCAAAAAGACAATCAACATATCTCAGGAATGTTAAAGATATGAAAAACAGTAGAATCAAAGTCAATTCTAAAGTTCTGAACTAACAGAGAGATGAATTATTAAGTCCTCAACTTATAAATAAAAATCTCTGGGATGTAAATATATAGAGAAAATTTTGATGTCACAATCAAGTTTATTTCAAACCTAACAAAATAAATGTATAATTTCCTCCCATCTCCTGCTACCAGAAAAAGGAGTCTGGCAGAGAGGGAACAAAATAGTGCTTGAAACACAAAGGAAATATGGCTTTGGTCTAAACCACAAAATTCAAATTGTTTATGGACCCTTTGCCATTATCATAGACCCTGTTAAGAATCTTGATGAGCACTATAAAGTTTCACTCTTTAAAAAAAAAAAAAAAGCACAAATATATATTTTACGTACAGTTCCATTGGCTTCAGAAAACCCATCTATGAATCCCAAATTAAGAACCCTTGTCATATTTTGACCGTAACAACCTATTTCCAGCAGAAAGAATAATTTTTTAAAAAAAGGAGATACAAAACTCTTAATACGTCCTAAACCTAAATTAATTTTCCATTTGCTACTGACTAAAGATTTGTTTTCATAACCCATTTCTGCCTTTATTATTTCTGTGAACTTTGGCAAGTCACTTAACTTCTCTAAGCCAGAGTTCCTTCATGTCAGATGGAGTTATACCGCCTATTTTATAGGGGTTGATATGAGAATTAAAGTAGCCTGCTTACCCTTTGGTTACTCTCAAATTAGCCTGTGCTAATTTGCTACTAATGTGAGATCCATGAGAGCATGAATGTTCTGCATCTGTTCATCAATGTACTCTCAGAGTCTGACACATTGATGATTACCTGTCAACACTATGAAATGAGCTAATGTGTGTAAAGCACTTACCTTAGTGTCTCAATAAATGTTTTTATTATGATTACTAGAGGCTCGGTGCACAAAAATTTGTGCACTCAGGGGGGTCCCTCAGCCCGGCCTGTGCCTTCACACAGTCTGGGAACCCTTGGGGGATGTCCACCTGTTGACTTAGGCCTGCTCTCCGGGGGATTGGGCCTAAGCTGGCAGTCAAGACATCCCTCTGGCAGCCCGGCAGCCCTCGGGGGATGTCCACTTGCCAGCGGGGAGCAGACCTAAGCTGCAGTCGGACATCCTTAGCGCTGCTGAGGAGGCAGGAGAGGCTCCCGCCACCACTGCTGTACTGGCAGCCGTCAGCCTGGCTTGTGGCTGAGCAGAGCTCCCCTGTGGGAGCACACTGACCACCAGGGGGCAGCTCCTGCATCGAGCATCTGCCCCCTGGTGGTCAGTGTGTGTCATAGTGACCAGTCATTCCCAGTCATTCTGCTGTTAAGGTCAATTTGCATATTACCCTTTTATTATATAGGATTATTAGGTTTTGAGGCTAATAAGCAGAATTCTCCATACTGAATCCTCATAGTTTCCAGTAAAAGGTAATGGAACATACCCAGATGGCATGACTCAGTGGATAAAGCATCAGCCTGCGGACTGAGTGGTTCTGGGTTCGATTCTGGTCAAGGGCACATGCCTGGGTTGCAGGCTCGATCCCCAGTAGGAGGCATGCAGGAGGCAGCAGATAATGATTATCTCTCATCAGTTATCTCTCATCATTAATGTTTTTATCTCTCTCTCCTTTCCTCTCTGAAATCAAGGGGAATGATAAACATGCAGTTTGAGACTATGGGGCATGGAGGTGTCCTTGGGAAGAAAAAAACAGATTTACAAAGAGCTGAAAATGTTCTATTTCATAAGGTAGGTGGTGGATATATGAGAATTTATTTTTCTTCGAACTGTACATATAATTTAAAAATACTTTGTGTGTGTAATATATCTAATAATTTAAAAACCTTTGAAAAATCTGTAAAATTTTTCTTAATATGGTCATTCACGTTAAATAACATATCAGGTCCATTTTCCTTTGGAAAATTCCATTCCTGACACCTTCCATTCATCTGCTCCAAAACTGCTTCTTCTGTGGGTATGATGAATTGTCATTTCACTATCATCTTGAGAATTCCTTTTGCCTTTCTCCTATGTTGAAACCCTGATTACCAAATCCCGTATTTTTTTTTTTGATGCATTACTTTATTTTGATGAAACATATGGTCCATTAGCTTCCTGGGAAAAGGAGATTTTCAAACTTTACATGTCAGAAAATGCCATTACCCCATTTTCACACTTGACTGGCAGTTTTCTTAGGTATAAAAATTTTATGTTGGGGACTGCTTGCTTCATGGTAATTAGGTAACTTGATCGATACAACTTTGGAAATGTTTTAAATGACATGCACATGTGTTTAAAAATATATTAATATATAAAAATAAATGTGTATTATATTTTATTACATTACATTACATATAATTATATTCATTCATTCATTCATTCATTCATTCTTAAATGCACAGATGAACTGGCATGAAAGTAAGGAATATGGAACATTGAGAGCAAAAGTTAAGGTGGAAACCCAGAGAGGCATTCAGTCCATTAAAGTTAGCTTTTATCTTGATGGCATTTGCCAACTAACTGAACTTTAGGTTTTGGGGGTTCCCTGGGGTATACCACACAAAGCCCAAGGTGGGGACTGAGTAGGAAACCTTTCACCCATAAAGCTGGGATTGCAAAGTATTATATAACCAGTGAAAGGGTAAAGTAAAACTAACTCTCTGCTCCCTAACCCAATTCTAAGACTAAGGAAAAAAATTCCTGTCCTGAAACTTGATATTGAGAGGGAGAAGAAAAACAAACCAAAAATCCTTCTCAAGACAGCTCTCATACTAATTTTAGCTAAATTCATACCACTTATATGTTCCAAGAAATTTCAAGTTAAGAATTTAGTTTAAAGTCAACCCTTAAGGTAGTGCCCTTAAGACCCCAACATGAGCAAAGGCAAATCTTCTTTGAAATCAACCTTCATTCTAGGACAAAAAACTCCCGAAGTTCCAAAACAAATGACCACTTCACAGTCAAAAAGCATAAATCATGTGAGGAAGATGTATAAAGACTTCTCATATTGAAATTACCAAATAGAATACAAAATAACTTTAATATGTCTTTTAAAAGAATAGAAACTTGAAAATAAATACAACTTTTAGAATGAAAGAATATAATTAAAAAAATAAATGGTCAGCTAAAGGAAAGAGTAAACATACATTTGTTCACATATATGTAGATATATCTAGAATATAACATAAAAACAAAAGATGAAAAAATATGAAAGAAGTTAGAAATATGGGAGAGAAATAAGACTTGCATATGTCAGATCAGAGTTCCCACAGGAAATTAGAGAACGGATAAAGGCACCATTTGTAGAGTAATAGCTGTAAATTCCAGAACTGAAACTTCAAACTACAGATTCATAAAGCCCAAGGAATTACAAGATTTTAAGAGAATTACTATGTTGCAGTTAAACGGCAGGACATTAAAGACAATTATGTTAAAAGTAGCCCCCCTCCGCCCTGATATGAAAGGATCTATGCAAGTTTGTTCATTTCAGCACTACCTGAAATATAAAATTATGGGAAGAACCCAATGTCTATCAATAAGTAGAGTGGTTGAATAAATTATGTTATATCCACATAGTGGAGTACTATGCACCTGAAAAAAAATGAAAAAGATTTCTATATACTGCTAAGGAGTAATAGAGATATATTAAATTTTAAAAAGTCATATGCAGCACAGCTGGGATGGCTCGGTGCTTGAGCACTGACCCATGAACCAAGAGGTCACTGAGTGGATTCCTAGTCAAGGCACATGCCAGGTTGCGGGCTCAAGCCCCAGTAAGGGGCATGCAGGAGGCAACTGATCGATGTTTCTCTCTCATCGATGTTTTTATCTTTCTATTCCTCTCTCTTCCCATTTCTCTAAAATCAATAAAAACGTATTTTTTAAAAAATATGCAGAGGCGTATATGAAATGCTATCTTCTATCAAAGAAAGGGGGATTATAAATATATACATATAATTTTTTTAAAGTAAAAGAATTAAACAAAAACTAATGAAAATGGTTATCTGTAGGGCACTGGAGGAGAAAAAGGCAAATGCTATCCTTTTCTGAATACACACACACTGTTTATACTTCCAACTTTGGAGTCATGTAAATAATTTGTGTGCTTTTTTATTTCTAAATATATTAAAGTTTGTAGAAACTAATCACCAACAGTAATAAAGAAGGGAGAAAATTAACCTAATGGCATACAACATTTATTTCAAGTGACTTTAAAACACAATTACTTAGAAAAAGAAAAAAAAATAAGCACAATTACCTGACTGTACATCTCTGGTGAGACATACTTTAAGGAAAAAAAGAACATAACAATAAAAATCTTAAATAGTATTCCATAATCACACTGTTGGTAGTTTTTGTTGGTAGTATAATTGGTTATTTTGAACATCACATGTGTGCATATTTATATACTTATATGTCTATATAATAAAAACCTAAGCAACTGTTACAGCGGAACAACAAGAATGACAAGAATGACCAACCGGTCACTATGATGCACAGTGACCACCAGGGGGCAGACGCTCAATGCAGGAGCTGCCCCCTGGTGGTCAGTGCGCTCCCACAGTGGGAGCGCCGCTCAGCCAGAAACCAAGCTCCCCATGGGGATCGGGCCTAAACCGGCAGGCGGACATCCCCCAAGGGCTCCCAGACTGCAAGACGGCACAGGCCGGGCTGAGGGACCCCCCGTCCAAGTGCACGAATTTCGTGCCCAGGCCACTAGTACTATAGAAAGTAGGTAGTTAGGTTAATGTCATTAGAAACTAAGATTTCCATTGTAAAAGCAGAGAGATAATTATATGAAATCAAAGTAAAGAAACACACGGCAATCTTATTTGAATTGGAAATATCAATGAATTCATTTTGTCTTGATTCCTTTTGTCTTAAAAAGTACATTCTAGCTCTCTGCCCATTGCAAAGGCCTACATCAATAATCAACCTAGTAGCAACCTTGTTCATTAGACTCTACATATAAGTGAGATCATATGGAATTTGTCTCTGTCTGGCTTATTTCACTTAGCATAATAATCTCCAAGTCCATCCATGCTGTTACAAAAGAGTTCCCTTTTTTTTTTTTACACCCGTGTAGTATTCCATTGTGTACCACAGTTTTTTTAGTCACTCATCTACTGTTTTAAATACCATTTTCAGCTTCTAGAAGATGCCTGTATTACTTGCTTCAGAGATTCTTCCTCCATTTTCAAAGCCAGCAAGCAAAATAGCATCTTCAAATTTCCCTTAAATTTTGACTACTCTTCTGCCTCCCTGTTCTTCCAAGGACACTGTGACTGCACTGGGCCCACCCAAATATTCAAGAATAATATATTTTATTTTTTATTTATTTATGTTAAACAAAATATGTTAAATGAAAGAAGCCAGGCACAAAAGATTCCATTTATTGTAAAGATCGAGATTAAGTAAATCTATAGAGAAAGTAAATAGATTAGTGGTTGCCTAGGTCTGGGAAGTGTGGGAAAAAGTGAGAGTTAACTGCTGGTGGGTATGGGGTTTCTTTCTGGAGTGCTAAACATGTTCTAAAATTCATTGTGGTAATGGTTACAGAACTTTGTGAATATGCTAAAAATAATTGACTGCATACTCTACCTGGTCACTTATATGATATATGAATTCTATCTTAATAAAGTTGTTACCAAAAAATGTTAAAGTAACCATTCAAAGAATTTATCTAGAGACTGTATCATTACTAATCCAATAGAAAAATATGGAATGAGAAAAAGAAACACAGGTCAGATGAGACAGACAGAAAGTATAAAATAAGGTGGTAAAAATAAATCCAAATATATCAAGGGCAAACTAAATGCTCTAGGTCTGAAACATATACCCTTAGATGAATTTTTTAACTCCAGCTATACTAGTATACTATATAAAAGAGACTAAAGTTCCAAGACAAAGATATAGTAGGCAAATACTAGCCAAAATAATTTTAGGTTAGATATCTTCCTCAAAATGTAAGGCATTTTTCTATCATCTTCTAAGTAAAGTACTGCTATTGAGATATTTTTAAAAAACCTTTTTATCCCCTGTACTTCCCAATTTTAATCTTAATGTAGAACTAACTACTTTCTAGAAGATTCCTTAAACTTTCTCTTCTACTGAATTTATATCTACCACATATATGTTTTCATTCCTAATAGTTATTTCTTATTCTCTGAAGCAAGTTGTTGTTTTTTTAAAGAGCATCCTTTTCTTGTTTAATAGGTGCCATAGTGTCTCTTGTCTTTCTGACAAGAGATATTATTTTAAGATTCTCTTCTGTTCTATGCATTATAGTTTCCTTTCTTCATTTTGTTTTGGTCTCTGTCTTTCATGTTAGAGGCTTTCCTTGGATATTTGGTGAGTCCATGAGAGAGCGAGTAGAACTAAATATCACTGTATAGTTATCAGGTAGAGGCCCGGACATTTAAATGGAGGACTCTTCCCCCAAACATCAATATCTACATGTCTTTTCTTTTAGACCAGTCATTTCTCCAGAGAGAAATTCTCCACACTCCTGCATGGGAACATAAGACTAGCTGTTAGAACTTCTGAAAAAGTTAAACAAATATTCATTAAGCATCTATGAGATACTATTTTAGGCACTGGGAATACTGCAGTGAACAAAAGAGATAAAACCCCTTACCCTTGTGATGTTTACACTCTAGTAGAAGGAGACACAACTAAAAATTTGTCAGGCAGCAGTAAGTGCCATGGAGAAAAATGAGGCCAGGAATGAAAATACTGAGAACTAGATCAGAAAGGACTATAGTTTTAAATCTGGTGGTCAGGGAAGGCACCTTTAAGCAAAGACCTGAAGGAGGTGAGGGAGCAAGCTATGAATCTATCTAGGGAAGAGATGTATATCTAAATTTAAAAACTGTTTTCATCCTGTTGCTTTACCTTTGCTCTCATAGGCCTAACTGTGTCTGAGTCCATTCTTCCAGTCTGACTCAATTCTCCCAGAAATTAACCTGTCTCCCATCACACTGAGGAAAAAGATAAGATCTGGGAGTCTACTGGTACCTTATTCAGATTTTCTACCAGCCTTCCTGTTTTAAAACCCATTTCAGAAGTAGTTAGCACCTACAATTCCTTAGCCTTTATGGGATTCTGATAGGGATTAGCTTGCACTTTCATTCTTTCTGTGAATGGTTTTATTTTTGCTCTCTATTGTGAGTGAATTAATATTCTTCAACTTGCTATCTTCCTAAATCTTGTTGGTATCTTATCTTCCCTCCTCTTCTTTGTCATTTGGTTTTATCCCTTTTTCCAAATTACTTTATAATAATTTAATGGGGTTTGGGGGAGAGACTAGAGATAAATTCATAAACTGATTTAATTTCCACTACAACCCTCTAGGGTAGCTACTATTATCCCTGTTTTGCAAATGAGAAAACTAAAACCAAGGGACTACAGAAAGTAGCTGAGCTAGAATCTTACTCTCAGGGTTGCTTCTTTATCAATTTGCAATATTACCCTCAAATACTAGGTTCTCCATTCTGGAAATCACCAAAGATAGCAATGAGCACCCAGAAATCCCCAGGAAGAGATGAAAAAAGACTGGTTCCTACATAGGGATAATGATTGGTAGAGAATCCTTGTAGCAAGCCTGAGTACCTTGGAGACTAAGAAGAAAGTCAAGGTTTACAACTATAATGATAACGATAGGAGGGAGCAGGAAGATAGAGTGAGAGGGAAAAATCAAATTCTCAAGTTTCTTTGATGCCATTCTAGGGGAAAAGAGAGGAGGCCTTTTTAAAGCATTTCTACTTACTAAATACTGATTTACCATGTGCTTGAAAATCCTAGAATCTATTACTATTACTTTTCAGTGTTGGCCATTGGTGAGAATGTTACTTGGACATCACAGAATCCAAAAATGGAAACAGTAACATGTCACACTATGTCCTGCATTAAACAAAACAAGATACATATGGTGCAATATATGAAATGGTTTAAGCAAATGAATGAAACCTTACCTCACTTAAAAAGTTTCAGCCCTAGCAAGTATTTCTCAGTGGTTAGAGCATCAGCCTGCAGACCCCAGGGGTTTCGGGTTCGATTCCTGGTCAAGGGCATGTACCTGGGTTGCAGGTTCCATCCCTGGCTCCAGTCAGGGTGCATGCAGGAGGAAACCAATCAATGTGTCTCTCTCACATGATGTTTCTATTTCTCTCTCTCTCCCTCCCTCTCTCCCTTCCACCCTCTCTAAAAATCAATAGAAAAAATAGCCTTGGGTAAGGATTAACAACAGCAACAACAAAAGAACAGTTTCAGATAAAACAATCCAGAGAAATTTTCAACCTGCTGAGTCAGATCACACAAAAGTATACTTTGTTTAAATGGATGGATAAACAGACTGCTGCAGCACAGGAAGAACTTGTAATCTTATACCTTTGGTGATAAAAAATTCTGCTTTAGTTAAGTTAGAAAAATTTCTAAGTTTTATGTCCACCATTCACTCAACCTAAGAACATAATTTTTTTTGCCAAAACCCTATAAGGACAGTGCGGGGGAATGACAACTTTACTAAAGTGGTCTGGCCTCATACAAAAACACAACTACTGATACATAAGTAAGAAAGCAGGCAGAGTACAGTATTTTCTTAATGTTTTGCAAGAGCTAAGTGTAGCTGTTTTTCTCATAATCAATGTGTATGGCCATACTCAAGGGTCAGAACTTACCAGTAGCTACCATTCTACTTAAGACAGTACCACATCAGGAAGAAACCAAGCAGGTTTGGGGTCAAAGTTTAAAAGGCCAACAAGTCTGAAGAAACCCAAAACACTAATTTGAAAGAATATATGCACCCCTATGTTCACTGCAGCACTACTTACAATAATCAAGCTATGGAAGCAACCCAAGTGCCCATCATTAGATGAGTGGATAAAAAGCAATGATACAGCCCTGGCCATTGTGGCACAGTTGGTTGAGCGTTGTCCTGGCACCAAGGGATTGCAGGTTCAATTTCCAGTCAGGGCACATCCTCAGGTTGCAGGCTCAATTCTCCATAGGCAGCAGCTGATGGATGTTTTTCACTCTCTCTCCCCCTCTAAAATCAATAAAAACATATCCTCGGGTCAGGATTAAAAAGTTTATTAAGCCCAGCCAGTGAGGCTGAATGGATGAACATCGACCCATGCATGACCAAGAGGTCATCAGTTTGATTCCCAGACAGGGCACATGCCTGGGTTTCAGGCTTGATCTCCAGTAGGAGACACGCAGGAGGCAATTGATCGAAGTCTCTCTCTCATCGGTTTCTATCTCTCTAGCCCCTCTCCCTTCCTCTCTCTCTAAAATCAATAAAAAAGAGGCTGGCCAGCATGGCTCAGTGGTTGAGTGTCAACCTATAAACCAGGAGGTCACAGTTCAATCCCCAGTGAGGGCACAGGCCCGGGTTTGGGGCTCAATCCCCAGTGTGGGGCATGCAGGAGGCAGGTGATCCATGATTCACTCTCATTGTTGATGTTTCTATCTCTCGTTCCCTCTCCCTTCTTCTCTAAAATCAATAAAAATATATTAAAAAATAATAACACGAAACATATTTTTAAATATATATATATGGAATCCTGGACCAACAACAAAAATGCTATAAAAGTCATTTTGTCTCCATGTTAAATTCGTTCCGAGACCGAGCTCGTTAAGGAGCTCGTTAACTCAAATTACTCTATCAACTCAATGCAAAAAATCGGGGGAGAGACAGCTGGTATCTCAAAAAACTTGTTAGTTGGGACACTCGTAAGTCAAGGCCCCACTGTACAGGGATATAAATATGGAATCACAGAAGACTATAAACAGGGTACAATTCATTTTTGCATAATATCAATAATCAGTTTTTAAATCTCACGTCTATACTCAACAAGTCAATGGCTTTTCCCTCTTATTTACTTCCCTACTAAATTCAGGGAGGACAATTCTAAACTATTGAAAAAAATTGTCATGTGTCCACTGTTTCTGAGTATCATTCATTAATTCATCAAATGTTTATTGAGCTCCTGTGTGCTTACCACTTTGGGCATGTAAATAAAACACAAAAGGAGTTTACAATTAAATTAGGGAAGACTAAACAAGTTTGATCACAATATTGTTATTAATAGAATAGATAAAATATTGTATCTATAAAGCACCATCAATTATAAGATGAGCCATAATTTTATGTATCACTAAGAAAAAGAGCTACCCATTAAAGTATGTAACACTTTATCACTTAGAATTCATTTTATATTTCTTGAAAGAGCTCTTTTGTACTTACATTGAATCATCATATATCACTTATGGGTATACATAAAAAGAAAAATGAGAGCAAAATAAAATACTTAAGGTATTCCTGACCAATTTCTTCATACTGTGAGTCCTACTCTGAATCATTCTGACTAATATAGTCCTCTCTACTTCACAAGAACATTGGTGATGGAGTATTTCTTAAAACTAAACACCAGCTCATATCCAACTTTACCATTATGTAAAGAGTTATATTATTTTTATTCTCATTTAAGGAATACTGCTTAACTCATTCTCACAACCATTCACTTATTTGTGGTTAAAAATACTCCACTTTTGGACCTGGCCAGGTAGCTCAGTTGGTTAGGGCATCATCCCGATACACCAAGGTTTGGGTTTGATCCCTGGTCAAGGCACATACAAGAAGCAACCAATGAATGCATAAATAAGTGGAACAACAAATCAGTGTTTCTTTCTCTCTCTTAACTCAATCAATGTTTTAAAAATTAATTTAAAAATGTTCCACTTCTGTCTCCAGAATTTTCTCTCAAGCTGCCAACAACTATTTTACAAGTTTTAATTCTGGTTTTGGTGTTCACTCATGGATTAGCAATGACAAACAAGTTGGGGCTGTTACCTGACCAACAGCAATTGTTAAGATCCTATTATTTTAAATATAAAAAGAAGTGATCTTAGAATTTGCAAAATTCAGTAAATAAGTTTCCATTTACAGCTTTACAATTTAAGCAATAATTCCATATATATATCATCTCTTTCTCCTCAAAAACAACTCTTTGAGGCCAGTATTACCCACATTTTAAGAATATAAAGTCAAGTTTGCACCAGTTAAATAGCATGTAGCAAAGTATGTTGATTTAAAACCTATCTATATATCTATATATATAAAAGCCCAGCAACTGAACAGCAGAATGACCAGAACGACTGGTCAACCAGTTGCTATGATGCGCACTGACCACCAGGGGGCAGACACTCAATGCAGGAGCTGCCCCCTGCTGGTCAGTGAACTCCCACAGTGGAAGCACAGCTCGGCTGACTGGGATGAGTGGCGCTCCCACAGCAGGCCAATCCCTGCAGGCCACACCCCCACCAATGCACGAATCCCTGCACCGGGCCTCTAGTATTCTATAAAAGACAATAGAAGTACAGAACTAATAGTATTGATATGGAGTTGGCAACCTATAATCTCTGGACAAATCTAGCCACAATTTCAGCCTTCTGCTATGGCTTGGAATGACTGGACTTTCAACATAATTTCTTATTCAGTCTTCAAAATATATTGGCAGTACATGCTTAGGACTAGTTGTCAATACAGGTATTCCTCAGAGATACTGCGGGTTCTATGCCAGACCACCACAATAAAGTGAGTACTGCAATAAAGTGAGTCATAATCTTTTTACTGGTGGAGAGTCCTGCCTTCAAGATCTTGCAAAAACCACAGTATCTGCCAAGTGCAATAAAGTGAAGCACAACAAAACGAGGTATATTTGTACTGCATTTTGAAGAACATCTAAGTGAGGTGTATAAGTGCACAACTCTTTTAATAGTGCTATGAATTAAAACTTTCTTCTCTAAATGAAAGTACTTCATATCATGAAGAAAAAAAGTTTTTCCTAACCAACCACAGGTGTTTTCTCAAATCTGAAAGCTAGTAACAGAACAAGGAGGGCTCATTAGGTTTAAAAAATCCAATTATCCAATTTTGGAGACCCTAAGAAGAAATACATTTGCTGGTAATAAGCCTAGCAACAATGGGGGAAATAGACATTTACTCGGAAGTGCTCAGGTCAAGGGGCTCAAACCTGGCACAAGTGGGAAAGGGTGGAGAGGAGGGGTCCCGTCCTATATAATGAAAACAGTAGGGAATCTGAAGCCAGAAGATCAGTCTCCCCGACTTGTTAACATCAGGACTTGAGGCAGCTGCTGTTAACTCTCTACATTCTTTCCCCACTTCCCAGTCTCTAATCCCTAACAGAATTCCAAATTGTTCAGTAGGTAGTAGAGATATCTTGTTATCTTTCCTCCAGCCCGAGGAAATGAATCAGAATTAAACATCAATCAGTAATAGTAATCACATTCCATGCTGCCAGTGATTGGTCTCAGGAAGGACATGTGAACTAGTTCTAGACCAGTGGTTCTCAACCTTCCTGATGCCGCGACCCTTTAATACAGTTCCTCATGTTGTGGTGACCCCCAACCATAAAATTATGTTCGTTGCTACTTCATAACTGTAATTTTGCTAGTTATGAATCGTAATGTAAATATCTGATATGCAGGATGTATTTTCATTGTTACAAATTGAACATAATTAAAGCACAGTGATTAATCACAAAAACAATATGTAATTATATGTGTTTTCCGATGGTCTTGGGAGGGTCGTTCGACCCCCAAAGGGGTTGCGACCCACAGGTTGAGAACCGCTGTTCTAGACTATGAGACTTAGGGAAAATGTGCTGGGAAGTTGAGAGAGAGAGAGAGTTTATATAGGAAATGGCCTTTGCCCCTGTTCCTTCCTTTTTATTTGGAAAGACAGAATAAAGGTAAGATGCAAATGGAGTTGCAGCAGCCATCCTGCAACCATACCATACGGTGAAAACAAGAGGCGGAAAAGCCAGTATTTCTAAGAATGGCCAAAGAAAGGATGCAAAAAGTCTGGGTCCTGAATGATCAGTTGAATGACTAGATTAACTCTAGAACTTCCTATTAATAATAAATAAATGTTAACAGTAAAGTATTTCACATGAACGCAATGTTCCTAATTTTAATTTAAGTTTTGTGTGTTTAATTGTTAATTAAGCAGTAAGTTTGTTGAGTTTTCTAATTATATAAGAGTAATATGAGGTTTACTCATACAGAAGGCATTTTCCCTATATTTGGGATCTGAAATATTTTCCTTCAAAAGAAATTCATATATATGTCTTTAAGGAAGATTCAACATCATTAAAATGTTTACTCTAAGTTATTTTATATATTTAATATAGTCCCAATAAAAATAATATCAAGATTTTTTTCTGACACTAGTCTAGTTGGTTAGAAAGTTTATTTGTAAGAATAAATAAGAGGACCCAGGAAAATGTTAAAAATGAGGGAGAACCTACCTCTACCATGTACTAATACATATTAATGATGCCTAATTAAAAGTGTAGCAGTGGCACATAAAAAAAGGAAAAGAAACTTCATAAACCCAAATCTATGTGGAAATTTGGTATATAATAAAGATGTCATTTTAATCAGTAGAGAAATGCATTATTTTTTTTTAGGTGAAATACATAATGGGAAAAGGACTTTTTAACAAAAGGTGTTAAAAATAACTGGACAGCCTGTGGATAAAGATAAACTTGGCTCTGTTCCTCACTTTGCACATCAAGATAAATATGAAATGGGTGCAAAAAAAGAAACCCTACTGGTCCTGAAAAAAACAAAACAAAAAACATATATGAATTATTTTATAACCTGGGAGAAGAAAATGTATTTCTATGATTCAAAATCCAGAATATGCATACATCTAAATAAAGTTAGTAAAATTGAGGGCAAAAGATTATGAAAAATAGTTAAAAGAGTAAGTAAGAAATTGGCAAAGAAACAGGCCCAACTTTAAAGTTAGAGATAGATGGGAAAGTGGGAAAAGTGGTAAGATAAGAAAAAAGCAAGTGAGTAGAGGAAAAATAAAGGATGCTTTGAAATTGGTGGAAGTGAGACTTCATAAATCAGGACCCAGGAAAAAAACTAAATCCTAGAGTATTTGCAAAGGAGAAAGATACACAACTCAATTTAAATACTGCCAAGATAACAACTATGAATCCAAAAAAACCACAATGGGTCTCAAGAGTTAAGAAACCCATGTTCTAGATTAGCATGGCCCTTGCACAAGGATGACACAGAAATTCATGAAGCGTTCCATATTTAAATAAAATAAAAAAAGAAAGAAACCCATGTTCTAGTCCTTAGCCGCCAGCCCTACCACCAAGCTTCTAGGACACCTCAGTAGGAAAAAGATGTGAGTTTCAGTTTGTCATTTATTAAGAAAAAACATTGTCCCCTGCTCCTTAGTTTACCTTACAGAATACAGAATTCTGAGTCTCAGTTTCCTCAGCTACACAGTGAAATGGTGAGATGAGATCATTTCAAGAGCTCTCTTCCAGCTTTATGATTGTAGGGGGCAATGGGTCTATATTATCACAACATTAGACTTAGAGGAGGCCTGCCTAGTTCCAATAAGAAAGAAGAGGGAAAAAAACAAATAAAAATAAGCCACTTGACGACCACATAAAATTCACCAACATATGCTCTTCTCTTTACAATAGTATAAAGAAGCTTCTTTCTAAAGAATACTTTCCAGGCCCTAACCGGTTTGGCTCAGTGGATAGAGCGTCAGCCTAGGGACTAAAGCAGTGGCCCATAACAAAGAAACAGAATTTCCGGAGGATGAGGCCCAGAAATCAGGATTTTAAAAAGATTCCCAGGTGATTCTAATGTGCAGCCAAGGTTGAGAACCACTGGACTGAAGGGTCCCAGGTTCAACTCTGGTCAAGGGCATGTACCTTGGTTGCGGGCACATCCCCAGTAGGAGGTGTGCAGGAGGCAGCTGATCGATGTTTCTCTCTCATCGATGTTTCTAACTCTCTATCCCTCTCCCTTCCTCCCTGTAAAAAATCAATAAAATATATATTTTTTAAAAAAGAATACTTTCCAGGATAAGCAATTAACCTAAATTAAGAAGACCAAACATCTATTTAAAGACTAAGTTACTAACAATTATACAATCTTCTAATCAGCAGATTTCCCCTTTATTTTCTCTTAGTATTTTCCTTCAGTTCTTCCTCTTCAGAGAACTTGATTTGACAAAGTGAGAAGCTGAGTTCTAATTAAACTTATCTGAAGCATGTATAGCTATTAAAAAGGTAATATTTTGGCACAGTTTTTAAATCAGAGTGCTGGTATACTGAACGATCAAATTTTAGATGAAGATAGGCAACAACATAAGCTACATATCAACAATAAATGTTACATTAATTTTTATACTCCAGGTAATTTTCCCAAATAACCTGTTATGGGTCAATTTCCAAATCCTCCTCATTATTCATGTTGCAGTCCTACCTTTCTGTCTTCCAAAGCTAAAACAATTTTCTTAAACGTAGCCTTCTACCAGCTCTTTCTGTTGTGCCTCAACTGGCCTATCTTCTCCTGTCAAGGTTCTCGCGATTTTCTACTGTAGATCACCGTCAGGTCTCCCCTTCAATTCTTAATTTCCTTCCCTGGCTTTTCCAACCATTCTCACCAGCTCCTACTGCTTTAATTCACAGGATTTTCCTTGCTCGTCCTTGTTAGTTAGGGCCCGCTGTCACAGTACACTCTCCCACCCTCATCTCCTTTTCATCCGTGTTTGTACATGTCACTTCTTCACCGCCTGAGGTTTCTCTTCCCTGGTCCTCAATCCCAAGAATATCTACCAAATCCATCTCTAGATTCCTGAACACGTACTCTGTCTGACTACCTTCTGCCCAAGTACCCTCCCAGCCCCTTTCCTCTGTGCAGTCATCCGTTTCCAAAATCTTGTCTGATGCTACCAACACCCCTCCGAACCAACCTGCCCACTCAACTCTCCCTGCTTTTCAGCAGCTAACCCTGTCTGTCCCCTTCAACTCATGACGCTCCCTCCTACACCGCCTCCGCATCCCCCCCTAAACCTGGCCCGAGCCACTCTGCAACCTGAAATGCCGCGTCTCTCTCTGCAACGCCGCTCCCTTCTCCCCGGGAAATGGTCTCCCTGAAACATTTTAAGTAGCTACTTTCCATGCTCCATTAACTCTGTTGTTTTTTTTTTCTTCAAACCAGCACACGGCTTCCATCAGACCTGTTCGCCAGGCAAAAGCTAGCTGCCCGCATCTTCCTCTTGAAGCTTCCCGTGCGTGCACTCAACTAAACCCCGCTCCTCGCCCTTTCTCCACGTCTAGAGCCCACGGTCGCTCCTGGAACCCCCTCGGGGCCCTCCTTTCTCATCGCATCCCTCTCACCCGCCACAGTCCTCTTGGCTGTGGGATCCGTCTTTCCTCGGGCCTCTCCCCCCAGCTTTCTCCTTTCTCCCAACTCCCCGAGTCTGCCTCCGACACCTCCGAGACCCTCTCTAGAACCCAAAACTGCTCCCTCGTTCCTTTCTTTCTCTAGCCCTGCTTCCGAGGTGCTCCGGTTCTCGGAGCTTTTCTAACATCCAGCTCTCACCGTCTTTCTCCTCCTCCTAAATCTTTCCCAAGTTGCTTCCCCTGACTCCCAACTTTTCTCTGTCATTCCCCATTTCCCTCCGCCCTCCCTGGCAGCTTCAAACCCACCTCTGTCACCGCTGGACTCCCTTTTTTTCAAAGCTCCTCCATCCCTTCCTCTGTAGGTGCTTCCTAAGTGTCTCTGCCTTATTCCTTTCTCCCTTCAATCCTATCTGTCCTCCAATTTCCATCAACTTGGCGCCTGCCGGAGAGCCCACACCTGGCTTCTGCTCCACCTACACGTCGCCAGGCCGCCGCCACCATTCTCTCCGCTCCTTAGCCTCCCTTGCCGTGCAGCTCCAAACGCCCAGGGACACCATTCTCCAAGGGCCAAGGCCTGGCCTCTAAGAAGAAGGGGTCCGGGTTACGTACCCCATTCGCATCTTGGCTCCGCTCTGACTGCCTCCGTTGCCGGGTAGAGGGGGGCGAGAGGGCAGGCGGCCGAGGTGCATGCTCTTCTCGAGGGCGGACATGAAGGGGAGGCCGCAGTCACACAGGAGCCAAAGCTTAGTCCCAGGCGAGGTTCGGCCCAGCTGGTCCCAGCTCGCCCCTGTAGCTGCTCCCAGTCGCCTCTGGACAGCACCCAGCTAGCCGCAGCACCACCCACAGTCCACCGGCGCCGTAAACTCCACCCACTCTCTTCAGGCGGTTTCAACGGAAGTGCGCAACAGGAAACTTCACAAAGGAAGCCGGGTAACGGAGTCTGCGGACACTTCAGACCCCTAGCGGAGAACTCCACGGAACCTCGCCGGAAAGAGAAGCGCCCCTGGTGGCAATGCACTCTGGGCAATGGAGTCCTCAAAGGATGTATCCCTTTGCGCCTGCGCAGCTGGAGGCGACCGCGTCCAACCCCGCAGAGGTAGAGTAGCAAAGCATCATGGGTGTTGCAGTCTATTGGCGGTACGGAGTCTTGGCGCCTTCCCTTCTCACCGCTTCCCCGACTGTTAGAGGAAGAGCGGCTGCTTTGTGCCTCCCAGGCTGCCCAGCGGCGCCGTTGCCGGGGAACGCAGGCGCGATGGGAAGGGATGGCGGGAGGCTACGGCTTAGCCTTAGGTGCTGGCGCCGGAGTTGAGTTGGCGAAGAAAAGTTCGGCCTCGTCATGAAACAACGGAAAGGCCAGGGGCCTGGGGGCGGCCGTGGCCGCAAGAAAGGAGGTAACCTGAGCGGCCGAAGGTGGAGGAAAGCGTAATAGGGTGGAGTTATGGAAGCAGGGTGTAAGGTGTTCTAGGGAGACCCCCACACCTGCCTGTAAAAAAAAAAAAAAAAGGTGGGGGGGAGAATAACCAGGGAATCAGGTTTAAAAAGAGGGCAGTTGGCTCTCCAACGAATGGAAAGGAAATAGGGGCTGGAGTGGGGTGGGGACGGCAAACTGGGCAAATAAGTGGGGCGAAGTGAGAGCTAAAGGGTACAGGGAGGACGCTTCTACATTCTACAGATTTTTTTCTTTCTTTTACTTTTTAGAAATTGAGATATAATTGACGTAACATTCTGTTAGTCTCCGGCAACTTTCACATGTATAATACACTGTTACCTGCAGTCACCGCGGCATGCATTCCATCCCCATGACTTGGGCGGGCTTTTAATAACCGCGGTAAACGTGTGTGAGGATATCCCTTTGGAGGTCCATGTAGGACGGAAGAAGCATAAGTTGGGGAGGGGAGTATGTCAGTAATCCCAGTAGGCAAGGGCCATTGCTTTATACGTCACGGAGTCCTCAAGAAGTAGCACAAAATAGGACTCAGTGAATATTCGATGAATGAGGGAAGCATGAGGGGCTTCAGGCGGGAGTGGGGAAGGATAGTTGTGGGGCGAGGGGAAGGAGTGGGCGTTACACGTGTGGTAGGTAGGGTGGGAGTGGGGACGAGGGCAGGAGGCTCTCTGAAGGATTTGAGATGATGGAAGAGTGTGTAGGTAGCAAGAGGTTATCATCAGGTTAGCGCCCTCGGAGAGACACAAGGTCGCCAGGAGAGTAGGAAAATGTTAGCTGCAGTGAGAAGTCACCCTAAGAGCCCAGGGCAGATCAGGAAACTGGAAATTGAATCTCTACACACAGGGCTGCCTCAAAAACAAAACAAAAAAAATTAGGTGACTGCCTTTTTACATTACGTGCAAGGAGATGATAGAAATAGTGATCATGCCCTAACCGGTTTGGCTCAGTGGTTAGAGCGTCGGCCTGCGGACTCAAGAGTCCCAGGTTCCATTCCGGTCAAGGGCATGTACCTTGGCTGTGGGCACATCCCCAGTAGGGAGTGTGCAGGAGGCAGCTGATCAATGTTTCTCACTCACTATCCCTCTCCCTTCCTCTCTGTAAAAAAAATCAATAAAATATATTTTAAAAAAAAGAAAAGAAATAGTGATCATACATTAGGGGTGAGGACAGAAGCTGCAGGCTGGAAATGACTCTTACCCAACCGTGTACAGATATTTAAACAGTTTTGAGGCAGTGCCTTTCCCCCCAGGAATGATGAAGCATGGAAGTGGCCAGTTTTGCTGCTCCCTGTGTCAAACCAGTCAAGTTTATTTGGTTGATAGGAAAATCAAAGTAGACATAGCACAAGAATGCCCCACACGCTGTACCATATACATGTGTAGTAATGCTCCTATATACACCTGTGTATAACTTTTATATTGAAACTAGTTATCCATAAAGATGATGGTGGATTTTTTTCTTTTCTATAGAGAAAAGAGAAGGTGTTCATTTCAGAAATCCGAAGAGGCATTTATATAGATATCTCATCTGAGAGGCTCCAGTGTATTTTCTTGTGAGGCCTACCCACTCCCCAAGGGAAAAGTCAGAGGAATAGAAAAGTGTGTGTGATGTAGGAATGGTTTCTTATATCTGAGTCTTGGTTAGAAACATTAAAGGAGAGTTTTATGGAAAGCTATGATTAATTGCCTCATTTACATTTTGTTATTTGTCTGAAAGCCAGTAAATATTACAAACCGAACTTTGTGCCAAAAAAATAGTGTAGAATCTGAAGAATATAACCTCTGTACTCATAAACTGTATGATATTGGGCAGGAAAGTAAACATAGACAATTTAAGGTGATCTTCATTAAGAATTGTGGACTTTGCAATAATCAAATCAACAGTACTTGGAAGAACATTTTCAATTACTGAGATTTGCATGCCTTAACTTAGTATGTTCTTTACTTATAATAACCTGAATCAAACCCTAAATACTAATTTGTTACCAGGATGACTTAAGGGGCCCAAATAGGCTATTCTATGGTCTGGTTTGTTAGTTACTTCTCCTTTGTTAGGATAGATAGGATAAGCCTGCTCTCTGTTTTTGTGTATGTTTACTCAAAAAGCAGATTATATATTTTCTGTATTTAGTCTAAATTTTGACTTGTTATTCTTGAATTCCTCCACAGGTTTGAGTGACATTCCTCCATCTACAAGCCTACCACCTCTAGTTGAAGGCCAGCTACGCTGCTTTCTGAAACTTACTGTTAGTAAAGTCATGTGGAAGATTGCAAAGCCTCCCTCTTGTGTACTTGTCCGAGTGAGATGGTGGGGAGAAACATCAGATGGAACCCTCTTTTGTCCCACGGACACATTGCAGACTGAACCAAAAGCTGTGAGAACAACTACACGTTACGCTGTTCGCTGTGGTCCAAAGCAATTTACCTCTTATCTAACAGGTATGCTTTTGTCTTATCATTTCACCTATAGACCTAACTAGAGGCCCAATGCATGAAGATTCGTGCAAGAATAGGCCTTCCTTCCCTGGCTGCTGGCACCGCCTTCGCTCCAGCCCAGAGCCGCTTTTTGGCCTTTGCTCCGGCCTGGAGCCGCCTTCTGCCTTCGTACTGCCCAGAGGCCCGGAGTGGCTGGGGTGGGGCAGAATGCCTGCGCCGTCACAAGTGTCCCAGCCTGGCCACCATCATCTTTGTCGTGTCAATTTGCATATTCCCTCCTTATTGGTTGTGGGCACCGCCATCTTTTGTCTCAAAGTGATGGTCAATTTGCATATTCCATCTTTATTAGATAGGATAAGCATGTAGTAATGTTGTTAGCAATAGGCATTACTATGTACCTAGTATCTATGGCATTGTTAATTATTGAGGACTCAAAGAGGTATTATACTGGCCATCGTTATTGAGAGTATACTATGTGCCAGCAATTGATTCATGTTATTTCTAATTCTTAATAACCCTGCAAGATAGATATTTTATCTCTTTTATAGATGATGAAACTGAGGTTCAGAGATTAAATCAATACTCTCTAAGGTTACATAGTTGATGATGGCAAAACTAGGATTTGAACCCACTTCTGTCTTACACCAAACTTTTCACCAAATCATGCTTCTTTGAGTAATAAATATAGTCTTTGCTCTGGGACTTACATTATGCTCAAAGAAAAAAGATATAGACATGAAATTTACTAACATTACAAGAGAATACATACTAATTGCCAAATGAATGGTTTAGTGAATTAGTACTACAGGTTTTTAAATAGAGAAGGATCCCTCTATAAGAATCCAGAAGCCCAAATTTCTTCATTTCTTTTCAAGGAAAATATTCTAAATGTACTGTATTATTTTTCAATATTTAGGTCAGACTTTCACATAAACACATTTTTGGATCATGAGGTTATTTATCAAATCAATCCAGTGTAAGTCAGTAAAAATCAAGCATTTATCGTGTAAACATTGTTGGGCTAAGAATACTGGAGAGCCAAAGATGAATTAAAGATTAAAGATTTAATTAAAGATCTGTCCTTAAGAAGCTTACATTCTATCAAGAAAACATTTTGAAAACATCACATGTAAAGAACAATAAAAATTGAGTAATTCAGAAAATATATATTGAATATTTAGCATGTGCTACACATTGTGCTAGGCACTATGGGATTACAAATGTGAATAAAAGTGTAATCAGAATAGTATCTAATTCTAACTAAATTCACAGAGTTTAGTTATAATAGTAGGAAGAAAGTGTTAAGTGCTATTAAAGGATACCCATAGATACTCATGTACTATAGACCTAAAACTTAAGTCCGCAGGTGGTATTTTTATATAATTTTAACAAATGAAGAGTGATTAGAAATTCTTCAGTAAGAAAGAAAATATCTGTTAATATGATAATTAACAGGTCAGAGACTTATTTGAGCATCCTATGGTAAAATAAAGAATGCATTAGCCAGTTTGGCTCAGTGGATAGAGCATTGTTCTGTGGACTAAAGGGTCGCAGATTCGATTCCAGTCAAGGGCACATACCTAGGTTGCAGGCTCAATCCTTGGCCCTGGTCCGGGCTCATAGGGGAGGCAACCAATCAATATGTCTCTCTCACCTCAATGTTTCTCTCTCTCTGTCTCTCCCCCTCCCTTCCACTCTCTCTAAAAATCAATGGAAAAATATCCTCAGGTGAGGATTAACAACAATGAAAAAAGAATGCATTAGACTTGGCATCTGAACATTAGGTTGTTATCGGCTGTGGGATTTTGGGAAAGCCCCTTCCCATTTTTGACCCCCTTTTTCCTCATCTGTGAAATGGGATCAAATGGCTGCCCTTTCTATGAAAAAGCAGCCTGATTGAATGAGAAGAGCATGGGTTTTGAAGTCAGACAGTCTTGAATTTGAATTCTGGCTTTAGGATTGGATGCTAGGTGATGCTGGAAGGTTCCTTAAGATCTTGGAGCCTCGGTTTCTTATTAGTTATATGGGGATAATAGCACTTACCTAGAAGAAATTGTTGTGAAGATTAAACAAAAAAATTTTGTGTCATTACTGCTCCAGTACCTGGCACATATGAGTGTGTATGAGTCTTATAAAAATATAATGTCTTAAGTACAGCATATTATACCTATAATAATAAAAACGTAATATGCTACTTAGACCGGACATACTTCCAAACGAAGTCGGTGCCAGAGGGAAGCCCGGGCCCCGGGTGCCAGGGGAAGGAAGGCCTACTCTTGCACGATTTTCGTGCGTCGGGCCTCTAGTATAGTCAATAACATTGTAATAACTATGTACAGTGCCAGGTGGCTAGGTGAAATATTGGGGGTTCCACTTTGTAAAGAATATAATTGTCTAACCACTATCTATGCAGTACACCTGAAACTCATAAAAAATAACATTGAATATAAACTGCAATTGAGAAATAGATTTTTTTGAAAAAATACCCTACCAACAAATACCAAGAGGGTTAAAGAGGGAGAGAGAATCTGAGTAGAAATCCAAAGAGAGAGAGAGAGAGAGAGAGAGAGAGAGAGAGAGAGAGGGAATATGAATCTGAGTAGAAATCCAAAACCGCAGGAAATTTGTATTTTCTAGTCACTCTGGCTATTCCTCTTTATTTACTCCTCCAGCAAACTAGCTGCTGGAAAAAATAAAAATGAATACAGGTTTAATTTTTTTAAAAGTGTGTGTGTATTGTATGCATACATATATGAAGTCTTGGGCACTGTGGAGGATACAGAGATTTTATTTTGGGGGGGGGAGGGGGAATACAGAGATTTTATATGTAGCCTCTAATCAAAAGGAACTTAAAGATTTGTTGAAATAAACAAAACTGACATATATGAAACAAAAGTGAGCAGTACCAAATAGTGTGCAATTAAATACTTGATTATCTGGTGCATACAATGAGTACTATATGAATATTCCAAGAAATTAATAAGGGCTAAACTATCATAAGCTACTAGGAAACCAGAATTCTACTTCTGTTCTACACCAACTTGCTGCTAGACTTTGAGCAAACCATTTCATCTTCCTGGGTCTTAATTTTCCCATTAATAAATTGAAGGGGTTAACCTCCAAATGGGTCAATACCCACATTTTATTATTCTAATTAGGAAAGAAGCCTTGGAGAAGGTTGCATTTGAATAGGAGACACATGAGATAAACCTTGTAAGTGATGGCCCAACTGTAAACACGAGTATATGTGTATTAGAAAATGAAGCCCTGGCCGGTTGCTCAATGGTTAGAACATTGGCCCATGTACCGAAGTGTCTGGGTTCAATTCTCAGTCAAGGGCGGGTACCTGCATTGCAGGCCTGATTCTGGCCTGGGCACGTGCAGGAGGCAACCAATTGATGTGTCTCTCTCACACCGATGTCTCTCTCTCTCTCTCTCTCTCTCTCTCTCTCTCTCTCTCTCCCCCCCCCCCTCTCTCTCCCTCTCCCCCTCTCCCCCTCTCCCCCCTCCCTCTCTTCCACTCTCTAAAAATCATTGGAAAAAATATCCTCAGGTGAGGATTAACCAAAAAAATAAAAGGATCTTACATTAAAGGACTTTTAAGAAATAAAAAAGTCTTTTTTTAAAAAAAAGAAAATTGAAGACACAACATTGGTTTACATGAGTATGTGCTCTAACTGAAAACTTGGAGAAAGTATAACTATTTCTTTTTTTTTAATATATATTTTTATTGCTTTCAGAGAGGAAGGGGGAGAGAGAGAGAGAGAGAGAGAGAGAGAGAGAGAGAGAAACATCAATGTTGAGAGAGAATCATTGATTGGCTGCCTCCTACATGCCCCACACTGGGGATCGAGCCCGCAACCCAGGCATGTGCCCTTGACCAGAATCGAACCTGGGACTCTTCAGTCCATAGGCTGACACTCTATCCAGCGAGCCAAACCAGCTAGGGCTATAACTATTTCTTAAGATGTGTGATATTATTTTATGTACCCCTTTGTATGATAGCTCATTTAAAAGAAAATAAGGTTCATAAACTAAACCAATGAATATATTGTCTCATATTAGCATAAAGCATGAATAGATCCATGTTGGAAAGAGGAAGGCAGTAAAATGTAGATTACACGAATTCCTCAGATAAAAATAATATAAAGGAACAAATGAAAATGTATAGCATTTTATAATTCAAGTCCATCATCTTATTTGATGTTTAAAATGACCCTATGATGTAGGTAGGATTATTTGTTTTATTCATTTCTTTTTCTTTTCTTTTTTGTTAATCTTCACCCAAGAATATTTTTTCCATTGATTTTTAGAGAGTAGAAGGGAGGGAGAGAGAGAGAGAGAAATAAACATCATGTGAGAGAGAGACATTGACTGGTTGCCTCCCTCATGCGCCCAACTGGGGCTGGGGATCAAGCCTACAACCAAGGTATGTGTCCTTGACCGGAACCACCACCCTCCAGTCTGTGAGCTGGTGCTCTCAAGGGAGGGGTGGGGAACCTTTTTTCTGCCAAGGGCCATTTGGGTATTTATAACATCATTCTAGAGCCATACTTATCAGCTTAAAAATTAGCCTGCTATATTTGGCCAAACATTTAATAACTCATCCCTAATGCCTTGGAAGGGCCTGACCAAATGATTTTTCAGGCCTTAAATGGCCTGCAGGCCAGATATTCCCCACCCCCTGCTCTAACCATTGAGAAAACTAGCTAGGGTTATTTTACTCTTTTTTCTAAAAAATATATTTTTATTGATTTCAGAGAGGAATGGAGAGGGAAAGAGAAACATCAGTGATGAATCATTGATCGGCCGCCTTCTGCATGCCCCCACTGGGGATCAAGCCTGCAACCCAGGCATGTGCCTTTGATGGGAATCAAACCCAGGACCCTTCAATCTGCAGGTGGATGCTCTATCCACTGAGCCAAACCAGCTAGGGCTACTCATTTCTTTATATCTATCTTATTCTGAACAGAGGCATTTTGTTTTTGGTTTTGTTTTTAATTAGGGTTGGTATAAGGGTGACCTTGAGTAAGTCCCACTTCTAACTCTGAAACTCAAATTCATCCCCTAGAAAGTGAGGCTAATACCCATTGTAATTATACGAGGCCTCACAATATGCATTCTAATACACTTCCAGTGTCTTTCTCTCATTCCTCCTACTGTATTTTCACATTCTTTAACAAAAGTTCTTAAAGATTTAAAATGTAAAGGTCACCCTTACATCAACCCTAATTTCAGCGATGTCCTGAATCCAAGATCATTAATGTTTCTGTTGTGCCATAATGCCTCAGGAAATAGAGGGATTAGCAGTGGTTCTCAACCTTCTGGCCCTTTAAATACAGTCCCTCATGTTGTGACCCAACCATAACATTATTTTCGTTGCTACTTCATAACTGTAATGTTACTACTGTTATGAATCGTAATGTAAATATCTGATATGCAGGGTGGGCTTAGGCAACCCCTGTGAAAGGGTCGTTCGACCGCCAAAGGAGTTGAGACTCACAGGTTGAGAACCGCTGGATTATAGGATTCTGAGATATGTCTCATACTCTTTTCT
This sequence comes from Myotis myotis, assembly GCF_014108235.1. Taxonomy (NCBI): domain Eukaryota; kingdom Metazoa; phylum Chordata; class Mammalia; order Chiroptera; family Vespertilionidae; genus Myotis; species Myotis myotis. The sequence continues at coordinate 39,198,099 of NW_023416314.1, forward strand.
GACATCTTTCCTCCCTTATTCTTGATCTCTTTATGGGAAATCACAGCCCTGAAAATGTTTGAAGCATGTGAAGATTAGAGTAGAAATTGAAAATTGCAATAATTCACTGAGTCTCATCACTTGATTTTTGCCTCTCTTTAATCAGATAGGATTGAGTTAGTTGCTCTGTGAAAGACAATGTGGGTGGTAAGAAAGCTGAACAATAAGGATTCTAATTTCACAGAATGTCTTATATACCTTAATCCCCCTTTTCTATGTCTGAACCTTTCCTGCATATGGGGTCTCTGATTCTCTCATGTATGTGGGGCTCCCATACATGTGTAAATATTAAATTTGGTTATTTTCTCTTGCTAAAAAATATAAAAATAATAATATAAATAATTCCACAGCAGAAGTGAAGCATAGAAGTCAGAAGTCTATTAAGAATTAACGTTTTTTTCTCCCTAGAAGTGATGAATAATGAAGCAGCATGGTGTAGTGTACTTTATATTTAGATCAAACTGAGTGTTAGTCCATTTTTGTGACTTACAGTTAGGTGAATTTAGGAGTGTTCATGACTTCTATGAGCCTGTGTTATTCTCAAATGGGGATAGAAGTCCTGTATCATAAGTTGTTAAGAGAATTAATGAGACATGGAATAGCCTGGCTGTTAGTAAATAACAAAAAAATATTTGTACGCTTCCCTTATTCTGCATATGCACATCATTTTATAGTCTTCAAAGTACTTTTACATTTATTAGCTCATGATTTGCAGATAACTTCCATAGGAAGGTAAGACAGGGAATGTGATATGATAGGTAATTTGCTTAAAGACCTATAACAGTCATTAAGGCTCTACCATGGGAGAGGACCCTGTGCTATGTTTTACTTGCAACACCCATCTCATATAGTCATGCTATATTATGATTCCTGTTTTACAGATAACTGGCTTACACAGAAGTAGTTTTTTAATATTGGCACTATAACACAGTCACAGGTTTTCTAATTATAGTTCCTATTCTCTTTTCACTACAGTATTGAATCTATAGTGAAAATGAATCATTTTCTCAACTTTGGTAAACAAATATTCAGAAGTTATACTGTCCTGAAAGAATCTTAGATTCCAAATGAATGCATTATATTTCTTCTGCTGTAAATTATGACCATGACGGTATTAAGTTTGAGCAACTAACTGAAGAGTACAGTTAAGGAGTTTATTTTCATCCCGGTTAGTTCCAAATGCTCTCAGTATTTCAGTACTCCAGATACAATCAAGGAGTAAGCAATTAGATACTCCTGGGCGGCAGGGACTGACACTTGCATTTATATAAGAGAAGCCCTTTGTTTAGTTCAAAACTAGAAATGGTGAGAATAAAAGAACTAAGAGTTACTGCTTTTTATATTTCTAATCAAATACTTGATATGCTAAATTTTTTTGTTCAGTGTAATTGTTTTTTCTCCATGCAAGGTATTTTGTCATTGTTCTTCTCTAAAACTTTGTTCTGTTAATCATGGGTTCACTCTCTCTCCTACCCCAGAATGATATGGTAAGTGCATGGTTTATCTGAAAATAAAATGATTTTTTTAATGTAAAATTTTTTTTCTAATGTATACCTCTGTTCACTTCAAAAAATAAAAGTAAATGAAAGTATCTATATTATAATTGTTTCTGATTAGATATGGCTGTGCTGGTGCTGGAAGTAATCACCAAACTTGATCATCTTCCAATTGGTAGAGTTCAGATCAATGGATTAGCCAAGCTTTCTCCAACCCATCATATCAATGGATTTTTCAACATTGTTTCACCAACATCTAAGAAACTTGGAGAACTCCAGGTAAAGATATTTTAATTCTTTGTTGCATAGAATAAAAATTTGGGAGCACAAATAGGTGAGTCTGTTTGTAGGATAGATAGGTACATGACTCCTATATACCATGTTAATTCCCACTTAATGCCTTTGTTCAGATTTTTACCCAAAGGTATATAATATACCTTTGTTTCCCACTTATTCTTGATATTTTTTTCTATTGCTAGATATTCAAATTCACTAATCTTTTTAAAAATAATTTATTTTTATTGTTTAAAGTATTCCCCCATTGACCTCTCCCCAGCTACTCCCACCCGCCAGCACATGCCCTCATCCCCCTACTGTCTATGTCCATTGGTTATGCTCATATGCATGCATACAAGTCCTTTAGTTGATCACTTAACCTCCCACCCACCCACCCCCGCCTTCCCTCTTAGGTTGGATGGTCTGTTTGATGCTTCTATGACTCTGGCTCTATTTTTGTTCATCAATTAATGTTGTTCAGTATATTCTACAAATGAGTGAGATCATGTGATATTTATCTTACTCCAACTGGCTTATTTCACTTAGCATAATGCTCTGCAGGTCCATTCGTGCTGTTACAAATGGTAAGAGTTCCTTCTTTTTTACAGGAGCATAGTATTCCATTGTGTAGATGTACCACAGTTTTTTAATCCACTCATCTGCTGATGGGCACATAGGCTGTTTCCAAATCATAGCTATTGTAAATTGTGCTGCTATGAACATAGGGGTGCATATATCCTTTCTGATTGGTGTTTCTGATTTCATGGGGGATATATTCCTAGAAGTGGAATAACTGGGTCAAGTGGGAGTTCCATTTTTAATTTTTTGAGGAAACGCCATACTGTTCTCCACAGTGGCTGCACCAGTCTGCGTTCCCACCAGCAGTGCACAATGGTTCCATTTTCTCCACATCCTCGCCAGCACTTGTTTGCTGATTTGTTGATGATAGCCATTCTGACAGGTGTGAGGTGGTACCTCATTGTCGTTTCAATTTGCATCTCTTGGATGATTAGTGACTTTGAGCATGTTTTCATATGTCTCTTGGCCTTCTGTGTGTCCTCTTTTGAAAAGTGTCTGTTTAGGTCCTTTGCCATTTTTTGATTGTTTTGTTTATCTTCCTTTTGTTAAATTGTATGAGTTCCCTGTAAATTTTGTAGATTAAACCCATATTGGAGATAACATTGGTAAATATGTTCTCCCATGCCGTGGGCTTTCTTGTTTTATTGATGGTTTCTTTTGCTGTGCCGAAGTTTTTTATATTGATGTAGTCCCATTTGTTTATTTTCTCCTTAGTTTCCAGCGTCCTAGGAGCTATATCAGTAAAGATATTGCTATGACATATGTCTGCTATTTTGCTGCCTATGGATTCTTCTAAGATTTTTATGGTTTCCCATCTTATGTTTAAGTCTTTTATCCGTTTTGAGTTTATTTTTGTGTATGGTGTAAGTTGGTGGTCTAGTTTCATTTTTTTGCATGTACCTGTCCAATTTTCCCAACACCATTTATTGAAGAGACTGTGTTGACTCCATTCTATGCTCTTGCCTCCTTTGTCAAATATTAATTGAGCATAATGGCTTGGGTCAAATTCTGGGTTCTCTGTTCTGTTCCATTTGTCTATATGTCTGTTCTTGTGCCAGTACCAGGCTGTTTTGAGAACAGTGGCTTTGTAATACAGCTTGATATCTGATATTGTGATCCCTCCAACTTTGTTCTTCTTTCTCAGGATTGCTGCAGCTATTCAGGGTCTTTTTTTATTCCATATGAACTTTTGGAGAGTTTGTTCTATGTCTGTGAAGTATGCCGTTGGTATTTTAATGGGGATTGCATTGAAGCTATAGATTGCTTTGGGCAGTATGGATATTTTAATGATGCTGATTCTACCAATCTATGAACACGGTATATTCTTCCATTTGTTTATGTTTTCCTCTATCTCTTTTTTCAGTGTCCTGTAGTTTTCCAAGTACAGGTTTTTCACCTCCTTAGTTAAGTTTATTCCTAGGTATCTTAATTTTTTTGGTGCGATGGTAAATGGGATTGTTGTTTTAGTTTCTTTTTCTGTGAGTTCATTATTGGTGTATAAAAAAGCCATAGAGTTCTGGGTGTTGATTTTGTATCCTGCGACATTGACAAATTCATTTATTAAGTCTAGTATTTTTTTGATGGAGTCTTTGGAGTTGTCTGTGTACAATATCATGTCATCTCCAAATAATGACAGTTTTACTTCTTCTTTTCCAATTTGGATGCCTTTTATTTCTTCTTCTTGTCTGATCGCTATGGCTAGCACTTACAGTACTATGTTGAACAGGAGTGGTGAATGTGGGCATCCCTGTCTTGTTCTTAGAAGAAATGGGCTTAGTTTTTGCCCATTGAGTATGATGTTGGCTGTAGGTTTGTCATATAGGGCTTTTATTATGTTGAGATATGCTCCCTCTATTCCCACTTTGCTGAGAGTTTTTATCAAGAAAGGGTATGAATTTTGTCAAATGTTTTTTCTGCATCAATTGGTATGATTATGTGATTTTTTTCTTCTCAATTTTTTTATGTGATGTGTCACACTTATTGATTTGCAGATATTGTATCAGCCTTCCATCCCCAGAGAAAATGCTGGATCCGATTTACTAGAATTTTGTTACGGATCTTTTTTTGTACAGTGTCTAATCTGTTCTTAATCCCATCAATCGTGTTTTCATTTCAGATACTGTTTTACATCTCTTTAAAAGTTACATCTTTTAAATTTTATTTTTTTAAGTTTATCTTTTTTAAAAATAAGTTTTTATTTCTTAATTACAGTTGACATACAATATTATATTAGTTTCAGGTGTACAACTCAGTGATTAAACATTTATATAATTTAGGAAATGATCAACCCAGTAACAAATTTCATATATTAAATGTACAATTTATTTTTTGCTTTACATTCATATTTTCTTTTGCATTCTTGAGCATTAAGAGCATCTATATAATAATAGTTGTTTCAAGATCCTATCTATTACTTTTACTATCTCTGTCATTTGTTTGTTTTAATGTATTTCAGTGTTCTTGAGATAGTAGGGCTCTTCCTGCTTCTTGTAATTTTTGATTGCATACTGGACATTGTGAATTTACATGTTCTGTATTTGATTTTTTTTTTTCCTTTAAGGAGTATTGGACTCTAGCAGGTAGTTCAATTACTTCCCAGTATTAAATATATCCGTTTTCATATTTAAAAAGCTACTGAGGTCCCAGTTATGAAAAAAATTAGAAACAATCAGGGAAATTGTAATGTTGACTTAATTTTTGACAATATTAAAAATATTATTAATGCTGTATATATGCTAATGGTAACATGTTTATGTTCTGGAAAGGGAAAGAATCCTCATTTTATTACTAATGTATTTACAGAAGAAATGGTATGATATCTAGGACTTGTGTCACAATATCCCAATGGTATAAATGAAATGTGATTAGTCATGTGATGATAATTATTGAAACTGAATAATGAATACCTGAGTTCATTTTACCAATTATTTCTAATTTTGTGTTTTAAATTTTTCTTAATAAAAACACTTTTCATATTAAAAATTTTTTTTGGAATGGCCCTTTGAGTATAACACAGTGGATGAAAACTAACTTACACCAAGGTATAAACATTGTGACATTTCAGAATATTAAAAATAAGACAATCCAATAAGCTTCCAGAGAAAGGGAGAGTCACATACAAAGAATTGGGAAGTAGTATTGCTTCAGGCTTCTGAATAAAAATATTAGGAGCCAGAAGACAATTCAGTAATACCTTTAGAATGTTGAATAAACATAGACTAGCCTGGCTGGTGTGGTTCAGTGGTTGAGCATAGAGCTATGAAACAGGAGATCATGGTTTGATTCCCGGTCAGGCCCAGGCCCAGGTTTGAGGCTCAATCTCCAGTGGAGGGTGTGCAGGAGGCAGCCGATCAATGATTCTCTCTCATCATTTCTGTCTTTCTCTCCCTCTCTTCCTCTATGAAATCAATAAAAAATTTATATATTAAAAAGCTTTTTATCTTAATAATTTTGTGTCAGAAATACCACTTATTTTATTAGTTTTTAAAAAACAAATCCTGCTTAAATTTCAATACATTTCTGTTTATTCCATTTTCATCATGCATCTTTTCTACATACTGATTATGCTTCTGTAATTTGTTTCTTAAATGCAAACTTTTGATAGTCTCATTTTGTTTGCTTTATTGCGTCATTAGGAATATTCTCTTCCATAAAGAAAATGCCTTCTTCCATTTCTTTTGAAAATTATAGGTCTCTAGTTCTCTCTTTTATGAATACTAGTACAAGAAGTATTTCACTTTCCTCTTGATTCTACTGTAAGAAAGACAGCAACCTACATAACACAGAGACATTGAGGCAATATTACAAACAATTCTATTAATTTGACAATTTATATAAATTAAATCAATTCTTTGAAAACCACACTACCAGAAATCACTCAAAATGAAATACATAACTTGAATAGACCTCTAAACTATTAAATAAATTGAATTTATAGTTTAAAACCTTCAAAAAAAGAAATCTGGTTTAGGGAAAAAGCAAAACTCAGTGGTGGGCCAGCCAGCAGGTCAATGTTAAGGCCAGGGACACAACAATTATTCTCAGTGTCTCCTTTGTTTCTAGAATACATTTTCAGTCTTTTGGCAAGTGATGAATTGCAAGGGAACACTTGCTGGTATTCACATTTGGGCAGCCAGGATTTTATGTGACGCTATTACAATGATCACTGTGCAGAGTATTTGTCCCACTGCATTCCTGTCTGTTGTCTTTGTAGATTGATGATGAATAGATTTAAAAGACTATGTTATTTGATTCATGAACAGAATTCTCATTAAGACCCAAGTATGTTTTATTAAATCTGTGCCTTAGCAGTTTCTCTGCCCAGATTATTTCATTGACCTTCCCAGAGACATCTTAAAGCATCTAACTGCAATCTTTCATTTTTGTTTGATCCTCTTTGGCTGCTTAAATAATTCTTGCTGCTTTTTTTGTTATTGTAACTGAACTTTCAATACAGCTATTCTTTTCTTTTGGAGTATATTCAACTTTCTTGTGTAGAGTTGTGCTCTAGAATCTAATTTATTTTCTATTCCTCATTAGGCTTTTCAGATGACTGGAGAACCTTTTAATGGGGAACCTGAACTCACAGGAATGAGATGATAAAGGAAATTTCAAGTGATTACTTTTTTTCTAAGTGTTTCTCCCTTCTCACCCTGCCTTATTCCCAGCTTAGAACGAGGGCCTTATTTTTCTCGAATAACTAACAATGACGACATGGGAGATAATGTCACTCTTCTATTGTTCAGTTTATTAGTCATTAGGCATACTAGACTTGTACACCGTGTACTATGCTAATTAGACCACAGAAAAAGAATATGACAGTCCATGCCTTCAAGGATTTCATAATCAGGATGAAAAATAAGCTGCAAGTTACAAATACCTCCTCTAAGCCTCTCTTGGTTCTTTGTAATCTTCAAATTAGGGTAATATACTTTTCTGACAGTGTTATATGAGCTTTTCTGTGTGAGGAACTTAGCTTCTGTTCTATAGTAAAGTGTTCAATAAGAGATGGTTATATTGAGTAAGCAGAAACATGAAGGAAGGGAGTGGCTGTGACATCTCTTCCTGGATACAAAGAAGTTTACACAGAAAAAGTAATACTGACGAAATTGCACGTACAAAGGCATAAGGGAATGAATATAAGGTGCATTTAGAGAACCCTAAGTAATTGGTTTACCTATAAGAGAGGGTTGGAGGAGGGAAGAACAGTGAGAGGTGAGGCTTCTGAGGTAGGCAGGAATTTTAACTTGGTCCTATAAGGAATGGGGGACGTTAATTTATAGTAAGCAAGGAGTCTCAAAATTAGTCAATACTAAAGACAAGTTCTCGTATATTACATGTCTCTTTCAGGTCTCACTTGCCCTGGAGCCTCTGTCAGAAACTTATGACAGCTACAACCCTCTTCTTACTACTGACATGACAGAAAGTGCACTTTTATCTGAGGAGGGATTCAGGGAATATACTGAACCCAGCAATACTCAGTTTCTGGTTCCATCAAGACCTCGCAGGATATCTACCACCAAAATTAATGGAAAAGAATTAACAGCCAATAGTAGTAGATCAACCACTCCAAGGTAATTACCACACCTAATACCAGTCAGTCTGTCAGCTAATTCCCACTACACTCATAATTTCTGACTTTCATTTTGTGATTGGGTAAAAGACTAAAGGTAGGCACTTATTTAGCAAATAGTGACTTGTCCAGTACCAACTACTGGGCATAGGAATTAATAAGACATACAGAACAGTCATGGGGTTGGAAAATACAGTGTAGGAAGTATAATCAATAATATTATAATAACAATAACATGATGCCAAGTAGGTACTAGAATTATTGGGGGGATCACTTTGTAAGTTATATAATGTTTAATCGCTGTACTGTACACCTGAAACTAATATAAAATATTGAAAGACAACTGACATTGAAAAATAAAATAATAAGACATAATTCCTGTTTTTGAGGTCTGCTTACAGTCTAGTGGGGAGGCCGACATTCAGGTAAATAAGTATGACTAAGTCATGTGCAGATGACATGAGATGTCCATGAGGAAAGAGGGAAAGGCAGTATTTTGTGAAACAGAATAGAGTAAGAGGAATAGCTTTTGATTTTAAATAATATTGAAGCATTTGCTTTGTGTCAGGCCCAGCACTTTATCCACAACCACACAGAAGTAGGCAAAGCATCTATTACTTCATTTGGGACATGAAAAACAGATTACAAAATCTAAGCTACACTGCTACTGCTATAAACCACTGATCCACTTTCTGTCTCTGACAAAGTGGAATGTTACCATATGGAGAATAAACTGCTGATGTTTTTTATTTTAAAACAGGGGAAAGGACCACTTGTACTTTGCAGAGAACTCTGATAGAATAAAGGACTCTTTTTTTGGACTACAGCACCATCTTAATTCAGGGCAGAGCTTAGAGTCTATGTCTCTGAAAGGCAAAGCCCCACAGAAACAGATGTCTCTTCTCAACAGTTCTGAATTGCAGCCTCAAATTAGGACAGTTGCCAAGAGTCACAGTGACTCTTGCATTCTTTCTTCAAACAATCCCCCTACCAAAGACCTTCTTTCGGGTATGTATATGTTGTGAACTGAGACTAAACTATATTTATTGGGATTACGCTGCTTTTTAGCCAGCCTACAAAGAGAACCAAAACTTCTGTTTGAACTAAATAGCCAAATAAAAGAACCCAGAATTTCTCACCGCTTAAAGGCAGCTCTATTAAACCATTAAGTTACTTCTAAATACTAGGTGCTTATAATTGTAGGTTTAGGAAAGAAACCTGGTGATGGGGGAAATCCTTTATCATAGAAAAAATATTAGTTCTTATTTGTACTGAAGTAATTCAAGGCAAATAAGGTTTTGCCTCAATACCAGCATTTACTTGTATTACTGTGCAGAGGCTGGTACTAAATCTGTTTCACATTCTGAAAACTGGTTGCAGAGGGAAACATTCAGTGCACAGCAACTGCTGATCGTAAGCCTGGGAATTAAATATGACTTGCAGGCAAACAGAAGTAGAAAGGAGTCACTTTACCTGTGTAAGGGCTTAGACTGAAATAAAAAAAGCAAATAGGAACTGGATCAGGTTATCTCAAGTTAGGGATTGGTATTTTAAAGGAAATGAGGTAACTTACATTACACTGTTATGGTCAATTATATATCTCTGTGACATTGAGAGCATGACAAGAATTTGTTTTCATCCTCACAAGTAAAATTTCCAAAGTAGAAAGTCTGCAGCATTAGCAGAAAAATCTTTGAAATAACTGGGTACATAATTTACATTAGTAAGGGTACTTTTTTCATGAAAAAATTTTGTTTATATTTGTAAAATTGAAATGTCTTTGCTCCCCTATTTTTAAAAATACACTCTGATTATAATCTACTAGAGGCCCAGGGCACGAAATTCATGCACTAGGGGGTGGGGGTCCCTCAGCCAAGCTTGCCCCCTCTCACAGTCCAGGAGCCCTCAGGGGATGTCCTAAGCCGCAGTCTGGCTGTGGAGGCTCGGAGCAGGAGCCGTGTGTGTGTGTGTGTGTGTGTGTGTGTGTGTGTGTGTGTGTGTGTGTGTCCGCTATGGGGGAAGGGGGTAGTGCGGCGTGGCCAGGCCGGGCCCTGAGTAGTACCACCGCTGCTACCACTGTCATTAGCGTCTGGGATGCAGGCATGGGTTAAAAAGACTGAACCGTACCCCAGGCCTCTCTAACCCTGAGTTTGTTCATCTGGGAGTTGAAGCAGGAGGGGCTGGGCCCCGCATTCTAGGCTCTTCACGAAGACATCTTTTTTGCCCTCGGTCGTCTTCTCCTTTCCAGGCCTGAGGACAGCAGTGTTCTTCTTACCTTTTTTTTTTTTTTTTTTTAAAGAAGGTGGAGATTTCTAAAAAAGACAAAATTACAGAGACAGAAAGCAGACCTGTGGTTGCCTGGGGTTGGGGTGGGGTTGACTGCAGATGGGCAAACAGCGTGATGGAAGCTTGAAAACAGTTTGTGTTGGTGGTTGAGCTGCTGTGGAAATTCACGCATCAAACAGTATGCCTGCTGTGGGTGAGTTGTATGTCATGTAAGTGCCTCTTCAAAAAAGCTCTGTAAAGGCGTACATCTTAAAGGGAACCCTCTTAAAACCACAGTTGGTGAGGGATTACCACCTTCTAGGAACTTGATAAAACGTGTTCAGTCAATCGTAGTGAACATGAAGAAGAGTGGAGAGGGTGCTGAATTGGAAACCTTTATGTGACCTGGGCAGGTCTAAACTCTGGGTCTGTTTCCCCATCTGTGACATCCTGAGTTGATGCCCTTGGAGGGGTGAGAGGTGCGAGGGACAGCCCCTGCGGTGGCTGCCCTGCCTGGCGCTCTGTGCTGCAGATCCTCAGGCTGTCCCAGGGCCTCTGTGCCTTCGCCTTTGCCACAGAGCACCTCTGCCTTCCTGCCTTTGTGCGGAGAACTTCCTCCTGCCAGCTCCTGGAGCAAACACACACCAGGAACAATTGGAAAATCCGGATTGGCCTGGCCTCGTTTCCCCCCACCCCTTCAGACCAAGGGGCCCAAGCACCTCCTGGGCACTGGTACACATGGCAGGCTAGGCTTTCCTCTCCCTTTGCAGCCCTGACAGGTGACCTCAGCTGCATAGGCTCGGAGCAGGCGCCCCGTGTGTGTGTGTGTGTGTGTGTGTGTGTGTGTGTGTGTGTGTGTGTGTCTGTTGGTCTGCTGGGGGTTGCCCCCAGCCACATCAGAGGCTCGGAGCAGGCACCCCTCTGTTGATCTCTCAGGCTCTGGGCTGTGCCTGCGTGTTGTTCTCTCAGGCTAGGGGCCAAGCCTGGTCCCTCCTCCTGAGCTGGTCGTGACCTTTATGGAGTCTCGACCTCATTTGCATATTACTGCTTTATAGATTAACTAGAGGCCTGTTGCACAAAGAGATTCGTGCAATAGGCCTTCCTTTCCCCTGGCTGCTGGCACCAGTTTGCCTCCGGCACCCAGGGCCCAGGCCTTCACTCTGGCCGAGTTCTGGCTGGAGCTGGCCCTGGAAACGTCAGGCCTCGCTGCTCCGCTGGCCCCGGAAATGTCAGGCATCCCTGCTCCGCCGACCCCAGAAATGTCAGGCTTCGCTCCATTGCTTGGAGCCTACGAATGCAAATTAACCATCTGGTTAAGTTTACCATCTTATATGGGTGTGGTTTATGCTACCCTAAAATAATTATAATAGTAATATCAAAATTCGCTGGTCACAAATCACCATAAGAAATGTAATAGTAATGAAAAAGTTGAAATACTGACAAAGACACAAAGTGAGCAAATGCGGTTGGAAAAATGCCACTGATAGACTTACTCAGCACAGGATTCCCACAGACCTTCAATTATAAAACACATTATCTGTGAAATACAATAAAGTGAAGTGCAATAAAATGAGGTATGCCTATATAAGGAATATATTGAAATGTTAACAATTAGTATTCTTGGGTATGGCACTGTTGGGTGTAGCAGTTTCCTGCTGCTGCATAACAAATTACCACAAACTTAGTGGCTTAAAACAGCACCCATATTTATTAGCTAACAGTTCTGTGGATCAGAAATCCAGCAAGGTATGGCTAGGTTTTCTGCATAGCGTATCAGAGGCTAAAATCAAGGGGTCAGCCAAGCCAAGTTATCATCAGGAAGCTCTGTTCCAAGGTCATTCTTGTTGGCATAATCCTGTTCCTTTCAGTTGTACAACTGAGGTCCCATTTCCTTGCTGGCTGTAGTCAGGGGCCACTTGGCTCCTAGAGCAGCGGTTCTCAACCTGTGGGTCGCGACCCCTTTGGCGGTGGAATGACCCTTTCACAGGGGTTGCCTAAGACCATCCTGCATATTAGATATTTACATTACGATTCATAACAGTAGCAACACTACAGTTATGAAGTAGCAATGAAAATAATTTTATGGTTGGGTCACAACATGAGGAACTGTATCTAAAGGGCCAGAAGGTTGAGAACCACTGCCCTAGAGACTGCCTGCATTTTTTGCCACATGGTCCCTTCTGTCTTTAAGACAGCAGTGATACTAAGTCCTTCATAGCTTCAACTCTCTGACTTTCATATCTTGCAAACAGCTAGAGAAAACTTTTTAAAAGGTTTGGGCCCACCTTCCTATCTTAAGGTTGACTGACTTGGAACCATAATGACCTCCAAAATCCCATCAGAGCAATACCTCAATGAGCGTGTGAATCGCTGGGAGAAAGTATGTGTACACAGGAGCTGGGGAATCTTGATGGGGTTGAGGGTAGAGGGCATCTTAGGATTCTGCCTACCTTGACGAGTGATCTTTATTTTTTTTAAGCTTAGTTGTATTTTCACTAAATTACACATTGAACATGATATTTTGGGGTTTGTGTTTGCATTTTTGTGTTTTTTTAGTTTCTAAGCTATATTTTGAATTCTTTTTACTAACAAATATTAGATGTTTATAAATCTGTTTAGCTTGTTTTTTTCCTCATAGCCTGTCTATCATATCTTCTTTATTACAGAAGCTATAAAACTCTAGACTAATATGATGGTGTCTAGCCTCATTCCCTCTAAGTAATTGTGGAAACTCAAGAAAAGAATACTTCCCAGTATTCCTTAGAATAATGCCACTGGTCCTAAGCTTTTTAAAAAGAAGTCGCCGAAACCGGTTTGGCTCAGTGGATAGAGCATCGGCCTGTGGACTGAAAGGTCCCGGGTTCAATTCCGGTCAAGGGCATGTACCTGGGTTGCGGGCACATCCCCAGTGGGAGATGTGCAGGAGGCAGCTGATCGATGTTTCTCTCTCATCGATGTTTCTAACTCTCTATCTCTCTCCCTTCCTCTCTGTAAAAAATCAATAAAATATATATTTAAAAAAAAAAAACATTTAAAAAATATGTTTAAAAAAAAAAAAAGAAGAAGTCTAAGAGCTAAAGTGGGGTCACATACAGTATAGTGCAGGCGTCCTCAAACTACGGCCCGCGGGCCACATGCGGCCCGCCGAAAACATTTATCCGGCCCGCCGGGTGTTTTTGCCGCCACAGTGTGCATAGGAATTTGTTCATAGTTTTTTTTTTAAACTATAGTCCGGCCCTCCAACAGTCTGAGGGACAGTGAACTGGCCCCCTGTTTAAAAAGTTTGAGGACCTCTGGTATAGTGGTTAAAATCAGAGGGTAGGGAGTCATCCTGGTTCTGTATACATCTACTGCATGCATAACAGGCAAATTACTTATCCTCTGCACCTCATTTTTTTCCATCTGGAAAATGAAGGAAATAGTATCTATCTTAGAGGATTGTTGGGAGGATTGAGTGAGTTAGCACAGGGTAAGGGCTCAGTAAATGTTATCTGATATCCTTGTTGTTATTGTTATTTAGGGATGGGGTAAATTTTACCTATCTGAAAGTCTGAAGGCTTATCCTGACTTTTCTGTTAACCTGCTGTATGATCTTAGAAAAGTTATGGACATTTATTGGCATTCTTTGTCCATAAAAATATAAATGTGGAATAGGTTGTCACTATGGCTCCTAAAATTTAGATGGTATAGTTGTGTTTTTTGGATAAGAATGACATTAAAACTATTGGGGATAATAAAATCAATAAGGTATCTGATACAAAAATAATATATACACATTACTAACCTTACTATGTACAAACACCAGTTGAACGAGTCAGTAATGACTTCTATAAAGAAGTCAGGTCTCTTCAGAAGAGAGACTTCATTCACTGCTGTAATACCAGCATCTAAAGCAGTTCACATATTTGTTGTGAAATGAATGTTCTTAAGGAATTCCCAAGCTAGTGGGGAAGGCAGACAAGTAAGCCATTACAGTGCACTGTGATAAGTCTTGTGATAGAAGCAAAGATGCTAAAGATTACAAGTATTTCTGCTGGATTTTAGATTTTTTTTTGTGTTCTACTTTTGCCCTCCTCAGCTTTGTTGGAACAAGGAAATAAACTACGTAATGCCATGGTGGTTTCTGCAATGAAATCAAGCCCAGATACCAGCATGTTGTTGGACGAAGTTCATCCTCCTGTGAAGGAAGATTTTCTTAAAGCATCAACACAGTAAGCTATAAAATAAACATGAACCCCAACAGTTTATTTTTTGATAGTTGTTAACGTGTGTTTTGTCAAATTATGGACTAAATAATTTTGGAAGTATTTATTCAGCAAACAATCCTTTTTTTTTTTTTTAATATATTTTATTGGTTTTTTACAGAGAGGAAAGGAGAAGGATAGAGTTAGAAACATCGATGAGAGAGAAACATCGATCAGCTGCCTCCTGCACACCTCTTACTGGGGATGTGCCCACAACCAAGGTACATGCCCTTGACCGGAATCGAACCTGGGACCTTTCAGTCCGCAGGCCGACGCTCTATCCACTGAGCCAAACCGGTTTCGGCGTCAGCAAACAATTCTTAAAGTGGTGGAAAAGAAGCCTAAACTAAAGTTAAGATAATCGAAATCTAGACCTAGCACTGGCACTTACTAAATATGTAAGTGACTAAATTCTTTGCTCCCTCTGACCAGTATGCCTGTATTTGGAATGGGGATATTCTCTCCTCCCTCTCTTACAGAAATGACATGAGATTCTAATGTAGGAAAAGGCTTTGTAAATTACGAAATTTTATGTATATTTAAGATAGTTAAATCTAAAGTGTGTTAAATTTTCCCTGCTGAACCATCTTTTAGCTCAATTAATCTAATTTACATTATTTTCCATGTGTCAGCCTTTCAGAAAGTATTTTCCCACACCTTAGAATCAAAGCATTATCTAAGAATCAATTTAAAGACCACAATGAAGATCACCTCTTCCCTCTAACTGAGAACAAATTTTGGAAACATGACACAAAAGCTGATACCAGAGCCATACAGCTACTATTAGGCAGGTAAGAGCTCTTAACTAGCTTTCTTTGCTTTAAATTTTTTGGCTATATCATTGTGTACATTGTTCACAGATTTATCTTCATAAAGTAACACTTCCTTAGAAAAACCAAGACATTCTCTTGCTTACTTGTTGCACACTAAATAAAAACCCATTATTCATTACCCAATAAGTAAAAATTTAATCTTTAGCTTTTTATTCTTTTTTTATTTTTAGAAATTCTTTTTATTTTTTAATCCTCACCTGAGATATTTTTCCATTGATTTTTAGGAAGAGTGGAAGGGAGAAGGAGAGACAGAAACATCAATGTGAGAAACATCAATTGGTTGCCTCCCACATGTGCCTCAAGCAGAGGAGGGGCAATCGAGGTACATGCCCTTTACCAGAATCAAACCCATGACCCTTCAGTCCACAGGCTGATGCTGTGTATCCACTGAACCAAACCAGCTAGGGCCTTTTTTTAAAAAACAGTTTTTATTTATTTCAGAGAAGAAGGGAGAGGTAGAGAAAGATAGAAACATCAATGATAAGAGACAATCATTGATCGGCTGCCTCCTGCAAGCCCCACACTGGGGATCGAGCCCACAACCCAGGCATGTGCCCTTGACCGGAATCAAACCCAGGACCCAGCAGGCCGACACTCTATCCGCTGAGCCAAACCAGCCAGGGCCACCTTTTCATTCTTTTTTTTTTTTTTTTTTAAATATATTTCTTTATTGATTTCAGAGAAAAAGGGAGAAGGAGAGAAAGAGATAGAAACATCAGTGATGAGAGAGAATCACTGACTGGCTGCCTCCTGCACACCCCC
Organism: Myotis myotis; assembly: GCF_014108235.1. Classification (NCBI taxonomy): domain Eukaryota; kingdom Metazoa; phylum Chordata; class Mammalia; order Chiroptera; family Vespertilionidae; genus Myotis; species Myotis myotis. The sequence goes on from NW_023416314.1 coordinate 39,214,165, forward strand.
CACTGGGGATCGAGCCCGCAACCCAGGCATGTGCCCTTGGCCAGAATCAAACCCAGGACCCTTCAGTCCACAGGTTGACACTCTAGCCACTGAGCCAAGCCAGCCAGGGCCACCTTTTCATTCTTATCTCCCAACTTTATCCCCAACACCAGTGTTAAAGTATAATAAAAAGAGAATAGATTTTACATAGACACAAGTTGAAATTTGGAGTCTGTCTCTTATTACCTATTAGGGGCCCGGTGCACAAAATTCGGTCATGGGTAGAGTCCCTAGGCCTGGCCGGCGAACAGGGCCGAATTGCAGGGCGACCGGCAAAGTGATGTGGGGGAGGGGGAATGGCCCCACTGGCACCTGCGTTGGCTGGCCTGCGGGCTGAGGGCAGCTCCTGCATTGAGCATCTGACCGCAGGTGGTCAGTGCACATCATAGCGGCCAGTCGTTCTGCCATTCAGTTAATTTGCATATTAGGCTTTTATTATAGAGGATGTGACTTGCACAATTAGGCAGAAAAAAATAAGCAGGGTTCTAATTGTAAAGGAGCAAGTAAAATTATCTCTAGTCACAGGTGACAGGATCCGGTATATGGAAAATCCTAAGGAATGCACTAAAAAATAATTAGAACTAACAAATTCAAGAAGATTGCAGGATAAAAGATTAATATAAAAAAATAAGTTGTATCCTATATAATAAAACTCAAATATGCAAATCGACCAAATGGTTGAATGACCAGCCGCTATTATGCGCACTAACCACCAAGGGGCAGACACTCAATGTCTGCCCCCCGAGAGGGAGGTGACTGGCAGCAGCGAGAGGGGTGCAGGGCCTGCCAGTGGAAAATGAAATTAATAAATAATTCATTTACAGTAACATTGATAAGAATAAAGTACTTAGGGATAAATTTAACAAAAGTACAAAATATGAACTCTGAAAACTGCAACACACTGTTGAAAAAAATTTTAAAGATCTGAAACCTGGAGGGGGGGGGACCCCATGTTTATTATTCAATGTAATCCCTATTGAAATCACAGCTGACTTCTTTGTGGAAATTGACAAGCTGATTTATAAAATTCCTATGAAATTGCAAGTGATTCAGAATAGCCAAAGCAATCTTGAAAAAGAATTTAGGAGGAGGATTCACACCTCCCTATTTTTAAACTTCCTACAAAGCAACAGTAATCAAGTCAGTTTGGTACTGGCGTAAAAACAAACATATAAATCAATAGACTAGTCTAAAAAATAAACCTGTGTGTCTATATTCAACTGATATTCTACAGGAACAACAACAACATTCAAATAGTCTTTTTAACAACTCATGCTGGGATAGCTGGCTAGCCACACATTTTTTAAAAATGAAGTTGGAACCTTACCTCAAATCATGTACAAAAATTAACTCAAAATGGATCAAATAGCTAAACAGAAGAGCTAAAACTATAAAACTCTTGGAAGAAAACATAGAGGTAAATTTTTATGACCTTCATTTGGGAAAGGATTCTTAGATATGATACCAAAGCACAAACAACAACAAATAGATAAATTAGAAATAGTAAAACTTTAAAATATTTGCCCTGGTCAGTATGGCTCAGTTGGAGTTTCGTTCCATGCTCCAAAGGATCTTGGGTTTGATTCCTGGTCAGGGCACATACCCAGGTTAAAGGTTCAATTCCCAGTTGGGGTGCATGTAGGAGGCATGTTTCTCTCTCTTTTTTTTAAACATATTTTTATTGATTTCAGAGAGGAAGGAAGGGAAAGGGAGAGAGAGATAGAAACACCAATGATGAAAGAGAATAACCGAAGCAGTTCCTCTGAAAGAGATTCAGAAAGTAAATGAGCAACTTCTACACATCAGACAAATGAGAAAATAACCCTGCAACTGCACCACACAGTCAGGAGAGAAGCCCTAACTCCTAGCTTCTCCTTGAATACAATTTGGACCACACATCTAGTGCTCCAACTTTTAGAACTCCCACCACAAAGAGACGGGGCTCCCAAAATGTCTAGCTCTGAAAACTAACAGGGCTTATGTACACAAGACTATAACAAACAAAGATTAGAAAAGTGGTTTCTAGGGGGGCCAGGAGAAATAGGGAGTGATTGATAAAAGGGTACAAACTTTCAGTTATAAGTTGAATAAGGTCTGAGGTGACTAGTTGATAACACTGTATTGTAAAATTGAGACTTGCTAAGAGAGTAGAACTTAAATGTTTTCACCCCTCCCCAAAAAAAGTAAATATGTGAGGTGAAGGATATTTTACTAGTAATTAATTCAATGGGGAGAATCCTTTCACAGTGTATATGTATATCAAATTATCACATTATACACTTTTAATATTTTATAATTTTATTTGTCAATTATATCTCAGTTAAGCTGGAAACAAACAAAATAAAAGGCTTTTCCACCAGCTCCATGGAAGACTATAGAGAAATGCTTTCAGAATTCTGAATTTTCAACCTCAAATTCCATTCTCAGTCACTATTAATCAAGTGTAAGAGTAAAGTAAAAATGTTTTCATGTATCCAGGGTCTCAAGTTTACCTCTCCTGAGCAGATTTAAGTTCTGTGTCATATTTAGAGAATGCACACTCCTTTGGGGAGCTAGACAGGGCTTCACTAGGAATATTTCACTAGGGAAGGGGGTAGATGGAGACACATTTCTCCTGTGTTTGACCAAATTGAGAGGAAATTTTCAGTTCTCTTGGAGAATTCAATAATGAAATACTAATAGGCACATAGAAAACTAGATGAAAATTAAGGCAGTTATTAAAAGAAGGAAAACTAAAAGTTGTTTATGAAAGTGTAAAAAATTATACTTGGCTCTGATATTATGTAAACCCTGAAAAATAACTGCAAGAAAAAGTAATATAACTAAATTGAGAAGATGGGTGGAAGGGAAATCTTTGTCAAAGAGTAGTGGTATAAAAGAGTGGATTCTTCATTTTTCGTAATAGGAAGTCCATAAATCATTTAGAAAAGGAAGAAAATCAGAAAATGGCAGTACACGTGTTATTTAGCAATGTGAAAATAAATACTAGAAGAAATATCTTAGTGAGTTGAAAGTAAGGAAGCAGGCCGCTACTATTTTTTATTATGTCTTGTAATTCTATTTTAGTTTTAAAACAGGTACATGTATTCTTTGATTTTAAAATGTTTAAGATGTGCCGAAACCGGTTTGGCTCAGTGGATAGAGCATCGGCCTACGGACTGAGAGGTCCCAGGTTCGATTCCGGTCAAGGGCATGTACCTGGGTTGCGGGCATATCCCCAGTAGGGGATGTGCAGGAGGCAGCTGATCGATGATTCTCTCTCATCGATGTTTCTGACTCTCTATCTCTCTCCCTTCCTCTCTGTAAAAAATCAATAAAATATATTAAAAAAAAAAGATAAAATGTTTAAGATGTAAAAGAGAGGAAAGTGCTGAGAGCATGCTTGTCTTATAGCAAAGAACACAGGCAACTTCCAGCCCCACCCCACCCCCTCTTTTTTTATTTATTTATTATTTTTTATTATTTTTGTTGTTAATCCTCACCCGAGGATATTTTTCCTTTTTTTTTTTTTTTTTTTTAAGAGAGAGTGGAAGTGAGAGGGAGAGAGAGAGAGAAACATCGATGTGAGAGAAACACATCAATTGGCTGCCTCACGTATGTGCCCCAACCAGGGCTGGGGCTTGAGCCTGCAATCCTACAGTCAGTGGGCCAAAGCTCTATCCACTGGAGCAAACTGGCCAGGGCGCATCCCTCTTTTTTTTCCATTCTCCTTTCTCCTGCTCTCCCAGCTGCACAGGAATCCCAGGCATCTGTCCTGTGCAAAATAGCTCTGACCTCTCCCAGTTTCTGGTATAAGTACGTCCAAAATATTGCATGGAGGGAAATGGCATGCCCTTTCAGTGTGTCATAGACAGTAGAATAAATTCAAAGAAATGTTAATTTGAAAAAAGTAAAAGGTGGAGGACTATATACTGAACAGCAGAGATCTTGCTAACTTTAAGGGAATGCAAGGGGGCGGGGAGAACAGCAAGCAAATGAGTATGTGGGGATGAAGGGGGAATCATAATTGGCAAGCGAGAGTTGTATAGAATACCAAGAAGTAGAGCTTCACAAAGGAGCAGTACACAGAAGCTGCAGAGAAGCCATGTCAATTGGGAAGTTGTTAGTTGTGTTTTGGTAGTTAGGAAATTGTTCTGACCTTTGAGGGAGAGATTACTGTAGAGCAGTGGTTCCCAACTGGGGCAGTCCTCCTCTGGTCCCCATGGGACATTTGGTAATTATCTGGAGACATTTGGGGTTGTCAAAACTGGGGTAGTGCTACTGGCATCTGGTAAGTAGAGTCCAGGGATCCAAAATGCACAGATAGCTCCCAGTGACAAAAGAATTATCTTAACCAACATGTCAGTAGTGCTAAGATTGAGAAATTCTGCTATAGATTAAGGAACGGTGAGGAAAAGAACCTGTTAGTTGCAAGAAATATAGGAGCATGATCTAATTTGAAGGTATTTATTGTGTCCTATATTCCTGAGAAATTAAAGAAGGGGATAAAGTATAGCAGCTAGTTTGAAAGGGAAGCGGAGTTGAAAGAATAATTGAAATGCTTAGCATAGTGTCCGGCACAGATTAAGTGTTTAATACATACTGCTTTCATTATGAAGAACATGTTTATTAAGAATTCAGTAGGTTCGTTAACAGATTTTCATTAGTTACTACAGGAGAAACAAACATGAAATATACATATGCTTATATGCTTATCTTATTAGTTTACAAATTCTATAAGTAGGGTATCTATTTTACTCACTTCTATATTCTACAAAAAACTAATCTTGCCATAATTAACCCTAAATCACATTTTTGCTTAGTGAAGAAAGCATATTTATGAATTAGCCATTCTTCACAAAAACAACATATAACATTTAACTCATTAAATTATAGTTAATTATTTCCCTTTTTTTTCCCCCTCCCTGCTAGACCATAAGCAACACAAGAGTAGAGCAAGTTAGCTTAGCCATCTCTGTATCATTTAGTATCTAACACCATGCCTGGCACATAATAGGTGCCCAGTAAAGTGTTTGTTAAATAAATGAATGAAATCACAATCAGTGTCAGTAGTATATTTTTTGAATACTAGCTGTTGGCATCTCAGAGGAGGGGGAATATAATATGAAAATATTTATCAGATAGTCTCCTGTTTAATGTGAGTCTTCTGTTTAACATATCTTCATATTTAGAACTTTAGAAATTTTTGCAAAAAAGAATAGCTCAGCTGAAACTCCTTTTAAAGTTCTGCCTTGTCTTATTTTTTTAATCTCTGCAGTGCTGAATTTTCCCAAGGTCAGTACTGGGACGGACTAGGCTCTCCTCCAGATTCTCCAGCTCCTGGGAGTGATGTGTATTGCAGCAGCGAGCCGAATGACCCTCAGTATGACCAGAGTCTCCTGGAGAACTTATTTTACACAGTACCTGTAAGTCATTGAATCCGAAGCTTTAGGAGTTATATAACAATTAAAAGTATTAATAGTATTAGTAGGGGCCAGCATCTTGCTACTTGCCAGATAGAAAGCTATCCATTTTATATACCATATTTAATTGTAATGACAACCTGAAAAGGAAAGTATTGTCCTCATTCTGCAGGTGCAGAAACAGGCCTATGAGATTAAGTGTATTGTCTAAGTACACATAGTGTTAGAACCAGGATTCAAATTCTAGTTTACCTGAGTCCAAAGCTACATTATATAGCCTCCTTAGAGCTCTTCTAAGGAAGAGCTAATGCAGGTGTACCTTCAGAACTACCCTTGACTGGTATCTTTTCAAAATATTCCAGACACACCCCTATTTACTGGTGACAAATACCTCTACTGTTCTAGCATTTTCAAAGTTCTTTCTTATATCAAGCCATATGTTCTGTTCATTGGCTTTTAGTATCTCCTAGGGTCTACACATATTAAGTTCAGTCCCTGTTCCACAAGTAATCATTTATATTTGTGAACATTGCTGTCAAATTCCTGATTTTCCTTTTCTCCGGGTCAGAAAAGATAACTGAAATATAGGGTAGTTTATACCAGCTCACTGATAAGACAATGAATGCTATCAGGGTTCAGAGCAAAAACAAGGAGAACTTTTACATGAGATTGTCAGGAGAGAGCATTATGAGGAGTTAGGGGTTTTTACTGAGACTTGAAAGATAGTATTTAGAGAGAAAAAGGATAAGAAATGGGAATAGAAAGAATGACCTATCTAGAGAAGCAGTTTGTGCACTGCGAGGTATCTAAATTGACTAGATGAAAATTTCTGTGGGAGAGAAGTAGTCCATAAGGCAGGCTAGCACATTGCAGCCAGTCTGTGAAAGCCTGTGAATGTCAGATGATGCAGAAATGACATGATCATGATAGTGTTTTAGGAATGTTAATCTGGCAGTGATGTAGGGGGCCAATAAGGGAGAATGACCAGAAGCAGACAGGAAGCCACTGGGCTACTAGAGGTGTGAGAGAGACGGGGAGCCTTAGTAACAGTGGCAGCATTTGGAAAGGAGATGGATTTAAAAGACATTATGAGCCTGGCCAGCGAAGCTGAATGGTTAAGTGTTGACATATGAACCTGGGGGTCACAGTTCAATTCCTGGTCATGTCATATGCCCTGGTTGCGGGCTCGATCCCCAGTGTGGGGCATGCAGGAGGCAGCTGATCAATGATTCTCTCTCAACATCATTGATGTCTCTATCTCTCTCTCCCTCTCCCTTCCTCTCTCAATTCAATAAAAATATCAATAAATAACATTATGAATCCTTAGGATTTCATGACTTCCTGCCTTCAAAATCATCACTGCCCAGCTGGAATGGCTCAGTGGTTGAGCATTGACCTATGAACCTCAGAAATACATCATCTTTTCTCCCCTTTGTCCAGTTTTCTTCCTTCTCTCCCTCCCCTCCAACAAACCTGCTTGCTTCATTAGAATATTACTGTTAATTCTCTCCCAAGTGCCTTGCTTTTGTAAAAATGTTCTGTTGTTTCTATAACAGGAGGAGCTGGGGGAGCGGGTTGTTTGCTGTCTTTGGGACCTGACTAGTAGATGAACCTGGCTCAAACAACTATGGAGGCACTTTGCTCTGTGGGATGAACTAAGAGTGACTGAATTTTGCTGATAACCTTATAGAACTCATTGTGGCACACTTCCTTCTGGCTAGGCCCTGGGATGGAATACGTTCATGATAGTACAGATTTGGGACAGGCATGCACACATGATGGGATAAGGCCAGTCTTACACATAGAGGAGGGGTGAAGAGTGGTTGGCAGGAAGGCACCTCACGGAGGTGAGAACTAAGAGGACTCATGATTATGCAGGGGACTAGAAAAAAATCTCTCAAAGATTGGCTACTCTCCCCAACCTCTTCCCTCACTCCATTTCCACCCCTACCTCTGAACTTCTGGGCACAGTAACTCAGAGATGGATGGCCAAAGTGTTCAAACCTGGGTGAAGGTGTTTGGCTATTGCTGCTCTTCCCCTGGACCATACACCCCTCTGGTGCTGGAACCCTTCAGTGGAGTTGTGGCCTGTTCTGGAGGCTGGGATGATAGGCCAAGATGTAAAGTTTATTCCCCATGTTAAATTTTTTTCCTTCATGTCTAACCATCTTTGAGGTTTTATTCCTAGTAAAAGGGACTAACTCTACCTGGGTCAACCCCAGTCATTTAAAAAAGATGGAGGTCTCAAGTATGGACGCCTCCTCTCCCCCTGGAGGTGTGTGCCTACCATACTTCCTTCCCCTGCCCTTTTCAAACCTTTTTCCCGTTAGGTTTGTTATTCTGTTCTCTTCTTTCTAATTTTATGCTGCTACTGTGTCACCCAGGGGACAGATGGCCTTCTTTGTCATCTTCACTCTTCATCCCAGAGAGGAATCAGCCATAACTCAATCATCCAACCCCACCCAAAGATAGTTGAGTTGGTGCATGATATTTTGAGAATGTAGAGGACCCTGATGAGCCCACATGTCTCCTCCTTTAATGCCTTTGGGGCAAAGGCAGCCTTTCTTACTATCATCCATATCCCTTGAGGCTTCTACATTCTTAAAAAATAAATATGGACACCAGCAACTGTCCTCTGGGGATGCAAAGATTCTTTTCTCTCTATCTGGCTGGACTGATCTGTCTCACAAAAAGTCATGAAATTATTGAATCCAAAAAAAGAAAAAAGCTTTGTGGTAACACCTTAAAAGGTTGGATTGCTTCCTATAAGGATATTCTGCTCAAGCTCAGTTAACTGTTAACTTGTTACTCTTATTACACAGTCAACAACACACTATACACCCTGAAAAAGGGAGTTGGAGGTGATAAACTTAAAATGACTTTGGATCGGCCTCCTGCATTTATATTTGCAAGCTTTGTGTGTGTGTTTTACTATATAACTGTTCTCAAATAACTATAATACTGTCTTCTCTATTTTGTATTTTGTGGTAGAAAGGGCTAATCAGTCAATTGTGGTAGCTGCCTTTTCTCAAAAATTAATTACTAGGGACTTGGCCACTGGTTCCCCCATTAAGGAAATTTGTGACATATAATAAACAGTTCATCTTAGCAAAATTAAAAGTAGAATGGGTCATTAGTAGTATGGAGAGGTGAAAAAAGCAATCTGTGCTTCCATATAGTGAGATGGCATTTATCAGTGACTTTGCCTCATATTATGGTAGAAATACAGGCTTTGGAACCCACGGAGATCAAACCTGCCTATACTACTTACTGCTGTGAATCATAAACAAGCTAACTTCTCTCAGCTTTCATTTTCTCAATTATAAAATTTAGGTGAGGTCACCTTATAGGAATGTGGTATTAGAAATACACATGAAGCATTCAGCATAGTACCAGATACATAGCAGGCAGTCAATAAATAGTGGTTATTATTATTGTTAATTTGAAAGAAGAATCTATTTTGTTTGAACTGAACTTGTAGGTTATTTTTGTTATTATTGTTCAAAACCTTGAACAACACGGTTTTGAACTGCACAGGGTCACTTGTACACAGATTTTTTTCAAGTAATATTCAGCCCTATGTATCTGCAGATTTTGCATCCATGGATCAACCACCATGAACTGAAAACAGTATTTTTGCATTCCCAACCATGGTTTCCCAACTGTGATTCATGAAAATACTGTTTTCGATTCACATTTGGTTGAACTCGTGATGCAAAGGGCGAACTGTAGTTAGGGTTTGGGGGAGTCAAAAAGTTATAGACAGATTATCGACTACACAGGGGGATCAGTGCCCTTAACTCCCACATGTTCAAGGGTCAACTGTATTTTTGTATAACCAGGAGAAACATGGGATTATCTGATACCCGGGTGTTAGTTATCGCTTTTAGAATGACATATGTACAGAGAACTTGATTACTTGTAGAGAAATGTTTTTGTTACCACTACCCCCAAAGCACTTATCTTTTGTGCCTCTTTTCATTTCTTCCCCCCACCCTTAGAAATCTGATAGCAGCATAAGTGATTTCTTCAGTGAAGATGATGATATTGTCCCTTCTGAAAAAATGAGCCAATCGAAAGCTCTTGCCAGACCTTCTAAGGTTCTGGAGTCAAATGATCACAAGATGAAGAAGAGAGCAGCAGGCAAGAAAAATAGGTGAGCAGCTTTATGAATGTTTGTTTAGAGGCAAAAGCAAAGGAAGATTATTTTTACAAGATCTAAAGTGAAATGACCTGTGCTTATCCAACAGTATCAGGGTGATTAAGTTAGTTACTGTAACTCATTAAATACTGTAGTCCTTAAAAATATAATAACATGAAAAGATGGATATGATGAAGTGGTTCAGGAAGAAAGCAGAATTCTAGGTTGTATATGTGCTGTATTATATTTGTGTAAAAATATACATAAGGAAAGCAAATGAAAAGGAATACAAAAAAGTAATGATGATAGTTATATTAAAGTAGTGGGTAAGTGAAGTTTGTATCCCATGTAGAAAAACTAGTTCTTTGACATCAGTTTCTATACATGTATGGAGATAAGCCTATAGATTAGAAAAATGTTTTTACAGTTTTTGAGATTTCTTTCACTGTCAATTAGGACCAGAATTTTGATAAAATCCATTTCCCAATACTAGATAACTTGTGAGTTAAGATGCTTGCTGCCCTTCCTCCTTTCTCCTCTTGCCAATACAAACTAGATCATTTCATATCGGGCCTCTGACTGTCTGCCTCACTGTCTGTATGAATTCCTTTCAGAAATTTGGTTGAACAACAAATGAAATCAGTAACTCCAGAAGATTCCCAAGTGATGACACTAAGTGTAGACAGGCTGGCCCTTCTGGGTAGAACACACTCAGTCAGAATCATCATTGAAACAATGGAAGTTCCTCCAGATAGTCCACAGATGACCCCTGGCAAAAAAAGCTTTCCTGGGAGACCACCTAAGCTGACAACAAAAAAACGGTATGTCTCTAACATGGGAAAGCTAAATTTGACAGTGGAAAGTGTCCAATAAAAATATCTATAATAATAAAACTGTAGTATGCTAATTAGACTGGACACCCTTCCGGATGACCTTCCGGACAAAGCAGGGGCTACAAGGGCCGAGGCGGCCACTGTGGCGGGCGGGGGCACCCAAGCCCCTTGCACGAATTTTGTGCATCGGGCCTCTAGTAAATAAATAATTGTACCAGTATAATACTTTATGGTTTGTAAAATACTTTCATAGGCACCATTCAAGCAACAAAAATGTATTGAATTCTCCCACTAAGTCCCAAGCACTATGCTAGGTATGTGTAAGAATAATGAAAGTTAAGATTCAAACTCTGTTTTTACATACTTTACAGTCAGCAGGAGAGAGATAATTTTAAATGGCTATCTGTAATATAGGGCTAAGTTTTATATTAAAAGTGCTGTGGGAGCAAAAGGAAGGGAGCCTTTAGTTTTGCCTGGCAGGATTGGTGAAGGCTGTGAAGAGAGGAAATGGTTCCTCTGAGGACCTGAGATCCTGAAAATAGAACCCTGAAAGATATGTAGAATTTATCAGACAAAAAATAAGTTTATTATTTGGTTTGTTTTTAATCACTTTTTTTTAGCACCTTCTTTGTGGAATATCACTTTCCTGTGGGCTTTTCCAAAAGTGGATTGGGAAAGACAACTTTGATAACTGAGGTTGTTCGACTCGCCTCCAGCAAAACTGAAGATGGAAGTAAGAGAAAGACTGGTTTTCTGCTTCTTAAACATTTTTGCTTTGGAAGAATTTTGAATCACTAAGTATTGATCTGACTCTTACAGTATCATTGAATTTTAGATTTGAAAGGGAGGTGGGTGGTGTCAAAGCATGGATTGATGATGGCTCTATTTGGGTGACAGGTACTTATGTGTCTGATTTTCCTTGCAGTGGTAAAATTCCAGCAGAGATTTGTGTTTCCAGTACAGTTTGGTGGTCCAATGATAGAACATTGGTGGAATTCCAATCTTATTTTCCAAATTTACACAAAGAAAATACAGAAAAAGGTACTTCACATGATTTTGACATTTACACCAGGGATTTGAAACATACTTAAAACTATATGTCTCCATAACATAGGAATTTCTGTAGGCTCAAACAACACTAATGCTTTTGATTATTGTCATTATTTTTAAATTTCTGTTTGCTGTTTGTTATAGAGCAGATATTATTGTCTGTTTCCTGTTGTTATAGAATGGATATGCTAAAAGCTCTACATCAGCGGTTCTCAACCTGTGGGTCGAGACCCCTTTGGCGCTCGAACGACCCTTTCACAGGGGTCACCTAAGACCATCCTGCATATCAGATATTTACATTACAATTCATAACAGTAGCGACATTACAGTTATGAAGTAGCAACGAAAATAATTTTATGGTTGGGTCACAACATGAGGAACTGTATTTAAAGGGCCAGAAGGTTGAGAACCACTGCTCTACATGAATATACTGTCAAATTTAATCATTACAGGCCGGCACTCTATCCACTGAGCCAAACCAGCTAGGGTGAGAAACACTTTTAAAAAGCAAAAATCGAATGTCAAGGGGTGGGGGGAAAGAAGACATATGTAATACTCTTTGTAATACTTTAAGCAATAAAACAAAATTTTTTAAAAAATGGCAAAAATCACCTGTTATCCTGTCACCAAGAAATAACTATTATTTATGTGTGTTCTTTTCTCTTTTCCAAATGACTGCAGTATATTACATATGTAAATCTTTGTCAGTATTAGGATAATTTTGTATGCAGTTTTTATCCTTTTTTTAAATGTAACATTGTCTTCAGAGTTTTTATTTTTTTATTTTTATTTTTTTTTTTTCAAAAATATGTTTAGCCCTAGCTGGTATGGCTCAATGAATAGAATGTCAGACTGCAGACCAGGAGGTCCTGGTTTCAATTCCGGCCAAGGGCACGTACCTCAATTGCAGGCTCCTTCCTGGCCTGGCCCTGGTCAGGCCGTGAGCAGGAGGCAATCAATCAATGCGTTTCTCTCACATCGATATTTCTGTCTTTCCCTCTCTCTTCCACTCTCTCTAAAAATCAGTGGGAAAATATCCTCAGGTGAGGATTAAAAATATGAAATAAAATAGTGAAATGATATATTAAAAAAGGAAAATTAAGTTAAAATCAATAAACTACTAAAAATATCTATGTTTAATCTTTTCTGCAAAATTTTATAAATATTTCAATACCCTATTTTTATCAAATATTATAACAAATATTGTTTATATTCAGACTTTTAGTAAACATCATTTTAATGGCTGTTATTTTATTGTAGGAATGTACAGTAATTAACTTAATTATAATAATTTGATTATTGAACATCTAGTTATTTCTCTTTGTTAAATATACATATTTGTATGTAAGGTTTTTATGTATTTACTAAAGGCCCAGTGCACGAAATCGTGCATTGGGTGGGGAGGGGCGGTACCTTCAGTCCGGCCTGCGCCCTCTCGCAGTCCAGGAGCCCTCGGGGAATGTCCAACTGATGGCGTAGGCCCACTCCCCTGGACGTCCCTAGTGCTGCCTTGGAGGTGGGAGAGGCTCCAGCCATCACCACTGTGCTTGCCAGCCGTGAGCCTGGCTCAAGGCTTCTTGCTGAGTTGCACTCCCCCGCCGACCACCAGGGGGCAGATCCTACACTGAGCATCTGCCCCCTGGTGGTCAGTGTGCATCATAGTGACTGGTCATTCTGCCGTTTGATCGATTTGCATATTAGCCTTTTATTATATATAGGATTATTTATTTAGTATAAATTTCCAGAAGTGAAATTACTGGGTCAAAGAATATGAATATTTAAAGCTTTTTATATTTATTGCCAAATTTGCTGTCCAAAAGTGTATTGCCAGTTTATATTCCCAACCTCAGGCATATGACAGCCTCTGTTTCTCTATAACCTTGATAGCCTCAGCCATAGGGTTTTGTTATTTTTCTTAGCTTTAATGGCAAAAAGTTATATCCTCTTTCATTTCATATATTTAAGAGTGAAGTTGGACAATTTTCATAAAGAATTGATTCTTAAATATAGAAAGAGAAAATCTTGTGGCTTCTTTGTGACTCATGAAACCCTCTGTAATCTCCCAGGGAGAAGTAGTGAAGCCCAGAAGGGGGACCAAAATATGGCAGAATACGGATTTCTACTTAGAGTTTCCTCAGTCAAATAATTAAGCTATTTACTTCATAAAGTTTGGGTGCCTATATAAGATATCATATGTTGTCATTTCAATTAAAGTTTCCTGTGGCACATCTTTAACTTAAACTTTTTCTTTCCTTCTTCTCTCAGCCAGAAGTCATTGGATCTGCATCATTGCCTTTGAGAGCTGTCATTCAGTCTGAATTGCTTTCTTTCAGTGACCAGCTTCCAGTACAACAAGAAAATGGTCAAGTTCCACTTGGCCCCCTCAAGGTACATAGATATCATTCAGGCAGTCCAGTATTTATGAAGTATATATTACTGGCTGGCCCTGAGAATATAACAGTGAAGAAGAAAGTCAGGGTCCCTGCTCTTGCAGCTTATATTAAACTAGAGGCCCAGTGCACAGATTCGTGCCCATTGAAAGGAAATTAATTAGAAGAAATATTTTAGAGGCTGGGGAGGGACCGCAAGAGGTTGGCTCCAGGATGTGTCCGGCCCATCTTGCCCAGTCCCGATCAGCCGGACCCCAGCAGCAAGCTAACCTACCGGTCGAAGAGTCTGCCCTCTGGTGATCAGTACGCATGATAGCAACTGGTCAAACAATTGAATGAACAGTTGGACACTTAGCATATTAGGCTTTTATATATATAGATAAGGCAACAGAAGTACCTTGAAGGAAATAAATGTTTTGGTGTGATAATGAGTGCTCTGAGGAAATAGGAGATGGTGGTCAGGGAAGGTCCCTCTGTGGAGGTGACATTTAAGGTGAGATTTGATGAATGAGAGGAAGAGGCTACAAAGTAAAAAGCACAGGAAAGATCATTTTGGACAAGGAATAACACATCCAAATGCCCTAAAATGGGAATGGGCTTGGTGTTGTCAAGGGACAGAATGTGGGTACAGAATAGTGAGCCAAAAAGGCAAGTGGTAGAAAATAAAATTGGATGGGAAGTCAGGAGCTATAACATTCAGAGCTTTGTAGGTTAAAGTAAAGGATTTAATTTTTATCCTAGAGGCAAGAAAGAACTTTGAAGTATGGGAATGACATCTCATTTACATTTTAGAAGATTACTGTGTGGAAAATAGACGTAGGGTGCAAGAGGGAAAATGGGAAATTTGTTGGATTAGTTCATAAAAGAGATTGTTCATGGGTTGGAGTAGAATAGTGACCATGGACAAGGAGACAAGTGACTGAGTTTGTGCCGGTGGATGAATTCTGATCTTTAATTCATTGGAGAAAGGGTTCGTTCCCTGTATTCAGAAGCATCAGAATTTCTTAGGTGGTAGAATTTGAATGAAGGGCTTGTCCTGGTGAGCTTTTAAAGTCATCAGAGCCATACCTAAAACATTTCCGTGGCCCCTCATATACCCAGAGGATAAAATACAGAACACACCAATGACCCTAGCCTACCACTGTAGCTTTCTCTCTTGCAGTGGTCCTACCAATAGCTATGTCAAGCTGTGTAAAGACTTGTTAAGGTGTCATGCTGGTTTATGCCTCAGTGCTTTTGTTCTTGGTTTTCATGCTGCTTCCTCTTCTTGGAAGCCCTTTTCCTGGTGTTAATAATAATGCCATTTAGTTGTAAAGACTTATGTGATTATCATTGCAAAAATTAACATCACATTACTTTTCTGCAATCAAAGTTTTTATTTTTTGTTTGCCTAATTCATTCTGGCCTGCATGGTTTAAAATTAGAAAGGTAAAAATAGAATTGAGGGACTAGAAATTGTTTCTATTCTGTCTCTTGAGAGAAGTTCTGTTCTACATAGATTGCTGTCTAGATTCAGTAGAACTTTGCTGTGGAGTTTAAATAAAAGAAACAGTAATTTCCCTTTTTCTTTAGTAATTCAGTCTGATAATAGTGACCACTTTTCATCATTTTTCTTACATCCTCTTTTATTTCATACTAGAGGTCCAGTGCATGAAATTCATGCATGGGTAGGATCCCTAGGCCTGGCCAGCGATCAGGGCCAATCTGTGGGGTGACTGGCGGGGCAATCGTGGGGGCCCCCGCTAACACCTGCCTTGGATGGCCTGGCGCTGCCCACTGGCCAGCCCCACCCCCCGCTGCCGCCACCAGTCACCTCCTTCTATGGGGCAACGCAGGGCAATTGGGGGGCCCCCACTAGCACCTGTCTTGGCTGGCCTCGGGCCTGCGGGCTGGGGGCAGCTCCTGCATTGTGCCTGCCCCCTGTTGGTCAGTGCGTATCATAGCAACCAGTCATTCCACTGTTCGGTCGATTTGCATATTAGGCTTTTATTATATAGGATTTTAACTTTTAAAAAATAACTTCAAACTTTCAAAATTGAAGAGAAAATTGCAAAAATAGTATAAAGAACTTGCATACCCTTTTCCTAGACTCAGCAATTATTTATATTTGTCACATTTGCTTTATCATGTCTGTCTACCTCTTCTTTCTGTATCTTTCTTTTTTTCACTTTCTCCTTTTTGTCTCCCTTCCCTCTACATACACATGCACAATTTTTTTCTGAACTATTTGAGATTCTGTTATAGACATAGTGTCTCTTTTCCCCTAAAATTCTGGTGTATATTTCCTGAGAACAAACACATTATCATACATAACACTGAACAGTTATAAAAATCAATTTAAATCTGATACTGTATTCTATCTATAGTCCATATTCAAACACTTCCTGTTGTAGCTGGTTTTTTTCCGAGTCCATGATCATCCATTGCATTTCAGCAGCCCTGCTTTGTCTTTTAGGACTTAGATATTTTTGAAAAGTAAGGCCAGTTATTTTGTAGAATGTCCTCTACTGGGATTTACATGAATCACTTATTACTATAATGATTGAGAGATGATTTTCTAATTCCACCTTAACTCCACCATTCCTTGTGCATTTATTTTTTTAATCTCTCTTTTTTTTTAACTCTCACTTGAGGACATTTTTCTGTATATTTTTAGAGAATAAAAGAGTGAGGAAAAAACAGAGAGAAATATTGGTGTGAGAGAACCACATGGATTGGTTGCCTCCTGCATGAGCCCTGACCAGGGCCTGGGCCAGAGAAGAGCCAGCAACTGAGATACGCGCCCTTGATCAGAATCGAATCTGGGACCCTTCAGTCCATAGGCCAACACTCTATCCACTAAGCCAAACTGACTGGGGCACCTTGTACATTTACTAATTGGCATTCTACTATATGGAAGAGTTGTCCTTTCTCCCATATTTATTTATATTGATATGGACTCATGGGTTTTTACATTATTTAATTGGTTGTAATCCATTACTATTACTCTTTCGATGCTTAAATAGTCCCAGTCTTGGCCAGCGGGAGCCCCTTCAACTGGATTCTGTATCCTTTCAATATGTCTCTATCCTTATTTTCTGGCAGAAGTTGATGTTCCAGGTTCATCTTATATTACTGATAAATCATCTCCCTAGCTTTTCTTAATTCTGGTAAGGTAATGTATATGGAGTCTACTAATGTTCTTACTATTATGGCATTTGTGGATGAATTATTTATTTCCTAACAATCCAGTGCTGCATCTAGCTTCAAAATTCTGATTCTGATTCTAGAAGAGATTCTTACTAACTCCCTTTCTTTTGTGTTCTATAGGTAACTGTGGAGCTTGTTATAGATAATAAGGATTTCAATGGTGTCGAGACTAAGTTAAATAGTAGCACCCCACATACCCTACTTTCTACTCTTATAAGCCCAGATAAGAAACTGTCAGAACCTAGCCATCATGTTACCTGCACCAAAAATTCACAGAACCTAAATCAAGTTCATGAAGAAACTGCAAAGGAAGAACAGAATTTGGTGCTCTCCAACCCAAAGTCACCAAGCCCTGTTTCACCAAATCCTTCAACCTTCATGGCTATGCCAGCCTCTCACAATTTGGTAAATCAGACAAATGGGTCAACCAAAGAGAGTGCTTTGCTGTTGCATGTGCTTTTGATGGTGCCAGATGGGAAAGATTTCATTACTGAAGAATCTGAGAAACCACCACCATGCAATGTTTATTTAAATTGCAAACTCTTCAGCACAGAGGAAGTCACCAGATCTGTCATCGCATGGGGCACAACACAGCCAGTCTTTAACTTTTCTCAGGTAACTTTGTACATATCTTAACATTTCATATCTATTAGGGATGTATGGAGGTGGAAGACAAGTATGTTTCCCAAATCATAATGCCATTGTAAAAGAAATCTAGAATGTTCAGCCTGGGAGGAACCTTCGTAATTTTCTGGTATGTAAATCCAGTCCCACTATTGGGTGGGAAGAGGAAAAGATATTGCCAGCATTTTCAAACTTTTTGTATGTCTCTTTCTTTCTGTTCTGTCTCAATTCCCCACTATTTCTTTTGCCTGAATTCTGAATTCTATTCCTTACTGCGGAGGCAGGGGTCCTCAAACTACGGCCCGCGGGCCACATGCGGCCCGCTGAAAGCATTTATCCCGCCCGGTGTTTTTGTCGCCACTGCCTGTTGCTTAGCAGCCGACTCGTTTTTTTTAAACTATAGTCCGGCCCTCCAACGGTCTGAGGGACAGTGAACTGGCCCCCTGTTTAAAAAGTTTGAGGACCCCTGCTCCAGGGCTTTGATCAGTTAAACTTCCTCTTTTCCTTTCTGTTCCTCCAATCTCTCCTTTATTTTTTTATTTACTTAATTTTTTTTCTCACTGATTTATTCCTTCACTTACTTCAGTACTCATTTTGCTTGGTTTCTCTGTAGAATTTCATGCTATTGCTTAGTTTTCTTTCTCGATCTTTGGAACTCTAATCTCTTATAATTTTTTCTTGACTTAATTGTCCTTTTTTAGTTATTGGGTCAGAGGAAAAGAGTGGGGACACCAGCACTTCTCTCTTTTACCTTTAATTATCTCCTATTCATTATCCTTGTAATTCTTCCAAACCAACCTTTTTCTTTCTTTCCTTTTAATATTTTTATTCATTTTGGAGAGAGGAAGGGAGAGAGATAGAAACATCAGTGAGAGAAAATCATCTATCAGCTGCTTCCTGCGTGTCCTCTAATAGGGATCGAGCCCACAACCTGGGCATGTGCCCTGACCAGGAATTGAATCGTGACTCCTGGTTCATGGGTCGACACTCAACCAGTGAGCCACACCGGCTGGGCCAAACCAACCTTTTCCCCACGGTCACCACATCTACTCTCATAGCTTCAGCTCTCATATATGTGAAAATGACTTCCTACACTTCTTTGTAGGACAGACACTCTCCTGTAGTTTCACATCTCTATATCCTGTTATCTGCTGTTTGTCACCACCTGGATGTCTCAAAAGCACTTTATACTTGGTACCCACCACATCACCTTTCATATCACAGATATTCAATAAAGATGTGTACATGGAAAGAAGAAATTCAAATGTGTCCAAATCTAAATT
Organism: Myotis myotis; assembly: GCF_014108235.1. Classification (NCBI taxonomy): domain Eukaryota; kingdom Metazoa; phylum Chordata; class Mammalia; order Chiroptera; family Vespertilionidae; genus Myotis; species Myotis myotis. Next base: position 39,233,116 of record NW_023416314.1, read on the forward strand.
TATTTTCCTTCCAATTCTGTTTCTCCTCCTCCTGTCTGCCCTAATTCATGTTATAATTTACTGAGAAACCCAAGTAGAACCTAAAAGTTTACTCTTTCTTATATAATTATTCACCAAGTTCCATAGATACTGCAAACTTAATTATCTCTGGATATATCCTCTTATCTCCACTTCATTGCCATTGCTTTCATTCTGGCCCTCGCTCTCTTTCTAAATAGCCTTCACATTGGCTACCTGTTTCTGTTCACTCCCTGTCCATCCCTTCCTGTGCACCTCTAAAACACTAACCTGAATATTTTACTCCTCTGCTCAGACCTTTCAATGTTTCTTCATAGCCTTTAGGGTAAAGTCCAAATCCTTGTTTTGGACTATAAGACCCTCAAAGAACTGTCTGTACTCTCCAGTTTCCACTCTTCCCTTCACACTAGATAACCTAGCTATGCTCAGCTACTTGTATTTCCTGAATATTCTCTTTCCCTACCTCTGTGTCTTTGTATGTATTTCTGCCTGGAATTTCCTCTCAACTGTCATGACTCCTATTAGGCAGAGCTTTTTGTACTAGTTAACTCCTGCTTATCGTTAAGATTTAAGTTTATTTTCTCCCAGAAGCTTTCTGAAATCTCCCTATTTGTAGGTTAGGTTGATGTGTTGTACTTTTTTTGGTTTCAAGAACCAGAAATGTGCTCAGGGTACCTTATGTAATTGAAGTTTCTTAGATGAATACAAAAGTACATCTGCTCTTCTGATTTCACCCCTTTGCCTCTTGTGTTTTCTGTTAACTTCATCACTAGGTTTCTCTCTCTTCTGCTGTTAGTTATTCTAAGTTTGTTATTAATTTGACTGACCTGCTCTTGTCTCTGGAGCTCTGGTTCTTTTTTCGTTCAACTAACAGCTGACTGGCCAATTCTGGAGTCCTTTTACACTGAAAATCCAGATGCACAGTTGGGCTTGCTATTTACTATAGTACCTGTTGGGCAGAGCTTTATGCACTGGACCATACCACCCAACCAGTGGATTGGCTGCCCTTTGATCAGGTGCTCAATGTTTGTCTAGTCCAGGGGTCCTCAAACCTTTTAAACAGGGGGCCAGTTCACTTTCCCTCAGACCGTTGGAGGGCCGGACTATAGTTTAAAAAAAAAACTATGAACAAATTCCTATGCGCACTGCATATATCTTATTTTGAAGTAAAAAAACAAAACGGGAACAAATACAATATTTGTATTTGCATGTGGCCCGCGGGCCGTAGTTTGAGGATCCATGGCTAGTCAGTAGTCACTTTTGTTCCAAAAACATCAGTCTTTCAGCAGGAGTTTACAAATGGGTCATTTTGCCTTAGGAAGATTGAATGAGCTTTGCAGGCACCATGATCAACTTGTCTGACAACTTTCTCTGTCCTTGAAGCCCCATCTGTATGAGCTTTATCATCAGAGAACTCATGCCATTTTGTATTTGGCCTTTATATATGTTAGTTTCTGACACCAGACTGTGGCTTTAAACTGAGGATGTAGGTTGGATTTTATTTTAATGTCTTCAGCTCTTAGCACTGTGCAAGGCACACAGTAGGCTTTCAGTAAATGTGTGTTGAATAAAAGTATAAATTAATTATTTTGTCTCAGGTGTGGGCTTTTGTTTCTTGTTGTTCCTCTCCCCAGGTGATTCCTGTCTCTCTGTCTCCCAAATACTTGGAAAGGCTTAAGAACAATGTGATGGTAATCGAAACTTGGAACAAGGTGCGGAGCCCAGGACAGGACAAGCTGCTCGGGCTGGTGAAACTCCCCCTCCATCAGTTTTACATGTCATTCAAGTAAATAGGATCTTTTGGAGTATTCTTTATTTTACATCTTTAACTTTGTATGGACTGAAGAGGAAGTCTTGTGGTTTGCAAACATGGCTAGCCCTATAATTCCTTGGAGGACTTTTTCAGTTTCACCGTAGTTTTTGCTCTTTCTCCTGTGTTAAAGCAGTCTTACAGATACTGCTTACCATGTTTCAGGCCCTATTTTAAGAACCTTACTTACACCATCAAGTCATTTAACCCTCACAACAATCCTCTGAGGCAGGTAACTTTTATTTTCCTGATTTTACTGATGAGGTAAGAGAGGCACAGAGAAGCTATGTAACATGTCATTATATCGTAAGTAGTAGAACAGGTAGCAGAACAGGTAGAACCCAGAGAGCCTGGCTCTAGAGTCCACCCTCCTCACCAAGCCGCTCAACTGCCAAAGGTTACCACAAAACTAATGGTTTATCCTGTCATAAACTTTAGTATTGTTCACATCAGCTATTTGCAAGATTTCTGCACCCAGTATTGTCTTAGACCTTCAGACTTGATTACTGCACCTCACTTGTCACTACCCAACACCTAGATGAGGTATTAATTTTACCTAAAGGCAATTTCTATCTGCAGTACAGACTCATTTTCTGTTTTGATTCAAGGTGCTGATTTTTTCTTATTTTAACATTGACCTCTTTCCTAACAGCCTTCTCATGTATCTGTGTTTTAAATGCTGTTTCATATTTACAAAGAGCACTGTTGGGGGCCCTATCTCATATGAACTTTTCTATAACTGTAGGAGGTATTATCATTATTCCCATTTTACAAATGAGGAAACTTGTCCTTTAATTTGGAGAAGTCAATCTCTTTGACTTTCTTTTTATCATCTATAAAATGAGTTTAAGGGTAGATCATCTTTCTCCCTCCTGGAGCAATTGTAAGAATCTAGTGAGAAAATAAATAAGCCTTCTATGAATGCTTACGTACTTATGATGGCAACATTGGAAAGCATAGCCAGGCTAAGGAGTACTGCCGGAATCATGGATACCACTGCCAACTCAAGGCTTTGGACTCTTGCTTCCTTTTTTAGTTGTGATATTAGTCTGGTTTGATATTCCCCTTCTCATTTCATTAAACCCCATTCTTTGCTGAGAGAGCAAAACACTACTAGATACCAATGACTGAGCACTTACCTAAATATGCCAGGCATCACAGTTTGTATTTTATATTTGTTATCTTAGCATATTCCTTATAACAGTCCTTTGATGGAAGTTTTATTACCTACATTTTGCAGATGAGGAAATAGACAGATTAAATTGATTACTTAGTGTCATACAGCAAGTAAGGGCAGAGCAAAGATTCAGCATGAAGAGCATGTGGACTTTTTATTGTCTGTTAATAGTGGATAATATTAACCCTTTGCAGTATTAGAAGGATTATAGAAACTGTAAAGTGCTTATCATATAGTAAGCACTTAGTAAGTGGTAATATTATTGTTAATATTATCCAAATTTTATCCACCAGACTCCAAAGTCCATACTTTTTCTAGTTGACCATACTGCCTACCTGTAAAATAATGCAATTCAAAAGGCCTCTACTGAGGACCATGATGATACCAAGATGAATCAGACACATCCTCTGTCTTCAATTTGCTACATTTGGAACTTACTGCCTGGTATTTTTTTTCTATAATCCTCACCCAAAGATATGTTTATTGATTTTTAAAAAGAGAGGAAGGGATAGAGAGAGAAATATCAATGTAAGAGAGAAACATCAATTGGTCTCCTCCCGTACACACCCTCACCTGGGATTGGGGAACAAACTCAAAACCTAAGTATATGCCCTGACCAGGAATTGAACCTGCAGCCTTTTGGTGTACGGGACGACACTCCAACCAACTGAGACACCTGTCCAGGTCCTGCCTGGTAAATTTTATTTGATGGATTATGAATAGAATCATATGTTTTGTCAAGCCACTATTGCTTTTCTAGTTGTAGATACATTTTTAGCAAACTGAGAAAATGAGCCAAGTAAGAAATGAAGCAACTCTATGACATGATTGATAATTGTTATTTGCTCATGTACAATTTCTCTCCCTTTAGAGATCCCAAGATTTCTCGCCTGCTGCTTGATGCTCAGTTCCCAGTTGTTGCTGTCGACAGCTACATGCCTGTGATTGATGTGTTCTCAGGCCAGAAAAATGGGAGTCTTCGAGTCTTTTTAGCTATGGGTTCTTCAGATCAGATAATGGCACTACAAAGATTGAAGAATGAAGAAGGAACACTTCCTCCCTTCAGCCCGAGGCCAGCCCATTTACTGGACCAGCTATCTAAAGCATCCAATGCAATGGTAATGACTAAACACTTGATTGTATGTTTATGTTGTAAAATGATTATCAGAATCAAGCTAATTATCATATCCATCACTTCACCTAGTTACCTTTTTGTGTGTGTGGTAAGAATACTTAATGTACTCTCTTAGCAAATTTTTTAAGTACATAATCTCATTTTATCTTGCATGTTTTAGTGAAACCATTGCCCCAAATCCTTATTTCAGTAGTGAAAGGCTTAACAAAAGAACATACTTGTACTTCAGTGCTTATGCTAAATCAAAGGAATCATTGTTATTTTTCTTTTATGGCTTAAATGCATATCTGTATCCCTCTGAGCTCCTTGAATTTATAAAGAAAATCTAATTGGACAACTAGATCTTAATCCTCTAATTTACTAACTTAATTGCCTTTGTAAAATATTGGGGTGAACCTTAGCTGCTCTAAAAAAAATAGTCTTAATTTTAAAAACTTTTAAAGATAATCCAAGAAAAAAACGGGGATTCTGGGATGAAGAGTGATCCCAAATGTAAGCCAGCAAAGTCTTATTCTGTTTTTCTTGACCAGATCCAAGTTGGAAAGTTAGAGTGAAGTTCCTTGCTTTTCTAATAAGTTAAAAGTAACTTATTTTGTATAGTGCTGTACAGTTAAGAAAATACTTTATCATGATTATTTTCCTAACAACTACATGATGTTGGTCTTTTTTTTTTAAATTGTTTTATTGCTTAAAGTATTACAGAGAGTATTATATATGTTTTTTTTTTCTCCCCTTGACCCTCCCCTAGCCTCCCATACCCCCCAGTGTCTTGTGTCCATTGGTTATGCTTGTATGCATGCATACAAGTCCTTTGGTTGATCTCTTACCCCCACCCCCACCCCCCAACCCTCCCCAGCCTTCCAGCCGTAGTTTGACAGTCTGTTCGATGTTGTGAGGTTGGTCATTTTCATTCTTTTATACTTGACTAGAAGCCTGGTGCACGAATTTGTGCACCAATGGGGTCCCTCAGCTTGGCCTACGGGATCAGGCTGAAACCGGCTCTCTGACATCCCCTGAGAGGTCCGAGGTTGCGAGAGGGCACAGGCCAGGCCGAGGGACTCCACCAGTGCACAATCAGGGCTGGGGAGAGACATGGGGGTTAACCAGCTCGGGAGGGAACATGGGAGGGCTCTAGGGCGTGTCTGGTCCATCTCGCTCAGTCCCAATCAGCTGGACCCCAGCAGTAGCTAACCTACCAGTCTGAGTGTCTGCCCCCTGGTGGTCAGTGTACGTCATAGTGAGTGGTTGAGCGGCCTTAGCTTATCATTAGCATATTACGCTTTGATTGGTTGACTGGCCGACTGGCCAACCAGATACTTAGCATCCTATCTAATAATAGACAAACGTGGTAATTAACTGTACCTTCGCTACGCTTCCCATTGGCTAATCAGGGTGATATGCAAATTAACCACCAACCAAGATGGCGGCCGGTAGCCATGCAACTGAAGCAAGCAGGAGGCTTGCTTGCTCCAGTGATGGAGGAAGCCAAGGTTCCCCACCTGCCACGGCCTGGCTCTGAGCTCCGAAAGCAACAAAGTTTCAATTATAGAAGCTAAACCAGCCGTGGGCAAACTACGGCCCACGGGCTAGATCCGGCCCGTTTGAAATGAATAAAACTAAAAAAAAAAAAAGACCGTACCCTTTTATGTAATGATGTTTACTTTGAATTTATATTAGTTCACACAAACACTCCATCCATGCTTTTGTTCCGGCCCTCCAGTCCAGTTTAAGAACCCATTGTGGCCCTCGAGTCAAAAAGTTTGCCCACCCCTGAGCTAAACAAACCCCAGATACCTGCTTTCAGCAGGCCATGGCCACGGAGCTGGAGCCGGCTCTTAGCTCCAGTGACGGCAACAAAGTTTCAATTATAGAAGCTAAACAAACCCCAGATACCTGCTTTCAGCAGACCGTGGCCTCAGAGCTGGAGCAAGCAGGAGTGGCTCTCAGCTCCAGTGACAGCAACAAAGTTTCAATTATAGAAGGTAAATAAATCCCAGAATAAAAAAAAAAGAAAAAGAGGAGAGGCTGGGAGCTTCAGTCGCCGGCCAGCCTGAAAATGGCCCTCAACCCCTCACCCAGACTGGCCAGGCACCCCAGTGGGGACCTCCACCCTAAAGCGGGTGTGGTCAGCCTGAAAACAGCCATCAGCCCCTCATCCAGGCTGGCCAGGCACCCCAGTGGGGACCCCCACCCTGAAGGGGGTCTGACCAGCTGCAAACAGCCATCAGCCCCTCACCCAGGCTGACCAGGCACCCCAGTGGGGACCCCCACCCTGATCCGGGACACCCTTTAGGGCAAACCAGCTGGCCCCCACCCATGCACCAGGCCTCTATCCTATATAGTAAAAGGGTAATATGCAGACTGACCCTAGCAGCAAAAAGACTTGGAATGACTGGTCACTATGACACACACTGACCACCAGGGGCAGACGCTCAATGCAGGAGCTGCCCTCTGGTGGTCAGTGCACTCCCACATGGGGGAGTTCTGCTCAGCCACAAGCCAGGCTGATGGCTGCCAGTACAGCGGTGGTGGTGGGAGCCTCTCCTGCCTCCTCAGCAGCGCTAAGGATGTCCGACTGCAGCTTAGGTCTGCTCCCCGCTGGCAAGTGGACATCCCCCGAGGGCTGCCGGGCTGCCAGAGGGTTGTCTGATTGCCAGCTTAGGCCCAATCCCCCAGGGAGCAGGCCTAAGCCAGCAGGTGGTCATCCCCCAAGGGGTCCCAGACTGCGAGAGGGCACAGGTCGGGCTGAGGGACCCCCACCCCCCCGAGTGCACAAATTTTTGTGCACTGGGCCTCTAGTATTATATAGGATGAAATAGAAAATCAAAGAGGTTGTGCTATTTGTCCAGGATCCCATAGCTAAGAATGGTAGAATTGGAGTTCAGATACAGGTCTTCTGACTTCTAAGTCCATAATATCATGTCCTATTGTATCTTACATTTGGTGTCTCTTGGTGTCCACTATAGCTAAATCTCAGTCTCCACACCATTTAAGTATGTTATATTTTTTAATCTGAATCTGAATGACATTTAAAGTTTCTAGCAAAGAAAGAACTATTAGGAAAGTATCCATTAGTAGGTTATTATTTATTATGAATTCTAAACTTTTCTGTTTTTATTGAATATTAGTGTCTATCAATAGATAGTAGTGTTTTATTTTTATTTAAAAATGACATAAAAGCACAAATAAAAAAAACATCTATATTCCCAACTGTTATTGTAGTATAGAAAGTTAGAAAATGTTACTACAAGCACAAAAATCCTTGAAATGTTGGATATCAATAAAATACAGTTGTTTTTTCTCCTACATTCATAAGTGCCTCACCCAGTTCAACATCTGCAGAACTGAATTATTAAATTACTAAAATACTGTATGGCCAAATTGAGCAGGCACTGTAATTTGGAGGGGGTTTTTTCCCTATATTTTTCTTCTCTGGGAAATCAAATTGTAAGTTTTCTGTTTCCGTAGGAAGGTTTTTGAGCAGGTATTGCTGACATGCATTTTTAGATTTCAAAGCAAAGACCTAATGCAATCTCTATTCCAAATGTATTGAATGTTACACATGTATAAATCATACAGTCTGAACCTTATCTTAATCCTGTATTTCCCCTTTGAACATTCCTAATAATCAGTTATCTAGTGTCTGCTGTACAGAATAGAGGTAAAGAATTTTGGCCCTGGAATTAGACTACCTGAGTTCAAATCCTAGTTCCACTGTTGTTAGCTATGCATGTTAAATTAGCTAATATAAGTGAAGGGCTTAATAGAGTGCCTGGCTCATAGTAAGTAGTAACTACATTATTAGTTATTCAGTAACAGTGTATTCACTACCTCCCCAAATAGTTCTTACCATTGACAAGCAGTTTTGGGGTGGGGTGGCGGGGGGAGTGTTAATCCTCACCTGAGGATATTTTTCCATTGATATTTAGAGAGTGGGCCCTGACCGGTTTGGCTCAGTGGATAGAGCATCGGCCTGCGGACTCAAGGGTCCCCGGTTTGATTCCTGTCAAGGGCATGTACCTTGGTCGCTGGCACATCCCCAGTAGGAGGTGTGCAGGAGGCAGCAGATCGATGTTTCTCTCTCATCGATGTTTCTAACTCTCTATCCCTCTCTCTTCCTCTCTGTAAAAAGTTAATAAAATATATTTTAAAAAATAGAGAGTGGAAGGAAGGGGGGAGACAGAGAGAGAAACATCGATGTGAGAGAGACACATCAATTGGTTGCCTCCCGAATGTGTCCAGACCGGGAACGGAGGTCAAGCCTGCAACTAGGTACATGCCCTTGACCAGCATTAAACCCAGGACCCTTCAGTCTGCAGGTTGATGCTCTATTCAATGAGCCAAACCGGCTAGGGCCATTGACAAACAGTTTTGATATTATTCCTAACTTCATCAAAAATAGGAATTAAGTAAATTAATGTCTGTTCGTTTCAAATGTATATTTCCTGTTTTATTAAGGAAATAACCTTTTATTCTTAAGTTTGCTGAGAATTAGGAACAGGTGTTAAATTTTATCAAATGCCTTTTTTGCCTTCGTTTCATTAATGTACTGGATTACATTATAGGTTTCATAGTATTGACTCAGTCTCATAATCTGGAGTAAATCCAGCTTGATCTGATTACAATGAGATTTATACATAATGAAAATTAAGTATCTGTTTTAGGCTAATTAATTATGCTTATTTTTTCATCTATATTCAGACTTCATAGAGAAGCAATAATATTCTATACAGCTCACCAGTCTCTCTGTGTTTGTTTAATAGGCAGAAAACCAAGGAAATGGACTGATGGAGCACCACTTTGAGCTCCATGTAGACAAGGTTAAAGGGCTGGTCCCTCTTCAGGCCACAGTCTGGGGAGAAGCAGATTGTTATGTTCAGTACTACTTTCCAGTTCAAGACTCACAATCCAGTGTGTTAAAAGGACCTGAGTTCCTTGAAAATGGTAGGTGGAGGAGATTAGGCCTTCTCATTCTTGTTTAATTCTTTTACTGGATACACTTAGGAATTTTTTTTTCCTGAGTGAATTTTGTGTTCCTCAAAAATTAGTCTTACCCGGGCAACACAGGAGATAGGCTAAGTGTTTATTTTACTTTTTTAAAAATTTTTTTCGTAACTTTTTATTTTAATTTGGCTTCAAATTTATGGAAAAGTTGTAAAAATAGTACAAAGAACTTCTGTGTATCCTTTCTAGATCCATCAAATTATTTACATTTTGTCCCATTTTATATCATTTGCATGCCTACTCATTCTTTTTTTTTTAATGTTTTTATTGATTTCCAAGAGAATTAGAGAGAGATAGAAACATTGATGGGAGAGAAACATCAATCAGCTGCCTTCTGCACATCCCCTACTGGGGATCAGGCTAGCAACCAGGGCGTATGCCCTGACCAGGAATCGAACCGGTGACCTCCTGGTGCATGGGTCAGCACTCAACCACTGAGCCACACCAGCCAGGCAGCCTACTCAATCTTATCATCTATAAACATATAATTGATCCTCATTGTCCATGGAACTTAGGTTCTATAATGTCTATAAGAACACCAATTTTAAAAATACTGAACCATTGCTCCTGGGGGAAATATGTACATATATATACCTCACATATATCATAATCTTTTAAATTTTATTTTCAATTATAGTTTACATTCAATATTATTTTGTTTTAGTTTCAGGTGTACAGCATAGTAGATCATAAATCTTAAAACCTAAAAACAACTTATTCTGGTCGATTCTATTTTCTTTATTTTACAATTAAGGAAACAAGGTTCAGAAGTGTGAAATGACTAAGGCCACCTCACTAACAATTGCCAAGGTTGACGTTCATGCCCTGTCCACTGGCCCCACAGCTTCTTGCGTTATACTGCACTGTCTCCTACCATATCTATCTTGTCATTTCTGAGAGCTAAAATAAGGAAGCAGAGTATTGCTTTTTTTTTTACCCCATCTTGAAATGAGTAAGTCAGGTGACTCAAACTTTTTTGCCATTCTGAGCATGTCAGAAATAACTGGGGAAGCACTACCAGTGTTGGTTTTAGAGTTTAAATAACAGACTCGTACTCTAAATATATGAAGAACTTTATAAATCAATAATAGAAAGACAATCCAATTAAAAATGGGCAGAGATCTCAGAACATTTCTCCAAATTCATATAAATGGTCAATAAGCACATGAAAAGATACTCAACATCATTAGTCATTTGGGGAATGGAAATCAAAACCACCACAAGATACCACTAAGATGGCTATAATTTTTTAAAAAAAAGAAAGAGCCCTAGCTGCTTTAGCTCAGTAGATAGAGCGTCCGCCTGCAGACTAAAGGGTCCCAGGTTCAGTTCTGGCCAAGGGCACATGCTGGGGTTGCAGGCTTGATCCCCTCATTGGGGGGCATGCAGGAGGCAGCTAATCAATGATTCTCTCTCATCATTGATGTTTCTATCTCCTTATACCTCTCCCTTCCTCTCTGAAATCAATAAAAATATATTTCAAAAAAATTTTAAAAAGACTAATAAGTGTTGGTGAAGATGTGGAGAAAGTGAAACCCTCATTCATTGCCCACCAACAAGGGGACCTTTTACTTCTGTATTATGATGAGATCTTAGGTACCATAACTACTAGAGAAATGGACCTTGATAGGACTTACAGTCTGGAGATAATAGATTCTGGCTCCAGGTCTGTGACCCACTAGCTCTAAGACCTTCAGGTTCACCATGTAACCCAAGGTGTTCATTCATATCCTCATCTATGAAGTAGGAGTAATAATACCTCCTTTGTTTTCTTTGTAGGAATATTGTGAGGATAAAATTGAATAATATTGGACATGAACATACTGTCTTACTACGTATAAAACACTAAATGATGTGTTGATTGTTCTGAATTGCTTTTCTTTTCCAAAGGAATCACTCTGAGGCCTTTCAGATCTGCAACCACACTCTGTGTTCCAGATCCCATCTTTAATAGTCAGCACCATCACTCTCTCCTGTTGCCAACAGAAGTTCCAGTGCAAAGGCTCCTACTCAGTGCCTTCTCTGCACAAGCACTTGTGCCCGGAGGTGGAGTCCACTTTGAAATCTGGTGCAGGTAGTGTGGAGAACCCAATCCTGTGCTTAGGAAGGAAATACACAAGCATAGAGCATCCTTCCCATAACTAGTCTAGGTTGAATTATAAGGAAGCTAAGCAGTCCCTTCTGCCGTGTTTTATATTATTTGTGTTTGTTAATGATTGTTGAATAGATTATTGAAATCTATTCAATTATTAGGCTCTTGGAAGCAGTTGTATCTTACACTTCTAACCACTACATATAAGTGAAATTCCATCAGTTTTACCTCCTGTTCTCTCAAATGTATCAGTCATCTTTTTCTGATGATCTTACTGCCTTATTTAGTTCAGGCCCACATTAGATCATGCCTAAATTAATGTAATGGCCTTCTTATAATCTGTTCATCCCACCACCAGAAGAGTATCCTTCATAAATATAAATCCACTCATGTCACAAACTTTGGCAATTTCCAGAAAAAATAATGGCATTAAAACAGGTGTTCAAACTCCTCCCTTGCATCCCCATCCCCAAGAAGCCAACTAAAATGACTAAGAGAGTATAATTCTAAAAGGAGAGAAACCAACATCAGGAACAGAAGTAGGGAAGGGTACAGCCACTTGCCAGAACCTTTTCCTAAATAGAATCAGGTGGAAATTAGGTTTGATAACTTTGTGATCTAAGAATGGGATGTTTTGAGATGAGAGTGAAATGGTGTAGGTACCAACAGATCCTCATACAACTCCAAATTTGAGGAGCTTGGGCCTGAAGACAAAGAAATTTAGACTGCTCCATCTAGAACCACTCTGCTACTGCAGGATGGATACTTTCAGGAGCGGCTGCTCCCAAAGGTCCAAGCCAGATGCAGATACCTCAAACAGAACGCCTGTGGGAAGCTGGGCTTTATCCTGAACACAGAGTAATTTATTGGGTTCCATCTCCACGTAATGGGCAATAAATCCAGCCAGACACAACCACAGCTGTATACCACAAATACAGGTCGGGCTCCAAAGTTGATCCCTAGAGCAGACTGAATCATTTATCTGCCTAATTCTTCCAACTGACAGCTTGTGCTTTTGTGGCTTACAGATACTATTATCCTAATGTGAGAGACCAGATGGTCGCCAAAGGAACCTTGCCATTATCGAGGATCTGTGCCATGGTAACCATGCAGCACCATGAGGATGTGGGAATGCAGACCTTTAACCTCCCTTTAACCCCCAGACTTGAGAATAGGAAAGAATTGAGGAACCAGTCATCAGGTAATTGAGGACTGTTTTTGTTTTTCCCTTTCAAAGTCAGTATACATAAATATCTCTTTTTCTCTAAATTAGTGTTTCTTCACATGTTGTGATATTCACCCTTCTAAGAATCTGATTAAAACTCTGAGGCCCCTTCTGTTAGAAAAATTAGTGTAGAATATACACTCCAAATTTTGCATACAGCTTTAGAAAATTTATAGTTCCATACACTGTCTACATAAATGTTGCTTGTCTCATTTCACCTTTAAATTCAGCAAGTGTTGAATAAACTCTCACAGCGTAAATCCTAAGTATTAGATAGATGTACTCAGAGAATTATTATTCCAAGGCAACATAAGCAGATGTGGGATTGGTGGAATATATTTATATGAACTAGGAATTCACTGTAATAGAGGAGAAGGTTAGGATTTAAAGTTGGAAGGAATTAATTAGAATTTGAAGTTTTGAATTCTATCCTAATGGTTCCATTAGGATGACCCAACCTCCAAGTACATAACTTAATAGATGAATAGGATTAGCCTCCTAAATTAAGTTATGGTATAAGCTTTCTGGAGAGTATCTGTGAAACAAAAGGTTTTATCTTACCATGGTTAAGATTATTTCCTCCTGATGCTCACTAATCAGCTTGTTCTGTTGTTCCTTAAAACAAAAAAAAAGAGATGGTATGTGAAGGGTGGTGGCAGGAGGGTAAGAGGAATTTGAGTTTAAAAGAAGAAAAGCTAGAGCTCATCTCAATTCTGTAAATAACTAGGAGTTTAGTAAACCTGGATATAAGTTCTGCCTCTGATAGTTGTATAATCTTGGCAGGCAATTGTATCTCTGAGCCATATATTCTTGAATATAAAGTATAAATAGTAACTACTATTATGTGTGTTTTTTTAAATATATATTTTTTTACTTCAGAGAGGAAGGGAGAGGGAAAAAGAGATAGAAACATCAGTGTTGAGGGAGAATCATTGATTGGCTGCCTCCTGCATGCCCCACACTAAGGATAGAGCCCACAACCAGGGCATGTGTTCTGACCAGGAATTGAACCATGACCTCCTGGTTCATAGGTCGACAGTCAGCCACTGAGCCACACCAGCGGGCTATCTTTATTAATCCTACAGTACAATAATTTAATGTGATTCTGACCATGGGCAGATCCTCTCACTGCTAAGGACCCTTATTGTTCATTAGGATTATAGAGTTTATTCTCTTCCTTCCTTCCTAACCAGAATTTGGGGCTTGATAGAACCGAGATTCTTCCAACCCACCTTTTTATATTTTTTTTTCCTTTTTTCTGATTCTTCAGGTTTACTAGATGTGGGCCTGAGGTACAGGCGTACTCCAAGGACAGCAGAGGGAGTTCTTGCTGGCCGAGCTGTCTCTATCTCAGTCCAGATTATCAGAGCCTGTGGTCTGCAAGCAGCAGCCAAGTAAGTTCCCTTAAAAAGCAATTCTCAAACATTTTCCCACTGCAGTCCACAAGATTTACAATGCTCAGATACACAAACTTTCTTATGTACAATTTCCAGCTCATTAACCACAACTCTACTTTTTTTGTTGTTTTTATAAGAAAGCATATCCTATCTAATAAAAGAGAAACATTGTAATTGGCGTACAACCGCTACCCTTCCCATTGGCTAATCAGGGCAATATGCAAATTAACTGCCAGCCAAGATGGCGGCCGGCAGCCAGGCAGCTTGAAACTAACATGAGGCTTGATTGCTTCAGTGACAGAGGACTCCAATGTTCCCCACCTGCCGCTGCAGGCCTCTGAGCTGCAAGCAACCATGTAACAAACATAGAAGCTAAACAAAACCCCAGAAACCTGCTGGGCTTCAGCCAGCAGGATCGCAATATTGTAAGCAAAGGCCAGAAACCTACTTTCAGCAGCGGAGGCCTAAGAGCTGGAGCCAAGCCTCAAGGCTAAAGCTGGCCCAGAATAAAAAAAGAAAAAAGAAAAAAAGGAGCGGTTGGGAGCTTCAGTCACCCCCAGCCTGAAAACAGCCCTCAACCCCTCACCCAGACTGGCCAGGCACCCCAGTGGGGACCCCCACCCTGAAGAGTGTGTGACCAGCTGCAAACAGCCATCATCCCCTCACCCAGGCTGGCCAGGCACCCCAGTGGGGACCCCCACCCTGATCCAAGACACCCTTCAGGGCAAACCAGCCGGCACCCACCCATGCACCAGGCCTCTATCCTATATAGTAAAAGGGTAATATGCCTCCCAGCACCGGGATCAATGGAGCTGCGAGGCCTCCCGGCACCGGGATCAGCGTGACGGGGCAGCGCCCAAAACCCCCTGATCGCCCTGCTGCTCTGTGTATGACGGGGCGGGACCACAACCTCCCTATCCACCCTGCTCTGTTTGTGACAGGGGAAGGCGCCCCAACCCCCTGATTAGCCCTGCTCTGTGCCTGATAGGGGGGAGCTCCCCAACCCCCTGATCGCCCTGTGGCTCTGTGTGTGACAGGGTGCGGCACCCCAACCCCCTGATCGGCCTTGCTCTGTGTGTGACAGGGTACGGCACCCCAACCCCCCCCCCCCCATGGGCCCTGCTCTGTGTGTGACGGTGTAGAGCCATAACCTCCCCATTGGCCCTTCCCTGAGTGTGAGAGTGGTGGCGCCCCAACCCCCTGATCAGCCCTGCTCTGTGGGTGATAGAGGGCGGCGCCTCAACCCCCTGATGGGCCCTGCTCTGTGTGTGACAGGTGGCAGTGCCCCAACCCCCTGATTGGCCCTGCTCTGTGCGTGACAGGGTACAGAGCCCCAACCCCCCTGATGGGCCCTGCTCTGTGAGTGACAGGGGGCAGTGCCCCAACCCCCTGATTGGCCCTGCTCTGTGCGTGACAGGGGGTGGCGCCACAACCTCCCCATCGACCCTGCCTTGAGTGTGACGGGACGGTGCCCCAACCCCCCAATCGGCCCTACCCTGAGCGTGACTGAGGGTGGCATCACAACCTCCCGATCGCCCTGCTCTGTGCATGACAGGGGGCGGCGCCCCAAATCCCCAATCGGCCCTGCTCTGAGCCCGACCAGGGACTGCACCTAGGGATTGGGCCTGCCCTCTGCCACCCGGGAGCAGGCCTAAGCCAGCAGGTCGTTATCTCCCGAGGGGTCCCAGACTGTGAGAGGGCACAGGCCGGGCTGAGGGACCCCCCTCCCCCCCAAGTGCACAAATTTTTGTGCATCGGGCCTCTAGTAAGAATATAAGTGAATAAATATTTGCAAACTCTGCTATTTTTTAACTGTTATCAGCAATTTAGTTCCTCAACCTTGTCCAACAACTTTATCCTCAACCCTACTTAAGCACTTAATGCCCACGGTCATACTCTACACCCTCGAAACATGCCAAGACCAGTCATTGATACTCTTCTGTAATCTCAAGTTCTGTCTCTGAATAGCAGCTTCTATTTTTCTAGTTTGTTCACCTTCAAGTCACTTCTCAATACAGAAGCCGGTTATCGCATGAAAACTTAAGTCAGATCTTGACACATCTCTATTTTATTAGACACGTCTCTGTTTGAAACCCACCAATGACTTTCCATATCGGTCAAAGTAAAAGCTAAACTCCTTAAAATGGCGGTAAGGCCCCACATGATCTGACTCCATTATCTTTATGACTCATCTCTTTTTGCTAGTCTTCCCTCTGCTTATTCCACTCTGGCCCTCTTATTGCTTCTGAACACACCAAACTCATTTTCCTCTTAGGGCCTTTGTCTTAACTGTTTTCTCGACCTGGAACACTTTTTCTGTATATAAGCAGCTTGGCCCTCTTTGCCTCCTTCAGGTCTTAACTCATTTTTTTGGTTGATTTTTCTTTGTTAAATGGCATTTAAATATATACAATAAATATCAAAAATATAAGTCTTTGTTTTACTATGGTTGCAAATAGCAAAAAAATTCTATATGTGACATGGCTCCAGAGTTAAGTTAGGGTTTTTCAAAATGCTGACACACCGAGCTCAAAAGGTTCGCCACCCTGTTCTATACCAATGTATAGGTTTTTTTGATTACTTCCATTTGTATAGCTAATTAGTGTTACACTTATTAACCAGTAGAATATAGTAAAATCAGAAACAAGTTTTACATGGCCTCTATTGAAGAAGAAATTCTTGGTACTCTCAACTTATTCCTCCTTTGAATCTTCACTCTGGTATCCAGATTGCAGGTGCTCTGAAGTGAGCCTTCTCACTTGCTCGGTGGTTAGAGTGCGTGGGAGGCAACCAGTCTCTCTCTTTCTCTCCCTTTCTCCCTCTCTCCCTCTCCCCCCCCTCTTCTTCCTCCCTCCCACTTCCTATAAAAATCAATGAAAAAAATATCCTCAAAGCAAAGCCCCACTTCCTTAAACACACATTCCTTCAAATCACCTAACATGAGCCCAGTGCTGTAAGTCCTTTCTGAGACCTACTTACTAAGGTGCCCTATGATTCCCACAGTGTGTGTTCAATAGTGTGTTCTCACTATTACAGTGAGCACTGAACCCAACTTGTTCAGTTGTAGTTGGTTCCTGGTAGCCTTTGGCTAAAGTACACTGGCCAAACAATGAAGTGTCTGTGAAGTGTCACTCTGGTGTGGATGACTGCTGTCTCTTCCCACCCCCATACACACACACACTCTGAAACCAGATTACTAAGAAAGCGCACTGTGGCACTGCCAAAAGCCTAGATAGGAAATACGGTCGCTTAATGTTCTTGCCTCACAGAAACTGTGGAGATGTTTTCTGAGCAGGCAAGCTGATTTTTTATATTTCTTTCTCCTCCTGCCCACTCTTTTCCCCTACAGGGCTTTGGCTGAGCAGGAACCCTCTCTACAGTTTAGTGCCTCAGTAGGGGTCAATGCCTTTGTCACCGTTCATCTCTCCTTCCTGCCCAAGGGAGAACAGCGCCAAACCCGCCCTGTGGCCTGTACCTTCTGCCCTGAGTTCTCCCATCACACCGAGTTCTCATGTAACTTAGTAACTCAGCACTGCAGTGGAGAGGCCTGTTTCCTGGCAGAGCTGTTGGAGTTTGCAGAGGTCACTTTTGCCATTTATCATGAAGATACCAAGTCAGGTGAGCACCAAATGGCTCATCACAATCATAATTAAAAGGGACTCTGTTTTGAATGATATATCTTTCCTAGAAGATACATGCTGAAGTATTTAGGGATGAGGAGTTATATTCTCTGCAACTTAACTTCTGAAGGGTATAATGAAAATAAGTAGAATATGTATTGACTATGTGTGTGTGTGAGAATGTAGAGAAAGATAAATGTGTCCGGATGTTAGTGGGTAAATCTAGGTGAATTTCATTGTAATATTCTTGAAGACTTTCTATATGCCTGAATTTTTTCAAAATAAAATTATTTAAAATTACACACACACTCATCCATATATGACTAATTTAATTAAAACCATTTAAAGGGCATTTGATTGGAGCAAGATGATCTCTAATGCATCTTCTAACACTAAGATTTAGTGAGTATAAATGAAGGGTTATGTGAATATACTGTAAATACAAACTCTTTGGTCAGTAGATCCCCAAGTAATTTCTCTTTTTTGTTTGATTTGACAGCCAGTGATATAACCAGTATCCAGTCATTAAAAAAGTATCTGCTTGGAGTAGTAAAGGTTCCAACAAAAGAATTGCTAATCAGGAGGTCTGGTAAGGATCCTAGATTATCACTTTTTAATCCTACCTTTCCCATTCACTTCCCTGTAAGAGACCATCTGTCTAACTGCCATCAAATGTGCAAAAGAAAATATGGTCCTGTAACACATGCTTCTGAATTCTCCCAGATACCTCAAAAGCTTTCTCAAAAGCATTTTAAACCCTTGCTGGTATTTAGAGCATAGGCCTACATAACAGTGGGTCACAGGTTTGATTCCTGCTCAGAGGCATGTACCCGGGTTGCAGGTTCGGTCCCCAGCCATGTGCAGGAGGCAACCAAGCAATGTGTCTCTCACATCAATGTCTCTCTCTCTCTTCCTCCCTCTCTCCCTCTCCCTCTCTCTCTTCCTTTCTTTTCCTCTATTCTTCCCTCCCTCCCTCCTTCCCTTCCAACTCTCTCTAAAAAAACAAAGGAAACAATATCCTCAGGTGAGGATTAACAAAAAAGAAAAGAAAGGGCATTTTAAGTCTTCTCCTAATTATTTCAAAGTTTTTCTAATAAAGTAAAGAAGCTCAAAACATTGTACTGTCATCTTCCTCTAGGAAAAATAATGATAATGATACTAATAATAAATATGGTGATATCTATTACATTATATAGCACTTGGTAAAATACTTTCTTAAATCTTGTGTAAGACTGGCAGGGATACAGGATCTTATTCTTTTCATTTGACAGATGACAGAAAAGTTAGGCTCATAGAGGTGATTTGCAAATACCACACAGCTAGTGAGTGGCAGTACTGGAAATCAAATCCAGATTTTCCCATTCTTTTTTTCTAAATTATTTTCATTTGGTGAAAAAGGAATAAGGACATGAGGTGAAGATACAACCACCAAGGCAGTTTGGAATTAGTGGTCCTATCCTACTTATTACTAGCCTGGTGGCCTTGACAAAATGACCTTGTCCTCTGGGCCCCAGTTTTCTTAGCTCATGGATGGAGACAGTCTGTAGGTAGGAATTGATTAAATAGGATAACATTGACACATAATAAGCACTCAGTAAATGTTTTCCTTCTCTTGTCCATTTTCCTCCCAAGGGTTATGTAATCTAGTTTCCAAACTTCTGTCACACAGCTCCCTGAGCAATACTCTAATAAGCAGGCACTGTGTGCCTGGCAGAGAGAAGTCTGTACAACTTAATAATAGAGTTTAACTCTCACTTCTGTCACTTACTGTTTGTGATCTAGAAAAAGTTCCTTTATCTCTCAGATCTATAGTTTCCTCATCTGAAAATTAGGAATAATAAGATCAACTTTGCAAGATTATTGAACCAGTCAATGAAATTATACATGTAAAGGATCTTGGCACATAGGAAACCTCAGTTTCTCTCCTGAAACTTACTACAGAGTTTGTCAGGCAATAGGCACCATCTGGGAAATTTCATATTTACAAATTAGATTTAACCCCTTGGAAATAAACCTTTTAGACAGTTTGGGATATATCTTTGTCTTTGTTTTCAGAGTTATTCTAAACTGAACTTTCTATTTTCTTTCCTCCTGCCAATAATCTCAATTATTGAATCACAGAGCAACAGGAACCATCTAATCTAGCAGTTTTTAATTGCTGAAATGGGGTGAAAATTAGTGTGTGTGTGCGCATTTGTGTGATTTTCTGGGGGTAATAGCCAAAGGGATCTGTAACCAAAAAATGTTAAGAACCACTAGGTTGTGGGGAAATTAATAACCAGAAGGGAGAAGGTACTAAAGATAAGGCTGTAAGTTCTTAGACTGACAAAGCCTAAAGGAGTCTTAGAGATCAACATATTTAGCGTCCTCAGTGTACGGATGAAAACTAGGAAGGCTCAGAAAAATTAAAGGCTTTTTCCAAAAGTCACAAAGCCATAAGTGATCTTTGGCAAATTAATTTCAATAAGTCTAAATATTCTTATCTATAAAGTATAATTAATGAAACCTTTCTCATAAAATTGTTGTGAATATTATTATACCAATCCACAGTCTGTTTTATATAATTGTGAATTCCAAAAAGCTTTGAAATCAAGTTTTTTATTAACTCATTAAACTGCAAATCTGACCTCAACTGACAGACTAGTCTTTATTATGACTTACGCAGCTTCCTGATTATATGAAGTTTTATTAGAACACATAATGCCCAATATTTACATATTATGTATGGCCACTTTACACAACAACAAGGTAGCTGAGCAGTTGAAACAGACCATATGGCCCAAAGTCTAAAATATTTAGTCTGGCTTTTTGCAGAATAAGTTTACCAACCCTGACTTGCCGGGGTCCAACCCCAGCGGGTCCAGGGGTCCCCAAAGGTGTGGACGGAGTCAGCGAAGAAGGAAGGACACGGAGACAGCATTCAGTTGATCAGCAGCCTAGCCAGGATCTCTAGCCAGGATCTCCAGCCAAGTTCTGGTCTGGATCTCCAGCGAAGTTCTGCTGTTTATTGTCTTGTTACATCCATATTTATCCCAGTTGATTTTAATCCTGTCAATTTCTATTACAAAGGTTAGGGCGTTTCTTATCTCCATTCCAGGGAGTAAAGATTATGTAGCTTAAGCATGATTGTTTGTAGTGATTAACTACCCGCCTGGCACTTAGTTAAGGAGTTTCATCCCCTCCCTGACTTCAGGGAAAAATTCCTACCTGGGGAAACAACCTTTCTAGGAGAGGCATCCCCTCCCTGACTTCAGGGAAAAATTCCTACCTGGGGAAACAACCTTTCTCGGAGAGGTGACCTTGGTTAAAACACACAGCGCTAAGGGGAGCAAACATATTAAGAACAGTATGCTATATACGCCAGGTCCCTTGAAACATATGCTGTGCAGATGTTTCTTTCCTGCAGCGACTATGTCAAGCAGCAAGGATGGACCGGCTTCTGGCACTGACTTACATGACCACTGACCATTACATAATATTTTGTTTATGTACCATATTATCTTTCTAAAATATGAAAAATTCTAAATTCAGAAACAAATCTGGCCCTAAGGGTTTCAGATAAGATATTGTAAGCCTATAGTAGGTGGAATGTAGACTGGAACCAGTTAGACCTAGGTTCAAATACTAGCTCTACCACTTGGTAGCTATAACAACTTGGACAGGTCTCTGGGTTTCCATTTTTTCTTCTACAAAATAGGGATTCTTATCCCAGTTAATCCTCAGAATTTCACAGGGTTATCAGGAGAATGAAATGAAGTAATATATATATAAAACTAGGGGAATTTCTGACACATAGTAAATACTCAATAGAGAAGCTGTTATTATTTTGAAATCTAATTCCTGGTCCTTGGTATATGTTCACTAAGTGGCAGTTCCCTGGAACTAGACCCCAAATCTCCTGATTGCTTGTCCCTTGCCTTTTTCATTATATTGTCCTATAGCCTATATAATAAAAGGCTAATATGCAAATTGCCCCCTCAGGAGTTCAACCAATCAGGAGTTCAACCACTCACTATGATGTGCACTGACCACCAGGGAGCGGCGCGGAATGAAGGAAGGCCCTGGCAGGCAGCCAGAAGGCCCCCATTGGCCCTGATTGCTGGCCAGCCTAAGAACCCTACCCGTGCATGAATTTCATGCACCGGGCATCTAGTAACATCATAATAACATTTCAGGTCTTGTGTAGTACTTCTCTTTGAAAGCTTTTCTAAAACCATTATCATTTAATAATCATAACAACTTTGTCTGGTAGGCAAGATCAGCAGTAATTTTCCCATTTGTCAGGTAAGGAAAACAAAGCTGAAAGAAATAAATGGCTTACCCAGATTAACCATTAGTTTTGGGCTGAGCCAAGGAGAGAATTTAGATCTTTCAACTCCTAGACTTTGGTCTTCAACCTGTTCTCATTGCCTTTCAGTGGCCAGATGAAACAAACTACAAAGCACTGTTCAGTAGATGTTTTCTGTTCTATCTTGGGCTAGGCCAGGGGTCGGCAAACTCATTAGTCAGCAGAGCCAAATATCAACAGTACAACGATTGAAATTTCTTTTGAGAGCCAAATTTTTCAACTTAAACTATGTAGGTAGGTACATTGTTACTAATTTAATTAGGGTACTCCTAAGGCTTAGGAAGAGCCACACTCAAGGGGCCAAAGAGCCACAGTTTGCCGACCACGGGGCTAGGGTAAAGGTGGCTCTGGGGTGGATAATGGGTAAGTCTTTATACTTTTAGGACAATAATTGAAAATGCTTTCTCCCATAAGGGATCACAGGATGGTATCCTATTGTTTTACCAGAAGATGGAGCCATGCCTCATGGCTTGGAGCTCATGCAGAAGATTGTGGGTGGTCTGGAGCTTTCAGTTTCCTTCACCCATCCTGGAGACAGAGAACGGGTGTTGGAAGCTGCTGAACTATTGGGCTGGAGCTTTGAGAATAACCTGAAGGATCTTGTCAAGATGGATGAGGAGGAGCCAGCCACTATCACCATCTCCACACCAAGGCTCTGGCTGCCCGTCCATTGCGTGCTGCTTGCTGGCCAGAAGCACATTCATAAGAGCACATATTGCTACCTCCGCTACAAGCTGTATGATCATGAATGCTTTTGGACTCCTCTCAAGAAACCTAAGGAATCTACAAACCAAAAGCAGGTCATAGTTACTTTTAAGGCATCCAAAAAAGCAGAAATCTTTAGGGGCCCGTCACTGCTTTGGTACTTCAGGGAGGAGAGATTAGAGATCCAAGTGTGGCGGGCTTATGGCAATGAAAATGTGGAGAGGCCCCACAATACGGACAGCTGGATTGGCTCAGCCTATGTGGACCTGTCCAGACTTGGGGAGAGGACAGCAAGGACACTGACGATCAGTGGTAAGTTAAGAACCAGCCTCAGCTCTTGTGGTCTGAGCACCTGCTCTATGACAAGCACTATGTGACATACCCTCTCAGACATTTTATTTGATCCAGCAATCCTGTGAGGTAGGTATTAGACCCATTTTATAGTCATGAAAATGGAGGCTCACAGAGGTTGGGTAACTGCCCAGGATCATAGGAAATGTTCTTTCCATTATTGTGTGCTGAAGATTAATAGTAACTTAGTGATGTTTCTCATAACTAAAGAGATTCCAAAAAGAGGTTTGCTGGCTGCTTTAAAAAGAGCATTATCTCCTGACAGTCTACCTTCGTTGAATCACCACAGCTCTAAGAACTGGCTCTGAACTTAGTAATTTTAGAGTACATCCAAATATATCAGATTTTTGCACCTAACGTACTGCCTACAACATTGTAAGCACTCAGTTAATATGTATGACGTAATGAGTAAATTTAGGGGACTACTGTAAATCAATCACTTGTGTAAGAACTTATATGATAATCTAGAATCCTAGTTTTTTAAATACACTGAAAAGCATACCTGCTAATGAAACTAGGATATCCTTTCTCTCTGGTCAGCAGATTTTGAAATCATAAAGAAAATCAATATAGTACATTGGTTCACAGGCAGAAAGGAAAAAGGTAACATTATACAAGTGGCATTATGTGCTGGGTACTTTCCTTTCAAACATTTGTTCAATACATGATAAATGTACTGGGCCCTGGGAACTCAGGTGAGTAGGAAATAATGCTGACCTCAATAGAGTAGTAAATACACAATTACAGTGAAGCATACAAACTATGAAGAAGGTTTTCTCAGTGGTGCTAAAGGAGCACAGGGGTTCAGCATCTCTTTAGTTCAAGGACATCTCAGGGAAAAAGACCCAGTTTTCAAAGAATTTAGGAATAAGCCAAGAAAAGTGGGAAACAAGGGTGTTTTAAAAGGGTGTGTGTGGAGACACAGAGGCCTGAAGCAGTTTAATACATTTTAGGCACTATAAGTAATTTGGTGCTGCTGAATCGTAGGATACACAGGTTGGGAAATAATGGGAGATGAAACTAGAGAGGTGGGCAAGAATATGATGTTGAAGGCCTCTTCTAAGCAGAAGAGTTTGGAGAGCTATGGAAAACTATAATGGGTTCTGTAGAGAAGAGTGACATAGCTTTGCATGCTAGAAAAAAATAAGTCTCGCAACTATAGTGCATAATAAATGGAGATGACCAGACTAGATTTTTTACAAACATGATATTTATCCATCTCATATATATATGTAAGGTTGTTATTTCCCTACCTAAAAATAGAAAAAGACAGGAAAGGTGCCATCTCCCCCCCCGCCCCCCATAAAGATGCTTTATTGATTTTTGGAGAGAGAGGGAGAGAGAGAGAGATACCTCAATGTGAGAGCGCCAGGCATGTGCCCTGACCGGGAATCAACCGAGCCACACCAGCCAGGGCAGGAAAGGTTCCATCTTATGCTATCTGTAAATCAGTTAGCTGTATTTTCCTGAATTGGAATGAGTCTACTAAAGCAAACTTTGGGCTTCTGAAAGAAATATTAGTGCCTTATGC
The DNA here is from genome assembly GCF_014108235.1 of Myotis myotis. Classification (NCBI taxonomy): domain Eukaryota; kingdom Metazoa; phylum Chordata; class Mammalia; order Chiroptera; family Vespertilionidae; genus Myotis; species Myotis myotis. Next base: position 39,257,529 of record NW_023416314.1, read on the forward strand.
TTTATAAATAAAATCTCATTGAATATCCAGCAAGCCAATAAAGCTCATATCCCTGAATTTAAATCTGCCACTTATTGAAAAAGTCATCTTTGCAGGGTACTTAACCCCTCTGAGATTCTGGCACACGAAAAAACAGTCAACAAATACTGATTTCTTACTTTCTTGCCTCCTCTGCCACCGCCTCTTACTTCCCTTCCAAATGGTCTCCAGGTCTACTGCCAAAATGTATTTAGTTAGTGAAACAGGCTAAATTGAGTATCAGGGCAGCTTCCTGATGAGAAGCAGCCCTAAGAACAAGAGTCAGTGGGACATGTGGAAAAGAAGACAGGCCGCTCCTGATTTCATAAAAATCTTGGACTTGTAAGTGGCTTCAGAAGTCATCAAAGCCTAGTTGCCCCTCAGCACATGAATCCGTTCCACAGCAGCTCTGCCTGTAGTCATTTGGCTTTGTCTTCAATTCTAAGCTCTCACTACTTTCCATTATTGGAGATAGTGCATGACAAGGGGGATGGGAGTGTTGGGGGAGTTAAAAATTTTCACAATGTATAGTAACTTCACAGGTTTTTTTGCAAATTGGTATGTTGGGGCCTGTACTTCTACAAAAGGAAAGAGGGACCACAAGCACCCTCTTTGAGCATCTCTTCCACGGTCATTGATTCCTGCTTGCTTAGGCTTATTCTCCTGTATTCTTTTGCAGGTGTGTATCCTCTATTTGGACGAAATGCTTCCAATCTCTCAGGAGCTGCCTTGCGAGTTCATGTGGTTCTTTCCTCTCTCCCCCCACACCCTGGGCCCACTCATGAGCTGGACTCCATGGACTGCAGCAGCCACAGTGAGTCTGAGCAACTCCCCAGAAGGAAGGATGAGATCCAACTCTCGGTACCACCTGACCACCAGAAGCCTCCCACCTGCACCCAGGTTCCCTGCAACAGCACCACAGCTGAAGTCTGCCCAGCCCAGGAGGGTCCTGCTGAATTGGATGGAACTTTTGCAGTCAGCATCCTGGTAGAAAGAGCAATGCACTTAAGCTTGAAAGGTATGCTCTACTCACTTATCCAGAAAAATGTAACTTATTCCTCAGGCTGTGGTCATATCTTCACAGATCTTTCAAATCATGGCAGCATCTGTAAGAACTGTTAACCATCTTAATCAATACTTATTATATTTTTCAAGCCTAAAGCTTAAGCAACCTGAAAGCCTTTCCAAACATAAGTGGACCTTGTCAGTTATCCTAATTTTGCATATCATAAATTTCCCAGTCCAGAAACCTGAGTATCAGCTTAAATACTTTTCCTTAGTTACCATCAAATTGTAAAATTCATTAAATTGTTCTCTGACTTAATTTTCTTTTAGATCTCTTCCTTCTTTTCTATTGCCTTCACTGTACACCGAGGGCAAGACCTTTTTTTGGTTTGGTTTGGTTTGGGTTTTGGTTTTGTTAATCCTCACCTGAGGATATTTCTCCATTGATTTTTTTAAAATATATTTTTATTGATTCCAGAGAGGAAGGGAAAGGAGTAGATAGAAACATCAGTGATGAGAGAGAATCATTGATTGGCTGCCTCCTCCACACCCCCCTATTGAGGATCAAGCCCTCAACCCAGGCATGTGCCCTTGACTGGAATCGAACCTGGGACCCTTCAGTCTGCAGGCCGACACTCTATCCACTGAGTATCCACTAGGGCTCCATTGATTTTTAGAGAGTGGAAAGGAGGGAGGGTGAGAGAGAGAGAGAGAGAGAGAGAGAGAGAGAGATCAATTGGTTGCCTCCCCAAGACATTCCTACTGGTACTGGGGAACAAACCTGCAACCCAGGAAAATACCCTTGACCAGGAATCGAACTTTCAACCCTTCAGTGCTCGGGCCGATGCTCTACCACTTAGTGACACAAGCCAGGGCAGGCCAAGAGTTTTTAACACTGGATTCATAAAACCCCCAAGGGAGCCAGGATAAAAATCAGGGTTGGTGAACCTGGATAGGAAAATAATTACACATCTTACTTTTATTAGTCTCTAACTCAGTGATTTTCAACAGGGGTTCTGGGATGAAGAGTGATCCCAAATGTAAGCCAGCAAAATCTTATTCTGTTTTTCTTGACCAGATCCATGTTGGAAAGTTAGAGTGAAGTTCCTCGCTTTTCTAATAAGTTAAAAGTAATTTATTTTGTATAGTGCTGTACAATTAAGAAAGTACTTTATCATGATTTTTTTCCTAACAACTACATGAAGTAGGTCATTTTCATTCTCTTTTATACTTGGCCTGGTGTATGAATTCATGCACTAGTGGGGTCCCTCAGCCTGGCCTGCGGGATCAGGCTGAAACAGGCTCTCTGACATTCCCCAAGGGGTCCCGGGTTGTGAGAGGGTGCAGGCCAGGCCAAGGGACCCCACTGGTGTATGATTGTGGCCAGGGAGAGACGCAGGATGTTGGCCAGCCAGGTAGGGACTGCGAGAGGGCTCCAGGGCATGTCTAGCCCTTCTCGCTCAGTCCCGATTGGCCGGACCCCAGCAGCAAGCTAACCTACCAATCAGGGTGTCTGCCCCCTGGTGGCCAGTGCACGTCATAGCGACCGGTCGACTGTCTGCCCCCTGGTGGTCAGTGCTCATCATAGCAAGTGGTTGAGTGACCTTAGCATATCATTAGCATATTACACTTTGGATGGTTGAATGGCTGACTGGTTGACTGGACACTTAGCATATTAGGCTTTTATTACATAGGATACTGAAAATGTAAATGTCTCTCTCCACTAGGCTGTTTGTTCCTTGGGGACAAGAACTGTATGTTATTTCTGTATTCCAGAAATTCCTTGATCTTCACGATGTAGCTAAGCAAACATAATGCCTCTTATTTGTGAATATGATACTTAACACCTCTCTCATTTCTGGCATGAGTTACAAAATGTAAGTTACTTGTTATTTGACCTATTTCTGTTAGCCAGGTCAGAATAAGCATCAGAGTAGGCATCTGACTTTCAGACATCTCTCTTGGATCCTGATTCCCACCCACGCAGTGAGAAACCTGTGTAGTCCTTCCCCCCACAACATTTATTTGTCAGGCACTGTTCTGATCCCTGAGAGTACAGCCCTTCCCATCATCCCTCTGAAATGTGTCTTCCAAATTATGATGTAATAGAAAGAGTTCTGGAATGAGAATCAGAAGATGGAGTTCTGCCTTAGCTGGTTTGGCTCAGCAGATAGTGTCGCCTGCGGACTAAAGGGTCCTGGGTTCGACTGTGGTCAAGGGCACATGCCCAGGTTGCAGGCTTGATCCCCAGTAGGGAGTGTGCAGGAGGCAGCCAATCAATGATTCTCTCTCATCATTGATGTTTCTATCCATCTCTCCTCTCCCTTCTCTGAAATAATAAAAATATATGTTAAGAAATTTTTTAAAAAAAGAAGATGGAGTTCTGGCTATAGCTGAGCCATTAACTTGATTGCTTTGGGCAAAGCCATTTCTCTTTTCCTCAACTGTAAAATGTGATCATCATACAAGATCATTGCTAAGGTTGTCTTCACAGTACAGCAGAATATAGAAGTCATGCCTCAGAATTGCAATTCGTCCTCTCTGCTGATATCTCTCAGAATTTTCCTGAGCAGATGTTGCTGTCTTCTGCTGGTATGCACTACAAGCAGACAAGGTAGTTTCTCTCTTCCAACCCTGGCAACCATCTATAAACAAAGAGCAGTGGAAATCTTTAGACCTTTAATAAGGGCCTTGGGCCTACTCTGCAATCTGGGCACTCTCACTCTGGTAAAGGAAGCACAGACACAAAGATCATAATAGTCTACTGTGGGAACTGCCGGTATAGAGGCAGGTTCTCTTTCCCTAGCTGTGAAGATTTATGACATTTCATTAAAAGGAATCGGTTGAGTAGCTTGAAATCTCTAAGGAACTTGGGGGAGGTATGAAAGCTATGTCAGGGAGACTCCAGTTATAGGAAACTTCCTCCAGACATTTTAGACAATAAGGGTTTAATATAGAATTTTAAGGTACTTCAAGTCATTGGAATAGCTAGAGGAGTGGGTTTTAGGCTAAGCTTAACCACTAGATCTTTTAAGTTCAGAATCGTATGCCAAAACTTATCATCACTATTACCACAGGGACTCTGAGCACCCAGCAACCAAACCCTGGAACAGAAAATTCAATGTCACCCTTGCTAATAGGAAAAGCAGAAGGAAAAGAAAGATGTCTTCTGCCTCATATCTGCCTTCCATATCTGTTGTAATAGTGTCTAATTGCAAGAAGCCAATTATCATCCATACTCTAGCTGCAAAAGAGTCTGGAAAATGTAGTTGCCCTTTCAGTCTTTACAGTAAAGGAATACAATACAGTAAAAGTAGGTGGGGATGGATGCTGACTGAGCATGTCAGTCCATATAAATATTGTTCAGTTTCACTAAAATAAAACCTTTATGAAGATAACTCACTAGATAAAGGTACTATTGTGCCATTCTATGCATTTTCTATTTTTAATGATGGGTACTATATTAGTGATTTTCATTAACTGTTTTTTGCTTATTACCATTTTATTAGAATCTTCTTTCCTGCTCTTTCAAGAATATGCTTGAAAACTGGTTTTGTCATGGTGTAAGCCAGTGGTTTTTGTGTTACTTTGTTCCCCATATAGTTCTCCTCTGTATCTTTAGTGACTTTCTGATTCTAAAGCTTTTCTCCCTCCAGGTTCAGCCTTTCTCCAGGTTCTGCTTTGTTGGCAACCCTTACACATGCCTCAGCTCCCTCCTGCCTCACAGGCACCACCAGATTTCACTTCCAGGGCTAGCATTCCTCTTCCTTCTTGTCAGTTCTCTTGCCCCAGGCCTCCTTACAAAATCTCCACTCCCTTTCTCTCCTTATCATCCATTTTCTTTCTTTATTACTTATCTCCTGTAAGACAGTCTAAAAGTAATGCCATTTGGTCTGGTTGTGTGCTCCAAGGTGTTGAGAAGTTATGAGATTAAATAATATAATATGTCAATTTTTTACCAGGAGTTATGGGGAAATTGTTTTTAGTTTAAACAAATCCTATGATGTGTACTGACTCCCCACCGGGGGAGCACCGCCCAGCCAGAAGCTGGGCTCATGGCTGGAAAATCCAGCAGCAGTGGTGGGAGCCTCTCACATCTCCAAGGCAGAGCTAAGGAGCAGCAAGCCGGGCTCATGGCTGGCAAGCACAGTGGTGGTGGCAGAAGCCTCTCCTTCCTCCTCTACAGGCGGGCAGTAAGGAGCGAGGGGTCCCAGACTGCGAGAGGGATGTCTGACTGCCAGCTTAGACCTGATCCCCCCAGCCAGGCATAGGCCAGACTGAGGGACACACACACACCACCCCCTCTCCCCCGTCCCTGTGCCCCCCCCCCCCAGTGCACAAATCTCATGCACCAGGCATCTAGTAGAGCTGTATTATGGAAGATAACATAAAAGCCTCATGGATTTTTAGGTTAAGTACAAGCCTCCTAGTAGATATGCTTATTGTTGCTCTTTAAAGGCAACAGAAACCCCAATACTTTATAGAGTTTAGTGTTTACTTTTCTCTGGATTATTGTTACTTTGGTGGAAAAGTTTGAAAAGAATTGGTCTACTCTAATGGAAACACTTTTGGTTGAGGAAAATACATCAAAGTAAAGTGGCAGGTACTTCTCTTTCCCTAAAAGAAAGCTGAAGTTGGAGAAATCTAACTGAGGGTATAAAGTTCAGTGATTCTGCCTAGAGAGTTGAGAGGCTTCTGAGAGTAGATGGTGGTTGAGCCCTTTTAATGGCTACTTATTAAATGTTACACTGCTCATGGAGGAGAGTAAAATCAGCAATTCCTGACCATGGCCTGCTCATCAGTTTGCTTTCTGTCACAGGATAGCCTGAGGTCTTTGGAAGAGTAGTCACTGAAAGGAGCAGCCAGATAGAGAAGGAGCAGGGTGGTGCCTCAAAGATTAACTTCACCTATAAGGTGAAGTGAGAGTGTGCATTTGGGGAAACCTGGGGCTAGCTAGCCGCTAGACAGATAGAAGACAAATTGCTTAGAATCCACATATAGAATTTGTGTCTCTGGATCACATAAATAATGTTTAAAACGTACTTATTTTCTCACTCTTTTTCTCTTTTCTTCCCTTCCCTACATTTGTAATCCTGAGATTCATAGCGTTTTAGAGCTAAGAGGGAGCTTATGGAGTACATAGAGTCTAGTGGTCGCTCGTATTTAGCACTGTCAAAAAGAACTTTGTACTTTAATTGAAATGTTCTGTATCTTTACTGCCCGGTATGGTAACCACTAACTACATATGGCTATTGAGCACTTGAAGTATGGCTAGAGCAACTGAGGAATTAAATTTTTAATATTATTTAATTTTCGTTAATTTAAAGTTGGACAGCCCAGTTAGACTATCTAGTATCATTAGCCATCTTCATTTTGCATTTGTTTTAAAAAAAACCAAATGACTGAGTCTCTTATGTCGGAAACCTAAAAATTTCCAGCATAGTACTCAGTGTTTTATATTCGTCAACTCTGTAGTGGAGGCATTATATTGGTGTCTGGGAGCTTGGACTCTGGAGCCAGAATGCTTGAGTTCTACTGTATAATAAGTATGTGGCCACTTAATAAATGTTTAATCTCCTGTACCCCAGTTTTTTCATCTGTTTAATGGGAATAATAACAATAATACCTACCTCAGAGGGTTGTTGTAAAGATTAAAGGAGTTAATACATATACATGTATTAGAACAGTACCTGGCACATAAATGATATACTATACGTGTTACCTACTATTATTTATTTTTAACGTCTTAGGAGATGTATCATATGCCCTATTTGAGGAAGCTGTGGCCTAGATAGACCTTTGTTCAAAGTCACACAGAATATATATGACAAAGCTAATAACTGATCACCTGACTCTTAAGTTTATGACTTTTTGCAGCTCTATCTTTTGCCTCTCAATCACATACTTTCCATCATTCCATAAAGTACAAGGAGATGGGAGAAGTCATTTTTTGTCTGGGAATATTCATGAACTAAGCCTTGATAGGACAGTTTTAGTAGCAGAAAGGACACCGAAAACATTTCAGATACAGGGAATAGCTCAAGCAAAGACCCAAAGGTAGGAGATGGCTGGAATGGTCCTGCTCTTGTGCCTGTATAATGGGATGCTTCCAACAAATTCTTTCTGGTACCCTAAAGTACAGTCACTCCACTCTCTTCTATTTCAGGGAGCCCCTTAACAGAGCGGAAGGTATCAATACCCAGTTGTTGTGTATCCTTTGCAACAGCTGATGAGCCATCTCCTGTCTACACCCCAGTGGTTAAAAACACAGATTCCCCCATCTGGAATTTTCAACAGCAATCAAGGTTTGTATTTTATAATGTTCCATTAGCCTCTAGAATCTGGTTTTGTTCCAGGAGACAAACTCAGAGCAAGGAATATAACAGACACAGTAATTGTTTGCAGACCTGGGAAATGATTTTCTTATCAAGCAATTATTTAATCCTAATGCTTTTAAATTCACAGCAAAAGGTGAAGGGATTAAGAAGCACAAATTGGCAGTTATAAAATAGTCATGGGGTGTGAAGTACAGCATCGGGAATATAGTCAATAAAACTGTAATAACTATGTATGGTGTCAGGTGGTACTTGAAATATCAAGGGATCACTATGTAAAGTATTGATTTTCTAATCACTATGCTGTGTACCTGAAACTAATACAAAATAATATTGAATGTAAACTACAATTGAAAAATAAAAGGGAAAAATAAATTCATAGCTAGCAGTGGTTTAAAAGTTTGATGTGTTTTTTATTCAGTGAGGATTGTAATTATCTTTAACTCCCAGTACCTAGAACAAAGCAGGGCATTTCAGGTAATTAAGATAAACTTAAAAATTACACAGAGTGGCATATGCTGCTCTCAGCTCTATATTCTTAGAAGGTGATAGCTAAACGTTCAGGGAAGACTTCTTAAACAAGGTATCTCAGCTAAGTATGGAGGAATGTATATATTATCTAGATGAAGGAGGCCAAGAGAACAAATCTCAGAAAAGACTGAGGATTGTACATACTTGGAAAAGATTTCTGGTGCAGTGGGAAGAGGCTAGGCTTTGGAACTAGAGAAAGGTGGCCTCCAGCCTCATCTCTGTCACTTACTAACTATGTGAACAAGTTACATAACATCTCTGAACCTTTGATTCCTCATCTGTCAAATGGGATAAATCACAGGGTTATTGTGAGGTCCAAATTAGATGACATTTAGGAAAGTTACCTCATGGTACATATTAGGTACACAGCAGATCTTGTGGAGGGCTCAAAAATCGGAGGCTGAGTTATGTCAGTCATATTACAGTTGTACTGACTGTGGCACAGGGAGGTTACATAATCTATAGGCAAGATAAGAAGAAAAATGAATAATGATACATTTTTTATTCCTTTATCACAAAATTGTTTCATTTGATCCTCCTAGCAACCTGTAGGTAGATGTTATTATCTCATTTAACAGGTTTATTATCCCAAAGTAAGCCAGACTCAGGATCACTCAGGTGAGGGTAGTAGAACTAGAATTCAAAGGTAAGAATTTTGACCCCCAGCTAGAATTCAAAACTGACACAATATTCGTTTCACTTTAGCACAGTGTCTCTCATTCAATTCCCCAGTGGTCTCTGGGGGAAAAAATTAAATCTCTTGATTTACCTTGGTTCTCCCATCTTGCTCACCTGAAACAGTGATACCTGGTTTAGAACTTTCCAAATCTGTGTAATTTAAAACTGTGTAATTCATGTCATATAAAACATTAAAGAATTCCACATCAGCTTCTTTACCTGGTATGAAAGTTGGGCATCTTCCTATTTTGGTGCCTTACCTCTGCACAGAGTGGCTTTGCAGTCAGGCAAACTAGGGTTCAAATCCCAGCTCTGCCACTTGCTGACTTTTATGTCACCTTGAACAAATCACTCACCTCTCTGAGCCCAGCTTCATCATCTATAAAATAGGGATAATAATGCCCATGTCATAGGTTTTTGTGCAGATTACATGTACATAAAACACTTGATGCTATGCCTGGCCCAAAATAGGTACTCAATAAATGTTCTTTTTCCCCCTCTTTTTTCCTTCTCGCCATTCCCCCACTCCCATGGCACAGGAAGTATTCTTACCTGCTGCAACAAAACTGTTCATTACCTGTTGAGGGACTCCCTTTCCACACTCCCTCCCTTGTCTTGAAAAACAGAGTGAGTGTGAGGGGGAAGCTGCAGTATCAGGGGAACCTGTTTTCAAGTCTTGGCAAGTTACTTCATCTCTCTGACTTTCCATCTCCTCCTTTTAACTGTGAAAATAAAAATAAATCCTAAATAATGACATTGAAGGTAAAATGAAAGTGCATTGCAAACTACAAGATATTCTTCAAACCTACACAGTTCATTTATTGTGGTTGTTTTTCTTATTAGGCTATCAAAAGAGCTTCTTTTGGACCCACAACAAACTCTGGTCTTCAAAGTTTGGCATAAAGGAGGTATGAACTCTATTCTATAAACTCTGGTTGTGAAAATGAGCTCACACACAATTGGCAGTTTGCTAGTTCTTTTCTTTTTTTAACCAAGTGAAACAGTAGAACTGGTGGTGTTGAGTATCTACAAATGTGTTAGAAGTGAATCCCACAGAATGCCCTGGAATTTAAATCCTTACAAAGCAGATAATGTTGTTTGACCACATGCTTAGTGCAGAAATCCAAGTACATCTGAGTCTTTCCAATTGTATCTCAACTATCATAATGTATGGCGTGCCATACACAAGTGATAACTACCCCTTGTGGATGATGTTGTTATGCCTGCTGTTAACTCTGGATTATTAATGAAGGCGCTAGCATTTTCAGGCAGTAGAATCAGACAGCTTGCCCTTCCTTGTTTTAAGAACCTTCCCAGGATAGAGGTGCTGACATCATGGTCCTTGAATCTAGTTTTATTCACCTAGCGTTAATTAGGAAGCATAATACAACAGAGTTAAGAGCACAGACTCTGAAGCCACACTCTTTAAATTTAAATACCAGTTCTGCCCTTACAAAGTAGTATGACCTTGGGTGAATGACTTGACTTCTCTATGCTTCAAGTTTCCTAAAATAAAGATGATAATAGTACCTACCTCATAGCTTTTTGGGAGTATTAAATAAATGCTTGATACTTACTAAGTACTATCTCAGTTTTTATTACTAAATAGCAATGTGCCATGAGCACAAATATTTCTGATCCTGCAAGGTAAAAATATAATTTGTTCAATTTTATAGACGTGAAAGCCCAAGGAAGTTTAGTAGCTTAACTAAGGTTATATATCTACTAGAGACCTGGTGCATGAAATTCGTGCATGGTAGGGCGGTCCCCTCAGCCCAGCCTGCACACTCTCCAATCCAGGACCCCTCAGGGGATGTCCAGCTGCCGGATCCCGGGGATTGGGCCTAAATTGGCAGTCGGACATGCCTCTCACAATCCAGGACTGCTGGCTCCTAAGTGCTCACCTGCCTGCCTGCCTGATCGCCCCTAACTGCCCCCCCCACCAGCCTGATTGCCCCTAACTACCCCCCCCCCTGCCGGCCTGGTCACCCCCGACTGCCCTCCCCCCGTCAGCCTGATCACCTCTAACCGCCTCTGTCTGCCAGCCTGATCGCCCCTAATTACCTACCCTCCCTGCCGGCCTGGTCACCCCCAACTGCCCGCCCCCTGCCAGCCTGGTAGCCCCCACTGCCCGCCCTGCTGGCCCGATCGCCCCTAACTACCCCTCCTGCCGGACTGGTCACCCCCAGTTGCCCCCAGCCTGGTCGCCCCTAACTGCCCCCCCCCCCCACCAGCCTGATCACCCCTAACTGCCTCTGCCTGCTGGCCTGATCACCCCTAACTACCCCCATGCCGGCCTGGTCACCCCCAACTGCCCTCCCCCCGTCAGCCTGATCACCTCTAACCGCCTCTGCCTGCTGGCCTGATTGCCCCTAACTACCCTCCCTGCCGGCCTGATCACCCCCAACTGCCCACCCCCCTGCCAGCCTGGTCACCCCTCACTGCCCCCCCTGCTGGCCTGATCGCCCCTAACTATCCCCCCTGCCGGACTGGTCACTCCCAACTGCTCCCCAACTGCAGCTCCTACCTGCTGCTCCCACTCACCCAGGCCCCACTGTGCCCAATCAGTCCCCGATGAGAGGCTCACGCTGCCACAGCAGCGCTTGCCAACCATGAGCCCTGCATGTGGTGCCCTCCCAAGGGGAGTGGCCTGTTGGATCTGGGTGAAACCGGCTCTCTGACATCTCCCAGGGGTCCCAGATTGCAAGAGGGCACAGGCCAGGCTGAGGGACCCCACCAGTGCATGATCAGGCTGGGGAGGGGCCATGGGAGGGCTCCAGGGCATGTCCAGCCCATCTCTCTCAGTCCTGATCATCCAGACCCCCAGCAGCAAGCTAACCTACCTGTTGGAGCATCTGCCCCTGGTGGTCACTGCATGTCATAGTGAGCAGTTGAGCAGCCTTAGCATATCATTAGCATGTTATGCTTTGATTTGTTGTTTGGTTGTTCTACCATTTGGTCTATTTGCATGTTACCCTTTTATTATATAGGATTTTGCCCTATAGCAAAACAGATATACATATCAAAGGTAAGGTTTGGTAAGCAGGAAAGTATTTTTAGGTTGGGGGAACTGCCCTCAGCTGTCTGGCAGCAGGCAATAATATATGCAGATCTTCAGGTTTGGGAAATGCTTTCAGCTATTCCAGCAGCAGGTAATATGATTCAGCCCTGCTGAAGCCTTAAGTTCCATCAACCTTTTGATGAACTTCTTGCAGTTATTATGACATGCTGGAATTAGCCTCCAGCAACTAAATCCCTCCTGTAAAACTAGTTGCTGTAAGATTCCTGCTAGGGCCTGGTTTTCAAACTTTTGGTTGATTTGAGTTATCCACAGCATCACAGTTTTTGTTTGGTAGTGGTAAGTTTTTAGAGCTAACCCCAAAGCCTAATAAAGACCTGAAAAATAGAGTATAAAGGAAATCAGCTTACCTGTCTCTTGCTGTCCTCCTGTTTGGAAGTGATGCTGTGGGTCTGGTTTAAATGGTTCCTCCCATGCTGCTTCCTCAGATTCACTTATGCCCCCACCCCTCATAAATGCAGCAGGAGCTGATCGTAAATAGGTTTTCTCTGAATCAACACTAGGAATTCCTGCTTCATTTAGTTAGGCTCCACACTCCTGTCTTACTTTCTATTCTCCTCTCTCTGACGTATTCCAGAGATTGTAAAGCAGACCAAGGCTCACCTTATTAATTCAATACTTATTTATCAGGATAAAAAGAATAAGCCTTTGGTCTTATACAGACCTGGATTCAAATCTTGGCTCTGCTGTTTACAAACTGTGTGGCCAGGAAAGGGATCTTCTCAGTCATTAAGGACAGCCCCCTTAGGAGCCAGAGCCTAAGCTCATTTTGCACCCTGTACTGGTTTTCTAGGGGATTTTTTGTCTTTTGTGATTTTTAAATTAAATATGTTATCAAAAATTTTGAAAATACAGATAAGCATAGTGGGAAAATGCAAATAAATCCCTCAAAATTCCAGGGGTGATGGTCTTTCAAATGCTTTCTTTTAAGACCCAGTCCCTTGAGGAAAATCACTAAGACACAATAACCAATGGACAAGAACAAGTTTCTTATATTTAAGAGTGCTCTCCAGTTGTCTGTATCAAGAGGACACATCTCAACACTGCCAGCTTTTCCCTGCCATACCAAAAGGGAATCTATAATAATTAACGTGTAATATGCTACTTAGACTGGATGTCCTTCCAGACGAAGCTGGGGCTGCAAGGAAAGCCCGGGTCCCGGGTGCCTGCTGGCAGCTGGAGGGAGGGAAGCCCAAGTCCCAGGTGCCAGAGGGAAGCCTGGGTGCTGGAGGGAAGCCCGGGTCCCGGGTCCCGGGTGCCAGAGTGAAGCCGGTGCCGGTGCCGGCAGCCAGGGGAACGAAGGCCTACTTTTGCACAAATTTCATGCATCAGGCCTCTAGTCTATATATATAAAAGCCTAATATGCTAAGTGTCTGACCTTTCAACCGGTAGCTATAACACACACTGACCACCAGGGGGCAGATGCTTGACGCACAGGCATGGAAACATGGAACAGACTGATGAATCTCAGAGGAAAGGGGAGGGCAGGAAGAGATTAACCAAAGATCTTATATGCATACTAGAGGCCCAGTGCACAGATTCTTGCACCAGTGGGGTCCCTCAGCCTGGCCTCTGGGGATCGGGCCGAAACCGGCTCTCCGACATCACCAAGGGGTTGCAGATTGAGAGAGTATGCAGGCCAGGCCGAGGGACCCTACCGGTGCACAAAATTCAACGGTCGTCTAGTTAATCCATAATAGTGCAAGCAGGCTGTGGTTGTCAGTCTCATTCTCATTATCTGTCTCTTCTGTTGATTTTGGAACTATTAAACCTCCCAGTCCCCTAAATCAGTTTCTCTGTGTGCAGCCTCTAATCTCAGTGGCAAGACATGCCTAGCCACACTGCTCTTCTCTTTCTCCCACAGATGAGGAAAGGGTGATTGGCTTTGCCTCGGTGGACCTCTCCCCGCTTCTCTCTGGCTTCCAGTTTGTCTGTGGCTGGTACAACATCACAGACTTCAGTGGAGAATGCCAGGGGCAGGTAAAAGTTGCTGTCTCTCCTATGGAGAGTTTGATGCACTTCAAAGAAGAAAGGCAAGCAAGACGTGGGGTGGAGACCCCAGGATCACTGGTATGTATCCTACTTCACATCCTTAACCAAAAAGGGTTCAACTGAGTAAAATCTACAAGAAAATTCTTTATATGTATTTAGTACTTTCCAGCTTATAGAACACATTATATATTTGTGTTTTGTAATAACCTCATGACCTTTTAGAGGTGATTAAACATGTTCTGGAACTATATATCTCAGTTTTTAAATAAAATAAGATTAGTTGCAGTGTGAATTTGAAATCATATTGGTTGAACATTTTTAAAACTCTTACATTAAAATCATTGGTCTATCGCCCGGCCTGCGTGGCTCAGTGGTTGAATGTCAACCTATGAATCAAGAGGTCACGGTTTGATTCCCAGTCAAAGCACATGCCTGGGTTGGGGGCTCTATCCCCAATGTTAGGCGTGCAGGAGGCAGCCAGTCAATGATTCTCTCTCATCATTGATGTTTCTGTCTGTCTCTCTCTCTCTCCCTTCCTCTCTGAAATCAATAAAAATATATTTTTTTAATCATTGGTCTACCTTTTAAAAAAATTCAAAGGGAGAGACTGGGAAGAAGGAATTGATGATAGTAAGTATAGACAACTCTTTCATGGAGTTTAACTATAAAGGAAATGAGAATTTTCAAACTTTCTGAAATAGGGGAGCTCTGTCAACACAAAGGTTGTAGCATATTCATCTCTTTATCATGGGTGCCTGGTTCAGGATCTGACAGAGTGGGCATCACCAAATAATGAATGAGTGAATACATGCATACATGCATGAGAAAATGATGAGTTTAACAGTCTCTATATAATAAGGACTTTTCTTCACATCAACCCTGGTAGCTATCAGATAAGAAATATCACAGCCACATTATTCTCACATGTAAATGTAAAACAATGTCTAGCCAGGAGTTCACAGACTAGCTGGAGGAACAAGATCATAAATATGTACAGATAGAGCAACTAAAAGGCAATCTAATAGTATAGTCTGTAAAATGGGCATAACAGTATCTACCTCATAAGATTATTGTGAAGTTTAAATGAGAAAATGCATGTAAATTGTTTAGGTCAGTGCTCAACACATAGAAAATACTAAGTAAATTATATTTATAAGTATATAATATATTTTACAAATTTATTTATATTACTTTGTCCCAAAAGGATTTATGATGACAAGTGTACCATTATTTTCATTGCTTCTACAGATCCCAATATACCGTCCTTTTTCCTTCCCCGTCTCTGATGTGTATGCTGCATTCCCCAGCTGCATTGCTAGACAGACTCCAGAACAACTTGTTCACACCTCTTCAAAAGAGCTTGGTTTCTCCTCCCCTGGGAGGTGAGTGATTTCTTGATGATGGGACGAAATGGAGTCAAAGTGTAGAAGAGTTCAAGCTGGCTTGTCATTTCTCTCTTTCCTTCATTAAAGGAAGAAACTAAAGACAGGGAAAGAACTTTGTTGACCTTCTGTCACAATATCTGGGAACCTCAAGATCCTATGAAAATAACGTTTTTATAATATAGGAACTAGAACTTTTACTGCTGTCAAAGGGATAGCTTTAGCCCAGCTGCTATGGCTTAGTGGTTGAGTGTCGACCTATGAGCCAGGGGTCACAATTCAATTCACAGTCAGGGCACAAGCCCAGGTTGCGGGCATGCAGAAGGCAGCTGATCAGTGATTCTCTCTCATCATTGATGTTTCTATCTATCTCTCCCTCTCCCTTCCTCTCTGAAATCAATAAAAATATTTTTTTAAAAATAAAAGAATAGCTTCAGGCAAGAGATATGTTTCTGTATTCTTTGGAGGCCTGTGACCTTTGTCTGTAAAATCAGTTATCAGCTGTATGAGAAAGATATCATGATCTTCCTCCTCCCAAACCAATTTGCCAGGTTATTTTGTAAAAAGCAACTGGCTCATCCTTTTCACCCAAGCCAACCATGGCTATGCATATGGATATCAGGCTAGAGCATATTTCATCCTGTCAAAGGGCAGGGTCTAAGAATAAGATTGCTTCTCCCCACCCCCCACTCTCTTCAAGGCCCTGGTGTCATCTGGTATCCTTCTGCCTCTACCAGTCTTTCCCAGGTCTAACTCTCTACCTCAGAGAGAAGACAGGGGATCTTCCCCTACAGCAGCCACTCCAACAGCAGCAGTTACCGAGTAGACCTTTTATTCCAAGAAAGATACTTCAATACACCACTCAAAGGCCCACTACAGTGCTATGTAGCTTTCTGCCTGCTCACTACATGAGGAGAGCCTCTGTGCTCTGCATAAAGGGAGCCCATGTATCTGTCAAATCCTAGATCCCAGGTTTAGATCATTTCTGGTTTGGTTTTTTTTTTTTCTTTATTGAATTTATTGGAGTGACATTGGTTAATAAAATTATATAGGTTTTAGAAATATAGTTCTATAATACATCATATGTATATTGTATTGTACACTCACCAGCTCAAGTCTGCTCTTACTATTTTATAGGTGTTATTTTGATCATAGCCATCCATGAGACATAAGGGTAGGATAAGGGTACTGTACAAGAACAGAAATACAGATCAGTGGTGAGGCCACTGTTTAGTAATTGTAAAAGCTACAAGTTTAGTGGTTTGCTTTTTGTCCAGACAAAAATGTTTCTGTTCCCACTTCAAAGGGCTATATCAAAAAGTCAAATTCTAGCTAACCATCCAAGGCTACCCTTATTATGGTATATTCATACAGTGGATTAAACTGAAAAGTAAAAAAGGTAATGTTGGTTTACAACAAAATGAATCAAAATAGAAGTTAGACAAAAATAATATGCTTTATATTATTTCATTTATATAAAATTCTAGAAAATACATTGTAATCTATAGTGATAGAAAGCAAATCACTTTGCCTAAAGACAAAGTAGGATGAATGGAGCTGAAAGGAAGAAGGAGTTACTAAGCATAGAAGGAAACTTTTAGGGGTGATGGATATATTTATTACCTTGATGTGGTAATAAATTCCTTAAATATACATGTATCTCAAAACTCATTATATTCTATATTTTAAATATGTGGTTTATTATATACTGGCTATACCTTAGTAAAGCAGTGGTTCTTAAATTTTCCACTTCAAAACACCTTTATACTCTTAAAAATTATTGATGACCTCAAAGCAGTTTGTTTATATAGGTTATCTATCATTTTTTAAATTTAAACTGAGAAAATTTTAAAATATAATATGCAAAGTCAATTGTGTCTATATATCAGCAATGAGTAATCCAAAATGAAATTGAAAAAAACAATTTCATTTACAATAGCATCAAAAAAGATAAAATACTTAATAAATTTAACCAAAAAATTACAAAACTTATTCTCTGAAAACTACAAAACATTGTTAAAAGAAATTAAAGGTCTAAATACATCAAAAAACATCCCATGTTCATGATTGGAAGACTAATATTGTCAAGATGGCAGTACTGCCCAAACTGACCTACAAATTCAGTACACATTGTCACAATTCCTGCTGGATTCCTTATGGAAATGGGCAAGCTAGTCCTAAAATTCACATGGAAATTCAAGGAAGACAATAAACAAAATAGTCTGGAAAAAAACAAAGTTCCTGATTTCAAAACTTAATACAAACCTACAGTAAACAACACAGTGTGGTACTGGCATAAGAATAGAAATATAGACCAGTGATTGCCAGCCAGGCCTAGGGACCCAACCCATGCACGAATTTTGTGCATCGGGCCTCTGGTTTTTTAAATAATAGTAAAAATGAAGAGATTATTGCTGGGGTCAAGTTCTTAAATGCCCTACTAAGGAATTTGAAATTTGTTTTATAGATACAAAAGAAGCCAAAACTAGAGAGGAATGATGATGATTAAATAGGTTAGTACATGTTGAATGCTTAAAGCATTGCTTGGCATGTAATAAGGACTCCATAAATGTTCTCATTATTTCAGATCTGTGTTTTCAAAAAATCACTCAGGCTATAATATGGAAAACTTATTCAAGAGGAATGGGTAATACTGAAGGTAAGATTATTTAGGAGATTGTTATAATCCAAGAAGTTGATGAAGCCAGAACTGTGGTAGTGGGATGGATTTGCAATACCATTTCAGGAAGGTAATTTGTTTATTGTCACACTAGGAGTTTTCTCATTGGATGGAAATTTAATTCCCCTCATTTATTCCTGACAGAAGTGGTGCTGCAAGAAGCCAGGCATCACGGCATGAAGAGCATGTGCAGAACATCCGCCGATTTCATGAATCCCTACAGCAGGGAGAGGCAGTCTCGCCAAGTGATGACAAACTGACCACACCTCCCTGGTCTTCCCATACTTCCATTCTGACTTCTCTGAGGTGAGGCCTTCTGCTGAGAAAAGACACAGGAAACTATAGTGGAGCACAGGTGAATGGGCAACGGCAACCTGCAATACAGCTTTTCCATCAACTACCACCACTCTGGGAGGTTTAATAGGGGCTTTCATGCACATTAGTGTCAAATTGGACCCTGGAGTCTCACAGGTTTTCTCATACATGAACCTGTCTCAGCTTGGACCTTTTATTCCTTCACGAGGCTCTGTTATTAATGCACTGTAAATATAGGAATTTTAGATTACTCACCAAACTTATAACTACCCTCATAGCTACACAGCCTCTCATCTACTTTACAATTTACAAAGCCTCATTCTGTCCACCATCTTTATCCTCACAACCACTGAATTCTTCCAGACCAGCATCTGTCTCGTAATGCTTCCCTCTTTCTTAGTTTAGTCAGCATCTGAACCAAAGAAGCACTGTAGGAATTGATGGGCCATTATACATCATCTGGATCAGCCATGAATTATCTAATAAGTGTAGTGCAGTGAAAAGGACTTTATCATTATTTTTTTAATCCTCAACCAAGGATATTTTTCCATTGATTTTTTAAAAATATTTATTGATTTCAGAAAGGAAGGGAGAGGGAGAGAAAGAGAGAAATATCAATGATGAGAGAGAGTCATTGCCTCCTGTATGCCCCGTACTAGGGATCGAGCCTGCAACCCGGGCATGTGCCCTTGACCGGAATCAAACTCGGAACCCCTCAGTCCACAGGCCGACACTCTATCTACTGAGCCAAACCAGGTAGGGCCCCATGGATTTTTAGAGAGTAGAAGAGAGAGGGAAAGACAGACAGAAATACCGATCTGAGAGAAACACATCCATTGGTTGCCTCCTGCACGAGCCTCAACCAGGGCCCAGGCCGGGGAGGAGCCTGTAACCAAGGTACATGCCCTTGACCAGAATTGAACCCAGGACCCTTCAGTCCCCCAGTTGACGCTCTACCCACTAAGCCAAACCAGCTAGGGCCCAGATTCTCATTTTAGATTCTCATTTTAGATTCTCAGCTGGAGACAGGCTATTTAAGTAAAACCATCCATAGTGTGACTATATTTATTAGGTCATTCACATAACATATTTGAGAACCCACTGAAAAAAAGAGAAAAAGGAACTCTCCTTCAACCTAGAGCAGTTTCTCTTAACCTCAGCACTGTTGACATTCGGGCCAGATTTTTGCTGTGGGGCATATCCCATGATATTTAGCAGCATCCCTGGACTCTGTCCACTAGACACCAGTAGCACCCCTCTCCCAGTTGTGACAACCAAAAATGTCTCCACACTTTGCCAGATGTCGTCTTGGGATCAAAATCGCCAGGCTAAAAACCACGGTTCTAGAGCTTTAGTTCTCAAAATGTTGTGTGTGTCAGAATTGCATGAAAGGACTTGTTGAAACAGATCGCTGGGACCCATCCATACAATTCCTGATTCAATCG
This sequence comes from Myotis myotis, assembly GCF_014108235.1. Taxonomy (NCBI): domain Eukaryota; kingdom Metazoa; phylum Chordata; class Mammalia; order Chiroptera; family Vespertilionidae; genus Myotis; species Myotis myotis. Next base: position 39,276,989 of record NW_023416314.1, read on the forward strand.
CGCCTGAGAATTTGCATTTCTTACAAGTTCTCAGGTGATGCTGGTGCTACCAGGATGACTCTCTACCAAATAGAGAGGAATAGAGATAATCTTGCATTACTTCCTTGGGCTCACAAAGCCCTAAAACAGTATTTTCTTTGAGCAATCCTATGAGGCCTGCAGAGAAAGTATTAATAAACTTTTTTCACAGATGAGAAATTCTTCGCTTGATATTACTAGGTTCTGAACCCAGAACCTCTGACAAGGCCAGTTGGGTTTGCATATTTTCTAAAGCTTCACCGTGTTTACATTTATTTGCATGTTCTGCTACAGGTATTTATCCATGTGGCATACACCCAGATATAGACACCTAAGTAAATCCACTGTGATTTGGTAGAGTCGTGGCTTCTAGTGACAGAATAAGGATCAGCTTTGTCCCCTCATTTAGCTTGGATTTGACTCTAAGACATGCAGACTGTTCCTAACAAAAGGATAGAAAGACTTTTGGTTTACTTCACAGGTATTTAATATCTATGCTGTGCCAATTGTATCAGGCACATTGAGTATACTAGAGAAATGGAGAAGTTTGAGATATTATCTTCTATTACCAGATGCTCATGGCCTAGTTAGGGAAACTAAACTAACACATAATGAGAAAACTAAAGGAAAATCTAAGACAGCAAGTCAGTGGAGATGCCAAGAGTGAAGGAGTTTAAGGGAGAGGTGGACCAATGATTTGGGGTGATGGACTTTGAAAGGGAGAAATGTGAGCACCTTAAAAGTTGAAAGGAATAAGGACAGAACAGGGGGAGTAGTTTGAACTCAGGTTCCAGCATTCAGAGCTGTGAGACAGGAATGATCCCTGTCTATTATCATGGAAAAAGCACAAGACTTGGAGTCCCAAATTCTGAGTAGCTGCATACCACTCACCCTGGACAAATTCTCTGATCCTCACATTCCTTATTTGTAAAACAGTAATTACTGATCTCATCTGGTTGGCTGAGAATTAAACAAGGTAATGTATTTGAAAGCATAAAATATTAAATCCTATGCAAATGAAGGTGGTAGTGGTTGGTGTGATTTCTCACTGGAGAATGGTAAGCATAAAAAGGGCCCGTCTCACCGAAACCGGTTTGGCTCAGTGGATAGAGCGTCGGCTTGCGGACTGAAAGGTCCCAGGTTCAATTCCGGTCAAGGGCATGTACCTGGGTTGCGGGCACATCCCCAGTAGGGAGTGTGCAGGAGGCAGCTGATCGATGTTTCTAACTCTCTATCTCTCTCCCTTCCTCTCTGTAAAAAATCAATAAAATATATATTTTTTTTTTAAAAAAAAAAGGGCCCATCTTTCCATGCTGATAGCGCTCTCGAAAACATGGTGAACATTCCTAAAACCCACCAGACTTTCTGTAAGTCTCTTTCTCTCTTGAAAATATATTTTAAAAAATATATTTGTGGTAAGCATCACTTATTAAAATAGTGTTAACAGTATTTTTTTATATCCATTTAACATTGATTTAATTTTTGTCAAGCACTATGCTAGGTGTAATAGATACATATAAAGGAATCAGCAGAGAGCTTATACTTCTTCAGAGGAAATCAATGTGAAACAAACAAGTGATGGGATTGAAGCATATAGAAAGAACTGTGGAGCACAGAGGACCCTTAAAACAATTTAGAGGGTGGTCAGGGAAGGCTTGCTAGACCTTGAAGGATCAGTAATGGTTATAAGGTAGCAAAGGTCAGCGTTATCCAGAGGAAGGCCTTTTTCTGTCAGGTATAGGGCGTGAGGACAGGAATGACGATCAGGACTGTTTCCCACCAGGAAATAAGGTTTTTGCTGTGCATCAGAAGAATTGCATAAGCCATACAGAAGAGGGAGAAAGTTGTCCCCAGTGGTGGGATTGTAGTCAGAGAAGTGAAGGATGAGTTGTTGGTAGATTGAAGAGAAAGAGAGCCCTAGTATTAATAGACCAAATGAGAGGTATTAAGGTCCTACCTCACGCAGTAGAATGTCAGGGGAACATAAAAGATGCCTATAATTTCAGTGAAAGACCCTTTTGTCCTCTTCTCCCCTTCTTTTTTTACAGGAGGAATCTGAGTGAGCTAGATCAGATTCAGAGGTACTTCAGCCAGAAGCTCACCAAGCCTTTACTTCCCCTCAGTCCCCAGACTCAGACGATCTTGCAGTGCCAACAGAGCCATGGGGACTCTTGTGGGCCAGAAGCCAGCAGCCTAGATCCTGAGAGCCGGTGCATCCTGGAGAAATCCAATAACCTGGTGTTGCAAGTCAGCTCCTTAATCACGGGTATGGCTCAGGCCCCTCTTGTTGAAAAGTTATGATCACTGGGTGGCTATTCAAAAGGCAGTTGAATGTCTATCCTCAGACAAGCTCCTATGACCAACAGAGACCAACAGTTTCATCATCTTATTTATCATCTTCCTTCTGAGAGGAGAGGCATAGTAGCATGGCACAAGAACATGTGCAATGGAAAGAGCATTGGACTGAGAGGCAGGAGACCCGGGTGGGGCTTGGTGGGTTTCTAGCATGGACTTACTATTTGACTCTGAGCATATCCTTTCCCTTCTTAAGGTTTCCCCAACCAAAAAAAAAAAAAAGAGGGGGCAGTTGGATTAAATGAGTTCTTCAGTAGCAGTTCTTGAACTTGTGCCACTCTATTTTCAGAAAAAGTCAACTACATACATATTTAAAATTCTGATTGTAAATATAAAAAGAGCCCAGAAGTCTGCATTTTTAGGAAGCACTCCAGATGCTTTTGGATGTTAGTAATCCACCCTTTGAAAATCCCTTAAAGTGGTAGTTCTCACTTTGGCTGCATATTAGAGTTACCAAGGGAGCTTTTAAAAATCCAGATGCCCAGCCCACCAGCATGGCTCAGTGGTTGAGAGTCGACCTATAAACCTGGAGGTAATGGTTCGATTCCCATTCAGGGCACGTGACCGGGTTGTGAGCTCAATCCCCAGTAAGGGGCGTGCAGGAGGAAGCTGATCAGTAATTCTCTCTCATCATTGATGTTTCTCTCTCTCTCTTCCTCTCCCTTCCTTTCTGAAATCAATGAGAATATATTGCTTTAAAAAAAATCCAGATGCCCAGACTGCACCATACGTCAGTTGCATCAGTATCTCTGAGAGTGAGACCCAGCATGAGTATTTTTCATAATTCCCCAGGTAATTCCACTGTGCAGCCCAGAGAGCTCACGCCAGAAAAAGTATTTCCAAACTTGCCTGAGATAAGAATCACCTGTGGTATTTATTTTGAAATACAGATTGCTGGGTCCTACTGATTCAGAATCCAGGGTTAAGCTCTAGAAACAGGTGTGCTGTGAGGATTATTAAGAAATCATTTAGATCAGCATCTGAATGCAACTCACTTGGTGTCATTTTTGCTCAAGGAAAATATGTAAATTGTACACACGGATGGATAAGTTTCATTTTCCTTCTTTAAAGGGGAAAAAAAGTCACCAGAAATCTTATTCCTACTTTGTTTTTCTAGATATCTAACCTGTTGGTAGCCAGGACCCCAGAAGTATACTGTGTAATTGGTTTCCTCTTGCTTGGAAATAATATTCCGTTAGCTATTTATTGAGCACTAACCATGCCAGGCACTATTGTTTTACTAGTTCCAGGAAGGTACAGTGGTGGACAAGACAGGCATTGTCTCTGCTTTCAGGCTCATTAGGGATAGAGGTGAGAGCAAATAGGGAATCCCTTTGAAGGGCTATATTAAAAGAGGAGAGAGGCCAAAACCGGTTTGGCTCAGTGGATAGAGCGTCGGCCTGCGGACTGAAAGGTCCCGGGTTCGATTCCGGTCAGGGGCATGTACCTGGGTTGCGGGCACATCCCCAGTGGGAGATGTGCAGGAGGCAGCTGATCGATGTTTCTCTCTCATCGATGTTTCTAACTCTCTATCTCTCTCCCTTCCTCTCTGTAAAAAATCAATAAAATATATTTAAAAAAAAAAAAAGAGGAGAGAGAAAAGGATTGAAGCTGGAGGGCCTTGAAGGCAAGCTTGAGAGTTTACTCTTTCTCCTCGAAGAAAATGGGGAGTTTTAAGCAAGAGGATGGCAGGATGAGAATTAATTTTCACAAGGAAAGGATGAGTTTTGAAAGAGATGATGGGATCAGGGAAGCAAGGTTCTGCCTCCATCGTATCTCAATACACTTTTAATGAAATAATTAGACAAGTAGGTATGAGTGAAGCTTGAGAGGGAGTTACTGAATGGTTGTTTCATTTTTGCCACATCTATGTGCCAGGTCCTTTGCTGGGCTCTGAAGTTGCAACATGAATCAGATATATATGGTCTCTGCCTGTGAGAAGCTCACAATCTGATAGGAGAAATATGTAGACAGACAATTACACAATAGCATGTTCTTATGCTTCCATGTAGAAAAAAGCTATGTAGCTATCCCTTCCAGCTGGTGCATCTGGGAGGGCTTCCTGGAGGAGATGCAGTAGAGTGAGGCCTTAAAAGATAGGCTAGTTTTTAAAAAGCAGAAAGACTGCTCTAAGACAGAAGGGTAGTTCAGGCCAAAGGGCCAGGAGCAATTAAATGTGCTTCCTGGTTCCTGTTCCTATTTGCAGCAGGAATGTCCCATTTTCATACATCTACTCACTCCCCTTTGAGACTTGAAAATTGTCAATGTATTAAGCCTAGCCAGGACCTTCTGTAGGCTGTGTACCCCATTAGGTGCTGTGAGGGAGATGTGATACCTACTCTTGGGAGTCAAATTTGCCTCCAGCTTCTTTCTCCTCTCAAATAATCATGTAAAAATATGACATTTGCTACACCCGTTTATTAATTTATTCCCTACCATTTCATCTTTAAAACAATTTGAGGTGACTAGCAGCTTCCATTTATTAAGTGTCTATATATGTGCCACACAGTATGTGCCCATTTATCTCATCTGTTCTTTATATCAAAACCTTGTGAAAAGGGTGGTGTTGATCATATTTTAAAGATAAACAGGCTCAGAGAAAAGAGTTTGCTGTTGACCACAAAGTTGGCAGAGATTTGAACTGAAGACTGACAGCTCCAAAGCCTCTGCTCTTTCCAACACACCATGCTGCCTCCATTTTCTCTGTAAACCTCCCTACCTTATCATTTGGGTGATAGGTATTTCCTTGCTTTCATTTTCCAAGTAAAATAGATAGTTCAAATATTTATCATCAGATAGGTAAATAAGTGGATTCTCATTTTGATTTTTAATATAGGTAATTACTGAAGTAAAAGGAAGCATGAACATGCCCACCAGGACTCCCAGCTCCCAAGAATTCCTGAGCAGGAGCAGATAGTCTCTGAAAGCGTTTCTACAGATGTAACCACAACCATAAATAGATTAGATTTTGGTCTTCTGATATTAGAATAAAGTGCTAGAAATTGTACTGTGTTGAATATAGTTTCACTGACTCTTGGGTGGATTAACTATCTTTAAGATTTGTTCAAAGTCTGATTGCAAGAATACTTCTTTTTCCTTTTGTTCTTTTTTTTCCCCCAAGAATAATTCTGAAGCTAGAGGCTAATGTGGGGAAGTTCAGTGGTCTGTGGCCCTACTTTGTAGTAAGAATGACATCTGTTGCTGTTCAGATCTGCAGACTATCACCAGGAATTCTCAAGCATCTTTGAGTTCTCGCCAAGCCAGGAGTAGAAGCAGAGAAGTTACCACTCTACCAGATGCTCAGAACACAGGAGCCATGCAAGAACAAAGCACAATTCCGGACCTGCCCGTGTCAAGAGCTCCAGATGAGGGTGCAGACTCCCCTCCTCCCCGTACTCCAGAAGAGCCTTCGAGTGGAAGAGTAATGCTCCATGAGTCCCTTGGACACACAATACCCATTACAAGGATGCAGAGCAATGAAGACACTGAGGCAGGCCCAGCCTACAGTGATGAAGACTATGAAGAAGACATCATTGAGCCCAGGACACTCAATGAGATCACCACCATCACAGACAAAACTAGCCCTTGGTCCAGTTTTGTGTCAGACTCAAGTGAGATCATTAGCCTTCATCCTGATGAGGTGCAGAGGGTAGGCCCCTCTTGTCCTTCTCCCGAGCCCTGCCTTAGAGAGGAGCTCAGGGTCAGAAGTAGCTTTCTGTCTAGTCCAGAAAGAGCTGTCAACTCCCACCTGCCTAGCCAGGGTTCTGCTAGCCAAAGTCTTTTTCCTTGTGAGGGTAAGAGCCCTAAGACCCGGGCTGGAGAGCCTGCCTCAACAGACCCTCAGCTCATCCCAGGTGTGACACTCTCAAGAGCCCCAAAGAACACTTGCTCACCAAGGGCAGATCAGGACCAGGAGCCCAAGCCACAGGTCCAGGCTGAGGATGAAGCTGCCTCCAGTGAGCTAAGTGACTCTGCTAATAGCTTGGAGAAATTCCCTCTACATGTAGCCTCCCAGAACAAAAGGGAAAATCATAAGGGACTACCCATCAACTGCCCTGACATCAGGCAGAAGCAGGCGACATCTGAATCAGAGGTTTCCACAAAGCAGAATCTCCTTCTGTATCCTTTGACGGTTTCCCACAAGTAGCCCAATGTAGGCATTTTGGATGCTGGTGCTTAGGCCAGCCTAGTGGGCATGAGCAGTGGCTACCACCTTCATGGGATTTACTGAGGGGCATGGGAAGATCCTTCAAAAGACTCACCTGCACTGACAAGGTGCTCCAATTCTCCCATTAACACCAGCCCTCTGAAGCACAGTGTTTTTAACTGGGTTTAGGGTGTTGGGAGCACATTCATTAGCCTGTCCTGGTATATTGGGTATTTTACAGCTGGCCCGAGGAATGAGACCTCTAATCTCAGTTGAAATGGAAGTGGAGGGTGCAGATGGGAAAGAAGAGTACTACCACTGACTGAGCATTTACTTTGTGCCAGGCACTAGACATACATTTTTTACTCAGTCAACTCAAGTCTTTAAGGTGGGTATTATTTCTGTCTTGCATGTAAGAAAACTGAGGCTCAGAGTTGTAGTGATTTGCCTAATTTTTTTTTTTTTTAAGGCAAGTGATGGAGCCAAGAGGAGGGGAAGTAGGCATAGTTGAAATGGCAGTGTTTAATGGGGAGAGGGGGCACCTTTCTCCTTTGAAACGCAGTTGGACACATTATGGAGAAAGGAAACCACTTAGGACCATCAACAGCCCTCACATGTGCAGCCTAACCAGTTGGCTTTAATGACTGGAGGCTGAGTACTGACAGCCAACTCTCTGGTGGAGTTGTTTCCTGGACTCCCTTATTACAGCTTCTGACACTGCTGCCTTTACAGTGCTCAGAATTTATGCTCAGTGGAGGAGCAGTCACAGGTCCTAATTCAGACCTTCCCTCAACTATTCTTTAAAAATAACGAGTATTGCCCGGCCCTGTGCTGTGTACTGAGAACAGAGATTTTAATCAGACTTTACCTCAAGCAGTTCCCATTATGAGGTAACGATAATAACAGTAAACAGACCATGACAGTTAGTGTTCTAAGTGTTGTGATGAGTCATGGACTGTGTGCTGGGGAACAAGAGGAGGAAGCTGCCATAACTGCTTAAAGGTATCCCAGTAAGAGACCTTAGAGCTGGACCTCAGAGATGAATAGGCATTCTGTAAACAGAGGTGAGAAAGTGGATTGTGTATGCAGGGCATAGCCAGGTGAGAGAGCCTAGCTTCTGGGCAGAGCAGTTCACTGTGGCTAGAGCCCACGTGTAAACACACGGTGAGAGGTGAGGTAGGACTGGATCTTCAAGGGCCATGGATGCCTGGCTAAGGTGCTTAGACTGTCCTGCAAGCAATTTAAACTTCAGTTTCCTTATCTTTAAAATGGAGATAATAGACCTTTTCTTGCAGTGGTTGTAAAAATTAAAATAATGATGTAAACTACCTAGTCCAGTGCCTGGTACATAAATAGGGTTCAGTAAATGTTAACTGGCAAGAGTATGATATGGTCAGATTTACATATTAGGAAAGTCACCCAGTTCCCTATAAAGAGAGGATTAGATCAGAGGAGACCAGAAGAAAGTTTGACCAAAAGCATAGACTGCTTTATTTTTTTAATATATTTTTTTTTTATTTCAGAGAGAGAAGGGAGTGGGGGAGAGAGAGAGAAACATCAATGATGTTGAAAAGGAGAGGGATAGATTTGAGAGGATTAGTTAGATAAGAAGGACAAAGGATGACAAAGAGAAAAACAAAGTATGATAAGTATCTATGACTTGGATATCTCTATCACAAGTTACTAGGTAATGGTGTCATTTATTGGATAGGGAACCTCACATAGAGATAAACAGATTCTGGTAAAGAGCAGATTTCCATTTTGGACCTGTGCCTGTAAAACATCTAGGCCTGGAGCTCAGGACGAGATCAGATAGAAAGGTAGGTTGTGGAAATAGATTAGGGCAGCAGGGAGAACATGGAAAGGGAGAACCACACAAGACAGAGTCCTGAGGATCAATATGTAAACGGTTGGCAGAACAGATACCCACAGAGAAGAGCTGGTCAGAGCTGGAGCAGCAGGAGAGGCCGTATGGGAGCATAGTTTCAGGAATTAGTTGTCAACACTGACACTTAAGACAGGCCCAGTAGATTATGGACTGACCTGTGTTCACTGGCTTTAGCATTAAAGAGGACAGTGCAAAATGGAGAATGCAAAGCAGTTTTCAGTGGGTGAGGGAACCAGTGGTAAGGACAGTGCGAAAAAGCAACTTTTTCCCATTAATCAGGGAGACAAGAATAGCTGGCATCGAATGCTTGCTATGTGTCAGGCACCATTCTCAGCACTTTGCATGTAAAAACTCTTAATTCTCAAAACAAAAGGTACTATTAGTATATCCATTTTATTGATGAAGAAACAGGCATAAAAGTGAACTTTCCTGAAGTCATCATCTAATAATTGACAGAAGTTACTGGTGGAGCAGGACCCTTAGGCAGGAGGTGATGGGCGGAGAGGGGGACTTCCAGTGTTTCAGACATACCCCTGAGACCTCACAGCAAAGCCGTTCCTCCCCCACAGCATCAGCTGACTATCCAGCAGAGTCCCCAGAAGTCAGAGCAGCAACAGCATAGGCCCTGCCTCACCAGGCCTCTGAAGAAGGGTCAGGGACTTGAACCAAAACAGGAAATGCTGCATTTCATTCATTTGGTGGGTATTTATTGAACACTAACTGTGTCCCAGGTGCTATGCCAGGTGACAGGAATGTGGCTATGAACGAGATCATCTATGCCCTCTTGGAGTTCAAAGTCTTGCATGGGAGAACGATGATAAGCCAGTTTGAATCAGAACCATACTTAGCTTATTGAGCAGAAACAAAAAATTAAACATCAAAATGGCCCCATCTCTCCCCTCCCAAACTGAATAAGTGCCTTGAACAAATATTCTCATCACAGTGCTGGATATCTGCAGGGTATACAAAGGAGAAGTACAAGATACAGTGTCTGCCTCCAAGGGCTTACATCCAGACTGCGCGGACCAGCTGTGCCCACTTAGGCAGAACCCTCATTTCTGGGTATAAACAGAAAAGAACCAGGGGGACCCTCCTTTTTTACTAGGCATCTCCCTCCAATCTAAGACACTGCCCCTTGGAGCCACCTTGTCTGAAGGCCTCATGTGTGCTCTAGGGAAATAGGTCACTGATGGAAACTATGCCATCTTTGCTTTTGAGAAGTTTGGGGGAATTTTGAGAAAAACACATTGAGATTCATATCACACTAAAGCATCAAGCATTATCTTGTGTTGCAAACTCTGCTGTAGAAGGAGGAATCACTGTGGGCTAAGATGAGGAGAAAGCTTCCCAGAGGAGGTGGGATTTAAACTGACCCATAAAGAAAGCATAGACTATGATTTGTTAGGAGTGGGGAGGGCCTTCCAGGGAGAGGGAACCATGAGCAAAGGATTCATGGGCAGGAATAGGTTCAGGGTCGGGGTGGGAGGGATGAAAGGATCATTGAGACCAGTGACTTTGCTGGTCTGGCAGGTGGGAGGATTTCTAGGTATATGTGTCCCTTAACTACCATGATAGCCCAGAGCCCATTGTGGTGCCCAACTTTTTTTTGCCTCCCCAGCAGTTGGAGGCCTCCCTGCGGATGCTGTCATTCTCTACAGCTTTGCCACCACCAGTCACAACAAATCAGGTAAGAGAACTTTCTCTCCTGTAGAGTCATCATCTCGTCCATGAAAGTGTACACAATGCAGAGCTACCTTGGGCCGGCTTCCTGAAAAGGCAGGTGGTGGGGTCACTCTCCAAGCTTGTACTGAGCATATTCTGTGGGCCCAACATTGAGCAAGGAGCTCAGGAAAAGTGAAGAGCAAAAGTGTTAAGGGCAGGGCATCATCAGCTAAGACAGCGGTTCTCAACCTGTGGGTCGCAACCCCTTTGGGGGTCGAAGGACCCTTTCGCAGGGGTCGCCTAAGACCATTGGAAAACATATATAATTACATATTGTTTTTGTGATTAATCACTATGCTATAATGATGTTCAATTTGAATAATGAAAATACATCCTGCATATCAGATATTTACATTATGATTCCTAATAGTAGCAAAATTACAGTTATGAAGTAGCAACGAAAATAATTTTATGGTTGGGGGTCACCACAACATGAGGAACTGTATTAAAGGGTCATGGCATTAGGAAGGTTGAGAACCGCTGAGCTAAGATGATGTAGAAGAAACAGTGCAGAAGCATAAAAGCAGGACTCAGCTAAGAAATGCATACCTAATGCTGTGGGAGCTCCGCTGAGCCACGGTGGGTGTGAGCAGAGGAAGCCTGCTACAGGAGGTGCAACCTTAGGAGACCCGACAGCTGAGGAAGGCCTGGATGAAGAGAAGACCAGTGGCATCGCTATTTGTTTATGGAACACCGCATAACTGTTCATCCCTCAGCTGAGTTAGGTGGTTGGAACACTCGTGCAAATCCCAGCTCTTTTTTTTTTTTTTTTTTAAATATATTTTTATTGATTTCAGAGAGGAAGAGAGATGGAGAGAGAGAGAGATACATCAATGATGAGAGAGAATCATGGTGTCTGGGCCCTTTTTCTTATGTGCCCCAACCTAACAGTAATCCTTTTGTGGTCGATATTTGAATAGCATGTTTCTATCCTCACACTGGCTGTGACCTGCCCTGAGTGTGATTCTCATTCTCTCACTCCCACCACAGTCCAGGTGTTCATGTGTGCACAGCACAGGGAGGAGGCTGGGTGGTTATTTTTCATACGTACTGAGTTCTGTCTGCAAAATGGGTCGGTCTCTGCTTGTTGGGGTCCAGCCCCAACAGGTCCAGGGGTTCCCCAAGGTGTGGATGGAGTCAGCGAAGAAGGAATGACACGGAGGCAGCAGCGTTCAGTTGATCAGCATAGTTGGGTTCTCTTGCATGGTTCTGTGGCCAGGATCTCCAGCCAGGTTCTGTCCAGGTTCTCTTGCCATGTTCTCGCTAGGTTCTCCAGCCAGGTTCTGTCCAGGTTCTTTAGCCATGTTCTCTCAATAGGTTCTCCAGCCAGGTTCTCTCACCAGGCTCTCCAGCCAGGTTCTGTCCAGGTTCTATCCAGGTTCTCTAGCCATGTTCTCTTGATAGGTCCAAATCCCAGCTCTTGTCTTTTCCCCCTTGGCACAGCACTTAACCTTCCTTGAGGGTGGCAAGAAAAATAACTACTTTTCTAATCATTCAATATATACTTATCATTAGGCATTGTGCTGGGTATACAATAGTAAATAAGACAAATTCCAAGTCTTCATGGACCACAAAGAGTAAACAAAAAAATAAAATATTTATAGATTGTGGTGAGTACTGGGTACTCTGATTAAAAACAGGGTCTCTGAAGAGTCTGCATTTCAGCTGAAAGATGACCAATGTGGTGCTTGCCTGGTACCAGGCACAGTTCTAAGCACTTTATATTAACTGACATATTTCAGCAACGTAAGGAGGGACATATTTTTTCCCTACTTTAAGGTGAGGAAATTGAGGTACACAGAGATTAAATAACTTGCCTTACACAGGTAGTAAATGGTAGAGCCTGAACTGGAAACCAGTCAGTTTGATTTCAAAATCGGTGTTCCTAACTACTTAATGTACTATACTGAGAAGGAGCCGTGTAAGCAGCTTGGAGAGAGTATACCAGGCAGAGAACACAACAAATGCAAAGACCCTCAGGCTGAAAGAGCTTGGCCTGATCTAGGAACTGACTCGGAGCTCGTGGCACTGGAACGTAGAGACTGACATAATGAGTCAAAGGGCCAGATCATGAAGGACATGTAAATCATGGAAAGGACTTTTGATTTTATTCTAAAGGCAGGGCTGTCCATCTAAGTGTGTTAAGCAGAAGAGTGAGAGCTAATTCAATTTTAAAGGCTTCATCCAAGGTGCTGAGTGGAGAATGGGTTGTCTTTCAGATTTGGCAGCACGATGGTCATTGGTGGCCTTGAAAGAGTAATTGCAGTGATGTTGTGGAGAAAGGTGCCGTGAAGTACAGCTGCCTGCCAGGCACTATTCTCAATCATGGGGTAAACTAGGCACAAAGCACCTGCCTCATGGAACTTTAAAAAAAACAAGATAATTTCAGAGAATAATACATGCACTATGGGCAAAACATATTAGCTTGTTTATTAATTATAATTACTAACCCCTATTTAATGCTTACTATGCACTAAACATTATTCTAAGTATTTTACATATATAAACTCTTTCTTCCAATGATGCAGTGAGGTGGTACTGTTATTATTCCCATTTAAAAAAATGAGAAAACTGAGGCTCAGAGCTTCCCAGGCCAACCTACTAGGTATTATTATTTCTATTTTATAGAGATGCATAAAGATTCAGTCACTTGCTCAGGGTCTCCCAACTAGTAAGTCACTCTAAATGTATGACTCCAAACTCTATGCTTTTCATTACACCACCTTAAAATTGTGACACTTGTCTTATGGTGTATTTTTCTAGCCAATTTGCCTTCTTTTAAGTAGACTTTATTTTGCCATTAACATTTAAACATTTTTTTATGCTTTCCCAGAGCCTACTTTGATGACAGATGGGGTCAGTGCAGAAGTACCCTAAGAGCCTGAGGGTATAGTCCTAAAGAGAAGCCTTTAGATGTCTGGTCCTTTTACTGGTTTTCCTTCTCTCTCTCTCCCTCAACTTCCCCAGCACCATTTCCAGGACATCTCATTGATTTGGCACATGGATCAACCTAAGTCCCCACACATCTCAGTTTTTATCAAATTTGTACATCCTCTCTGAGTCCCCACCCAGGAACTCTGCATTTTTGTGGCCTTTGTTCCTAGTCTGGTTGTGGTCATCAGCTCACCTCTTTCCTCTCTGCATCTTCCTTGCATGTCCCATACATACCCATCAGCATTTACTTGAGGGTCATGGGACTACATCCAAGCAGCAAGCACAAGCTTGTGAGCAAAACTTCCAGGGAGTGAAATACTTAATCTGCTACTCAGTAGCTAAGTTTCCGAGTCTCAGGATCCTTATAAATAACACCAGGCTAATAAAATTGTTACCTGATAGCGAGAATTACCCTGGAGGAAAGAAACAGACACTGTCCGCTTCCTTTCCCTCTCCCCCTATCAGCCAAGTGGGTGAAGGGTCAGTGAGTCATGCCCCTTGGGAAGGGAGGTCTGTGAGCCACTTGGAGCTGTTATCCCTCACCTGCCAAGCAGAACTTATGTTCCTGCCCTGTGTTTTTGCCTTCATAATGTGCCGACTCCCACGGGAACATACTGTCTTTGATCTATTAAACATACGATAAAAATATGGGAGAGGGAGAAAGAATTTTCGCTTCAGTTAAAAAACAAGTCTAGTTTTTGTTGTTGTTAATCATCACCCAAGGATATTTGTTCCATTGACTTTTCAGAGAGAATGGAAGGGAAGTGGGGAGAGAGAGAAACATCGACGTGAGAGAGACACTTGACTGGTTGCCTCCTGCACGCACCCCTCTGGGACCAGGGATCAAGCCTGCAACCTTTCAGTCCGCAGGCCAATGCTCAAACCAGGTAGTGCTCCAGTCTCTTTTCTTTCTTGCTCACAAAATATTATTTGCTGATCTCAGGGTCAGCTCTCTCCTTAAGACCTCATTTCTGGGTCCTCGTTAGGGTAACCAGTCATCACAGTTCACACCCAAAACGGTCCCATTTTCAGCACTGAAAGTCCCACAATCCAGGAAACCTCAGGAGGTTGGTCATCCTCACTGCTCATGGCCTCTCTCACTACTTGATGCATTTGTACCTACGTTTTCTGAGCCATGCTCTTGGCTGGGTGCCAGCCAGTGCCAACTAACCTAGGGATCAAGTATGTGTTTAAGGCACAAGTAGAGCCACCAAAAATTAAGGGGTTGGGGGAGGAGAGGAATTTTAAGAATTACATATATTTTTTTAAAAACATTGCAATAGTCACCATGGGATCAATCAGAACTTACTATCTTCTTTATGTGTCTGATTTATTTTAGACTTCATTGTGAATTATATTTGGGCAAGGGCACCTTAATCATCTCAGCTTGGGGTCTCTGAAGGACTTAAAAGTGGACTTACTGAAAATTTTAAGACATAAAACAGTATTTTATATTTACCCCATACTTATATCTTGTGTTTCTTTCATTCTTCACATCCTGATTTCAGTCTAGGGCCTTTCCCTTCAGTATGAAGGGAATTCATACATTGTAAAGGAAATTCCTTTAGAATTTTATGTAGTGCAGATCTACTGGTAACTGATGTTCTCAGCTTCAGTTGTCTAGAAATATCTTTATTTGCCTTCATTTTTTAAAGGCTTTTTTTCCCACTGGATGTAGAACAACTTGAATGTTGTTTCTTTTAGCATTTAGAACTGTCTACACTGTTGATTTCCAGTTTCCAGTGAGAAGCAACCATCATTCTTATTGTTGTTGCCCTAAATGTAATGTGACCTTTATCTCTGGCTCCTAAGATTTTTCTCTTCGGTTTTCAACAGTTTGACTACAGTGTTTATAGTTGTGGAGAGGGGGTAGGGTAAGGAAAGGGGAGCACATAAGTCTCTTCAACATTATTAATAACTAGTAGCCCTGTGCATGAATCCATGTGCCAGTAACTTGCCGCCGCCCTCCAGTAGCTCTCTGCCCGCTGCCCCCCCCTCCCCCCTATAGCTTGCTGTCCTGCCCCCTCCTGTAGCTCTCTGCCACAAGCTTGTAGCTCTCTGCTCCACCCTCCTGCTGATCTGTGATCTGGTCGTTATGGGTCGGTCATTGGTCATTACGTAATGACCATTTGCATATTATATCTTTATTATATGGGATGTTTTAATTCTTAGGTTTGGTTTTCTGGATTTATAGATGTTAATTTTTATTATGTTCATAATTTACATGTGTTGCATAGATTCTTTGATGCGTTACATGATGAAATCACAAAATCGTATTAATTAAAAGTTTAAGAATGATTGAAGGTTGGCAAAATGGAGACACCAACTCCTCCCATAAATTTGGCAATTGGAGCAGAGAAACAGCATAGTGACTGGAGTAGCAGTGAGTTCAAGGGAGGTGTTTTGGTTTTGTGTTTTAAATATGGGACCAGCTAGAACTTTCTGTATGCTAATGCAGTGATCCAGTAGAGAAAGGGAGAAGGGGAAGATGCAGGAGAGGGAGAGAAAATAGGCACAATCAACAGCTCAAAGTGAGAGATGAGGGGAGGACAGGAGCCCTATCCTGTACCTCCATTTGAGGATTCCATCTATTCTGCCTCCTCCTAAGGCCAGCCTTGGCCTGAAGGCAGAAGAAGAGGATTTGAGAGGCTGCTGGTCTCTTCTCAGCCAGTGTGTTGGGATGGGTGTGTTGTAGCTGACCTGCTTCCGGGCCAGGGCAAGTGATTCGTCCTCAAAAAGAGAGCTTGTAAGTGCTGGCTCAGTTGCTCTGGCTTCACCATAAGCTCTAAGGGAGGGCCTAATCCTTCACTCCACATTGAAACCCTCCAGACCAGCAGCTGACAACCAATGGTCTGTGAGGTGCGAAAGGTTGGCGACCACTGCTCCAGACTGTCTCTACTTCAGGAATTTGTGGAGCAGGCTTTTCCCCTCCCTACTCCATGTATCGTGGATACAGGTCTTTTTGTGACATTAGTCAAGTCTTCTGGTCTTCCTGAGTTTGTTTTCTTATCTGCCAGATGGGGTCATGTTACAGAAAAACCGGAGAAGAACCAAGCAACGCTCTGAGAGTTTGGAGTTACACTATTCACCACAGTGGGCTTAGGGAAATGAATCCAAATTCTAAGCAAAGCTACAAGCAGAACTTCCCTTTTTATGGAAGAGCCAGCCCTTTGTGCGCTTAGTGGTTATCTTGCTGGCGGCCTAGAAAACTACACAGTTCTCATGGCATTGGGCGTATCTAGTCTCTGGCCTACAAGGTCAGACAGCTAAGTTTATCTTCCTCATTATTCAAGCAGGCTAAAGCGGGCTAGAAAGCAAAGTTATTTTTTCAGAATACGAGGCCGTCTAAAGAATAGCAGAGAATTCGAAACAGTAGTTTTACAGAATAGGGGTTTGCCTTCACAATCAGGCCTCCCAGGGTGCTTGTCCTGTAGAATACCACGTGCCACACAGGTTGGGAATAGAGGCCATCCCTTGGCTCACCTTTCTCATGACAGTTTCGTCTTATAATTGTTGCCTCTTCGGGAAGGAAAGGAGGGAGCCTGGCTGGCGTGGCTCAGTGGTTGAGCATCAGCCTACGAACCAGGATATCTTTGATTCCAGGTCAGGGCACATGCCTGGCTATGGGCTCGATCCCCAGGAGCGGTCGTGCAGGAGGCAGCCAATCAATGATTCTTTCTCATCATTTATGTTTCTGTCTCTCTCCCTTCCTCTCTGTAATGAATAAAAATATTTTAAAAAACAAAGAGAAGGATGGCAGGTTGAGCAGGTTTCACATTGCTTGTGAATCTGTCAAGTTCTGCCTCAGCTTCCTCTTCCAGGGATGAAGTACCTCTTCAAGGGACAGCTTCCTGGTTTTATTTAAAGTTACTTCTGGCTCTGTTTGCTTAGCCACCATGAGCAAACTAGTTTTATCAACTTCCCTAAAAGGGGAGGAAAGAATATAAAACTAATTTGCATGTTGTTTTCCCCAGGCTTATGTCTTCTGCTCTTGTAGGAATTTATTTAGGAAAATCTCAACCACTTAGTTATTTCCGTTGTTATTTACAGTTTGATGACTCTCAAATCCCTATCTTCTGTCTAGACTTCTCTCCCATACTGCAGATACTCATGGATCCAACTGTATCCTAGATGTCTTTTCTTTGATGTGTTACAGACAGTTCACTATATTCAAAACATGAGCCTGTCATGTTCCTTTGCATACCCTTGACCGCCTACACTTATCTCCGTAAACTCAATCAGAGCATAGGTGTCATCTTCACCGCTTCCGACTCTAGCCCCCTGGATTCTCAGCCAGTCTCTTACCAAGGCCTGTTAATGCCAACCCCTGAATATCTTTTGAAACCACTTTTCATCAATTCTTTAGTCCCAGTCATCTCGCCCATGACTATTTCTGACCAGTCACTCATATCCACACTTTCTCAGCACTATCCACTCTCCATACTGCAGCCACTGTGATCTCCCACTGTAATCAAACTTTAACCCACTTTACCACTGGAGTGGGAGGGCCTCTTCAAGATTGCCAAAAAAAAAAAACCTCCATATTCCTAAATCAGTTATCCAGTCTGAGTGCCCAGTTTACTTGACCTCTCAGCAGCAAGGGACATAGTTGGTCTCTCTACTTTAAACACTTTCTTCACTGGTTTCTAAGGCAGCCGTCTCTCTTGGTTCTCCTCCTCTCTCATTGGCAGCTCCTGCTTGGCCTGTACTGGTTCTCCCTCATTTCCCCTGCTTGTTAATAGAAGGGTGACCCAGAGCATAGTTGTTAGACTTCTCTATGTACACGTACTTTGTAGGTGACCCCATTTCATCTGAAGACTTTAAATTCCCTCTATATGGTAAAGACTCCTTATGGCTACTTAGCTCAGATCTCTCCCTCCTGTAATTCTAGGCTCATAGTCCAACTGCCTCCTCAACATCTCCACTTGGATATCTAACTGGTATCTCTATGTCCAAAACTCAACCAGATTTTATTCCTCAAACCTGTTCCTCAGTCTTTCCCATCTCGGTTCAGAGATAATCAATCCTTCTAATTTAGTTGTTCAGGCCAAACTTTTAGAATCCTTCCTGATTTCTCTGCCAATCCACCAGGAAATTATGGCAGCTCTGCCTTTAAAATACATCCATATCCAACCACTTTTTACCACCCCCTCTGTTATCACCCTGGCCTAACCCATCATTATCTCTTGTCTAGATTATTGTAGGAGCCTCCTACCTTGCCTCTCTGCTTCTGCCCTTGCCTCTACAGTGTTAAATAAGTCATTGAATAGATCATGTGACTTCTCTGTTGCGAAGTCTTCAATAACTTCAGTTGGTGATTAGGTGAGCCAGAGCTGGGCCTGAGGACAGGAAGGCCAGAGCCAGAGAGTAGGAAGGTAGTTTGAGCCTCAAACTTGAAATATACATCTTTTCGCAAATGCACAAAGACATTCCTGAACCAGATGCAGGAGAAGATAGGAGCTATGGCCCTTTTTGGGGGGAGCTCACAGTTCCACAAGGGAACCAGTTTTATGTCTAAGTCCACCAATTCCTACAAAACACCTGTAATATTTAAAGAGCTGGATCTGGTGCTACAGACCCAGCCTTCAGGGAGTGCACAGTTCTATGAGAGGCACTGGCCTCCAAACCATTCACTAACTTCCTCAAAGGACATTAGCCTATATTAACACTTAAATAAAACAAAGCAAAGAAAATGAGAATAGGGAAAGGAAGACAGCAACATATGGGGTGGCTTGAGTAGAATTCAACAAAGATGACGGAAAGGCTTTGTAGGCTGTGGATTTGGAGAAAAGAAATCTGTCAGAGAATCGCAGCCGGAAGGTACAAACACTATAGTCTAGAGAGAAGGCCAGAGATGAGGAGAGAGGCCTGGACATAAACAATCATGTTAAGACAGGGATCGGGAACAAAGAGCAAGAAGCAACCTGTCATCTGAGCCTTGGCCGCTCTGGCTGCCTACATAACAGCTCCTTACCATGAGATTGCCCTGTCTTGTTCTGTGCCTGCCTTCCCGCAGGCCAGGCTCTGCCACATCATGAATGAGCCCCTAGATTAACCACAGGCGTGGGGTCAAACGCTTCCCAGAGAGTGAGTGTAGGAGGCAGGACGTCGGAGACAAGGCCAGGCAGGTTGCCCACCCTCTCCCACCCTCGTGTTCTCACCTCCACTCAGCCGGACACAGTGTTTCAGACATTATAGTAATCAAGGTGTTCGGCCAGCGGGGAAGCTGAGAGCAGACCTGGTGCCTTGCCCAGGCTCTGCTGCTGGCTTTCTGGGATCTAGGGCAAAGTTTCTCTGGTCTCAATTTGTGGCTGTACTTCCCTCTTCCCTCCAGTCGGGCAGTTTGTGTAGTGGTTAGGAGCATGGCCTCTGAATCCAGACTGCTTAGGTTTAAAGCTCAGCTTTCCCACTTACCAGCTGTGTAAACTGGGACAAGTTACCTAACTTTTCTATGCTTCATTTTATCTAAAAAATGGGCACAATAGTACCTGCTGCCTGGGTTTTGTTTAGGATTAACTGGGTAAGATAATGTACAGTCTTTGAACCGTTCTTAGCACGCAACATAGTAAGAACTATACAATGTTAACTGTTGTAATTTTTATCATTTGTATTGAAATGTCTTCTCTCTTAGGCTGTTACATCTTGGGTGAACTGGTAGGAAAGAAATACTAAGGGATAGAGACATGATCAGAAGCTTAGCACTGGGAACAGGGAGCTGAGAAATATGGAAAGCATTGCTCAGGACTGTAGCATTTACTGGGTGCTCAATTCAGACCCAGAGTTAGAGGCCCAGAACAACACACTGCCCCACCTAAGAGTGATAGGGCCCTAGCCACAGCAGTCCATGGCCTGCCTGTCTATGAGTCTTAAGGCATTAAGTCTGCTGCTTTTCTCCCAGGAACCCAAGGAATTTTTCTGTCCCTTGATTTCCCTTTTCCAAACCCAGAGACATCTGATATACAATCGCCCGGCCAGTGTTGCTCAGTGGTTGAGCATTTTTGGTCAGGGCATGTGCCTGAGTTGTGGGCTCGACCCCCTGTGAGGGGTATGCAAGAGGCAGCCAATCAATGATCTCTCATTATTGATGTTTCTATCTCTCCTTCTCCCTATCTCTAAAATCAATAAAAACATTAAAAAATAAAATAAAAGCCCAGCTGCTGTGGCTCCGTGGTTGAGCATCAACCTATGAACCAGGAGGTCACGGTTCCATTCCCAGTCAGGACACATGCCCAGGTTGCAGGCTCGATCCCCAGTGGGGTGTGTGCAGGAGGCAGCCAGTCAATGATTCTCTCTCATCATTGATGTTTTTAATCTCCCTGTCCCTTCCTCTCTGAAATCAATAAATAAAAATAAAAAATATACAATCCTGACAAAGAAGCCCAACCACCACAAAATCACCAGATCAGATCAGCAAGGAAACTTCCTGAGCCTGGTGTCTTCTGTCCTCAGCCTGTGCTCCAGGCCTGATGGCTGAACTGTCCCTCTTGGAGCTGGAGGCCCATTTTTGTGAGCCACCAAGACTCTAGCCCTCTGCAGAGCCCCAAGAGGAGACCTAAAGATTAAAGGGCTTCTGATAAGGGCCACACAAAGCTTTGGGAAGGAGATGAACTCCCTGCTCAAGGATGGACAGAAATCAGGGGAAATAGCTAGAATTGGCTGATGCCCACCCTGGCCCAGAATGCAATTTGACAGGCTCCTCAAGGGAAAGGACCAATTGTCACTTTAACCCTCACCTCTCAGGAATCTGGACTTTTGGGCCCTCTCACTGACGGCATGGGTTCAAAAGGTTGAGGAGTCTGGATCTAGTCAGGCCTCTTCATTGGGTAGATGACGAGACAGGCCTAAGGTGAGGGAGTGATCCTAGGCCCTGGGGAACAGCCTGTTGTCAGGGAAGGCTTCTCAAAGGGAGCATGTAGGTAGTGAGATCCACATGATGAGAGCTCTAATGCAGGCATGAAGTGTGAGCTCAGAGCGTGGGCCCCAGCTGTGCTACAGCTGGGCTGGGTGGGTCAGATTAAGATTGGCCTCGTAGGGCTATGCCTGTGGTCTGTATCTTGTCCCCACTTCCCCCTGCTCTTAGCCACAGCTGCTAGGTTTACAGCTCTCTTTAGCACTAAGTCTTAGTCCCGGCCTTCAGAGAGGACTCTGTGAGCCCCACCCCCACCCCAGAAGCAGGCAGCCAGCCAAGGGAGTGAAAGTTGAGCAAGGCAGGCAACTATACTGAGCCCTCACTTGTCTGAAGCAGTGATCTGTTGGCAAGCCCACCTAGCCAGCCAGAACCAAGAGGCTATTAACAGTTTTCAGCTCTGGAAAGTTTTGCTTCCAGCTCCTGAGTCAGTGTTTATCACTTAGGGGAGCTGCTCTGGGAAAGAACAAAACTTCAGTCCTAATGCCAGGCCCAGAGGCTCACTGGGCAGGGCTCAGTGAAGTGGGGAGAGCCTGGCCAGGCCTGGCCTAGCATGCCTTGGGGAGGTGTTGTACCCAGTTCTTCTCTGCTAGGGTGAGGTCCGAGAATAGCAAGGCTTCATTTACTCTCTGCAGCTGGTGTCAGCTGTAGCTCCAGCTGAGCACCTGTGTTTTGCAAGATGTTGTACCTGGCCAGAGCCTTGGCCACATCTGAATTTTATTTCTCAGTTTCACAGTAGACCTGAGGTAAGAAGGCCAAACAGAAGTTCTTAGCTCCATTTGGCAATGACGTTACTGAGACTCAGAGAGAGAAATATTTTGGCTCTAGCAAGTGGGCAGTTGAGCTTGGCCTCAGACCAGTGTTCCTCCCGCTCCACCCCACTGTCTCCCCTGTGAGAAAGTCCCAGGGGTAAGTGGGGGCACCTGCATCTACCTCCCTCCTGGGAACATGTTGTGGCCTTTTCAGGGGGACCCATCTGGGGACTGGAGTGGAGGGAACCCAAATCACAGTGCCTTGGAGAAGATGCCTCACAGGGACATGGCCAAAGAGGGAACCCAGCTGGGTTAAGTCCCTGAGTTACAGAGCCTCCTCTGGCATTATCTGCTCCTCCTGATCCATTTCAGATGGGGAAACCAAGGCCCAGAGAGAAAGTGACTTGCCCAAAATCACTTGTCTAAGAAGCACTAGAGCCAGAACTAGAACCAGCTCCCAGCCAGTTAGCCTCTTCATTTGAGGTGCCTGGGAAGTCCCAAATTTTCCTTCCACCACCATATCTTACTCCTTCCATGACACTTTATTTTCACCCCAGCGGAGTTCTACCTTTTGGCATTAAAATCTCCTTTGAGACACCTGTCTCAAATAATAGGCATTAAGACCTGTTCTTCATGGCCTGAGTGTCCAGGTGTTCAGAAAAAAGGAGGTTCCCATATTTGAAAGTTGGAGAATTTAATGGGAAAGCGGGGTGAGTTTAATGGGGACAGTTGGAGAGCCCCTGGCTTGCTACCATGCTTACCCAGACCATTGGAAAAAACAGTTCTGCCCTTCAACCCAGGACAGTAGTCAAACCTCCACCCCAGATCCCACAGAGGAATATGGTCAGTTTCTCCCCAGACATTTAGGAAGATCCCTCGGCAAGCCCCAGTCCCCTTCTCTGGGTTTTCCATTATCTCTATGTACAGTTCAACCAGGCCCATCACCACTGTTTTCCCAGCAAAGAAATTCCTTCTTCACACTTTTGTTCAAGTTGAGCTTCTACCTGGAACACCCTCTCTCATATTCCACCTTCATGATTTTTCAAGTCCCTCTTCAAAGTATCCTTCCAGGGATGTCACCCCATATATGACACCCACTGTCTAGACTCCAGGGCCCCTACAGCCCCTCAGTCTGAGGATCCTGCTTCCATGTGGGTTCCTCCTGCCTCCCCAGGAAAGCTGAGGTTCCTGCAAATCCCAGGCTATGGTGACAACTTGCTTCTGCCAAAAGGGCTAGCTTCACCTCTGCCCAGCCCCTCCAGGTTGTGTGTTTTAGGGTAGCAATCCTGATGAAGAAAAAACGTTTATTACTAGTCAAGATGTTTTTTAAACCCTGTTGAGGCCAACAAAAACCAAATGCTGCTGAGGGTGTGTTCTCTGTCTTTCCACACCTCTGCCTCACCCTGTACACACAGCCAAGCCCTGGTCCCTGGGCCTGGGCCACACAGATAAGGCCCCCTAAGTCGCTGGGTCTGGGCGTGGGTGCTGGGAGGTTGGCTGGACCAGCCACACTAGATTCAGCTCCAGGGCGGTTGGCCCAGGCAGCAAGTGCAGGCCTGTGCTCATGCTGTTCCCTCCAGTGGATGACCTCATGTCCTTCCCCCAGCTCTGCTGAAACCCTGCTCATCTCAGATCCCACCTCTGTGTGAAGAGTCCTGACCTTTCCAGCTATTAACAGTTGATCCTTTCTCCGTGCTCCCAAGTTCTAGGCCTCATCTCTGATTGTTGGGTAGGTTGGTATTTGTCTCCCCTCTTGCTGAGCAGACCCATGAGGACAGGAACCAGGGCTACCTATTATCCTTAAGAATTAATTAGGTTGGCCTGGCCAGCATAGTTCAGTGGTTGAGCATCGACCTATGAACCAGGAGGTCATGGTTCCATTCCTGGTCAGGGCATATGCCCGAGTTGCAGGCTCAATCCCCCAGAGGGGGGAGGAGGGGGCAGGGGCTTGCAGAAGGCAGCCGATCAGTGATTATCTCTCATCATTAATGTTTCCATCTCTCTCTCCCTCTCCCTTCCTCTCTAAAATCAATAAAATCTATTTAAAAAGAAGAAGAATTGATCATGTTGGCCCAGCCGTCATGGCTCAGTGGTTAAGCTTCAATCCAGGAACCAAAAGATCACTGGTTTGATTCCCAGTCAAGGCACATGCCCAGGTTGTGGGCTCAATCCCAGTAGAGGGCGTGCAGGAGGCAGCCAATCAATGATGTTTCTCTATCATCAGTGTTTCTATCTCTCTTTCCCTCCCCCTTTTTATCTCTCTAAAAATCAATGAAAACATATTTTTTTTAAAAAGAATTGATTAGGTTGAACAGATCTTAGGCTCCTGAAAGGTTTGATGAATCACCAACTAAGATCTTTTGATGGTCATTTCATGAACGGAGGTACTTGGCCCTTCCAATCATGGAGAGCAAGGCCCATCAGAGCTTCTTAAAAACAGAATGCTTCCCCTCTATCAGGACACAGAGGCCTGGTTTTAGAATTTGAGAGAGGACCGATATCTCCGTGGTCCCCTTTCACTGTAGCAGAAAAAGAAATGGAAATTGTGCTCGCTTTGGCAGCACATATACTAAAATTGGAACAGTACAGAGAAGATTAGCATGGCCCCTGCACAAGGATGACACGCAAATTTGTAAAGTGTTCCATATTTTTTTAACCCAGTAATCCCACTTCTAAGAATATATCCCAAGAAACAAGAAACACCAATCAATAAGGATATATGCACCCCTATGTTCATAGCAGCACACTTTACAGTAGCTAAGATTTGGAAGCAGCCTAAGTGCCCATCAGCAGATGAGTGGATTAAAAAACTGTGGTACATCTACACAATGGACTACTACGCTACTATAAAAAAGAAAGAACGCCTACCATTTGCAACAGCATGGATGGACCTGGAGAGCATTATGCTACGCGAAATAAGCCAGTCAGAGAAAGATAAATATCACATGATCTCACTCATTTGTGGAATATAATGAACAACATAAACTGATAAACAAAAACAGATCCAGAGACAGAGAAACATCGATCAGACCGTCAAACCTCAGAGGGAAGGCAGGGGAAGTGGGGGGAAGGGGGAGAGATGAACCAAAGGAATTATATGCATGCATATAAGCATAAACAATGGACATAAACACTAGGGGGGTGAGGGCATGAGCTGGGAGGTGGGGTGGGGGAGATAAGGACACATATGTAATACCTTAATAAAAAAAAAAAATCAAAAACAAAAAAAAGAAATGGAAATTAAGCTGGTGACCCAGAAGGTCCATCTGCAGTACAACTAGATGACTGGAATGGTACTTGGTGTCACTCCTAAATTCTAAATAGTTCAGGAAACAACAATCTTGGATCTTGGGAGTAGAGAAAGGTATGCTGAGGCTTAAAATGCTGAAGAAAGGAGTTGACTCTAAAGATTTGGCACATAGTAGGCCGTACCAACCATGGGTTCCAGAATGAATGAATGAGATATTTGCTACAAGAGACAGACTCCTCCCCACTCAATTTAAGCCTCTGGTCACAGTGGCTTGGTCCCGCCCATTCACTGATCTAACAGCTACCAGGCTCCTATCTTGGATCTGGACCAGTTGGAATCACAAGCATAGATTCAGTTCAGGCCCTTAGGAGCACTCAGTCTGGAAGGGGAAGGTAACGGGCAGTGGCTAGGCAACTGGCCTCCCCTGGTCTGAGGCATTATGGGATGCAGGTGCCTCCCATATTTTGGAAAGAAGAAATGCATACACTAACAAAGGGTTGGTTTCCTTTTTCTCCTTTTAGCCTAGGCCTGCCTGGAAGACGGAACCATATCTTCCAGTCTCTGTTCAGCTCCTAGCACCACTTTGCTCTTGGTTCCCAGGAAATCCTGTCATACCTGAGAGCTTACTCAGGTTGTATGCACTCCATTGGCATTTTAAATTCCAGACTGGCAAGGACCCTTGAGGTTGCCCATCTTCCCCTTTTCCATGGGTGGGGAACTGATGCCCAGGCAGTAGAGCGGGGATGCCTGACTTCCACTCTCCTTATATGCTGGCTGCTATTCTAATTCTTCCAGTAGATCTTTCTGTCTCCCCGCGTAACTGAGCTGTGGAGGTCAAGAAATGAATTCTGTCCATTTCTGTCTCCCTCTCACAGTAGGCATCATAAATAGGTTAAGGAAATGAAGGATCACTAAATGTTACTGATCCCAGAAGCAGCTATAGCTGGGCCTCAGTTTCCCATCAGCAGCAGAGCTTCAGGAAGTGGGGAGGTAGCCTCAAGCTCCTCAGTGCCTGAGGGGTGTGCAATGTGTTCTTCAGCTAGTGAAGGTCACAGCTCCTGGAGCTGGAGGAAGAGAGGTCCATCCAGAGGGCAGGCTGCATGCTGCAAGCTCAGCCCAGTTTGCCTGTGGTGGCGACTCCCATTTCCTTTTAGCACTTCCTCTTCTCCTGCAAGGCCTCCATCTCTTCCCCAGGGTCGTGCTCTCGCCCAGCTGCCAGGGGTAGCTTTCCTGTATAGCTTTGAGCTCCTTCAGGGCAGAAGACTAGCACAGACTAAGCAAGAAAAAAGGTTGAGCAGATGAATGAGTCATAGAGGAGTCGAGGACCACAGTGGACTAGCCCAAATGGAGCACCTTAGGGTGGAATTAGTGCTAACCTGTCCGCTCGAGTCAGAGAGATGTTTGATAGTAGGACCATGAGTATGTGCTTCATGTCAGCTGCAGCTTGAGGAACTCCAAGGGCCAACAGAGTATATTATTCACCAACATCTTCTTCCCAGAAGTTGAATATATTCCCGGTGTCACACGTGGGACAGACATAACTCAGAGGACAAATGTCTTGTCTAGACTCATACAGACACAGAATGGATGAGGCTTCAGACCCATCCTAGAGGGGACTGCCCCTCCGGAGGCCTAGAAAGAGTCTGAGCTGGTTCACATCTTAGCTGCTACTCCAAGCTGTGGGACCTTGAGTTCATTTCACTTGAACTGTAGTTTCCTCATCCATGACATGAGAGTGATGTACCCACCCATGGGGTTGAGGTAAGGATTATACAAGATCAGGTATGTAGCCGAAACCGGTTTGGCTCAGTGGATAGAGCGTCGGCCTGCGGACTGAAAGGTCCCAGGTTCGATTCCGGTCAAGGGCATGTACCTGGGTTGCGGGCACATCCCCAGTGGGAGATGTGCAGGAGGCAGCTGATCGATGTTTCTCTCTCATCGATGTTTCTAACTTTCTATCTCTCTCCCTTCCTCTCTGTGAAAAATCAATAAAATATATTTTAAAAAAAAAAAGATCAGGTATGTAAAGTGCTTTGTAAACCAGTAAGCTCTGCATCACTGTTAGCCAAAGGACCAAAAGATGAGAGGAACCAAAGCCATCTCTTGGTGGTGCCACATCCTCAGTGCTAACCTAGCTGACTTCCTCTCCAGGACAAGAGTGAAGGCACTGGAAGCGCCCCGTCCCGAAGGCCTTGTCGCCCAAGACCTAACTCGCTGCCTCCTAACCTGTCTGAAGAAGAAACTCGCAGAATCGCACGGATATTTTCTTCCCAGTACTCCCAGAAAGACTCACGCAGCCTGAGAGACTGAAGGAAGGAGCCCCTGCCCACCACCCTCAGCCTCGTCCAGCTCGCAGGAGTGCCAGGTCTCCTCTCTGGGCTGTGAGAGTCCTGAAACCACTAGGCTAGTTCATGGGCTCCCCGAGATCCAGACAGCACATAGACAGTGAGAGCATCCAAACCGGCCCCTTGTCCACCTGCAAGGACTTTGGCTTCTTCCTGATATATTGAGGCAAAGACTAGAAATGGAATGGATTCCAGCACCCAACTGGCCCACTTGTCTTTTGAAGGGACCCACTCAGGCATCTTTTGGCTGAGAAACTCCTCCCAATGTCCTTGACACAGCATACTGCTGGCATGAGCTCACTCTCTGCCTGTGATGGGCCATTTCTGCCTTAAAGGTGTTGGGGGAAAGTGTAGACTGCATTGTGCATAAATGAAGAAATGCTACACCACCTTCAGTTCATTTGCTTGGGAATAAGGATATTTTATAGCTCTAAATTATTTTATGCTGTGTTGAATTAGTAGGAGAGGAGGGGGAAATCACCTCCTTCAAACATTTTATCTGATTGTCTGAAATTCTAACCATGCTTTTAACTTATTGTTTTCACCCAGTTCTGAAGGTCATTGTTCCTGCCTGTGTTTGAATAAAATCATATTGGTATTTGTATTCTGTGCACAAGTATTTCCTGGGTTGGCCCCTGGACAGGAGGGTTAGGAATTCCCCAAAGATCGGGTTGATCCAGATTAGGGTGACACCCATTACTTCTTTGCTGGTGCCTCAAATCTATCAGCAAAGTAAAGGGAGTCTCCTGCAACAAGTCGTCTCAGAATTCCCCACCTCTCCGGGATGGGTGGCTCTGGCTTAGACTGTCAGACCTCAAACTGAGCAGCTACTGAAGACAAGGCCTGCAGGGGAGATAAGGACAAAGATGTGCAGAGTGGCTGCGACAGGCTAGAAGGGAGCTAACATGGAGGGTCCTGCTTTCTACTCCTAAGCACAGGTCATTTCACTTAATCCAAAAAAAACAACAACTCTATAACCTACATGTTAGGTTTCCCATTTTAGAGTTAACTAAAGCTCAGTGAAGTTAATTTGCCTCTGTTGATGTAGCTAGGAAGTGAACCACCACACAAGACATCTCCAGAGATGTCGCAAGGCTTCTGCACTCAGTGACCAAAACAGGACACAGCCAGTAAGTGCTGTGAATTCAGGGACTCTATGGAGAAAGGCCACGTGGGTTGGAGCAGTCAGTGAAGGCTTCCTAGAACCGAGAAGTCGAGGTGAGCCCAGAGAGAGAACCCAGAGGGTCCTCGGGCCACATGCATCTGGGGATAGAGAAGACACCACTCACCCAGTCGCGCCCCCCCCCCCCCCCCCGGCTTGACTCTCCCTGCATCTGAGCCTCTGTTGCCTCATCTGTAAAATGGAGATAACCCCAGCTTCATAGGGTTGGTGTGAAGAATAAATGAGATGACATTTGTGAAAGGGCTTCGCCGGCACTTGGCACTTAGTGGAGGCTTAGGAACTGTCAGCCCCGCCCACAACCTCCACACTCTTCTGGACAGGCAAGCGCACCAGTAACTGTGCGATAGGCAGGACGTGCCCACGGAGGGTACACCGTGATGCAGGACCCCAGGGACGGACACGGTGCCCTCATCAGTGAAGTGCCCTCAGACCAGCCTGCCCTCCTTCATCTGTTCGCCTCAGCCCCCTCGCCTGCCAGCTCACCCCCTCCCCAGAGCCTCCTCCTCAAGCCACCAGCCCAGAGTGTTAAGGCCTGGGGTTATTCCTCCCTTGAGGCCACAGAGAACCTGCAGTGGAGCAGTCGGGCCCAGGCCTGAGGTGTTAAGCTGGTGGAGAATATTCCTTCTAAATCCTCTTCAGGTCCTGTAAATAGCCTGATCAGGTCGAGTTAGGATAAGGCCGTAGGAGGACACGGCTGCTTCCACCCAGGCCCAGGGCAGCCTTCGTGACGTAGACACTCTGAGGGTCTGAAATCCACTGCACCCCGGAAGCTGGGTCTGTTTGCCAGTGACAGCTCAGAGGTGAAACACGGTGCAGGGTCATGCCGAATGAGTACCTGTTTGTTCCCACCAGCAGCAGCAGAGCTATCCTTGTCTCCCCCACTTCCCTTTGAGCGCTTCCTTTGTGGAGACCTGAAAATGGGTGTTTCTGATGACCCACAGCTTGATCCCAGCTCAGAGCAGCCAACCTTGGGACTTCTAGAGCAGGCTGGGTTCTAGGGACAGAACCAAAGCAGACAGGCCTGGCCCCGCCCTCAAGAAGCTCTCAGGCCAGTGTAAGCTGAGCCAGCCCGCCTGCCTGCCCTCTGACTTTCTCCAGGGCCCACTGTCCCCTAGTTTGGGTTCCTACTGTGTATCCCTCCCCAGATACAGTGCCCACTGCAATTCACCCACCACCTCGAGGCCAGCATTTTCAGGTGGAACCTGGAACCTATGTCCTGAGCCCTCCCCACCTCAGTGGCCCCCCAGCCACTTCTCTAACAACATGTACACAACTGCCTGTCCTGCTGACATTAGGGCAGGGCCTGGTTCTCGGAGGAGGACAGGCTTTGTACCTGAGCATCTGGACTTGTGATCATCTGCCTCGAGGCCATGGCTCTGTGCCCAAATCCAGCATCGGCCTCTGCCTACTCTGCCCCACCCAGTTCATTCCCTTCCCTTCCCAGCCCTCTCTTCCTCTCGTCCCCTGCCCTCTCCTCCCCTCATTCCTTCCCCTTCTCTTTTCTCTGTCACCTGGGTTCTAGGTTCAGATGTGCCCAACCCTTACCCTCAGTGCCTACCAGACAGCAGCTGCTTCAGAGGACCCTTCCCATCCCGCCCCCACACCCTCCCAGCAGCCTTTGGCTCCAGCAGTGTCCTTGCTGTAGCCTCCAAATGTTGTCATCGAAAACGTGGTCACAGCAGACAGACCCAAAGTACGTTACAATTTACAGGCTGGAGCCAGGCTCTGCCTCGTACTAGCTGTGTGACCTGGATAAGTCATTGTCTCTCCCTGAGACTCAGTGTTCTCTGTAAAATGAGCATTACAAATGTTAGGATCCTCCACCATGAAAAGGAATGAACAGGTGAACTTTGGAAACAGTATGCTAAGTGAAAGAAGCCAGTCACAGGGTAAGTCACATACTGTATGATTCTATTTATAGGGAATATTCAGAACAAGCAAATCTATAGTGATTAGTGATTAGCTGGGGCTGGAGAGAAGGGAAGTGATTGCTGATGTGTAGGGGGATTTTGAGGGGTGATGAAAATGCCCTAAAATTGTGATGACTGATGGTGGTATAACTGAATATACTAAAAACATTGAATAGGTAGGTGAATGGTGTGTGAATTATCTCTCAATAAAGTTATTTTCTTTTTTCTGTTTTTTGTTAATTGAGGATATTTTTCCCATTGTTTTTTAGAGAGGGTAGAAAGGAGGGAGTGGGGGGAGAGAGAGAAACATCCATATGAAAGAGAGACATCAGTTGGTTGCCTACCACATGCATCCTGACCAGGGTTGGGGATCAAACCTGCCACCCAGCTTTTGCCCATGACTGAGAATCAAACCTGAGACCCTTCAGTATGTGAGCAGATGCTCTAACCACTGAGAAACACTGGCCAGGGCAAAGCTGTTGTTTAAAAAAACAAACTCACTCAGAATCCTGTTAGTACCTACCTCCTAGGGTTGTGAGAAATAGAAATAATATATGTAAAGTATCTAGCTCATAGTAGGCACCAAAAAATGAGTTATTGTCAGTGTTATTATTGAGAGGAGGCTAGGGAGAGACCTGCCCAGCCTATGGAGGGAGGCCTTGACCTTTGGACTTTCACAGGTGACCGGTCCAACGCCCCACACATGCACATATATACCCTCCTCCTCTGAGATAGCTCTTCCTTCAGTAGCTATTTTAAAGAACCTCAAGTGAAAGGAACTGAACCAGATCTAGAACTCTGACCTCCTCCCTCACCTCCCTGCCCCTCACCAGCCGCTTCTTGTCAAGTGATCAGGCTGTCACTAGCATCTGCAGGATAAGGTTTCAGGTCAGTCAGAGTGTATAAAGATAGGTGCCAAGCCGGAGGCAGCAGAGACAGCCGTGAATGGCCAGGGAGCAATCAAAGTCCTGTTGCCACCTCCTGAGATGGAGCCCTAAGGAGGTCCTGCGCTTCCCCTACCCCTGCTGGACTCAGGTAAGATCCCATTCTCTAGCCACCCCGCATGTTCTCCCCTCACCGCAGCCTACAGAGAGCAGCCAGGAACTGGCAGGGACCCCTACCATGGCATAACAGAGCTATGGAGAGTTAGTCCAGCCCCACCTTGTCAAGGTGAGGGAACTGCAGCCCTGGTGAGGGCACTGTGGCAGGGCTGGGACTCAACCCCACCACCATGTCACTCACCCAAGACTGGCCCCTGGCTCAGCTGGCTGCCTCTGCTGTGATTTTGCACATCCCCGTACGTAAGAAGTGGCTTTCTCCTTAATCTGGCCCAGAATCCTTGCAGGATTCCTCCAGAACATAAAATCCTCTCCCCATAAGGGCTCTGGAGACCCCTTTCCTGAGTACGGAAGGTGGAGGCATGTCTGGCATGAGGCCTGGCCCATGTTGCATGCTGGGAGTTTTACAGAGCCCGTGGGAACTCTTCACCCAGGGGTTTCCTTAGTGGGAATGCTGAGGAGGCTTTGCCAGGATGGTGGGGTTAGCAGGGTGTCTCAGGATGGGGGTGCTTCGGAGACATCAGGGAACTTGTTCTAGTGCAGATTCCCAGACCCCAACCCAGACCTGAATTGGGATCTCTGGGGCTGAGGGCTGAGAATCCACTGTAATCCTGAGCTCTCCCTGAAGCCTGAGACTGAGCGATGGAACAGGCACAGGTGCCAGACAGATCTGGGCTCCAATCCTAGCTCCATCTCAGCCATACTGGCTGAGCCCTCAAAGCCTCCAGACCGTTGGTAACGAAGTGGGAATAACCATAGCAACTACATACCTTAGAGTCTTATAAAGGGACTGAATTTTTCAGTGCCTAGAAAGCCCTCAGCTTGGTGTCTTGTGCAGGAAGCACTCAGCAAGCATTAATGGCTCCATTACCCCAGGCCATGTGGACTAGAGCCATGGTCGGCAAACTCATTAGTCAGCAGAGCCAAATATCAACAGTACAATGACTGAAATTTCTTTTGAGAGCCAAATGTTTTTAACTTAAACTATATAGGTAGGTACATTGTTATTAACTTAATTAGGGTACTCCTAAGGCTTAGGAAGAGCCATACTCAAGGGGCCAAAGAGCCGCATGTGGCTCACGAGCCGCAGTTTGCCGACCACGGGACTAGACCATCCCATCCCTCAAGTGCCCCAGCAGAGCTAGCGGGAGGAGGGTTCTGCTCTCAACCTCTTCTACCCGCCAGTGGCAAAGGTCTGCTGGCTGCTGAGGTTCCTCACATCCAGGAGGCTGGAGTAAAGGGGGACGGAGGTGGGGAGCACTGGTCTCAGGGCCCTTACCTGTGCCCACCACTGTAGCCTCCCTGCCCCCACCCCAATTTGACTATTGGAAGTTCTAAAGCCTCCCCAAAGCTGTGGCTTTTGACCTGAGTCCATGCCTATCCACTCTGCCTCCTGTGGGTGGCTCAGGACTGCCTCTGGAATGTGCCCGATTCACCATGGGCCACTGCTCTTTGTTTTTTGTTTGTTCATTTTTTAATCCTCACCTGAAGGTATTTTTTTCCATTGCTTTTTCAGAGAGAGTGGAAGGAAGGAGGAGAAGGGGGGGAAAGAGAGAGAGAAGCATCAGTGTGAGAGACACATCAACTGGTGCCTCTCTCACGCGCCCCAACCAGAGGCAGGGAGCGAACCTGAAAACAAGGTACGTGCCCTTGACCAGGAATTGATCCTGCAACACTTCAGTGCAGGCTGATGCTCTAACCACTTACCACACTGGCCAGGGTGGAGACAGTGTTCTTTTTTGTTGTTGTTAATCCTCACCTGAGGATATTTTTCCATTGATATTTAGGAAGAGTGGAAGAGAGGGAAAGACAGAGAGAAACATTGATGTGAGAGAGAAACATCGATTGGTTGCCTCCTGCACGAGCCCCGACCAAGACCTGGGCCGGGGAGGAACCTGCAACCAAGGTAGGTGCCCTTGACCGGAATCACACCCAGAACCTTTTGGTCTGCAGTCTGATGCTCTATCCACTGAGCAACCGACTAGGGCTGGAGCCACTGTTCTTTTTTTTTTTTTTTTTAATACATTTTATTGATTTTTTAGAGAGGAAAGCGAGGAATAGAGAGTTAGAAACATGGATGAGAGAGAAACATTGATCAGCTGCCTCCTGCACACCCCCTACTGGGAATGTGCCCGCAGCCAAGGTACATGCCCTTGACTGGAATCGAACCTGGGACCCTTCAGTCCGCAGGCTGACGCTCTATCCACTGAGCCAAACCCGTCAGGGCTGGAGCCACTGTTCTTGATCATGTTCAGGCTCCAGCACCTCGCCCTGTACCATTCCAACCACCTGCTCACTGGTCTTGAGCCTCACATACCAGTCCAAATGTCTGTACCAGCGTGCTCTGCACATAGGTCTGCTAGTGTCACTCTTCAACTCAAAATCACCAACCACTCTTCACTCGCTAGATTCAGTATAGCTCTGGCATTCGAGGCTCCTCCAGCCCCCACCAAGGCTGCTGTGGGCACCTCTGATTTTATTTACCATTTCTCCCCTTCAGCAAGTGGGGTTCCTTGGTCAACTGGTCCTCTGTGGGCCTCTGGAGCCCTGGGCCATCCCTGTGCCAGGCTGCCCAGAGAAGGAGGATAGTCAGCCCTGTCCCTGCCTTTGGGGGTCCTTTATCTGGGGAGGAACCACTGCAGTTAATGAGTTAATCCTACAAGAAAGTGTGGTATGGGACCAGGAGTGGCTGGGGACAAAGGACGTTCAGAAGTGTTCCCTCTCAGGCTGGCACATCACACATGTGCCTTGGAGTCACATAGCCCTGTGCACCTGTGACCTCAGATGGTCATTCCACCTGTCTGGGCCTCAATATGTAACTCTGAAAGTGGAGTAAAAATACCTAACTTGTAGGGTTCTTCTTTTAGAGCTTGGGTAACCCCCAAAAGATTGTGAATAAGGGACACTCCAACAACCAGTAAGAGACACGAGAGAGCACAGCCCTCAAGGGCCTCCCAGCTCTAGAGGCATGCCCTCACATTCCCAGGCTAAGGTTCCAAGAAGCCCAGCACAGGTCTAAGGAGGGGAAGTGCCGGGGGGAGAGTGGGGGGCTAGTGCTTAAGGGAAGAGAGGCTAACAGAATGCTCGCATTGGGGGAGGTCTCTGTGATTGCCATCCAGCCCCAGACCGAGGAGCCAGAACCTCCCTGCTGGGGCCCGAGCCAGCCCTGGCAGCTGCTGGTCTTGTGTAAGGCAAAGGGGAGTGTGAAAGGAGGCAGGGGGAAGATGGTGTTCCCCACCATGACGTCCATTCTGTTCCCTCAGCCAGGCTCAGCTGTGCAGACACAGGACCTCTACACCATCCTCCCAAGAAACCAGATCCTTCTTGGACTCCGTCAGGAAGGCAACGTAGAAAGGCAGGTAGACGGGCTGTGGGAGGAGCAGCTGTGGGAAGAGCACTGCAGAGGAAGCCAAACTGCAAAGGCCTCAGCCTCTTGGGGCGGGGTTTTTTCACCTACCAAACTGGGCAGATGCCCACCAGCCCTGGAATGCCCTCACTGTAAAGGCAAGATCGTGGATCCACCCCACCACAACCACCGGGCCCCTGAGTGGAGTGGGGAAGGGAGCCTTAATGCCATCACAAGAACCTGGCTGGAGTTCTGTGAATTTGAGCCAGTTTCTTTCCATCTTAACCTCTATTTTCTCATCTGTAAAATGGGCTTACGTGGTGTCCTCCCTTCTTTCCAAGGCTATGTTGAGCCTAGTATAGCAGAGGGAACAGGCTCTGTCACTAGCGGCTGGTAACACTGAGCCAGCGTGTGTCTCTGAGCCTCGGTTTGCTCATCCGAAGTAGGGAAAGGAAGGGAAAGCTCCCTTTCAGGAAAGTTATGAGAATTCCATGAGACAGTGTGTAAAGCTCACTGCAAGTTCCTCACGGCCCAGCAGCCTCTCCCTCCTCCTGCGCTAAGCCATGCCGCACACACTCACACAGCTCGTGCCCTTTCCTGCACCTCGCACACCCTTCTCCAGTTGAACACTCTCTGCCCACCTTTCAAGGCCTAATTCATGCAACCCTCCAACTACCCCCCATAAAATTGTTCTAATTCTACCTCACAAACAAGAGAGGGTCTCTCCCTCCTTTGAGCCCCTTCTGGATGGCTCCTTCCTCTGACATTGGTCCAGCCCATCTTGCACTACAGTTATTTGTAGGCGTGTCTAATGCCCCTGAGACTCCTTGAGAGTTCCTGTGGGCGGGTCACACTCACTGTTACTCAGGACGGCCTGGGGAGTGCCAAGTACAGAACCTGGCACGAGGGGGATCTTATGGAGGGGCCCACAGGCCACGGCAAGCACTTTGGACTTTATTCTCAATAATGGAGGGGGCATATTGGACAGTTTTATAACAGGGAGTGGCATGATATAACTTACGTATGCTTGGATGGCGGGTTAGGTCCCCACCTAGAAAATCTCTTCCCCCATCTGCTGTCCTGGCCAAACATTCCAGAATCAACACACAAGTCCCATTACAGCTCATTAAAATGCATGCAACCATTATATGGAAACTATACTCAAATTTTTTATTTTTTAAATAAAAATAAAGTTTTAAATGCCACTTCATTCTGGGAAAGGTCAAAAGAGATAAGTCAGACTGGCCAGCGTGGCTCAGTGGTTGAGCATCAACCTATGAACCAGGAGGTTATGGTTCAATTCCCAGTCAGGGCACATGCCCGGGTTTTGGGTTCGATCCCCAATGTAGGGCGTGCAGAAGGCAGTCGATCAATGATTCTCTCTCATCATTGATGTTTCTATCTCTCTCCCTCTCCCTTCCTCTCTGAAATCAATAAAATGGATATTTTTTAAGAGATAAGGCAAAGTCATGTGGCCAGTTTTTCTAAGCCAAATCCACACAGCTGAACGTGGAATGCCCAGGCTGTTCACTCACAAAGCCCCTCTTGGTGCTGAGCCAGGCAGCACTGGTTC
The DNA here is from genome assembly GCF_014108235.1 of Myotis myotis. NCBI lineage: Eukaryota > Metazoa > Chordata > Mammalia > Chiroptera > Vespertilionidae > Myotis > Myotis myotis. The sequence continues at coordinate 39,313,376 of NW_023416314.1, forward strand.
CATCTGCCTCCGCCGGCCTGTCTCCACAGCCTCCTCCCTGCACGAAAGCCCAGGGCTACAGAGCCGCCTCTCTCCTCAGACCTGAACTGGGCCCTCAAGGGACTGGGAGAAACGTCTGGGACCATGGTTGGACTAAAGCCTTCAGAGATGCCTCCGACAACAGCTGTGAAGTTCCTGGGGGCGGGCATGGCGGCCTGTTTTGCTGACCTCCTCACCTTTCCACTGGACACAGCCAAGGTCCGCCTGCAGGTAGGTGCCCTTGGCCTAGGGTCATTTTTCGCATCAAAGGAAGGGCTGAGGTCTCTTCCACAGCACCTGTACCGGCTCCCAACAAGCTCTTCCTCACACACAACCCTGAGCAGGCCACTCACTCCACTGCTGCCCACCCTGCCTTGCTGCCTCCCCATCGCCATCGCCCAAGACAAAAAAATCTTAATTCCTTGGCATGCCGTGACAGGACCCTTCATGGCCCAGCCCTATTTTGTAAACCGTAAAGAGTGAAGTAAAAGTAAGGAATGACCTTGAGCAAGCCACTGACCACTTTGGTGGGAAAAACAATCTGCCCTCCCTTTGCTCTGAGAATCAAATGCCACACTGTGAGCTGTAAACTGCGGCACAAACCTCAGTCACTCTTCCTGGGATGTGACAGCTTAGGCATGCTTGTTCTCCAAGTCCAGCCCCAGGCAGGTGCCTCTGAACACAGCCCCGTCCGGCCCCTTCCCTCCCCCACCAAGCTCCTCATACCTCTGCGGGGTGTCCCCCAGATCCAGGGGGAGAGCCAGGCATCCCAGGCGGCCCGGAGCGTCCAGTACCGCGGCGTGCTGGGCACCATCCTGACCATGGTGCGCACCGAAGGTCTCCGCAGCCCCTACAGCGGGCTGGTCGCCGGCCTGCAGCGCCAGATGAGCTTCGCCTCCATCCGCATCGGCCTCTATGACTCTGTCAAGCAGCTGTACACCCCCACAGGATCAGACCGTGAGTGCCCACGCCCCAGGGACACCAGCGCGTGGGGCCAGAGACCAGGGCAGCCAGACTCAGAGGCAGGGCTGGGGTGTGGGGAGCTGGTAACAGACATTCTTGAGGAGACTCAGAGCCCCTTCAAGAAAGCTCCAGAACTCTGACCCAGGAGAAGAGGCAGGCATCAGGCAAGGAGAATGGCATCAGGCCCAGAGAGGTGTCAGGTGATGGGGCACTGGCCCACTCTCTCTCCTTCTCCCCAGACGCCAGCATAGCCACCCGGATTTTGGCGGGCTGCACCACAGGGGCCATGGCGGTAACCTGTGCCCAGCCCACGGATGTGGTGAAGGTCCGATTTCAGGCCAACAAGCACTTTGGGCCTGGCGGCAACAAGAAGTACAGTGGGACAATGGATGCCTACAGGACCATCGCGAGGGAGGAGGGGCTCAGGGGCCTGTGGAAAGGTAAGTCTGGACTCCAGTCTCAGGGGGCCTTCGGCAGAGCTTTTCCTACCCTAGGGCTGGGGCAGAGAACTGAGCCACGAGGGAGCTCCCGGCATAGTGTACAGTATTCCAGTGATTCTGAAAGAGCGTCCTACCTCAAGTCCCTCCTGACTTACCACAGTGCTCCCAGTTCAGCTCAATTTGCCAACCCTCCACCATGTGCAGGCTATTGAGAGGGAGACAGGAGTGAACAGAAGAGCCCTTCCACGCCCGCACAGAGGGGAGGAGACGTGTCAAGGAGCAGCCATACCACGGGGCAGGATGTGCGAGGTCCACAAGAGATGCAGTCCCGGAGGCAGGAGGGCCATGTGGGCTCTGGAGGGAAGGCGACGCCGAAGCTGGGCCGCAAAGGCTCTGCAGGCTCTGAGTGTGGAGATCGCAGGGAGGACCTTCCAAGCAAACGCTGGAGAGGTGGCTGCAGGGCGTGGAGAAGACACAGAGGCAGCTGTGAGGAGTGGGCACAGGAGGTGCTGTGAAGAGGGAATTCCTTGGGAGCACGGCTTTAAGGGTCCCTTCCTGTCTAAATGGTGGCAACCCTGACAAATGCTGGAGTGCCTCCCACATGGAGACCAGGGGTCCCATGGATCCATCAGAAGAAACAGTGGCCCAGTGAAGGTTAAGAGCAGGACGGACACCTGGGTCAGAGCCCAGGCCTTGCACTCACTTGCGCTGGGCCCTCCCGGAGCCTGGCTCTCCTCTGAGAAACCAAGGGCTGGTCTTGATGCGCTCCTGGACGCTGCCAACATTGCACTCTGTCACTGTTGCAAGAGCCCACCTTCCTCTTCCAAAGAAAGACTTCCTTTAGACAAGTCTCGGGAGTATATGTAAATTTTGATAGGTTTTGCAGATTATCCTCCAAAATGTTCCCCAAACAAACACAAGTGGGCCTCTCTGTTTTCTGCCTCTAAGGAGGACATGGATAATCTGAGAGTTGTTAACACTAGGTTATGTGTAATCTGCTCAGTGGAGTGGATGGGCTCTCTAAGACCACTGGAAGGGGGCACCATGCCCCCCAAACTGGGGTCTATGGCCTTGCAGCCAGGGTTCCACTTCTTCTACTCCCCATTTATCAGCCCACACTCCCTTTCCAACAGGAACTTTCCCCAACATCACGAGGAATGCCATCGTCAACTGTGCTGAGATGGTGACCTATGACGTCATCAAGGAGAAGCTGCTGGACTATCACCTGTTCACCGGTGAGGCCCTGGGCTCCAGGCAGACAGCCCTCCCACAGCAGGGAAGGAACCTGGAATGCCACGTAGTGGGCACCACCCAGAGGCAACGGGGCTTTAGACAGATCAGAGAGGAGCAGTGCCCGTACGTCATTGAGACGAGTAGGGAGAAGGCCTGAACGGGGAAGCCGGGACCTGGCTTCCAGCCCAGCACCACTTCTCACCATGCATCTTTAAGTGGGGATCACCTACTCTGACTTCAGTTTCCTCAAACAAGGTGGTTGGGCTGGATGACCTTCCAACTGTGGGACGGCTCAGTCCTATCTTGCCAGTCCTTACCAGGGGCTCCACCCAGGGCAGTGAGAGATGGAAAATACCACCCTTATGCTCAAGTTCACCGTTAAACTGGGGACATACGATAAGCACACATGGGACAGAAAGCAAGTGCTCACCCCATCGCACAGCCCCGTCTTCGCTCTTCCCTTCCCTGCTGCAGACAACTTCCCCTGCCACTTTGTGTCTGCCTTTGGAGCCGGTTTCTGTGCCACAGTGGTGGCCTCCCCAGTGGACGTGGTGAAGACCCGGTATATGAACTCGCTCCCAGGCCAGTACCGCAGCCCCCTGGACTGTATGCTGAAGATGGTGGCCCGGGAGGGTCCCTCAGCCTTCTACAAGGGGTGAGCCTAACCCTCCCGCCTCCATACTCCCTTCCAGAAAAGTTGGCTCACTCTTTCTCCCTCCTTCCCTCCCCTTTCCTCCTGCCCTTTCCTTCCTCCTTCCTTCCTTCCTTCTTCCTTCCTTTATTCCTTCTTTCCTTTCTTCCTTTCATGAATAATGTGCCTACAATGGGTCCCTCTGGGATGCAGTGGTGAACAGTACAGATGTAAATGCCACAAAGGAGAGTATCAAGAACTATGGAGGTTGGGGGGGAAATGAGCCAAATCCAATTTGGAGAGTCAGGGGAGGCTTATTTGAGAAAAAGGAGTCTAGGCGTAGGTCAAAGTGCTGTCCCCAAATTCACTGGGCCAGGAAGGAGGGAAAGGTGGTTAGTAACCCTGAGAACTTTCCCAACCCACTGCCACACTGCGGATCACCACTGATGGCACCTGAAGGGCCAAAGTATGTCACGTTCTCTTGATTCTGTGTCTTGGCATTTACTGTTCCCTCTGCATAGAATGCCTTTCCCGTGCCATCTACATGCTCTAAATATTTTTTGAATAATTTTTTATTTTTCAATTATAGTTGATGTACAATATTATATAAGTTTCAGGTGTACAACCTAGTGATTAGACATTTATATATGAAATCATCACCCTGATAAGTCTCGTACCCAACTGGCAACATATATAGTTATTACAATATTATTGACTATATTCCCTGTGCTATACTTTACAGCCCCATGGCTATTCTGTAACTACCAATTTATACTCCTTAATCCCTTCACCTTTTTTAAAAATATACTTTTATTGATTTCGGAGAGAAAGGGAGGAAGAGAGGGAGATAGAAACATCAATGATGTGAGAGAATCATTGATCAGCTGCCTCCTGAACGCCTCACACTGGGGATTGAGCCTGCAACCTGGGCATGTGCCCTGACCAGGAATCAAACTGTGACCTCCTGGTTCATAGGTCAATACTCAACCACTAAGCCACACTGGTCGGGCAATCCCTTCATCTTTTTTACCCATCCCCTCAACACCCTCTGGCAACAGTCAAAATGTCCTTCAAGACTAGTTGACAAGCCACCTCCTCCCGATACTCTCAAGTACCCTGTGAGCTTCAGCAATACTTCCTTGATACCATTCACATGGTATTTACCACCTCCTACTTTGTGTTACGGTATTTGTAAGTTTAAATTATCCTCCATGCTAGAGTGTAAGCTCTGTGAAGCCAAGGACTAGTGGCTTGTACATCTTTCATCTCCCTGAGTCCCAAGTACAAAGCCATCACTCAATACAGAGGCTACATCATGATCATTAAGTCACTGAGTACTAGGCCTTGTGCTGAACACTCAGCAACCTCCTGAACTGGGCAGTATTGTTCACATTTACTGAGGAAGAGACTCATAAATATCAAGTCACTTGTCCAAGATCACAAAATTAAAACGGCAGAGCCACAGCTCGAACCCAAACCATCAGACTTCACCCAACATGTTCATTGTAGTGCTATGCTCTTTTCTTCACCCTCTCACCTCCCACCACTGGTGAGAACTTTCTGGAGCCCATGGTTAGATTGAACTCAGTAAGCAAACAGGTTCTAACTCCTGGGAATGACATCATCAGTCTGTGTTTCCACTGACAATCTGTTCTTTTCCCATAAGTGCCTCTATGATTACAATCTGAAGTTGTAGCCACTTCTCTCTGTTTATTATTTTACTTGGGAAACATTTGCTTTGCATCTCATGGGTGCGGACCTTGTGCTATCCTTCCTCAAAGAGCAGTAGACAAGTAGGTGACATCTATTGAGCATTTTCTGGTACTGGCCCCTGTGCTGTGTGCAGTGCATAACTCATTTAATCCTCACAACAGCTCTATGAGGTAGATACCGTTACTGTATTTTCCTCCTTTTACAGATAAGGAAACTGATGTTCAGAAAGATTAACTCAGCTGAGATCATGAATCTAAAAACTGGTAGAGCTAAGATTTAAACCCAGGTGTGACTCCAGAGTTCACGTTCATTGCCTCAGGACTATACTCCCTTTGAGGAACCGAGGCTAAGGGTTCAGGAGGGGCCTTGGCATGAGGTTATGATGACCAAGCCAATTCCTACAGAGCCATTAGCAACCAGCTAGGCAAGGACATTCCAAGCAGAAGGAGAAACATGGGCAAAGGCTTGGAAATAAGGGTCTGGCAGAGCAGAGAGGACCAGGAGGAGATCAGTAAAGAGAGGCTGAGGAGGAGGGCAGGGCCAGGTCGCAGGCTCCTCCCGGAGTCCGTGAAGCAAAGCTGAGGTGGGGACAGGACAGGCAGGCTCCCCGGAGATGAGCTAAACTTGGTGTTACACTGTCTTTGCCCTGCGGTATCCCAGCTTCTCGGTGCCCTGGCAGGCACCTCATCAGGGGTGAACATTCAGAATGTGAGCCCAGAATCACCTGGCAGCTGAGGGAGTCACGTGGCTGTAAAAGAACTACTTAACCTCGCTGGGTGGCAGTTTCCGAAAACGACAACTGGCAACAATCAGCTATCTTATAGAACTGCGAGAATAACTGCCTGATAGAGTAACCTGGCTAAAAATGCTAGTTTTCCTTCCTTTCCTTCTGCCTGAATTCCTTCATTAGAGAAGAAAAAGACTGAACAGACCTTAGAAAATGTTCATGACTAACACAAGTCTAGGCCGTTTGCACTGACGCTGTGATGGGGAGAGCACCGCTCTCTTTCCAATCCGCCTTACGTTTTGGTTGTTTTTCTCATCAGATTTACACCCTCCTTTTTGCGACTGGGAATCTGGAACGTGGTGATGTTTGTCACCTATGAGCAGCTGAAACGGGCCCTGATGAACATCCAGATGCTACGGGAATCTCCGTTCTGAATAGGTCAGGCCACATGGATGCAACTGGAACAAAATCAGTTAAGAATGGAATAAAGCAGTGGGTCCACGCACACGGGCACAGACCCACACATGTTTACAGAGCTGTTTACTTGCTGATGACTCAAGAAACAGAAGGAGAAGAGGAGGAAGGAGTCTGGTCTTCAGTGCATTGTCTTTTTCTTTTTTTTTCTTTTTTTCCCTCTTTCTTTTTTTCAGTGTGTTGTCTTAACGTTTTTGTTTTGCACTGATAAGATAGCAAATAAATTATATTAATTTTTGAAGCCCATCAGGTTGGATGCCTAACATTTAGGCAAGAAAAAATAAGCCAAACAGATCCATTTGGATAAATTGGAAGATTGTAAACTGGAAAATCTGATTAGACAATGAAAGAAAAGACTGCAAGCATTGGTCGGGAGTGGCACATGATAGCTTGGCAATCGGCTCAGGAACCTGGAAGGACATTGCCAAAGCAACATAAAGCTTGTGCCCGCAGCCTTTGATTAACCATGGACCACCAGCCGTCTGTGTAATGTGTCTGCTATATCGAATCCACTGGGATTCTAGGAAACATGAGGGAAAAAGAGAAAACCTGGAATTTGTACCAAAGGAGCACTGCTGGGCCTGTGTGAGGCTGAGACGCGTCATCAGTCCCTGACAACACTGGAGATTCCAGAGGACAGCCTCAGTCTCCTTCCTGTAAAATGGGAGTAAAAATCCCATCCCTGTTACTTCACCAGGTTATCATGAGGATCAAGTGGGAAAGTGGACAGAAAAGCACTTTGTAAAAGCAAAAGTTCTGTACAAATGTAAATATAAGGACTCAGAATTTTTAGAAAATTATTATGACTTAATAAAGGAATTCACCTTGGGTGTTGGAAAGAAAACAGCCACTTTTCTGCCTTCTCTTTCTTGGACAGAATTTCACTTTCTCACTTCAGGCTTCCTGTTTGTAAGGGCTGGGCAAGGTCTGCCCACATGCCCACACTGCCTTCTCCCCTCCTGCAGGCTGGTTGCTCCGCCTGTTAGAGCTTCGGCTCCTCCATCTGTAAAAGGCAGGCTTGAACCAGATGACCACCTTCTGGATTTAAGACTAGACATCTTTCAGGTTGACACTGGGGACCCAGCATGTTTTTCTGCTTCTTAGCAGCCTGTGTGGCTCTGATGGCAGAACTGGGTTCAAACCTTGCCCCACCTTCACCGCACTAGCAGCTTAACCACCAGGAATCCTGGCACCTCAGTGTCCTACCAGAGAAATGGGAACAATCCCCACCTCACAGGAATGTCCAGCGAAGTCATCCCTCCTTCCCCCACACAGACTCCTCTACACCTGGGAGAAAGTGAATACCCACTTACACTCAGCACTTTCCTAAATTTAAATTGTAATTTGAGATCATCTACATATATAAACTGGAAAATTCAAACAAAAGCAAGAAGATAAAAATTACCAATTTAATGTCTGGTTTGATTTTCAATTAAAATTCCTGTTTAAAATGTTCTCTTACTGCCCTGGGTGGGTTGCTCTGTTGGTTAGAGCACCCCAATATGCCAAGGTTTTGGGTTTGATTCCCAGTCAGAGCACATACAAGAATCAACCAATGAATGCATAAATAACTGGAACAACAAATCTGATTTTTTTCTCTTTCTTCTCTCTCCCTTCCACTCACTATAAAATCAACCAGTCAATAAAATAAAATTTCATCTTATTTTTAACTTGACTGACATGTGCAATTGTGTGTAAAAATGTTTTTTTAGGGATGATAAGAGGAGCTGGCTGGGCAAATATCTGAGGAAGAGGGTTCCAGGAAAAGAGAACAGGCAGTCCACAGGCCCTATAAGATTGCGCTTGGCATGTTCAAAGAACAGAAAGAAGGCCCGTTTGGCTGGTGTTAAGTGAATGAGAAGATGAATGTGAGAGCATTCATTTATTCATTTATCAAATATGTAAAAGTTGTGCCAAAGGCTGAGAAGTCAGAGAACAGCCTATTATTGGGAAATTTGGCAGAGAAAGGAAGGAGAAAAATAATGTCCGTTGTAAAAGGAGTAAGCAAAAAGAAGAAAAAAAGAGTAGGCAAGTCCTGCAGGTTCAATTCACACACACACAAACACTAGAAATAAGGAAAGATTGAAGATGAGGCAAAAAGCCTGCTGAAGCAAGGCCCTAGAGAAAACAAAAGAGCACAGAATACTGGGTATAGGTGGGATGAAACGCTCTAGAAAGGATATGAGAAACCTAAAAATAGAAGAGTCATACGGGCAAAATTTTTGAAATAGAAACAAAATGAAGGCATTCTCCAATCCTTTCAATAAAATTGAGGAATGGTCAAATATAAGAGTAGGCTAGTGGGCCTGGAGAATCCTATATAATAAAAGGGTAATATGCAAATTGACCCTAACAGCAGAACAACCAGAACAACCACTGGACCAGTCACTATGAGGTGCACTGACCACCTCTTTGTCCCCTTCCCTGGCCGGCAGGCTCCGATTGCCTCATGGCCACCCAGGGCAGGGGCGGGGGCGGGGCCGACAAGCGGGCTGGAACAGCCGACCTCTCGGTCCCTTCCCCTGGCCATCAGGCACTGATCACTCAATGGCGAACGGGGAACTGGGGGTGGGTGGTGGCAGGGGGCAGGGCTGGCTGCGGGCAGCTGGGGAAGATGGCCCTGAGCACAGGCCAGGCCTAGGGGCCATATCTGTGCATGAATTTCGTGTGTTGGGCCTCTAGTTATCTATAAGAGAGATGATTTTAAAAGCTCTTTTTTTCTTCTTAAAATATAATCTAATGAAGAAACTTAAATTCTCTGATGCATCCCTGACACTGTTCTCTGTTCTCTCCCATAAAGCAGTCCAGGCATTCTAAAGCCTATAGAGCAGCGTTTCTCAACCTGTGGGACGTGACCCCTTTGGGGGGTCGAACCACCCTTTCACAGGAGTCACCTAAGACCATCGGAAAATACATGTATAATTACATATTGTTTTTGTGATTAATCACTATGCTTTAATTATGTTCAATTTATAACAATGAAATTGGGGATCACCACAACATGAGGAACTGTATTAAAGGGTCACAGCATTAGGAAGGTTGAGAACCACTGCTATAGAGTGAGACCTCCATCAGGCTCCCCACAGCTGTCCCAAGGCCCTCCCAACCACAGACAGGGAGTCCTACATCAGGGACAGCCACCCAGAGAGAAAGCTGCCAGCCAACATGCGACAGGGTCTTGTAAATTCACAGAGAAAATATGCAAAGCAGGTTGTTCTCTACATTTCCAAAATCAGTTATGATACAGAAATATAACTTAAACATGTCAAAAAAGATTAATGCAAATACTTTGAGGAACTATTATAGTCAATATTATTTCTTGCTGTATCTTTACCTTTAAAAGGCCTAAGGACAACTTTTTTTGTATTACAGAGGACATTGTGAACAGTGATAAGATTTATGCTTCACTGCCAAGTTTTCCTAGAGCTGAGTGTCTGAGTTTTCTTGGCATAAAAAGGTAGGAGTACAGTGATATTATAAATCAGTCTAGATCATCAATTTTTTTTTGAAATTTGAAGAATGTTCACATGTGATGTGTCCATTTGAAGAATGGTCACATTGTTTAGTAATAATGCCAGTGGAGACTGCCATAGAGGAGGCATGGTGGGTGGTGCAGGCTGGTCAGATAATGACATAAAAATATACAGAACCATACTGTAGATAAGATCACCAATTTAGGCCCTCAACTCTCTAGATCACTAGAGATTACAATGTGATACATAGTTTATATAACAAATGTTTTCTTTTAATGTATCACTATCTAACGACAATCTTATTCTCTTTAAGATTTTGTAATGAGTTGAATGCAAGATGACTGGATGATGAAACTTTCAAACTCTATATTCTTTTCAATAGTTGAGCATACTGATGTTGCAGAGCTTGCAAATGTCCTTGAGAGAGACTTTCCCTTGTTAAGAAATATATTTCTAGGTATTGCTGATTGGGCTTTGCCAATAAGAAGACAGGGCCCTTCCCTGGCTGAGTGGCTCGGTTGGTTGGAGCGTGGTCCCGTACACCAAAAGGTTGCGGGTTCAATCCCCAATTGAGGCACAAGTACGGGAGGCAACCGATCCATATCTCTCTCTCTCTCTCTCTCTCTCTCTCTCTCTCTCTCTCTCTCTCTCATCAATAAAAACACATCTTCAAGTGAGGAAGAAGAAAAATAATGGGGGGCGGGGATGAGGGGGAGGAGGAGGAGAAAAAACAGGGCCCTGCCTGGGTAGCTCAGTTGGTTAGAGTGTCATCTTGATATACCAAAGTTGTGGGTTTGCTCTTCTGGTGAGGGCACATACAGGAAACAACCAATGAGTGCATAAATAAGTGGAACAACAAATCAGTGTTTCTCTCTTTCTCTTTCTCTCTCTCCCTCTCCCTCTCCCCCTTTTCCCCGCCTCTAAAAAAAATAAATAAATAAAAATATTTTAAAAGGAGAGACAGTAATAATGTGGATCAACTTCATTCGCAATGATAGAATGTTTAATCTGTAAACAGATTTAAAAGTACTTTGGATCCACAAAAGATACTCTTATCACAGGATGGAAAGGAAAGCAGGACAAGAAGCTTTGTCAGCTCTGATGCTGATAAAAATAGTCAAGATCCAGCTGACACAGCCAGTATAAGCAGTTTGGGTCTGTCTACAGGATACACAAAGCTTATTGATTTCCTATTTGATTAAACTCTCAACTTTTTAATGATGAGAAATCTTTCATCAAAAGTTGGCAAATTCTCACGTAAGTCTCTGGGACAGCTTCTTTACAAAACTAGAAAAGGTTCAAAACACTGGTGAAGAAGTGCGGAGGTATCCTGACCAGGAACTTACCGAGAAATGCAATACTGTCTCTCTGTATTAATAATGATATAGTCACACAACTGCATAGCAAGAACAATCCAATTATTATTTCCTTCTGGATTTCCTACACTGTGGAAGCCTTCTTGATTTGGACCCTGCGACTTATAAGCACAGTTCTAAACAAAAATTAGACATTGCTTGTTTCCATGGCTCCTCTCCCTAATGAATTCAGCCCATCAGCCATAGTACTCCCCAGAATATTAGACCAGTTATCCAGAAGTCACTGCCCAGGAATCAGCTCCTCACTTACTGTACTGTCCAAACTTCAAAAACCATCAGAGATATTTCAGGGTTATTACTGAGTGTCACTGTTTTTGGAGTCATAATCCTGAAGTAATCCCTACTTTAGCTCAGATGTTGAATGATGGGATGAGAAAAACCTTTTCCATTTGATAGAACAGAGCTACAAGGAGAGTTTGCTTGTGTCAATATGGGTGTTTACAAGCATTACAAATACCAAAGAACGTCCCGCTGGAGTGGCTCAGCGGTTGAGCATGGATCAATGAACCACGACGCCACAGTGCAGTTTCCAGTCAGGGCACCTGCCTGAGTTGCAGGCTCAATCCCCAGTAGGGGGCCTGCAGCAGGAGGCAGCCAATGGATGAGTCTTATCATTGATGTTTCTATCTCTCTCTCTCCCCCTGCCTTCCTCTCTGAAATCAGTAACAACATGTTTTCAAAAACAAGAAAACAAATATCAAGGAACAAAGTGAGCTGATAGGGGTTTCTATGGATATGTCCCCATGTCTCCGCTTCTGGTCAACATGCAAAATGAAAACTTGGTGGCACTTCTGGTGAGAAAGGAAAACCTTATTTAACGTGTAGCTCAGAGCAAATGAAAGTACAGAATCGTCGGAAACAGTCATTGAGGAAGCAACTGAGGAGTCAACAATAAGACAGAACTCTGATGTTGCCACAACAGAAGCTAGCTGGTTTCCTCGGGCCTGTTTCTCATTTAATTCAGAGCTGTTTAGGTGTCTAGCTCTGAATGAACTGAGAAAATTTGTAAGAAAACTGCTACACACACCTTTGAAGAAAAGCCTTCAAAAACTGACGTTTCAGTAGAAAACTCTCTCTGCATGTCCTTGACTTTGTTCCCTCCTTTAGGAAGGTGCTCCTGCACTGGATGTTCACAGGGAGGCCAGCTTTTTCTTTCTTTCTTTTTTTTTTTAATATATTTTATTGATTTTTTTACAGAGAGGAAGGGAGAGGGATAGAGAGTTAGAAACATCGATCAGCTGCCTCCTGCACACCCCCCACCAGGGATGTGCCCGCAACCAAGGTACATGCCCTTGACTGGAATCGAACCTGGGACCCTCCTGTCCACAGGCCCACGCTCCATCCCCTGAGCCAAACCGGTCAGGGCGAGGCCAGCTTTTTCAAGACCAGCAGTGGATGGGAGACCCCACAGTGCCAGAAATAGTTTTTTTTTTCTTTGGCTTCTCACTTTCCACTTTGCCTCTGCTTCTACCAGGGCCGTGTGCTAGGGTGCTTTTTCTTTCCGATGTGAATGGATCAATGTAATAAACCTGACCACGGAGGGAGGGGAGGGGGGCGGGCAATGTGGCAGGTCTGACAAGCTCCGTGACCAAAAGAAACCACACAGGACGGACTGAGCACAAGCTCCTAACTGGGCAGGTCACAGCAGGTGATGTCCCAGGCCTGTCCAAGGACTAACATTTACCTTAAAAGTGAGCCATGACCATTCTTTTTACTCAGTTAGGGTAACATACCATTGAAATGTCAGAGTAATTTTCTCTTCCAGATCCCCTCAAAGGCACACCCACAGGCACCAGATCATGAAACCACCAGCGCAGGAGACCACAGCACCCCTCCTGGCTATCTTGTTCCCGCATACCATCCCAATGGGCTGTCAATGTTAATTATTAACTATCCTGCGCCCACCAATGTAAAATACGTCCGTTTCTGTTTTGCTTTATAGCCAATCCTAGAGATTTTTCTGCTTTGCATTCTCCCGCCTCCTTCACCTGTCACTAGACTTCACGTACCTTCCTTTTCTCCTGATCCCAACGGCATAAAAGGAACTACCAAACTGCCATTCTCCGGAGCATTTTCTTTTTTTTTTTTTTAATATATTTTTATTGATTTTTTACAGAGAGGAAGGGAGAGAGATAGAGAGTTAGAAACATCGATGAGAGAGAAACATCGATCAGCTGCCTCCTGCACATCTCCCACTGGGGATGTGCCCGCAACCCAGGTACATGCCCCTGACCGGAATCGAACCTGGGACCCCTGAGTCCGCAGGCCGACGCTCTATCCACTGAGCCAAACCGGTTTCAGCCGGAGCATTTTCTTAATCCGCTGAGATCTTGCTTCCAGGCACCTGCTATAAAACTTAGTTCAAATAAACTCCTATAACACTTTCCTATAGGTTTCAACGTTCTTTCCTGGACACCTGTTGTAATTATCCATCCCATTCCAGCTAGTTTCCTCGGCTGACAAGTCCTCCTGCTTGTGGACAACACAGAAAGCACACGCCCGGAGCCCGACTGACCAGGGTTAGAGTGAGGGCTCACCACTTCCTAGCCGTGACATTGGGCCGCTGATTTCACCTTCCTGGGCCTCTGTGTTCTCACCTGTGAAATGGAGGTTAACACCTGCCTCAGGGAAAGGTGGGGAGCAGCCGCCCTGAACCGGAATTAGTAACTGCACTCACCAAAGTTCATCGCCCCTGGTCCTCCCATTACACTGCTCAAGGCACTTTCAACAGCAGCCCAAACGGCACATATTGAGCCTCTACTCTCCTATATAATAAAAGCCTAATATGCAAATGGACCAAACGGCAGAACTGCCTGTTGCTATGATGTACACTGACCACCAGGGGGCAGATGCTCAACACAGGAGCTGCCCCCAGCCCACAGGCCCCAGGCCAGCCAAGGCGGGTGCCAGCGGGCCCCTCCACCCCTGTCCCCCCACATTGCCCCAGCGGTCTCCCCACAGATTGGCCCTGACAGGACTAAGGGCCCTACCGGTACCCAAATTTCGTGCACCAGGCCTCTAATAGGTTTCTATTGGCCCTTGGAGGCTGTGATACTGAAAATACAGGAACTACCTTCCTGGTCTGAGACAGGAAGACAGCGTCCCCTTACAAACAGCCTGGAAGCAAAGACGACAGCAGTGGAAGGAAGGGGAAGAGGGTACACAAAAGTAGGGACACAGAGTCCAGGGGCGAACAAAACCTAACGCGCGGGGCGCCGGTCCGCGCGCCTCACGCCTGGTGCCCCGCCCCGCCCGGCCGGAAGCCTCCCCCGGGGCGCCGAGGCGGGAGAAGGCAGGAAGTCCAGCTGTTCGTAACGGCCGGGGCGGGCCGGCCACCTGCTGCTGCCGCCCGGATCGGCTCCTTCCGCCGACGCGGCGGCTTTAACCAATCACCAGCGAGGCCGGTCGGGAGGCCCCGCCCTGCGGGAGCCCGCGCTCCCGTTCGCGCCCGAGGCCCGCGGCGGTTTGCCGAGCCCTGGGACGCTGCTGGAAAGGGCCCTGGCGGGGAATGCGGGGCCGAGGCGTGTGCGACACGGGGCAGCCTCCGCTCCTTTCCCTGGCGTCAGTCTTGCCAGTCTCACGACATTGACGGACGGGGGGCAGGGAGGGACCCCGGGGGTGGGGGGAAGGGACCTGAGCGGTGGGCGCGGGGGTCCGCCCGCTCGCCCGGAAATGGGAGTGCAGGCGGGCGCGTGCAGCTAGGGCCGCGCCGGAAAGGCGGCGGCAAGGGAGGCCCCGCAGGCCCCGCCCCCAGAACTTAAGCCGCCGGGGCAGCTTCCGCAGACCCCATTGCACGCCCGGCCGACCGCGCCCTTGCACACCGTCTGCGCTCCCTCTCCGCGCCCGCCGACCGCCGACAGCCAGAGCCACCCGCACGCTCGTCTCGTGTTCTCCCTGCGGCCCGGTGAGCCCGGCCCCGGCCCGCCCAGGCTGCTCCTGCTGCACATGCTCCGCGCCTGCTACCGCGCCTCCCTCTCCTTGCTAGTAATTTCCCTTCTCTGCTCCCAACCTATTTTGTATTTTTCCTCTCGGTCCGTCCTTTATCTCTCTTCTTTCACCCTTTTCCTATCTCGCTTTTGTTCTTTACCTCTCCTGTTCAGGTTTAAACTTCACCCCCACTCCCTTCCCTCGGCCAGAATGCCAGCCCTGCCTTGGGTGGGGACCTTCTGGCGCATCCGCGATGACCAGGAGGACCTCTCCCTTTCCCGGGGGCTCCAGGCCTTTGTCGGAGCTACTTCCGCGTGGAGGGGCTTTGAGCTGCTTGAACCGGCCGCTGCTGGGCCTGATGCCGGCTCCTCTAACCTCCTGGCAGCCCTGCTCTGGGCCCTGGTGGACTCATCGAGTCTCTCTTGACCCATCATGCCACTCCCGCTCCCCACCCCCCACCCCCACTCACACTCCTGCTCAGCAGTCTGCTGACGGGTGGGGGATGCTTTCCAGAGACCGCGGGCCACCAGAACAGAAGCCCGGGCGAGAGCCGGTGTGGTGCTCAGCAGACAGGGAGGGAGGATTCCCGGGGTCAGTTCCTCCCTCCATTGTGTGCCCTGAATTGGCCCCTGAGGAAATGGCCCCTGCCCCCCTCCCCAGCACGGACTGAGTGGGCTTTGTGCCTGGGACAGGTGCCCTGTCCTTCCTAGGGTGGGGACCTTTTAGGTGAATTGCTTTCTAAGTTTCCCCTTCTTTGCCCTTATTCACAGGACACATAGTATGACCTTTAGGTGTTCCGTCTCCCGGCCATTTTCTATGGGAAACCAACAGGACCGGACCATGAAAGCTACTGGCAGCTTTGAAGAATGGGACGCCTTTAGAGAAGCTTGATCTTGGAGGCCTCGGCGTGAGACCTTACAGAGCCGGGTGAGAGTCCAGTCGAAGGGGGTCTCCTGCTGCCTCCCAGCCCTGGGCCTGGGGTGGAGGTGGGGAGTCAGCAAGACATTAACAGAAATAACTGCCGCCACCGCCCCAGGGAAGTCACTCTTCACAGTTCACAAAGCCTCATGTATCCCTGCTCTCATTCTGGCTCCTGGGCGACCCTGACAAGCCAAGGATAATGGTCCCCCTTATCACAGAGGAGGAAATTGAGCCCGGTGGGACAGTGGGTGGCCCTGGGTGGCCTGGGAATCCGCAGAAGAGGAACCGATTGTTCTAACTACATGGGGTTTTACTTCAGTTTTTACTGCCCCCGGGACTGACACTGGTCATAAGATACATTGCTTCTGGACACCGAAACTGGTTATTTTCCGGGGACTGCAAAATATGATTAATTCTTCCTAGGCCTGAGTTTTACTCACCCTTTTTAGTAGGGTCTTTAGCAGAGGTGGCCTTTAACCCCATACCATGCCCCTGAAGGACCTGACTTGTGGCAAACCCAAGGCAACATTCAAAATGGCAGCTGAGTCTTTGTGTGCTTGTCTTTGAGGTGAGACTCATGTCCTCATGTCTCAGATGCCCAGAGAAGGGATGCCACTTGGCTTTACTTTCTCAGAACTGCCATATTGGCACGAGAGAATTTGGCTGTTGGACTCTGTTGTGAAAGGCCCTGCTGAGAAAACCCTTGAAAGAAATGAGCTGGGCACAGTACAAAGCAAATAGCGTAAGCTTTGGAGCCTGTAGACATAGCTGTCTTACTAAGTTCCCTCCTCATATGGAAGTAAGGGTGGCCACCTCGCAGGGCTGCTCTGAGGGCCAAGTGGGCCAATAAAGTGCCCCAGGCGGTGGGGTGGAGCACCTTCTGGGGGATGAGGGTAGCAGAGCAGGGAAGCCAGGGAGTCTGAAGCATCTTAATCCTCCACCCTTTGTGCCATTTGAGCGCCCACCTTAACTGAGCCTCAAGTGGGCCAGGCTCCAGGGAAGGGAAAGTAAGCCCCGCCCTGTAGGAGCTCCTGATGCAATGGAGTGGTGAGTAGGCTCTGGATTTCCCTGTTTGCTCCTGCCACCTGGGCCTGTTTGCCCCTG
Source organism: Myotis myotis (assembly GCF_014108235.1). Taxonomy (NCBI): domain Eukaryota; kingdom Metazoa; phylum Chordata; class Mammalia; order Chiroptera; family Vespertilionidae; genus Myotis; species Myotis myotis. Next base: position 39,330,376 of record NW_023416314.1, read on the forward strand.
CCACCTGGGCGGGGAAGCCCAGGAGGAAGCAGCTTGTGAGCTGTTTGTTTCCATGGGCCTGTGTGTTCACAGTTGACTCCCACCAGATCCTCCCTTTGCTGGTCAGCCTTTGCCTCCTGGCCCCAGCAACAGAGGCAGCCAATCAGACTGGGTTCAGAACAGCTGCTCCTATGAAATCAGAGAAGTGAGCTCAGGTCGTCCTCCCCCACTGGGGTGCTAGGCTCACTTCCTCCCTTCTGCAGCGGGGGAGGGAAGGGCGTTGTTCCAACTCTAAGAACAAAATGTGCTTTTGGTTTCCTGTGTCACTCTATCTCTGGCTTGCATCTCCCCACCCCCATTTCTCTTGTGGTGATGCTGTGGGTCCCCCGATGGTGGAGGAGAGTCGGTTTTCCCTGAATCACACAGTAGGGCAGGGGAAGAAAGTTGAGCACCTAGGCACTACTCTCAGCCCCGAGAATTGCCTAGGATCCTTCAAGGTCCAGCTAAGTGTTACCTTGCCTAAGTCTTCTGATGACCCACTCTTCCTTACCTCTCTCTTAATAGAGTTAGCTGTTACCGCCTCTGCAGTTTGACAGTATGTCCTGCAAGCCCCAGTGCAGCTTGAATCACCTGCCTACTCCCTGTGCCAGACAGTCAGCCCCTTTTAGGGTAGGTACTGTCTCCTGCATCTCAGTGAACCAGGACCTACCTCGTTCTTGTTGAAAGAATGATTCAGGAGAGCCCACGCTGTGCGAGTGCTGGGGAAAAGAATGAGACTGATGGGATGGGAAGGAACTGAATACCTGTTCCTTTTCTTACAGACTTAGACAATTCCAGACCCTTAGGAATCTCTTGTTTAAGAAACCCAGGTGGAAGCCTTCAGGTTTATGCCTGTCAGGTCTTGATCTAGCTGAAACCTTCTCCTCACTTGTGCCCTTCAGACAGATCCGCAGGCGCAGGAATGTGGGCTTCATGCGTGAAATCTCTGGGCCCAGCAGACGGAGGTCTGGGCCAGGGCCTATTTGAGGAACACTAGAATATCTGTGATCCAGACTTTCCCGGTAGTGAAAGCTCTTCACAAAATTTGGACTCCTTGGGCAGGAATTGCTTCTTCAGCCCCTATTTGAGTACCTCCAGAGCTCACTGCGATTTTCCCTCATAGGGTTACTCTGGTCCTTGTTTAGGGAGATGTTGCTGTCAGAGAAGGTAGGGGTCAGGGTGGTGAGCAGGGAAATTGATGGGGCTTCTCTCTCCTTGGTTAGATTCCGGCAGAGTTCCTCTATCTCGTCTTGTTGCTGGTTGAAGGTGCCCCCTTCTCCAACTTTTCTTCATCTCCTGGAAGACAGCAGAAAATTGGCATCATGGTTGGGTTTAAGGCCACAGATGTGCCCCCTACTGCCACTGTGAAGTTCCTGGGGGCTGGCACAGCTGCATGCATTGCAGATCTCATCACCTTTCCCCTGGATACTGCTAAAGTCCGGCTGCAGGTGAGGGGATGAAGCCTAGGAATCCTATCTGGTCTGTTTTCTCCCCAAGACACGGACTCCTCAAGGGCCAGTGGGTTTGGGTCTGTAAACTTGGGAGCATGGGTATGCCAACCTGTCTATTCCTATACCTGTCTTGGCCTTGCAGATCCAAGGAGAAAAGCAGGGGGCAGTGCGAGCTGCAGCCAGTGTCCAGTACCGCGGCGTGCTGGGCACCATCCTGACCATGGCGCGCACCGAGGGTCCCCGCAGCCTCTACAATGGGCTGGTCGCCGGCCTGCAGCGCCAGATGAGCTTTGCATCTGTCCGCATTGGCCTCTATGACTCTGTCAAACAGTTCTACACCAAGGGCTCTGAGCGTAAGTGTGGAGCTGGGCTGTAGACTCCTTAGCCTTTTCTTCTCAGTCGTGATTGATCTAGTTCATTTCGCTGCCTAGCTCCTTTAGGGCCCTGATTCTAATGATTTCTGAGCTTTTGGGCTGTGCCAGCTCTGAGTAGGGCGTCCTCCCATGATAATCCTCAGAACCACTTTGAGAGTAGGTGGTATTCCATGTTACAGATGAAGAGACTGAGCCTTGCTGGGGGTAGCATGGGAGGAAGGACTTAGCCAAGGGCACACAGAGGGAAGCAAAAAACACACCCAGGACTTTAGCTTCCAAAGGCCAGCACTCTTGTTTCTTCTCAGCGTGCCATGTCCACCCTCTGTTTTACACATGTGGAAACTCAGGGCCCAGATTAAAGGTTGACTTTTGCTAAGATCACGTGGCAGGGAGAAGTAGATCAAGTCTTGTGTGTCCCAATCCTTGGAAAAGCCACTTCTCTCTGAACCTAGGTTTTCTCATTTGTTTGATGTGGGGAGTTCTTAGAGGAAGAGCTGGTCTGGATCCTATTCCCAAAAGGCAAGAGACGGTGTATTTGGTGAGGAGAGGCAGAATATGAGTGCAAGCCCAGCTGGACACTGACCTTCCTGGTTCTCCCACAGATGCCGGCATCGGGAGCCGCCTCCTGGCAGGCAGCACCACAGGTGCCCTGGCTGTGGCTGTGGCCCAGCCCACGGATGTGGTAAAGGTCCGGTTCCAGGCTCAGGCCCGGGCTGGAGGTGGCCAGAGATATCAAAGTACTGTTGATGCCTACAAGACCATAGCCCGAGAGGAAGGGTTCCGGGGACTCTGGAAAGGTGTGTACCAGATGTTTCTTCTTTCCCTTTTTCTTCTTCGTCTTCCCTATTCCCTGGTCTCACGTAGACACTCCTTCCTTCTGTAGGGACCTCTCCCAATATTGCCCGTAATGCTATTGTGAACTGTGCTGAATTGGTGACCTACGACCTAATCAAGGATGCCCTCCTGAAAGCCAACCTCATGACAGGTGAGTTAGGGTAAATGGTTCTGGGTCTCACCCTTCCCCCAGCCCAGGATCAGATGTGGCAATCTGATTTCCAGAAAGCCACATCTTTTCATCCTGTTTCTTCTTGGCTTGTAGAATGAGGTCCTCTCACTAGCATATTGAAGCCAGGTGGAATGAAGTTCCCACTTTGCACACTGAGGCTTTGAGGCCAGGCGGGCAAAATGACTTTTAGCTTCTCAGGAGAGGTCCCAGTTGAAGTCTCTGTCTCTCTAAAATCACAAGACCCCAGCTACTTACTTAAATAACCTCTTTCCTTCTGGAATGATGGGGCGAGGAGTTCTGACCCCCTTGCCTGCTCCTCCTCCTCAACAGATGACCTTCCTTGCCACTTCACTTCTGCCTTCGGGGCAGGTTTCTGCACCACCATCATTGCCTCCCCTGTCGACGTAGTCAAGACGAGATATATGAACTCTGCCCTTGGCCAGTACAGCAGCGCTGGCCAATGTGCCCTCACCATGCTCCAGAAGGAGGGTCCCCGAGCCTTCTACAAAGGGTGAGTCTGTGACCCACCCCACCCGATTGCAGGCCTCCTATTACACCTGGAACTGAGTAGCAACCAGTATCAAACTTTCTGATCACGGTCCTGGTATTTCATCGGCATTCTTTCATGCTCATAACTCCTTCCTCTCAGAGTTGCTGTCTGCTTTGTGGGTATTTAAATGGAGACTCACAGGGCATTCTTGCTCACAGCTACACAGCTGTGAGGCCCTGGGCCCTCCCAACCTCCTTTGGGACAAAGCACTGGGTTGGATTGGATGCCAGGGCCCCGTGGGGTGAGCAGGAGGTGGAGGTGTCCCCTGTGACCTGTGTTTTCTCCCTTCTAGGTTCATGCCTTCCTTCCTCCGTTTGGGTTCCTGGAACGTGGTGATGTTTGTCACCTATGAGCAGCTGAAACGGGCCCTCATGGCTGCCTGCACTTCCCGGGAGGCTCCCTTTTGAGCCTCTCCTGCTGCCAACCTGACCACCTCTGGCTTGGCTTCAGCTCTAGCCAGGCCCTCCTTTTCCTCTTCCCCTCCTTCCCATCCCTCACTCCCTACCCTCTCCTCCCATTTCTACCATCTCCCTTCCCTCTCCCCACATTTTTACCTCTCCTCCCTACCTCATCTCCCCATTGCCTCTCAGTCCTGGTGGAATTGACCCCAATTGTCACCAACCAGGATCCCAAGCCCCTCAGACCCTTGAGAAGTTCAGCCCATCTCTTTATCTTGTTCCCAAGCTAAGCCAGCACGTCATCCATAAAACAAGCTCAATCTTGGTGTCTCCTCCCTCTCTTATAGCTGTTAGCAGAGGTCTTAGTTGGATGGGCCCTTTGTGACTGGGTGGCATTGGGGAAGCCACCCTAACTTGAAAGGGTTGGTGTAACCCACTTTTCATCTCCAGTGTCCAATCTGGGGCCCGTGGACGTCATCTAGTCTGTTTCTCTTTCCAGAACAGGCCTGGTGTTGAGGTAGCAAGAGAAGGAGTGGTGGCTTTGCTGTCACCAGGCTCCTTGAGCTTTCCGCCAGTGCTTGGTACTCCAACATTTGCCTTTCTTGCCCCTCAGCTGGCCCCAGGCCTGCTGATCTGCAAAATGAGTGTTCCTGTCTGCTCTGCATCTCCGTGCTTCTTGGAAGATTTAGAGGAACTTGGGAATCAGATGCTGTGGGCTTACTTTATTCCATTTTATAAATGGGAAACTGACCTCCCCAAAGTCCCAGACCTAGTGAGGGCGAGTTGGGCTGCCTCCCATCCTCCAGGTTCCCATCCTTGGGAGACAGTGTTGCTGCTCTGGGAGGGCAGGCCTCCGGGCAGACATCTGGCCTCAGCCTGAGGGTACTTTACACTTGGAGTCTCACCCTCTCCCCGGGCTAGAGATCCCAAGGAAGCAATGGCAAGCGCTGGCTTAGCTGCTTTGGGGTTGACACATTTCTGTCCCTCTTCCTACCACCTGTCCTCAGGCAGGAAAGCAGATGGGCAGGGCTACTTTTGTTTCAAGGGGTCAGGGACTGAGGTCCTAAAATCTCAAATATCTCATGCAGGGCTGAGCCCTTAGAATTAAGCCCACCAGACCCATCATAGATGTCTGAAGAATCTGAGGGCTGAGACAGGTCATGCGGGCAAGGACACAGGATCTCAGCAGCTGATCTCGGACTCCTCCCTCCCCCGTGGACTCTTTCCCACAGAGACCCTTGCTGGGGTCCTGCAGGAATCCTGTTGGGTAGCTGTGGAGCCAGGCTGAGAGAACGTGACCCTCCTCACAGCCTAAAACAGCTGATGCTGCTGCTCTTCCATTGGTCATAGCTGGCGGCGAGGCTTTCAGCACCTGGGCAAGCGGTTCAGGACATTAAACAGGTTCCTGGAGAAGGAAGAAGGGCCCAGCTTCTGACAAACTAACCCAAGGTCTCAGTCCCCAAGAGGGACAGCGGGGTGCCATGAGTGGATTCACAGTGAAGCTGGGCAACTCAGCCAAGCTCTTCTCGGGGCTACAGGCAGTCAGTGTAAATGGAGGCCCCTGGCAATATGTCTGCGGCACCTTGTCACTGTTTTACACCAGAGGACCTGAGGGGCAATTTGTCACCCTAGGCATGTCAGCTGGTTCATTTCAGCAGGCTCGTGTCCCAGACATGGACAGGCGTGCGCCAGGTTTCACCATGGTTCCGGGTATGATCCAGGGGCAATGAGCTGGGAAAGGTGGTAGGAGCCACTGGACAGCGTACCACCACTAGGCCTCTAACTGGTCCTCAGTCCTTAATGCCTATAAAATGGGTGTGTGATAGGCCCTGCTTTGCCTGCTCACAAGGTATCAATTGGAGATTGATAGAGTGGACCCAGGTTTTGAGCACAAGTCATGGCACTATCTCCTTACATCCTTTCTTGGCTGAAAAACAAGATCTTGAGTCTCGCTCTGGGAAGAGGTAGCAGGCTTTCCAGCTGGCCTGGTGGAGACCTGGAGTGCTGGAATATCCCAGTGCAGGCCCACATGTCCTTACCTAGCCGCTGTTCTCAGAACAGGGCTGCTACCACCACTCAGTCACCCAGGTTGTGCCTCAGAGGTCATATTTGGCTTCACCTGGTTTGCAGAAGGACTGCAAGATAGGGGTTGTAATCTTTGTTATGAGTCTGAGATTTCAGAGAAGGGAAGGAGTTTACGTAAGGGCACAGCTGGTGAGCAGCACATCTGAGGTATATCTGACTCCAAAGCCATGATTATGCAGAGGTGCTCCCTAGACCCCAGGTCCAGATCCTACACCTTGGGCTGCTGCTGCCGTTCCCTGATAGGTTACAAATGGCAGACTAGTGCTGCTGAGTCCCCATTGGAGGAAGAGCCTTAAGCTAATGATGATGCTTTGAATGGTGGGATCCAAACAATGTGGGAGCTCTTTCTGCCACCTCCGAAGTCTTCACAAAAGTGGCCACTTACCCTGTCATAAAACGACCTATCCCAGCCCAAGCCTAGACTCGGGAGAGTCTTGGCACAGAAGAGCTGCCCACCTCGCAGTCTGACCGATGAAGGCAGATGAGGCAAGTGGTCTGCACAGGCTCCGCTGGATCTGGAGGCTGGCACTCCTGCAGGCCACTTGGACAGCAGTGCTGGGCCTGAAATCAAGTTCACCAAGCACTTTCACACAATGACCTGGTCCTCACAAAGAGCTGAGGAAGGGTCTCCAAGGCCACCATGCCTAGAGGCAGCCCAGGACCCACTCGCTGCTCAGGCCAGGGAGTTGAGGCTGGCAGGATAGAAAATGGCCATTTCCAGCGCTTGTGTCCTTTGTGCTGCCTCTCTGGGCAGGCTGAGTCTGGGAAGTGGCCTTTGAGGTTCTGATGACAGCTGTGCCACAGCCCTGAGACAAGTGTTTCCTTAGACTTCAGTTTCCCCCAGTACATTGTGACCTTATCACACTAGAGACTTGAGCCCTTTTTAAAGACCACGTGTCCTGAGAAATCAGCAGAGCTGGGGACCCTCAGGCTGCACAGCACTGCCCCGGGCTCTCCAGGTGGAAACATAAAGGCTCTGAACCCTCAGGGACCCAGCCACACCCACAAAGTCAGGGCAGGGACCCAAGAGGGGCTATATGAAGCTTCTGTCCCTCCAACACACTCCCGGGTGTAGTAGCTAGAAGATAGCAAATAAATCTTTATTTGTCAGCCCATCCTCATGCCACACCTGTGCAGTGGGCTGGCTGCCCTGAGCACCCGAGGCTGTGGGAAGTAGAAGTGGGGTAAGGCCCCCCACAAGCCTCCTCTGACCCCTGCTGCAGCCCCCAGCCCACCAGTTACGTCAGCAATGCCTGGCGCAGCATCTGCTTCTTCTGGGGTGTGAGGCGGGTGGGGAACTGGATTTCAAAGAAGATGAAGAGATCCCCCTTCTTGGTGGGGTCCTCAGGCAATGGCATCCCCTCACCTGGCACCTTCTTGCAGTACTTAGGACTGAGAGAAGATGAAAGAGGAGAGTTGAGGGGGCACCCCAGAGCAGCATCTGGACAGAGCCCATGCCCCCCCTGCTCACACACCTCAGGCAGGGGGCAGTCGCTACAGCTTCCACCTTGGGCAGTAGCGTTCTTCAGCCAGAACTGGGTGGGAGGAGAGGAGGCTGGCTTGTTCCAGATAGTTTGCTCCCTGAGAACCCATTTACACTGAGTCTCTGGGAGTATTTCGGAATCTCATTGTAGAGGTGGGAAACAAGTGAGTAGCCCCTGGCTTGGTGGGGAGTGCTGAGCTGCTGAGAAAAGCTTCCCATGCAAAGGGCTCATTGGGGTTAACTCAGAACTCTAGTGAGAGCTTTTGGAGGATGGAAGATGAAGGCAACAAGGATTGCCTAACACTGTGGGCCTCTAAAGGGGCTTTGTGAAAGTTAGAAAAAGGCACCCCGTTGGCCGGAGAGGCAGAGTGGAGACGGGATTTTAGTCCTCTCTCGCCCCCTTGTGCTTAGTGCAACCTCAACAACTGCACTAGGCCAACCTGTCTGATGCTACCCTCTAAGGCCCAAGCCAGCGCTTCTGCCTAAGGAGGCCCGAGCAGATGGACTCACTGGATGATGTCATTGATGGGGATGTTGAGCAGCCGGTCATCTAGGGTCTTCACCTCCACGGTGCAGCAGGTCAGAGCCTAGGGGGCATTAGGGCCAAAGGCAGGAGTAGGGAAGGGCCCCATGGCCATTCTGTTTAGAAGGCACTTTATAATCCTCTTTCGTACCAGGCCCCAAGCTGAGCCTCAAGGAGATAAAGGGATATCCAAGAACTAACAGGTGAGTGAGCCAGACAATTACCTGCCCTCAAGGAGTTCGGTCTGGTAGGCAAGACTGATGTTGATATGTGTTATGATAGAGGGAAGTAGAGGGGTCGGTGGGAGCCAAGGAGAGCCCCCCCCCTCCCAAACCATTCTGGAGTGAACAAAAGGGTTACACTGTGCTGGTAGCAGCTGATGAGGGTTTTAAAGGGGAGGAGGAGCTTACCAGTTAGACAAGGTGGGTAGATAGCACTTCAGGCAGAGGGGCCAGAATAAACAAGAGAATGAAGGTGTGAAAATGTACCAAATGGGCAGCAGCTCTAAGTGGCATGGTGGCTGGAGGGCAGGGGATGAGATCAGCACAGGCCAGATTGTAGAGGGCCTCCAGTGCCATGCAAAGATGTTTAGACAGGAGTGTGGCACGGTCAGATGAGGAAACTGCTGGTGGAGTCAGGAAGGCCACCAAAGAGACTGCTGCTCAGACCCAGATGGGGGGGATGAACAGAAGTGGACCAAGTGGAGAGGGACTTGGAAGTGGAATTGACGGGACTTAGTGACTGACTGCAGGTGGGCAGGGGAGGAGAAGCAAAGTCTAGGCTGGTGCCGTTTCTTGCTTGGGTTGTAAGGGTGTGGAGGGGGGACACTCATGCTCAGGAGTGAAGCTGGCCACCAAGATTCCGAGTGGCACTCACCACATTCCAAAGGCCTGCTTGCCTCGGGGCCGCCCATCGGGCAGGAGGAGCTCACTCTGACCCACCCACCCCCGAATTTTCCGCTTTAGCCACTCACCTTGCCCAAGGGGATGGAGTTCACAAAAATGAGGTTGTCATTCTCCCTGCGGAAGTGAGGGTGTAGCTTCTCCTTTACGATGAAGATGATGTCTGCTGGGATGATGTTGGGGCCCTGGGCAGACAAGGGAGGACAGGACTAATTGGCGTGTGACCTTGGCCAAGTTATTGACTCTACTGGTCTCCAGGTCTTCATCAAAACAATGAGATCCAGCAGTTCTCAACCTGTGGGTCGCGACCCCTTTGACGGTCGAACGACCCTTTCACAGGGGTCGCCTAAGACCATCCTGCATATCAGATAGTTACATTACAATTCATAACAGTAGCAACATTACAGTTATGAAGTAGCAATGAAAATAATTTTATGGTTGGGGTCACAACATGAGGAACTATATTTAAAGGGCCAGAAGGTTGAGAACCACTGGATTAGACCATTGTTCTTTTAAATTTTTTTAATTTTTATTTTTGTTAGTCCTCATTTGAGGATATGTTCCCATTGACTTTTAGAGAGAGTGGAAGGGAGGGGGAGAGACACACAGAGAGAAACATTGATGTGAGAGAGACACATCAATTTTAGTTGCCTCCTGCACATGCCCTGACCAGGGCCGAGGATCGAACCTTCAACTGAGGTACATGCCCTTGACCAGAATCGAACCTGGGACCCTTCAGTCCTGGCTGATGCTCTATCCATTGAACCAAACCGGCTAGGACTAGACCATTCTTGATGGGCCCTTACAGTTTGACTCCATAGCCTCTCTGAGAAAATTTCCCTGATGAATCTGTGCTCCCAACCCATTCTTTCTCCTCTACTGAGCATGCCCAAATAGATGCACTCAGCTGAAGGGAGACAGGTTTCCTTAGATGGTGGGTGGAACACTGAGCTGGATGTTCTATAAAGTCTCTGTCCTGCCAAACTTCACCAAGTCACCAAAATCCTACTGAGGTCTCTTTTGCGCCCTGGAACAGAGGAATCAGACCTGCCCCTACCCCCAAGAGCTCCAGTCTAGAGTGAATCCTCAGCATGTTCAACACTGATAAAGGGAACCCAAGGGCAGGAGCTTAGGGAGGTGCTGACCCAAGTGGGAAGGTTGCCCAGTGGGGAACATTAGAGTTGGGTCTAGAAGAGATTTTTTTTTGGAAATAAATGTTTTATAGGTGAGAAAGGGAGCGAGAAGTACCAGCAGAGAAGTTAATCTCCCTCAGCTCTGAAGATACCATCCACTGTCTTGGACAGTAATTTTATATTTTTATTTAAATAAGTATTTAAAATTATTAATAAGTGCTTTCTGAGTAGTTCCTATAGTCGGATTTTACTCAGAGAAACACTGAAGAAATTCAAGCACTAGAGTTAAGACTGGGTTCTCTTTTCAGCTCTTGTGCTCTTGCCTTGGACAAGGGCCTCCCCTCTCTGGGCCCCAGTTTCCCACTGCAAAATGGAGAGGAGCCCTAAGCTGCCCACTCACAGGGGTATTGTGAGGCTCTGTCCCAGGGAAGGGACATTAGGGATCATCTCACCCACTCTGAAGACAGCTCTCCCTGCCAGACCAGGGTTCACAGGAGCAGAAAAAAGTATTGCCTCTTTGCCCCCCACCCTGTCTTCCCACCACCTGAGCCCAAGTAACTGCTCCTGGAACTGACCTTAATCAGCTTCCTTCCCTCTCACCTGGTCACCTTCCTTCTCAAAGGTGATCCGTGTGCCTTGCCTCCAACCAGGCTTCACATCAATTGTGAGGATCTTGTCCTTGATGGTAGAGGAATACCCATCCTCGTTCAGCACCTGCAGTGGGATGGTGGGAGGAGAATTCGTCAGGATTTCCCAAGGTGAAAGAAATGCTGAAGGATCTGTGCTGGAGCTCAATCCTCTAGCAATGGGGAGAACCTGCCTTGAGCCATTGCCACTCCCACCCCATTCCACCAGAACAGGAATTTAGGATTCCAGGATGGCGGGCATTATGGGGCCAGGACCTCAGATGCCAAGCAGTCACCATGAGTGGATCAAACCACTCTGGCCCTAGAAATCATGTGGCCCTGGCCACTAACAATGCACAGCGAACATGTACTTAACTCCTCCCTCCCACCCCAGAGGATGACACAGAGCTCAACATATCTGAGCATCAGCTGAAGCATTCCCCCTGTCACCCATCCATTCCCCAATCGCATGCCCAAATGGTGCCATCTGTGGAAAGCATGACCACAGTTGGCATCTACTCTGCTGGGAAAAGTTTGAGGGGACTTTGTTCCTGTGCTAGCACAGGGCTGGGCCAAGAATTCCTCAACCAGTCCCCTCAGGGACTGACTCCCAGCGCACCCTTAATTCCCACACTGCTCTTTCTTACTCATGGATCATACCCCAGATGGAATCCTGAGGGTATGGTCTGGTAACATCCAGAGGGCAGAAGTCACAGTTTTAGCTCCCCCCTTTCAGAGCCCATGGGGATGTGGCTGAACTGAGAAGGGAAAGATCCTCTCCCAATGAGAAATGTTGCAGAGGGAATTCCTACACGAGGAAAGAGCCAGGCCTCACTTATCCCTTCCAAACTCCAGATTCTAGTATTCTGCAATCCTAGGTCTCCGAGTCTAAGACTGCAGAATTCCATCAGAGACCAACCTGAGGTCTCTGGAGTCAGGGTGACTGTTAGGGTTGGAGGGGACAGTTGATGGCTCCATGTAGGAACAAGCCAAGTACTCACCCTGCGGGAGATCTTGATTTTCTTGGTGCAGCCAAAAAATAAGTCCTCCAGGGATAGGTAGAGGTCTCTTTCTATTGGGGGATCCTGTTTCTTGACCCCTCGACCCCGGAGCCCCCCAAAGTTCAAATCCACCTCTTGTCCTTCTGCATCAAAAAACTCTGCAGGAGGTGGGGAGAGGAGTAAGAGGAATTGTGTCTAGAGACTTGGGTTGATAGAACTTCCCCTACCCCTCCTCTTCAGTTCCCAAGGAAATCGGGTGCTGGTAATACTTAGCATCCGATTTCCATCTTGAAGACCAGACTTGGGCCAAGAAACTGTCCTCAATTGCAGATCCAATGATTGTCATCCCTTGTCACTCCCCATTGCTTCATCCCCCACTTTGGACACCCCCCCTCCCCCTTTCCTGACTTCCTTTCACCACAGCTGTGAGCAATGGACTATTATAGCCATTTAATAGAGAGGAAGCTGAGGTTTCGGAGAGATGAAGAGATTTGCCCAGGATTACAGAGCTCGTGAGTGGCAGCACATGGATTTGAAACAGGCCGTCTGAATCCAAGTCTCTTGCTTTTCCCAGTCTTACGTGGAGTTTATTATAAACTCAGGTTTCTTTGGCAGATAGGTGAAGGCAATGCACAGTGGGAGGGGTATCTGAGGTGAAGGGGCAGTAGGCTGTAGCCCACTTATCATAGTAACATGGAAAAGAGGTAGGTGTGTGTGTGGGTGGGGGGCAAGCGGGAAAAAAGGAGACATATGTAAAACTTTAGACAATAAATAATTTTTTTTTCAAAAAAGAAAAGAGGTAGAGAGAACTTTTGAAATGCAGAAAGGCTATGGTATAGCCAGGAAGAAGGGGCTGGGCGAGCCAGGCAGTGAAAATCTACTCTCTTGAGTTGCAGAACTGGAGCCTGGAAGACAGGTTTGAAGGTTAACTCCTTGCAAGGTGATTCTGAGCCTCAGAAATCAACTCTTTGTTCGTCTGTCTGAGACCTGGGACCTGTGATCATCCACCCATCCATCCATGGAGTCATCTGACCAACACACACACCTGTGCAATGAAATCTTATGCAGCCGTAGAAATGAATAAAGTAAATCTGCATATAATTTATAATAAGACAAGTGAAAAAAAAACTGTATGTACAATGTGGGCCCACTTTCTTAATAAAATAAAAGGTTTATGTAAAAATAAAACTATGCTCAGAAATGCATAGACAATCTCTGGAATAATACATAAAATGTTAACTGTGAGTGGCTGCTTCTGGGAAAGGACGGGAAGGCTGTAATTTATTCTTCAATAAATTATTTCTTTACCACGGTACATATATATGTAAAAGGAAAAAAAAAAAAACTACTCAAAGAAAAGCATCTTCACAGCTATGTCCAAGGCAAGGGGATAGGTAGAACCTCTTACCACTAAAGGGGTTGTTTCCTCCGAAGAACTCATGGAAAACCTTTTCAGCGTTGCCATGGAAGACATAACCAGTTGCCCAAGGGGTCTCGGACCCAAACTCCAGAGGAATCCCGCCCTTCAGACCCTCTTCTCCAAACTTGTCATAGACGCTTCTCTTCACAGCTGTGGATATATGCCACGTTGAGAAGGAGGCAGAGTCCTGGGGGCTAAGGTAGCTAGAAGGCTGAGGAGGAGGAGGATACGGGGAAGAACATAGGATGAAAGCATCCGTATTTCTAGTTAGGGGTTTAATTCCGTTGTGGTGGATCTGGGTTTGCCCTCCTCCAGAGAAGAGATGGGAAAGACTGTTTTGCTGAGGAGGGGTGGGGATTGGAGTAGAAACAGGAAAACTAAGGGTCAGGCTATCCCTCTGGGATTTAGTTTAATCCATCATAACTGCTATCTCATCTGTGAAGTAAAAATAATCCTAGAACCTCGACATTTCAGAATCTAATAATTCCACAGCTCCCAAATTCTAGAGCTTTGAAACCCTAGGGTCTAAATTCCTGAAAACTCTGGGCTGGAAAAACCTTAGTGATCGGTCCATTCCCCTGCACAATATCCCTGAGTACAGTCTCCCGGACAAGTGCTTTGGGAAACCCATGTGGGCAATGCCCCAGGCAGGGGTGGGAAATCACTTCCTCCACTCTTCTGGTTTCCATAGGAGAAAAATGCCCTAATTACTGGCCTCTCTCTGCCCTTTTTAAACATATATATATAATTATTTTTTTTTTATTTTTACTGATTTCAGAGAGGAAGGGAGAGGGAGAGAGAGAGAGAGATAGAAGCATCAATGATGAGAGAGCATCCTACTGGGGATTGAGCCTGCGACCTAGACGTATGTCCTGACTGGGAATTGAACCATGACCTCCTAGTTCATAGGCTGATGCTCAACCACTGAGCCATGCCAGCTGGGCGCTCTCTGCCCTTTTATAAAAGGCCGTACTCAGGGAAATGGAGACTTAGCTACTTAATAAATCTGGGAAGGATAACCTGGGCCTCAGCCTTGGCCTTCTTCCCTTGGCAGCAAGCATCGAGCTCTCTCCATCCCTGTAAGGGACATTCGGGTGTGGGATGTGGGGAGTCCTGCCCCACCTCTTGCTCTGATGAGACCAGGTAAGCTCATCAGCTTGATCTGGGGGTTCTCCATGCCATATCCTCCATCTTAGCTTGTGTCTCCTGAGAAAGGCAATTCTTTTTTTTTTTTTAATATATTTTGATTTTTTACAGAGGAAGGGAGAGGGATAGAGAGTTAGAAACATCGATCAGCTGCCTCCTGCACATTCCCCACTAGGGATGTGCCCGCAACCAAGGCACATGCCCTTGACCAGAATCGAACCCGGGACCCTTCAGTCCGCAGGCTGACGCTCTATCCACTGAGCCAAACCAGTTAGGGCGAAAGGCAATTCTTCATTCTCTTCTTTCTTAGTTTATTTAGATCCTGCTTACTGTATGCTGAGGCTCCTCAGAAAGCCCAACATTCAGAAACTTAAGGAATGATCTTAATGGCGAGGTGGGGCAGAGGAGATGTCCTGGAGTCACTCCTCCAGGCTCAGCCCCAGTCACTCACGGTCGCTCAGCACGTCGTAGGCCTCCGCTATTTGCTTGAATATCTCCACTGAGGCTGGCTCCATGGACTTCAGTGGGTGGTTCTTAAGGGCAAGTTTCCGGTACCTAGAGGAGGGAGGGTTAGAACAAGTCATAGCAGACCTGGCTCAGCTTTCTGTTGCCTGGGGGCCTCTTAGAGCTTTGGTGCGCCCAGCTGTAAATCCGGGTGCGGTGGCCAGGGAAGCACACTGTTCAGACCCCCTTGAAGAGAACCCAGTGTAGGGAGCACAGCTGATTGACAGCCCAGCAGCTGTCCCTACCCTGGGTCTTTGTGCTGATCCTATCCCACCCCCCACCCCCTCGCCCCCCGCAACCACAGATGCTCCCAGCCAATGAATAAAGATGCTGGGGATATTAGTGCTGGCCCAACCCTGAAGGACACAGGGCTCCTCATCACACAACCTCTGCTGCTTGAGGCCTCCCCATCAGCCTGGCTGAGGTTTTCTGCAGACCAGGCTGCAGCCTTCCTTCCCCAAACCTTCCTTCCCTCTCTCCTTCCACAGGTGTCAAACCTACACAGTCCTGCTCCCCCTTCACCCCAAGTGTTTCCCCAATACATTTTTTTACACCTCTAATCCTGTCTTGGTGTCTGAACGGACACACAGGCCTCTTGGGAAGAGTAGATAAAATAAGGTGTCAAAGGGCCTGGTACAGAGCGGCACTCACGCAGGTCAGGTGCTTTCACCGTCTCCAGTTGCTGTTGCCTATAATCTGAGACGGCTCCGAATTATAGGCAACAGTAACTCTTACTGAGCTGGGTTTGCTGTCCTGGGACCCTACCTCTTCATCCATGAGGGTCCTGGCTCAGCCCTTGGAGGCCGTGCAGAGAATCTGCTCTGTCTCCCTCGAGAGACTTAAAGATAATTGTCACGACCCTTCTGAGACTTCTAAAGCAGCCCTCTCCATGACAGAGGTTGCAGTCAGTTCTGAGGAGATTTGCAAGTAAATTCTATCAGTGAGTAAGAGTAAAGAGATTTGAGAAGAGTTCAGTTTTTCATGTAAATGTGAGTGGCTTTAAAATGATCTCCACAGTAGTATCACTTACTCTCATTCACCTGCTTTCCTGAGTGGGAGACGGGGTGGAGTCACAGTGCTGCTGTGGCAACCCACAGTGAATGAGTGACACTGAAAACGTTCACTGGTGACTGATTATGAATCATTGTTATATAAGTTTAAATTGGGGGGTCGTGGCAAAATCTAGGTACTCCTATGGGAGAGTGTGTTATACATGTGACTCATCCCTTAAGAGCTGTTCCAGGGGAGAAGGGCTAAGCGCGTTGTTTGAAACATATGCAGTTCTTTTAATCACTAAATACATGGTTTCAGATGCAAATGATTGCTGGCATATTCATGTTCATTATCTCATATAATCCCATTTCAATACCATGACAACCCTCCTCCCCTTCTTAGGGAGAGATGGGAGAACTGAGGCTCAGAGAGGTTAAGTAATTTGCCCATGTCACACAGCTAGCAGGTAGGAGAACCTGGACTCAGACCTAAATCTTTCCAATGCTTAAGTTGGGCTCATCGTTCTGGGTTCCAACTGCCCTCCCTCCTCATGATATTTCCCTGGTCGGGCCCCAAAGGCCAGTGAGCTGCTCCGAACAGTGGGTGACATGACACACTGTCCTGAATTGTTCTTTGTTTCATGAGTTTGTGTCTTGTTTCTCCAGCCATACTGTAGCCTCTCTCCACTTACATCACTTAGATGCCTAATGGACCTGGCCCACGGTAGGCAACTATAGCAGGCCTGGTGTCTGAGTGCTGGCTCTGCTGTTTCCTAGGCATGTGACCTTGTGATAATAATGGCACCTGCCTCCCAGGGTTGTAGGATGATTAAGTGAAATAATGATGGAAGGTTCTCAGAACAACACCTGTACAATTCAATAAATGTAGTAGTATCACTACCCAACCTTAATTGATCGAATTATCCTAGATTCCTTCCTTTTTTTACCCTCTAATTATCCAAGTAATTGTCAAGTCCATTCTCTCCCCTCTGGACAGCCCCCTGCCCGACTTCACGCTTCAGCTTTTGCCTTATCATTACATCCTCTGAAGGGGTCTCTCTCCTTCCAGGATAAGCTTCCACAGCACCCAGCACTTCCCCTTTTGTAACACTCATCACACTTGTGACTTATTCAACATCTGTATTCACCCACAAAATTAAGCTGCATCTCTGAGTCATGCTTATATCTCCTAATCCATTAAGTAGTTGCTTAATAATTATTTGTCCAAGTTTTGTTTTTGTTTTTTCAGAAAAATGTGCTAACTCCTATCCTAGACTTTCTTAGAAATAGACCATAACACCCCCAAACTTGATGCAGTTTATTCAACAGTAAAACCCATGTGACAGCCAAAGTAAAACTTGTAACACATCCTTCTGGCCAGATCACTCTTCTGTTCTCAATCCTTTAGTTCTCCATAATATTCAGAATAAAATTCAAATGTCTCCTTTGGCCCCATTTCATAGTTAGGAAAACCAGGGCACCTAAGAGGGGAAGACAGGGCATGGAGGGTAAAGGATGATGGACTGGGAACCCTGACGAAGCCCAAAGCCAGGCTGTAAGTGTGCAAGGAGCAAGAGAAGAAACAAGGTTTACTTCGCTTGCCCAAAGCTGTGCAGGAAAGATCAATTTGGAAGAGAAGATGGGGCCTGCCCCCGCATATAACCCAGCTCTTTTCCCAACTTACGCCTTCTTGATCTGGGCATCCTCTGCATTGCGAGTGACATGGAGTATAGCGTAATAATCCTGGCCCATGGCTGGCTGGCCCGCAGTCCTCAATAGCCCTGACTCTAGCCGGGCTGTTAGTCTGCATTCCTTGGTTGCTCTTGGCAACCGCACAGGTGCACTCTGGGAGTTATAGTCCTTCCTGCCTAAGCAAACCACCTTCCCAGCTCTGTCTTATGGAAGAATGAATGAAAGAACTGAGAACTGGGGCTGATTCTGTGACCCTGATAAAGATCACTCAACTCAGAAACCTGAGGGTTAAGAGAGTAGCAATTGGTTTTCGTTTAAAATTTTTTCATAACAAATGCATTTTGCTGTTTTTTAAAATAAAATTTTATTTTAGAAGTTTTAGATTTTCAGACAAGCTGTGAAGATAGTAGAGTTCTCAAATACCCCACACTCAGTTTCCCCCATTATTAACATCTTACAAGTTGTTTGTACATCTGTCACAAATAATAACCAATTTTGACACGTCATTTATATCAGAAGTTCATTCTTTATTCAGATTTCCTAGTTTTTAACTTAATGTCTTCTTGCTGTTCCAAGATCCCATCTAGGATCCCGCATTACATTTAGTTGTCATGTCTCCTTAGGCCCCTCTTGACTACAACTGTTTCTCAAACTTTCTTTGTTTTTAATGACTTTGACAATTTAAGGAGTACTGGTTATTTTGGAATGTCTCTCAATTAGGATTTGATGTTTTGTTTGTTTTTTATGATTAGACTGGGGGTTGTGGGTTTTGGAAGGGAGACCAGAGTGCCATTCTCATCACATCAGATCAATATGACCTATCACTGGTGATGCTGATCTTTTTTTTTTTTAATATATTTTATTGATTTTTTTAGAGAGGAAGGGAGAGCAATAGTTAGAAACATCGATCAGCTGCCTCCTGCACACCCCCTTCTGGGGATGTGCCCGCAACCAAGGTACATGCCCTTGACCGGAATCGAACCTGGGACCCTTCAATCCTCAGGCCGACGCTCTATCCACTGAGCCACACCGGTTAGGGCTGGTGATGCTGACCTTGATCACCTGCTGAGACAGTGTTTGCCAGGTTTTTCCACTGTAAGGTCACTTTGTTTCCCCCTTTCTGGATTGTACGTTTTGGTGGGAAGTCATTTTGAGGCCTACCCCTAAAGAGTGGAACGTTCTGCCCTAACTGGTCTGGCTCAGTGGATAGAGCGTCGGCCTGCGAACTCAAGGGTCCCGGGTTCGATTCTGGTCAAGGGCATGTGCCTTGGTTGCGGGCACATCCCCAGTCGGGAGTGTGCAGGAGGCAGCTGATCAATGTTTCTCTCATTGATGTTTCTAACTCTCTGTCCCTCTCCCTTCCTCTCTGTAAAAGATCAATAGAATATATTTAAAAAAAAAAAAAAGAGTGGGACGTTCTGCTTCATCTCCTTGAGGGCAGCAGTGCACTCACAAGCCAGAAAGAGAAAGAAGGGGGAGGGGAGAGTGATAAAGTAAACAATAAAATGTTAAATACTGGGAGATCTGGGTGATTAGAATCCTTTGTACTTTCTTGCAACTTATTTGTAAGTTTGAAATTATTTCAAAATATAAATTAAATTAGAAAAAAATATAAAATATATCCACATTGTTTAAAATAAACCTTACTTTGCAAGGCTATTGTGAGGACTGTGCTTGGTACGGAGTCCTGGCTCCATAGCTGATGCCATTGTCAGCTTGAGAAACAGAGGCACTTCTCACAATAAGTCACAAGGGGGCATCTGAAAACCAAGAAACAAGGTCTAGCAGAGCTTCACTGGGCCTGCAGTGCTGCGGGTGGGGGTTGTGCACTCTTCCTTACCCAGAATGCACTACTTAATCCAAAAGAAAAAGTAAGCTTTGTCTCTTACAAACTGGGGATCAGTCCATTCACAGTGGACAAGGCTTGGGTGTGGATTTCACAGCAACTCTCAAGGTCACTGCATCCATCACAACCAGGATATCCACTTTGGAGACCTATGGAAAGGGGGTTATGAATGTGATAGCAATGGAGAAGAGTGAGTCCAAGAATGGGAACTCAGACACGCTGGCCATGTGATGAACTCAAGCCATAATCCTGTTTTCTTTTCTTTCTTTTTTGAGAGAGAGTGGGGACGTGGGAGGAAGGAATATCAATTTGTTGTTCTACTTATTTGTGTATTCATTTGTTGATTCTAGTGTGTACCCTAACCAGGGATTGAACCTGGTGTACCAGGACAATGCTCTAACCAACTGAGCCAGACCAGTCAGGGCCATCCTGGCTCCTTAATCTGACTTCTGAGAGGTCCCCTTGGACTTCCTAGGAATCGATGTTTCTCAGCTCGGGAATATCTCTTCAGATCACCTGAGCCTATCACAGATCACTTCTTTAGTGAAATAGCTCTAGTCCCAGGTCTCGTGGCCACGTGCTTAGGTGGAATGGGCACAGGCCTTGGAGACAGGCTGAGTGAGCAAGGTCCAAATCAAGGCTCTGGTACTTAATGTTGAGCCTCAATTTCCTTATTTGTAAAACAGGAATATCTTCCTTTTTAACCATGTTGTAAGGATTAAATATACACAGATAGAACCTAGAACAGAGTAGATTACTAGTAGATACTCAATGAATGACAATATTTTATTTTCACAATTTTGTTTAGGCATTAGCAACAGGTAGAAAAAAAATGGCATTTAAAGTTAAGATAAACTGTTCAAGTTCCTGCTCTCTATGACCCCTGGCAAATCACTTCATCTGAGTCTCACTACTGGTATGTCACAAGGTAGCAAAAGACTACATGAGAACATGCCTTTAAGAACTCTGTAACCAGACTGTTACCTGAGCCAGGAATTACCTTCTTCCCTTAAATAAATTCCAGAGCTCAGCCACATGGCTCAGCTCAAGTGTTGTAAGCTCCAAACTTTTTCTTTAATAATCTCTAAAATGTAAATGATATGGCTTTCATGTTCTGGAAATTGTTAAAAAGAATGAAGGTCTAAATGTGAAAGAACTAAGATACTAAGTGAAAATAAGCCACAGAACACATGATTCCATTTTTATGTTTAGAGAAAAAAAGAAGTAACCATAACACACTTTTGCTTAAAAGCCCCTTCATGACTCCCCACTGCCAGCCAAGCGCAGTTCAAGCTCCCCATCTGGCAGTCAAGCTCCTTCACTATTCGGGCCCTGCCAGCCTCTCCAGCCTCATCCCCTACAGACCAGCCTGGCCAACCTAGGAGCCCTGGGTTCCATCTCTGACTAAAGTGCCCTCTACCATCTCTTTCTCTAGATCTCAAACTTCAGCATGCTTCAGAATCATGGAAGGCTTGTTAAAATAGATAGTAGGCCCTACCCATAGAATTTCTGATTTAGGTCTGAGGTGGGCTCAAGAATTTCTATTTCTAATTCCCTGGTGATACTAAGAAGCTGCTCTAGGGGCCACTTTCACAGCCACTGCCTTTACAATGTTTTGGTTCAACTTCATCGCCTGTCTATAGGCTGACAGGCCATCTCGGTTTGCTGGGACTGAAAGCCACAGGTAGCCGAAAACCCCTCAGTACAAGGAAAACTGGGATGGTAGTCATCCTACCTGTACAAAAGCCTTTCCCAGCATGCTGCCTGTGGGATCTTTACTGCTCTAAGACCAGGCCAACAGGAAGTGCCTGAGAAAGGAGGTCCATCAGCCTGACTGACTTTCTGCTGGAATAAGAACATTTAACAAGTTTTCAAATTCTGACTCCTCCAAACACACTCTCTTTATTCCCTTCAGAGACAGGTTTCGGTCGCCTGGTCCTCTAAACATTTAACACAACAGATGTGCGATCAAACCGTAAGCAACCCATCACCTTCCCTGTGTTGCTGCGGTGAGTTTATAGAAGGAGAAGTCGGGCAAATGCAGTGAGCACATGTGAGCGTCTTACTCAGTTCACATTAGTCTTGTGTGGAACAGCAGTTCCACGTGGCCGATGTAGCTGACTCTGTGACTTCCGAAGGGCGCCCACGACAACAAAGAGCACGGTCCTCGGGAAGGACTGATGATGTTTCTGCTCATTGTTGGTCATGGTCAATCGTTTTCATTAACTGGGAGTCCTCCTTCACAGGAATCAGAGGTCAGAGAGCTGATAGCGCCGCACGAGACCATCTCGACAGCATGTGTAGATCTGCTTCTCCCATGTGGCGACCTGGAATACAAGAGTTCACAGCTCACAGAAAGCCTGGAATTCTTCCATTTCAAACAGACAGAGCCTTGTCATTCACCCCCACTAGTACAAGGGAGTCTGAGAAGCTTTATTTACTCCAAAGACAAGAAAATAATTACATCTATGTGTATTTTTAAAATGGCTAGCCATCGTCAAGAGCACTATGACTAGAGACACTAGCCAATTGGAGAGCAAACCCATTAGTGTTGTGCCTGTTTAGAGTCTATACCTGGCAGGAGATAGATGGTCCATAATGGCCCTGGGTACCCCTGAGCCTCACAGAATTATACACAAAGAAGTTCTCATTATATGCCTTTTTTTCTGAGGAGAATTTCATAGACTTCTCAAAAAAGTCTGAGACTCAAAGAAGGTTAAGAGCCACTAAATCAGTGAAAATAGCATTAACACAGAAGTTAGCTGAGTCTCAGGTTTGCTTATGCATAGCTGCACGACCATGGGCAACTTTTTCAACTCCTCTGGGCCCCAATTTCCTTACTTGTAAACTGAAAATGATATATTAATTCACAACATAGAACACAATGCGGAAACTTTTAGAAGTAAAGTGGATCTATGTGCATTTGTCTGGAAAGAGCTCCAAGATGATAAGTAAAAAAACAAAACAAGTGCCCTGGCCGGTTTGGCTCAGTGGATAGAGTGTTGGCCTGCGGACTGAAGGGCCTGGTTCAATTATGGTCAAGGGCACATGCCCAGTGTGGGACGTGCAGGAGGCAGCCAATCAATGATTCTCTATCATCATTATGTTTCTCTCTCTCTCTCCCTCTCCCTTCCTCTCTGAAGTCAATAAAAATGTATTTTAAAAATAAAATAAAAACAAATAAACAAAAAGTCATAAGGCAATACATATAAGATAATCCCAGTTATGTATAAACTAAGATAAACCTGTATTATTTATATAAATACATAAGCACAAAAAACAGTCTTGAAAGATATGTGCCAAACTGTCAATGCCAGTAACTTCTGGAAAGAATAGCTGAACTAGCTCAACCAGTGCGGCTCAGTGGTTGAGTGTTAATCTATGAACCAGATCGTCAGGGTCTGATTCCTAGTCAGGGCACACGCCCAGGTTGCCAGCTGGATCCCCAGTTTGGGGCGTGTAGTAGGCAGCTGATCAATGATTCTCTTTTATCACTGATGTTTCTCTCTCTCTCTCCTTCTCCTCTCTCTGAAATCAATAAAAACATATTTTTTTAAAAAACAAGAACTAAACTAAAAAAGTCTTAGAGGAGACTGTTTTTCTAGCCATGTATTAATTACATAATTTTTAAAAATTATATGAAAAAGTAGGAGTAATAATACCTATACTTCAAGGAATGAAAACACTTAATCAATGAGATAATACATGTAAAACATCCTGCACAATGACTGGTCAATCAATATTATTTCCCCTTTTATTTTTCTCTTTCCATTCTAATAAATCAAACAATCAGTCTTGAACTTTAAATACTAATATCTAATATTTATAGAGTATTTTAAAATATATATTATTTTTATTGATTTCTGAGAGGAAGGGAGAGGGAGCGAGAGAGAGAAACATCAGTAATGAGAAAGAATCATTGATTGGCTGACTCCTGCACGCCCCCTACTGGGCTCAATCCTGCAACCCAGGCATGAGCCCTGACTGGGAATCGAACTGTTACCTCTTGGTTCATAGGTCGATGCTCAACCACTGAGCCACTGGGCTATACAGTATTTTAAATTTATAAGGAGCTTTCATATGCATTATCCCAGTATTATCCTCATTTTACAGATGAACCGACAGACTGGGGAGGTGAAGTGATTTTTCAAGTTTCTAGATCTAGTAAGTGATGAAGTAATTTCTGACTCAAAATTCTGATTTCTTTCTATCCCATCCCTAAGTATGTCATCACCCGTAAAAATCACAGAGTAACTGGATTCAGTCCCCTCCGAAGCTCCAGATGCCAGGTGAGAACCATCAAGTCTTGGCCTCCAGTCAGGCCTGTACCTTGTAGACAGGGTCACAGTCAGCCCCAGTGAGCTCAATGACATAATCCAAGTCCTGCTGGACAATGAAACAGCTTCCATCACCTAAAAGACAGAAAGAAAATTTAGAAAACTGAAGAGAAATCTGCATACAAAGTAGTTTTTAAAAACCTCAATATTTTAATTTATTTCTGTACGTCACTAACCTAAGGAAGATTGTCCTAAGACCTAGAAAGGCAAACAGGTCTCATTATGTAGACCAACTGTGAGGACCTACAGTGGCTGCCTAGAATGCGAGGCTACAGAGAATCTGAAGGGCAAGTGCCTTCTGCGGGAAGAAGGTTTGTTTTTGATGAGCAATACCTGCCAAGGGCACAGAGCAAGCAACTACAGATTTAGGTATTTGTATGAAAACTTATCCTAAGCAATAACTTTTAACAGGAAAGTTATCTACATAAATGTTTTTCTAAAAAAAAATAATCTATGCCCCACAAATTATTCTTCAATCTATAATCTTGACCATATATATTAGGCAAAGGAAAAAAGTTATACCAAGAAAATAAATGTATATCTAATTTTTAAGCTTTTCCTCAGAAGAGCATAGATAAATGAAACTTGGGGTTTTAAACTGATAATTAAGGTGATTTATTGGTCTTGATATAAAAGTAGTAATACATGCTCATTAAAGAAAACTTTTAAAATAAAGAAACAGAGAAGTAAAAAAGTCACCTATAATCTATCAGAGATAATTACTATTAACTCTTTTGTATAAAAGAATATCTTTTTTAAAAAAATATATTTTTATTGATTTCATAGAGGAAGGGAGAGGAAGAGAGAGATAGAAACATCAGTGATGAGAGGAAATCATTGATTGGCTGCCTCCTGCACGCCCCACACTGGGGATAGAGCCTGCAACCTTGCATGTGCCCTTGGCTGGAATCAAACCTGGGACCCTTCAGTCCTCTGGCCGAGGCTCTATCCACTGAGCCAAACCGGCCAGGGCATAAAAGAATATCTTTTACATAAAGTTTTTTCTGTATTAAGACTATGACTTTGTATAGAACACTCGAAAATAATCAAAAGATAATATTTAAACTTTTCAGAAATCTGAAAAACTGCTTTCCAAAATTATGTTAATAAATTTTAGTTTAATTATTCTGTTCATCAATCTATAAACTCCAACCAGCAACATACAGGAGGACTTTATCCTTCCTTCAATCTCCCCCCACTACACAGCGAGGTGGTTCAGCTGGTTGGGAGTATTGTCTCACCCACCAAAAGGTTGCTGGTTCAGTACCCAGTTGGGGTGAGTAAGGGAGGCAACCAATTGATGTTTCTCTCATCAATGTTTCTAAAACGATCTCTCGCTCATGCTCTCCCTAAAAACAAACAAACAAATAAATCAATCAACATATCCTTGGGTATTAAAAATAACCCCCCCACCAAATCCTTATCTTTTAGAGATACTCATAGAAATACTGACATGAAATAATACGTCTGTGATATGTTTCAAAACATGACACAAGATTGGTCATAAATTGTTAATAGTTGAAGCTGGACAACGGTTCATTATGCTATTCTTCTCTCTACCTCTGTACCTATTTGGCAATTTCCATAATAAAAAGTTTTAAAAGTTATTTAATCTGGCAATTTCAATCTCCTCTCTAGTGAATCAGAGTTCCAAAGTAGCTCAGAGATTATCTATTTCCAACTTCTAAACTAAGTCCAGAATTCCCTCCTCAGCACCTTGCAGGGCAGCCACCAGCCTATGCTTGTCCATCTCCTGGTTAGTGGTGCTCATGACATCACTTCCCACTTCTTTCTTATGAAATAGAATGCTTTTGTTTATATTGAACTGAAATGTGGCTCCTGATAACTTTCTTTCTTTAAAAATAAAAGTTTTTATTGATTTTTTAGAGAGAAAGAGGGAGAGAGAGAAACATCAATGTGAGAGAGATACATTGATGGTGGCCTCCTGCACACACCCCCACCAGGGATCAAACCCACAACCTGGGTATGTGCCCTGACTGGGAATCGAACCGGTGACCTTTCAGTGCATGGCACGATGCTCAACCAACTGAGCCATACCAGCCAGGGCCTGATAACTTTTTTTTATTTGTCTTAATTTTGTCCTCTGAACATAGAGTTATAAATTTATTTATTCCCTTTACTTTTTTTTAATTTTTATTTTTTAAATATATTTTATTGACTTTTTTACAGAGAGGACGGGAGAGAGAGAGTTAGAAACATCGATGAGAGAGAAACATCAATCAGCTGCCTCCTGCACACCCACCACTGAGGATGTGCCCACAACCAAGGTACATGCCCTTGACCAGAATCGAACCTGGGACCCTTGAGTCCGCAGGCTGACGCTCTATCCACCGAGCCAAACCGGCTAGGGCCCTTTACTTGTAGATTAATGACAGAAGTTATACCTTTCTTTCCAGTAGAAAAGAGTTACAAAAGTAGAAGGGGCATGAGTTAGCTCTTTTCCACATGTTACTCTTCACTTCACCCACACTCCCCTTGGCACAGAGTTATTGGTACGTTTTTTAAGTGGCCTGAAGATAGGGCGGGGGAGGGAAGAAGTGCAGAGGACCGGGGTAGCCTACACACTGGTTCTCGGGGATACTAAGCTCTGTGACATCAGAACTGCCACAGAGACGACATCAACTTCTCATGCGCTGCAATGTGACTCTAGGTTTGTTCACAATCCTCCTGTCTTAAGTCTCATTTTAAGCCAGAGTGGGAAACCATCCATAATTTTTGTGAACTTCTCACTGTTATTAGTTCAGCAAGGAAAGGTGATATCTACTACTGAGTTTCTTTTCTCTCCTCTCAAAAAAATCTATGTTTACAATAGGTCTTCTTTTGTACTCAAGTTTCTATGTGCAAATCTTACCTCCTGATAAGCCCAGCTCCAGTCCCATTTCCTCTAGGAAGCTTCTAACCAACCTGTCAATCTCTTGTAACACTAATTCCTGTAACTTTAACATATCTTGCCCGATAGCACAATTCTACTTTGTGTGGGTGTGTGCCCTGTCACTGGATCACGATGACAAGGAACACTTTTTAGGAGGGCTTACAGGGCAAGGGGCAGTAACAGGAGAAAGAAGCAACTATCATTCATAGACTGTTTGCTTAATGCTGAGCACTTTACATATTTTATCTCTGAGGAGAGTGAGACAGAAAAGTGAAATGATTTACCAAAGGTCATCGAACTATTAGATTAAGTCATATATTATTGCCATTTTTATAAGTAAAAAATTATTATATATTAGGAAAGTCATATATGGCTAAATCTCATAGTAAGTGATGGAGTGATGATTTAAACTCATTGATTAGATTGTCAGTTTGGGTCCAAAATCTATGATTTTACTATATCATGTTGCCCAATAAAATATGAACTAAGTAGGAGGTCAGGTCTAGAAGCTATGGGTTCCAATAATTAACAGCTGAAACCATGAGACCTGTCAGTCCTTGAGGAAGCACAGAGGAGAAAGGGGAAAAGGACAACGACTAAACTCGGGAAATATCTCTGGTTTAGGGATGGCAACAATAGTAGGAATAACAAAAGGATTCAATTTCAACAAACAACTTGAAAACATAAAGTGTGCCATGAATCATGCTAGGCATATAAGCTACTGAAACCTGAGAAAGGATCATAACTGAAGAAAGAGAATAATCAGGAAATTAATTAGTATCACCAAAGTCAAAGGAGCTAAGTTTTTTTTTTTTGTATTTAATTCTTTATTGTTTAAAGTATTACATAAGTCTCCTTTTCCCCCCATTGACCTCTCCCCGCTGCCCCCACCCCCCAGCACATGCCCTCACCCCCCTCCCCCCATACACATCCAAAGGAGCTAAGTTTTAAGGAGGGACTAACAGTAATAAAATTTCTTACTACTCAGAGTCATGAAAATATGTACTCACTCATTCAACAAATATTTGCTATAGTTCTTCAGTGCAAGAGCTGGGGTTACAGAGATGAAGAGATATAGTACTCGTCCTCACGGAAACTTAGGGACAAGACAGTCTATACCTTTAAAGGCCACTGGATCTAGCAAGAAGCTAATCATTGGGGGCTACAAGAGGGGAATTTGAGCAGAAAGATGAGGCCAGGATAGAGATCTCAAGGGAAGAGTGTGGCATGGCAGCAGCAGATAAAAGAAAAAGGATCACAAGAGTGGTAGCAGCAGCATCAGAGAAGCTGTCACAAGCTATGCCAGCTGCTCTCTTATTAAGGCTCCATAAAGAGTACTGTTGCGTCACTAAACTGATGCCAAGACAGGGAGGAAGAAAGAAAGACTGAGAGAGAGCAAGTGCAGAGAGCTATAACACTGGGTCTGCAGATTCCTGACTACTCTGCTATGGTGTGGAAATCCTGAAGGAGAAGGGCTAAGGAAACGAGGCACATTGTGACAGGAAGGAAGGGTACCCATATATATTTGAGAGATGGCCACGAACACCTAGGACTGTTGGCTACCTACTCACCTATTTCCCGCTCTTCTCCTGATTGGCAAAAGCCAGATTCCTTCCAGTAACAGGAGAGGAGCCTGACTAGCCCAAGGGTATTATGGTAACTGTACTCTCCTTGCTGGTGACTGCGTTTGGCATGGGCATGTGTTATAGTCTGGACAATAAGGTTTACCTGCTGGGCTGTTCCTGATAATTTACTAACTGTGAGCTCCTTTAGGGCAGACTGTCACGGATTCATTATTGAATCCTCAGTGTTTCACAATAAAGGACAAACATTTACTCTACCAGTGTTTACTGAGCACCAACTACATGGTGGGCACGAAGTGAAATGCTGGAGATGATACCATGAATAGCACAGTCACTACTGTCAAGGAGCGTGGACTGGAGGGGGACATAGACAATTACAATGCAGGGTGAGAAACACTATGTGATAAGCACAATATGCCAAACAATTGTGGAGGACCATGCCCCTAGCACAGCCACAGACCAGACCCTTAAACCTCTGTGTAACTGAGTTGCATGGAACCATCTCTCCTCATTGGCCCTTGGACCCACCTTGGCTAGCAATGAATCCATCTCTGAATCTCAGCAGGGATAGAACTGGTGCTCCTGATCTGTGGATGACTTGTACTGGAGCCCTAGGATTCACAGTAAAAGGGGCAATTTTAGTTTTTTTCTTCAAAAGCAATGCCTGATTATATAGTACTAACCACATAATAGCAAAAAGGACATAAATAGAGATTAAATATTCATATGGCTTCTTTCCTGCAAGATAATTAAATGGTAGATCAAGACAACCCATTCTAAAATACTGTGGAGTGAACCTAAATCTGCACAAGGCCTGGTGCCCACAGAAGCTATTCAATAAATATCAGTTGAACAAAGGAAGGAAATAGAGAGAGGAAGAAGTTGTAGACATGGTAAATCCTGGGACAGAGAGGTTTTCTCTGGATAGCTTTAGGATCAGAATAAGGCCTGTTTGAGATAGGTTATGATAAAAGCTAAATAAAGAACCAGAGCTGGCTTATTTCAAACTGAAAAATGATCAATTTTAGGCCAACCCAGATCTAATACATAAAGAAAATTACTGAGCTCCTTAAAATTAAGTTTTAAACAATAATTTTAAAGTAAAATATTAGTTCATTATTTAACCTTAATTTCCAAAGCAATCACCACAATAGGACATTCATGACAGTATGAATCAAACCACCTTTTAATGATTCCAAGAATGATAAGGACTCTAGTAAGAACAATCAGACAATTCACACTAGAAAACCTTTATAAATGGAAAAATATATCCTTGATTCAATAATAGCCTATATGCTATGCTAAACCAATGTTAAAGCCAAAAAAATTTCCACTCTGTAGAAGGTCTACATCATGCAAAGGAATGGTGACTCACCTTGGACTCCTCACATCCAGCTGATAAATGTTTCCATCCTGTGTCCCAGCCAACAGCAAGAAGCCAGAGAGAAAAGTACAGCAGTTGAAGGCATCTGAGCCAATAAAGAGGAATACCTGGGAAAAGTAGGAGACAAAAATGCTGTTAAAGCTTAATTTGTTTCCAGGAATAAACAGGAACCAAAAAAATAAAAATTTTACTATTTTTAGAGATATTTTCTTTCTTCCCCCTTTAAACATTCTTTTATTTTTTTTTAAAGAATAAAATTTTCCCCTTTATTCATTTATTTTTATTTTTTAATCCTCACCGAGGATATTTTTCCATTAATTTTTAGAGAGAGTGGAAGAGAGAGGAAAGACAGAGAGAACTATGGATGTGAGTGAAGCACATCGATTAGTTGCCTTCTGCATGGGCTTGGGCCCAGGTCAGGGAAGAGTCTGCAACCGATGTACATGCCTTTGACTGGACTCGAACCCTGGACCCTTCGGTCCACAGGCTGACACTGTATCCACTGAGCCAAACCGGCCAGGGCTCTTTAAGCATTCTTGGTCTCAACCATGCCCTCACCAACAACTGAGAAAGAAGCACTTCCAGAATTTCGGGAACCTGAGGCTGGCTGAGGACTTCAGCAGTTTATATAATACCCCAGTCTGAGGCAGCAATTGTCAAACTACTACCCCTCAACACATTGACTCATAGAATCCTCAACACCAAAAATCCTTCTTTTCATTACAACCTTTGAGAAATACTTGCAATGCACACATTTAAGATTTGCTTCATGTCACTTATAACCACATTTTGAAGGGAGATAATTTGTAGGAAAAAACCCAACCTTAAATAAAGTGGCAACTTAAAGAATCACAATTCTCCCTATGTACTTGGGAAAAGAAATTATCAGATTTTTATTATTCCTTACTGTTAGCTGATATTGATAATTTCTCCCTTGAATGTTCTAAAAAGGAAAGACACAAAGCAAAACAAAACAAAACAAAAATCTTTGATTTCCCTTTGGAAGTAAAAGCCAGCATGGAAATTCAGAGTGCAAAGGCAGTATGATGATAAGTAGTGATGTTCCTGGAACAACTTTGAAAATGGAAACATCACCAATAAAATGAACTAATGAGATAAAATGAAAATACCCAGCTTATGGCCAAACCAAATCATTAAAATTATCTGGTGATGGGAGTTAAAATTTGAAAAACCTAATCACAGGGAACTCAGAGTTTAATTAAGAACACAGTATGCTCAGCAAAACTTCAAAGTTAAATTCAACTGCCCTGACTGGTTTGGCTCAGTGGATAGAGCGTCGGCCTGTGGACTGAAAGGTCCCAGGTTCGATTCCAGTCAAGGGCATGTATCTTGGTTGTGGGCACATTCCCAGGAGGGGGTTGTGCAGGAGGCAGCTGATGGATGTTTCTCTCTCATCGATGTTTCTAACTCTCTATCCCTCTCCCTTCCTCTCTGTAAAAAAATCAATAAAATATATTTTAAAAAAACAACAAACAAAAAAGTTAAATTCAACTAATTCTTCTATAAAAGATATTCCGATCATTATCTGATCTAGAGCCCTGAGTGTGTGAGTTCTTTACTCAGAATTTCTTCATGCTACCTTAGAGGTGGAAAGGAATCTATACAATCATTTTCTGTACAGCACGTGAAAGCCCAGAGGCAAAGTGACTTGCGGTAGAGTGTTTAACCCTCATCACATAACCCTATGAGATAAGTCCTACCAGGCCCAGTGTAGTGATGAGGAGACTGAGGGTCAGACAGGTTAAGTAACCTGTGTGATGTCATAGCCGTAAGTGGAAGAGCTGGAATTTCAATGTTGCTCTATTCTAAATCCCATGCTATCAATCACTACAATGGACTGCCTCTCACTCATGCAGCTTCCTCAAAAGGTGAACACAGTGTGATTGTAGAAATGTTTCTAAAACAGCCTTCCAAGAATCAGAGTGGCCCGGAGTTCGAAGAACTTAGAGGAACCACTTGCCGGCTGCCTGCTCTGTAGTCCCAAGCACTGAAGCTTCTTATCTTCCCGGGCCAACAGCAGCATTTTCGATTCTGTTCCAACCTCCCGTTCACCTGCATGACAGATGAGCTATGTCAATAACTGGTTGATCAGCTGGCAGTACCCAGAAAGCAAGACACTGATGGCTGTTTACTGAATTACTCTGTTAGTGATTCACTCTTAATTTTTTTTAAAATATATTTTATTGATTTTTTACAGAGAGGAAGGGAGAGGGATAGTTACAAACATCCATGAGAGAGAGAAACATCGATCAGCTGCCTCCTGCACACCCTCTACTGGGGATGTGCCCACAACCAAGGTACATGCCCTTGACCGGAATCGAATCTGGGACCTTTCAGTCCACAGGCTGACGCTCTATCCACTGAGCCAAACCGGTTACGGCTCACTCATTAATTTTTAAAAATATATTTTTTATTAAATTTTAAAGTGAGAAAGGGAGGGAGGGAGGAAGGGATGGGGGGGGAGGGAGGGAGGGAGGGAGAGAGAGAGAGAGAGAGAGAGAGAGAGAGAGAGAGAGAGAGAGAGAGAGAGAGAAACATTGATTGGTTGCTGCGTGTGTGCTTCCTATCGGAGATCGAGCCTACAACCCAGGCATGTACCCTGATCGGGACTCAAACTGGCAACCTTTTGGTGCACTGGACGACAACGCCCAACTAACTGAGCCACACTGGGGTCAGACAGTGTATGGGTTTGTGATAAACCATGGTAAAGGGTTAAGATTTTAATATATGTGTAAAAGGAGGCCACTGTAGAAGAGTAGGGACAAAGAACAGTGGCATGACTTGATTTATGTTTTTTAAATGACCACAATGGTTGCTGTGATGGGAATGGATTCTAGAATAGTAAAGGGTGTCCCAAAATTTATGCAAGAAGTAATTTTGATAGAAAAGCCTCCATGGCTTTTCTGGCACATACGCACTCTTTTGTTGAAATTTTCCATGACCGTTTTGCAAAAATGTGGCTGAATTTCGACGAGGCTCATTTTCATCTTGATGGCTTGGTTAATCGACAAAATTGTTGCATTTGGGGTTCAGAAAATCCACGAGTGATTGTTGAGAAACAAATGCATCCACAACGTGTCACTGTTTGGTGCGGATTTTGGGCTGGAGGCATCATCGGACCATTCTTCTTTGAAAATGCGGCTGCTCAGGCAATCACTAAAGAGTGCATATGTGCCAGCAAAGCCGTGGAGGCCATTTACCCGATATGCTATTCCATACATAGCCCTATGCTGTATACTTTATGAATCAATAAAAAATTTACAATTTTTAATTATAAACCTGTGTTTTCTATCAAAATTACTTCTTGCGTGAATTTTGGGACACCCTTTACAAGCAATAGATGATGATAGATTGCACCAGGATACTGGTAGGAGGGAGAATGGGAGGGAGAGAGCAAGGTGGAAAAATCAGAAACACTGTGAAGGTAGAGAAGACTTTGCTGATGTAGGACATGAGGAAAGGCAGGGGTGAACTATGAATGAATCCTAGGCTTTGGGCCTGAGCAATGGCAAGATGGGGAAAAACAGATTGGGGGATGGCGGTAGGAATAAAACACTCCGTGTCAGACAAGGTAAGTTTGAGCTATTAGACATCTAAACAGAGTCTAAAACACAGGTGAGAGGTCTATACTTTAGATATACTTTTGGAAATCACCAGCTTAAATACAATACTTAAAGCCATTGATCACCCAGGGAGAAACTGTAGTTA
Source organism: Myotis myotis (assembly GCF_014108235.1). NCBI lineage: Eukaryota > Metazoa > Chordata > Mammalia > Chiroptera > Vespertilionidae > Myotis > Myotis myotis. Next base: position 39,363,452 of record NW_023416314.1, read on the forward strand.
GAGCTGAGGGCCCTCCAATACTTAAAGGTAGAATAAAGGAGATTTATAAAAGTAGAATTAGCAGCCAGTGAGATAGGAAGAAAAGCAGTATAGTGTGGTATCACAGAAGCCAAGACAGAAAAGTTTCCTGAGAAGAGGGGCTGGGATTGAACTCTGTAGAAAATTCAGGAAGAAAAGCACAGAGAAGTAACACTGGATTAGGCAATGTGAAGTCCCTGGTGATCCTGCCCTAGCTCCCATCCTCCCATCCTTCCTATTCTTGTCTGTCTACCTGGAATCCATCCTTCAAGATTCAAGTCAACTCCTTTTGTGACACCTTTCACATCAACACTAACCCAATACAGTGTCTTCTTCCAAGAATCACTAAGTTATTTCAGGCAAAAATTTATTGTTCTTTGTTTTATAGGCATTCATCTAATCTGATATTAAATTGTAATTACTCAAATGCAATAACTATGACACATAGTTCTTTTGTAGATTTTAAGGCAACAGAAACAGAATAGGTTTGCAATAATATTAATCTTATGGTGAAACAGAAATACCAGCTACAGAGCAGAAAAGGACAAGGAAGAAAAGGAGAAATTAAGGCAAATACTGATGGGCCTAAGGAAATAAATAGCTCATAGGTCATTATCAACTTACTGGGCATCTGCTCAGGGCAGCCGAGGTTGATGGAGTTGTCAGCAGCACCCACAGCCACTCCATTGATGGAAGAACCACAGTCTGCAATGACTCCCAGGCAGGCTGAGCGCCCACAATCCCAAAGTCGTGCTGTTCCATCTCGAGAACCAGATACCACATTCCTCCCCCGATCAACAATGGCTGTATCTAGGATACCTGGCAAGAGGGAAAAAAAAGATCCTGAGGTAGAGTAAGTAGTAAAGGAACTTCAAGGGCAGAGAAGACAGATCTGCATAAATGACTCCACTCCTTCACAAACATACTGGATAGATACTACATGCTGGGCACGGTCAAGTGCTAGAAAAAACAAATAAATAGAACAGAGTCCCTGCTTCCCAACGGTTCAAAGACTGGCTGTGAGAGACAGACATGGAAAAGCTTTGGCCCTAACCGGTTTGGCTCAGTGGATAGAGTGTCGGCCTGCAGACTGAAGGGTCCCAGGTTCGATTCCGGTCAAGGGCATGTACCTTGGTTGCGGGCACATCCCCAGTAGGAGGTGTGCAGGAGGAAGCTGATCGATGTTTCTCTCTCATTGATGTTTGTAACTCTATCCCTCTCCCCTCCTCTCTGTAAAAAATAAATAAAATATATTTTTTTAAAAAATTAAGTACAAATCTTAGAGAGTTCCATTTGAAAAATCACTTTTTTAAAAAGATCCTGGTGGTTCCATTGAGAACTCATTGAAAGGGCTAGTCTCCCCATCTTAAAAGGAAGGATGTGACTTCTGGTCCAGCCAAGATGGAGTAACCCCATTCCTCCCAGGTTCTTCCTCTCACAACTACAAGAACTTGGAATAACAACACACAAGCCTAGGAAGACTGAAGGATGGAAAGAAGAAGGCAGACCATCTAGGGACCTCAGGACTTGAGCAATGAGCTCCCTGGACTTCCTTATTGCTTCCCACCTACGCTGGACAGGACTCTGCAGAAGTCTGCAACATGCAACTGGTTCAAAAACCAGACACAGGACCATCTTTCCTTCCCTCTGGCAGCGGCAGCCATGAAGGTTGAGCTGTGCAGCTCCAGTGGGTACAACATCTACCCCGGACATGGGAGATGCTATGCCAGGACCGACAGGAAAGGTTTCCAGTTTCTTAATGCAAAATGGGAGTTGGCGTTGCTTTCCAAGAGGAATCCTTGACAGATAAACTGGACTGTCCTCTACTAAAGAAAGCACAAAAAGGGACAGGCGGAAGAAATTCAAAAGAAAAGAACCCGCCGTGCAGTCAAAGTCCAGAGGGCCATCACTGGTGCATTTCTGCTGATATAATAGCCAAGAGGAACCAGAAACCTGAAGTTAGGAAAATTCAAGGAGAACAAGCTATCAGGGCTGCCAAGGAAGCAAAAAAGGCTAAACAAGTATCTAAAAAGATAGCACTGGCTGCTGACAAGGCTCCCACAAAGGCAGCACCTGAGCAGAAGATGGTGAAGCCTGTGAAGGTTTCTCTCCCCGTGTTGGTGGAAAAGCTCCCCGTGTTGGTGGAAAATGCTAAGTTGGCAGATGAGGTTTTTAAATAAAGACCTGACTATAAGTAAAAATAATAATAATAAAATAAATAAATAAAAATAAAAAACCATGCAGTTTTCAAAAAACAAATAAATTCCCCAAAAAAGTCTGTTGCCCCTCACAAAAGACTGGGAAAGGGGTGGCCTTCAGAACAGAAAATCTTTTGGCCATACCCACCCCACTCAAACAGTAAGAGGACAACTGCTACCGCCCCCTCACCCACGGTTTCAGTGGGGCTGAATAGGGAACGACAGCTCTCCACCCAAGGAAGCGGAAGGCAGCACTCCAGTTTCCCCAGGGACACTGACAGGCCCAGCTAGGCACTGTCAGCAGGGTTCAGAGGTGAACTGAATTGAATCTCTACCCTCACCTGACACAGCAACAGGTGGAAAGAGGTAGAATGAGATCGTGACAAATAGCACTCCACTTTCTCCAATCACCCTTCATACCTCCTTTGTGACCTTTGAAGGTTGCCACGCAGCTAGCATCTTCAGCTGACCAGATCTTCAGCTGGGCATCCATTCCCCCACTCAGAACCACAAGGCCTGATGGGAAAAACCTGCAACAATTCACATCAAACACATGTCCTTCCAATACTCTCTGGAAAAACAAAAGAAAATTCCAGGCTAGTTCTCTTGTCCATCCCTTGATGTTCTCTTACCTCCCATATCCTCGGTCCCTTAAATGAAATATGTACATGCTATACACGCATGCTGGTTTTAAAACGAAGGAGGTTCAAATAATCTCTTTAGCTCATTTGTCTTCCAGGTAGTGTTCTAAGAGCTAGGCTCTTTTTCCGGCTTGGGCTACAGATGTGGATTTGAACTCCATGGCTCTCACAGCCACCCTAAGTCTAGCTCTATATATAAGAAGTTGAGGAGGGCCCTAACCAGTTTGGCTCAGTGGATAGAGCATCAGCCTGGGCACTAAAGGGTCCCAGGTTTGATTGCGGCTCAGGGCACAAGCCTGGGTTGCAGACTCAATCCCCCCACATTAGGGGACGTGCAGGAGGCAGCCAATCAATGATCCTCTTTCATCATTGATGTTTCTCTCTCTCTCTCTCTCTCTCTCTCTCTCTCTCTCTCTCTCTCTCTCTCTCTCTCTCCCCCCCTTCCTCTCTGAAATCAATAAAAAAAAAGAAAAAGAAGCAGCAGCAGCAGCTGAGGAGATTGGGGGCTATGGAATTAATTAATGTAACAGCCTAGTTACTCTATCTTAGAAACCATCACTGAAGGCAGGGACCACACACTTAGCCATTCACTGGCCTGGCTCCTCCACTGTTCCAGCCCCAGTTTGTTCTGGCAAATCACCTCGCTTGAGGATGGTTTTCAATTTAAAAAGGGAACAAAGATCCACTGACGTGTAGTGGTACTATATTTATAGATAGAGACACTCTTCTTTCCCTGACCCAGTCTAAAGTTTCTTAGACCACCCTTCATGCATAAGACCATGAAAGTGTATCCAAAGTCTTTACTCTGAGTTCTCCATTGGAAGCCTGCCAGATTTTCATGCTCCCATCAGCACTAGAAGACACACCAAGGCCTCCTCCACTGGAAATGTCCAGGCATGTTATCTGTTCAAAAGACAAAACAACCAGTGTTACTAATAATAAAATGCTCCTCTTCCCTTGAAGTATATATATATATATTTTTAAATATATTTTATTGATTTTTACAGAGAGGAAGGGAGAGGGATAGAGAGTTAGAAACATCGATGAGAGAGAAACATCAATTAGCTGCCTCCTACACACTCCCCACAGGGGATGTGCCCGCAACCAAGGTACATGCCCTTGACCGGAATCGAACCTGGGACCCTTGAGTCCGCAGGCCGACGCTCTATCCGCTGAGCTAAACCAGTTAGGGCCCCTTGAAGTATATTATAAATATCCCGTTTCACACTCCTCCAAGACTTATCTCAACACAAAAGACATGTGTTTCATGGAAAGGATGACTTATCACCAATCTCTCTACAAGGGTAAAGCCAACACCTTTTATTTATTGAAACAAAAGAGGCCGGCTGGGAGAGGTCAATGGGGGAAAAAGAGGACATATGTAATACTTTCAACAATAAAAATTTAAAAAAAGGTAATGAAGTAAAAATAAGATTGTTAGTTTATACGCTAATCCAATATGATTAGTGTCCTTTTAAAAAGAGGAAATTAGGACACAAACACACAGAGTGAAGACCATGTGAAGACACAAGCAGAAGATGGCTATCTACAAGCCAAGGAGAGAGACCTCAGAAAAACCAACTTTGTTAAAACCTTGATATTGAACATTAGCCTCAGAATTGAGAGAAAATAAATTTCTGTTAAGCCAAAAAAACAACAAAAAAACCAACCAAACAAATAGAAAAACACACACAAAAAGATCCTATATAATAAAGAGCTAATATGCTAATTAGACCAGATGGCAGAACTACCTTCCAAACAACCTTCTGGAACGACCAGTGGAGGGGGGGGGGGGGGAGGGTGTGTGTGTGGCCACAAAGGCCGAGGCAGCTGGGACTGTGAAGGCCTACTCTTGCACGAATTTCGTGCTTCGGGCCTCTAGTATTCTTATAATCATCTACAGTCTCCTGTTTCAGCTACAGAGTTTTCCTTATCCCCATATCATTTTCCATCATTTCCATCTTTTGCTATTTTATTTTAAAATTAGTTTATTTCTCCTAATTCTTAGGAACCTACTTACACAAAAGACTGTCTTCCAAGATGCTCCAAAAGGATTCAAGGAAAAACAAAGCGAATTGTTTTCAATTTACTACTTCACATATCCTCTGTAAAATCCTCTGTGTGTGTGTGTGTGTGTGTGTGTGTGCGCGCGCGTGTGTTTCAGAATAAGAGAATCCCAGACTTACTTAAGTGGTTTCAATATGAGCAATCACTTCATGAATAAGCCATGATCAGAATGCCAAGTCTCCTTCATATACAATCATAAATACATATCTTTTTATTTAATAACACCCAGTTGCAAATATTTCAGAACTGTAAGACTGAGACATATTCCCAGCAACAATGATTCCCATATGACCTAAATTATTAAGGAAAAAGTAGGAACTTTTGCAGTAATTATCCAACCTTCCATTTGACAGTTAAGCCATAATGAATAGGGTTAGCAAGAACTAAAGGGCTATGTCAACTCTAATATTTTCTAAGACTTTTTCTTCTTCATATTGGTTTCTCAGAATAAAAGAATTGTTAACTTAATTGTGGAACATTTAATTTTAGAAATTATGACAACTAACATTTATATCACATTTTATCATTTATAAAACACTTTCAAATACATTACATAGAGTCAGGATAGAAACCTAGGTCAGAGTCTAAACCTAAAGATCTATTTCTTAGTCAAAACAAAAGAACAGATAGGTCAATGGGACAATGCTAAATACTGGATAAAGATGACAATTCAAGCCAGTGAGATAAAGGATGAATTACTTTATAGTGCTGTGACATGCTAATCGTTTCAAAAAGAATTAAGTTAGATCTCTACTTCAAACCAAATAACAAAATAAAGTTTAAAATGTAAAAAATAAAACATAAAAATTAAAAAAACCCCACTGTATTTACATTTTTTTAAAAAATATATTTTATTGATTTTTTACAGAGAGGAAGGGAGAGGGATAGAGAGTTAGAAACATCGATGAGAGAGAAACATCGATCAGCTGCTTCCTGCACATCTCCTACTGGGGATGTGCCCGCAATCCAGGTACATGCCCTTGACCGGAATCGAACCCGGGACCCTTCAGTCCGCAGGCCGACGCTCTATCCACTGAGCCAAACCGGTTTCGGCTACATTTTTAATTAACAAACACTTATATTATGCTTACTATGCTCCAGACACAATTCTAACTGCTTCAATCCTCATAAAAACCCTAAAGATAAATATTATTTTTACCCCCATATTATAGCAGCTTGTGGCACATGGAGTTAAGTATGTGGCCTAAGGTTACACAGTTAGTAAGTGGCAGAATCTTGGGAGTCAAATCAATGAATCTGTCTCTAGAGTCAATGTTCTCATCCATCATATTATGCAACTAAAGTAACTTTATATATATAATCATGTACTACCCTAAGCAAGACTCCAAAGGCAGTTACCATAAAGGAATAAATTGATAGGTTTTATTCTCTAGAAATATTAAATATCTCTATGTCAAAAGACAACAATAAACAATAAGCTAGAAAAATGATCTACAAAATATATAGCAAAGGATCAATACCCTTAATATAAAAGCGTTTACCAATAAAGAAATTCACACTTAAAGAAATGGGCAAATGATATGAAGAGTGACCAATAAATATATGAAAAAGTAGTCAATCCATGATTAATCAAAGGAATGCAAATTAAAATAACAATGAAATACCATCTCTCAAATAGGTAAAACTTAAAAATTTGAATACACAATATTGAGAGTATGTTAAGTCTGATATAAAAGCATTACAGTAAGAGCCTTTTTAGTCAATGAATAGAGCCCAGTGATAGGTCAGTTAATAAAAAATTTCAGTTAAAGTAGGGAAAATAATGAAAATCGATGAATAAATACCTACATTTTATTTGAACTCAAATATATAAATGTACATTAAAATTCACTAATCTTTTCATTAGTCCATTGATTACAAGGAAGCTTCACCTTGACTTTCTTTTAATAAACTATAATCCAAGGCATAATTTAGTTTCCAGTTTTTCTGAAGTAAGGTAAATCTTTGTTCACTCTTACAAAGCAATCTATGAACAAAAATTCAACTAGTGTTTAAAAAAAAATCTTTTCCCTAACATTTTGCATTTACCTTGCTCACACATACTATAATAGCAGTTAAAAACAAAACAAATAAAACGCTTCTTTACCAAGTCTTTACAAACCAATCAATTTAGTTTTCAGACATAACCATTCTCTTCCTTTTCACACTCATATGTCATCAGTTTAACATATTTAATTAATTAACATAATTTCAAAAACAATGTAACTGGCAGTGCAACTGACCTTTGGTAAGCAACTCAACTTACCCAGTAGTGTCAGAGTAGGCAGACCTCAAAGAGCTTATAAACTAAGAATATGCTGTGCCCACAAGTCAGTATGTTTTACAGAGTGCATGTAGAGCAGAGGTTGAATGAGTAGATCAGTTAAACTGAGGTCAGTCAGAACATACCAAAAGCCTTATAATTTGCATTCCCTGTGACTCAGCAACTCCACTTTTACAAAGTAAACTAATTTCTTCCTATCTTTGTGAAGAAAGGGTTAGCTATATCATCAAAATAGGAATGGATGAACTCAAAATATCTGAATGTCTGGTAATGTAAGATTGGAAAAACAAATTATATTAAAATCAGACAGTGGAATACTATGCAGCTCTTAAAAGAATACATAGAAAGATGGCATAGGCCCTAGCCAATTTGGCTCAGTGGATAGAGTGTCGGCACATGGACTGAAGGGTCCTGGGTTCGATTTTGGTCAAGGGTACATGCCTGGGTTGTTGGCTCGATCCCAGTGGGGGGTGTGCAGGAGGCAGCTGATCACTGATTTTCTCTCATCATTGATATTTCTATCTCTCCTTCTCCCTTTCTCTCAGAAATCAATAAAAATATATTTTAAAAAAAGAAAGAAAAATGGCATAAGATGATGTACATAATATATTATTAAAGAATAAAAAGCAAGTTATAAAATAGTAGGTACTGTAAAACCTATTTTGGTGAAATATTTAAAGAAAAAAGATTGAGAGGAACAAGTAAAATAATGATAAAGCTTAGCATGATGCTGGCACATAGTAAACAATAAATGTTAGCTATTATTATCATGATTTTTCTTAATAAAGGCTAAGTAACAAAAGTTCACAGTGGTTATTTTTAGGGTATAGAAAAAATGAGTGATTCACTTTGTTTTCTAGTTCTTAAATTTTCATCCCTAAATATATATTTGTTTTTGCAATAAGGGGAAAAAATAGCTATTTTAAAAATCTACCTATCACACAATAAGAAGTGGAAGGCTTTAATATAACCAGTTTATCTACATATTTCTCACTTCTGCTTTCAAAAGCCCATGGTAGTAGAAAGGGCTTTATCACAAAGATATTTGAAAATTATTCCTCAATAAGTTATAGTCAGAATTTTGAGAAAATGTCTCTGTCCTGTAATCAAAGGGACAAAAATATGAGCAGCGGCAAATTATGCAAACATCTGTTACAACCACCATTATCCAAAACCCAGTAGGTAGCTCTGCTAAAACATGTATAAGAAAATTTCATTTCAAAATTCCTTTCTCTAAGATTATCAGTGAGTGGATTTGTACCTATATTCTATGTGGTCCCAAGTACCAGTTTTGTCTAACATTATCATACTTCATGAGCTGTTACCTTATAATCAAAGAAGTGAACCACATTAATTATGAGTGTTTATAGCACTGTAAACAAAAAGATAAAAAGAAAAATTAATTAATGATATTACATTTTTCCTCATTTTATCAAAATACTTACACTCTTTGCATGAATTCTGGAAAAAGTAGTGTATGGTGTCAAAAACTTCGAAGATGCATTTTCCTTTGGACATGAAATATGAATGCTTTTCTAAACAGAGAGGAAAAGATGAAATACATCAGTAAAGCTACTCCAATGAAATTAAAGCCTCGTAAAGAAAACATTAGGACAACAGGAAATTCTCACCTTTTAAGTGTGTCCTCTCTAATCCTCCTTCCCCAGCCCACAAAACTATCACTCCCTAATAGAGTAGTAGTCCTTTCACTGCAGGGGCTGCAATGTAATTGGTACCACTGAGATGCCATTATCTTTTTATGTTAAGACAAATCAACAATAAAATACAGCTGACAAACATGAGAACATTACTTTTTAGAAGACAATTTAATACCAGCACTCTTAATTAGCAGTGGGGCAAGGAACAGGATCAAGAGATGTGAGGAAACAGCATCAGCCCTGAAGTCTAGACTAAAGGACTAGTCTAAAAGTAAACTTGCTGCCTATAAGAACGCTTAGGAAAAAATGTAGACTACTACCATCTACAGTTACCAGAGAAAACTGGTCAAGTAAATCATGGTACACTCTTCCAATGTGTAGGGCCTGGTCAGGCTTGCAGCGCCCATTCCCACATAGGACTTACACTGGCTGTACATGTTTATAGACTGGTCATCATCACATCCATAGCAGTATTATGACTCCCCATGTTTTGCCTGGTCATTATCACATATCTTTCAGCTACTCTAGCAAGATAACACTAGTGACAGAGTAAGAAATTATACCTCGAACCAGATGTTAGATTCAGGTGACATGATTTGCCAAAGGCAGCCCTTGTAACCATTGTAAGTAAGCATGTTGGTATTCCAAGGTAGTATGTGTAGAGGGATAAAAGGCTTAGCAAAACCTTCCTCAAGGATTTGGTAAGACAGTTCCTTACTCTAAGCAGCAGGATACCAACACCATCGTCTCAGGGCACAGCTCCTATATACAGCTGAGGAGTTGCACTCTCCAAATGGCCCCAAACCTATTATCTCTTCCACAGAAGTACTTCAAAGTTTCTGAAAATTCTGCTGGACAATGAAAATGTCTTCAATAATCAAGATTTTTAGAACTTCTTTATAAGGCTGATCTATGTACAACAAGCACAGTCCTCACAGTTCATTAGAAAGAACAGTTTCAAAGTCATAATATTGTTATCATTGAAAATCAATATGCTCTTATTAAAAGTCTTCTACGCCTTTAAAAACACAATTAGAATATCTCTACAAACAGTACTTCCTTAGCCAGCATATCTATGCCTGGCTGCCTGCAGGCCTTTCATTAAATGAGTTTTTGCTTCTAACCGCGTGACAAAGCCCACACGCTGCCAGAGTGCTGACCTGGATTTGGAATTGTCTCCTGTACCCAAAACTAAAGCGTCAGCTAAACTCTCCTCGATAAATACTCACACCAAGCAAGGATGCAGGGGCTCTGAAAGCTTAGTGTTCAGGCCTTTGTAAGTATTGGTTTGTTCTCAGAAGAGTTCATTTCCTTGGGCTAATTACGTGAAAGAATTCAAGAATCAGTGGTTTTCTCCTGCTTATCAATCCTGCAAATCAACCTTTAACCCATAAACATACTATGAAGGAAGATAAATGTTGAACTACCTTCCATTGTCAGCAGTAGAGAGTCATGCTGTTAATGAAAATATTTTAAAGAAAAGCTGCAGGACATACAGAATATCAAAACATACAGAATTTAGGGGTGAGGGGATAGGAGGGGGGAGTGTGAGTATTCCACACTAAGGTAAAATTCAAAGTCAAACTTTTTACCTTCTGGGGTTAGGTTTTTAAGCATACTAACAGGACTGTTTTAAAGAAAAATGTAGCAACATCAAGTAGCAAAGTGACTCATGGAAGTTAGGAAACAAATGAATGTTCAACCATAAGCACTTACTGTCTGACCCAACAGGTACACAGCAGAAATTAACAATGATGTTGGAAGATAAGAATTGTATCAGGGCCTGAGTATGAAGGGAAGAAAGGAAGTCAGCACCCTAGGCTATGGGTGGATACCTGTGAAATACCTGGGAAAAATGTAGGCTTGCAAGGTGGTATTATACTTTTAGTTAGACTGACTTTGGGTTTCAATTCTGACATGCAGTCTAACTAGCTTTGATTATTAGGGGTTAATGAGTCTCTTTATCTACAAAATGGACATTGAAAATGCTAATCCCAAATGCTGTTATTCTGATAAACAACAACAACTCAATTTTTGTAATATTCTAGTTATCATTCATATACAGTCTCACTCCCCACTAATCAGCCTATGAGGTAGAATAGTATCTGGGTTTTTTTGTTGTTGTTTTAAAATACATTTTTATTGATTTCAGAGAGGAAGGGCGAGGGAGAGATAGAACCATCAATGATGAGAGATAATCATTGATCAGCTGCCTCCTGCATGCTCCACACTGGGGATCGAGCCTGAAACCTGGGCATGTGTCCTTAACAGAATTGAACCCGGGACTCTTCAGTCTACAGGCTGACGCTCTACCTACTGAGCCAAACCAGCTAGGGCTTATCTCCGTTTTATAGATGAGATGAGAAAACTGAGGCTCAGGGAACTAAGTTATTTGTCCAAAATAATATTTTTCTTTTTTAAAAATTTGAATTTATTGGTGTGACACTGATTAATAAAATTATATAGGTTCCAGGTGTATAATTCTATATAGTACACTATTTGTATATTACACTGCGTGTTCACCACCCGAAATCAAGTCTTCTTCTATCATCATTTATGCCCCTTTACCCTGTTCTACACCCTTCTGGTAATCACCTTACTGTTGTTTGTCTATGAGCTTGTCCAAAAACATATTGCTAGTAAGTGTCAGAGTTAATTATGAGTTGGACTCATCTTTTAACACTTTCTACAATTCCATAGCTGCCTATAAAAAAAATAAGATATATAATAACATGTAGCCTATCACCCTGCAGAAGGTAATGAATGAACATTTGCTAAACATCTTATGTAAAAAAAACAATGGTTTTCTATTCTTGTCAGAATACCAGAAATGTTTTACAACTAGAGAAGTTTAATTACATAAAATAAAAAGAAAAAAGAGTTTTTACCCATCTCACCAGAGCATACTGACTGCAGCCAACAGAATGAGTAAAGAAAGTCAGGTCAGGGGTTCTCAAAGACCAATGAGAAAAACTATTAAGTATTTGTGAAGGCCTAGGTCTTCATCAAGCCTAGCAAGACATATTATATTGCTCTGCCATACAATAAGGTAGATACTAGCCATATAAGGTTATTAAACACTTAAGATGTGGCCAATACTACAATGAGGAACTGAATTTTTAATTTTTATTTAAAGTTTAATTTAAAAATTAATAGTTGATTCAGTTATCAGAAAACTTTTTAAGTATGTGAATCTATGTTTTCAACTGTAAATCTTTAAAACCTAAACACGTCATCAAGTATTTCCAATAAAAAAATTAGAGTCTATGCCTAGTTGGTGTGGCTCAATGGTTGACTGTCGACCTATGACCTATGAACCAGTTGCAGGAGGCAGCTGATCAATGATTCTATGCCATCATTGACGTTTCTATCTCTCTCTCCCTCTACCTTCTTCTCTGAAATCAATAAAAATATATTAAAAAAAATAATTTCATTAATTACAGATAGAAATAATGTTTTAGATATATTGGGCTAAACAAAGCCAAAACAAAACAAAAAACACACATAAAACAGAAGATATTCATACATATATATATTTTTTCAACCACAACCCAAAGGGAATCTTTATGGAATATAAATTAAGAATATTGGCCCTGGCCGGATAACTCAGTTGGTGAGAGCATCATCCCAATATGCCAAGTTTTGCTGGTTTGATCCCCAGTTAGGGCACATACAAGAAGCAACCAGTACATGCATAAATAAGTGGAACAACAAATCGATGTTTCTCTCTTTCCCTCCCTCTCTCTCTCTAATATAAATAAATAAATAAAAATTAAAAAAATTTGAGGATACTGAACTTCTGGAAAATATTTGCAATATGCATGATAGATGAAAGTTAAATAAAATATATTATTAAAATTAATTTCACTTGTTTCTTTTAGGCTACTAGAAAATTTAAAATTATGTATGTAGCTCACATTATTTATCTATAGAAAAGCACTGATACAAGGGAAGAGGAAGCTTGACTACATCTAAATGTATATGTAACTACAAAAAAAACCTTTGATATTCAAAGGCAGTAAAAACTGTGACTGTTGTACAAATGACATGGGGATGACACTGATACACAGATAACAGTATAAATATTTAAAGTAGATGTATAGGTACTACCGTATATATGAACATGGTGCCATCTAGAAGACATAAAAACCTACCTTGCTTATTTCATTCACAATAAATCCTTCTGAAGCTGTAATCTCTGGGATACCATCAAGGCCCATTCCTTGACAAGTTAGGCTGCCATACAAAGTTGGTTTTCCTATATAGCACAAAAGAAGAATGCCTCAAAAAATAGTAAGAATTTAACATTTTTCTCCTTGAAGACCCAATTCAAGCAACTATACAGTAGGATATTGGGTAATAAAAGAAAAACAGGTACTGGTGTTAAAAATGAGGCGAAGTGGAAAGAATACTTGCTTAAGTGAAGCTAATTTGGGAGAAATATACTCAAGGGCTAAAAACTAGAGACAAAGATTTTGAGATACAATGTACTATTTGTAGAGAAAGCTACCAATGTGATCTAAACTTAAGTTTTACTGGCTGTGAAATGGCATTCTTCCAGGATGAAAGGTGAAGATCAACATAAATGTATGTGTTTATCCACAGTATATACATATAATACATAGTAAAGAGTTAAGCTTCATTAATCTGGAAAATGTACTTAAGTAGAACACTGCTTTTGCAGTGATATGGGCTAAACAAGATATAATCCTACACAAACATATGTAGATGGTAGAATGAAGTTAAAAACTTTCTTTTCTAATTCCTTTCTGCACCATATATATAGATGTATACTAGAGGCCTGGTGCATGAAGTTTGTGCATGGGTAAGGTCCCTAGGCCTGGCTGGTGATCAGGGCCGATCGGGGTCTTCCAGCTGCCAACTGGGGCCTTCCTTCCCCCAGGGGCCTTCCCCCAGCTGCAGCCTTCCTTTATTCTGCACCACCCGCTGGTGGTCAGCACACGTCATAGCGAGCGGTCGAACTCCCGAGGGGACAATTTGCATATTAGCCTTGTATTATATAGGATATATATGTATATGTATATATACACTTCTATAACAGCCCATAATACCCTGTTTTACATTTCTGACCTCCTAGACTGTGAAGTCCTAGAGTTCAGAAAGTAGCAGGTTGCTATAAATTATTCAGCAAATAACTATTGGTACAAAACTAAAATTCTAGGAAAGTAAGAGGAAAGTAAAAACCATCCTGGATTCAGAGTGGGGGGCTTCCTAGAGAGGGTGAGTCTTTGAAAGAAAGATAGGACTAGGCAGGAGATAAGGGAAAGGAATCTCCAAGTCAGGGAGGGGGCATGTCAACAACAAAAGAAAGAACAAGGAGAAAGGAGTAATCAATTAATATACTAGTTTGGGAGAACCAAGATGGCGGCATAGGTTAACGCCGGAGTGTGCTGCCTTGAACAACTACTTCAAAAGTGAAACTAAAAAACGGAAAGGACATCACCCAGAACCACAGGAACGCTGGCTGAGTGGAAGTCCTACAACTAGGAGGAAAGAGAAATGCATACGGACACTCAGAGGAGGCGCAGTGCTGCAGTCAAATTCTGAGGTGCGGAGTGCGAGGAGCGGGCTGGCGGCGGAGGGCGCGGTAGGCGTTTTCAATCGGGAGGGAGTTTCAGACTCTGAGCTCCAGATCCCGGCGAGTCTTTAGGGACCAGACTCAAACGGGAGAAGCGGGACTGTCTGGCTTCGGTCAGAGCGAGTGCAGCTTTCTCTCCGAGCTTTGCAGCGGGTGCTGGGACTCAGAGAGGCAGAGCCCCTGGGGACAGGACTGAGAGCCGCCATAACTGCTCTCTCCAGCCCACCCTGTTGATCCTGTGCGACCCGCCCCGCCCAAGCCCTGCACAGAGGCATTTGCCGGATAGCCTCAGGCAAACGCCAGATTAGCACCTCCCTAGAGGACAGAAGTTCTCTCACTGCAGACACAGCTGATTCTCATAGCCACTTGGCCTGGAGGTCAAACCCTCCCTGGTATTAGCTACAACAATCAAGGTTTAACTATAAGACTGCGCACAAAGACCACTAGGGGGTGCACCAAGGAAGCATAACAAAATGCGGAGACAAAGAAACAGGACAAAATTGTCAATGGAAGATATAGAGTTCAGAACCACACTTTTAAGGTCTCTCAAGAACTGTTTAGAAGCCGCCGATAAACTTAATGAGATCTACAAGAAAACTAATGAGACCCTCGATGTTATATTGGGGAACCAACTAGAAATTAAGCATACACGGACTGAAATAACGAATATTATACAGACTCCCGACAGCAGACCAGAGGAGCGCAAGAATCAAGTCAATGATTTGAAATGCGAGGAAGCAAAAAACACCCAACTGGAAAAGCAAAATGAAAAAAGAAGCCAAAAATGTGAGGATAGTGTAAGGAGCCTCTGGGACAGCTTCAAGCGTACCAATATCAGAATTATAGGGGTGCCAGAAGATGAGAGAGAGCAAGATATTGAAAACCTATTTGAAGAAATAATGACAGAAAACTTCCCCCACCTGGTGAAAGAAATGCACTTACAGGTCCAAGAAGCTCGGAGAACCCCAAACAAAAGGAATCCAAAGAGGACCACACCAAGACACATCATAATTAAAATGCCAAGAGCAAAAGATAAAGAGAGAATCTTAAAAACAGCAAGAGAAAGAAACTCAGTTACCTACAAGGGAATACCCATACGACTGTCAGCGGATTTCTCAACAGAAACTTTGCAGGCCAGAAGGGAGTGGCAAGAAATATTCAAAGTGATGAATGCCAAGAACCTACAACCAAGATTACTCTATCCAGCAAAGCTATCATTCAGAATTGAAGGTCAGATAAAGAGCTTCACAGATAAGGAAAAGCTAAAGGAGTTCATCACCACCAAACCAGGATTATATGAAATGCTGAAAAGTATCCTTTAAGAAGAGGAAGAGGAAGAAAAAGGTAAAGATACAAATTATGAACAACAAATATGCATCTATCAACAAGTGAATCTAAGAATCAAGTGAAAAAATAATCTGATGAACAGAATGAACTGGTGATTATAATAGAATCAGGGACATAGAAAGGGAATGGACTGACCATTCTTGGGGGGGAAAGGGGTGTGGGAGATGCGGGAAGAGACTGGACAAAAATCGTGCACCTATGGATGAGGACAGTGGGTGGGGAGTGAGGGCGGAGGGTGGGGCGGGAACTGGGAGGAGGGGAGTTATGGGGGGAAAAAAGAGGAACAAATGTAATAATCTGAACAATAAAGATTTTATTAAAAAAAAAAAATATACTAGTTTGGTTACAACCGTCATGGAAAAGGTAGCTGAAGGATGTTAATAGAGGAACTCACAATCTAGGGTAGAATTTTGGACTAGAGAACATCTGGTGAAGAAGATTTTGGTAAGGAAGTGGCATGAAATGCTAGTTCAGAAGTATGCCGCAAAAATAGGATTGAGGAATTCTGTTTTATGTCCCATTCCATGAGTACTGTGCAAGGACTCTCGGCCAGGAGAAAGTAGGAAGCTTTCTTCGGGGCTAGCTTTCTCCTCCTCTAAAGGGAATGCGTACAGATTTAAGGATATTACCTGGGGGGTGACAGCTCAGCCAGGCCTCCCCTTCATCCTTCCTATGAAGAAAGACAAAGCCCCATTAGGCTCACTCAACACTGAAAAGGATGCCACTGATGCTAGGGGAAAAAGATAACATAATTTCCAGTTTGGCCATAGTACACAGGCATGGTCTAGTCCAGTGATGGCGAACCTATGACACGCGTGTCAGAGCTGACACACGAACTCATTTTTTTGGCTGATTTTTCTTTGTTAAATGGCATTTAAATATATAAAATAAATATCAAAAATATAAATCTTTGTTTTACTATGGTTGCAAATATCAAAAAATTTCTATATGTGACACGGCACCAGAGTTAAGTTAGGGTTTTTCAAAATGCTGACACGCCGAGCTCAAAAGGTTCGCCATCACTGATCTAGTCTAACACCCCATCCAGGCATAGATTATTCTAGGACAAACTTTGTTTACTTGTTGAAGAAATATTTGTGGATTAAGTGTCTAATGCATATAATGGAGTTTACTATTCATTAATAGCTGCATAGCTTTGAAACATAAAGAATATATTACACTTCGATCATTGGGGGCTTACTGTAAGCTAGGCCCTGTGCAAGGCACTTTGCATATAGCATTAGTAATCTTCACAATTTAACAAGATATCTTTTATTATCTCCATGTTAAAGATTAAAAATAACAACAACTGAAGCTCAGAGAGATGTGACCTGCCCAAGGTCACCTACCTATGAAGCAGGAACTGAAATCTGACTAGTATAGAAGGTCTGTGTTCTACCACCTTACAGACTTTTTTCATGTTTTAGAATGCACCTCCCCAATCATTCAAATCAATACAGTGGGGCCTTGACTTAGGAGTTTAATTTGTTCCGAGACGGAGCTCCTAACTCAAATTACTCATATGTCAAATCAAAAAGTGAACAAGGCACGTGATGCTGGGCTGATGTTGTGGCGTTCACTGTGTCGTTCGCTGTGCCAACTAGAGGTGGGGTATCTGAAGCTGGCTCGTAACCTGAATTTTAGCTCGCAACTCAAAGCAAAAAATCGGTCGAGACGGCTCTATCTCGAAAAACTCGTTAGTCGGGACACTCGTAAGTCAAGGCCCCACTGTATCTCACCTAGGGTACAGGGAAAGGGCAGAGGCTTTAGGTCGTGCACAATCCTGGGCAAGTTTCTTCCTCTGCTTCCGATCCTGCATTCTCTCATAGGCACCTCGCGGCCCTCAACAAATGCTAGTGTTCTTCCTTTATTATTTATCACACATTCTATGTTGCAGTAAGTAACGGGTTATTTTATTTTAGCCCACCTAGTAAGGTGTAAGTTTCTTAAATGAGGAATGTTATTCATCTTCACCTCTGTTTCAATGTGAAAAACCTTATTAGGAATCACAGTTGCCATTCATGGCACTGCAGTACTCATCCTGGTGCTAGAGAAATAAATATCTGTTAAAGAAATGAACGGTCTGCTGTGCATTCCCCATTAAACTGTCAGCTCGAGGGCAGGAGCCACCCCTTCAGCGTGGAGTACACGTCTGAACTGCACCTGAACAGCACCGCTCCGCGGTTCACGGAATACCACGGTCCAATAGGACAGACACACCCAGACAGTGTGGTGGGGGCGAGGGCTGGGACTTTCGCCAATAGCTGACGATCAACAGATACCTGGGCCTCCTGCCTCCCAGCTTCCTGTCTTTGTCCAACCCATTGATCCTCGTTCCGATGCTGGAATCTCACAGCGCTTATGTGTTCCCTTAGCCTCGGGATAGCTCTTCTGAGAATGAAAACCAATGACCATGTGGGTTCGAGACTTCTGTCTAGACCCAGTGCTCCCTCAACACCTGGCGAGGTAACGCCTCTGGATATCCTGGGTCGGGCCTGGGTCTCCACGAAAAGACCACAATCACTACCCGCCTCCTTTGTCCCGGTTCTAGGATTGCATTCACCTGAGGGCTTGGGCCCAGTCGCTCTGAATCCGCAAAGGCGCCGCCATCTAGACCACACCTCCACCAACCCGCCTCTTCCGCTCTCTCCCGGAAGTGGCTCCTCCGAAAGGGCTGTGGCGAGTGCGGGGGGGGCGGGATCCACACCGAGAGGCCACCAATGAAAATGCGCGGCGGGACCTTCCTCTCCGTCCTCTCCGTTTCCACGCGCGCGCGCGCGCTCCTCGCGGAGGCTGGCTCCCGGCAGGAGGCTCGGGAGCGTCCCCGGTGCGTGCCAAGCGGACGTGCGGGAGCGCGCGTTCAGGGCCTCTCGTCTGCCTTTTCGGTGAGCACCGCCCGCCGCGTCCTTGCTCGGTGAAGCGTGACGGGCACTGCGAGGGCGCAGGGACACCGCCTTTCTCTGCTTCGCCATTCTTCCCCTGCCTTCCCCATCCCGACCGGCTTCCCATTCCAGCTGCCGACCCCCTAGCCCGCCCTGATCCCTGAGCAGGGAGGGGTCTTCCTCTTTTTACTCCCGGGGAGACTGAAGCTGGGATGAGGTGGGGGAAAGAGCAGGGTAGCGCCTGCGGCGTCCCGGGGTAGCCCGAGCATTTGGCATCGTTACGTTAATGCTGCAGTAGTTCTGTGACTGACATGTTACCTTACGGAGGACACGGAAAAAGACTGCCGGGTAAAGCCTTGCCTGCATTCGAACCCGGATTTCTTGGCTTAGGGTTTAAGCACTTTTCTTTCCCCTGTGTTTGCTCTAAGGTTTGCTCCTTGCCTTTAAAGAGCTCACAGTGTGTAGTGAGAAGAGGAAACGTGCGCAGTAATAGGGACGATCATTGTGGAACTCTGGACGGGCCAGGCTCCTTTACCTGCGTTATCTCATTTAGTGTTTAACCATCCTGTGGGGTATATATTATCTCTGTTTTTCAAGAGAAATTACGAAGTGATTTGCTCAAAGTCACCCAATACATGAGTGAAAAAGCTAGTTTCCAACCCAAGTCTGTTTCAAAGCCCATTTTTTTCTTTTTTCTTTTTTAAATATATTTTATTGATTTTTTTACAGAGAGGAAGGGAGAGGGACAGAGAGAAACATTGATCAGCTGCTTCCTGCACACCCCCTAGTGGGGATGTGCCCAGCAACCAAGGTACATGCTCCGGGACCCTTCAGTCCGCAGGCCGACCCTCTATCCACTGAGCCAAACTGCTCAGGGCTCAAAGCCCATTTTCCCCTTCCTCAGGTTATCCGGCCCCGAAGCGAGTGAGTTTTACGTAGGGCTGTGGAGTTGCTTAAATCCTCTGGTCCCTTCCCCATTGCCCTCTAAGCGCCCTAACTTGGCTAACAGGCCTGGCTGTGATCAGATGCTTTCTCACCCTGCCGGTTTCATTTGCTTTGTTTTCTCCTCATACTCTGTTCTCCCGTCACACAGAACTTTCCCTTCTTCCCGTGTGTCAGATTCTCTTTCAACCCCACCCCGCTCCCGCTCTGCATGGGCAGGAGTCTTCTTCCCCTCCATCTCTGGTTAATTCCTGTTCATTCTCCAAGTGTCAGTTTACAGATCACTTCCTCTCTCTGTGTCTGGATTAGGTGTCACTCCCCTGTGGCCCGCAGAGAGCTGTCTGTACACAGTGTACAGTAAACTGCCTGTTGACTCGTCTGGACTGTAAATGCCGTGAAGGCAGGGACTGTGTCTCTGGTCACTCCTCTGTCCTCAGCTCTAGAATAGAGCCTGGAACATGCTAGGTGCTCAGTGATCATTTGTCGAATAAGCCAGAGAGACACAGGGAAGGCATTAAGCAGTTCTAGTTTCTTTATAGCCTGTCATGGTGAAATGTGTACAAAGGCTGAGATAATTTCTCGCCAAGTCTTTCTAAGTTCTCTCTGTATGCTACCTCCTACTCGGTGTTCTGCAGCAGATGATCTTGGGAAGAAGTTTGGGCGAATACACCTCACATTACTAAGTACTCTCAGGTTACAGACTCCTCTCTTGCCCTGGCCACTGCATGCTGCATGTTACAGCCACACAACTCTCCATTCCTCCCGTTTGTCAAACCCTACACATTCTTGGGTATTAAACTTTGTTCTTCTCCAGCCATAGGATAAGGCCAATGTAAGAAAAGAAGAGATACTTTTGGGGTGAATCAGAGATAGCGTCTCCAGAAAGGTGACATTTTACCTAATTCAAATTCCATTAGCAGACTCCATTCCAGCTTATTGTTGTTCTAAGCATTCTCACATACTTTATCTCATTCCATTTAGTTCAAACCATTTTGTAGGCCTGCTCTCTGCCAGGCCTACTGCTGAGGGCACCAAGTTGGATCAGGCCCATTATCTGTCCTCAAGTAGCGTAGTCTCCAGAGAGAGACATATGCATAAATAGGCTATAACAGTGCAGTGGTCAGTGTTATTTATAACAGGAATCCCATATATAATCCCGTTCCTCCTCTAACCTTGCCTCCATTGATGTCTAGAGATTCCCAAAGATGTCAACTCAAGGACATACTTGGGCCCGTCAGGTGAAGAAAGAGGGTGAGGAAGAGGACCCCCTGGACCTGCTGATCTCCCGCTCTGGCTGTGCTGCTTCCCACTATGCAGTGCAGGAGTGCATGGCCCAGCACCAGGACTGGCGACAGTGCCAGCCACAGGTGCAGGCCTTCAAGGACTGCATGAGTGAACAGCAGGCAAGACGGCGAGAGGAGCTGCAGAGGAGGAAGGAGCAAGACAGTACCCACAGCTGAGCCCCCAAACCATCTATCCCCAGAGCATGGCCTGCAGAAACTAGCACCCAGACAAATCCTAAACAGTGGAAGTGTGGGCCAAAAGGTATAAAACTCCGGGATAGTCTTTGGGATTGGGGTTGAGAGCCAGGCAGCCATGGGCTTGGACATGACTGTCATAAAGAAAGAGCTGTCATATTTTATTTGTTTAAAAATCTTTATTGTTGAAAGTATTACACATGTCTTCCTTTTATCCCCCATTGATCCCTTCTACCCTACTTCTCCCCCCACCCCCCCGCCAACCTTCACCGCACCATTGTCCATAAATTATGCATATAAATTCTTTGGTTAATATCTTCCCTCCTTCCTCCCCCCATAGCTGTCTTATTTTTATGGTGAGACCCACACATCCTCACTCATCTTGTTCCACGAATATTAAATATTGACCAATATTTGTGATGTAAAACAAAGAGTGAGGTTTAGGCATGTTCTACCCCACATCTTGGGTCAATGTGCCAAGTACTGAGCTAATTACATGGACTTTGAATGTTAGAAGTAAATTCACAATCTAAAGGTAAATTGGTTACCTAATATGTCTTCACCTATTTAGTCATTGGTTCAACAATAGCCAGTTTTCCTCAGACCTCACATGCCAGGCACTGTTGGAAACTGATGGGACAAATAATATGATCTTTGCCTTCATGTCTAGTTTGAGAGACAAATTAAACAACACTGGAACAACTAAATAATTCCTGCAATGATATAAGTGACTTTATCTTTAATAAGTTGTTCTGGATGTTTCGTTTGATCTAATAGAAGGGAGAAAGCAAATGGGAAAAAAACATTGAGTGACTCTCATATGCTAAAGTCTATTGAATTAACAGATGTAGAGTCTGACCTCAACACACTCCCAACCAAACAAACACACAATGTTGGCTTGACGTTTAAAAAGTACATTTAGCCGAAACCGGTTTGGCTCAGTGGATAGAGCGTCGGCCTGCGGACTGAAAGGTCCCAGGTTCGATTCCGGTCAAGGGCATGTACCTGGGTTGCGGGCACATCCCCACTGGGGGATGTGCAGGAGGCAGCTGATCAAAGTATCTCTCTCATCGATGTTTCTGACTCTCTGTCCCTCTCCCTTCCTCTCTGTAAAAAATCAATAAAATAAAAATAAATAAATAAATAAATAAATAAATAAAAAGTACATTTAACATAAAACACAGATTTTTCCGCTTTTGAAAAATAGAGAAGCTGTCAACATGGAGCTTATATTCCTACTTGACAACAATTTGCTGGAGCTAAATATGGTTTCTCTTAGGTGGTTGCATTCTCTGGCTCATGAATTGCCACCACTTCTCATTTTGTTTCCATGGAATTATATTACCCATTCTGTTACTTTCTGCCTATCCCTGTAAGGCACTGACTGTCCTGTGCAAAGAGACGTATGCTGTCATCATCGTCAGTAATATTTCTTGTGTGTGTGTATCACATATCATATTTTATTTTATATCTATATAAATTAGAAGTACAAATCTGAAGTACAGTAGCACCTAACACTACGTTTGTGTGTTGGTATTTGGGGAGGAGAAAAAGAGAAAAGAGGGGAGAAGATAGGAATACCAGTTTAAAGAACAATAAAATCCAATTTCAGCCTTCAAGCAGAAGGGCTGACTGGATATATATATATATATATATGTAGAGAGAGAGAGAGAGAGATGAATCTGTGTTAAGTGCTGTGGGTCATCAGAAAGAGTACTGGGGTACTGGGGACGAGTTTTCAGCAAGAACCTCAAAAAGAGAAGGGATTTAGTTGAGTTGAACCTTTAAAGATAAAGTAGGTATTACCTATTTGTAACATATATAACAGGAAGGATTACCATCTGTAGCAAATAAAAAGTATCTAGAATTCAATAAGAAAAAGCAAACAGCCCTAGCCAGCTTGGCTCAGTGGATAGAGCGTCGGCCTGCGGACTGAAGGGTCCCAGGTTCGATTCCGGCCAAGGGCACATGCCTGTTTGCGGGCTCGATCCCCAGTAGGGGACATGCAGGAGGTAACTGATCAATGATTCTCATCATTGATGTTTCTTTTCTATCTATCCTCCCTTCCTCTCTGAAATCAAGAAAGAAATATAATGAAAAAGCAAACAGCCCAGTTGAAAAGTGAACAAAGTTAAATATACCTCCACAGCCCAGCTAGTGTTGCTCAGTGATTGAGCACTGACCCATGAACTAGAAGATTGCCAGTTCAATTCAGGCCAGGGCACATGCCTGGGTTGTGAGGGCATGCAGAAGGCAGTCAATTGATGTTTTTCTTTCATCAATATTTCTATCTCCCTCTTCCTCTCTAAAATCAATAAAAAAATTTAAAAATTAAAAACCAATAAATATACCCACACAATAAGAAAATGTAAATATATTCTGCATCACTGATAGTAAGTCAAATGCAGATTTGAAAAAGTTGTATTATAGATCCTCTTGGCAAAAATCGAAGTATTTATAATGCTTCTAGCAGAGAGAATGGGTGAAAGGACCCCAAACCAGCTATGTGGAGGTAGCAAGTTTTGGAGGGTTACAGCTATAACAGAGCTAATGCTAGATGGGTAACAATATATTTAGGCAAAGGGTGCTTAAACCTTTTTCCTCAAGTAAATGAAGATAAATCCTATTTAATAGGCATACTAAAAGAATTAAATGAGATAAGTAATAATAAAAATTGTTAGCATTTATTGAACTACTAGAGGCCCAGTGCACAAAACTCGTGCAAGGAGGGGGGGGAGGGTCCCCTCAACCTAGCCTGCACCCTCTCCAATCTGGGACCCCTTGGGGGATGTCCGACTGCCAGTTTAGGCCCAATCCCTGGGACATCCCTCTCACAATCCTGGACCGCTGGCTACTAACCGCTCCCCTGCCTGGTTGCCCGTCACTAACCCACCTACCAGCTGGGTTTCCCCACACAGCCTGCTGCTCGGTCGTTTGGTCGCCCCTCACTAACCCCTCCTCCAGCCTGGTCACCTCATGCAGCCTGTTCAGTCAGTTCGGTTGCGATAGTCGTAGGCTTTTATATAGATAAACTAATATTTATGGAGCATTTAACCCAGGCTGTCTGGTTCCAGAGTCTGTGCTCTCATTCCCTGTGATATGCTTTCAAATCCCACTATGCCACTTACTAGCTGGGCAATTTGGGGCAAATTACCTAACATCTCAGGCTCTGTTTTTTCTTCTAGAAAAATATAGTTATAATGCCTTTCGCATAGGCCTCACAACTAATAAATGTAGTCCTTCCTCATAGGGTTGTAGAAAGAATGAGTTAATATTGGTACAGTAGGTCTTTGAATAAAGTCATTTCTTTCAATGTCATTTTGTTATAATGATGAGAAATGGTAGGAATTTAACTGTCTACATCAATTAACCTATTATATAGTAAACTTCGTTTCATTATACATCGTTTTGCTTAAAGTCGCAAAACCTATTGATATTAATTAAGTAAGGACTTAAGAGCTAAGAAACAGTGTCTGCTGAGGGGGGCCGGGGGGGGGGGGGGTAAGGGCATGTGCGGGGGTAGGGGAGGCCAGGGGAAGGTCAATGGGGAAAAAAGGAGACATATGTACTACTATTTGTAATACTTTAAACAAGAAAATAAAATTTAATAAAAGAAAGAGCCCTGGCCGGTTTGGCTCAGTGGATAGAGTGTTGGCCTGCGGACTGAAGGGTCCCAGGTTCGATTCCAGTCAAGGGCATGTGCCTTGGTTGCGGGCATATCCCCAGTGGGAGGTGCGCAGGAGGCAGCTCATCAATGTTTCTCTCCCATCGATGTTTCTCTCCCATCGATGTTTCTAACTCTCTATCCCTCTCCCTTCCTCTCTGTAAAAAATCAATAAAATACATTAAAAATATATGAAAGAAAGAAAGAAAGAAAGAAAGTAAAGAAAGAAAGCGGAAGGGAGGGAGGAAGGGAAAGAGAGAGAAAGAGTGTCTGGTACCTAGTAAGTAACCACTAAATGTTAGCTATTATTGTCATTTTTCTTGTGTGCTAGTCACTATCCTGAGTTACAGTATCTCATTTAATCCCTCTTAACACTCCATTAACTCACCTTTACAGAGGAGGAAATACAGGTCAGATTGAGGATCAGTCTCCAAGTGTGTCTTGTTCTAGAGCCTATGCTGTTTTCTGCTCTGCTCTTTCACAAGCATCTGGTGCCTAGTGTGATGCTTAACACAGTAAGTAACCACATTTACTATGTAAACAGTACTGTACTTTTTTTTTAGTGCTTTACAAAAGGAGATTAACCAGTGCAGATGCCCAGTGCTATAGATTGGCATGGTGTTTTTGTGGGGTCTTTTTTTGGTCTCAGTTCTACAGCCCACAGCTATGGAGCTAGAGTTTAAGGTGGTCCATGCATGTCCCTGTACAATCCACACCTACCCCTGCAGAGAGGCTTGGTGTCTTGGGATGAATAGAGACCTCTTAGCTGGCTGTCCCCCTGGGGTAGGCCTAGGACAGACTCATGATTTGGCTCTTCCCTGCAAGGTCCTTGGCTGGGGACTTGGCCTGTGTTCAGTGGAAAGGTGCCCTGTACTGTGTTTTACTAGACGAGTAATAAGGTATTCCTCGCACTTTCACTCCCTCAGGTATAGTTGCCAAACTTTTCTTTCTTCAGAGCCTGATTATTTTGTCTAAATGGTGAGCTGATTCCCTAAACCTGAAATTTCTGAGAATGAAAGTTATTCCATGGGGGTTATAAGAACTAAAAAATGAATCATTTTAGGTTTTCCACGGAGATCAGACATTTGGAGACAAAAACGGCACAAAGAGATCAAAGTACTACATGTAAAAAAAGCATGAGACACATTGGCCACCCCCATCTGCAGTGCCTTTGCAGCAGGTCTAGTTTTAGACCTGCACTTTCCTTCCTTTAAGTACTTTACATTCTACAAACAGTGGGAACCAGGGATCTCAGCATTGCTGTGGTGTCTGAATGGCCAAAATATCCAGATTTCATTTCTTTCTCTGCAACTAAAACTCCCTTTCAGAATCCACAGTGGGCAATTTCCAGCTCTGTTGGGGGAAATAAGGCATCCTCAGCCAGAGGAAAGGGACTAACAAAGCTGAGGAACCTACTGGCCATAACTAGTAAAACTCCCCATTTGACCCCATCCTTCTTAAAAATTACCGATCTACAAAAAAATCCATTTCTAACCATCTCAATGTGTACTGAACCAGGAATTGAATGACCTAGGTCAGTGATGGCGAACCTATGACACGCGTGAACTCATTTTTTTGGTTGATTTTTCTTTGTTAAATGGCATTTAAATATATAAAATAAATATCAAAAATATAAATCTTTGTTTTACTATGGTTGCAAATATCAAAAAATTTCTATATGTGACACGGCACCAGAGTTAAGTTAGAGTTTTTCAAAATGCTGACACGCCGAGCTCAAAAGGTTCGTCATCACTGACCTAGGGCTGTCCCTGGCTGTCACTGGTTAACTGGGTGACCTTGGAAAAGTCAGTTAACTCATCTGTAAAATGAAGACCAAAACAGATTATCCCAAAGGTTATGTATTGATAGAGCCAAAACTAAAACCCAGCTATTCTGATTTCCTAATCCATTGACCTTTCTCTTCCTTCCTGCCTAATACTAGGCATAGTTTAATCCTGACTGAAGTATTCAAAACAGAAGTATGCTGAAGGAGTGAACTATTGATACATGCAACAACACAGATAAAACATTAGGGTAAATTAATGTAGAAAGACACAAAAGGCTACATACTGGGTGATATTTAAATAGTACTAGTTAGACCAAACCAATCTATGGCAATAGAAATGAGATTAATGGTTGCTTCTGGGGGAAAAAAAAAAGGTTTAAAGGAACACACCAGCCACAATATTCTTTATCTTGATAGAAGTATAGTTTTCATGGGTGGCTGCAATTTTAAGACTGATCAAATATACATTTAAAATCTGTGTTTCACTATATATAAGTTATATCTTAATGGGGAAAAAAATCTTTCAAAAAAGCATGCTGAAGAAGTTTAGAAGGGAAGGTAATCTAACATTTACTGATCTCAAACTCCTAAAAGGGAATTATATACATTATCTCAAACTCCTAAAAGGGAATTATCTCCATCTACAGATTAGAAAACTGGTTTAATGAGATGAAAATAACTCAACTGAGGCCTCAAAACTAATAAATTAGAAACTTTGGAATAGCCCAGGTTTGTCTACCTCTTTATATTAGGTTGCCTCAGGGAGGGAGACTTCATCCTAGAGGCAAGAGACATACACCCCATTTGATTTCATTGCCCTTTGATCTTGGGAAAGTCCATTTCCCTCTGGCCTCAGTCTAGAGCAGGGATAGGGAACTTTTATTCTGCCAAGGGCCATTTAGGTATTTAAGACATCATTCTTGGGCCATACAAAATTATCAACTTAGCCTGGCCAGCATGGCTCAGTGATTGAGCATCGACCTATGAACCAGGAGTTCATGGTTCATTTCCCAGTCAGGGCATATGCCCCAGGTTGTGGGCTCAATCCTCAGTGTGGGGCGTGTAGGAGGCAGCCAATCAATGATTCTCTCTCATCACTGATGTTTCTATCTCTCCCTCTCTAAAATCAATAAAAACATATATTTTTTAAAAAGCGGTGGTACATTTACACAGTGAAATACTACTTGGCCATAAAAAGAAAGGAAACCTAACCTTTTGCAACAGCATGATGGACCTGTAGAGTATTATGCTAAGTGAAATAAGCCAGTCAGAGAAAGATAGATATCATGATTTCACTTAAATGTGGAATCTAATGAATAAAATAAACAAAATAGAAACAAACTCATAGATACACTAACAGCTGTCAGAGGGGAAGGGAGTTGGGGGTCTGGGTGAAATAGTTGAAGGGATTAAGAAGAAGAAAAAACATGCAAAAAAACTCATAGACACAACAGTATGGTGATTACCAGAGGGAAAGGGGGGGTGGGAACAGGTAAAGAGGGTAAAGAGGATAAATGATGATGGAGGGAGACTTTTTGGGTGGTGAACATACAGTATAATATACAGATGATGTATTATAGAATCGTACACTTGAAACAATGTCAACCCGATATATTCAATGAATTTTTTTAAATGCTAAGAATGCTCTGAGTTCCCACAGACTTATAGGACTATCTCAGAGAAGCAGTGGGATACAGGAGAGAGGGGTCTGCCACTATTAACTGTGTGACCCTAGGAAGTCACTTCATCTCTCTAAACCTCAGTTTTTCCATCTATAAAACTGAGATACCACCATCAACCTCAAGGATAATCTGTATATAGTACATAGCACTTACGAAAGCTCAACAAATGTGAGATACAGTGGGGCCTTGACTTACGAGTTTAATTTGTTAC
This sequence comes from Myotis myotis, assembly GCF_014108235.1. Taxonomy (NCBI): domain Eukaryota; kingdom Metazoa; phylum Chordata; class Mammalia; order Chiroptera; family Vespertilionidae; genus Myotis; species Myotis myotis. Next base: position 39,391,909 of record NW_023416314.1, read on the forward strand.
GAGACCGAGCTCGTTAGGGAGCTCGTTAACTCAAATTACTCTCTTAACTCAATGCAAAAAATCTGCCGAGAGACAGCTGGTATCTCAAAAAACTCGTTAGTCGAGACACTCCTAAGTCAAGGCCCCACTGTATACTCACACTCACACACACAGATACCCATCCACATACACACTCATATACACCCTAAAAAACTGGTATAAGTTTTAGAGCTAATATAGTACCTAGCACAGAGTCTAACTGAATAAATGATTATTTATCTTCTGTAGCTGTTATCTACAGAAGAATGAATGCATTGATACTCAGAATAGAAAAACACTGGGGTCCCGTAGCATCAGCATCACCTTGTAAGAAATGCAAATTCTAGGCCCTCACTCAAATTACTAAATCAGAAAATCTGGAGGTAGAGTCTAGCAATTTGTGTTTTAAAAAGCCCTTCAGGTCATCCTCATGCATACTTAAGTTTTAGTACCAATGACTTAGATCAAGGTTTGATTGTTTTTATAAAGGGCCACATAAATGTTTTAGCTTTATAGTTTGTTACAACTACTCAGCTCTGCCATTGAAGTGTGAAAGCAGCCATAAATGATATATAAATGAATGAGCATGGCTCTGTTTCAATAAACCTTTATTACAAAAACAGGCAATGAGGTTTGGGAACTAGATAGAGGTGGTGCTTGCACAACATTGTGAATGTAATTATTCACTTTAAAATGGTTAGCTTTGTGGTATGTGAATTTCACCTCAATAAATTACTTTAAACAAAACACACCCATCAGCAGCAAATTTTTATTAGATGGAAGATACCTAGGGTTGGCTCAAGGAAAGTGGTGACAATTGGCAAGCACTCCTCCACAGAGGACAGGACGCATTCCTGGCTGTGGGGTTGGATACTTACACCTAAGGGTCAGGGTCACCTGCTTAACTTTGACCACTCAGAACGCTCTTCCTCTGGGCACTCAATATCACCAGTGCTGGCAAGAAAGAGCCTGCAATGAGCTAGTTCAACTTGGCTATCAGTTCTTCCAGTTCTGGCCGAGCTTTGAACCTTCCCTTGAAGTCTTCTTCAGTGTGCTGGGGAGAAGAAAAATAAGTGGGAATTACTGCAGAACTTTCAATTACTCAAATACGCACAGCATCAAAAAAGGATCCACCTACCACCTCTGTAGAGAATGCATCACAATTCAACTAGCTTTATTGAGGATCTATTATGTACCAGACTTGTATTAGGTACCATGGATTCTAAGCTGAATTGGATTTCCTCCCTGCCTTAAATGAACATATGGTTTGGTGACAGAAGACAGATTTATAAAGAACTAATGTCAAAACTCTATACGTATCACAATAAAAGCACTTAAAAAAAGAGAGAATGCCAAAATTCCCCATTAACAATAGGAAATAACAGATGCAGGACTGGATTATTTCAAATCAGCATGACCAGCACATTTTCTCCCTATATACAGATCTATAGTAATAAGCAAAGGTTTAACAAGCATGGACTCAGAACAAGGGAGCTGCATGAAGCAAATGGCATCAGTCTAAGACGACCCGATGTATTTGTGTCATAATACGGATCGTCTTGGCAACAAGACCCAAATATTCAGTATTGAGGCTAAAGTTCCTAAGGTATTCCAAGTTCTCCATGGCAAACTTCATTCTGACTGGTATTCTTCACTGAATATATTCAGTCAGTATAGTTAAGTTTCAAATATCCACGAACTTTTTCTATAAAATACATTTCCCCATTTGTGTTCTGATTACTTATACTGTATGTGACCTTAAATGATGCTCTTTCTGCTATACAACTGCCTAAGGGGGAGAATTTTGAGGTGTGATGGGTTCACGCCTAACATCAGGATGCTGTGATGGATTTCAGCTTGTGGTCCATAAGGCATCATCCCTGAAGAGCCAGAATAATGATCACAGTAGTACCAGCCTGCACACTTTTCCTGATTATTATCTGGGCTAAATTATCCACATTTCTTTATTGTTTCCAAAACCACGTAGTCTAGATATTTTGAGCACAGGTGGGCCACCAGGGAACTCTTCTCAAACTAGCACCTACCTCCTTCACTGACAATTTGACTCCTTCAGGAAGATTGCTTCGGATTATTTCCAAGAAAATCTCTGCAAATGTAGCACTCAAACCACTTATCTGCAAAAGAAAAGATGCTCTAAGAGAGAGGCTGAGTCCTAAACGGTGGTTAGAGTGTCGACCTGTGGACTGAAGGGTCTCGGGTTTGATTCCAGTCAAGGGCACATACTGTGGTGGCAGGTTCGATCCCTGGCAATAGTCAGGGTGCATGTGGGAGGCAACCAGTTGATGTACCTCTCTCTCTCTGTTTCTCCCCCTCCCTTCCATTCTCTCTAAAAAATATCAATGGAGAAAACATCCTCGGGTGAGGATTAACAAAAAGAGAAAAAGAGGTGCCGAAAGCTAGGCGAGTGGGAGACATGGCATGGGCTCAACTGTCAGTTCCAGCAGAGCTAAGCGGCCGCCTTGGGTGAAGGATTATCAGCCAGAGCTGGTTTCAGAGCCCATCTCTACAGGATTTCTCTGCCAGGGTGTCTGCTTGCTGAGAAGGTCATGTCCAATATCTGCTCCTGTAGGCAATGGATGGCATAGCTGGACCAAAGAAATGAACAAATCCAGGATGACTTTGAGTCAATTCAAGTTAACCCATACAGACCAGGACCTGACTGGTGTCAGACCCTGTGCTAAGAATTCAGAGGTGAATCAGAAATGTGGTAGAAGGGGGCTTCAGAAACCCACTAGAGAAGTACCGACCTAAATTAATCAGGGGAGGTCAAAGAAAGCTTCTGGATGGAGTCTCGAAGAAAAACAGGAGTAAACTAGAGAATTCAACAGTAGTGGGAGTTTTCAAGGCAGAGGAAGTAATATTCAGTAAAATGTGGGGGCACAGCACATTACTAGGGAATTAAAATTAGTTCCATGTGTAGCTGGAATAGAGTATAAAGAAAAGCAAGAGAATAATGAAGGCAGTTAGATGCTGACCTAAAGAGTTCAAATTTGATCCTACAGCCTTCAGTGGCAAGTCAGATCTGTCATAAGATATATCTCAAATAATTTATTTCTTATAATATTTAAAGAAACAAAGATTTTAAGTACTTTAATTATTTTAAAAATTAACATAGATTTAAGGTGTTACTGCCTTAACATTCATTACCTTGCTGACATGTTTCTTGAGTGGATAAAAAAGAAGTGATATCCATTGGAATATTATTTGGCAATACTGGTAAAAAGGAAGGAAGTAATAATACATGCTACAACATGGATGAACCTTGAAAACAGTAAGTGAAAGAAATTGGATATAACTCTATTTAAATGAAATATCCAGAAGAGGTAAAACCATAAAGGCAGAAAGTAGATTAGTGGTTGCTAGGAGTCAGGGGAATGGGGAAGAGGAATGACTATTAATGGGTTCAGAGTTTCTTTTGGGGTTGATGAAAATGTTCTAATATTGACTGTGGTGATGGTTGCATAATTCTGAATATATTAAAACCCACTTAATTGTACATTTTAAGTGAGTAAATTGTATTGCATGGGAATAAAAGTCAATAAAGATGTAAAAAAATGGGGGTAATGTTAACTGTGAATTTTTAATAATAGCTCTGGGCACTTTCATGATAGTGTGGTTGTCACCCATCTGTCTCTGCAATAAAATGACAGAGAACCACTGCTAGAGCTAAAGGGAAGCAACTGAGGGGTTTTAAGCAGGAAAATGACATGTGAAAGTAAAGCAAAGTTGATGAATCTAAAAGATTTTTGGGGGTAGAAGCTTTAGAATTTGGTGAATGAATGGATACTAGAGAGCAAAGAAGGATCAAGCATTAGGCTCAATGGTGAAGAAGATTCTAGAGACAGAGGAACAGTTCCTCTACAATTAGTTTATTAGCATTGAGTGCAGGGCACCTGTGGAACATCCCCATGGAGAAGTCCAGTAGACAAATGGATATCAGATTTGAAGCTTAACCTAGAGATCAAGACTGGAGATCTAGGCATTGTCGATATATAATGACGGTTACTAAGGTCAGGCGAATGAATGAGATTGCATAGAGGAAAGGGATTACATAAGGAGAGATGGAGGGATCAAGAACTGAAACCTGCAGAACATCATCATTCAAGGGGCAGGCTAGAGGAAGAGACGGGCTTGGTAGAAGGAGGAAAAATGTACAGAGAAGAACCAGGAGAGGCAAATACATTTCAAGTTTCTCCCAGAATACTTACCTGAACTACTCGCTCATGGGTGGTAAGAATTGCGTCCACAAACATTTTACTGCCCTGCTCCGGTAGCTGCAACACCTCCATGGTTTTGGTGGGCATCGCATAACTGGGGGAAGAAAGAGTCAGCTATGGCGAGGGTTCCCTTAAGCCAGCAGCACCACTCAGTCAGGGTAGTCCCTGAGTACAGCCACTAGCGCATGCAGAGCTCCTGGAATCCAGGGCTGTTATCTGCAGCCGGGGCAAAGTAATCAGATCCTCTTAAGCCTCCTCCAGAAGTCTCTAAACTTCCTGAAGCAACAGATGATGTCGAATACTTTTCTGCATCTCCAATCTTGCCTAATATAACACTGAATAATACCTGGTGCTTAATAAGTAATTGCTGCTATTAGAGAATAGCCAATTCTAAAAGAATCACTAGGTATGCTTTGGAGGATAACTTTGGGTATTTCCCCTCTTCTGGAAAAATGAGGCCTGAAACCCACTTGTTTTAGAGCAGGATTTCTCAACCTTAGCACTATTGACATCTTTGACCAGATAATTCATTGTTGTGGGGGGCTGGCCTACATATCCCTAAGCTCTCCCTACTAGATGCCAGTAGTACCCCCCAAGTGGTAACAATCAAAATTATCTCCAGACATTGTTAAATGTCCCCTAGTTGAGAACCACTGTAGAGTCTGTGCTTGCTATAATCACCTTCAGCAGATCTACATGCTACAGTGGAAAGAGTACTGGACTCGGGGTCAAATGTTGGCCCTGCCACTTATTAGCAATATTTACTAAGGCGAGTCACTCCCCCCTCTGAGAAGAGGATTACAATCTAGTAGGCCTATAGCAATAGATTTTGTGAGGATTAGGTCTGATAGGACTGATGGCTAAACAGAAATATGGTTCATCAAACTAAAGATAAATGGAATAATAACAGTAGAATTTCTGAATTTTCATGCCACAGAAAGCTTCATTAATTAAAAGCAGGGGGGCATGGTCCTCTACAGATGGACTGCTACAAAAGGAAGTTTGGTGTAATGGAAAATTGATTAGAGACATGGCAGTCAGTCCTAGATTTAAATGTTGGCTCTCCTACTTATTACCTATTTGACCTTGGACAAATTAATTCAGCTTTCTGAGTCTCAGATTCTTCAGCTCTAAGATGAGGATAATAATAACTAGTTATAGGGTTGTTGCAATGGTTAAATGATTAAACTAGTTATTATTTGCCTGATTTACTGTGCCTACAAATGCCAGTTCCCTTGCTCTATAAACAGTGAGTAAATGCTAGGTATTGCAAATTCTTCCCGGCAGTCTCCCTAAATAACATCCCCTCCCACGTTTCTGATCTCCTCTTCCAATTCAAATTTGATAGTACCCATATATGAAATAAAATGACACATTCATAGGGTTGTTATGGAAGATCAAGTAAAATAACCATGTAAAAGCTTTCAGGAATGTAAAACATGCTATTTTTCCTTTTTGACATTCTGCAGATAAGACTAAAGGGAGTTGTCCATTCCTGCTACTGAGCATACATTTTATCCTTCAACACTTATTTTACTAAGATTTCATTGATTTGTTTACTTATTCATCCATTCATTTAATAAACACTTACCGAGAGCCTCCTCTGTCCTAGGCACTCTGGTGGGCATTATGTAGCTTGTGCTTAAAAGGAGTTCACTAGGAGTGTTTTGTACAGACAGGTAAGTAGATGAACATCTTCACCACAGTAAGACAGAGACAAGAACAGGGATGTACCAAATATTATAGAGACAAGAGGAAGAGAAGTGGGGATCAGGGAAGGCTTCATAGATGAAGCAGTATCAAGATGTAAAGAATGAACAGAGTTGTTTGCCCCCAAAAGTGCAGCAGTTATCTAAAGGCAAGGAGACATGAGAGGCTCTCAAAGAGAACCAACAGAAAAGCCAGACATAGTTTGATAAGGAACTACTGGGAACTCTGGTCATTAAAGTAGAATAGGCCTTTGAGTAGTAAGAGTATAATTTTCCATTCGTTTCTATACTTTTCAGATTTTCTATAATAAACATTGCTTGAATAATCACGTAGTAAAAACAGAAGGGAAGAAATGAAATAACAATTTCAAGAGTCAACTTATCAAGATAAAATAATGTTACCTTTTGGGAATACTGCCTAAGACAGGGCAGAAGGGAGCCGGCTGGGGTGCTAGGGAACTTAGAATCTGTGGACTCTACTACATATAAGATATACCTCCATTTTAAACAATGTAAGTGGACTTAAACAAAAAAGAAAGAGTAGCCTTTAAGAGAGTGGTACTGGGTGATGCTGTTCCTCTCCAAAGAGCACAGGGGCTAGGATCAGCTTTAGACTTGGAAGCTGCTCCCAGATGAGTCATATTTCCATCTCTCCAGGCAACTGCTCAGCAAGGGAGGACCTGCATGTAAGTTAAGGGACCTGCATGTAAGGCCCCTTCCTCTCCTCTTCTAGGTTAGTTGCAGCTATAGCAAAGCAGACCATTTATAGAACAAAAGCCAGCACACTGCTCCTTTGCCCAATTCCCCCTCAAGGTCAAAGCACTACCCCACACTCCCAGAGGAAAATGGATCATGATGAAATGAAAGTCAAAAGAAAAAATTATTTCATCTCTGAAAAGCTGGGCAGTGAGAATGCGTAACCATACAGAGGTCTAAAAACCTCAATCAATGCAGAGAAGAGAGTTGCTGAAAATAAATATCTCTTTATGCTCTGTGCTATTTGGAGCAAAGAGTCAGGAAGAGGCAAAAAAAAAAAAAAAAGAAAAAAAAAGGCACATCATTCATTTTGCTGTTCTAGGAATCATGCCCATGCCTATTGGAACTCAGTCCAAATCAACGAATATTTATTCATTGCCTACTATGTGTCAGGTATTAGGCAAGGTCTTAGGATTATTAGACAGACAGCTGATGGAGACAGAAACAATCCTTGCCTTAGGGGTCTTAGAGTCTAATAAGGAAGACTAATAAAAGTCAAGTAATTACAAGGATAAGAAATGACTGCTATGAAAGGGAAGTTAAGTAACCTTCACTTCTACTAAAGACATAATATAGAAACTAATTTAAGAGTTTCTTTAAAGAAGTGACATTCAAGATGAAACCTAAGGAAAAAGCAGGAGTTAGGTGAAGGGGAAAGAGTATTATAAGCTCTGGAGAGCATATGCAAAAGTCCTTGGTGGGAAGGGGCAAAAACAAAGCTAGTGAAATTGGAGGGGAAGGGAGAAGGAAGTATGAGTCAAAGCAAGAGAGGCAAGCCCCGACACCCTGGGCACTTGGTATAAAGCCATGTGAGGACCTTTAATTTGATCCTAAAGGAATGGGAAACCATGGAAGGAATTTACGTATGGGAGTAACATGACCTTACTTCCATTCGAGAAGCATCGCAATGAAAGCTGTGTGGAGTACTAGTTAGGAGGAATTGAGAATTTGGAGAGAAAAAAAAAATGGGTTCAAATCCAGATCTTGCCATTTATTAGGTATGCTAGAAGCCCGCTGCATGAAGAGATTTGTGCAATAGGCCTTCCCTTTCCTTGGCTGCCGGCACCGGTTTTCCTCCAGCACCCGGGACCCAGGCCTTCGCTGCTCAGGTCCGGAGCCTTTAGTCTTCACTGCTCTGGCCAGAGCCTTCAGTCTTTGCTCCGCTGCTTCATGCCTATGTATGCAAATTAACCGCCATCTTTGTTGGGTTAATTTGCATACTCTCCTGATTGGCTGGTGAGCGTAGTGGAGGGATGGTCAGTTTACATGTTTGTCTATTATTAAGTAAGATGGCTATAGGCAGGCTTTAATAATTAATTATCCCATCTAATGAAAGAGTAATATGCAAATTGACCATCACTTCAACACACAAGATGGCCGCCCCCATGTGGACACAAGATGGCTAGCAGGGGAGGGCAGTTGTGGGTGATCAGGCCAGCAGGGGAGGGCAATTGGGAGGGACCAGGCCTAAAAGGGAGGGCAGTTGGGGGCAATCAGGCCTGCAGGGGAGGACAGTTCGGGGGGACCCAGGTCTGCAGAGGAGGGCAGTTGGGCCGAACAGGCCTGCAAGGGAGGGCAATTGGGGGGAACCAGGCCTGCAGGGGAGGGCAGTTAGGGGCAACCAGGCCAGCAGGGGAGGGCAGTTAGGGGCAAGTGGCCTGGCAGGGGAGGGCATTAGGGGCGACCGGGCTGGCAAGAGAGGGAAGTTAGGGGTGACCGGGCCAGCAGGAGAGGGAAGTTGGGGGTGACCAGGACTGCAGGGGAGGGCAGTTAGGGGCGACTAGGCTGGCAAGGGAGGGCAGTTAGGGGTGACTGGGCCTGCAGGGGAGGGCAATTGGGGGCGACCAGGCCTTCAGGGGAGGGCAGTTGGGGGCAACCAGGCCTTCAGGGGAGGGCAGTTGGGGGCAATCGGGCTGGCAGGGGAGCAGTGAGGCATTGATCAGGCTGGCAGGGGAGTGGTTAGGGACAATCAAGCAGGCAGGCAGGCAGGCAGGCGAGTGGTTGGGAGCCAGCAATCCTGGATTGTGAGAGGGATGTCCCAGATTAGAGAGGGTGCAGGCTGGGCTGAGGGACACACACCCCCCCCGTGCACAAATTTTGTGCACCGGGCCTCTAGTAATAATAATAATAATAATAATAGCAGCCAAGAGTTGCTGGCAACTGTTGTAAGCACTTTAAATATATCAACTCCCTTAATTTTTACTATAGTCTTTTTAGGTAGGTACTTTAACTCCATTTCATAGATGAGGAAACTAAGACACAAAGAGGTTAAGTAAACTGCCCAGTGTCAGACAATAAGAATATGGTAGCCCTGGCTCATATAGCTCAGTTGGTTGAGTGTTGTCCCATGCACCAAAAGGTAGCTGGTTCGATTTCCAGTCAAGGCACATGACTGGGTTTCAGGCTCAATCCCCAGGAGGGGGCATATAGGAGGCAGCCAATTGATGTTTCTCTCTCTCTTTCTCCCCTCCCTCTCTCTCTCAAATCAATAAAAACATATTGAAAAAAAAAGAAGAAGAATATGTCAGAACACAAGTAAAACCTGGATGGTTTGGCTCCAGAGTTGAGCTTTGATTCACTATGTACAAAGTGCTTGTTTGAATTAAGTAAGAATATATAAAAAAGTACTTATCAGAGTGGCTGGCTGACGGTAGCTCAACAAATGCTACTGCCTTCTTGCCTTTACCCAAATACAGCCAGAGTTTTCCACAGCTGGGTTTTATTCTTTTTATTTTTTTAATCCTCACCTGAGGATATTTTTCCATTGATTTTTAGAGAGAGTGGAAATGAGAAGAAAAGAGAGAAATATTGATGTGAGAGAAACATATCAACTGGTTGCCTCCTGCACGAGCCCTGACCAGGGCCTGGGCTGGGGAGGAGCCTACAACCAAAGTACGTGCCCCTGACCAGGACTGTACCTAGGACCCTTAGGTCCGCAGGCTGACCCTCTATCTACTGAGCCAAAACGCCTACGGCTACAGCTGGGTTTTAAAAACAGCACCTTTTATGTTGGGAAAATTGGACAGATATATGCAAGAAAATGAAACTAGACCACCAACTTACACCATACACAAAAATAAACTCAAAATGGATAAAGGACTTAAATGTACGACAGGAAACCATAAAAATTCTAGAAGAATCCAAAGGCAACAAAATCTCAGACATATGCCGAAGCAATTTCTTCACCGATACAGCTCCTAGGGCACTTGAAACTAAAGAGAAAATGAACAAATGGGACTACATCAAAATAAAAAGCTTCTGCACAGCAAAAGAAACCATCAACAAAACAACGAGAAAACCCACTGTGTGGGAAAACATATTTGCCAATGTCATATCTGATAAGGGCCTAATCTCCAAAATTTATAGGGAACTCATACAACTTAACAAAAGGAAGATAAACAATCCAATCAAAAAATGGGCAAAGGACCTAAATAGACACCTTTCAAAAGAGGACATTCAGAAAGCCAAGAGACATATGAAAACATGTCACTAATCATCTGAGAGATGCAAATCAAAACAACAATGAGGTACCATCTCACACCTGTCAGACTGGCTATCATCAACAAATCAACAAACGACAAGTGCTGGAGAGGATGTGGAGAAAAAGGAACACTTGTGCACTGCTGGTGGGAATGCAGACTGGTGCAGCCACTATGGAAGACATTATGGAGTTTCCTTAAAAAACTGAAAATGGAACTCCCATTTGACCCTGTGATCCCACTTCTAGGAATATATCCCAAGAAACCAGAAACACCAATCAGAAAGGATATATGCACCCCTATGTTCATAGCAGCACAATTCACCATAGCTAAGATCTGGAAACAGCCTAAGTGCCCATCAGTAGATGAATGGATTAGAAAACTGTGGTACATCTACACGATGGAATACTATGCTGCTCTAAAAAGGAAGGAACTCTTACCATTTGCAACGTCATGGATGGAACTGGAGAGCATTATGCTAAGTGAAATAAGCCAGTCAATGAAGGAAAAATACCACATGATCTCACTCATTCATGGATAATAGAGACCATTATAAACTTTTGAACAATAATAGATACAGAGGCAGAGCAGCCTCAAACAGATTGTCAAACTGCAGCGGGAAGGCCGGGGAGGGTTGGGGGGCAGGAGGTAGGGGGGTAAGAGATCAACTAAAGGACCTGTATGCATGCATATAAGCATAACCAATGGACATAAGACACTGGGGGATAGGGGAGGCTAGGGGACTGTCTAGGGCGGGGGGATAAAATGGACACATATGTAATACCCTTTGTAATACTTTAAGCAATAAATAAAAAGATAAATAAAATAAAATAAAATAAAATAAAATAAATAAAAACAGCACCTTTTAAAAAGTCCTGAAAATTTAAAACACTATTCCAGGGAGTTGATTCACTGTAGGTAAGATAACACCGTGTAAATGAAATTTAATGTTTCTTTACTACCACAACTTCTGAGAAGCTACCCCTAATCCCTGCCAGCTGGGGGAAAAAAAAATCTTTTTTTAAAAAAATATATTTTTATTGATTTTTTTACAGAGAGGAAGGGAGAGGGATAGAGAGTTAGAAACATCGATGAGAGAGAAACATCGATCAGCTGCCTCCTGCACAACCCCTACTGGGGATGTGCCCACAACCAAGGTACATGCTCTTGACCGGAATCGAACCTGGGACCCTTCAGTCTGCAGGCCAATGCTCTATCCACTGAGCCAAACCAGTTACGGCGAAAAAAATCTCTTCATTAATTATTATTATTTAGAATGTTGCAATATGTCATTCTCTGCTAAATGCTATCATATACTATTTTATTTAATTTTCAGAACTCAGAGAAATAAGAAAATTATCATCCCATAAAGAAGAGGTAACTGAGGTTCAGAATTTCCCAAGGTCATATTGCCAATAACTGGTACAACTTGAATTTAAATCAGGTAGTTTGATTCCAGAATTGGTACTGTGTTACTCAAAGTGTGGTCCAGAGACAAGCTGCTGGTGAGCAAACTGCATGGTATCAGTCCAGGAAAAGATAAGGAGCATGCAACAGTCACTAAACACACTATTTAACTCAGCCAACCATTTTTTTTTTCAATAGCAAGACTTTTTTGATGAAGGAAGCAAAGCATGAATGCACATTTTGGCATAAGCTTCTAATATCTTCGGGCAGTGCTACTTGGAAAGGTATTGCTGCTGCTTCCTGAACTGGCACTGTACTTTAACTTTCACTTACCATGCTCCACATTATGTTAAAATTATTTCTGTGTGCTTGTGTGCACACACACATGTACATATAATCCCTGAAATCAGGAACATTCACCTTAGTATCATCCAGTTAAAATGCCTAGTACAGTGCTTACCACATGAGCAAGAAAGGGCTCAATCAATAGATTTTAATCAATTAATTGAAAGCACTGTCATTAAACTTTAGGAAATGTATACCATACAGCTGGATTGTATAGTCATATTGAAGAACCTGTCATTCTTTCAACAATGGCTTAATGTTCCCCATGTGGCAGGCAGGCCCTGGTCTAGGTGCTGAAGAAATAAAGAACACAGTCCCCATCTAATCAGTGGGGAGAGGAGCTGACAGATGAATAGACGATTACAGCCCAAAGCACTAAGTGACATGATAGAGGTGCGTGTCAAGTGCTGAAAGAACAACTGACTCTCTGGGGCATCAGAAATAGATAAAGCATATCTTTAGGCCTAACACAATTGAAGTACTATCTGCTGTGAGAGATAAAATCACACCTTATTATACAGTCTTCCAAATAGCACATTTAGCGCAATTATACTCTAAGTTATAAAGGTTCAAAAGTTCATATTTGGCTTAATGACTTAAAATAAGACCCTATAGCCCGGCTGGTGTGGCTCAGTTGGTTGAGCATCATCCCATGCACCATGAGGTTGCTGGTTCAATTCCCAGTCAGGCACATGCCCTGGTTGTGGGCTCGATCTCCAGTAGGGGGCATGAAGAAGGCAGCTGATCGATGTTTTTCTCTGATCGATGTTTCTATCTCTCTCTGAAATCAATAAAAACATATTTTTAAAAAAAGATCCTATAGAATTAAAAATACTGGAGTCAGGCAGAACTAGGTTAAATCCAGGCAATTTACTAGTTCTGTGACTTTTGGCTATTCTGAGACTTGGTTTCTTCATCTGTACAAGGAGAATCCTATCAAATAATAGACAAACATGGTAATTAACCGTACCTTCGCTACCATCACCATTGGCTGATCAGTGTGATATGCAAATTAACCGCCAACAAAGATGGCGGCTAATTTGCATACTGCAGACAGGGCGGGACACCAGGAGCCGCCATCCAGGCCCCCATGTGTGACCCCAGGAGCTACCGGAAAGCCAGGCCGCAGGCAAGGCGGCCCCCCGGGACCCAGGAGTCCGTCGGCGAGGTCTGCAGGCGAAGCAGTGATCAAGCTATGAGGGGGAGGGTTGGGGGTGGGGGCAGAAGGAGCTACAGGAGCAGCTCTGGCTGGAGACTGAAGACTCCAGCCAGAGTGAGGAGCAAAGACTGAAGGCTCCAGCCGCAGCAAAAACTGTGTCCAGAGCAAAGATGGAAGGCGGTGACCAGAGTGAAGGTCTGGGTCCCAGGAGCCAGAGGAAAACTGGTGCTAGCAGCCAGGGGAAAGAAGGCCTATTGCACGAATCTTCGTGCAACGGGCCTCTAGTATATTAATATCTGTTAGTGAGAAAGAGTATAATTTTTGCCATACCCATATATTGTGCCATGTACTACCTTGTCACAATGGCAAACCACCCCAAGTATTATTTATTAAATATTTTTCTTTAAGTCAACACACTTAAAATTAATTTGAAAAAGAAACTTGAGATGTGGAACAACTGGAACTCATGTTGCTGATGAGGAAAAAAATGGTACAGCCAATTTGGCAAACAGTTTGGCAGTTTCTTATAAATTTAAACATAAATTACACTTAACCATTTGACCCCACAATCATACTCCTAGAGAAATGAAAACTTAAGTTCTCACAAAAACCTGTACATGTTTATGGTGGCTTTATTCACAATTGCCCCAAACTGAAAACAACACAAATGTTCTTCAGCTGGTGAATGGATAAACATACATGTATTCAATGAAATGCTTATCAGCAACAAAAAGGAACAAACAATTTGACATGGCAATAACATGCATAAATCTCAAATACATTATCTTAAGTGAAGAAATAAAGAGCACAGTCCCCAACTAGTCAGTGGGGAGGGGAGCTGACACATGAATAGGCAATTACAGCCCAAAGCACTAAGTGACATGATAGAGGTATGTGATTCACAAAGAAAAATACTGTATGATTTCATTAATATTACATTCTGGAAAAGGCAAAAACTATAGGGACAGAAAATAGATCTGTATTTGCCAGGGGCTGGGGGTCTGGGGAGGGAACTTCTTGGGATGATGAAAATGTTCTGTATCTTGGTTATGATGGTATTTACTCTCTACTGTGTGTATTTGTCAAAACTCAGAAATTGATCACTAAAAGGGTGAATTTTTATTGAATGTAAATTATATATCAATAAACCTGACTTTATGTTCCTACTACAAATGGAAAACCAGTATCAGCTGTCATAAGTAGAAAGTAAGTTAAAAATAAATACAATGAAAACAAAATAATGTTATAAAATTCTAGCTAAATTCTATTGGTAGCCAAAAACGCGAACCAGAGGTTGCCTCTCTGTTATGAAGATTAGGAAGTGTTAGAGTGGTGTTAAGAACATACCAGAACCACACAAAGATTTTATCCTTGACATATTAAGTTGAATGAGAATTTAAAAGGGCATCCCACATTTTCTGAGACACTGAGGTAAGTTATGTAAAGTGCCTGGCCTGGAGCAAACAGTGAGTAAATGTTAGTTCTCCTCTCCTACAGTTTTCCAACAAATCCAAAGAGTAAATGAAAAGCAGAGCAAGCAAAGAATACCTAAATAAATGGGGACATATACCATCTTAATGAATCAAAGGAATTAAAATAGATAAAATGTCAATTCTCCTCAAATTTATCTACAGATTCAACACAATCCTAACAAAATTCCATCAGGCTCTTTTCTGTAGAAATCAACAAACTAGTTCTAAAATGTTTATGAAAAACCTAGAATAGCCAGAATAATTTTGAAAAATAAGAACAAAGTTTTAGTTCAGTAATCAAGCTACCGTAATCAAGAAAGATATTGTGGTATTGGCGTAAGCATAGATATATACATCAGTATAATAGAGAATAGAAATAGATCTAAACATACATGGTTAATTGACTTTCAGAAGGTGTTAAGAAAAATCAATGGAGAAAGAAAATCTATTTAACAAATGGTATTTGAACAATTGGATATGTATATTAAAAAAAACAAAAACTTTGACCCATATCTCACACCATATACAAAAATAACTCCAAATGGATCACAGACCTAAAAGTAAAACTTAAAACTATAGAACTTCTATCAGAAAACATAGGAGAATATCTTTGTGATGTTGGATTAGGCAAAGATTTCTTAGATCTGATACCGAAAGCATGAACAATAAGAGAAAAAAACTGGTAAGTTGAACTTCATCAAACTTAAACTCCTGCTCTCTAAAAGACTCAGATAAAAAGGTAACAAGATAAGCCATAGACTGGGAGAAAATATTTGCAGAACACATACTGAAAAAGAACTGGTATCCAAAAACAGATTGTAAAAACTTTAATAATTCAGTAATAAAAAACAACCCGGCCGAAACCGGTTTGGCTCAGTGGATAGAGCGTCGGCCTGCGGACTGAAGAGTCCCGGGTTTGATTCCGGCCAAGGGCATGTACCTGGGTTGCGGGCGCATCCCCAGTAGGGGGTGTGCAGGAGGCAGCTGATCGATGTTTCTCTCTCATCGATGTTTCTAACTCTCTATCCCTCTCCCTTCCTCTCTGTAAAAAAATCAATAAAATATATTTAAAAAAAAAAACAAAAAAACCCCCCAATTTTAAAAGTAGACAAAAGATTTGGACACATCATCAAAGAAGATATACGGAAGGTAAATGAGCCCATGAAAAGATGCTCAACATCATTTATTTATTAGGGAAGTGAAAATTAAAACCACTGTGAGATACCAGTATGTATGTATTAGAATACCTTTTAAAAAAATTTGACAATACCAAGTACTGACCAGAATAAGGAGTTACTGGAACTCTCATATGTTGCTGGTGGGAATGCAAAAATGGTGTATCTAGTTTAGAAACCAGTTTGGCGGTATCTTACAAAGTTAAACATACATTCACTATACAATCCCTAAATCCCAATCTTAGGTAATTATCCAGGAGAAAAGAAGACATATGACCCACAAAACCTGTATGAGAATGATTACGGCAGCTTTGTTAATAATTACCAACAAACTGGAGACAATCCAAAAGTACATCAACTGGTGAATTAAAATCACCATTTAATGGAATACCGCTCAGTAATAAAATACTTACAAAAACATGGATAAATTTTAAACACATTATGGCAAGTGAAAGAGGCCAGACAAACAGCTACATATTGTATGATTCTACTTACATGATGTACAACAGGGACAGAAAATCAACTGGTAGTTGCCAGAGATGTGAAAGGGAAAGAAAGGGGAGGAGATTGACTATACCTGGGCACCAGGAAACTTTTGGGGTTAATAAAACTTTTATATTTTGATTGTGGCAAAGTATATCTAAAAAGGGTGAATTTTATCACATGTAAATTATATCTCAAAACCTCATTTATCAACAACAAAGCAGAGCATGCTACCCACGCCAAGAATATTTCATACAAAGACAGCCTTCATACCTTTCCTCCACTTTAATGGAGAGATGGTTGCAGAGGTTGTGAACATATTGGGCATAACTCTCTGCCAGGGCCATGTCATATGAAGTCATGTGAATGTTCAAAACCCCATATTCGTAATCTGTCCCCAAATTAATGGCTCTCAATTCCACTGTTCTCTTCTTCTTCTTGGGCTAAACAGAAAACAAAAAGAGAAAGAAGATAAATCAAACTATTATATAAGAAATTCTAACTTTACAAAAACTTTTTTTAAAAATTAATCTTTCATATAAATTTACCACTTTTTTTCTCAGGCTACCATACCTACAAAATGAAGTTCTCCTGGAAAGGAATGGGCAGCTTCCCTTGCCAGTCTGGGCTGTGACATCAGCCAATGAAAGGCAAGGGAATATTGCTGGCATTACTTTAAGATGAATACAGTGACTGTCTTCTACAATTAACTTGTCTTGAGACTCACCTTCCATCAAGAAAGTTTCTCAACTAGAAATAGTCAAACCTACATAAATGCCCATCAAGAGGGGGAACTTGTTAAATAAATCATGGAACACCCATTTACAAGCACATTATGCAGCTGTAAGAAGGAAAAAGAAATTTCTTTATGTACTGAAATGGAAAAGCCTTTCAAATAAATTAGATGATAAAAGCAAACTGTAGAATAACATGTTTAGACATGTCATACATATAAAAAAGGATAGGTATGCCATATATGCAAAAAGAATAGGGGTGTGTGTGTGTGTGTGTGTGTGTGTGTGTGTGTAATTACATAGATATTTATTTGCTTGTATATCCAAAAAAATATCTCTAAAAGGATGCATAAATATACTAAACTAGGGGCCCAGTGCACGAAATTCGTGCACTGGGTGGTGGTGGGGGGGGGGGAAGGAGTGTCCCTCAGCCTAGCCTGCCCCCTCTCACATACTAGGAGCCCTCAGGCATTGACCCCCATCACCCTCCAATCGCAGGATCGGCCCCCAGCCCAGGCCTGATGCCTCTGGCCCAGGCGTCAGGCCTGGGCAGGGGACCCCCAGACCCCTCCGATTGCTGGCTCTGCCCCTGGCCCAGGCCTGATGCCTCTGGCCCTGGATTCAGGTCTGGGCAGGGAACTCTCCTCTCCCCCCCATCACCGGCTCCACCCTTGCCCAGGCCTGATGCCTCAGCCAGAGGCGTCAACCCCCATCACCCTCCGATCCCTGATCGGCCCCTTGCCCAGGCCTGACGCCTCCGCCAGAGGTGTCAGGCTTGGACAGGGGACCCCCATCTCCCCCCGATCACTGGCTCTGACCCCCTCCCAGGCCTGATGCCTCTGGCCCAGGAATCATGCCTGGGCAGGGGACCCCCATCTCCCTCTGATCGCTTGCTCCACCTCCCCCCCCCCCCCCCGCCCAAGCCTGACGCCTCTGACCCAGGCTTCAGGCCTGGGCAAGGGGACCATGATATCCCCCCAATCCCAGGCTCCGCCCCCCACCCAGGCCTGATGCCTTGGCCAGAGGAGTTGACCCTCATCACCCTCCGATCGCCGGATCGGCCCCTTGCCCAGGCGGAATCGGGTCCGGGTTGGGGGCGTGAGTGCAGGCGGATGCCGCAGCCGCCCCGCCGGCCCATGTCCGGGTCTGCTGGCGGGATCGGGTCCCGGGCGACCACAGGCACTCACACCCCCAACCCGCTCTCTGATGGCGCTATACCATCCTGCCTGCAGCATGCAAATTAGCCGCCATCTTTGTTGGCGGTTAACTACCATCTTAGTTGGCAGTTAATTTGCATATCGCCGTGATTAGCCAATGGGAAGGGTAGCGGTCATATGCCAATTACCATGTTTCTCTTTTATTAGTGTAGATCATTGGCTGGTTACCAGTGAGGGAACTGGATGGCTGGAGCATAGAGGTGGAAAGGAGACTTTTTATACTATTTCCCTTCTATCCTATATAATAAAAGGCTAATATGCAAATTGACCAAATGCCAGAACGACTGGTCACTATGGGCACTGACCACCAGGGTGCAGGCACTTAACGCAGGAGCTGCCCCCTGGTGGTCAGTGCACTCCCATAGGGGGAGCGCTGCTCAGCCAGAAGCCGGGTTCACGGCTGGCAAGTGCAGTGGCGGTGGTGGGAGCCTCTCCTGCCTCTGCAGCAGTGCTAAGGGTGTCCGACTGACAGCTTAGGTCATTAGTCAGACATCCCCTAAGGGCTCCTGGACTGCGAGAGGGTGCAGGCCAGGCTGAGGGACCTGCCCCCTGCAAGTGCACAAATTTTGTATACAGGGCCTCTAGTATTTTTTATAATGTGAATCTTTTATCAATTCAAAATTAGAATATACTGTTTTTTAAAAAATTACTAAATTTTATTGTCATATAATACATTGAAAAATGCATAATTATACATCTCAACCAATTTCCACAAAGTTAAAATACCTGTTTAATCAGTATCCTAAACAAGAAATACCAACGCCCAAAAAAATCTCCTGCCCCCCAAATTGGTAACCACTATTCTGACTTCTAAAACCAGAGGGTTATTTTGCTTGTTTTTTGAAATTTGCAAAAATGAAAGGATTCACTATATTCTCTTTTGTGTCTGGCTTCTTTCATTCATTATGTTTGTAAGATTCATCATATATTAGGTAAAACAACAGTTCTTTCCTAGTCTATTGTATGAATGTGTTACAATTTATTTATCCTTTTTACTGTTGATGGGAATTTGGGATACTTCCAGTGTGGGGCCAGTATGAATAAGAGCATTGCTACCAATGTTCTTGTATGTATTTTCAATGAATATATGTATGCAATTTTGTTGTAGATATACCTAGAACCTGAACTAATGAGTTACAGATTATGCATATGTTCACCTTTAGTAAATATTCTCAAAGAGCTTTACAAAGTGCTTTCCAATTTAGACTCCCACCAGAGCAAGTGAGAGTTCTAATTGCTCTACCTTCTTGCTAACACTTAAAAAACTTGGTATAGTCAGCTTTTCTAATTTGTTTGAACCATTCTGGTTGGTATGAAGTAGTAATAAATTAGGGGTTTAACTTGCATATCCTTTAAGTCTTTTGAGCCTGAGAACCTTCCCATATGTTCATTAGCCATTTGTTTTTTTTAAAATATATTTTATTGATTTTTTACAGAGAGGAAGGGAGAGAGAGATAGAGAGTTAGAAACATCGATGAGAGAGAAACATTGATCAGCTGCCTCCTGCACATCTCCCACTGGGGATATGCCCGCAACCCAGGTACATGCCCTTGACCGGAATCGAACCTGGGACCTTTCAGTCCGCAGGCCGACGCTCTATCCACTGAGCCAAACCAGTTTCGGCTCATTAGCCATTTGGATGCTCTCTTTTGTTACCTGCCTATTCAAATATTTTGCCCATTTTTTAAAATTGGGTCATCTGCCTTTCTCATATCAATTTGAAGAAGTTTTTTCCTTTGTTCAGTAAATATCTTCTCCCTCTCAGGAGCTTCCCCTTTCACTTTAAAAAAATATATATGTTTTTATTGATTCAGAGAAAGGAAGGGAGAGGCAGAGAGAGTTAGAAATATCAATGATGAGAGAGAATCATCATTCAGCTACCTTCTGCATGGCCCCCACTGGGGATCGAGCCCGCAATCCGAGCACCTACTCTGACCAGGAATCAGACTGTGACCTCCTGGTTCATGGGTCAGTGCTCAACCACTCACACTGGCTGAGCCCCTTTCACTTTTTTTTTTTTTAACATACTACTTCTGAATTACTTTATTTTATTTCACTACTAGAGGCCAGGTACACGAAATTCATGCATGGGTAGGGTCCTAGGCCTGGCCTGTGATCAGGGCTGATCTGTGGGGCAACCAGTGGGGTGATCGGGGGGTGGGGTGGAGAGGGGCCCCGCTGGCATCTGCCTTGGCTGGCCTGGGGCCTGCGGGCTGGGGGCAGCTTCTGCATTGAGTGTCTGCCCCCTGGTGGTCAGTGTGCATCGGTCATTCCGCCATTCAGTCAATTCTCATATTAGGCTTTTATTATATAGGATTTTATTTTATTTTATTTTTTGGTTAATCTTCACCTGAGGATATTTTTTTCCATTGATTTTTTAGAGAGAGTGGAAGGAAGGGAAAGGGAAAGAGAAAGAGAAACATCAATGTGAAAGAGACACACTGACTGGTTGTCTCCCATACGTACCCTAATTGGGGCTGGGAATCAAACCTACAACCCAGGTACATGCCCTTGACCAGGAATTGAACCCAAGACCCTTTAGTCTGCAGGCCATCGTTTCAACCACAAGCAAAACTGGCTAGAGCCCCTGGCTCTTTTTACTTGTGCATTTTGATGAGCAGAAATTCTAATTTTTAATGTAATTCAATTTATTCATTCTTTTGTGGTTATAGTGATTTTTGTGTCCGGTTTAAGAAATCTGTCTACCTTAAGATCATGAAGATATTCTTGTATGTTATCTTCTAGCAGTTTGATGATTTTAACATTTACATTTAGATCTACAGCTCATTTTTTAAATGATTTTTGTATATGGTATGAAATAGGAATCAAGAGCCATTTTTTCCCCACATGATCACCAGTCCAGTTAACCCAGCACCACTGCATGTCACTTTCATCATATAAGTATCCACAGACATGTGGATCTGCTCCTGTAGTTTTTATTCTATTCCACTGGACTATTTGTCTATCCTTGAGCCAAAACCACACTGTCCTAATTACTGGAGATTTATAATAAATTTGAAGTTTGGTAGAAATCATTTTTTTTTTTAAGAAAAAGGAAAACAAATCTATCTCTATTTACATGTCTTAGTCATCCCTATCTAACAGCCAGCGGCCTAGTGGCTGCCACAGCGGAGTGGTTCCTGGCAGAGCACCCTGGATGGTTCTCGTACATCACTGCTCTCCAGGTCAGTCTAAGAGAGCAGGGGCCCAATATGGGGAAGCAGGGAGAGGACTCAGACAGTCCTTTCATGAGGCCAGTAATACTGATGACTGGCCTGATCTCACAAGGGTGTTCTGAGAACTGAAAACACTGTATGTAAAGTGGTTAATACAATCTGTGGCACTAAGCACTCAATAAATATTAACTTTTAATACTATTTTCATTCCATTTTTAAAAATATATATTTTTATTGATTTCAGACAGGAAGGGAGAGGGAGAGAGAAATAGAAACATTAATGATGAGAAGGAATCATTGCTCGGCTGCCTCCTGCACACCCCCTACTGGGGATCAAGCCCGCAATCCAGGCATGTGTCCTTGATGGGAATCAAACCCGAGACCCTTCAGTCTGCAGGCAGACACTCCACCCACTGAGCCAAACTGGCTAGGGCTATTTTCATTCTTATATTCCTCAGATCTAACACAGGGCCTGGCAAAGAAAATATGCAATGATGCACTATTTTAGAATTTTAGAACAGGACAGCATTTAGAGATGATTTTGTCCTAGTTCTTCATCTTTGCAGGGGAAGAATATGAAGCCCAGAGAGATTAAATAAGTAAGTCCCCCAGAGTCACACAGCCAGACAGGATAGATCCTAGAACTAAAGCCTAGATCTGACCCACCCCCGCCAAATGCAGGGATTTTTCCGCTGCAGCCTCTGCATTCCTGAAGTTCTTAACAGTGGTGTTCACCCCAAGGTCCCCAGTTTGCAGTGAGTGAGACAGTCCCCTCTAGAGACCAACCATCAAGGAGCAGCTTGGCTCTCTCTTCAGAGGCCACCACACCCGTGGCCAAATGCTGCCGCAGGCTTTTCATCCTGACAGCCAGCACTGCAGTCAGATCTGTGAAGAATGCTGAGTAGGAATGCAATGGGGAGCAGCTGAAATTTTCCAGCACAGAGAGAAGGAGCTTTTTCTTAACCAGGGAAAATGCCAGGGCTTTTCAAAGGTGTCGCTTTAGGGGAACAAAAAAAGAAAGCTGATTCCAGTATCCCTCTTGGCATCTCTCTTGCTTTTCCGTGTTGGCCTAGATATGCCTGGAGCGATCCACACCATCACGAGCCTATTGTGATATCAGATTTCAGTTCTGAGCCAGGGCACAGAATAACCAGCAAGAGCTTGAATGCACAGAATATCAGTCACTAATTCCTATAATTTTATCTGCATAATCTTTCCACATCATTCCCTTCTTTTCTTTTCTAAATGCCTGAGTTCAGGCCTTCATGACTGCCATGGCTGTACATGACTAGAGCGGTGTTTTGGGGAGGCCACCCTGACCGCACATGAAGGAGAGCCAGGCAGGAAAAGAAGGGAGGCTAGGAGAAAGGTGGCAGGGAAGATGGACTACTGTCCACCATCAAACTTTGGTACTCCTGTGAATGACCTGGATTCACTGTGGGGTGGCCCAGGTGGCCATTCTTAGATCCTTGCAGGATTGCACTATGATCCCCAAAACGAACCGTGGGATACATTACTAAACCATTTTTATACAGAAATATCCACATTATTACCCTGTTTCACAGATAGAAAACTAAGGTCCTCTGAAGGCACGTGACTTGCGAGGTTACTGGGAAACTTTGCTGGGAAAGAGCAGGTAGAGGAAGGAGTCTTATTAGAATCACAGGCTGCTATAGGTGGGAAGGATCTTAGAGATGATTTAGTCTCTCCTTCTTCCCCTCCCTAATTTTACACAAGGGGGATGTTGAGGCCCAGAAAGGGGAAATGACTGGCTTAAGGTTACAATAGTAAGGAAATGACAAAGGTAACCACTTTGTGTCTAGCAGCTCAGGCTCTCTCCTCTAACTTCTGCAAACAGTATCACTGTAAGTGGCATCCTCCAGGGTGGGAAAGTTGGGAAGGCATTGTATCATCCTCAAATGAAAAGGCTGATATGCTGAATGTATATTCAGCTTCCAGAAATTCTGCCAATGGAAATATAAAAATTTACACTTGGGATCTTGAATGATTTGGTGATGGTACTCTGAACAGCCCATAATGAGCTGGAAGGTGCATAGAAATCAAGTGATTATGTTTACAACTCAATGAGGCACACTCACAAGACACACCAAACAGAAGACCTGGCACTCACTGGGTGGCGTTGCATAAAGAGCACTAGACTTAGATGGAAGCCAAAGAAAATCGACTCAAATCCTGTCTGCTGAGTCACTACTTGACATTGACTGTCCTCTCTAGGGGTCAGTTTGTTCATCTTTAACACTTAAGGCTCTTGAAAGGCTAAAAATATTGAAGTTATATTTTAGATATTAGATTTCGAATATCTAATGGAACTAGCATAGACATTAGATGAATTCTGACCATGCTCAGTTCAAATATTGGCTTTGGGAATTACTAGCCATTTGGGGAAGTCATTTAATCGCTCTGAGTCTTATATTCCTTAAACATGAAGGAGAGCCAGGCAGGAAAAGAAGGGAGGCTAGGAGAATTTAATAACCACATTTAAGAACCACATGATATCAGATGATTAAATTAAATATACCATTTGTAAAATGAAATGTTTTTAAAAGCCAAGCATATATTAGTTATAGCATCTAGTATGTAGTAGTTAATAATGGTATCTTTTAAAAAGGTTGAGTAATGTACATAGAAGTATGATTACTATAAAACAGAGGTAAGCATGCTCCTGGTATCCTATTGGTATGCCTTACAAAATAATATTAAGCACCTGCTGTGTGCAAAGTGCTGATTCAACTGCTCTAAGAAAAGACACCAAAGAAATAGAAAATAGTCCCAGGCCTCAAGGAGCTTACAGGACAGAGAGAAAGAAAAGACACATTTGAAAGAGCAGATCCTCTCAATCCTATATAATAAAAGGCTAATATGCAAACTGTCCCCTCGACTGGGAGTTCAACCAGGGGGTGGGGCTGACCGGCCAACTGCCCATGGCCCCTCCCCCTGGCTGGCCCAGCCCGATCGGCCTATTGGGGTGGGCTGGCTGGACACCACTTATGCACGAATTCGTGCACTGGGCCTCTAGTTTAATCATAAAGAGCAGTCCTGAGCAACTAAGATGGCGGCATAGGTAAACACCGGGAAATTATCGCCTCACACAACAATTGAAAATTACCGCAAAGGACTGAGCAAACATCATCCAGAACAACAGGAAGGCTGGCTGAGTGTAAATTCCACAACTAGAAGGAAAGAAAAGCACGCTGAGAGCCAGAGGCGCTGCGGAGGTGAAGTGCAGAGGTACGGCGGCGCGCGCACGCGCGCGAGGAAAGGGGGTGGCGCCTGAGGACGCAGCTGTCTTTTTGAATCACAAACTCCCGACGGCTCTGAACTCCGGTTCCGGGAAGTCTCTGGGGACCCAGGTCTCATACGGGGAGAAGCTGGTCTGTCCGGCAGCGAGCGAACTTGAGGGCGGCTTTCCCTCAGAGGTGCTTGCAGCCGTTACCGTAACACTGAGACGCGCGACTCCGGGCGGAGAATCGGCCATGGCCGCTTTCTCCGCCCTCTGACTCCCTGAGACCCCGCCCCACCCAGGCTGCGGCAGACGCTTTTGCATGTGAATGTACCTAACTGCAGCCGAACCAGGCAGACCTGGAACTTCCAAGAGAAGGCCCAAGGCCCCGCAGCGGCTTGCATTGCTTCACAGCTGAGCCTCTTCGTGGCTCCTGCTGTGTGGCCTCAGGCAGAGGCTGAATTAGCACCTCCTTGGATCCAGGAGCCACTGTACCCAGTGGTCAGAGGGGGTCCATCCAGACTGCAACTCCTCAGATCCATAAGGGACGCACTCAGGGAGCAGACTCAGTGAGCACCAAAGCCCCACTGAAGCAAGTCTTGCCCCAGAAGGGTGTCTTCAGCACAGAAGTTCTCCCACTTTAGACACAGATGATTCTCACAGCCAATTGGCCTGGAGGTCAATTCCTCCCAGTGATTCTACAACAACCAAGGCACCAAGAGTGCACCAAGAGTGTCCACCCCAGGTAACTGGGGAGGCTGAGCTACTGGGCCCTACAGGACACCTGGCGCACAGGGCCACTCTATCAACACAGGGAAGCTGCCAAAATGCGGAGACAAAGAAACAGGTCACAAATGGCAGAAATGGAGGAAAGCAAACGATTGGATATAGAGTTTAAGGCCACGGTTATAAGGTTTTTCAAGAATTTTATGGAAACCGCCGATAAATTTAATGAATCCCTCAATAAGTATAGGGAGACCATGGAGGACATGAAAAAGGACCAACTAGAAATTAAGCATACACTGACTGAAATAAAGAATAATTTACAGAGATCCAGCAGCAGAAAAGAGGATCCCAAGAATCAAGTCAAAGATTTGAAATACAAAGAAACAAAAAATACCCAACCGAAAAAGAAAAAAGAAAAGAGATTCCAAAAATATGAAGATAGTGTAAGGAACCTCTGGGACAACTTCAAGCGTACCAACATCAGAATTATAGGGGTACCAGAAGAAGAGAGAGGGCAAGATATTGAAAACCTTTTTGAAGAAATAATGACAGAAAACTTCCCCTACCTGGTGAAAGAAATGGACTTACAAGTCCAGGAAGCGCAGAGAACCCCAAACAAAAGGAATCCAAGGAGGACCACACCAAGACACATCATAATTAAAATGCCAAGAGCAAAAGATAAAGAGAGAATCTTAAAAGCAGCAAGAGAAAGACAGTCAGTTACCTACAAGGGAGTACCCATACGACTGTCAGCTGATTTCTCAACAGAAACCATGCAGGCCAGAAGAGACTGGCAAGAAATATTCAAAGTGATGAATAGCAAGAACCTGCAACCAAGATTACTTTATCCAGCAAAGCTATCATTCAGAATAGAAGGTCAGATAAAGAGCTTCACGGATAAGAAAAAGCTAAAGGAGTTCATCACCACCAAACCAGCATTATATGAAATGCTGAAAGGTATTCTTTAAGAAGAGGAAGAAGAAAAAGGAACTCTTACCATTTGCCACAGCATGGATGGAACTTGAGAGCGGATAAATACCACAGGATCTCACTCATTTGTGGAATATAATGAACAACATAAGCTGATGAACAAGGACTGATCCAGAGACGGAGAGGCATTGATTGGACTGTCGGGACTTGGAGGGAAGGTAGGGGAGGGTGGGGGTAAGGGGGAAAGATCAACCAAAGGACTTATATGCAAGCATATAGGCCTAACCAATGGACATGGACAACGGGGGGGTGAGGGCATGAGCGGGGGTGGGGGGGTGGGGGGTAGAGGGTATCGTGGGGACAAGGACACATATGTAATATCTTAATCAATAAAAAATATATTTAAAAAAAAAAATCATAAAGAGCAGCCCGCTTCCCACGGAACTAACTACCTTGCTGCACCATGCTGATTACGCCTCTAAGGGGAACCAAGAAAAACCACCTCAGATGGATACAGTTGAAAGGGCAGTGAGCAGTCAATAGTAGTTACTCAATAAATGGTATCTTTTGGTGTATGGGATGATGCTCCAACCAGCTGAACCACCCAGCCAGGGCTAATAAGTGGTATCTTTAAAAAGATTGATCCAGACCTGCCTACTCCTCAGGGTTTCATGTACTCTCATCCCTAGTGTCCATTTGAAACACCAGGATTAAAAACTATTAAAAGTTTCCCAACTGCATCTCCAGGATCAATGTCTTCTCATCTTTGCCCAGAATGTTTCCCCTCCCTGTAAAGTGTTTGACTCTTTTTTTAAAAAATATATTTTATTGATTTTTTTACAGAGAGGAACGGAGAGGAATAGAGAGTTAGAAACATCGATGAGAGAGAATCATCGATCAGCTGCCTCCTGCACACCCCCTACTGGGGATGTTGCCCGCAACCAAGGTACATGCCCTTGACCAGAATCGAACCTGGGACCCTTCAGTCCGCAGGCCGACACTCTGTCCACTGAGCCAAACCGGTTAGGGCTTAAAGTGTTTGACTCTACCCATTTCCTTAATGTGAGTAAATCCTATTCATTTTTTAAGACTCAGCTCATGCTCTTCCAGAAAGCCTACCCTGATTCCTCAAAGTTAGGCACTACTCCTCTGTGTTCCCACAGCAACTCCTTAATACACTACTATCATTTATCACATGTATTCATTTATTTGACAAATATTTACTGACCACTAGTGATGGGTCAGATAAGGGTTATCATTAGGGATATGATAGTAATATAGCCATAGTCTCTGCTCACTGAAGCTTGCAACCTATCAGGAAAGGCATATACAGAACAAATAATATAAAGAGATGAATGTTTCAAGGGAGGATAATAGAGTGCTATGGGATTATAAAAAGAGAAAGTAATGCTATCATCATTATCACCACTTACAGGCTATTTGTACCAGACACTGTGCTAAGTATTTAAAATTCTCTTATTTAACTTACTCCTCACAACAACATTGGGAAGTATAATTCTCTATTTAAGCCAAAGAAACTGGCTTGGAAAAGTTAAGCAAACATACCCAAGGGCATGCAACTAAGAAGCATCAGAGCCAAATCTTTAACTCAGGTCTGTCTAATCTCAAAGCATTTATCTTAACTTCTGTCTTATCCTTTAAGGAAAGTATGCAGAGCTTTCCAGTTTCTTCAATATCTATTCCCTCCTCTTCCTTTGATAGTGGAACTGCTGGGTTTTAGCTGGGCACATGACCATTCATAATAAAATGTACATTCCCAACGAGGCATGGTTATGTGGCCTTCCCTTACCCCTTCCTGCTGAATGGAATGTAGACATGGCTGAAGAGGGAGCAGCCATCTCAGATATGAGACAGAAGCAATATGATGTGTGGCAAAACCAAAAGCTGGAAGAATATCTATTTATACTTTTAGGTGAGAGAAATAAGCTTCTATCTTATTTAAGCCCTTGATCAAGTGGATTTATTATGGCAGCCAAACCACTATTTCAGTTCATATAAGAAGGTACTATGTGACATTCATTTCTCTATTCCTAGAGCCCACCAACATTAAATGTTGAATTGAACTGAACTGAATTCTGGTACTGTCATTTACTAGCCATATGGTCATAGAGAAATCATTTATGCTCATCAGTTTCCTTTTCCACCCTGTCTACCTCACAGGATAGTTGGTGAATCAAAAGGTCTGGTTTTCAAATTTGTTGGTTGCAAAAAGCCAACAAAAAAATCATGTTTTTCCTCTGTGAAA
Source organism: Myotis myotis (assembly GCF_014108235.1). Taxonomy (NCBI): domain Eukaryota; kingdom Metazoa; phylum Chordata; class Mammalia; order Chiroptera; family Vespertilionidae; genus Myotis; species Myotis myotis. The sequence goes on from NW_023416314.1 coordinate 39,420,440, forward strand.
CAACATGAAATACTCATCAACATACTTTCATCATATACAACAAAAACAATTTTACTAGAAGAAAATATTATATAAATGGAGTTCTCTGCATCTCAAAAAATATGAAAACATATATGAGTTTCTCTGTTAATATTTGTTTTTATCAAGTAAAACTGATGGGAGAAAATTTTGAAATTTAGAAAATTATATCCATTAACTTAATGCCTTTCTAAAGTATAGAAGATTACATTAGTAGTAAACTTGAGGAGGGATTCAAGGATCACCACTGTTCTGAGGGCATATGGTGTGAAAGACATTGAGATAATGTATGTGAAAGCACTTTGGAAATGGAATGGGATCATTACTATCATCACATCAAATATGAATCCATCTAAAACTCTGACACTGTTGTCATGCAGCAGAACAGGCAAGGCAGAATGAGGTTCCAGTGGGCTGGAGATCAGGGTGCTCGACGGCACAGGCTACGTCAGGCCTTCACAGGAGTCTCTCTCTCTGTGTCTGGAAAAGCCCTGGGAAACTCCTTCCAGTCCTGGCGTTTCCTGCTACCCCACGCAACTGGATGTTCCTGGAGGACTGTCTGGTCGTTTCATATACTCACTGTAAGAATGCAGGTGGCACTTCATAAATGTTTGTTGAACTGAACTCCTTAACACCTTCACTGACCCTTTCAGGGAGAATTGCTTCTTTATCTTTGTTCTCTTGATGCTTCATTCATTCTGCCTAGTAAAGTACTTGCAATGTGTATTTAGTTACACTTTTGAGCACTATCTTTCCCAGCCCACTGTCTACTTTTTGTAGACACTGTGTCTCACTCACCTGAGAATCATCTATGTTCCGCACAGTGCCTGGCACATAGTAGATGCTCAATGATGGTCTTTCTTTTCCATGAGTTACAAGAGTTATACTTCAGGGAAAACATGGGTGCTAGTTTAAAACAACTATTCCTGAGCCAACTATAGGGCTAGACATGGGTTAGAGGAGTCTAAGCCAGTCCTATAACCCATGCCTGGTCCTATAGTCACTGGACTGGCAAAACCGATCTTTCTGTTCCCAGGAAGCTAGGACTGTCACCATAAAGTGATTCTGAGCTGCTGATTTTTCCAGGAATGATGCCACGCTTTCCTCACAGAGCTAACCTATCTGAGGGTGCTACAACAAAATAAACAGGTGTCAGAAATGGCAGATGTCTCCTCTGTGTCAACAGTAAAAATAACATTCACTAAGTTTCCCAGAGAAAAGTTATCTTGAGTCCTAGGGGCTAGTCTATAAAAAGGAAGTAAATTACCTATGTTACAAAAGATACACCAGGGCCAGAAAATAGAATATATAACAACTACAAATTGACAGCAATTTATATTGCCTCTGTTCCATCTTCCCACACCTTTCTCTTGACAATTCTCTGATACTTGGGCTGCTATTGCCCCAAGATTGAAGGCAGTATAACAGCTGAGGGCAAGTATGTAAGTTGTCTTGGGAGAAATGACCTAGCACTATATAAATATGAAGGACTATATTATTTTTTATTTCTGTCAAATAAAAATAATTCCAAACACTCTGAAGCATTTACATTCAACAGAATAATGAAGGCCTTTGAGGGAATAATGAGGTCTGCAGATAAGCTCTAAAATGTGATCTCTCACTGCTGTTAGTCAAGCTGGGACTTGCAGATGAAAGGAAAAAAGTATCATTCCATAAAGGGGAAGGAGCATGTGCAAAGGCACAGAGACACGAGGCAGCATGAGTGCATGAGAAATGTGCCTGAAGCATAGGGTGCAAGAAGCAAAACCACTGAGAAGGAGGTTGGGTCATGCTATGAGAGACTTGGAACCCCATGGTTTGCTGTCATCTCCCATGTAACCAAGTAACCAAGAGGAAGCCTCATTTTCATCTCCCCTATCACTTACTCCTCAGAGAAGCAACAAGGAAAAGGGCACAGGATGGAGGGATGGGAACCAACCAGGCCATGAAAGAAAAAAAGAGGTAAAACTAGTATTGCCCAGGAAAGCTGAGATGAGTAGGTGTGCATTTTCCTTCCCAAGGTTCAGGGGTCTTAAGACTGAGTGTGGGACCTTTGGAAGGAGGAGTGAAGAGATTATACCAGCAGAAATGGGACATGGCTAGGCACTTTGTACATGAGAATTCTCATTTCAGGGATGTGTGGCTCAAGAGAGTAGAGGACCCAGCCTGAGACCCAGAGAGGAAAAAACTTACTTGTTTTTTCTAGGTTCTAGACTTAAGGAGAGAAAGGGGATCACAAAGATGCCTTCTAGCTTTCCCAGTCCAGTACCCCAGTGGGGTACTGGAGACTGGAACTTGAGACAGAGCCTCTGAAGGCCAGAACTTTCACTGTGTTGTCCTTGCAGGAAGTGAGCCCGCAGCAGCTTCCCTGCTATCCAGCACTACTGTGCTAGCCACCCCAGAACAATGAATGACCTCAGAGAAAAGCCTGTACTGCAAGTAGAGGGCGCATAACTCCCTTCCAGCAACCAAGGTCATCTGCAACCAGCTGTCTGCAGATAGTGGGTGGTGTTTGCCAGCTCTGATTTCTAAAGCCTTCGGGCAGCTTCAATAATCACATTTCAATTTAGCTCAATCAATATTTACTGCCCTCTATCTGATGCCAGGTCCTGTGTTGGACAGTGAGGACACAGAAAAAAATAAGGCATGGCCTCTACCCTATAGAGCTCACCATCTAGAAGGGGAGGTGGTCACCAAAACAGATGGTTAAAACAGAGCATTAGGTCCTAGGGCAGAGGAAGCACAGGAACTCGGGAAGCTCATGGAGGGACAAGTAACCCAGTGCAGGGAATCCAGGAAGGTTTCTTAGAAGGGAAGATACATTTTTTCCATCCTCACCCTACTTCTCACTGAGATTTAAAGGTTGAGGATGTATCAACCAAGTGAAAAAGGACCGCATGTGAGAGGCCTTGAAATGGTATGGTGATTTGGATGAAAAGCAAGAGGCCCAATGGAGTTAAAGCATGGTCTCCATGAGATAGCAGAAGAAGCTAGAGAGAAAGATGGGGACAGATGGCATTAAATATGGCATTAAACTTCCTTTTATACCAAGCTAAGGAGTGTGTTGGAGCATGACACATGCAGAAAATTATCTTAAGATGAAAGATCCCAAAACATTACTAGTAAAAACACACCTTCTCCTTGTTCCCCCAACAAAACCAATTTCATTTCCTGCTAATTTATGTGGGACTTTTAGAAGAGGGATGTCCTAAAATAAAACAACTGCAACAACTATGCTAAGGTGTCACAACTCAGAAGGGGTGTAAATCACTCTTTCTTCTAATTTTTAGTAGCACTTTATTTTATTTATTTTTAGAGAGAGAGAGGGAGAAGCATCAATTTGTTGTTCCAATTATTTATGCATTCATTGACTGATTCTTGTATGTGCCCTGAAGGGGGATCAAACTCACAACTTTGATATATCAGTACAATGCTCTAACCAACTGAGCTACCAGCCAGGGTATTTAATAGTACTTTATATCTTCCTTTTAGCACTTGTCGTTTTCTGCTTGGGAACATAATCACCTACGTCTTATCTCTAATGGTTTACCAGCTCCCTCTGAGCATGAACCAGATCTTGTTCATCCAACCTGTAAAATGTTATTGCAACCCAGTTTACATAGGCAAGTCGCCCCCAATAATGCCTACTACATAGCAGGTGTTTGATTAATATTTCATAGCATCATGGAGTTACAGGATATCAAAACTAAAAAACTCCTAAAGACATTCTAATCTGGAACTTCTCAACCATTTTGAAGAGCCTGAAAAAAGCTACAGACTCTTCTCTCAGAAAAAGTCACAAATAGAAAACATTTTACATAAAATTTCAGGGCCCACCATGCCCAGAGGACTAAGGTTAATTTATCCAAAGTCACAAAGCTAATGAGTTGCAGAACCAAGCCTAGAACATAACTTTCCTGTTTCCCAATTGCGTACACTTCCCATTACAAACGAATAATTTTAGTTGGGCTGTTTCCTGCTGGGAGGCTGCCTGATACAAGTCTTGGACATGGCAATGTTCTTCTAGTGAAATTCCTTGATATAAGGATGATGCTTAAGAGAACATGACAAGCTTAGGGGATTCAGAAGCCCAAGGACAGTGGTATTTAGCTTTTGCCAAGGAGAGAGAGGCAATGGGAGATGTGCATGGTTACAGGGAACATTAAAATAAGCCCAAGAACCAAAAGTAATGTTGAAGACTCCTCATTAGAAATGCAAAATCTTCTTAACTGTACCTTTTACAGGAAGTGATAGAATCATGACTCAAAGCCAGACCTTCTGACTTTCAGGCGTGTTGTGTTCACCCCACCAGAAAATCCTCTGCACATGCACAGAAATCTAACTACCCAGAAGCAATCTTGCAGCTGGAGCCAGAGAAGTAGGCTAAATAATCCTATCCTATCTAATAAAAGAGAAACATGGTAATTAGCCGTACATCTGCTACCCTTCCCATTGGCTAATCAGGGTGATATGCAAATTAACTGCCAGCCAAGATGGCAGCCAGCAGCCAGGCAGCTTGAAGTGAATATGAGGCTTGCTTGCTTCAGTGACAGAGGACTCCAACGTTCCCCACCTGCCACTGCCGGCCTCTGAGCTTGCAGTTTGAAACACTGTTACAAATATAGAAGCTAAACAAAACCCCAGAAACCTGCTTTCAGCCAGCCGGGATCTCAGAGCTGGAGCTGAAACAGTGTTTTGAAAATAGAACCCAAACAAACCAGATACCTGCTTTCAGCAGCAGAGGCCTAAGAGCTGGAGCCAAGCCTCAGAGCTAAAGCTGGCCCAGAATAAAAAAGAAAAAGAAAAAAAAGGAGCGGTTGGGAGCTTCAGTCACCCACCAGCCTGAAAACAGCCCTCAGCCCCTCACCCAGACTGGCCAGGCACCCCAGTGGGGACCCCCACCCTGAAGGGTGTGTGACCAGCTGCAAACAGCCATCATCCCCTTATCAGGCTGGCCAGTGGGGACCCCCACCCTGATCCAGGACACCCTTCAGGTCAAACCAGCCAGCCCCCACCCGTGCACCAGGACTCTATCCTATATAGTAAAAGGGTAATATGCCTCCCAGCACCAGGATCAGCAGAGCCGCGAGGCCTCCCGGCACCGGGATCAGCGTGACAGGGGGCAGCGCCCAAACCCCTGATCGCCCTGCGGCTCTGTGTGTGACAGGGGGCGGGGCCACAACCTCCCTATCCGCCCTGCTCTGTTCATGACAGGGGAAGGCACCCCAACCCCCTGATCAGCCCTGCTCTGTGCCTGATATGGGGGAGCTCCCCAACCCCCTGATCGCCCTGCAGCTCTGTGTGTGACAGGGTGCGGCGTCCCCCCCCACCCCCCACGGGCCCTGCTCTGTGTGTGATGGGGTAGAGCCAAAATCTCCCCATCGGCTCTGCCCTGAGTGTGACAGTGGTGGCGCCCCAACCCCCTGATTGCCCCTGCTCTGTGGGTGATAGAGGGCGATACCCCAACCGCTCCCCACGGGCCCTGCTCTGTGTGTGACAGGGTAGAGCCATAACCTCCCCATTGGCCCTGCCCTGAGTGTGACAGGGTGCGGCGCCCCAACCCCCTGATCCACCCTGCTCTGTGTGTGACAGGGGGCGGTGCTCCAACTCCCCTATCGGCCCTACTCTGTGCGTGACAGGGGGGAGCTCCCCAACCCCCTGATGGGCCCTGCTCTGTGTGTGACAGGGGGGAGCTCCCCAACCCCCTGATCGACCCTGCTCTGTGCATGACAGGGTACAGAGCCCCAACCCCCCTGATGGGCCCTGCTCTGTGCGTGACAGGGGGTGGTGCCCCAACCTCCCCATCGACACTGCCTTGAGTGTGACAGGGGGCAGTGCCCCAACCCCCCAATCGGCCCTACCCTGAGAGTGACTGAGGGTGGCATCGCAACCTCCCAATCCGCCCTGCTCTGTGCATGACAGGGGGCGGCGCCCCAAATCCCCAATTGGCCCTGCTCTGAGTCCGACCAGGGGCTGCACCTAGGGATTGGGCCTGCCCTCTGCCACCTGGGAGCAGGCCTAAGCCAGCAGGTCGTTATCTCCCGAGGGGTCCCAGACTGCGAGAGGGCACAGGCTGGGCTGAGGGACGCCCCCTCCCCCCCAAGTGCACAAATTTTTGTGCACCAGGCCTCTAGTCCTATATAATAAAAGGGTAATATGCAAATCGACCAAATGGAGGTTCACCAGTCGCTATGACGCACACTGACCATTAGGGGGCAGACGCTCAACACAGGAGTTGCCCCCTAGTGGTCAGTGCGCTCCCACAGGGGGAGCACCGCTCAGCCACAAGCCGGGGTGATGGCTGATGAGCTCAGCGGCCCACCTCAGCACTAAGGATGTCCCATGGGAAGCGGGCCTAAGCCTCAGTCTGACATCCCCTGAGGGCTTCTGGATTACAAAGGGTGCAGGCTGGGCTAAGGGACCCCTTCACCCCCCCGAATGCACAAATGCCGTGCACCGGGCCTCTAGTCTTATAATAATTAGAACTAACTCCCAATTATCTGTGATAATGAATACATATTTTAAATCTGCAAACACTGTAAAACTCAGCTAGTTGGCTGAAAACAGCAGTCCACCTCTACTAGCCACCATTCACTCAGCTAAACTGGATGTATTATTTCCATTGTGAGGTCCATACTAAGCTAAGTACTAGGAACTAGGAACTAAGTACTAAGTACTAAGTACTAGGATATTTTTTAAAGCATCACAAATAATAAAACTAAATCATTTGCTTTTCACTATGATAACCTGGCCTAGGGAAGAGACTGGGACCTGGCAGAAACATCTCCACTCTGGATAATTTTGAAACTAAGTAACTGGAGAGGACTGAGGGATGACCCCCTATTCTTTCTAGCTCTAATACTAGCCAACCTATGCAGATCTGATCTTTGGGTGTTTGCAAAAGCTGCACACTCTCCTCTTCTGAAGGACCCTGCCCCCTTTACCTCTTGTTCTTGAATTAAGTGCTTGTATCTTCCAATGCCATGGGTGGGCTTTGTCTTATAGTGCCGGCTGGTACTCAGTAGAATACCACCTAAAAGAGAGAAAATAAGACAAATGTGTTTCAAAGCTCTTCCAGGAACAGATCACATATGAGGTGAGTAGGCAAATTCTCCATTGCAAGACTGGGACTATTTGGTTTAAAGAACCAGAGCTGTTTTATTATCCTGGGCTAACTCTCAGTTTTCCCCACCCTTTCTCTCCTTTTGCCCACTGGACTATATCCAGTCCCACTACCTATCTTTCTTTGAGAAACTCTCTCCTGCTAGAGCCACTGGTGGTATAGGGACAAAATAAATTCTCACAGGGTTGTCATTTCCTCTTGTCCCTCCACAGGCAATAATTCTTTTGAAGTTTTCTACAGGTTGTACAGAGAAAGTGACAGGTAGCAAATATAACCAGGTATGAGGACAATCATAGATTTCTACAACGTTTTTAAAATCATCTAGTTTTAGACACTCAGTGTATACTGGGCAAGGATGATGGGAAAGCAGATAATTATATTATGGTGTACAAAATACTTAAATGGGAAAAAAATAAAAAAAATACTTAAATGGAGATGAGTGCAAGGTAGGGAGTGCCTAGAGGGACAAAAACTAACTCTGCATTGGGGGAAGCAGTGGGGAAGGGTGCAGGGCAATAGGCTCAGCAGAGGTAAAAGCTGAATCCTTGGAAGAGGAGTGTTTAACCACACAAGGGAGGAGGTATTTGGGGGAGAGGTTCCCTAAGAGCACTGAAAGTAACTGGGGTGTGTTCTTAGCCACTGTCCCAATTCTGTCTCTCTGAATCTAAGACATTTGACCCTTTGAGTCTTCGGGTTCCAACTCTACAATCTGGGACCCCACCCAAGAAGGTGATATCCAAATCCTCCTGATGAATACACAGCGGTCCTCAGACCAGAGCCTTGCAAATTAATCTTATCCAACAAGATTTCATCATGACCTTGAGAAAGCACTGAACTCTTCAAAGCATGTTCACTCACTTAATAAGTATTTATTATTTCCCATCAGGGTAACCAGTGACAATTATACCACGTGACTGGCACACACTAGAGTTATGCAGTGTGTAATCAACCCAATATCTATGGCAGGACTCTTGGTACGCAATGCCTTTAGAAGCTGGGGCTATAAGAATAGACAAAGACACAGTCCCTGCAATAAAGAACCTATGATCTAGCGGGGAAACAGTAATACCAATGCAGGGCCATACATAGGAGGGGCACTGAGGCCAGACTTGAGGTGTTGGGAAAGAATTCTTAGAGCAGGTGGCTTTTAAGTAAAACGTGAAGGATGACTACGAGTTAGTGAGGAGAGAACATGGTATAGAGAGGGGAAGAGCCAGAGAGAATTTCAAGGCAGAACAGGAGGACCAGGTTGGCAAGAGATGAGTTTACAGAAAAAGGCATACTTATGATGTACCAGGCATTGTGCTAAGAGTGGGGGATATAAAAGTAGACAAGGCCACCCTAGCCAGTTTGACTCAGTGAATAGAGCATCCGCCTGCAGACTGAAGGGTCCCAGGTTCAATTCTGGTCAAGGGCATGTACCTTGGTTACAGGCTCGATCTCTGGCCCTGGTGGGGCATGTGCAGGAGGCAACCAATTGCTGTGTCTCTTTCACATTGATGTTTCTCTCTCTGTCTCTCCCCCTCCCTTCCACTCTCTCTAAAAAGCAATGGAAAAAAATATCTTTGGGGGAGGATTAACAATAACAGCAAAAAAGTAGACAAGGCCAACAAAACTCCACTTACGGAGCTGACAGTCTCGAGGGAGGAAGGTATCATTAATGGAACAGTCACAAAATAAATATAAAATTCCAAGTTGAGAGAATAAAAAGAAAAAGCACAGAGGGTTATGGCAATACAATCGGAGGATCTATTTTACCTGTTGTTTTTTGTTTGTTTGTTTTTTTAATCCTCACCTGAGGATATTTTCCCAGTGATTGGTTGCCTTTGCACATGCCCCAACCAGGGCCGAGGAGGAGCCCTCAACCCAGACATGTGCCCTTGACCGGAATCGAACCTGGGACCCTTCAGTCCACAGGCTGATGTTCTTTCCACTGAGACAAACCGGCTAGGGCTCGGAGGATCTATTTTAGATTGTAGTATCAGAGAAGGCCTTTCTGAAAAAATGGCATGTGAACTGAGACCAGAATTCAGAGGGAAATGGTAATAGTGTTTATCCCCAGGGAGAGAAAGTGGCTAGAAAGCAGGAGGAGAGGGACATTTACTGTTTATTTTATATTCTTTTGTAGCTTTTAAAACTTGTTCCATGCACATGTATTACCTATTCAAAAAAATAAATAAAATACACTGAGACCTGACAGGCAAGGAAGAGTTTATTAAGTGAAAAGATAGAGGATGAATGTTTCAGGCAGAGGAAACAGCATGTGTAAAGGCTTCAATGTGGGACACAGCTTTGGTTTTCAGTGTGGCTGACGCAAAGTGAGAGGGGCATGGAGAGTATCAGAGACTAGAGCAGTGGGTCAGAAAAAAACCACACTGGGCCTTGTTAAGGGTTTGGATTTCAGACTGAACAGCCATAAGCAGGGAAATTATATGTCTGATGTGTTTTTAAAATATCACTGGTTGTTGTGAGGAAAAGGGAGTAGGGAGAGGAAGTATAGATGGAAGGGATAGGAGATTCAAATGGTAGTCTTGGCTAAGTTATTGTTGGTGATCTCAAAATATCTCCCCCTCTATGCTATCCTCTAGAGCAGTGGTCGGCAAACTGCAGCTGGGGAGCCACATGCGGCTCTTTGGCCCCTTGAGTATGGCTCTTCCACAAAATACCACGTGCGGGCGCACGTACAGTGTGATTGAAACTTCGTGGTCCATGCGCAGAAGTCGGTATTTTGTGGAAGAGCCACACTCAAGGGGCCAAAGAGCCGCATGTGGCTCGCGAGCCACAGTTTGCCGACCACTGCGAGCTTACTGATTAATCTTTCTAAAACATTGACCTAATTAAGTTATTCTCTTTCATTAATTCAACCATTTATTCATTTCACACACACAATTTTTAAAGAAGTATTTACTATGTACGAAGCACTACAGGGGTGGGCAAAAGTAAGTTTACAGTCGTGAGAACCAACTGTAAACCTACACTTCTGAGCACATACTATTTGCCAGGTGCTGAGTAGGTTATATCAGGGACATGCAGTCTGTTGAATGGAGAGAATGTCCCGTAATTAATTCTTGGCTGGGGCTACCCCAGTTTTTTACTCCCGAATAGCCCTACTATATACACTTGTTACTATTTTGAAGGAGAAATAATTGAGTTTAGTAAACAAGGACAATGAAGGACAGTGGCTCTGGCATATATACAGGAAGGGGTGTGAGGTGGGAGAAGTCACTACATGATTACATGCAGTAATTGTGTTAACTGAAAGATTTTCAAAGCCTCCTTTTAAAACCCTGGGGTTTTGTTTTCTTCAGTGAAAAGAGTTGCCTTTTCTCTCAGGAGGCTGCAATGTTAATGTGACAGCAGGAAACCCAGATTAATGACATGAAAGAGGGGGGATTCAGTTGAACTTATCAAAATCAGAGGCTTTCAAACTTATAAATTTTACAATTAAAACAACTGCCTAATTAAGCAGTTTAACCACTGGTAATTTGACCAAAACCTTTCATTTAAGGAGGAAAATGGTAATTTAACAGTAGTTTGATTCAGCTTCTTAATTAACCAGCTGCTCTAAATATAGGAATTGTCCTAAACTGCATTTGAAAATGCCTCCTTGCCAAGGAATTTCAGTAGATGAGACCTCATGGCAAGCATTTGTGGCACTTTTACCTGAGAAATGTAATCACCTCAAAAGTCACTTCCAGCCTTGCTTTTTGAAACCACTGAAGGGTTTCAAAAATGGTGACTGGCATCTGAGTTTTCTTTTTTATTTATACAAAAGGTTTAATACTACTTTTGTTTGCCATGAAACTATACTATCCTGGTTTTCTTCTATCATTTTGGCCTCCTATTTTCAATCCTATTCGCCATCTCTTTCATTCTCTATCCAATTTTTTTTTTTAATATATTTTATTGATTTTTTACAGAGAGGAAGGGAGAGAGATAGAGAGTTAGAAACATCGATGAGAGAGAAACACCGATCAGCTGCCTCCTGCACATCTCCTACTGGGGATGTGCCCGCAACCCAGGTACATGCCCTTGACCGGAATCGAACCTGGGACCTTTCAGTCTGCAGGCCGACGCTCTATCCACTGAGCCAAACTGGTTTCGGCACTATCCAATTTTTTAATGTTGAAGTTCCCCAGGTGCCTGATCCTTGGGCCTCTTCTCTACTTGTTCTCCTTAGGTGGTTTCATTCATTCCCATGACTTAAGATGGACACTATGATGACTTCCAAATTTACAGCTTCAACCCAAACCTATATTTACGCTCAAGATCAATGTATCCAATAGGCTACTTAATATATCCTCCTCACAAGCACTCAATTCAACATGTTCAAAATCAGACTCAGAATCGTCCTCTTCAAATTGTTTCTCTTAAGGCAATACATTCAAAATAATTATATAGATTATCTATCTATTTATTTATTACTAGAGACCCAGTGCATGAAATTCATGCACTGGGGGGGGGGGAGATCCCTCAGCCCAGCCTGCACCCTCTGCAGTCCAGGACGCCTCAGACATCCCTCTCACAGTCTGGGACTCCTCGCTCCTTACCACCCGCCTGGTCGCTGCTCCTTACCACTTGGCTCGCTGCTCCTTAGCGCGGCCACGGAGGTGGGAGAGGCTCCCACCACCTCCGCTGCGCTTGCCAGCCATGAGCCCAGCTTCTGGCTGAGCGGCACTCCCCCTGTGGGAGCGCACTGACCACCAGGGGACAACTCCTGCATTGAGCGTCTGCCCCTGGTGGTCAGTGCGCATCATAGTGACTGCTCATTCCGCCAGTTGTTCCACCGTTCAGTCAATTTGCATATTAGGCTTTTATTATATATAGTGAACATTATAAAATGTTCACTATAGATTAAGTGGGAAAAAGGAAATGATAAAGCATAATATATCATCATTGGTTCCCACATGCATATATATCTGGAGAGAGAGAGAGAGAGAGAGAGAGAGACCGACCTAGAAAAAGACCTGGTAGGATATACACTAAAATGTTAAGCAGTAACCTAAGGATGGTAGGATTAGAAGTTTTCTGCAGCTTTTTCAGCTTCTTTGTGTGTGTGTGTGTGTGTGTGTGTGTGTGTGTTTTCCATATTCTCTAAAATGTATGTTTTTCACTTTTATAATCAGACATTTTGCTATTTCTTTTTAAATCTGACAGGATGCAAAATGAAGTTCAGAGCATCAGTTGGTTTTCTTGCTAAAACTGTTTAACTTAAATCTAGTCAAGCTTGTAGATCTAACTTTCAGTTTGTTGGAAGGGGACCAAAGAACATGTTACACAACACCATGAGAATCAGACAAATCAAGGAAGGAGGACATTTTATAAGACAAACGGACTGGCCCAATCAAAAAGTCACTGTTATAACAAGGGCTTAAACACAAATAGATTTTTATGGTAGAAGAATTGTGACATTTTTCTTTTATGTCTGTAACATTACCATTATAAATGTAGTCAGGAAAAATATATTTCTGTCCTTTCCCATTAAGGGCTCTAAAATGTCTGTACAATAAAAAACAATTTCAAAAAAGGAAAAAAAAAGTCACTGTTATAGGAAAAAAGTGGTAGAGCTCTTCTAGATTAAAAGTAACAGAATAGTGAAATACATAGTGTAAAACTTTATTGGCTTTTGTTTATAAACAAGCTCACAAAAGACATTTTGGGGACAATTGGGGAAGTGGATAAGGTATTAGATGATATTGGGGCATTATTATTAACCAGAGGCCCGGTGCACGACATTCGTGCACTGGGGGCAGCGGAGGTGGGAGGGAGGGGTCTCTCCGTCCGGCCTGCGCCCTCTCGCAGTACGGGACTCCTCAGGGGATGTCCGACTGCTGACAGGGAATGGGCCTAAGCCAGCAGGCGGACATCCCCTGAAGAATCCTTAGCACTGCTGCGGAAGCGGGAGAGGCTCCTGCCACCACTGCTGTACTCGTCAGCCGTGAGCCCAGCTTTCCCTGTCGGAGCTCCACTCAGCCAGAAGCCGGGCTTGCTGCTTCTTAGCGCTGCCTGGGAGGCGGGAGAGGCTCCCGCCACCGCTGCTGCACTTGCCAGCCATGAGCCTGGCTTCTGGCTGAGCAACGTTCCCCCTGTGGGAGCGCACTGACCACCAGAGCGCTCCTGCATTGAGCATCTGCCCCCTGGTGGTCAGTGCATTTCATAGCAACTGGTCATTCCGCTGTTTGGTCAATTTGCATATTAGCCTTTTATTATACAGAATTTTCTTGCGTGAGATAATGGTTTTGTGTCTCTTTAACAGAATGTAGAAAATGTTCTTATTTCTAGAAATGCATGCTGAAGTATTTAAAGGTGAAGTATCATGATGTCTAATACAGAAGGAAAATGTTAACAACAGTTAAATCTAAGTGGTAGGTACATAAGTGTTCATTGTAGTATTCTTGGGGGGAGAATTATTTCTTACAAGACTGTAAGCTTCCAAATGGCAAGGACTGTATCCTCTTAATTTTATATCCTCAGCACCTAACACATATCCTGGTACAATAAATGTTTGCTGAGAGAACCAGTAATAAAAAGAAGCCCATATTTTGAGATGCTGGGCTTTAGGGCTAAAAGAAATGGTGATTCTCTATACATTGCAGCCATCTTCTAAAAGAATTAACAGATATCAAACTTCTTATACATTGCCTGGCACATATTAAGCACTCAGTAAATATTAGTTCCCTTCTTTACTCCCATTCCTCTTTAGAAAAATGACAGATTTCATTGAAATACAACAATTGCTTTGAAATTTCTCACATAATAGACAAAGCAAAAATGGTTAATAATTAGATTGAAACAGATTAAAATTTATTGAGTTAATCCAGTGGTTCTCAACCTGTGGGTCGCGACCCCTTTGGGGGTCGAACAACCCTTTCACAGGTGTTGCCTAAGACCATCGGAAAACACATATATAATTACATATTGTTTTTGTGATTAATCACTATGCTTTAATTATGTTCAATTTGTAACAAAGAAATTGGGGGTCACCACAACATGAGGAACTGTATTAAAGTGTTGCGGCATTAGGAAGGTTGAGAACCACTGAGTTAATCAGATTGAATGGACAGTCATTACAAAATACAAAGAGAAAAGCCCTAGCCTGGCAGATGATAGACATGAAAAATAAGTCTGGAATAGTAACACTAATAATAGAAATAATAACAAAAACATCTAACTTTTTGAGCACTTTATGTGTTTTACCTCACTGAGTCTCCAAATAATTCACTGTAGTTAGTACTATAATTATCCCCATGTTTAAATTTTTATTTATTGATTGATCCTAGAGATAAAAGAAGAGAAAGGGAAGGAGAAGGTGGGGAGAGGGAGAGGGAGAGAGACAGACAGACAGACAGACATTGATTTGTTGTTTCACTTATTTATGCATTCATTGATTGACTCCTGTTTGTCCCCTGAACAAGGATCGAACCCACAACCCTGGTGCATTGGGACAATGCTCCAACCAACTAAGTTATCTGGCCATGGCCTAATTATCCCTATTTTGTAAAAGTGAGGAAATGAAGTTATGGGGAATTAGCCAAAGGTCACACAATAAATATGAGTTAGAGTTGGAATCTAAACAAACTGTAGAGCTCTTGCTCCTAACCATTTCTTTATGTTCTTGCCCACTACCCTATTCCATGTGAGGGCTTGGATCTGGTCCCAGCCACTCTTCTCAAAGATATGTTAGGCATCCTTGTAGAAAAATTATTAGCGTGCCAGAGAGTCACTTAAAGTAAGTAGACTACACCAGGAAAAAAATGCTTACCTGCAGAACAAATGGGATTCTCTCCTGAAGTTCTGAACCTAAAAAGAGAGAGTACGGTGAATACAATTAGATACCTGCTATTTATTTGCAGTTATCAAAACTTGTATACTCCTCATCAAGGATAAGTCAATGCCAGATATTTCCTCCTTCCCTCCTTTCCACAAATATTAAGTACCTACTATGTGCCAGCCAATGTGCTTAGGTCTTGAGGATACAAAAATACAAAGTAAATGTCTCTATCTATGGTCTAGTTGGGAGAGAGTTGTAAACAAATGCGAACCACAGTATAGTACTGATCCAGAACAAAAACATGTACATGATTTGGTGAAACACAAAGGAAAGTGTGATCATTTCCACCAGGGAGGTGAAACTTTTTGAGCTGAGCTTTAAAAATGAACTGTTCTGGATTACTTACCCTAACAGGTAAAGCATTCTAAGCAGAGGGATAAAAGTGGTAAGTTTAGGGAACAGCAAGCAGCTGGACGTAAGTGGAATTTAAGCTGCAGGGAAGGGAACAGGGTGAAAGAGGTAATAGGGAGTCAGGTTATAAAGAACCTCGTGTGCTGTGCGAAGGAGTTTGGTCTTTATTCTGTATAGGCAGTGGGAAGCTCCTGGCAGAATTTACGCACAGGAGTGACATGATCAAGGTTAAGTTTTGGAAGTTAACCCTGACAGTAGGTGAGAAATGAATGGGAAGAGGTGAGACTGAGGCAAGTGAACTAGTGAGGTGGTTCTTATAACAGCCTTGCATTAGAACATGCTCAGGGAAGATGGAGAGGAAGGGACAGCAATGAGAGCTACACTGGATACAGAAGCCAGTGAATATGGAGGAGAATAAAATGGTTCTGTTTGGCCCTGGCCAGGTGGCCCACTTGGTTGGAGTGTCATCCTATACACCAACAGGTTGCAGGTTTGATCTCTGGTCAGGGCACAACAGGAGGCAACCCATCAATGTTTCTCTCTCACATCAATGTTCTTTCTGTCTCCCTCCCGCTTCCTCTCTCTAAAATCAATAACAACAACAATAATAAATAAGTACATAATTTAAAATGGTTCTGTTTGGTTGACTAAGTAATCAGAGTATTTTAATTCAGTATCCTGCAAAGCTTTGATGCTAAACCGTGGGACAAGTTAGAGACAAGCAGATCTGTGATTAAATGCTGATTCCACCATTTCCAAACTGTGACCTTAGGCAAGTTGTTTTGTGTCTCTGTAACATAGTTACCTCATCTCATGGGACTGAAAATGTATCTTAAACTCTCTGAGCCAGTTTCCTCTTTTTTATTTTAAATTTATTGATTTCACAGAGAGAGACAGAGGAAGGAAGGGAGGGGGGAGAGAGAGAAAAACATCGATGTGAGAGAGATATATTGATTGGCCGCCTCCTGCACACACCCCACCTAGGCCTGGATCGGGCCTGCAGCCCAGGTACATGCCCTTGATCGGGAATCGAACCTGGATCCTTCAGTCCTCAGACAGATGCTCTCAACACTGAACAGAACATTGAACAACATTGACCAGAACTATTCATAGATTCTTGTATGTGCCCTGACTGAGGATTGAACCCAAAACATTGGCATATCAGGACGACACTAACCAACAGCTACCTGGCCAAGGCCAGATACCTCTTTTGTAAAATAACAATATTTATATATTTGTCCTGTAGTGTTTTTGTTAATGTGAGAACATGTAAAATGCCTAGCATGGTGCCATAGTAAATACATATTAAATAACTGACTGACTAATGGAAAAATAGATTAAGATGGAAAGGGAATAAGAGGAAAAGGCTTCAATAAATGTAAAGGATTAAAGAATTCATCCAGGCTCATGTGGTCAGGAAGATATTCAATTCATTGTTTTATATCATGTGGCTGCCATGCATAAGACATTGTGGATATCTGATGAATAGAGAAATAAACTGCCAAATGCTCTTCATTATCACCCAGAGAAAAAACAATGGGGAGGTAGCATACTGTAAATACAGAAGAGTGAAAGAACAACTTGGGTTTGAATCCTAACTCCAACTTATATTAGCTATGTCATCTTTAAGCAATTGATTTACCATTTTGAACCTCAGTTATTTATGCATAAAATTGAGATAATATCACATGCCTCACCTGATAATTATGAAGAACTATTAATTCATTCAACAAGTATTTATTAAATGCCTACTATGTGTCAGACACCATTCTAGGCCCTTGGGATATAGAAGTAAACAAAACTAGCAAGTCTTTATCCATATGATGATTATATTCTAGTGGGCAGGGTGAGGAAGACAGATAATTTAAATATATATACACATACATATATATAAAATGTGTCAAGTGGTAATACCTGCTATGAAAAATAAAGGTAAGGGGACAGAGATTGATGGGAGGTGTAGATAGAGAAGGCCTCCCTGATGATACAACATTTGGGCACAAACCTGAATAAAGTCAGAGGACAAACTATATGGATATCTGAGGGGAGAATGTGCAAAGATCCTTAGGTGGGAGAATGGTTATGTCATCAAGGAATAGAAAGGGAGCCAGTGAGTAAGTAGAAGTATACAATGAGGGAACAGATTAGATAAAGACTTGTAAGCCATGGTGGGATTGTAGAACTTATTTTGACTAAGATGGGAAAGTCTGAGAGAGAAGTAACATGAGCTAACTCAATTTTAAAAGAATCACTCTGATTTTAGTGCAAAGGATAGAAGACAAAAGTGAAGGCAGTGAGACCACTTAGAAGGCAGCATAATTGTAGTTTATACGTTAAGTGCCATGTCAGTCATCAGTGACTGACACTATACTTTCTGTCTGGACCGGTCAGTCACTGATGCCGCCAGCATATCGGTGAAATCGGATATTGTGGGCTAAACGGAAAGGAAGACAATACAGGCTTGGCGCTTAACGTGTTAGGAAGATAAGGAGCTGGTCCCTAGTAGTTTAGCAAAACAAATAGTTTGAGACCTGAATCTGGTTTAATTCTATAATATTTCACAAGTTGAGCCAACAGGATTTGTTAAAGAATTAGATGTAGAGTGAGAGAAATAACAATGTCAAGGATCACTCCAAGGATTCTGGCCTAAGCAACCAGATGAATGGGGTTGTCATTCACTGAGAATGGATAAAGAGCAAGATGGCATGCCCTAGCTGGTTTGGCTCATTGGATAAAGCGTCAGCCTGCAGACTGAAGAGTCCCAGGTTTGATTCCAGTCAAGGGCACGTACCTGGGCTGTGGGCTCCATCCCCTGAAGGGGACGTGCAGGAAGCAGCTGATCACCAATTCTCTCTCATCACTGATGTTTCTCTCTCCCTCTCCCTCTCCCTTCCTCTCTGAAATAAAAAAATAAATAAATAAAAAAGAGCAAGATGGCAGAGGTGTTCATGCTCAAGATGCTTAGTAGACATGCAAGTGGAGATGATGAAAGAAAAATGCTGTGTGAATTATCTGGCAGAATGCAAATGTTAACTATATTCAACTATTATTATTAATATCCTTACCTTAAGAGAGGAAAGGCTTTCTTAAAAATGGTATCATTCTTCAAACACAGCACCTACAGCAAAATAACAATGTTAGGACAATCTTAAGCACTGATAAACTTCCAAGCATCTCTTCACAAAGAGGCTAGAACTCAGTACACAAACCAAAAGGACCCAAAGGCTCTTGTCAGGCAAAGAAGCTGTCCTATAGTTAATCTTAAATATGCAGGCAAACCAAGGTCATCTTTCCCTTCTTATTCCACCCACTACAGAAAATGCTCAAAAAACAGAAGCCCCCCTTCCATCCTGCACCCGGGGGGGAGAGGGGGAGTGCTTTTTGTTTTTTAAAGAAAAAACCTTGTTTCCCCTTTCTAATTTGATCTATTTTTCTAATATCGATCAACAACTATGATGCTTCTGCCAAGCACAGGCACCGTGCAACAGACTTTCTTAACTTCTTCCCTAATTCTCAAAACACTTGAAAGCAATTTTATAGATGAGGCAACTAAGGCCCACTGAGGTTACAGTCCAAGAAATTATCTATAATAATAAAAGCGTAATATGCTAATTAGACCAGATGACCTTCCGGATGAAGCCGGACTGCAAGGGAAGCCTGGGTCCCGGGTGCCAGAGGGAAGCCGGTGCTGGCAGCCGGGGGAAGGAAGGCCTACTCTTGCACAAATTTTAAAGTTTATTTTTAAAAAGACTATTATAAAATAAACAAAAAGACTATTATTATGTGCCAACTACAGTACTGTGCTGAATATTAAAGGGAATATAAAACAAAATGTGCCCGGCTGGTGTGGCTCAGTGGTTGAGCATTGACCTATGAACCAGAACCAGGAGGTCACAGTTCAATTCCCTGTCAAGGTATATGCCTGGGTTGTGGGCTGGATCCCCAGTGTGAGGCATGCAGGAGGCAGCCAATCAATGATTCCCTTATCATTGATGTTTCTATCTCTCTCTCCCTCTCCATTTCTCTGTGAACTCAATAAAAATATATTTAAAAAATAAAAAAAATGTAACATGAATAAACTTTGAAAATATTATGCTAAGTGATAGAAATCAGTCACAAGGGCCAAATATTGTATGACTACATTTATATGAAAAACTGGGAATAGGCAAATCTATAGTGAAAGTGATTAGTGGTTGACTAGGGCTGAGGATCTGAGGAGCTGGGAATGACAGCCAAGGTATATGGGGTTTTTTCGATGATGAAAATGTTCTAAAATTGATTGTAGTGATGGTTGCACAACTCTGAATATATTAAAAGCCATGGAATTGCACATTTTAAATAGGTGAATTATATAGTACTTGAATTATATCTCTATAAATCTGTTAAAAAATATAAGCACAGCCCTGGCAGGTGTGGCTCAGTTGGTTGATGTGTCATCTAGTACATCATAAGGTCAGGGCACAAGGTTGCAGGTTCAGCCACCCAGTCTGGGCATGTGTGGAGGTAACTGATTGATGTTTTGCTCACACATCGATGTTTCTCTCTCTCTCTCTCTCTCTCTCTCTCTCTCTCTCTCTCTCTCTCTTCCTTCCTCTCTCTAAATTCAATTTTAAAAAGTTGGGAAAGAAATGTAAGCACAATCCCTACCCCATAGTTCAAATGGCTGGGCATATGGTATACATTTCTGTCAAACAGCTAAGCAATAGTATAAGCATTATATGATTAAGTCACAATAAGTCCCATGAACAAGCACTTTGGGCAGGAAATCCAGGCAGAGATGGCCAGAGAAATTCTTAGCTTTCGGAGTATTAAAGACATTGCTGAGAATTTTCTCAAAGACATGAATCTTCTTCCCAGACAAATACATATAGGCATAAATAGACATACTACTTCAAGAGATTGACTAAAACTCTTAACATCACCCATAGATCAGTATGCTAAACCAAGAGATCCTCAGGGGCAAGGGTAATATACTGTCATATTCCTCTCAGGCACCTTGTAGACATTCAATCAAGGTTTGTTTTGGTGAATAAATAAATGATTAGAAAGAAGTGATAAGCAATGCTACTACCTGTTGAATGCCTACTGTGTGTCTAAATCATAATTCCCTTATAAGTTAAGTATTATTATCCCATTTTTGCAGTTGAGGAAACTGAGATTAAGTAATTTACCCAAAGCCAAACAACTACTATCAGAACTAGCATAGGATCTTAGGTTTCTCTGATTTCAAAGAAAATAATTTTCTATTTTACACCCTCTCTCACATAAATAAATGTTTTGGTGCTTAGGAAATGTTCAAGTTTAGGAAAAGTCTCCCAGAGTATGTGAAGTCATGATGAATAGATGGAAGGGAGAACAAAGTACATTGACAATCCTAAAAATCACAATTAAATCAGATACTAAAAGACTTTGTAAAGTATGTGTGCAAAATGCTTAACCTAACATAAAAGATAGAGAGTAGGCAGCTGTGAGCCCCAGGAAACAGGAACGCCAGCTGGCTCCCCCACCTCTAGCCACCATATTGTGGACCTTAAGAAGGAAAATAACTGCAAAGGAATCCTCATGGTTAACTGGGTCCAAATTCCTAACCAGAGTCTAGCAGCCATTAGGGACAGAGGCTTCTGATGTACTCTGCATCTCAGGGAAAAGGTACAGACTGAGTTACCAATCTCCTGCACTGTGTTCAGAGTCAACCCTTATAAAGGAGTTCCTGGTAACTATATTTTGACCAATGGGCTGAGACCTGCCTCATTCAATGAGAACTGCTCAACCATATCCTCATTTGCATACTTACTGACCAATCAGATCAACTCCACAATGACCAATTAGAATATGGGATTCTGACCAATCAGAGGAGTGCTATTTGAACCAATCAGAATGTGCAAATTTGTATTCCGCATTTGCATAAAAATGGACCAATCAGGGATTAGGGCAGGGACTTTAAATAAGGGAGCCTCTGCTTTGTCCTCATGGAGTGCACTTTCTCAGTTTCCACCAGAGGCTGTGCTTCCCGGGTTTGCAAGCTGTTCATGTGAGTAAAGTTTCTGCCCCTTCACCCCATCCTAAATTGGGTACTCCTGTTGGGGTTGGATTGGTGGCAGCAACCTTTTGTCAACAGTACCTTGGCTAGTGCTTCCCTCTGAAGTTAGAACAAATGACTCTAAGGTTCCTCCAGTCCCAAGATCTGTCAACCATCATCACAAACAGGACAGAAATCCAGTGAACAGAATATATTCTTAAATGGGTCACTTCATACAGAGGAAGTATTGGATGGGAAGAAAGATCTAGATGACACTGATTTTTCCTCACTTTAATTGTTCAGAGTCTCTACAATAGCAAAGGATGTAATTATCTAAAAGCCAGGCTTAAAGGCTGACAACTTTCTGGAAGACATTCAAACTGTGGTGTGAACGCTGCTTCCTTTCAGCTCTGGGAAATGTGCTTCCTCTCCCTGCAATGCTCAGCATTATTTATCAGGACCAAAGTAATCTATTTTGGGACTGCATCCACAAACACCCCCTCCTCCCAGTCAGCAAATGAAGAGCAGCTCCAGCTCTGGAGCAAACGGAAGAGGAGGACAGTCATGCTAGTGAATGAATGAATGAGGACACAGCTGCCACAACGGGATATAAAAATACTTGTCTCAGGAGCTTGGGAGCCAAGAAGTGGAAAGGACTTCACAGCTACCAAAGAAGAGAAGTCAGGGGACAAAACCTTATAGTTCACTAGAGGGCTGGTGCACTAAAATTCATGCACGGGGGGCGGGGAATCCCTCAGCCCGGCCTGCACCCTCTCGCAGTCTGGAAGCCCTCAGGGGCCTAAGCCGCAGTCTGGCCTCCCTCTGCGGTAGGTGACCGGCGGGCCGATAGGGGGACAGCTCCAGCCAGCGAGTGGCCAGTCCTGCCCCCCAATCGCCTCTCCACCACCGCCAGTTGCTGCTGCCGCCCCCCGATTGGCATCCCCTCCCTCTGCCCACTGGCACCCACCTTGGCTGGCCTGGCACCACTCACTCACTGGCCTGCCCCCCGCCCCCCTGGTAGTTCCACCATTCAGTCATTTTGCATATTAGGCTTTCATTATATAGGATGAGCAGCCTTAGACACCAGAGCCCCAAAGTGGGTAGTGCCAGCAGGGGGTCAGGGGCCCATGAGGAAACAACTGAGAGGTGTTTTATGAAGACTAACAGAATAAATCTGTATATTAACAAATATTATCTAAAATAGCATTTTTACTATTACTTATTGAGTACATCCTTTGTGCTAAGCACTTTACACATACTCTTTATGCCAAAGGTAGAGTCATTATTGAGATAATTGTCTGTTTTACAGAGGAAAATACAGAGGCTTAGGTTCAATTGCTCAAAGTTATAAGCTTGGTCAGAGGTGCCAAGAATTCAACCCCAAGTCTGACTGAATCCAAAGCCCACGATTTCCATTCTGCCACTTACCTCTCAAAAGAGTAATACCAATTCATATTAGTGAAGTGAATATGCTCATAATAGCCTAAATAATCCTATTTGTTAAGCACCTGCTATATGCCAAACATCATTTCCTTTATTGCTCACAACGATTCTGTGAGGTAGATATTTCTACTCCCGTTTTACTGTGAGGATACCAAAGCTCAGAAAGGTGACTTAATATGTCCAATGCACATAGCTGGTAGATATGTTCTAGCTGACCTTTTTCTAAGTTCTTTCAAAACTGCTTTTGTTTATAGTTTTCCTCTAGCCATTCTCTTCTGATATTGAGGTTGTTGCATGGCTATGACTTAAAGAATGACAGACTATCAAAGTCGGTCTTTGCACTGAGTCTTTATGGCAGTTAGGGGCACCGGTTATAAATTCACAAAGACCTGGGTTTGAATATTAGCACTTCCATTTTACTAGCTGTATGAGCTTTGGCAAGGCACTAAAGGAATTCATGGCTTCACTAAAGGAATTCACTAAAGGAATTCAGATACTGTATGATTTCATTTATATGAAATGACCAGAACAGACAAACCCATAGAGACAGAAAGTAGGTTAGTGGTTACCAGGGGGTGGGCAGGGGTATTGGGGAATGATAAAGTGACTTGTTATGGGCACAGGGTTTCTTTTTGGAGTGATGAAAATATTCTGGAACTAGGTAGTGGTGATAGCTGCACAGTTTTGTGAATATGCTAAAAACCACTGAGTTGTCCACTTTTAAAGGGTGAATATTATGGTATGTGAATGATATCTCAGTATTTTTTAAAAAAAGAAATATCTGGCCTCACATCATAACTGCTAGATGGCCCAATTCCCTAACATTCTCCAGGACTAAATTCAGTTCAAAACACCTGTGGTCATCTCCTGAACTGTAAGCCCACTCCCCTACTCTCTCCCCAACTCTCATCCCCATACTTCTCTGCACATTCTCCCTTGATCCAAGCCCCACTGCTTCTCTCCCAAGTTCCTTGGGGCCCTCTGAAATTCCCAGTGTGTTCTCATTTCAGGGGTTTTGCACATGCTCTTTATCATAAAAAAAGAGAAAAAGTTCTATCATTCTTTAAGTCATAGTCATGTAACAACCTCAGAATACTTTCCTGACTGTGCAGACTTGCTTGGATCCTGCATGTTACACATCCATACAACACCCAGAATCTTTCTTTTATGGCATTTATCATACAAAGTTACCTATTTAATTCATCTGTCTCTTTTGCTAGGAATACAAGTTCCATGAAAACAGAAAAAGCTACATCCCAGCATCTAGCACATTTTCTACACATAGCAAGTGCTCAATAAACATTTTAAAAAATATTTTAAAAATTGATTTCAGAGAGAGAGGGAGAGAGAGACAGAAACATCAGTGATGAGAATCATTGATCGGCTGCCTCCTGCATGCCCCAAACTGGGGATCGAGCTGCAACCCGGGCATGTGCCCTGACTGGGAATCAAACTGTGACCTCCTGGTTCAAAGGTCGACGCTCAACCACTAAGCTACGCCAGCTGGGCTCAATAAATATTTACTAAAAAATAAATAAATAAATAAATATTTACTGATTGAATTAGTAAATGCCTCCAAACCTTACTTCCTTATCTCTAAAGAGGTTATAAAAATATTTACCTCATAGAATTGTTTATATGATTAAATTAGATAATATATAAAAAGGGCTTAGCAAGTGCAAGGCACATTGTTAATGGTAGAATAAGTAGCATTGATGATAGCGGTGGTGATTGTTCAGCTACTCATTTACTAAACAATATATATCTTAGTGTGTGATGGGTGCTGAAGATAAAACCATAAACAAAGTAGGAAAATGTCCCTGTCCTCCACTTACAGTCTAGTAGTGACCAGGATATAGTGAACTTCTTGATAATTTTCCTGGGATTCTGGACTCCCTGCCCTTCTAGGCACTGTACATTTGTTTCCTATTTCCTATCTTCTTATGTCCTCCTAATTCATGTCTGTTGATTTGTCACTTGTTCATATGAACTCTGCTCCATGTTAGCCCTCAATGGTTTCACTTGAACTAGGAGATCTGCCCCCATAGTTGAGTAGCTCTTTCTGGGCTGTCATCTGGATCAATCAATACGTATTCTGGGTTTGATGAAAATCAGCATTAGTGTCTTCGTCAGATCCACTCTGTTCTACTACTTCTTTTTTTTTTTAATGTTTTTTATTTCAGAGAGAGAGGAAGGGAGAGAGCGATAGAAACATCTATCTCTATCAGTGTTTATTAATTTCAGAGAGAGAAGGGAAAGAGAGATAGAAACATCTATTGGCTGCCTCTTGCATGCCCGTACTGGGGACTGAGCCAGCAACCTGGGCATGTGCCCTGACCAGGTATTGAACTGGCAACCTCTGGATTCATAGGTCAATGCTAAATCACTTAGCCACACCGGCCAGGCCTGTACTACTTCTGCTGACCCAAGGAGGTACATGATTCCATCCAGTTTTATTCCAGTAAAGCTGGGCTTCTCATCTACAATTTGAGATTGTTGTAAGCTAAAAATGTCTTAGGGTCCCGAAGAAAGATAATTGAGCTAGGAGTTTGAAGTACTATTCTTAGCTTTACCAAGTAAATACCATGTAATGTCAACATTTATTCAATCACTTATTCATTCAGTACCTACTGCAGATGAGTACATTTGAACACAAAGAAAATACAGTTGCCTACCCTTAAATATTTCTAGTGAGGATGGCAGATGTACAAATTATTTATTACATTGCAATGTGAGATCAGTATGATGGACTGTATAGGTCACAAAAAAGGAAGGATTGACAATGGGGAAGGTCAAGGAAAGCTTTCATTCTTTATTTCACAGATTAGGAAAACCAAGATTATTATCAAAGTAAGGGGATGTGAAATACTTAGAAAAGGAAAGACAGTGGGGTCTTAGATGGAAAACCTAGGCCCGTGGTCGGCAAACTGCGGCTCGCGAGCCACATGCGGCTCTTTGGCCCCTTGAGTGTGGCTCTTCCTAAGCCTTAGGAGTACCCTAATTAAGTTAATAACAATGTACCTACCTATATAGTTTAAGTTTAAAATATTTGGCTCTCAAAAGAAATTTCAATCGTTGTACTGTTGATATTTGGCTCTGCTGACTAATGAGTTTGCCGGCCACTGACCCAGGCCATAGTCTCAGTACTACCACTTAAGAGGCTCCTGTCCTATAAGCAAGGAGTTCATTCATTCAAGCATTCAGGAAAACATCTGAGAAACTATTATGTACCAGACAGTGCCAGTAGCGTCCATATCCTCATCTTGTACCTGCCGGGATCATCTCATAATATTATGAAGATCAAATTAAATTATGCAGGTGAAGCCATTTATTAATTACAGAATAATGTCACTATTCCTATTTGTATAGTCCTACGTGCCTTACAAAGTAGTCTTACATTATCTTCTATAATGTCTTAGATGATACACAACAATTGCACATAGTGGGCACCGTGACCTGCCTTTTACAGATGTGAAACTGAAGCGGGGAGAGGTCACATAACCTGCCTAAGGTCATACAGCTGGCAGGAGAGAGACTCCCATTGCTTTTCTTCGTAACCGCGAAGTATTACGAACACTCCCAGGCAGGCTGAGACAACGATGCTCATAAGACTGCACATGATTAGGTGTCAAAACATAACACCAGCCAGGAGTTCGGGGAATAAAGAGGCGCGCTAGCCGGCGAAATCAGAGACATCTTGTGGACAAGAGCGGTGAGCTGGGCCTGACCGATGGAGCGTTCGGAAGGCGGTGCGGGCACTTCAAGGGAGAAGGCCCCGCAGGATCACGGATCAGGAACTAAGCATTCGGCAAAGGAAGGACGAGCAGCCGGCGGATGAAACAGTCTACAAAGGGTGGGGAAGGGGCAGCGGCATCAGACTCGGAAGGGCCCTAAGCGCCCGCACGTGACGGCCTAACGGCAGGTCTGCATGGGCTGCCTGGAGCCCGAATGGTCAAAGCAGGGCCCCCCTCGCAGCATCCTCGGCATCGAGGCGAGCAGAGCAGGAGCACGGAGCCACCCGCCTGGCTGTCTTTAACCACAGAAGCTGGGAACTTTCTGATTGTTTTCTATTTTCCTTTCACTAGGTCTGGCCCAATGCTCACCATTTGGCTCAGGTGAACCACAGTGAGTTATTTCACGCAGAATCAAGTGGACTTGGGCCCTGAAGGAAACGAAGCCGGAGAAATTCAGGGGCTGCCCCCAGATAATTACTAGTCGATCCGTGAGCAGCGATGAACCTGCTAATGTGCATCGAAGAAATATAGTCTCCACAATTAATACCGAAAATAAAATTCTGACATAAATCACTGAAAAATAAGTCATCATTCTGAGAAGCACAACTGACAGAGCACAACTGAAATCTGTTCGATCTGTTAAGAGGACAAGGGAGGGCCAAGGAATGCCTTCATAGCGGCGCATCGGTTCTACTGCAGTCACTTACGGTTTCATAAGTAAACATGTATTTTACTACCGCCCTTCCCTTACCGCCAAGTAGCCTCACATCCCAATCAGTTCAAGTCAAAAAGGGTATTCTTAGGGAAAATTCTGGAACTTGATGAGTTAATACAAAGATAAAATGATCTGGGGCCTATCCTAGTGCTGTGACTCCCGTCGTGGGGATCGTCTCTTTTCAGGCCGCTGGGCGGCGAGGGCGGAATTGCGTGGCGCGCAGAACTGTGCGGCCCGGCGCACCCGGAGCGGAGAGGAGGGAGCGCAGCGCTAGGATTACAAGGCGCCGCGTGTGCTGCCGGGAAGAGCCTGGTTTTCGCCATTTTCTATACCCGGATGTCTGCAGGGGCGGTGATAGTCCGGGCCACCTCCCAGCCCTGCTCTCCCCGCCGCCTCCCCCGCGCGCGGCGCGCGTGGAACCCACGTTACCTTCCCCAGAGTTCCGTTCATCCTTTGCTGCTGCGGCCTGTTACTGTGCAAAATGAAGATCAACCCAAGCAGCTGCAGCCCCCGGGCGGCTCACAACACGGACGGACTGGCCTTGTTCGGGTCCCGTAACAATCTCCGACCGAGACTCCCTCAACTCCCGCAGCACCTTGGTTCCGGCAGCTTCTGAGACTCGATGTCCAGAAATCCTCTGCAGACTCCGCCCCCCCTGCAGCTAGCTCCAGTATCACCTTCACTGCTTTCTCCAGGCAGAAGTGATCGCTATCCCTCGCCGCCCAGATACGTGGCACACAATTCTGTTTTGTCTGCCATACTATATATTGCTTCCGTCTCTTTCCCATATTTGATTCTGAGTTCCTCAAGGACTGAGATCCTGTCTGATTAATTCATTCAGGCGCCTAGCACAGGACATGGAGAACAGACTTCTAACCTTGGTTTAAAAACTGATTAATCCTACCCCCGCCCCCGCCACTTAATAAATAAATAAATAAATAATAAATAAAATAAAAGCTGATTAATCCTAAGTAAGCTTTTCTGACATTCGCTTGCCTTGTAGCCCTGGAGGGGTACCTCAGTTGGTTAGAGCAATGTGCCGATATGCCAAGGTTGCTGGTTCGATCCCCGTCAGGACACGTACAACAATCAACCAGTGAATGCATAAATACGTGGAAGAACAAATCAATCTTTCTTTCTCCCTCTCTCTCCAAAAAATAATACTAGTTTAATACTAGTTGATAATAACTATTCTTTAGAGGGACCACTATGGGCAATGCATTATGCTGGGCACTTAACTGTGAATTTACCTCTTTAGGTGGTCTCTTAGCAACTCTGCCTCAATTTACCTATATAGCCCTTTGTATCTCCTTGGAATTTAAGTATAGGAAGGATTGATAAAACAATAGGATAAAAAATCTTGACAGGGTTTCTGATAACAAAGCAAGCTCCCTATCACTGAAGCCCCATTCATATTTACCAATTTTTACACCTTGCTAAGAACAACAATAACAAAAATAGTAGCAGCAGCAATAATAATAATAATAATAATAATAATAATAGCAACAATAACCGCATATTTGTTATTGCACTTGATGTTCACCTTTTTTTTCACTTGATACTGCCTTTATGTGACTAGGTACTCCCTTCATACACAGAGTTTTTGTATCTCTGTAATTGGAAATCTCCATTGCTTTATAATTGTTTATGACTTAGTCTTCCTACTAATCTCTATGAGCCACTTCTTTTTTTTAAAAGCTTTTGTTTATGTTTAATAAATCCATGTGAATTCACTGCTATGAGCCACTTCTTAAAAAAATGTATATATTTGCCCGAACTGGTTTGGCTCAGTGGATAGAACATCAGATAGTAGACTGAAGGGTCCCAGGTTTGATTCTGGTCAAGTTCAGGAGCATGTACCTTGTTTGCAAGCTCAACCCATGGTTCTGGTCAGCATCCAATTGATGTATCTCTCTCACATTGATGTTTCTCTCTCTGTCTCTCTTCCTCCCTTCCACTCTCTCTAAGAAAATCAGTGGAAACATATCCTCAGGTGAGGAATAACACACAAAAAAAAGTGTATATTTAAGGTGCCTAATATGATTATTTGATAGACATAGTGGAATGATTATTACACTTAAGCTAATTAAAATATCAGCTCCTTACATCGTTACCTTTTTTGTGTGTGATGAGAGCACCTAAAATCTACAGTCTTAGAATATTTCCAGTATTTAATACAGTATTTTTAACTAGAGTCATGCTGTACATTAGATTTCTAGACTTATTCATCCTACGTAACTGGAACTTTGTAACCTTTGGACAACGTCTCCTATTCTCCCCCTCACCCCTCACCCCACACCAAGCCCTAGTAACCACATTCTATACTTTGCTCCTGTGAGTTTGACTATTTTAGATTCCAAATATAAATGAGATCATGGAGTATTTGTCTTTCTGTGCATGGCTTATTTCACTTAGCATAATGTCCTCCAGGTTCATCCATGTTATCGCAAATGACAGGTTTTCCTTCTTTTTTTAAATTTAAAGAATAGTTTATTGATTTTGAGAGAGAGGAAGGGAGAAGAGAGGAACATCAGCTGCCTTCTGCATGCCACAATCCAGGCATGTATCCTGACCAGGGATCAAACCAGCAATCTCTTGTAATGTCCAACCAACTGAGCCACACTGGCTGGGGCTGGTTTTCCTCCTCCTCCTCCTCCTCCTCCTCCTCCTCCTTTTTTTACTTTTATTTTAATTTTTATATATTTTTTATTGATTTCAGAGAGGAAGGGAGAGGAAGAGATAGAAACATCAATGATGAGAGAGGATCATTAATCAGCTGCCTCCTGCACGCTCCCCACCAGGGATCAAGCCCGAAACCCTTGACTGAAACCGAACCCAGTACCCCTTAATCCACAGGCCTGACACTCTATCCACTGAGCCAAATCAGCCAGGGCTGGTTTTCCTTCTTTTTAAAGGCTGGTGTAATCTCCCATTTAATATATATTTTATATATATTTTATATACTGCTTTCCATAACAGCTGTACTAATTTACATTCCTACCAACAATCTGTAAGGGTTCCCTTTTCTCCACATCCTTGCCAATACTTATTAAATGTTACCTTTCCTCTTACATCCACTTCATAGGAATGCTGTGGTCGCTCCACACTGTAACTTGCACAGCCCATTATCAAGCCTTCAACACGGTGTCTTGTAACTATTTGTTTACATAAACATTATGAAGCCTCATCATAAGTGTAATGGGATAGGTATGTTTTCTCACTTTGTAGATGAAGGGAAGAAGCTAGATGGCTTGCCTAAGCTTAAACAACTGGTACATAACAAATACAGGGCAACACAATAGATCTGTAGCTCTGGAGGTTCCTTTTAATGGTCAATAACACCAAAAACAAATTAGAAGCTCTTGAGATGCTTCCATTGCCAACTCTAAGCCTCAAACCAACATTCTGTGACTTGGCACTTACAACAGCACACACAAATTTGGGTCATAAGCAACTTTACTGAGGAACTGACAATGAAATCAGCCTTTCCTAGATAAGAATGGTAGCTAAATGCACGGAAGCACCAGCTTCTTCCTCAGTCCTGTAAATTTCTCCTCCTCCTCCAGACAGATGTCTCCCAATCTTTGTTCATTCATCTTTGTACAGAAGCTGGTATTCTTTTTAAAATAATTTATTTTTCTATTTTATTTTTTAATATATTTTAATTTTTTATTGTTAAAAGTATTACATATGTCTCCTTCCCCCCCTTGACCTCTCCCAGCCTACCCTTGCCCCCCAGCTCAGGCCTCACCGCCCCCCCACCATTGTCTGTGTCCATTGGTTAAGCTTATATGCATGCACACAAGTCCTTTGGTTGATCTCTTACCCACCACCCCACTCTCTCCGTCTTCCCCCTGAGGTTTGACCAGAAGCCGGTATTCTTAAGGGAGTATTCTTCCCTTTTCTTTGTATCTCCAGCATTTGGCACAGGTCATAGAACATAATGAAGCTCCAATAAATGTTGAATGAAATAATGAATGAGTGAATATATAAAAGTTCTTAGATGTTATTATGGATTTTGAATTTTCCAAGATTCCTCCACCACAAATAAAAGCATGGAGGAACTCTACCTTTCTGGTTTTATTTTTACAAGCCAGCCTTCTTTAAAACCTCTTTTAAAAAAACACCCGCTACGGTCCTCTGCACAACCACATCAGAGAAAGCCTTAGGGAACAAGAGAGAATAAAGGGAGGCCCTTTAAAGGAATATGTTTGATCTCAAGTTAAACTTCCTTTAAAGTAATACTTCTATGATGCCTATTATAAAGAGTTTCCCAAGGGTGGCACAATAGCTCTCATTTCTGGCTTAAGTCAAATATATGTATTAAGCTAACACCAATTGAAAACTATTTTAGCTTCAGTAGGACTTTTCTGCCTTTTTTTTTTTTTTTGGTATGGTTTTAGTACAAAGAAAACCGTACTTAAAAGAAAAAATGATACAAGGCCATGGGTGGAAGAGAGCTGGCGACCTAGGAAAAGTCAGAAAGGGATGGCGCTGACTCCCCAGACTTTACCAGGAGTTTTCTGCTTGTGCAGGGATGGGCTGAGTGAGTGGGGATTGCCTAGCCCTGGAGAGAAGGAGAAAGGATGATGAAACAGGCTGCAAGAGGAAAGCTCAAGTGGTTAGTGAGATCACAGAAGCCTGTAAGGAGGGAGGGAGAAATTGTACCCAGGACCACTCACCAAGCAGCAAGGTGGACAACTCAGCCGAGAATCTTTCTAGAAGCCCAGAACCCATGTTCAGGTTACTGGGAGAAGACCTATTGCACAAAGATCCTTCAGCATAAGGGCAAGAATCCTTGGACACCTAAGAGGCTATCCTCCCGTCCCCTTATTCTCATTCCTTGAATTGCTTACACCACCTTTCATAGCTTACAGCATGACTCTACATAAGAAAAACTTCTCTAAGGAACTAGGAAGAATTCTTTGTAGTTGTTGCTGCCCAAGCCCCAGATATCACAAGTGTACTGAAAAATAGAAACAGAGCCTGGCCAGTGTTGCTCAATGGTTGAGAGTCAACCCATGAACCAAAAGGTCGCTGTCGATTCCCAGTCAGGGCAGACTCAATCCCAGTAAGGGGTATGCAGGAGGGCAGGAAGCAGCTGGTGGATGTTTCTCTCTCATTGATGTTTCTATCTCTGTCCCTCACCCTTCCTCTCTCTCTAAAAATCAATAAAAACATATTTTAAAAAATAGAAGCAGAAATTTCTTAATTTCACTCTAACAAACTAGTGTGGTTCTCCTGCCTGGCAGTCTGAGATAAGGAGGCACAGGTGCAGATTTTACAAAATCATGATGGGGAGGCCAATTTTGAAATAAATTCCTCAGAAAATAGTAATCCCTCCTTGACCTACTGAAATAGGAGCTTCTAACCCTCATTTTCAACTATCTTCTCTGTCTTTATTTGAATACCTCCTCCTCTTTTAAAAAAATATATATTTTTGTTGATTTCAGAGAGAAAGGAAGATAGGAACATCAATGATGAGAGAGAATCATTGATCCACTGCCTCCTGCATGCCCCACACTGGGGACCAGTCCTGCAACCCAGGCATATACCCTGACCGCGAATCCAACTGTGAACTTCTGGTTCATGGGTCGATGCTCAACCACTGAGCCACGCCGGCTGGGCGAATGCCTCCTCCTCTTTACCTTCACATCTACTTGCCAACGTCCATTTTCACTGTCTCTCATCTGAACTGGCTTCTAATTCATCTACGAGCTTTTAGTCTCATTCATATTCTAGTCTATTTCCAAAGGTAGCCTTCCTGAAGCTCATATCATGAAGATCATGATTTAAAACCAAAATAGATCAACAACAACAAATAAATAAATAAAGCCCTACCCGGTTTTGCACAGTGGATAGAGTGGGCTTGTGGACTGAAGGGTCCTCCTGGCTTCGATTCTGGTCCAGGGCACATACCTCAGCTGCAGGCTCCCAGCCCTGGTCAGGAGCAGGTGGGAGGCAACCAATCATTGTGTCTTTCTCACATCAGTGTTTCTTCTGTCTCTCCCTCCCTCTTCACTCTCTCTAAAAATCAATGGGAAAAAAATATCCTTGAGTGAGAATTTAAAAATACAAACAAATAAATGAAACCAAAACAGATAAAAACAAAGCAAAACCTTCAATAGCTACATACGGCCCTCCAATTTAACAACACTTCTTATCTTGGCATTCATAGCTCTTATGATTTATCTCCAATTTACCACTCCAGCCACTCCTACGTATATACCCTTTGCTTCTCCAGTGATAATTCTGTTCACCATCTTTTCTTACACCTCCCTTCTGGACTTTTCTTTTGTATTACAGTTATTTGCAGATGTGTTTCTCTGATCACCAGGGCATGCTCCTTGATTTTAGAATCCTTGTCTGATTCAGCATTGTGTTTCTCTCAGCATCTTTATAGCATGGACATAGAGGAGGCACCAGAAATATTTGTGAATGAACATTGGACTTGACGAAGAACACTAGCACTTTGCCACCAAGGTTTGCTAATCAAATGGTTCTCATGATAAGCTCCTATTTGAGTCTCTGAGAGCCTTCCTTTAAAAAAAGAAAAATGTACTGTAAAAATATGGAAAAGACTAAAAAGTAAAATAAAACAAAACAAAGAATCCACACCAGACAAAGACAATCAGGATATTAACATTTCATTGTATTTCTCCTTTTAAAAATAATATTTTAAAAATAGTTTCAATATAGACTGCTTCCAATTTTAGAGACATTTTTGTTTTCAGTATATTCTGATATAAACTATTCCCTAGTTTATTAAAATGCATTGCAAATATCGTTTTATAGCTGCACAATATTATATTATAAAGATGTACCATTGGATCCTAAGTTTTTTACTTTCAATATTACAGATTATACTAAATTTTCATGTTAATATTACTTTCTTATGATAGCTATCATGAGAAGTAGAATTAGTTCTATGTAGATTAATTTTGAGGCTATTGGCATATTTTGCCAAATAGCTATATTTACTTGTTTCTTGTTTTACCACACCTTCATAATAATTGAATTTTTATATATTTGAAAACTTTCCACATTTGGTAAGTAAAAAATTGCATATCAAAAATATTTGCAAATTTGGTAGTTTATAAGTTTCAGTTTTCGTTTTCATTTTCTGTTGATTGAACCTTTCCCCATATTTTGTTATCCAATTGTATTTCTTTTGTGAATTGCCCGATCATGTCCATTACCTATTTATCCTTTTGAATCTTACTACTTTTACTCCTGACAATTTCAGCTTTTTATACACATTCTTATTGTGTTTTAGGAAGCAGCTTATATTCAGGGAAAGAACACCACACTGGAGTTTAAGAAATCTAGGCTCAAGTCCTACCACTACCGTTATGTGACTTGGATGAGTTGGAGCAAGTCACTTCTTCTCCTTAGGCCTCAGCATCCAAATCTGTACAATGAGGGTGATGGACTGGGAGCTCTCAGATCAAGGCAAAGGCCAAGTGGACTAGGCTACCATCCAGAACTCCCGCCTTCTGCTCTAATTAGGTCAGTTCCCCATTTTATTTTATATAATAAAAGCCTAGTTTGCAAATCAACTGAATGGCAGAATAACCGGTGGAACAACCAGTCGCTATGACACGCATTGACCACCAGGGGAAAGATGCTCAACGCAGGAGCTGCCCCCAGCCCATAGATCCCACAGGTGGCCCAAGTAGAGGAAGGCAACTGGCAGGGGTGGGGCCAGCTGGAGAGCAGGCCGGTGCCGCCCCCCACCATTGCTCCGCCAGTCTCCTCAGCGAGGGGCGGGACCGGCGAGTGGGCAGCGTCAGGCCAGCCAAGGTGGGTGCCAGCGGGGTCCCCCAATTGCCCCACTGGTCGCCCCACACATCGGCCATGATCGCCATCCAGGCCTAGGGACCCTACCCACGCACGAATTTTGTGCATCGGGCCTCTAGTATATATATAATTTCTAAGGCCCTTTCATCTCTCGTGGTCTTGGATGCCATTATTCTGCCATAAATAGACAGTAACCCAGTTAGATAACATTTCTATTATTATTATTTCCATTTTGCAGATGAGGAAACTAAGGCTCAATCCAAGTGAACATATTTTTCAAGTCTGGTTAAGAGGAAGCCAGACCTTCTGACTCTATTGTGGTCCATAGCCCCTTCTCGAATCCAGAACCACCCTCTCTTTCCTGTATCCTAACTCTTCCTGAAACTGGACTGCTCAGCTTTTAATGGTTTTCCAGCATGTACAAGTATATCCTAACAATGAGAAACTCAACAAATCTCCACCCTAAATCGCTTGAGATAATTCTGTTCTTTCCAAGCCAAAGAGGCAAATTCTTCAGAGTAAAACAGAAGTTACCCTGAGTTAATAATGCTATCATGGCATAAGAAGTGGTCATATGAACTTAGGAAAGTTACTATACCACTTGGCTTTTGCCATATCTCCTCTCCCAATTATCTGAATTATTGTGATTCTTTAAAAGTTCCAAAACAGCTCCGGTTCTGATACACCAGTGTTGTAGGTCTGATCCCTGGTCAGGACACATATAAGAATCAACCAGCCATGCCTGCATGGCTCAGTGGTTGAGTGTCACCTATGAACCAGGAGGTCATGGTTGGATTCCTGGTCAGGGCATATGCTAGGGTTGCAGGCTCTATACCCCAGTAGGGGGCATGCAGGAGGCAGCTGATCAATGATTCTCTCTCATCATTAATGTTTCTATCTCTCCCTTGCTTGCTCTCCCTTTCTCTCTGAAATCAATAAAAAGATATTTTAAAAAAGAATCAACCAATGAATGCATAATGAGTAGAACAACAAATTGATGTTTCTCTCTCTTCCCCTTCCTCTAAAATCAATAAATAAAAATATTTTTTGTTTCAAAACTTTCTTTTTAAAAATTTTATGCCATCCAGTAATAATAACAAAATACAGTGCCTTCTAAAAAAATTTTTATTGTTGAAAGTATTACATATGTCTCCTTTTTCCCCCACTGACCCCCTTCCAGCCCACTGCTACCCCTGGTCTTCACCACCCTATTGTCTGTGTCCATGCATGTATGCATACAAGTTCTTTTTTTTTTTTTAATATATTTTTATTGAATTTCAGAGAAGAAGGGAGAGGGAGAGAGAGATAGAAACATCAATGATGAAAGAGAATCATTGATCAGCTGCCTCCTGCACATCCCCCACCGGGGATTGAGCCTGCAACCCAGCATGTGCCCTTGACTGGAATTGAACCTGGGACCCTTCAGTCCACAAGCCAAGGCTCTATCCCCTGAGCCAAACCAGCTAGGGCTGCATACAAGTTCTTTAGTTGATCTTCCCACACACCAGTGCCATCTTTTTTCTAAAAACACTTTCATAAACATTTTTTCCAGTTGTTCTTCAACACGATCTTATGAAGCAAGCAAAGAAGGACTTAAAATACTCATCACAAGATGAGGAAATTAAGATTCAGAGAGTTGAAGTGGCTTGCTCAACCTCACACCTTTTAAAGAGTCAGGTTTTTGGTCTCCTAACCCAGTGCTTTTTTATCCAGTTACTACCTCTCAACATTACCTCATTTATTTGGATACCCCTATTCAGGCCAATTTATCATTATTATAAAACCCCTGAGCAGTCCATTTACCATCCATGGTTTCATGGAAGAGACCCAAAGAGACCAATATTTATTTCTCTCCTATCAAGTAAGTAAGTGAACAGATCCATATAAAATCCCCCCTTCCCTGCCCTGCTTTTACTTGGAAATGGTAGTTCACGACAAACAGCATTTAGATACCTCGTAAAGCTCCTACCTAGGAAGAAGTTAGGGCTGGAGTCCTAACTTATTTCTTGACCCGTTGGTGAAGACTTGTTAGAGCCATTTTGATACAGGAGAGAGGTTGACTAGAGCTAGTAAAAGGTGACATTCTGAATGTAAAGGAGTCCATGCTTGAGACGGCTCTGATTGTTTATACTCCCACATTTACTGAAAGTTAGGACTTGTTTCTTCAGAAGTCCTTACCACCCTCAAGATAGTATGATTCCGAGTTTCTGAAGATTGTAATACTCTAGAATCTAGAACCCTAAGACTGTTACGTCTGTAAGGGCTCTAAAATCTTGTAATTCTTGTGGAACAACTTTATAAAGGGAAGATGAAGTCATGGATTAGCCAGTTCTTACCTGCCTCTCCTACTCTGTCTGCCCCACCTCCAATGAGTTATTCACTTAAAGTTCCAAGTGCTTAAATTCCCATTGGAAACAATGAAAATAATGGCACTTTCATCCATGGAATACTTTGCAGTGGTTCTCAACCTTCCTAATGCCGCGACCCTTTAATACAGTTCCTCATGTTGTGGTGACCCCCAATTTCATTGTTACAAATTGAACATAATTAAAAGCATAGTGATTAATTACAAAAAAATATGTAATTATATATATGTTTTCTGATGGTCTTAGGCGACCCCTGTGAAAGGGTCTTTCGACCCCCAAAGAGGTCGCGATCCACAGGTTGAGAACGGCTGCTTTATAGTATGCATAAAATTAAAATGACAAGGAAAAATACTTAGCATGTAATAAAACAATACAACTTTTTTTTTACAGCATTGTCCCAATGATATTAAAACAAGAGAAAAAAAATAAAAGAATGACCAAAGGTAATCATGATTGCTTCTAGTTGGCGGGATAATAATTTTTCATTTTATTTTCATTTTAATGCTTTTTAATTTTACTTTGATACTAACGCTCTTCCCAATCTTCTAAATTATGCATATATTTTATAATCAGAAAGAAATGTGTTACGTTCAAACGTGTGAGGACACACTCCAGTTTATCTCGGAGTTGGAAGGTAGAGTCGTCCCAAAGGAGAGGGAGGAGCCACTGAGCTTTGACTTGGGCTTTGCAGGGGGAGGAGGGATTAGCACTGGGCGGGGTGGGGACTGATAGCTCAGCTGCAGTTCAACCCGGAAGCGCTGACGGTGGCACCAACCGGGCAAAATCCAGCAAAAGTGGGAATTACGTGGCAGCTGCAACCAGCCAGCAAGGCAGGCGTGGTCCAGGCCGCCCGCAACGCCCTCGGGGGCCCATGCCCCCTCCCCCCATAACTCCCGCCCCTTGTCTGTTCCCATTGGTCCGCTGAGCCAAGTTTGGTCGTTGGGGTCGCCCATCTCTCGCTGGCCATGCTGAGTGTGGCCGGACGCAAGAGGGTGGGGCCGGGCGTTTGCTCCCACCGCCCCAGCCGCACCCTCCCAAGTCGCGGACTCCACGCGAACTGTGGTTTGCCACCAGGGAGCAGGGCCTTTGTGTGACGTGAAGACGTCCTCTGCGCTGCCTCCAGTTCTGCAGAGGCCAGTGGGTTTTAGTTTTGGAGAGGTGACGTCATCACAAAACCTTTCCATGGTCCTAACGCCCATGGTTAAGGTTTCAGAACCACAGAAAATCAGAGATCCTTAGAGATAGAGTGACCATGCCATTCATTGTTCAAATCAGGACAACTTGGAGAGCCTAAGCAGTGACGGCGAACCTTTTGAGCTCGGCGTGTCAGCATTTTGAAAAACCCTAACTTAACTCTGGTGCCGTGTCACATATAGAAATTTTTTGATATTTGCAACCATAGTAAAACAAAGACTTATATGTTTGATATTTATTTTATATATTTAAATGCCATTTAACAAAGAAAAATCAACCAAAAAAATGAGTTCGCGTGTCACCCCTGACACGCGTGTCATAGGTTCGCCATCATTGGCCTAAAAGGATACTATTAATAATTACGATTGGCACAACAGTCATAAATGTGGACTGTTCTGGAACTTACAGCCACGCTACCTAGAAATCACCTGGTCTTAGGCCTAGCTCATTTTTACTTTTTAAAACATTATGGTAAAATGTATATAACATGAAATTTTCTATTTTAACCAGTTTAAGTGCACAATTCAATGGCATTACCTACTTTCACAATATTGCACAACCATCACCATTATAATTTCCAAAAATTTTCATCACAAGAATAATGCTCCTGTGAACATTTCTGTACACATTTTTGTGTAGACATATGTTTTCAATTCTCTTGGGTGTATACCTAGAAGTGGAAATACTGAGTCATATGACAAGCATATGTTTAACTTTGTGAGGAAAAAAACTGGTTTTCAAAGCGGTTGCACCGTTTTGTATTCCCGACAGCAATGTCTGATGGTTCAAAGTGCTCCACATCTACTTTAATACTTCCTTTTTTTCTGTTTTTATTTAATTTATTTATTTTTAATCCTGACCCGAGGATATTTTCCCATTGACTTTTAGAGAGGGTGGAAGAGAGAGGGAAAGACAGAAATATAGATGTGAGAGAAACACATC
Source organism: Myotis myotis (assembly GCF_014108235.1). Lineage (NCBI taxonomy): Eukaryota > Metazoa > Chordata > Mammalia > Chiroptera > Vespertilionidae > Myotis > Myotis myotis. Next base: position 39,459,976 of record NW_023416314.1, read on the forward strand.
GGTTGGTTGCCTCCTGCACGCTCCCCCACCAGGGCCCCTGCAACTGAGGTACATGCCTTTGACTGGAATCAAACCTGGGACCTTTCGGTTTGCAGGCCGATGCTCTATCCACTGAGCCAAACCAGCTAGGGCTCTGTGTTTTTAATTATTAGCTATGCTAGTGAGTTTGCAGTAGTATCTTGTGGTTTTGATTTGTATTTTCCCAGTGATTAATGATGTTGAGTATTTTTTCATTTGATTATTGGTCATTTATATGTCTTCTTTGGAGAAATGCCTATTTAATCCTATGTTTTTCATTTGGTTGTTTTTCTTTTTATTGTTGAGTTGTGAAAGTTCTTTATATATTCTGGATACTAGACTCCTATCAGATTTATAATTTGTAAATATTTTCTCCCATTCTAACTGTTATCTTTTAACTTTCTTGATGGTATATTTTGGTGCATAAGAGTTTTCATTTGTAATGCAGCCCACTTTATCCTTTTTTATTACTTGTGCTTTTGTGTCATATCTAAGGGACCATATCTAAGAGACCTAATGTAAGGTCACAAAGATTTTCACTTACGTTTTCTTTTCTTTTTTTAAAAAATATATTTTATTGGTTCTTTACAGAGAGGAAGGGAGAGGGATAGAGAGTTAGAAACATCAATGAGAGAGAAACATCGATCAGCTGCCTCCTGCACACTCCCCACTGGGTATGTGCCTGCAACCAAGGTACATGCCCTTGACCAGAATCGAACCTGGGACCCCTGAGTCCACAGGCCGACGCTCTATCCACTGAGCCAAACCGGTTAGGGCTGTTTTCTTTTTTTAAAATATGTTTTTATTGATTTCAGAGAGGAAGGGAGAGAGAAACATCAATGATGAGAGAATCATTGATTGGCTGCCTCCTGCACGCCCCCTACTGGGAAGAGATCACGCCCGCAACCCAGGCATGTGCCCTTGGCCGGAATCGAACCTGGGACCATTTCATCCGCAGGCCAACTCTCTATCCACTGAGCCAAACCGGCTAGGGGCATCCACTTATGTTTTCTTATAAGAGTTTTATAATTTTAACTCTTTTTCCCCCTAGAGGAGAGCATGAACACAGTCCCCCACTACCACAAATTATGCAGTCGAGTTTCCCACGTTTAAGGAAATCATAGGGGTCAGCATATCCAGGGTGCAGTGCATAAGCCTGGCCCCGGAAAAACAACCTTTGTGATCATGGTATCTCCCCTGCCTGTAAGCATAATGTTGATAACACATCTTGCCTTCTTGAGATAACTCTTACTTGGTCATGGTATATAATCCTTTTTACATGCTGCTGGTATCCTAGTATTTTCTTAAGGAATGTGTGTAAGGAGTATTACTCTGTTGTTTTCTTTTTTCCTTTAGAGGTCTTTGTGTAGTTTTAGTTGCAGGTTAATACTGGCCTCATAGAATGAGTTGGGAAGTGTTACCTCACATTCTACTTTTTGGAACAATCGTGAAGTATTAGTATTAATTCAAATTTAAATTTATAGTGTAGTCATCAGGTCTTTGGGAGAAATTTTGTTGTTTTTTTTTTTTTGTCGATAGGACTTTTTTTTTTTTTATGCCGGACAGAGGGCTACAGCTCGCTCAGGCATGTAGCAAACTCTGCACTCTCACCATCGCTTTTATTGGGGTTTGGTACAAGGTTAGTGCATCAGCAGTTAATCAACTAAATCTTGTTTTGTTCTATATTATTACAATAGCGCATTGAAGACAACTTGCAGCTGTGCCCTCCCTTTCTGCTCTACACCCACGACTATTTAATCTTAGCCTTTCTCAGGGAGGTAAATGTTCCTGGAACTCAAGATTGTGTGCAATCTATAAGTGGATGTCCACTTATATTTGAATGCTCCTGATAGAGCATTCACTTCTTCTTGGCAGGACTTCAAATGCTTATTTACAGATGTCTAGCTACAAGAGCTGGAGGTGGGGGGAGGTTGGCTGGCCGGCCGAGGGAGGCCATGGGAGGTTGGTGAGCCTGGGGGAGGTGCTGCGGGAGGTTGACCAAACGGCTGAGGGGAGGGGGCCCGGGAGGTTGGCCAGCTGGGGGGAGAAGCTGCGGGAGGTTGGCCATCCGGCCAGGGGGAGGGCCCACAGGAGGTTGGCTGGCCACAGGACATTGTCTATGGGAGCACACTGACCACCAGGGGGCAGCTCCTGCATTGAGCATCTGCGCCCTGGTGGCCAGCGCACGTCATAGCAACTGGTCAACTGGTCATTCTGGTGGTTCGGTCATAACAGTCGCTTGGGCTTTTATATATATAGATAGACATAGTCCACGGAAGACTAGGGGATAGGGTGGGTAGGGGCTAGGAAGAGGAGGATAAGGGGGCAGGGTGGGAGAAATTTCTGTAATACTATCAACAATAAAAAAAAATTATTTTTTCTGCATATTAGGCTTTTATTTTATTTTTTAAAATTGTTTTATTGCTTAAAGTATTACAAAGAGTATTACATATGTCTCCTTTTTTTCCCGCCGTTAACAATCCCCCGGCCTCCTCTACCCACCAGTATGTCGATAGGATTTAATATTTTTATTTGAATGATTAGGTAGAGGGTGGTACATAGGGGAAAAAAGAAGCATATTCAAGAGCAAAAGCATAAATGGTGGACATTTATATTTTATGAAGTTTGGATGCCTGTAGGACTTCCAAAAATACATCAAGCAGGTAATTTACTATATAAATATTAGTCAAACATCAGTGGGAGAGCCAAGTTACACACAGAGCTCTTGATTTCCAGTCTATTATTCATTCCAATATAATTTACTATCTTCTAGGGTCACCAAGGTTTCCCCTAAGCTGCTTTTTCGAGGGTCTTACTAAATTTATCGGCGGCTTCTAGAAAGTTCTTGAAAAACCTTAATAGTGTGGTTTTGAACTCTATATCCAGTAGTTTGCTTTCCTCCATTTCTGTCATTTGTGTCCTGTTTCTTTGTCTCCGCATTTTTTAATGCTTCCCTGTGTTGATAAAGTGGTTTTCTGTGCTAAGTGTCCTCTAGGGCCCAGTGGTTCAGCCTCCCCAATTACCTGAGGAGGACACTCTTGGTGCACCCCCTTGTGGTCTTTGTGCACAGTCTTGTTGTAGTTAAGCCTTGATTGTTGTAGCTATCACTGGGAGGAATTGACCTCCAGGCCAATTGGCTGTGAGAATCAGCTGTGTCTGCAGTGGGAGAACTTCTGTGCTGGAGACACCCCTCTGGGGCAAGACTTGCTTCAATGGGGCTTTGGTGCTCACTGAGTCTGCCCCCTGAGTGTGTCCTTTAAGGGTCCAATGAGGTGCAAACTGGATGGTCCCACTCTGACCACTGGGCACACTTGCTCCTGGTTCTCTAGGGAGGTGCTAATCTAGCCTTTGCCTGAGGCTACCCAGCAAAAGCCTCCGTGCAGGGCTTGGGTGGGGTGGGTATCACTGGATCAACAGGGCAGGGCTAGCAGTTATGGCTGCTCTCAGTCCTGCCCTCAGAGGCTACGCTTCTCAATGTCCCGATAATCACTACAAGCAGCTCCAAGAGAAAGCTGTCCTCGAGTTCCGTGCCAGACAGTCCCGCTTCTCCCGTATGAGTCCGGGTCCCCAAAGACTTGCCCGGAACTGGAGCTCAGAGCCTGAGACTCCCTCCTGATTGCAAAAGACAACCGCACTCTCAGCCACCAGCCCACTCCTTGTGCGCCTCTGTACCTTAGTATTTTACTTCCGCACCGCTCCTCCTCTGAGTCTCGGTAAGCTTTTCTCTTTCCTTCTAGTTGTAGAATTTCCACTCAGCCAGCCTTCCTGTGGTTCTGGATGATGTCTGTTCCATCTTTTAGTTGTATTTTTGAAGTTGTGCGAGGCAGCAAACTCTGGTGTTTACTTATGCCGCCATCTTGGTTTCTCCCCCCAAGCTGCTTTTTAAGAGCTGGGATTAGAGTGTCATCTAATAAGACAACAGAAATCATATAATGAAATCATCACTTAGCTCTTACCCATAATAAAGACTGAAAAATAAATAACTCAATGTCTCTGTGTTTGGCTCACAGTGATTGCCTTTTAGAATCAGGACAAAACTTGTAGAATAGTCTAGTGTACCAATTAATTAACACTAAAAAATAAATAGATGAATCTATGTATAACCCAGTTATACTCTTTGGATGGTCCCAATCCCTCTGGACATTTGAAATTGTACATTCCTTTAAAAACAAAATAAAACAGCTGGAGTCACCTGTTGGGTGTTTCCTTCCCACGTCCCGTGTGGGTCAGGGTTCAGGAACTGGAAGCAGAGCTGCACACAAATGGAAGAGAAGACAAGAGATAATTTGGAAATATTGGGGGACCAGGCGGTCAAGTCCAACTCAAGGGGAAGGATTTCCATCTGTGCTCAGGCCTCACCAAGCTTTTATTGATTCTGGGATGCACCCATAGCATAGCACTTAGGCAGGTGACCCTTGGCAACAGGCAGACTAGCCCATCAGCAAGGATTTACATAATAATAAATGGGGGAGTAGTTTCAGCTACCACTGTCTGGACAAACAGAGGTGGCGCCTAGCTCCAACCTTTGCTAGGGCTTCAAAGGCACCCAGCCTTCGGGGGGTTCTCTGTCTATGTTTATCAGATAGTGAAGGCAATAAACAGTTTCCCACAGTCACCATCCCATGCACAGGATGGTCATATAAAATGAAGGATGTCCACTTATATTTGAATTTCAAATTAAAATAAAATAATTTCAGTAAAGTCCTAAATATTTTATGAGACATATTTATCCTTTAAAAATTATTTGTGTATCTGAAACGTAAAAAATAAAATGGTTACCAATAATAAATTGTCTTTATTCAACCATCTCGCACACAAATGAACAACTAGGATGTGTACCACAGAAGCAGGAAGGAGCCCGCGCCAGCTCCTGTGTGAACCACACCCCCAGCCCCAGTTCTGCAGGGGCCCCTGGGCGAGGCGGCAGGGTGGCTGCACAGGGGCCTGGTGTGGACCTGGCCAGGACTGTCACCCAGCGCCCTTCCCCACGTTAAGCAGCAGGCTCAGGTCCCAGCAGCAGCCCGGAAGGTAGTGAACAGAGGTGCCTGGAGGAAGAGTGGGCCACTCTGGAAATGGGGGGATCTACTCTCCCTCCACACTCCTGGGGGGGCTGTTCCTGGCCGACAGGGTTCCCAAGGAGGCCACAGCTGCTCCCCAGCAGCAGTCAAGGCCAAGCGGGGCGCTAGATTTTGTTGCTAAGATCCCGGGGGCTGGTGGAGAGAGCCGAGAGGCTCAGGCATGCTCTGTGGGGCCAGGCCCGCTAGCATGGGAGTGGGCAGGGGCGGCGGACTGCAGGGGGCCAGCGCTGGGCTCTAGGGAGGCCCGCAGGGGGGCAGCGAGGCCATCGGCAGCATCTGTGTCGAGGTCCAGCCTCCAGTATGCTTCGCACAGAGACAGATTGTTAGCTTCGCGGAGACTGGAGCTGGACGAGTAGTACGCCTCCTCCAGCTGGTAGAGGTCGATGGAGACCTGGTCGCGCAGGGCGGTGAGCTTGCGGTCGCACTCCTCCTGCAGCGCCCTGAGCTGCTGGTTGTGCTGGTCGATGGCCTTCACCAACGGGAAGTCGTTCAGGATCAGGAACTGCTTGAGGTCAGAGACCAGCTTCATCAGGGACTCACCGGCTCGGACGATGTTGGAGGCTCGCACGTGCATCTCGTAATTGTCCTGCTTGCCTTGGGTGGCCCTGGACACCTGGGTCTCATCCTCAATCTTGGCGGTCTTGATGATCTTGGTGAAGTTGTCCATCATTGACTTGATGTCGTCCTTGAGCCGCTTGTGGTAGGACTGCAGCAGCGTCTCCTTGCTCTGCGGCAGGACTCTCTTCTGGGCCATGGCGGGGCCTCCGTCCGTGCAGGCTGTTGGGGGCCAACCCCAGCAGGTCCAGGGGTCCCCAAAGATGTGGACGGAGTTGGCGAAGAAGGAATGACACGGAGACAGGGTTCAGTTGATCACCATAGCGAGATTCTCTCACCAGGTTCTGTCCAGGATCTCCAGCCAAGTTCTGTTTTTTATTGTCTTGTTACATCTGTATTTATACCAGTTGATTTTAATCCTGTCAATTTCTATTCCAAAGGTTAGGGCGTTTCTTATCTGCATTCCAGGGAGTAAAGATTATGTGGCTTAAGGGTGATTGTTCATAGTTAAAGTGATTAACTACCCACTTGGCATTTAGTTAAGGGGTTTTATTCCCTCCCTAACTTAAGGGGAAAATCCCTACCTGGGGAAACAACCTTTCTCGGAGAGGTGACCTTCGTTAAAACACATAGCGCCAAGAAGGTGAGCAAACATATTAAGAACAGTATGCCATATACGCCAGGTCCCTTGAAACATATGCTGTGCAGATGTTTCTTCCCTGCAGCGACTGTGTCAAGCAGCAAGGATGGACCGGCTTCAGGCAAATTCCCCCTTTTTTATTTTTTTTAAATGATAGCACATGTAAATCAGCAGCCACCTCTCGGATTGGGTTGTTTAAGACTCGGAAGAATGCCGAAGCCGGTTTGGCTCAGAGGATAGAGCGTCGGCCTTCGGACTGAAAGGTCCCAGGTTCGATTCCGGTCAAGGGCATGTACCTTGGTTGCGGGCACATCCCCAGTAGGGAGTGTGCAGGAGGCAGCTGGTCGATGTTTCTCTCTCATCGATGTTTCTAACTCTCTATCTCTCTCCTTTCCTCTCTGTAAAAACTCAATAAAATATATTAAAAAAAAAAAAAAGACTTGGAAGAAGACTGACAAGCAATGATAGTGAGCATAGCTATAAACAGAATGGATGGAGCCTTGTTCCTGTAGAAGGTTGCTGGCCTCTTCAGTCAAGGGATTTCAGCTGTCCTCAAGTCGGGGGTTTGGTTGTCCTTTTTTTTTTTTTTTAATATTTTTAATTAATTTCAGAGAGGATGGAAGAGGGAGAGAGAGATAGCAACATCCATGAATAGAGAGAATCATTGATTGGCTGCCTCCTGCATGCTCCCCACTGGGGATCCAGCCCGCAACCTGGGCATGTGCCCTTGACCGGAATCAAACCTGGGACCCTTCGGTCCGCAAGTTGACGCTCTACCCACTGAGCCAAACCGGCTAGGGCATGGTTGTCCTTGTTGATCTGGCTAGCGGGCGGTGTCATTGGCAATGGGCTTCCCAAAGCGTCAGCGAGTTGAAGGGCTGCATCAAAGGGCCCATCAGGGCCATGCTTGATGGTGGTGTCGGTGTCTGGGGAGGAGTCTGCTGTGCCCTCTGGGTCGGCCGATATGGATAATACCGGGGAGGAGGATGAGGCGGAGATGGAGGGTAGTGGAGAGAAAAAGAAGAGAAAGCAAAAGAACTACAAGGCATGGAAGTGTTTAGAAAAAAGAGGGAGAAGAAAGGGAAGAAGGCAGCATCCTGACATAGCCCTTTCCTTCAGCTGCCCCTTTCCCTGTGGTCCAAAGTAGAAATGGGAAACAAGTCCTGTTGCAGTGAGAGGGCAGCTGCTGTCAGCCAGTCTCTGTCTTTACCTGGGTCCCGATCTGAGCTGGGTGTGGGAAGTGAAGCAGCCATGGGGGCAGGAGACCTCCCTCAGAAGGGGTGAGGGTTTCAGGCCACTGCAAAGTTGGGGGGGTGTAGGTCTGTGCCCCACCTCTGTTGACCCCCAAGTTGTCTTCTGATGGCCCCTCTGCGACTGTGCCTGTCGTAGGTTGTTCCTTCCCTGAGGAATCTTATCCATCTCTGGCTAACCAGCCATCCTCTGGGGCCAAGCAGGATGATGTGAGGTGTGTGAATGAGGGAGGGGCAGCGCCCCCCTGCAAGAGGTTCAGTTCTGTCTCCTTGGTAGCCTATGCCCCTGTGGCCTCCACACCCAGCACCTGCCTTGGGCTCCCCTTGCCTGCTAGCGGGGCCCCAGCTCTGGTCACATCTCTTGGGGAACCCAGGTTTCTTCTCCAGGGAGGGCCCAGCTCACACCATTGGGCGAGAGACAGATCCATGGTACCGGCCACCACGAGGCCTCAACTTCAGCGTGAACAGAAAGCCCAGGCAACAGCTGTGGGCAAATGGACTGTGAGAAGGGGACACAAGGGACACAAGGACAAGAGGGGCCAATACTGGACAAAGGAGAGTCCCAGGACAGGGCTTTCTCAGCCCAGGATATCAAGCTCTTGGCACAAGACAACTCCACGTATGGGGCACATACCAGACACCCCCAGTCACGGCAGAAAAGGGAGGTGCCCTTCCTGGAACAGTAGGGTAGGGAGATTCTGGAAAAGGCTGTGTTCAGGAGAGAAGAAGAAAGGCCAAAGAGCCAGCAAACAAGTAGTCAGATTTTAAAAAAAAAAGAAAGGAGATGTGGGGCAAAGCTGGGACATATGGACAGACAAAAAGGAGGCACATGTGATCCTCCCAATGGACAGGTTGTTCCAGCTCAGGGCTGCACATCTGCTGCAGATGGGCATTGTTCAGGTGTGCTTGGGTGAGGCGGAGACGGAGAGCGGTGAGACATAAGGTCAGACTAGACGGTCTGGAATCCACACAGGTGAGTCTGTGTCCTAAGGGTCCCTGTTTGGGCACCATCTGTTGGGGTCCAACCCCAGCAGGTCCAGGGGTCCCCAAAGGTGTGGACGGAGTCGGCGAAGAAGGAATGACACGGAGACAGGTTCAGTTGATCAGCATAGCAAGGTTCTCTCACCAGGTTCTGTCCAGGATCTCCAGCCAAGTTCTGTTTTCAGAAATTGTTTTATTATTAATTTTAATCTCTTTACTTGTTATAGGTGTATTCAGATTTCTTGTTGTGTCAGTTTTGGTAGTTTGTGTCTTTCTTGGAATTTGATCTAGGTCATCTAGTTAGTTTGTTTGTTTGCTTTCAAATTATAAGAGGGAGTTTATTTAGATAGTTACAGAGGTTGTAGAAGTGAGCCAGCTGGGCTGCATAGGTGCAGGAAACAAGTTACAGAAGCAAAAGTAGGGCCCTTGAGCTTTGGAGAGAGAAAGGCAAAGGTAACATGCTTGGGGAGGAGAAGAGGAAGAAAAGAAAGGCATGGGTGTGCTTCTCCGAGGGAGAGCGTGCCTCTTCTAGGTTATCTAATTTGTATAGTCATTTTTATTTCAATCTTTTTGGTAGTAATGTTCCCTCTTTTACTCCTGATTTTAGAAACTTGAGGCTTCTCTTCCCTCTCCCTGCCTTGATTAGTCTACCAGTGGTCGGCAAACTGCGGCTCATGAGCCACATGCGGCTCTTTGGCCCCTTGAGTGTGGCTCTTCCACAAAATACCGACTTCTGTGCATGGGCCACGAAATTTCAATCGCATTGTATGTGCGCGCTCGCACGTGGTATTTTGTGGAAGAGCCACACTCAAGGGGCCAAAGAGCCGCATGTGGTTCGAGAGCCGCAGTTTGCCGACCACTGGTCTAGCCAAAGGTTTGTTGATTTTGTTAATCTTTTCAAAGATTAACTTTTGGTTTCATTGATTTTTCTCTGTTGCTTTCTATTCTTTATTTCACATATTCCTGTTCTAATTATTAGGGGAAGAAATAGAATATTGAGGACTAGCTATAATTATAAGAAATATTAATCATGCTCTGTTAACCATGATTGTTCTGTTCTGATTAGAAAAAGCACATTCTAAGCTGGCTGAGAGTTGCATGCCCTGGGACATGGGAGCTAACGTTGGAATGTAATCCATCCTCCCTTTCTGGGAGCTGTCTATCATTATGGAAAATTTTACAACCTCGTGGCTGAAACAGTCTAGTCCTAGAGGCACCTACCCTTTGCAATCCACCCCCCCCACACACACACACATACACACACCCCAGCCCCTATTGCCTGTAATCTGGTCCCAGAGGTGCCCGGAGGCACCTGTTCTTTGCTACCCCCAGCCCTATTGCCTGTAACCATCATAACTTGCCTACTTTCCCATGCCTGTAATTCTTACTTTCCAATGTAATCCTTGCCCCTCTACCCAATATAAGCAGCTGGTTCATGAGGAGGGTAGAACAGATTTTTGTGGATGTCCTGCTGCTCTCCCATCCTGCTGGCATTATTGGAATAAACACTCATATATGATTCAACCCTGTTTCTCTTCTGAAGTGGCTCAAGTAGTGACAGGCAGCCCAGACCCCTTGGTTGTCCTGTTACATAATCAGTATTATATCCTTCCTTCTGCTTCCTTGTCTTTTTTTTTTTTTTTTTTTTTTTTTTTTTAGTTTCTTAAGATGAAAGGCTAGGCTGTTGTTTTAAGGTCTGCCTTTTTAAAAAATATATAGGAATCTATAGCTGTAAAATTTTCTGCATCTCCCATGGGTTTGATATGCGGTGTTTCATTTTTCATTTATCTTGAAGTATTATCTAACTTGCCCTGTGCTTTCTTCTTTGACTTAATTTTTTTAAGAGTGTGTTGTTAAATGCCGACGTATGTGTGGATTTCCCAAATTTCCTTCTGTTGTTGATTTCTGATTTCATTCTACTGTGGCTAGAGAACATACTTTGTAAGATATCAGTCCTTTTAAATGCACTGTGCCTTGTTTTATGGCCTAAGATATGGTCTATTCTGGAGAATATTCCATGTGCACTTGGGTTATTATACACTTTGCTGTGATTAGATGGAGCAGTCTATAGATGTCAGGGCTAGTTAGTGTACAATGTTGTTTGAGTCCTCTTTTCTTTTTTTTTTTAATTAAATCTTTATTGTTCAGATTATTACATTTGTTCCTCTCTCCCCCCCCCCATAACTCCCCTCCTCCCAGTTTCCACCCTACCCTCCGCCCTCACTCCCCACCCACTGTCCTCATCCATATGGGCACGATTTTTGTCCAGTCTCTTCCCGCATCCCTCACACCTCTTCCCCCGCCTTTTCTTTTTTAATGATTAATCCTGCTATCTTCTGGCAGCACCTCACCCTAGTACTCAATTATGCTTGGTTATCTGAGTCCAGAACCTCCATAGAGAGGGACAGGTTTATAACTATTGTTTATATAGTCTTTGATACAATTCCCTTGTTTTTGACTTCTTTCCTTACCCCCACTGTTGTGGTACCTGGTGCTTCACGTTCCTGAGCCTTTCTGGGGTTCTGCTTGGCTGATTGGCTTGCTTCTTTTTACCTTCCCCTTCAGTAAGCATTTTCTATATTCTGTGTAGTCAGTTACCACTGATCTATCTTTGTCTCCAAACTTAAAATATTATGGTTCTGGGTTACAGATATCAAAGGCAGAGTTTCCTTTTTTTATTTTTCATTCTTGTTTTGGAACAATTTCAGAAAAGGAAGGAGACAGAAACATCTTTAATCTACCATCCTAAAACTGGAAGTTTGTTGAGTTTTTCTGAATAATGTGGTTTATTATCTCACTGGCTAGTTTCAACTACAAACTGCTGCAATGATTTTGATATCTTTTTAAAAAATGTTTTTAATTTATTGACTTTTAAAGAGAGAGAGAAACATCAATTTATTGTTCTATTTATTTATGCATTCATTGCTTGCTTCTTGTATGTGCCCTGACCAGAGGTCAACCTGCAGCCTTGTCATATCAGGACGATGTTCTATCAAACTGAGCTATCCGGCCAGGGCTTGATATCTTTTGACTTTTATATAAAATAAAGTTTTAGTCACTTTGTGCTATCCAAAAATGTGAAGAAATATTCACAAAAAGATGGTTTCTCTTGGCATCTTAGGCAAGTTACATTTTGGCTGTGCTGTCTGTTGGCATTTTGGTGTAAACAGTATTAGCCTCACTTTTCTGTCCTAAGATGTTCTGTTCTTTACATAAACAGAAGTAGAAGCAATTGTTCTCCTCTACTCAAAGAATGATTATCTCTTAGTAGCAGGTGGAGTGATTCATTCTTCTGTATTCTTAGAGGAGACTTTATTATTTGTGGGGGATAGAGTATGAGGAGAAGAGAGCTCCAGCAATGTGTCAGGTATTACACATTATGGACTAGTATAAAAAAAAGGAACCTCTTCCTTCACTGCAATTTCAAAGCCTGGAAGTAACACCCCACATCTAAGGCTCTGAGAAATCACATTATTCATACCAAGAACCATGATTCACATGAAGAGAACAAAATGGAATTATCAAAAAATAGATTCTGTAGATCAAGCTGTAGCAAAAATATCTTCTGACTTAGCTTATAAATTGCCTGTATAAAAGATTTAAAAAGTTGGCTATAATTACAGGAAGGACCATTCCTTCTCTTCCTCCTTGACTAAATAAACTTTATATTTCTCCCATGCCACATCCTTGTAGGTCAAGGTATTTGGAAAATGGCTTTGCCATGAGGTCTCCTCCTCTTTTTTTCCTTCTAGTCCTTTAAAAAATGAAAGTTGTTTAAATATACCTTGTCTTAGTCGTGCTCATTTAATTGGTCACCTTGAATTATTGAGCATTGGTCATTTTTATGCTTCGTATATTGACCCACTTATTTTTAGTATCAATGATTATAATAACCTGCATAGTGGGTTAGAAGGGTTTCACATTTGATGGAATTTGAATTCTTGCCAAAGCTATTATTTGTTTCCAATATGAGCCATATGATTTCAGCACTTTTACCTAGACAGTTTTTCTCCTTTTATTGATTTACTGCCTCTCCAAGAGCAATACTTTTTTTAGGGAGTAGTAAATAGAAAAGGCAATTCCAGTTTGATAACTATTACTGAATTATACACACACACAATATTGAGTGCCTAATGCAGTGGTCGGCAAACCACGGCTCGTGAGCCACATGTGGCTCTCTGGCCCCTTGAGTGTGGCTCTTCCACAAAATACCACGTGTGGGCACGCACGTACAGTGCGATTGAAACTTCGTGGCCCATGCCCAGAAGTTGGTTTTCGGAAAGGAGATAGACGAAACAAGTATCCAATACGAGTGTGGATGGGGGAGTTGGGAGGGGTCGACCTCAGTGAACGTACCTCAATCAGATTGAGGACGTTTTAGCAAAGGCCAGCTTAGGAGTACCCTAATTAAGTTAATAACAATGTACCTACCTATATAGTTTAAGTTAAAAATATTTGGCTCTCAAAAGAAATTTCAATCGTTGTACTGTTGATATTTGGCTCTGTTGACTGAGTTTGCCGACCACTGGGCTAATGTTCAAGGAACTGTGCGAGGTAGGGTTTTTCTTCTTCTTAATAGTTTATTGATTTTTAATGAGAGATGAAGGGAGAGGAAGAGAGAAAGAACATCAATGTGAGGGCACCACATGGATTGGCTGCCTCCTGCACACAGCAACCTCCTGGTGCATGGGACTACCCAACCAACTCAGCCACACCAGCCAGGCATGTGCAAAGCGTTTTAAGGGATTGAAAGATGAGACTGTCATATGCTTTCCGCTGCAAGTAACAATGACAGAGACATATTATGAAGACATTATTAAATATAAAGACTTCTCTATTTTGCTAAAAAAAAATCCAGAGTAAGGCTAGTGGTTCACTGATGCCTTTTAGCTTTCTGCTTAGCCATCATCAATGGATTGGCTTTTTCCTTCAGGATTACATATTAATATTCACAAGATGTCTGAGCTCTAGATATATTCTTATATAAACATAAGAATATGGCAGGTAAATGGCAGTTTTTCCTCATCTATCTTTTTTCACTGGGGAATAAAATTTATCTTAGAAGTCTCTGGGATATTTCTTTCATCTGCCACTAGCTCACATAAAGTTAGGTGCCTATGTCTTAACTAAAGGGACCCTGGGAAAGTATCTGTCTTTTTAAATACATATTGTGGGAGTGTGTGTGTGTGTTGTTGTTGTTGATAGTGTCTGACACAAGGAATATGATAAAATCTCAGTCCTCTTTTAAGAAGCTTTGTGTCGCCTGCCTGGTGCTCAGTGGTTGAGGATTGACCTATGGATGTCATGGTTCAACTCCGGGTTAGGGCATATGCCTGGGTTGCTCCTGCAGCAGGCTGCTGATCAATGATTCCCTCTCATCATTGATGTTTCTCTCTCTCTCTCTCTCTCTCTCTCTCTCCCTGCCTCTGTGAAATCAATAAAAAAATATTTTTTAAAAAATGAAGCTTTGTTATCTCTCGGGGTGGAAAGAAAAGCTGTAATTATATTACAACTAGAGGCTGGGTGCACAAAATTTGTGCATGGGTAGGGTCCCTAGGCCTGGCCGGCGATCAGGGCTGATCTGTGGGGCGATTGGCAGGGGGAGGGGGCGCTGGCACCCGCCTTGGCTGGCCTGGTGCCACCCACTTGCCAGCCTCGCTCCCTGTCACCAGTTGCCTCCCTCTGCAGGAGTCAACCAACAGTCGATCAGGGTGGATGGTGCCCCCTTGCCAGCCAGCCCCACCCCCCACTGCTGCCTGCCACTGCCAGTCCCCTCCCTCTGTGGGGCGACTGGTGGGGTGATCAGGGGACCCCTGCTGGCACCTGCCTTGGCTGGCCTGGGGCCTGCAAGCTGGGGGCAGCTCCTGCATTGAGTGTCTGCCCCCTAGTGGTTAGTGCACATTATAGCAACCGGTCATTTCACACGTCATTCTGCCGTTCCATTGATTTGCATATTAGGCTTTTATTATATAGGATTTCTAAGTGGTAGCTTCCTGGCACATTCATGGGCTTCAACTGAACAGTTTGTTTTAAATTGATAAAAGAAAGTGCTCTAGGCAATTTCAATTTGAGCTGCCAAAAGCTGTCCTTTTTTTTTCTTCCTTTTAATTAATTTATTTATTTTATTGCTTAAAGTATTACAAACGGTATTACATATGTGTCCCAAAAGCTGTCCTTGCTCACTTGGGGTGTCGAACACACAATACAATATACAGATGATATATTACAGTATATCTGAAACCTATATAATTTTATTAACCAATGTCACACCAATAAATTCAATAAAAACGTTTTAAAAAGCTGTTACCTCTCATTAAAGTGTTCTCTTTCTTTAAAATGTTCTTGCCCTTCTATCTCCCCATGCCAGAATTCCATTCAAACCTTTATAGAAAGCTAAAAATAATATTTCTAATTTATTTTATTTATTCAGCAAATATCTGTTGCATTCTTACTATGTTGCAAATATTCTGAAACGTTGGGGATACAGGACCTGAGCTCTGACCTTATGGAGCTTACAGTCAGGTGGGGAAGAATGACAATGGATAATAATTAAATGATGGGGACGAATAGGGTACAATGGGAGGGCAGTCAGGGATACTTACACTTGCTGGGGATGGGAGAAGACAAAAGAAGTCTTGAAGAATTTTTAAAGATGATACCTGAAGGATGTGTAGAAATTGGGGAGTAAAAGGGAGGGGAGAAGAGAACAGTGTGTAGAAAACTACGGAAGTGAAAGTGTTGGTAAAAGCACCCTTGAAAAAGGCCTCTTTAATTCTTCCTTCTCCCAGGTAATTTCTCCATTTGATGAACTCCATAGCACTTAATATGTAACTTTTTACTCTGAAGGCAAAAGGTATGATTTACACACATTAGTCAGTAAATATGAATGTAGCTTCAGAAGGGAATGAGGCTTTATATGTGTCAATGCAAAATGCTACCTTAAAACATCTGAGGTGGGTTATACCACACTTCTCTTCAAAATAATAGGAAGAGCACCACCTGTCTAGGTGACTACAGAGACCAAAGCAGCATGGAGGAATTGATTCATAAAGTTCTGGAGGAAGTACAAAGTAATTATAAGTTCAATCCTCAGATGTTACATTAAAGGCAATTTCAGAAAACAAGGAAAACCTGGTAACCATCAGAAAGAAAAAATAGCTACTCTTATTTGCAAGAGCTTTTCTTTTTAAATAGTCTTTTGGTCTTGGCTGTTCTTTGTGTGTGCCAGGGTTCTGAGTTACTGGTTGGGAAAGCCTTCTCAAACCTGACAAGCTCCTTTTAAAAGCAAATCATTTTTTAAAAAATCAAATGTTCAGCATGGGCAGTGTTTCTCAGTGGTTGAGCGTTAACCCATGAACAAGGAGGTCACAGTTCCATTCCTGGTCAGGGCACATGCCCCAGTTGCAAGCTTGATCCTCAGTGTGGGTTCTACAAGAGGCAGCCGATTAATGATTTTCTCTTTCCATTGGTGTCTCTATCTCTCTCTCCCTCTCTCTTCCTCTCTGAAATCAATATATTTTTTAAAAATTCAAATGTTCATAGCACGACTCAGAGTTTTACCATTTCGTTTTAGATGCATGTTCCATTTTTTTTTTTTTTTTTTTTTTGCCACTTAGCTGAGAGGAACAACAGTAAATGTTGATAGAGAAGATAGTTTGAGGACATAACTGTTGTCTTCATAGGCCAGAACAGATGATACGTTATGAACCTCTATTCTTCCCCTGAATTTATTATAGTTTAGCAGTTTATTCCAAGTTTGAGAAGGCATTTGGTTGGTATAGCTAAGTAAGTAATAGTCCTCAGACAATGAGAAAATTTATGTAAATATGTTTTGGATATGGTAAATAGGAACTTTTTTTTTTTTTTTGCATATAAGCATAACCAATGGACATAAGACACTGGGGGGTAGGGGAGGCCAGGTGGTTGTCAAGGGCGGGGGGAAAAAAGGAGACATATGCAATACTCCTTGTAATACTTTAAGCAATAAAACAATTTTTTTTAAAAAAAGAAATAAAAGGCATCTAAATTGGAAAGGAGGAAGTAAAACTCTCATTATTCACAGATGGCATGATATTATACATGGAAACCCTAAAGACTCCACCAGAAAACTACTAGATTTAATAAATAAAATTGGCAATGTGCCGGGGTCCGGCCCCAGCAGGTCCAGGGGTCCCCAAAGGTGTAGACGGAGTCGGTGAAGAAGGAATGACATGGAGACAGCGTTCAGTTGATCATCATAGCCAGGTTCTGTGTTCATGTTGTCTTGCTCGGTTCTCCAGCCAGGTTCTCCAGGTTCTCCAGCCAGGTTCTATAGCCAGGTTCTGTTACCAGGTTCTAGTCAGGTTCTCTTGCCAATTTCTGTAGTCAGGTTCAGTGCAGGATCTTTTGCCATGTTCTCTCCAGCGAAGTTCTTCTGTCTGTGTAGGTTCCTTCTTCTGAGTTCTTTCTTCTTCGTTCTGTGTTCTGAGTTCTCGGAACTTATTTTTTACTATCAACTTGGGAAGTACTTTTGATACCAGTTATTATTATTTTTTAAATATATTTTATTGATTTTTTACAAAGAGGAAGGGAGAGGGATAGAGAGTTAGAAACATCAATGAGAGCGAAACATCGATTCAGCTGCCTCCTGCACACCTCCTACTGGGGATGTGCCCACAACCAAGGTACATGCCCTTTACCGGAATTGAACCCTTCAGACCGCAGGCTGACGCTCTATCCACTGAGCCAAACCGGTTAGGGCTTGATACCAGGTTTTTAATTGTCCTCGTCAAGGACAGAGATTATTTTTTTGGATGCTGTCTCTTAGAGTGGTGATGTGTGACTGAAGTATGGTGAGATGTGGATACAAATTTCTCTAATTCAATGATTCTTAATCTTTTGTTTATTAATCTTGTATTAATAGGCTTTGTTTTTTTTAAAAAGTTTTAGGCTTACAGAAAATTTGAGCAGATAGTACAGAAAGTTCCCATATACCTCTCCCCCGCTGTTTCTTCTATCTTACATTAATATATTTGCCACCATTAATGAATCCATATTGCTCATTGTTATTAACTAAAGCCCCTCTTTATTCAGATTTCCTTAGTTTTTGTATGTTATTTTTTTAGTAGAGGATCCCATTCAGGTTTGTTGTCATGTTTCGCTGTCATGTTCGTTATATTCACATTACACTTAGTTGTCATTTTTCCTTGGGTTCCTCTTAGCTGTGACATTAACCTTCGTATTTGGGTCATGAACTGGTTTGAAAATCCGCTGCACACCGTGGATCCTCTCCAAAGAAAAATGCTCATGCTTCAGATGTCTGCTTGAAGGGAGGTCCATGTCGCAGGTTTACAAGCCCTGCTTAGGAGGGATGGATGGTCTTTAAACCAGCCCCTTCCCCACATTTGGGCTCCATCAAGCTCTACCTCTGAATTATTGTGCGACCTTTTTGCAAAGTTGTTTGTGTGTGTGTGTGTGTGTGTGTGTTTTCCCCCTACACGGGCCTCAATTTCACTGTCTGTGCAGTGAGGGGTGTGTTTCACCAGAATGCACCGTAGAAGGCGGTAGTCACCTAGAGCTGTCAACATCCGAGGCAGACTCATAACATGACCACGCTAGGTCATGCCAGAAGAGTGATGGGCTTATCGAAAAGGAGGTTGCAAAGACTCTGTGGGGAGAAAAAACAGTACCTGGGTTCCACCTTAGTTCTGTGGATTTTGTGAAGTAATTTCCTTCCTCAGCTTTGCTTTCCTCATCTGCAAAACTGGGGGCCCCTTCTTCTAGTAGTTATGAAACTCCTGGGAGCATCAGCCGAAGGTACCTAGTAAGAATTCGTGTGATGATTTATGATAAGAAAGAACAAGGGACGGTGCACGGGTGAAGGGCGGAGCTGAGGACTGTGAGGCCCGCCTGAAGGCTCGGGATAGACAGAGGAACCTAGCTCACACCTTGGCTCCCCGACCACATTAATACGTTGCAGGGCGCAATTCCACCTCCATTCCGCCCCCGTCCCCGCCCCACCTTACTGCCCCGCCCTCGGGCTTCGAGGCGCCACACTTCGCATGGCCGCCGCGACACGACGCTTTCTCCCCAGCGAGAGCAGCGCGCGTTCTTGCGCCGCCACCTCGCTCCCGTCCCGCCTTTGGTCTCTTCCGATTGGCTCATCACGTATGTGACGTATTCGCCCCCTCCCCCTGCTGATTCCACCCGCCTCACTTCCCCCGGCTCCGCCCCGCCCCCTCCTAGCTTCTGACTGGAGTCGAAACCGAACAGGCTCTCGTCTAAGCTGCGCGGGAGGAGCCGGGAGAGCTGGCTGAACCAGGAAGACGCCGGCTATGGCGCGCACGCACGCACGCACGCACGCACGCACGCCGAACGCACGCACGCCAAGGCCGGCGGGGCGCGGGCTCGTGCCCGGGCTCGCCCTGCGCCGCCTGAGGCACGCGCATTCAGCAGGTTGGGCTGCGGCGGCGGCAGCGGTGGGAACTGAGGCGCTGCGTGTCAGAGGTCCCAGACGTCTGCGGCTCCGGCTCCGCCACCCTCCGCCTCCCACCCCAGTCTCCGCGCCGGTGCTGAGGACGACACGGCGCTAGCCTTGGGAACGCCGAGCACACCGCTGGCTTCCGATACCGCCCTCCTGCCCTACCCAGCCGCGGGCCTCGCTCGGTGCTAGGCGACTTCGCGGGGAGGCGGCGGCGACGGTTGCCTGTCTGTGAAGAGGAGCCCTGCCCCAGCCTTGCTCCGCCGCCCGGCCCTGCAGGGGCCGAGAGAGCTCGGCACCCGCCCTTTTCGTCAACCGGTGGGAGCAGCGTCGGTCCGGGAGGTCTCTGGGCTGAGGCGGCAGTCGCTCCTCCGGCTCCATCATGTCCACGGGCGGAGACTTCGGGAATCCGCTGAGGAAATTCAAGCTGGTGTTCCTGGGGGAGCAGAGCGGTGAGTGCGCGGCTCCCCCACTCCTGGCTGCTGGCTGCAGCGTCCCCGCACCGCCCCCAGCGCGGCCCTTCCGTCCTCGGAGGCTCCCTGCCGGCCTCGCCTTCGCGCTCGGTTCCGCCCCCAACCCTCCCCCGGGTTCACCGACCCCTCTGAGCCACCGGTGCCTTTTCGCTTCCACCCGTCAGTCGGATTTTGACCCTTTCGTCCCCGGCTCCGGCGTCTCCTTTCCCCGCAGCCCGGCCTCCTTCCGTCGGTCCCCCTCCCCACTCCGCCCAGCCCCAGCCTCCTGTCCTTCCCTTTCTTCCCTCGGTCTCCGTCGTCTCACCCACCCAGCCCCCTTCCTGGAGCCCCACCCTTATTCCTGGCTCTTGTCCCAGCGCCTGGGCTCCGTGAGGCCCACCCTGGCGAGGCCCATTCCCGGGAACTGAGAACCAGCCCCCTGCAGCCTTGGGCCAGGCGGGTGGGATCTGGGCGTTGTTTTCCCCAGAGGCCGGGCCCTGAGAAGTGCGGATCTAAGGGAAGTGGGGGTCGAATAAAATTCTTGGATAGTTTTCACCTGGGTGGGGAATTCGTCTGGGTTGGAGAGGAGAGGTATCTGAATTGGAGGCGACTGGATGGAATAGTAGGGGGGGGGGGGGGGGGAGTGGCGGCAGCAGTGGCGATTTTTGCCCCTTGGGTTAGGCTGTGGCTTGTTGGAAAACCTCCTTTTCTTCTCTTGACTTTCATTCCTGACAGTTCTTTTGACAGTGTTGGTGCTTTCCCGACCTCTGCCAGATGCTATGTCATGATCGTTTTGCTGGGAATTTTTCACATCACACCTCTCCTTTTTCTCGTTTCTCTATGAAGCAGTGTCTGATTGTCCTCACGGGGGTGCAAACAGGAATTGCTGGGGAAACTGTTAGTTATCCCATTTCTTCTTGAGTATTTTCCAATCCTATATCTCGATTCCTGCGAGAGAAGGTTTGAGAATAACGAACATCTTTGTTTGGAGGATTTCCCTTGGGGTTAGGTTAGAGAGTGTTGGAGTAGGGATTGATTCATCTGTTAGTTTTCTAAATTAGATTTAATATGTAATATCTCCTCAGCTAAATGACTCTTTTATGCTTAATATTCCAGAGTATCTGATAAGTGAAATTGTTATCTCATTTACCTGGCCAGGCTTCTGCTGTCGCTGTAGTTTGTGTTAGATACAGGATCCTAATATTGTGATGGTTGTGTCGAAAATTACTTCCTGTGGTAATTCCAGTTTTATGCTGTATTATGCAAACTTGATACTTGGCAGTTTAGAGATTATAATCCGTTGTTTTTCTCACACTTTTCATGGTCATCTTTAGAATTCACTCATTGAGAGATTAGTTTCTCCCAACTCTTCAAACTGAGTTACCCTCTAGCTGTCTTATAGAAAGGTTAGGTTATAGAAAACATTTGTTATTTTTTGGTTGGAAAGAAGATAACTGATACAAGTTCCGAACTTGAATTATGTATACTAACACTAACTAGGTTAGTATTAGTTGCAAAATTGCTTCCAGTTGGACCTGAGAAATTATTTTTCTCCTTTTCAACATAATATTTCCCTCCCCCTCTTACCAAGGAAAAATGTAGCCTTCTCTTTGCTTATGACTTTTCCTGAAGTAAGTATAATCTTGTTTCTTTTCTTTTTATTGATTGATTGATTGATTTTAGAGGGAGGGGAGGGGAGGGAGGATGGTGACAGGGAGGGAGACTGACACAGATAGACAGAGACAGAGAGACATTGATTTCTTGTTCCACTTATTTATGCATTCTTTGGTTGATTCTTGTTTTTGCCCTGACCAGGAATTGAACCTACAACCTTGGTATATTGGATGATGCTCTAACCAACTGAACTACCCAGCCAAGGCCAGAACAGTTTTAGACTTATAGAAAAATTGAAAAGATCATGCAGAGGGTTTCCATATAGCCCCACCCAGTTTTCAGTATTACTAATATCTTACATTAGTATAGCACATTTGTTACAATTAATAAACTAATAATACATTATTAACTAAAGTCCATAGTTTATTCAGATTTCCTTAGTTTTTGTCTTTTTTTGTTTGTTTGTTTCAGCATTAATTTCTGGATAACATATTTAGTTGTCCTATCTTCTTAAGCTCCTCTTAGAATATTTTTTAGGATTGTTTATATGCTTCTTATTTTTAACTCTATGTAACTGTGAGGTTAATATCTTTTGAGGTTACTATATTTCTAAGTAATGCCATCCAATAGCTTTGACAATGACAGATTGATCTTTGTTTTTATGGGCAATGTCTGTAATTTTTGTACATTAGTAAAGATCTTTAGAATCCATGTCATCTTGATGTAACTCTTCATGAATTATTTATCTTTAGGTTTTAGAATTACACAATTCAGCTTTCAGAGACTAATCTGTGGTAAAGCCTGTTTGTTTCCTTAATAGCATTTACCACATTTATAATTCTTACTAGTGGCCTGGTGCATGAAATTCGTGCGGATGGGGGGGTGTCCCTCAGCCCAGCCTGTACCCACTCCAATCTGGGACCCCTTGGGGGATGTCCGACTGCTGATTTAGGCCCGGCAGTCGGACATCCCTCTCTTAATCCAGGACTGCTGGCTCCTAACCGATTTCCTGCCTGCCTGATTGCCCCTAACCACTCTGCCTGCAGGCCTGCTCGCCCCCAACTGCCCCCCCCCCCCCCCCCGCCAGCCTGGTCGCCCCCAACTGCTCCCCCCCCCCTCCCCGCTGGCCTGATCGCCCTGAACTGCCCCCCACTGCTGGCCTGCTCACTCCCAACTGCCGCCTGCGCGCCTTCCCCCCCCCCCCCCCCACCGGCCTGCTTGCTCCCAACTGGCCCTCCCTGCAAGCCTGCTCACCCCAACTGCTCCCCCTCCCCCGCCTGCCTGATCACCCCCAACTGCCTTCCCCTCCTGGCCTGATTGCCCCTAACCACTTCTGCCCCACCACCATGGCTTTGTCGGGAAGGATGTCTGGAAGGTCTCCCAGTCTAATTAGCATATTACCCTTTTATTAGTATATTATGTGTTTGTTTTTGTCTATTTCCCACAGCAGAATACAAGCAAGCCCCCATCCTTGAAGATTAAAAACTTTTTTTTTGTTTTGTTCATTGTATCCCCAGTGCCAGGCTCATAGTACGTACTTGAAATATTTGGTGAATGAATGGTTGAATATAAAAGTAAACAAAGCTATAACCTATATTAATCTTTGCTATGGAGAGACCTAAATTTTTTCCTTCTATAATTAATGGTTTAACCATAACATTTTATATTTACATTATTTGATTGTATTCAGGGTTACTGCAGATGCTTAGCTGGGACAGGGAACCCAGTAATTTATTGTCCTCACCATTTCACTAAAAAAAAAAAAAGACTGGCCAGGATTTCACACTTTTTTTGAGTTGAGCAAAATTTAGACTATTTTTTCATCTTATCAAAAATTTAAGGTCTTATTGTTTCAGTACACGAAGCCTCAGATTGAATAAATGACATCAATCTTGGTAGTCTTCCTATAAGCTCTTACGGTTTCTTTATATTTCAGTAGTATACATGGTTTAATGAAGGAATATTGAAATACATGATTTGAATCTGAAGTTTCTTCAAGGAATCCATTTTTTACTACCTGTCGCTATTGTCTTGAAATGCAGAGGTACTTTTAGGAATGTCATTTTCGTTTACTGTAGAAGATATTACTACAGCCATAACCGGTTTGGCTCAGTGGATAGAGCGTCGGCCTGCGGACTGAAAGGTCCCGGGCTCGATTCCGGTCAAGGGCATGTACCTTGGTTGCGGGCACATCTCCAGTAGGGAGTGTGCAGGAGGCAGCTGATCGATGTTTCTCTCTCATCGATGTTTCTAACTCTCTCTCTCTCCCTTCCTCTCTGTAAAAAAATCAATAAAATATATTTAAAAAAAGATATTACTACAAACAAATATTATAGGTTACAAATTAGGAAATGTGAGATCAGGAAAAAGCACATACCCCGCCTATTACTGCTTATTTTTCATGGTATTTAAAAAAAAATTTTAACGTTTCTTTTTAAAATAATTCTTTAAACATTTTTTAATTTTTTTTAAAAAAATTGATTTTAGAGAGAGGAAGGGGGAGAGAGAGAGAGAGAGAGACATTGATGTGAGAGAGAAACATTGACTGGTTGCCTCTTGTAAGTACCCTGACTGAGAATGGGCAACGTAGGTATGTATGCTGACTGGGAATCAAGTCTGCAACCTTTCAGTGTATGGGATGACGCTCCAACCAACTGAGCCACACTGGCCAGTGCTACATCAGTTCTTTTGACTTAAAAAAATTATTTTACTATGACAGACTAGGCGTACTGAACAATTTAGATTGGCTAGATCAGTGAACTTAAAGTTTTTTAAAGATGGGTTATGCACTTAAAATTATTGAAGCCTCTAAAGAGCTCTGCTTATGTGATTGATTTGTTATTTATTGACCTGAGAGAAAGAGAGAGACATTGATTTGTTGTTCCACTTATTCATGCATTCATTGGTTGATTCTTGTATGTGCCCTGACCAGGAATCAAATCTGAGACCCTTTGATGCTCGGGCCGATGCTCTAACCACTTGACAGCATCACCCAGGGTTCAATTTTTTTTTTAATCTAAAAATAAAGATAATAGGGTCTATCATGTAAACTTACTGTAAAGATTAAATTATTTAACAAGTGTATTTAAAAGAGTGCCTGGCACATAAGAAGAGCTCAGTAAATATTTTAACTTAACATATGTTAACTAAAAACTGCTATAGCCAGTTGCTCAGTGGTTAGAGAATCATCCCGAAGGGTCTGACCAAAGGGTCTCAGGTTCGATTTCCAGTCAAGGGGCATATACCTCTGTTGTAGGCTGGATTCCTGCCCTGGTTGGGGCACATGCAGGAGGGAACCAGTCAATGTGTCTCTCTTACACATGATGTTTCTCTCCCCTTCTCCCCCCTTCCTCCATTCTCTCTCTACAAAAAAAAAAAAAATCAATGGAAAAAATATCCTTGAGTGAGGATAAAATAACAACACTGGAAAAACCCTGTTGTTCTGTCATTGGTTTGGTAGAACCTTCTCTTAAGAAATTTCATTGGGGAAGAAAGATATACTTCCTAATGTAATATAGTGAGATGAGTACAACTACTTTGAAAAGTAGAGTTAAAAGGCTCAGAGAAATGATAATGGATGGAGCATGGAGTTTCAGAGAAGGCACATTATAAATATGACTAATAGTTTAAGCATCTTTAGTTGAAATTCTTTAATTAAAGCATTCTGTTGCTGGAGGAGACTTTGAGAAGTCATCTAATCCATTTCTCATATGGCTTTAATCTGGACCACTTTTTCCCCCCTCCAACTTTGTTATTAATAAGTAATATAACCACATTTTTCTCAACCCACCCCCTTTCTCCTTTAGTAATTATGTATGTTTTCTTGTGTATATTCTGGGATTTCTTTATGTAGACACAAGCAAATATGAATATAATTTCTTGTTCTCCCTTACATAAGATATATCAGACTTGATTCTTCCACTTAACAATATACTCTAAAGGTCTTTTCATATTAGTACATAGAGAGCTTTCCCATTCTGTTTTTTTGTTTTTAAATAAAATTTTTGTTTTAGATTTACAGAAAAAGTGCAAAGATAATAGAGTTTCCATATACTCTACACCCAGTTTCTTCCATAATTAACACCTCCCATGTACATTTTTTACAATGAATGAACCAATATTGATATATCATTATTAACCTAATTCTGTATTTTATTTAGATGTTTTTAGTTTATCTAATGTCCTTTTTCTGTTTCAGGATCCCATCCAGGATACTACATTTGATTTAGTTGTTAGGTCTCCTTAGGGCAGGCTGTTCTTTGGTGGGACAGTTAAATTGGATCACTCTTAAGTTACTTCATCCTGTTAGATATCACCAGGAAGACACATTTTGTAGTTTATTTGTAATATATTTTTATTGATTTCAGAAAGGAAGGGAGAGGGAGAGAGATAGAAACCTCAATTATGAAAAAGAATCATTGATTGGCTGCCTCCTGCATGGCCCACACTGGGGATCGAACCTGCAACCTCCTGGTTCATAGGTCGATGCTCAACCACTGAGACATACCAGCTGGTCCACATTTTGTAATTTTTAATATCAAACATCCCTGTTTTGAAATTCTCAAATCTATCCCCATGCTTTGTTAAAGCTTTTCTTTTTGGGAAGACAATGTATTGTGAGAAAGACAGCTCCAGAGATAATAAGGCTCTGCTTCTAATCCTGACCCCAATGTTTACAGTGTGATCTTGGACAGTTTACTTAATCTTTCTAAACTCTTTTCATTTCTGATATGGTAATACTAACTTTGTGGTGTTGTTTTCCCCATCCTCTAAATATATCATTCATTTTGATTAGATTGGTATTTAATCTTTACATTATTAATAGGTAAATGATATTCACAGCTGAGTCATGTAGTATACAGTTTACTTGTATTCTCTTGCATGTCTCTTTGTATTCTGTTGTGTCACTATTTAACTTTCTTTTTTCCTTTGTTTAATTTACATGCACATCATTTATTTATTCCCAAACTCTTTACCAACAGTATAAATCACCTTTCAGAATGCATCAGATTTTCCCTCAGTTTGATCTCCTTAGGACATCTTTCCCAGAACTTTCTGACCTTTTCTAATTTATACTAGTTACCTTCTTATGATTGGTAGATTTTCTTCTCTTTTTTATTGGATGTGTTGGATGGATTCCTTGTTTCTCAAATTACATTTTCTTCTTCTTTGTTTACTCCCTCATTACATTGAACATATCCTGCAGTAGGTAGTTAAAGGAAGATGAGAGGACGTTTTTGAGGTCTTGTGTATCTGAAAATATCTGTACAAGCCTTAACACTGGAAGCCCTTGGTGGAGTTTAGAATTAATGTATTGCCTTGAAGATTCTAGTGTTGCCATTATGACTCTCTGTCTTTTGATCTTTCATAATGATATGTCTGTTTTCTTTCTTTCTTTAAATACACATATATTTTTATTGATTTCAGAGAGGAAAGGAGAGGGAGAGAGAGAGAGAAACGTCAGTGATGAAAGAGAATCGTTGATCTGCTGCCTCCTGTATGCCCCTCACCAGGGACCTAGCTCACAACCTGAGCATATGCCCACAACCCGAGCATATGCCCTAACCAGGAATGGAATTGTGGTTTATAGGTTGATGTTCAACCACTGAGCCACACCGGCCAGGCTCTATTTTCTTTCTTCTTTTTTTTATTTTTTATATATTTTATTGATTTTTTACAGACGAAGGGAGAGAGATAGAGAGTTAGAAACATCGATGAGAGAGAAACATCGATCAGCTGCCTCCTGCACATCTCCTACTGGGGATGTGCCCGCAACCCAGGTACATGCCCTTGACCGGAATCGAACCTGGTACCTTTCAGTCCGCAGGCCGTCACTCTATCCACTGAGCCAAACCGGTTTCGGCTCTATTTTCATTTTATGTACAGAATAATAGGTATTAGTCCTTTCATACTGGAAACTAATGTTCTTAAGTTTCAGGAAATTTTCTTAACTGGAATGATATCCTCTTTATTTTCAGTTCTCTGAAATTCTTCTTAGGCCTCCTGGATTGATGCTCTGATTTTATCTTGCCTATTTTTTCATTTCTTTATATTTCTGATTTAATTCTCAAAAGATTTTCTTAACTTTTTCATTCTATCAAGTTGTATTTCTGCTATCATTTTTAAAAAATATGTCTTTATTGACTTTAGAGTAAGAGAGGAAGGGAGAAGGATAGAGACATAGAAACATCGTTGAGATACAGACATCGATCGGCTGCCTCCTGTAAGCCCTACTGGGGATTGAGTCTGTAACCCAGGCATGTACCCTGACCAGGAATCCAACCGGGGACCTCTTGGTTCATGGGTTGATGTTCAACCACTGAGTCACACCGGCCTGGCAATTTCTGCTATCTTTTTTTTTTTTTTTTTTTTTTAATTTTTTTTATTGATTTTTCACAGAGAGGAAGGGAGAGAGATAGAGAGAGTTAGAAACATCGATGAGAGAGAAACATCGATCAGCTGCCTCTTGCACATCCTGTGCCCGCAACCCAGGTACATGCCCTTGACCGGAATCAAACCCGGGACCTCTCAGTCCGCAGGCTGACGCTCTATCCACTGAGCCAAACCGGTTTCGGCAATTTCTGCTATCTTAATTTCAAAGGGTTCTTTATTTTTTTAAGTTTTTATTTATTGATTTGAGAGAGAGAGAAGGAAACAAAAAGAGAACGAGAGAGAGAAACATCGATTTGTTGTTCCACTTATTTTGTGCACTCATTGGTTGATTCTTTTTAAAAAATATATATTTTATTGAATTTTTACAGAGAGGAAGGGAGAGGGATAGAGAGTTAGAAACATCGATGAGAGAGAACCACCGATCAGCTGCCTCCTGCACTCCCCCTACTGGGGATGTGCCCGCAACCAAGGTACATGCCCTTGACTGGAATCGAACCTGGGACCCTCCAGTCCTCAGGCCGACGCTCTATCCACTGAGCCAAACCAGTTAGGGCGGTTGATTCTTGTATATGCCCTGACTAGGGATGGAATCTGAAACCTTGACATATTGGGACAACACTCTAACGAATTGAGCTACCTGGTTATCCTGACCTGCTATTGTGAGATTGCATAAAACCTTGCCCAGATACCCCTTATAGACTTCATTAAGGCGTTACATGCTATACAAAACATGTCTTTGCTTTTTAAAGCTTCCACTCTAAGAATCATAGAATTTTATAGGTCATATATCCATTTCAGGGGATATAGCTGTTAAAACTTCAGATATAATTTCTATTCTTGCTCATAGTTTAGCAAGGAGCAATAAAGTAGATATAAATCTTTTACATTGCTTTCTCTGTACCTTCCAGCCTCTATTCTTGGACCTCCCCTTCAGTCCATTCTCTACATTGATATCAGAGTGGACTTTATAAAAATGTAAATCAGAGTAACTTTCTTGAAACAAAAACAGTGTGTTCCCAGCTGGTTTGCTCAGTGGTTAGGGTTTTGGCCCTCAGACTGAAGCATCTCGGGTTTGATTCCAGTCAAGGGCGAGTACCTCAGTTGCAGACTCTCACATTGATGTTTCTTTCTCCCCACTCCCTTTCATTCTCTAAAAACCAATGGAAAAAATATCCTCAGGTGAGGATTAACAACAAAAAACCACAGTGTGAATGTACTTAATGCCACTAAATTGCACACTTAAAAGTTGTTGAAATGGTAAATTTTATGATATATGTAGTTAAAAATTTTTTGAACTAAAATAAAACAACCCCACCTTTGTAAATTTTAAAAATGAGTCTTAGAATAAGTCTGAAATCTTTCCAAAGGATCTACATGGACCATACTACATTATAGGGCTCCTTTCCATCTTCTCATTCTTATCTTGAACACATCTCCTACCATCTCTCTCTTTTTCAGCCATACTGGCCCTTTTCCCCCCCATTTTTGTAGCTCTTCACTAATCTCCACCTTGTTACATACTCCCTTTGCCTGGTTAACTCCAGCTTATCCCACACTTGATCTTAGTCAAAGGCGATCTCTCCAGCTCATCCTTTAGAATTCAGCTTGAACTTACTTCTTCAAAGAAACCTTTGCTGACTTCCTCAGAGTGGTTTAGATTCCCAGAATTTTTTATACTCTCAGTACTGTGCACTTCTTCTTGCTGCCTTTAATACAGTTGTAATTATTTGTTTATTAAAATTTCTGTTTTCCATCTGGTCTGTAAGTTCCACAAAGGTAATGTTCATGAATTTCTTTTTTTTATTTTTATTTTTTGGTAATCCTCATCTGAGGATATTTTTCCATTGATTTTTAGCGAGAGTGGAAGAGAGAGGGAAAGTCAGAGAGAAACATCGATGCGAGAGAAACACACCAATTGGTTGCCTCCTGCACAAGCCCTGACCAGGGCCTGGGCCGGGGAGGAGCCTGCAACCAAGGCACGTGCCCCTGACCAGAATCGAACCCAGGACCCCTCAGTCCACAGGCGGATGCTCTGTCCACTGAGCCAAACCGGCTAGGGCATGTGTTCATAAATTTCTTATTCGTTGCTGTATTTTAAGCACATTGCACAGTGCTTGCAGCTCACTAAATATTTTTGAATAACTAAATGGTTTATGATTTTTACCCCACTTAGTTTCAGAAAAGACTTCATGTTGCTCATAATAATAAATACATATAAAAGAAACTATTTAAAGGAAAAACAGAATAAAACAAAACTAAAAACCTAGGAGGAGAGAGGTTTGATATACTAAGTATCTGGTCTGACTGGTTCAAGTTGAGGAAAATAATGACTCAGTAAAGGTCATTGGATTTGTCAAAAACTAATAATTTTTATTTTTAAAAATTGATTTTAGAGAGAGGAAGGGAAAGATACAATGAGAGAGAGAGAGAGAGACATCAATGTGATAAACATCTCTCAGTTGTCTCCCACACATGCCCCGACTGGGGATCAAACCTGATGTTTGTGCTCTGACTGGGAATCAAGCCCACCATCCTTTGGTGTACGGGACGATACTTCAACCAACTGAGCCATACCGGCTTGAGCGAGAACTAATCAATAATTTTTAAATGGTTTCAGTAGAGTTTTGGAGAGTCAAGAAAAATTCAGAAGTAGGCAATATGTATAAATGATATATACTTGAAAAGTGAATTTGTGATTGAACCAAATATGTTTCTGGGTTCTTAAAATATTATATTAACCTAGTATGGGAAATTTTAAACATAATAGGAAATACAGAGAATAGTATCATGAACTCCCATAAACTGTTACTCAGCTTCAATAATTATCAACTTAGGATGGGTTTCATCTATAGCACATATACCCTCCGCCCTCCCACACACTAAAGTGGGTTGAAGCAATCCCATATACATGTCATTGCAAATATTTTGGTTTGACTGCTAAAAGATGAGGACCTATTGGTATATTGTTGACATGCATGAATATAGTTACCCACAGAGGCCTTTATTTTTGGAATATTTTCTTTGATACGTTTTTGAGATGTAATATTTTAGGATCTCTAGATCATTGCTATCCAATTGAACTTTCTGTACTGGTGGAACTATTCTATATTTGTGCTGTTTAAAATGATGATGACTAGGGTGACTGAGGAACTGATTTCTGAATTTTATTTCATTTTGATTTCAGTAGCCTCATGTGGCTAGTTAACCCTTTATCTGTACTTAACCATTCTCTTAAAACTGAAGGCTATCCCTTCAGAAATTTATGCATAAGCACCTAAAATTATTTATATAATCAAGGTGAGTTAAGTTGATTATAATAGAGAAATAGAGAATGTGATGCCTCATACATTTAGACAGATTTTAGGCCACCTCTGGACTAAAGATATTTGATGTGTAGTATTTAAGGCTGCACAAAATCCAGTCAGAGTTTTTGGATCTCTGTCCTTGATGTCTATCATAATGCCTTTCATATAGGTGACCATAAAATATTGACTGTACAGTCATTAGGAATCTGGATAAATAGTTTTTCTTCTTTAGGAAGGTGACAGAAGTATCATCATACATTAAATAAATAGGAAAACAGATGACTACTGAAGTTACTACTTATTTGTAAACTTTTATATTTGTTTATTGTTATTTAATATGGAATCTTTCTTTCCTTTGGCCTGTGAGATTATTATAGTTACTGTGATATGGGGAAAAGTCCTGGAGCAGGAGTTAGGAAAACTGAATTATAGTCTTTGGTCTACCACCTTATAAATTATGTACCCTTAAAGAGTTCACTTTTTAACCTCTCGATGTCTCGGTTTCCTCATATGTAATATGAGAAGAATCTTCCCCCTTCCCCATATAGTATGGCCTGTATAGATGGTCCTCTGTAAGTTCCACCAAGGGATTTACTGTCAGAACCCTCTCATAGTCCTACTTATTTAATCTCACAAAACTTCCAGAAATTGAAAGTGGTTCCTCTTTACAAAAAGACTGAGTACATTTAGTTTTAAATAAAACATTCCTTTGTATTCTCAAAATTCTTCAGTTGAACTTTCCCCTCCAAAATATTGTACATTTGTTTTCAAAATCTCTGATACTGTAATAATTGTAGTTTTTTATGTAAAACAATCTAAATAGTTATTTCATCCTCATTCTGATTGATAGTCTAAATATTGTGGTGATTTATTTTATTTTTCAGAATTTTTACATTGGTGCTTTGTTATGGATTGAGTCGTATCCTTCTGAAGTTCATATTTTGTTTTTTGTTTTTTTAAAATATATTTTACTAGAGGCCCGGTGCACAAAAATGTGTGCACTCGGGGGGGAGGGGGGGTCCCTCAGCCCGGCCTGTGCCCTCTCGCAGTCTGGGACCCCTCGGAAGATAACGCCCTGCTGGCTTAGGCCTGCTCCCGGGTGGCAGAGGGCAGGCCCAATCCCTAGGTGCAGCCCCTGGTCGGGCTCAGAGCAGGGCCAATCGGGGTTGGGGCGCTGCCCCCTGTCACCCACAGAGCAGGGCCCATCAGGGGGGTGGGGCTCTGTACCCTGTCACGCACAGAGCAGGGCCAATCGGGGTTGGGGCGCTGCCCCGTCACACACAGAGCAGGGCCGATCAGGGGGTTGGGGCGCCGCCACTCTCACACTCAGGGCAGGGCCTATGGGGAGGTTATGGCTCTATCCTGTCACACACAGAGCAGGGCCCGTGGGGGAGGGGAGTTGGGGAGCTCCCCCCTATCAGGCACAGAGCAGGGCTGATCAGGGGGTTGGGGCGCCTGCCCCTGTCACGCTGATCCCGGTGCCGGGAGGCCTCTCGGCTCCGCTGATCCTGGTGCTGGGAGGCCTCATGGCTCCGCTGATCCCGGTGCTGGGAGGCATATTACCTTTTTACTATATAGGGTAGAGGCCTGGTGCATGGGTGGGGCCGGCTGGTTTGCCCTGAAGGGTGTCCTGGATCAGGGTGGGGGTCCCCACTGGCGTGCCTGGCCAGCCTGGGTGAGGGGATGATGGCTGTTTGCAGCTGGTCACACACCCTTCAGGGTAGGGGTCCCCACTGGTGTGCCTGGCCAGTCTGGGTAAGGGGCTGAGGGCTGTTTCAGTCTGGGGGTGACTGAAGCTCCCAACTGCTCCGTTTTTTCTTTTCTTTTTTTTTCTTTTTTCTGGGCCAGCTTTAGCTTTGAGGCTTGGCTCCAGCTCTTAGGCCTCTGAGGCTGAAAGTAGGTTTCTGACCTTTGCTTACAATGTTGTGAATCTGCTGGCTTGAAGTCCGGCGGTATTTGTTATATTAGTGTAGATTGATTTTTTACAGAGAGGAAGGGAGAGAGAGAGTTCGAAACATCAATGAGAGAGAAACATCGGTCAGCTGCTTCCTGCACACCTCCTACTGGGGATGTGCCTGCAACCAAGGTATATACCCTTGACCAGAATCGAACCTGGGACCCTTCAGTCCACAGGCCGACGCTCTGTCCACTGAGCCAAACCGGCTATGGCTGAAGTTCATATTTTGAAGTTTAACCTCTAGTATCAGATGCAATTGGTTAAGATAAGGTCATTCTAAGGTAGGGTGGGACCCTATACCAATATGACTGGTGTCCTTATAAAAAGGGGAAATTTAAACATAGATGTAAATAGAGAGAATGCCATATGAAGATTAAGGCAAAGATGAGGGTAATGTTTCTATGCACCAAGAAATGCCAAGGATTTGCTGCAAACCACCAGAAGTTGGGGAACAGATTTTCCTCAGAGCCTTCAGAAGGAACTAACTCTGCCAACACCTTGATTTTGGATTTGTAGCTTCCAGAACTGTAAGACAATAAATTTCTATTGTTTATCCATTCAGTTTGTGGTACTTTATTATAGCAGTCCTAGAAAACAAATACAGTACTTAATATCCCTTTGCAATCAAATATAAAACTCAAAAAACTTCTGAAAACTTAATGGACAATGTATATTTCCTGTCCAGCTGAATTTTTTGAATAGTCAGATTACCAAATCGTGTGAGTAAATCCATGTTTTGTGGCTTCCTGACAGTATATTTGTTTGCATACATAATAATAATATCAACTGACATTTGATTGCTTACTACGTATCAGGCCTAACTAATTTAATCCTTAAAACTGACTCTATGAGGAGGAACCAAGATGGCGGCGTAAGGTACAGACCTGTGCGTGCTGCCTCCCACAACAACATTGAGTCTACCAACTATAAGACAAACAGCTATCATTCAGAACCATGGGAAAGCTGGCCCAGTGGAAGCTCTATAACTGGAAGGAAAGAAAGAAGAGCATTGAGACTGAGTAGGTTGTGCAGAGGCTCCACAAACAGAGGTATGGAGTCACACACCAGGCGGGCTGCAACTGGATGCGCGGTTTTTTTCCATTGGAAGGGGCTGCAGACTCTCGAGTCCACTGAGCTTGTTTGGGGCGGGATTCTGAGGTCCCAGACTCCCTACGGGGAGAGGCGGGACGGCCTTGCAACGGGGCGGAGAGTGAGAGTGGCTGTCTCGCGGAGCTGCCCGCCGGGGAACGCGGGGATGTGGAGTTGCGGTGAGGTGAGGAGTCGAGGAGATGCCATTGCCCTTTGCCCCGCCCTGGTGATTCGCCAAGAACAGAGGTGTGGAGTCGCGCGCCAGGCAGGCTGCAACTGGATGCGCGGTTTTTTTCCATCGGAAAGGGATGCAGACTCTCAAATCCACTGAGCTTGTTTGGGGTAGGATCCTGAGGTCCCAGACCCCTACGGGGAGAGGCGGGACGGCCTGGCAACGGGCCAGAGAGCGAGAGTGGCTGTCTCACGGAGCTGCTTGCCGACACTCGGGGACTTGAGACGCGGAGTCGCGGAGAGGTAAGGAGTCCCGGAGATGCCATTGCCCCTTGCTCCACCCTGGTGATTCCTGGGGACTCCACCCTACTCAATTTACATCCCACCCAAGCTGTGCAAGTGGCACAAAGGGAACCACCAGCGCTTTTGCAGCCCAGCCCAGCAGAATGCAGATTTCAACTCCTCACATACATAAGGGACACACTCAAGAAGCAGAATCAGGTTCGGAGGAAGCTGGAGCCGGACCCGGCTGGGCCGGCGACGTGGAACCGCTGTACCAGCAAACGCACAGGCAGGTCCACCAGATCCAGTCTCACATGGGACGCTGGGAGACGGCAGACAGGCAATCTGTGCACTTGATAGAAAACGAAATCCAAGTAAGCATACCAGATAGTCAGCCACCAGGAAAGCCTGGAGATTTTGTCCAGCAAGGAGTTGCCCAACAAAGGACAGAATGCCAAACTTCGTGCTGCTGAGATGGCCCCCGTGAGGCCGAGGCGGCCCCGGGGAGGTTGAGGCGGCCCCGGTGAGGCTGAGGCGGCCCCGGTGAGGCTGAGGCGGCCCCGGTGAGGCAGAGACGGCCCCGGTGAGGCCAGGACGGCCCGGTGAGGTTGAATCGGCCCCGGTGAGGTCGGGACAGCACTGATGAGGTCGGGACGGCCCCAGTGAGGCTGTGACGGCCCCGGTGAGGCTGAGTCGGCCCTGGTGAGGCTGCGACGGCACCGGTGAGGCTGCGACGGCCCCGGTGAGGCAGAGACGGCCCCGGTGAGGTTGAATTGGCCCCGGTGAGGCCGTGAAGGCCCCGGTGAGGCCGGGACGGCCCCGGTGAGGCCGAATCTGCCCCAGTGAGGCTGGGACGGCCTCAGTGAGGCACAGACGGCCCCGGTGAGGCTGAGATGGCCCTGGTGAGGCAGCGACGGCCCTGGTGAGGCAGCGACGGCCCCGGTGAGGCTGGGACGGCCCCTGTGAGGCTGGGATGGCCCCTGTGAGACTGAGACGGCCTCTGGGAAGCTGAGAAAAATACCACATGAACTCACTCATTTATGTATTATAAGGACTATTATAGACTGATGAACAAAAATGGATACAGAGGCAGAGCAGCATTGAGCAGACTGTCAAACTACAGTGGGAAGCCTGGGGATGTTTGGGGGGGCGGTAGGAGATCAACCGAAGGACTTGGATGCATGCATATGAGAATAACCAATGGACACAAGACACTGGGGGGTAGGGGAGGCCGGGGGAATGTCAAGGGGGGAAAAAAGGAGACATGTGTAATACTCTTTGTAATACTTTAAGAAATAAAAAAAAAAATGACTCAGCTTCTTGGAGAAGTGGTTGATTTCAGGGCTAGGGCAGGGAAAATAGAAAATGAACCTGGAGAGCCACCTGTGCTACCTCCTGATGTGAGTGCTTCTGTGCGGTGCTCTTGCCAGGTGCTCTTGTTGTGACTACTGGCACTGTGCTCAGTCAATGTGCAACTTCTCAGTGAAGAACATTGATAGGCCGTATGGTTAACCTTGGCAAATACTGGGGCTTCCTGTGCATCGTCACCAATGTGGCCTCACAATGAGGCAAAACAGATAAAACAGATGTAAACTTTACTTAGCTTGTCGACCTGCCCACCTGATAAGCTGAGGGCGCCTTACTGATCCTGGCTTTCCCTGGTAACTAGTTTGGGAAGCAGGAGCCAGGGACTAATGCTGAGATCAAAGAGTTCCCTCCCGTTTGACATGTATAGCAAGATCTGTGTGAACTGAGATGAGGCCCACTCTCTGTGGAAGTGGATGAAAGTCCAGCCCAAGGGGAGGGGCATCCTGGGAAATGCCATCAAATGGAACTTCACCAAGCGTCTCATTGACAAGAATGGTTGTGTGGTGAATCAGTACAGAGGCATTCCCATTGGAATACCATAGTAATAATTACTGTGGGCAAGATTAAGATCCATTTGATGAATGTTAAAATTAGTGAGAAAAAGTTTGGGAAGATGCAGCACATTTATATTGTCTCAAAGTATCTCTTCAAGATATTTACACAGTAATAAAAATATATAATAATACATAAAATGATAAATAAAACAGTAAGCTTATGGTAGGGAAACTGGAGATCACTGTAACCAAGTGATGAAGGTTAACATTTCAAAGATTAAGACATGTTCCCCTTGTTAAAGTTGCACCCAAGAGAGACACATCGGTTCTGTGGTAGTCATGCCAAAAATGCATGACCTGAATCTAGTGAAAAAACTGACAAATATAAATTGAGGAACATTATACAAAACAACTGACCTGTATTTTTCAAGTGTCAAGGCCATGAAAGCAAGGAGAGATAGGAAATGTTAGATATGAGAGGAGACTAAGGAGGTATGACAACTAAAGCAATGTGGGATCCTGGGTTGGATCTTGGGACCAGAAAAAGGGAATTAGTAGAAGAGCTGGTGAAACCCAAATAAGCTCTATAGTTTAGTTAATAGCATTGCAGCACTTAATTTCACAGTCTTTATATACTGGAATTATCTGTACTATTTTTGTAACTTTTCTGTGAGCTTAAAATTATTTCTAAGTAAAAAAAGGATTTCTTAAGATAGATATTATTGTTATTCCCATTTTACTATGAGGAAGTTGAGGCACAGAGAAGTTAAATAACTTGTCCCAGTTGGATATAGTTAAGTAAGCGGTCAAGCTGGGACTTCAGCTCAACCATCTGGTTCTAGACTCCAGTGCTAAAACACTAAACTACCCTACCTTTCCTTGATAAATTTTGTGTAGGTGGAATATGTGCAGAAAGTATAGAATACTTAGATGTTCCTCAAACAAAAAGAATAAAAAAACTAATCACTTCTGGAAAGGAAATCAGTTAAATATGTTAGATAAGATTAAGTGTTTCTTGGGTATTTTCCAGTAGTGGACTTTAGTAATTTATATGACAAAATTTTTAATACATGCAACTTACAGTTAAGAGAGGAAGATGAGAATTAGCTTTTAGGCCCGTGAGTAATGTGTCACGCTACTACATTAGGGCACTTAAAATGTCATTAGGAGATAGGAATTTTTCAGCTTCCTTATAATCTTCAGGGACCACTGACCTACATGCAGCCGTCGTTGACCAAAACATGGTTATACAACACATGACCATATTTAGATTTAAAATAAATCTGTTGCCCAGCCAGCATGGCTCAGTAGTTGAGCATCAACCTATGAACCAGGAAGTCACAGTTCGATTCCTGATCTGGGTACATGCCCAGGTTGCAGGCTTGATCCCCAGTGGGGGACAAGCAGGAGGCAGCAAAATCAATGATTCTCTTTCATCATTGATGTTTCTATTTCTCTTTCTCCCTCTCCCTTCCTTTTTGGAATCAATAAAA
This sequence comes from Myotis myotis, assembly GCF_014108235.1. NCBI lineage: Eukaryota > Metazoa > Chordata > Mammalia > Chiroptera > Vespertilionidae > Myotis > Myotis myotis. Next base: position 39,497,575 of record NW_023416314.1, read on the forward strand.
ACATATTCTAAGAATAAAATAAATGTCTTATGTTTTTATTTATTTTTAGAGAGAGAGGAAAGGAGAGGGAGAGAGAGAGAGAGAGAAACATCGATGAGAGAGGAGTATCATTGATTGGCACCCCTACTAGGGTTAGAGTGCAACCCCAGTGGGAATCGAACTGGCAACCTCTTGGTTCCTGGGTTGACCCTCAACCGTTGAGCAAAACTGGCCAGAGCCAAATCTGTCTTCTTAATATGCTTTTCCCCCTGGTTATTTCTTTCTTTCCTTGTGTTATTTGAATTCGTAGTCTTTTAAAAATCATTCCATATTAATTGCTTTATTAAAATTGGGAAGGTAAACATTTTTTTCTTTTATTTAATGACTAGAGGCCCGATGCACGAAATTCGTGCAAGGGGCAGGGCCCTCGCAGCCACAGCGGCTTACCTTGGCCCTCGCAGTCCCAGCTTCGTCTGGAAGGATGACCAGTCTAATTAGCATATTACACTTTTATTATTATAGATTGCCCTAGAATTTGTGGCATGCAGCTGTGACTTATAAAAGTCTACCATTAATTGATTCCTGTCCCCTTCTGGGCAATGTAAGGACCTTAGAACTCTAACTATACTTACCACTCCTCCTTTTGACTTTAAAGTACTATGTGTGTGTGCCCTAGCTGGTCTGGCTTGGTGGATGGAGCGTCAGCCTGCGGACTGAAGGGTCCCGGGTTCGATTCTGGACAAGGGCACATGCCTGGGTTGTGGGCTTGATCCCCAGTGGGGGACGTGCAGGAGGCAGCCAATCAATGATTCTCTCTCATCATTGATGTTTCTATCTCTCTTTCCCTCTCCCTTCCTCTCTGAAATCAATAAAGATATATTTAAAAAAAATAAAATACTATGTGTATTTTAATTGTGTGTGTGTCTGTATAAAACCCTATAAGGTGTTATTTCAAACAATGATTACTTAGATTTTTTAGTAAGGAAAACTTTTTACTGAAGTACAGCATAATAGAAAAGCATGCAAGTTATAAGTGTACAATTTGAATGAGAAAATTTGCTAGTCAAATTTTCGTCCTTACAAAATTTATTTCTTATTGTAAATTAGTAAATTTGGTGTTCTGGTTTTAAAAACTTGATTTCCTAAATATTATTTTAAGTATGTCCCTATGAACTGTATCTACTTTTATTTTTCCAAGAATGCAAGGATGTTGCAGGCTGTTGTCTTCCAGAGTCTGACTACCTTAGTAGTGAATGCTGTCAACTTGGTGAAGTTTCTTTTCATTGATTAATTTTATTCAGTGCCAGGCAGGGACCAACACTATTAGTATATCCATGAAGAAGACAAGATGATCTGCATCTTACTCTTTGTAAGTTGGGGAGATACATTAGTAAATAAATGCACAAATAAGATAATTGGAGATAAGTGTTTTATTGCCAATTTAAAAAATGTGTTACTAAGAAAAAGTGGATCAGGATTTTTTCCTTATGTTAAATTTGTACACTTAGACTGAAAGGTTTTTGAGTAAAGTTAATGATGGCAAAGTATTATGCTAGGACTTTCCATGTTACTTCTTCCTTTCTTTTTTTAATCCTCAACCGAGGATATATTTCCACTGATTTTTAGAGAGAATGAAAGAGAGAGGGAAAGACAGAGAGAAATTTTAATGTGAGAGAAACACATCGATTGGTTGCCTCCTGCACGTGCCCCTACCAGGGCCAGGGCCAGGGAGGAGCCTACAGCCGAGGTACGTGCCCTTGACCAGAATGGAATGGAAACTGGGAACCACAGGCCGACACACTATCCACTTAGCAACACTGGCTAGGGCTCCATGTTACTTCTTTCTCATTCATAGACAGTCTAGTTCTTTTAGCCCTCATATTTCTCCCAGGACTCTCCAGTCTTTATATTCCCAGGGATTATGCTTTCATTCATTGAATTAAGTAGACCTGAACCTCAGTTTCTCCAGGTTACTCTCCAGGAAGTTAATTATAATTGCTTCATGATCTAATCCTAGTTCTTTTTGTTAGGGCCCAAGAAATATCTGCTTTGCCTATTTGTGAATTAAGGATATCAACATGATTGTTTTTCCTCCATCTTTTCTCTTCATTTTCCTCAACTCTTAACTCAGTAAATACTCTTTACTTGTGCTTTTAATTTGAGAGGTTGTTATCTGTTTAATTAGAAAAAAGCATTTCAATAAACTTGGGGCTTTGTGTTTTTTTCATTATTGTTAGAACCTTTGCAGATATTTCCCATTGAATTTAATTGCAGTTCTTTGTAAAAGTATTTTTCGAGAACCCAATGTAATGTGTTAACTGAGTGAATTTTTTCCTTTTAATTTCAGTTGGAAAGACATCCTTGATCACCAGATTCATGTATGACAGTTTTGACAACACCTATCAGGTATTTTGTTTTTGCCAACTTACTAGTTGTCTCTATTTTGTATGTTATAAGTAATATATGGTGTCCCCCCCAAGAATATATACACTCTTCAAATAATTATTAATTCCAGTGGGTTAAATCTGAAAAGAAAGAAACATCAGTTGAGCTATCTACTTTTAGTAATGTATACATTTTTTGGGACACCTTGTATGGTGTTTTTAAAAAATTCACATGCAGTCATGGAAATAAAAGCACTTTGTAATCTGTAAAATGCAAAGTATAACTGATTTTGCTCATTGTGTTCGACATCTTCATGTGATTCTGTATTTCTTCCAAAGCATATTGAAAGATTATCGCTAATACCATCTTGGCTAGAAGTAGGAATGATTGTAAATATTCTCTTACAGAGATTTTGTTCTAGTCTAGGATTCTGTGACATTTTGACTTACACTTGAAGTCAAGAATAAAGGAGATTTGGGAAATTCACCAATATGTGGAAATTAAATAACACATTCCTAAATAACCATTGGATCAAAGACAAAATCACAAGGGAAGTTAGAAAATACTTTGAGAAAAAAGAAAATACAATATACCAAAATTTATGGGATGCAGCTAAAACAGTGCTATAAGGAAAATAAAAACATTAAATCAGTAATTTAACCTTCTACCATAAAAAGCTAGAAAAAGAAAAGTAAACTAAATCTAAAGCAAGCAGTAGGAAGAAACTTTTAAAATGTAGGTTTTATTTTTATTCATGTATGGTGAGGCTAACAGATTAGGGGATTATTGCCATTGAAAAAATCTGTTGTACTCACAGATCCCAAGAGGAGGAGGATGCACCATGCCATGGGAGGGAGGCGCATGGGGAAGTTGTTGAGTTGGTTAGGAGGTGAGAAGTGGGGAATGGGAAACGTGGGCAAGAGCCTTTATTGTGGTTTTGTGGGAAGGATAGATGAGACCAGGAAAGCAGATTTAGGATTGCCTAGTTTGAATAATTTCAGTGGGCTCTGGGTCCAGGAACCATTCCTAGTTGTCTGGTACCTGGCTCTAGAATGATGGGGCTGGGGAATAGTGGCCCTGAGTGTGATACATGAAATGATTGGAATTATGGGCTCAGGATTGGTTGGTTTGCATATTAAAGGTGCTCTCACAGGCAAGTTTACTATTTCTAGGAATTGGTAAACTCTGGGAGGGCCAGTCTCCCAGATGTGAAAACAAAACAAAATAAAGACATGCTTAATTCAGAAGCGAATAAAGATTAAAGCAGAAATATATCTAAGACTAGAAAAACAGTAGAGAAATGCAATGAAACTAAAAGTGGTTCTTAGAAAGGATAAACAAAATCAACTAACCTTGAGTTAGACTAATAAATTTAAAAAAGACTCAAATTACTAAAATCAAGATTGAGGAGAAGACATTACTACTGACTGCAGGAATTAAAATGGATTGTAAGAGAATACTGTGAATAATTATGTCGACAAGCTAGATAGCCTAGATCAGTGGTTGGCAAACTGGCTCACGAGCCACATGTGGCTCTTTGGCCCTTTGAGTGTGGCCACGAAGTTTCAATTGCACTGTACGTGCACGCCCGCACATGGTATTTTGTGGAAGAGCCACACTCAAGGGGCCGCAGTTTGCTGACCACTGGCCTAGATGAAATGGTTAAATTCCAAGAAAGATACAAGAAGAAATAGAAAATTTGAATGTATCTATAAGAAGTAGAGATAGAGCCCCTTTTAAAAGCACTCGTTGGGCCTCTTGCTGATGACCCACTGAGCCGTCAAGAAAGGGCAAAGGAAAAATACCGCTTTTGGGTGAAGCGGCAGCGTGTTGTGTTCTTTGCTTCAATCCGTGGTGTGACAAGGAAAAAAATAAAAAATAAAAATAAATAAAAAAAAGAAGTAGAGATAGAATTAGTGATCAGAAACTTCTCACAAAGAAAATCCCAGGACTAGATTCTCATCTCTGAAGACATCTGTTCAATTCTACAAAATATTTAATAAACAGCACAAAACTTCATCATCTTTCAAGAAACAGAACAGGAGGGAATACTTCCCAACTCATTCTGTGAGGTCAATATTAAGTCTGATACCCAAACCAAAGACATCAAAATTAAAACTGCAGACTGATATTCTTTGTGAATATAAACATAACAGTCCTCAACAGTTATTACCAAACTGAGTTTGGCAATGTGTCAGAAGGATTATATACCATATATAAAGTGGGATTGGTAGGTTGGTATCAGGATTACAAATTGTTCAACATATAAAAAGTAATGTAATACACTGTACGAATAGAATAAAGGACAAAACCACATGATCATTTCAATGGACAAAGAAAAAGAATTTGACAAAGCCCAATAGCCATTCATGGTAAAAAAAAACAACAACAACAATACTGTTTAACAAACTAGAAATACAAGGATCTTCCTAAACATGATAAAGGGTATAAGTGAAAAACCACAACAAATATACTTAATCTTAAAAGGCTGAATGCTTTTCTTTAAGATCAGAAACAAAATAAGGATGTCTGCTCTCAGTTCTACATATGTTTAAGTTTTATGTATATCTAAGTTATATGTATGTATTTTAGTTTGAACTGCATAATTGTAAAATAAAAATAAAAGAACAAACTAAGAAGAAAACATTAGTAATCTTTAAACCAAGTGCTTTCACTGAGACCCTAAGCATTTGCAAAACTTTCTGTATTAACTTTTTTAAAAAATATTTTTTTATTGATTTCAGATAGGGGGAGAGAGAGAGTGAGAGAGAGAGAAACAGAGAAACATCAGTGATGAGAGAGAATTATTGATAGGCTGCCTCCTGCATGATCAAGCCTGAAATCTGAGTACATGCTATTGACCATAGTCAAACCTGGGACCCTTTAGTTCATAGGCCGATGCTCTATTCACTGAGCCAAACTGGCTAGGGCTTTCTGTATTAACTTTTTGAAATGTTCTTGTTAAAATAAAAAAAATAAAATGACTCCTTTAAGTATCTATTTTATATCTGTGTTACTGTGTAGTTAGTATAAAAACTTGATTTCCATCGTTTTATTGTAATACTAGAGGCCCAGTACATGAAATTTGTGCTCTGGGGGGGTCCCTCAGCCTGGCCTGCGCCCTCTCGCAGTCCGAGACCCCTCGGGGGCAGGGAGCGGGCCTAAGCCAGCAGTCAGACATCCCTCTCGTAGTCCGGGACCCCTTGCTTCTTACCGTCCGCCTGCTCACTGCTCCTTACCACTCAGCTTGCTGCTCCTTAGCGCTGTCTTGGAGGCGGGAGAGGCTCCCGCCACTGCCGCTGTGCTCACCAGCCATTAGCCCAGCTTCTGGCTGAGCAGTGCTCCCCCTGTGGGAGTGCACTGACCACCATGGGGTAGCTCCCATGTTGAGCGTCTGCCCCCTGGTGTCATAGGGACCAGTTGTTCTGCCATTTGGTCAATTTGCATATTAGCCTTTTATTATATAGGATATCAGATGTTAATCTGATTAAAGGAATGATTACTTTTCATAGTTGTTAACTGCCACTGTCTCAATTATTTATCAAACCATTTTTATTTTTTTTAAAGTTTTTAGGGTAAATTTAAAATCTGAATCTGGTTCTATTTTTGGTATGTATTTTCCCGCAAGTTTAATATGCTTTTTATAAAGTAGATCACCCCCCAAATCAATGAATTAATTAACACTTAAATAATGTGAAGCTGTAAATTAAGATACATGGGAAAATTCTTTAACCTTTGGTTTCTTCTACAATTATTGTCTTCTCTATTTCCATAAAGGAAATGAATGTGAGGCAGCAGTAATGTCTTATTTATCTTTTTTTTTAATCTTTATTGTTGAAGGTATTACATTGGTCCTCCTTTCCCCCCCATTAATCTCTTCCAACCCCCTCCCACTCATTTATCTTTTATAAAGTTTTGAATTAGTGTCATGTCAGCATTCAAGATGCTCCAATAGCTGATAATGTTTATTTTCCCTGGAATTTTTTTCTGTTTCCCTGCTGTTGACTTCTTTGCCATAATAGCTCTGCTTGGTATAAAATTAACTGAAAAGAAAAGCAGCAATAGGTTGTTTTTCAGGTTAATTTTGATCTTTGAGTTCAGTGGTATAAATGTCCCCAAACTAGGATGACGTAGTGGAAGCAGGAGACTGTTGTACAATTTATCATAAAGTCTGACTGTACTAATTTAAAAAAACATGTGTTGGCTATGAGATCTGAAAAATGACAGTTTCTGTTTGTAGCTATTAAAAATTATTTTTGGCTGTTTTTAACAAACTTAATAACATTAATAAGTGACATGAGAATTATTTTTAGGTGAAAGAGAGTTTGAGTTTATCAGTGAAGGAGTGGGACAAAGAAAGTTACTCCATAGCGCAGCTGAGAATTTATTTTTCATGTCAAATAATTTTAGAGGTAGGGTAGTTCAGGAGGTATTTGGCAGCTCCATGGGCATCTGGGACCAAGACTCCTCCTAATTTTCTGTTTAAACAAACAGATCTAATATATGACTTTCATATTGAAGTTTGCCGCATGGTTATTGAATGTTTCCTAGAGTTTTATTATCCACATTTCAGGCAGGAAGGAGAAGTAAGATAAAACCAAGGGTATACCTGCCAACTCAGAGAGCCCCATTTATTTAAAACTCAAAGAAGACTAGACAATGTAGTTTTTTTGATGGAAAAAGTATGGATTTAAATAAATGTTTGTGTTATTAAGGAAGAAGGGGAAGATGGATATTTGTGTGGGCAATTAGCTGCTTCTACCATAGTGAGTAGATGAAGTTCTCCTGATGAGGTTTCTTAAATGTAGCCATATCTCATTCCTGTACATTGTTCAGGTTTGTCAAGTAGATACTCTTGCACAGTAAGTTCAAGGTTATAAACCTGTTATCCCACTGTATATCCATTCTCAGATGGAATGTCATAAAATGGAATTAGGACTTCGCTTATATGTGCTTAAGCCCTAAATTGAGAAACATTATTGAAATACATAGTCACATAGTTTAAGATAAAGGAGGAAACTTCTTTCTGTGTGTGTGTTTTTTTTATAAAAGTTTCTGTGTAACTGAAATCTATAAAACACTGCTCAAATGTTGAAGACCTAAATAAATGGAGAGATGTCCCAGGTAAATGGATTGGAAGACTTAATATTGTTAAGATGTCAGTAGTAACTACCCAAAGCAATCTATAGATTCAGTGCAATTCCTATAAAAATTTTTGCCACCATTTTTTGTAGAAATTAAAGAGCCAATCCTGATTTGCAGTAGCCAAACAGCCTTGAAAAAGAAAAGTAAAGTTGGAGAACTAGTACATCCAGATTTTAAAACTTAATTCAAAGCTACAATAATCAAAATAATGTGATACTGGCACAAGGATAGACATATAGACCTATATGGAATATAATTGAGAATCCATAACAAAATCCATGTATCTATTGACAGTGGATTTTCCATAAAGGTGTACTGGGCCCAACCTACAGAATGGGAGGAAATATTTGAAAGGTACATGTCTAGTAAGTGTTTAATATTCAGAATACTATATGAAGAACTACAAATTGTAATAAAAATGACAAACTCAAATTTTAAATGGGTGAAGGACTTCAATAGGCATTACTTCAGAGAGGATATACAAATAGCCGAAAACACATGAAAAAATTCTCAACATCAGTAGTCATTAGAGAACTGCAAATCAAAACCACAATAAGATTCCACTTCACACCTACTAGGATAGAATTTAAAATAGTGCAGCCACTGTGGAAAAGTCTGACATTTCCTTGCAAAGTTAAATACAATTACCATATGGCCCAGCAATTCCACTCCTAGATATAAACCAAGGATAATTGAAAACAGGAATTCACAATAGCCAAAAAGTGGAAACAACCCAGTTGTTCATCAATAGATGAATGGATATACTGTAAAATGTTATTGCTTAATGGGTACAGAGTTTCTATTTGGGGTGATGAAAAGGTTTTGGAAATAGATAGTATTGACAGTTGTATATCATTGTGAATGCGATTCATGCCATTGAATGGTATCCTTGAAAATGGTTAATATGTCAAATTTTATGATACATATATTTTGCCACCATTTAAAAATAAAAACTATCTTTAAAAATATATCAGTGTCAATGTAGGTTCATCAGTTACAACAAATGTAACATTTTGGTGGGTAATGTTGATAATAGAGGACGTTGTGCATATTTTGGGAGTATATCTTCCTCTCAGTTTTGCTGTGAACTTAAAACTACTCAAAGTTTTTAATAAAAAAGTGGTTAAGGGATATATCTAATAAACATATATTGGAAAGAGCTTTTACTTCCAACTCTACAACAGAAGTTTTGTGTCCTTAGATAAGTTATTTAACTTCTCTGAACTCCAATATTGTTATCTCTACAATGAGAAAAACAGCGATAAAAATAGCTAACTTGCAGAGATTTATGAGGATTAGAGATGATCATGTGAAGGGCCTAAAAGAATCCCCAATACACAGCAAGTACTAAATAGGTGGAAGAAACCATTATCACTGAAACTTTTGTTCATTCTTACTTGACTACAATGTGTTTATGTTTATTCATTATTTCTACCACAATCAGAATTCCCATTTGAACCCGAAACTGCTGACCGCCATTAAACTATTATTATTATTTAACTTCTTTGTTTTGGTTTGGTTTACAGGCAACAATTGGTATTGACTTTTTATCAAAAACAATGTACTTGGAAGATCGAACAGTGAGTAATGTTTTCCATGTGCAATTTTCTCAACTCTCCAGGATAGAAAATGGTGATCAAACTATAATCAATGATTGTCACTATAGAAAGTACTTAGCAAACTTGCCAAAGTTAATTTATAGGTCTTGAGAAAAACTTATTACAGAATGAATAGGTCTTAGCACTCTGACTTCTTAACCCCAAGTGAAACCCAAAAAGGAGAGAAAGCCAAGTTATTTATAAAACCCTGAAGGCCCTAGGCTTGTTAAACAGAATTCGTCGTCCTGATTTAGAAAAATGGTAACAAATATAGCATTGAGATATTTAGAGCTGCTAAAGACCTTTTGAATGCCACTGTTAAGGCACTCAGAAAGATTTCATTTGAATTTGACAAAACTTGTGAACTTCAAGGTTTTATTTGTCAGAATATGATGTATACCAAAGTGACTGTAAATAGAATGTGTATTTATTTGTTGGATTTGTCTTCCATCTTTAGGAATGTTCCCTTTAATAGGTACAATGTAAATTCTGTATTCTAGTCCACTACCTCTTGAAGAGATTTCTATCACCTAAACAGTGACTGTCTTAAATGCAATATTTTGGGACCTATACCCCAAAACATTTTATATCTAATATTATTTCTTATAAGTGTGTGTTTTCTTTTGGATGTTTTCTTTTATGTTTTAATATATAGCATGCGATTTCTTAAAATTTGAAAGCTTAGAAACAGTTTTATAATGATAAAAGAGCTTAATGCCTGTTTTTAGGCTTTTCTTCCTCAAATGTGAAAAAGTAAGAAAGTAAAATTTTTATGTAGGGTTGCAAAAAGATACTCCTCTTTTTTGTTAGATTATATACAGTGTTCTGGGAAGAGGTGTGTGGGAGAAACATAATCAGAGTAGTCAGAGACCCAATTTCAGAGTGTTCCAGACCCAATAGAAAAGGGACACATTTTAGCTTCAGAGAGGCTTTCTGAGAAGCATTAATTCCTTTACTGTGATAGCCTGGGCTGCTCATTGACTTTTCCCTTTGTTTTTCCCTGTTATGCTTACTATTTGAACATGAACAAAGTCTACTTTTTGCTATCCAGAAGGCATAGGATTCATAGAGAGGAGGTGGAGGTGGGGGGGATGGAAGCTGTATTTCTGATTCTGTGAAGAATTTGCCATTGCCATTTTTAAGTCATGTATCTTCAGATACATTTTTATATTACTCTCTTTTGAAAAAGGAAAGTTTTGTGTTTTCATTCCTCACATCCCTGCAACCTTTTGCATGAGTCTTTGTTTTACTTCCTTTCTACCCCTTTAAAAAACATTATTTCTTTTTTATTTTTAGTATGAGTTTGGTTTTTTTTGGTTTTTTTTTTTATTCATTTTTTCCCATCCCACAGATCAGGCTGCAGCTGTGGGATACTGCGGGTCAGGAACGTTTCCGTAGCCTCATTCCCAGTTACATCCGTGATTCTGCTGCAGCCGTAGTAGTTTACGATATCACAAGTAGGTATTGTGCAATGGGTTGACCTTGCTTGTTTGACTGATTTTGTTGTTAGGTACGATTGCAATTATGGGACACAGCAGGTCAAGAGCGGTTCAGGAGCTTGATTCCTAGCTACATTCGTGACTCCACTGTGGCAGTTGTTGTTTATGATATCACAAGTGAGTGGGGGGGAATTATGCATTTCTAATCTTCTTTCAACCTTTAGCTTAGCTGAATGCATGTTCTTGTCTTGTGCTTGTTTTCAATACTGGCATGCAAAAATGAGTTTTATCATAGCAAACCTTTTCACAGATTGGCTAGGTCAGAAATATTTGCTTGGTGTTTGTACCAATACCCTTTATTCTACTGTGCCACATTTTTTTGTCCTGGAAATTTTCCTTTGGGTTTAATTATGAATCCTCTCCAAGGCTTTCTTAATATATCCTATTATCCCTAAGTCACATCATAATTATGGTTGGAAGAACATCTTTTTTATTTAACTTGATCTCAGACTTTTCTAAAAATAAAGTAAATCTGCATTTAAGCCTCTTGCCAAGTTTTCCAAATCTTCCAAGGCTTCTGTTGAGGCTATTAAAAACTTCTGCTAGCCTACTTTTCCCTGCTTTTCCCCTTACAGCCATTCTTTCTCTATAGAGGAAGGCAGAGAAATCATAATGTGGAATCTTCTATTAATCATTTTCATTTGAATATCTGGAGTCTATGATTGACTGACTTGCTTTGTTGCTAACAAATTACACTTTCATTTCTCCCCAAGAAAATAAATAGACTAAAGTATTGTTCTTCCTTTTTCTTTTCCCTAGAAACTGAATAATGCCTTTAGAATTTTATGTGACTTTAAATGTTCCATGGAGCATTGGTGACTGATAAGGAAATGCTCTCTGATTAAAATTATCTTTGTAAATTGTTTTTTAAAAATATATTAGGCAATATTAAGCATCATTCTATCTAGTGGTCCATAATTTATAGAAAAACCAGGATAGTACTCCATTATCAACAAACTATTGATTTGAGCAAGTAATAATATTCTCATACATTTTTGCATATCTGCTCAACCAGAAGTCCTGTCTACTTAATAATAATTGCAATAGCAGAATTATAAATTACAAGTTTGCATTCAGAGACCTTTTATTTTGGTTAGGTGCTATATGCCATCTTTTCTTGAAGCTTTACTTTGGGTTGCTACTTGTTTAAAAAACTGTATGTTCATTATTGTGCACTGACAAGTTTTGCAGCTTTAAAATGTTTGTGCTTACTTTAACCAGATCAAGTGAAACCGTATGTATTTTTCTTTAAAAATTGTGCACAGGTTAAAATATTAGTAAACTATTTTTTTAAACTATTTTTTTTTTTTTTTAGCTACTATGAAAAATATTGAAGTATTCTACTTTAGAATCTAGTGCTAGAAAAGATGGATTTTTTTAAACAAGTGATTCTGGTGCATTATACAAACTTCAAGTTAAAGTGATCACAAACTGAATAAGCAATGCAAATAGAGTGGTGTTGAAAGCTATTTAAAGGCTTTCCAAATTTTCTGGATGTGTTGGGTCTTACTGGCTGACATACTTTTGGAGATGCTTTCTTTGTCATGTTTGGTATATGTAAGTAATCAAAAAATATTGTGGCAATGTAACACCATATTATCTGCCATAGCTGTCCTTACATTAAAAATTTTTTTTCAATTACATATAGTACATTGCACTCATTTAGTTGTGTTCAACATTTTAAACCACTATAAAAGGAACCTTGAGGATTTTATATTTGTGATTTGTTTAGACTACTGACAGTTATATTCAGATAAAATGGAGTTATGTTACAGGCACATTAAAAGTGGGTCCTAATGTGCCAGCCTCCTTCCAATTTCCAGGGCTTTTTTCCCCTTTCTTTCTTTTTTCTTTCTTTCTTTGTTTACGTGTCTTCTTTATTTTTTGGTCCATCACATGGGGAGGCATTTATAATAACATTGATGTCTCTGTTCACCCTTTTATACCAGATGTTAACTCATTCCAGCAAACTACAAAATGGATTGATGATGTCAGAACAGAAAGGGGAAGTGATGTTATCATCATGCTAGTAGGAAATAAAACAGATCTTGCTGATAAGAGGTATGGAGTGATTTTGTATGTATATGAAATGTTTGGTTTATTTGTTAAGTAGTCTGTTATTTTTAATATTACTGAAGAATTGTTTTTAAAATAACATGTTAAATCCTTAAGTTTATGTCCCCTTTTTCTTTAGTGTGGGAACCTGAAATATAAACATTAAACTCAGCCCTTAAAGGAAAATGAGGTTTTTTTGTTTTAGAAAAGCCCATGTATAAGTAACTCTTGTGCAAAATTGTTTACACATAAAGCTAAATTTTGCATTTTTTAGGCCTCATAAATATGAGCAGTGTTCTGTTAAGGAACAAAATGTTTCCCCTAGCCCCGTGGTTGGCAAACCGCGGCTCGCGAGCCACATGCGGCTCTTTGGCCCCTTGAGTGTGGCTCTTCCACAAAATACCACGTGCGGGCGTGCACATACAGTGCGACTGAAACTTCGTGGCCCATGCGCAGAAGTCGGTTTTTGGCCTGGGCGAGTCTATTTTGAAGAAGTGGCGTTAGAAAAAGTGGGGGGTGTCGTTCGGTTGGTCAGGTGTCGGTAGAGGCAGCACAGGCGGGCCACCGGATACGCAGTGCAGGGGAGGCGCCAAATATCAACAGTACTTAAACTGTATAGGTAGGTTAACAATGTACCTACCTATATAGTTTAAGTTTAAAAAATTTGCCTCTCAAAAGAAATTTCAATCGTTGTACTGTTGATATTTGGCTCTGTTGACTAATGAGTTTGCTGACCACTGCCCTAGCCGGTTTGGCTCAGTAGATAGAGCGTCAGCCTGCGGACTGAAGGGTCCCAGGTTCGATTCCAGTCAGGGGCACATGTCTGGGTTGCGGGCTCAATCCCCACAAGGGGGTGTGCAGGAGGCAGCCGAACAATGATTCTCTCTCATCATTAATTTTTCTATCTCTCCCTCTCCCTTCCTTTCTAAAGTCAATAAAAATATATTTTAAAAATTACTCATAATAACTAAATAGACACTCTTTTGGTAGTCTTCTTATAAATATTCATTATAATCCAGTGGTGTGGGTTTTTTTTCTTTTTTAAGTTGTTTGGTTGAGCCAGACTGTGTAGTTGAACTGAATAGCTTGATTGTGATACCTTAATCAAATGAGGAAAGCCATATTCAAGTCACAGGATGCAAAATGTATTAACATTCACTATCAAACCCATGGCTTCAATATCTGCCTTTAGCATTACTAAGTGATCTTCTTGATATTCTTTCTGCTTTAAATAGTCCTCACCATTTTACTTAATAGTGGAAGCTTTTACTATTTATTTATTATTTGTTCATGAGTCGGATATTGAAATTCAGGCAATAAACTTGTGCTATTAATTAAAACGTTGCAAAGAAATCCACTATGTTCAAAGACTTGTGGAAATGTTAAGCCCATTGCTGGCCAAGGTACTTCATTTGGAATTGGCAGTACAGTGACAAAAATTTTTTTATAATTTAAAAGTAAATTCAAAGTATCTTTTCATCTTTTTAAAATTCTTATCCAAGGACATTTTTCCATTGATTTTCAAAGAGAGTAGAAGGGAGGGGGAGAGACAGAGAGAGAAACATCGATGTGAGAGAGAGACATCAATTGTTTGCCTCCTGTATGCGCCCCGACCAGGGCGTGCAACTGAGGTAAGTGCCTTTGACTGGAATCAAACCCTGGACCCTTCAGTCCACTGGCCGATACTGTATTCACTGAGCCAAACCAGCTAGGGCTCATCTATTTTTTATGAAAAGTTAAATGTCACTTTCTTTGAGAATTACTTTTTTGGGGGGTAAAAACATGAAGGAAAGGCTAGAATATATCTTTCAATGTCTCAATTTAAGCACCTAGATGTTCAGTACTTTCTGTTCCCTATAGGCCAGTGATCCCCAAATGTTTCAAACATGGTAAATATGGCTTATTAGAACCTCTTTTAAGATTCTGGCTATAAAGGATCATGGTCAACTTTTAAAATTTGGGCGGTTTTAACCCTATTTCTAGGTATTATGTTAGTCTAAAATAGGGCCCTTGGAAATGTATTTTAGAGAATTTTCCTTAGGTGATTGTGACAAAATCAAACCATAGTTGGGGTCATTGCTATAGCTAACATTCAACCATTTTATTAGGGTGACTTAAAATTCTGCAACTAGAAATGGTTTTTGTCTGGAGTCCTTCACATGTAGGGTTTACAGACTAATAATCATTCAAGAAGTATTTATTGAATATCACTTATGTTTCAGAGGATGGTACTCTAGGGTAGAGTAGTGAACAAAAAAGGTAAGTCTTCACGGAGTTTTTATTTCAGAGAGTGAACCAGACAAAATAAAGCAGGGCAAGGGAATATGAAATGTCAAGGGTGAGTTTGAAATATTAAATGGCATAGCAGTAGAAGATCTCATTGAGTGAAGATCTCATTCTGAGATCTCAGAAGTCATCATTGAATGGTGACTTCTGATTAAAGACTCTAAGGAAGTTAACTATGCAGATATTTTAAGGAGGAAAAGTCCCAAGGCAGATGGCTCAGAAAATGCAAAATCCCTAAATTGGGACTACACTTAGCTTTTTTGAGGAACAGCAAGGAGGCCTGTATAGCTGGTAAAAGGAATGATGGAAAGACTAATAGGCAATGAGGTTAAAAAACATACACACAATAATGAAGGCCAGGTCATGGAGAGCAAACCTTGTGTGGTGATTATTGGTCAAATTCAGATATATTTTGAAGATAGAACTTTCAGGATATATTGATACAATGGATGGAATACATGCTGATGGATGGAATATGCGGTCTGAGAGAAGGGGAAGGATGACACCTATATTTTTGGTCTGAGTAACTGTCATTAATCGAGATAGGAGAGACTGCATAAAAAGATGCTTTGGAATGTAATATAATAACTTCAGTTTTGGTCTTTTTAAGTTTATAATGGTTATTAGATATCCTAATATCTTATTAGATGTCAGGTAGGCAGTTGGATATATGAGTCTAGAGTTCAGAGCAGTGGTCTAAGATAAGTAAGTTTTGGAGTCATCAGCATATAGATGGTACTTTAAACCATGAGACTGTGTGGGATCACCAGGGGGACTAATTGTAGATAGGAAAGAAGTCCAAGAATAAGTTTGAGGGCACCTGACAGAATTATTATTTTTAAAATATGTATTTTTTATTGATTTCAGAGAGGAAGGGAGAGTGAGAGAGAGATAGAAACATCAATGATGAGAGAGAATCAGCACAGCCTTACACTAGGGATCGAACCCACAATCTGGGCATGTGTCCTGACTGGGAATTGAACCGTGACCTCCTGTTCAACCATTGAGCCATGCCTGCTGGGCTGACAATTATTTTTAGGAAATCCACACTGCTAAAGCATTCAAGGCTAAAGGTTTATAGATTGTCAACTTTCAAACTGTTAAGAAAAAGTGTGTTATTTAAAATTTATATACACACACAAATTTATAGAGCTGAACACCTGTGTTGCCAGCTAGGCACTTGGAACACCACAATCAATGAGATAATCTTATACTTGAAGAGTTTACAATTTGAGACACTGCTAATTATAACACATCACAAAATGTCCTCTAAAGTAAGTATTAAAGTTTTAAACTCTGTGTCAAGAGACTTCAACATAAATGTGTGGGTTTTTTTTTAACCTTACCCTAGGATATTTTTTCCCCATTGATTTTTAGAAAGAGTGGAGGGGAGCAGTGGGAAGACACATACAATGATGTGAGATTTTGATTGGTTGCCTCTTGCACGCAAGCTGACTGGGGCCAGGGATCAAAACTGCAATCCAGGTACATGCCCTGAGCGGGAATCAAACCCACAACCCTTCAGTGCGTGGGCCTACATCCTAACCGTTGAGAAACACTGGCCAGGGCCAACATACATGTCTTTTGACTCGCTTTTTCACTTGCAGATATTCACAAAATTCAGCCTCCAGAAATGATCCACAGTGCACAAAGTAGTAAGCACAAAGATGTTTATAGCATCCTTTTTCACATTTGTGTAGAATTTGAAACCAACTTACATTTTTAACAGTTTGGGAATGGTTATATAAATTAATAGTAGAAAATTGCCCTAGCTGGTTTTGCTTAATGGGTAGAGCATCAGCCTGCAGACCAAAGGGTCCTGAGTTTGATTCCAGTCAAGAACACGTACCTTGGTTGCAGGCTCCTCCCTGGCCCAGGCCCTGGCCCAGGCTCGTGCAGAAGGCAGACAATCGATGTGTGTCTCTCACATCAATGTTTCTCTCTGTCTTTCCCTCTCTCTTCCAGTCGCCCTAAAAAAAAAAAAAAAAAATCAATGGAAAAATATCCTTGGGTGAGAGTTACCAAAAATTAAAAAATAAAATAGATAAAAAAATAAATTATAGTAGCAAATTGACAAATTGTTTAGCAATAAAAAATTATTTTACACAAAGTTTTTAATCACATGATTAAATACTTAGGGTCTAATATTAAGAAAAAATAGCAGGCTATTAAGTTTAAAAAAATAAAATAGGTAAAAGCAAATCATTAAAAAAGTCTTGATATAACATACACATACTATTACAAGTGCACACATTTTAAGTGTACAGCAGCTTAAATTTTCAAACTAGTCTTGTCTGTGTAACCAGCACCCATATCAAGAAAAGTTATTATAGAACTTTGTTTCTAATCTTTATAATAACATCTTTCAAAAAGAAGAATTTGGTTTATTTTTCTACAGGCAAGTATCAATTGAGGAGGGAGAGAGGAAAGCCAAAGAGCTGAATGTTATGTTTATTGAAACTAGTGCAAAAGCGGGATACAATGTAAAGCAGGTAAGTGTTCTTTGGAGTATTTACCAAATTGATAACACATATTATGAAATAATTGTGTGAGTATTCTATTCTCTAGTGTAAGATTTTCTTTCAGTTAGCTACAGTAAGCCTCACGAACTAGTTTATTAAACAGTGAAAAACATAAATGTGGCTAGTTTTTGGAAAAAGAGAAAAAGACTTGCCAAACTTTTCAAATCGTGCACAGAAAAAGTACTTTATTATGATTGCAAGATTGTGTGATTGCAAGGTTGTAAACTCACATCCTCTCACTACTTCCCTACTGCATTGTTTCAAGGTAACATTTCTTATTTTAGAGTTTGATAGTAAGATTATGATAAAAGAAAGCAAATATTGCTGTCAGGAATGGTATTTTCCTTATTGTGATGAAAGTACATCATGGTTACTTTAATCTTACAAACTACTAATGTGTTAACAGTGATTATAAAAGGAGTGTTTGGGTGGCGGGGGGCAGGGGGAGAGGAAAATATCTGGGGACCTCACATTATCAAACTTTTCTAAAGATGAAGTAGCCAAAAACTCACCTGCTTAATTCTCCAGGGTTATATAAATATAAAGTAGTAGTTGCAGATTTATGGTATTTACAGACCAATAAATTATTATAATTACTAGTGGCCCGGTGCACAAAATGTGTGCATGGGGGCGGGGAGCTCCCTCAGCCCGGCCTGCGACCTCTTGCAATCCAGGACCACTTGGGGGGTGTTGGGCCTAAACGAGCAGTCGGACATCCCTCTCACAGTCTGGGATGCTGCATGCCCCGGTAACCATACTTTCCATACAGGTGAAAGGCATCTTGCTGTTGTATAGGCAGCTATATTTTTTTTTGCCCTGATTATAAAAAGTAGTACATAACATGATCCTTCTGAGGATCATTTTCCCCATCTTATGGGTGGAAAAACTGAAGCAGAAAGAAGTTAAGTAATTGGCTTTGTCACACAGTTATAAGTGTCAGAATCAGGGCTGACCACAAGATGTGCAAGCCAGAGTCCATGCATGTCATCGCTGCATCATCCTGTTTTTTTCAGTGTTAGAGTAGCCTTGTCAGGTTTTAATTTTTAAATCTAAGACTCTTCCCAATATATAGGGTAGGGTCCCTAGGCCTGGCCAGCAATCGGGGCCATCTGTGGGGCAACTGGCGGGCAGGGTGATTGGGGGGCCTCTGCTGGCACCTGCCTTGGCTGGCAGTCTGATGCCGCCAGCTGGCTGGCCCCGCCACCCAGCTCAGCCGCCCAATTGCCGCCGCCGGTCGCCTTCCTCTTGGAGAGCAGATGCTCAACGCAGACCCTCAACGCTGCTCCCAACTGAGAGCAGCTCCTGTGTTGAGCATCTGCCCCTGGTGGTCAGTGTGCATCATAGCGACTGGTCATTCTACCGGTTGTTCTGCTGTTCGGTCGATTTGCATATTAGGGTTTTATTATATAGGATTCTACTTATTGAGCATTTGCTTATGTTTGAGAACAAAATAGGTATGAATCTGCTGTTTCTTTAGTCATCAGTCTTTTCTGTTCCCACATGCCTCTAAAGTGGGTATCTCACCAGACTTGAGTGTGATTCTCCTTCTGAAGATATATATATATTTTTTTTAAATATATATTTTATTGATTTTTTACAGAGAGGAAGGGAGAGAGATAGAGAGTTAGAAACATCGATGAGAGAGAAACATCAATCAGCTGCCTCCTGCACATCTCCCACTGGGGATATGCCCGCAACCCAGGTACATGCCCTTGACCGGAATCGAACCTGGGACCTTTCAGTCCGCAGGCCGACGCTCTATCCACTGAGCCAAACCGGTTTCGGCCTGAAGATATTTTTTGTTGCATCATACCTCAAATACAAGCTAGCCATGTCTACTGGTGCTCTTTCCAGTGACAAAGGAGAAGCCAGCTGCATTTAACTTAAGAGGTGGTGTGTTGGTCTCTAACCTAGTGTTTTCTGAAAGACAAGTGTAATTTTGTCTAGACTGACTGTTACTATATGTATACTGACTTTAGAGCCTAACCCTTTATAAAATGGAATGCCAATATACAGTTTTACTAAATGAACAATCTGTCCTTTTTCTGTATTCCTATAGTACAGTATACCGAACCTTTTGAGCTCGGCGTGTCAGCATTTTGAAAAACCCTAACTTTACTCTGGTGCTGTGTCACATATAGAAATTTTTTGTTTTAATTAAATCTTTATTGTTCAGATTATTACAATTGTTCCTCTTTTTTCCCCCTATAGCTCTCCTCCACCCAGTTCCCACCCCACCCTCTGCCCTTACCCCTCCCACTGTCCTCATCCATAGGTGTACGATTTTTGTCCAGTCTCTTCCTGCACCCCCACACCCCTTTTCCCCCAGGAATTGTCAATCCACTCCCTTTCCATGCCCCTGGT
The DNA here is from genome assembly GCF_014108235.1 of Myotis myotis. Classification (NCBI taxonomy): domain Eukaryota; kingdom Metazoa; phylum Chordata; class Mammalia; order Chiroptera; family Vespertilionidae; genus Myotis; species Myotis myotis. The sequence goes on from NW_023416314.1 coordinate 39,517,408, forward strand.
TCTATTATAATCACCAGTTTACTCTGTTCATCAGATTTTTTATTCACTTGATTTTTAGATTCACTTGTTGATAGATATGTATTTGCTGTTCATAATTTTTATCTTTACCTTTTTCTTCTTCCTCTTCTTAAAGAATACCTTTCAGCATTTCATATAATGCTGGTTTGGTGGTGATGAACTCCTTTAGCTTTTTCTTATCTGTGAAGCTCTTTGTCTGACCTTCAATTCTGAATGATAGCTTTGCTGGATAAAGTAATCTTGGTTGTAGGTTCTTGGCATTCATCACTTTGAATATTTCTTGCCACTCCCTTCTGGCCTGCATAGTTTCTGTTGAGAAATCAGCTGACAGTCGTATGGGTACTCCCTTGTAGGTAACTGACTGTTTTTCTCTTGCTGCTTTTAAGAGTCTCTCTTTGTCTTTTGCCCTTGGCATTTGAATTATGATGTGTCTTGGTGTGGTCCTCTTTGGATTCCTTTTGTTTGGGGTTCTCTTCGCTTCCTGGACTTGTAAGTCTATTTCTTTCACCAGGTAGGGGAAGTTTTCTGTCATTATTTCTTCAAATAGGTTTTCAATATCTTGCTCTCTCTCTTCTTCTGGCACCCCCATAATTCGGATGTTGGTACGCTTGAAGTTGTCCCAGAGGCTCCTTACACTATCTTCATATTTTTGGATTCTTTTTTCTTTTTGCTTTTCTGGTTGGGTATTTTTTGCTTCTTCATATTTCAAATCTTTGACTTGATTCTTGGGATCCTCTTGTCTGCTGTTGGATCTCTGTATATTATTCTTTATTTCAGTCAGTGTATGCTTAATTTCTAGTTGGTCTTTTTACATATCCTCCAGGGTCTCACTAAATTTATCGGCGGTTTCTAGAAAATTCTTGAAAAACCTTAAAAGTGTGGTTTTGAACTCTATATCCAGTAGTTTGCTTTCCTCCATTTCTGTCATTTGTGACCTGTTTCTTTGTCTCCACATTTTGGCTGCTTCCCTGTCTTGGTAGAGTGGCTTTGTATGCTAGTGTCCTATAGGGCCCAGTGGCTCAGCCTCCCCAGTCACCTGAGGTGGACACTCTTGGTGCACCCCTTTGTGGGCTTTGTGCACAGTCTTATTGTAGTTAAGCCTTGATTGTTGTAGGTATCACTGGGAGGAATTGACCTCCAGGCCAATTGGCAGTGAGAATCAGCTGTGTCTATGGTGGGAGAACTTCTGTGTTGAAGACACCCTTATGGGGCAAGACTTGCTTCTGTGGGGCTTTGGTGCTCACTGAGTCTGCCCCCTGAGTGTGTCCCTTATGGATCTGAGGAGTTGTAATCTGGATGGTCCCACTCTGACCACTGGGTACACTGGCTCTTGGATCTAAGGAGGTGCTAATTTAGCCTCTGCCTGAGGCTACCCAGCAGGAGCTACGAAGAGATTTGCAGATTCCCCTTCCTTGTTTGGGGTTTGGAGGTGCCCAGATGAGGCCCAGTTGTGAAGCAATGCAAGCTGCTGTGGGGCCTTGGGCCTTCTCTTGGAAGTTCTGGGTCTGTCTGGCCCAGCTGCAGTTTGTTAGGTAATTTTCAGGTTGCAAAGGGCCAGGGCATTCATATGCAAAAGCCTCTGCCACAGCTTGGGTGGGGCGGGGTCTCAGGGAATCAACAGGGCGGAGCAAGCAGCTATGGCTGATCCTCAGCCCTGCCCTAAGAGGCCCCGTGTCTCAGTGTCCCGGTCGCTGCAAGCACCTCTGAGAGAAAGCCGCCCTTGAGTTCAGAGTTCTGCCCGCTGCCAGATAGTCCAGTTTCTCCCCGTATGAGTCTGGGTCCCCAGAGACTTCCCGGAACTGGAGTTCAGAGCAGTTGGGGGCTTGAGACTCCCTCCCGATTCAAAAAGACAGCCGCGTCCTCAGTTGCCAGCCCTTGCCGTGTGCGCCTCCGTACCTCTGCACTTTATTTCCACACGTCCTCTGAGTCTCAGTGTGCTTTTCTCTTTCCTTCTAGTTGTAGAATTTCCACTCAGCCAGCCTTCCTGTAGTTCTGGGTGATGTCCATTTTGTCTTTTAGTTGTATTTTTGAAGTTGTTGTGAGAGGCAGCAATTTCCGGTGTTTACCTATGCCGCCATCTTGGTTTCTCCTAGAAATTTTTTGATATTTGCATCCATAGTAAAACAAAGACTTATATTTTTGATATTTATTTTATATATTTAAATGCCATTTAACAAAGAAAAATCAACCAAAAAAATGAGTTCGCGTGTCACCTCTGACACGTGTGTCATAGGTTCGCCATCACTGCTATAGTATGTCATTTATGACTCAAATGACATTTTTGCTGCTTATTTCTTAGCTGTTTGTTCATGTCTAATCTCATCAGTTGGAAAACTGGGATCATGTCTTTATACCTCATTGTATTTGGCATACTGCTTTTCATACAGTATTAAATAGACATTTTATTTATTTACTTATTTATTTAAATATATTTTTATTGGTTTCAGAGAGGAAGGGAGAGGGAGATATAGAAACATCAATGATGAGAGAGAATCATTGATCAGCTGCCTCCTTCACGCCCCACATTGGGGATCGAGCCCACAACACAGGCATGTACCCTGACTGCAAATCGAACTGTGACCTCCTGGTTCATAGGTCGATATTTAACCACTGAGCCACGCTGGCTGGGCTAAATAGATATTGTAAAATGCTTTCATCATGGTAAGGTCTACATGAGGAATAACCTAGAAGCTATATCCTTGAACACAGCATTCAGTAGTCATCCACCTTTACTTGATGCCATTTGTTAAATTTTCCCTGCCAATTATCACATTTCTCTCTTTTCCATAGCTCTTCCGACGTGTTGCAGCAGCTTTGCCTGGAATGGAAAGCACACAGGACAGAAGCAGAGAAGACAGTATCCTTTCTGTTTCATCAGAGAATGTTGTTGTTATCACTAGTCTTTGCAGCTCCACTTGGTTGGCTAAGGAATATTATGGCATTGGTTTTTATAGTCAGAAATTGATGGTTGAAGAGCATAGAAGCTAAGAGGTTTTTTTATAGCAAAACTTGTAGCCCGGTGCATGGATTTGTGCACATTGAAAGGAAAATAATTAGAAAAAATATTTTTTTTAAATATATTTTATTGATTTTTACAGAGAGGAAGGGAGAGGGATAGAGAGTTAGAAACATTGATGAGAGAGAAACATCGATCAGCTGCACCCTGCACACTCCCCACTGGGGATGTGCCCGCAAAACAAGGTACATGCCCTTGACCGGAATCAAACCTGGGACTCTTGAGTCTGCAGGCCGACACTCTACCCGCTGAGCCAAACTGGTTAGGGCAGAAAAAACATTTTAATATTGCTATTTGCCCTTTCTCCCTCAGCACCTGGGAGCCTGGCCCTGCCACCTGCCACCCTGGCTGGTCGCCGCCTGTGGGACCTGATCGCACCCTATTGCCCCCACTGCCGCCCAGCTCCCAGGTGATGAGGGAGCAGGGCAGCAGCCCCACCACCCCTCCTGGTCACCACCTGCGGGGGCCAAATCGCCCTGCCAATCACCCTGCCACCATCCAGCTCCCAGGTGCTGAGTGAGCCAGGCGGCACCACCGCTGCTGGTTGCCCTGGGATCAGATCAGCATCGGGTCCTCACCTGGCTCCCTCAACGCCTGGGAGCCCAGCGGTGGCAGGGCGATCGGGCCCCCACCTGGTGACCCGTGGCTCACACCCGCCTTGGCCTGGCACCTCCCACTCACGTGCTCCATCATCCGCCCCGGTCCCACTCTCGTTGGGACCCATTGGGGCCCGCTGCCAGCATGGCATCTCCAACATCTGCCATGTTCCACACCACCCCCTGGTGGTCAGTGCACATCATAGGAAGCGGTCGAACTCCTGACAGGACCCCCGGTTGAGGAGACAATTTGCATATTAGGCTTTTATTATATAGGATGAAATCTGGTTATCCAAGTGCAAACTTGCTCCCTGCTGCTCACTACAACTAATCAGTGAGAGAATTTGTATTCATTTGCTTGGTTATTTATTTAATCTTTATTGTTTATAGTGTTACATATGTCCCTTTTTCTCCCCCATTGACCCCTTCTATCCCAGTCCCACCCTAGGCTTTCACCACCCTATTGTCTGTGTCCATGGGTTATGCATATATGCATACAAGTTCTTTGGTTGAACTTTTCCTACCCACCCACTCTCCCCTACCTTCCCCTTGAGATTCCACAGTCTTGCTTGATTTTTAATGAGCAGGAAACTCTTAGAAATCCAGTCTTTTCTATTTTGAGCCTCACCCAAGGATATGTTTTTTTATTGATTTTTAGAGAGCAAGGGAAGGAGGGAGAGAGAGAAAGAGAAAGAAAAACATCGATCAGTTGCCTCCCATATATGCCCTAACCAGGGATCGAATCTGCAACCTTTTGGTGTACGGGAAGATGCTGCAACCAACTGAGCCATCCGGCCAGGGCCCAGCCTTCTTCTTAAATTTGACTCCTGTTGACTCTGTACATTTACCCCATAGTATATATCATATTTTCCTACCCTGCTTTTTCTAACATTCAAGTTTTCTATTTGGCCTAGGCAGGAAATAACTCTGTTTGGAACTTTATTGTGGCTTCTGCTTTCAGAAATAGAACATAAATGAAGCACATCAAATATCAATTTTTTTTCAAAAGATTTTGAATTTTGGTATTTTCATTATTTGTTGTATATTTATCTTCTAGTGTTTTTCCATATACAGACATTTTTATTAAGCCATAGAACTTAAGCACTTTGTGTTCAGCGCATCTCTCTTCTAAAGATTTTATGTTTTCTAAGCCATTATTACTTCTAATAGCATAATGTATTCCACAGAATTAAGTCCCCATCATTTATTAAATTCTCTCCCTGTTGTTGGAACTCTCTTGTAGGCTAGTTTCAGATTTTTATTATAGATAATTCCATAAGGAACATCATCTTAATAGGGTTTCTTGCTCCTGTAGAACAGTTTCCTTAGGATAAATCCCATGAATAGAGAGGTTAACCTTATTCTGACCCTGGCTGCATATAGTAGAATATAAGCAAGTTTATATTATTAGAGCAGTTTGTTGTATGGTGAGCTAGCTAAATAGAAAGTAGTGTCTGTTAGTAGGAATGGAAGGGGGGGTTGCCAGAGATATCAGTGTTGAGCAGAATTGGAATTGTACTTTCCCATTTATAGGTCCTTAACTTTTGTTTCAGTGATTGACATAAAACTGGAAAAGCCTCAGGATCAACCAGTCAGCGAAGGAGGCTGTTCCTGCTAATCCCTCTTGGCCTCTTCAACTTTTCTCCAGAAGCTCACTGCTTTGGCCCCCTTACTCTTTCATTGACTGCAGTGTGAATATTGGCTTGAACCTTTTCCCTTCAGTAATAACGTATTGCAATTCATCATTGCTGCCTGTCTCGTGGAGATGATCTATTAGCTTCACAAGCACAAAAAAGTCAGTGTCTATGTTATTTATATTTTACAAAAAGTCAAACAATTCCAGCATATTCCAGTGATCATTTTAAACATTAGATACAGTTTCTTAACTTTTTTTTCCTTTTTAATGTTATGATAATGTACTTCAAAATGATGGAAATCTCAACAGTATGTGGCTTGGTTAAGGAGTAGCTGTTCACAGCAGCATTTGCCTACCTACTTGACCTCTCCCTGCTTTTTTCATCTCTCCCTTACCCATTTCCTATTCTTACTCTCCACTCCTAAAAACAAACAAGAGGTGGCAAAGCATCAGTCAGACCAAGCCCACTGGAATTATCTTTAAATTTTAGTGATACCACTTGTTTTAGGCCTTGGGTCAAGATGTCCAAAATTATTCTTGAGCACTGAAGTAAATTATTTAGACTTTATTTGAGGTCAAAACTCAATTATCATGGTAGGCAGTACTCAAATAAGTGTTCTGGTGCATCTTTAAAATGAGTCCTAATGAACATAGTACTTAACAAGTAATGAACAAAAAATTTATTTCTGACCAAAACTAATGACACTTTCACATGTTAGATTCTGGGAGAGAAAAGTAAAACAGAACAGGTTTTTTTATATTTAATTTTTCTAATGAACTGTCTCTTCCAAGATTCTAAAATTATCAGGATAGAGTTCTTCCGTTTATTTAAAAGAATTTTTTTAAGCAATAGATTTCTCCTGGTTGTTTTTTTGTTTTTGTTTTTGTTTTTTTTAATGCTGTGCAGGCAAGTCACTATAGAAATAAAATTCCTTTAAGAAGAACCAGTGGAAGAATTTAAATTTGGCACCTTGGTCAGAACTACTATATCCAGTAGAAATGATGATATCTAAAGCTTACCAACAAACGAATCCTTAACAGAATAGCAAATACTTTGCTCAGGATATTTGGGGTCAGATTGAAAATGGCAGGTTTTCTTAATAAGCCCCTAGAAGCAGATCTGAAAAGCATACACAGAAGAGGATAAGAGAGAATGGAAATAAAACTCAATATTATTACAGATTTATGCCTTATTTTTTAGCTTTTTTAAATGTTGGGTCTTTCAGGCTGGTTTTGCTTTTTATTAGATCTATTGTATAGTTTGGTTAATTAACTAGTAATTTAGTTTTATATTTAAGCTACAATTAATCTTTCTTTGGTGATATTTATTTCTTTGCCTTTATTAAAACTACTTTTAATTATTAGATGTTTTGTTTAATCTATTTAGAGCTTCATCACCATGGCAATATGTATTTCCCTTAAAACACTGCAAACAAATATACTAGGAGTGCACCATTTCAATCTTTACTAGTTATTGTGAGATTGCTGTGTAAGTTAAACACATTTGTAAATACATTATTTGCAGGAAGAAATTTTCTGAGTTGTGGCTCAGGAAAAGCCTGCTGAATTTATGTTGTAAGCATTACTTAACACAGTATAAAAATGGAAAAAAACAAAAGTATCTTCATACTTCCTCATCCCCTCATTACAACAAAACCCTTAACTGGGAGAACCTTATTCCCCTCTCTTTCCTCTTCCTCCCCCACTCCCCATTTATTATCACCTTCTAATATTCAGAGAGCACTTGATAATGGGTCTGAATAGAGAAATGTTTTAAGATAATCATTAGCCCACATACCAGTAACTTATACTCAAAGATGGGATGGAGTTGTAAAGTGCTTTTATAATACAATATTATTGTTAAAGGCAAGGGTTGACTCTTTTGTTTTATTTTGACATGGCATGTCCTGAAATAAATATCAATTCAATATGGCAAATGGGTCATATTCTTTATTTGAAAGAAGTTGTGATTTCTGACATGGGGGTGATTGATTTCCTACACTGTAGCATTTGATTCTTTTTATGTATCTTTAAGACAGTAGTAACCAGTATGCTGCTTTTAATATTGGTATTTTGATTTAGCTTAGGGTTCTTCAACTGAAGCAGTAAAATGTATTCATAGACCAGATTTTTTTTTTTAAATAAACACAATTTTGCTGCCAAAAATATATAAATAAAATGCAAAAGAAAACAATTATTGACTTGGTTTCCCATTCCTGCCAAGGTTGTAAATTAACATGTGCTTCTTACTTCTTCTCTAGAACTATAAAGGGGAACATAGAATCCAGGAAAATAAAACAACAAAAAGTGAGGGAGAGTGGCTGCAACTTGAAAAACAGGGCCACTGATGGAGGCAATAATAGCATGTATTAAGAAAAGTAGTTTAAGCCCTAGCAGGTTTAGCTCAGTGGGTAGAGCATCGGCCTGTGGACTGAAGGGCCCCAGGTTCGATTCCAGTCAAGGGCACATGCCTAGGTTGTGGGCTTAATCCCCATAAGGAGCGTGCCAGAGGCAGCCGATCAATGATTCTCTCTCATTATTGATGTTTCTATCTCTCACTCCCTCTCCCTTCCTCTCTGATATCAATAAATATATATCAGTATTTAATGTTGTCTTTTTCACCGTTAGAAATTTAGGTGGGTGTATAGTGGTATCACATTTTAATTTAAAAATTGGTAAAAATACTGTGCTGACCAAACAAATGGGTGAGCCAGATGTGGTTCATGGGGCACCTCCAGATTAGACTGTGTTGTCTGTGAGGGTTAATGTTTCTCTTCAAGAATCCTATATAATAAAAGGGTAATATGCAAATTGACCCTAATGGTGGAATGACGGGTCACTATGACATGCACTGACCACCAGGGTGCAGACACTCAATGCAGGAGCTGCCCCCTCGTGGTTGGTGTGCCCCCACAGGGGGAGCTCCACTCAACCACAAGCCAGGCTGACAGCTGCGAGCACAGTGGCAGTGGTGGGAGCCTCTCCCACCTTGACAGCACTAAGGATGTCCTACTACAGCTTAGGCCCACTGGCCTAAGCTGTCAGTTGGACATCCCCCAAGGGCTCCCGGGCTGCCAGAGGGATGTCTGACTGCCAGCTTAGGCCCAGTTCCCTGGGGAGCAGGCCTAAGCCAGCAGGTGGACATCCCCGAGGGGTCCTGGACTGAGAGAGGTGCAGGCCTGGCTGAGGGACCCCCCCTCCCAGTGCACAAATGTTTGTGCACCAGGCCTCTAGTTTATATATATAAAAACCTAAGTGACCGTTAAGGCTGGCCGGCTGGTAGCTATGATGCACACTGACCACCAGGGGACAGACACTCAATGCAGGAGCTGCCCCCTGGTGGTCAGTGCACTCCCACAGCCAACCTCCCGTGGTTCCTCCTCCCAGCCAGCCACCCCGATTGGCCCTGAGCAGGACTGGGCGAGATGGCCCCGATCGCCAGCCAGGCAGAGGGATCCCACCTGTGCATGAATTTGTGCACTGGGCCTCTAGTAATTTTATAATTGTTGGACAGCTGGAAGATAAAAATTCATGCTGCAATACTGTTAGTGGAGAGATTTTGAAGCGAACTGCATTTGGAGCATCCATTTGCATCCCTCTTGCCCTGTACAGTGGGGTGAGTGTTAAGAACCATAGTGTTATCAGGGTGATGGCAAATGGTAACCCTGAAGCTGTAGAGGCACAAAGAAAAGAGCCCTTAAACCCAGTTGTGGGAGGTTCTTTATAACCTGGCCACATTCACCACCCCTGTCACCATACAACTTGCTGTGACATCAGACTGTTTTCTGACCTTCATAGTGCTCTCAAGGCCAATGTGTTCCAAGGCCTTTGTTCATGCCATTTCTTCCATCTGTTCTTTCTGTGTGGAAAGCTCTCCCTTCTGTACTTGGCAAGGTTCACCCAGAATTTTTACTTCCTCTCCCAAAGCTTTCCCCAGTTCCCTTAGAGTTGGATACCTCCTCCTCAGAGGCACCGTGTTCCTCTCTTACCTCATTGAATCGATGTTGACATCTCCCTCCTCTCAGTTGATTTATCTGGGAATATGGCTGAAGTGGACACCTGAGGTTTTTGCCACCCATCTCACATCTGTTCATCCTACTTCTGGGAGCAGTGCCCTAACTTTCCTTTCAGACACCACCCATCCCTTCTCAGAGCCCTGTTGTTTTAGACCATCTTTCCCAGATCACCTGCAGCCTCAAAAGACCTGATGCAAGATGGTTGGTTGTATTTCCTTCCCTGACAACCTGGTCTCTGGGACCAACTCACTGTAGAAGGATGAGAACGTATTGGGAAAGATCCCAACACTACAGAACTCTCAGAAAGCAGGCTCACCCATTAGCTCAGATGACAGACACCCTGATAATAGCCTCTCTCTTGAGCCCTCAGGGATAGCCAACTTCAGCTTGCTACCTTATGGGCGGGGGAGGGAAAGCAAGAATCAGGTTATTTGCCCCAAACTGCTCAGCTAACATGCTCTCACGAGTTCTACCTGACCTCAGAACCCACACTTCTCACTACACCAGAGAAAGCACTCGTAGGTGCTGAGTCATGGAGATGACCTAGGCCCTAGGGTCCCTAGGGGGACAGGGCCCAGGGAGAACAAACAGAGCCAGAGCCAGGGCTAGAGCCAACACATCTTTATTAGTCTGCAGCAGGGCACTGAGGCCCCTCTCTCCGGGGGAACTTTTGCAGGCTACTCTGGCTACTGGGCAGGAACATTAGCATTTCTGTGGTGTTTGGGACAGGAGACTGGAAGGAGACCAAATGGGGAGACTACTGGACAACCAGCAGGGAGGCACATGTGGGGGGCCTTCTGAGCTGAGACAAAGGTAGATTATGCCCCAAAAGTGAACACTGCCATCTTTCCCAGAGTGAAGGAGGAGACAAAACCTAAGAGGGTGATAGCCACAGCTGAGGGCACAGGGCCAAGCCTCTGGGGAGCAGAAATGCATTTCCTGATGGAGGATCCTAGGGCTGGAGGTCCCAAACAGGTGGGAAACGGGTGTTCTGTGGACACTGAGGGAACAGGGAACCCAGTAAGCTGGTAGTGGGAAGGATGGGGCTAAATGTACAGTGTTTTGGGTTTGGATATGTGTTAAAAAACAACAACAGGCAATATATTCATTTATTATGAAACTTCCTCTAAAGAAACCTCACACCTCCCCCTTACTCAGCAACCTTCTTAACCTAGAGGGGTATAATGATCTGACCCCTGCCTCCCTCCCCGAGCCCCTTTAATTTCTTTGATATGCCATGATGGTCATGGCTCTGCACTCTGGCCAACAACCTTACTTCTAGCCTGCATGCCTCACTCTCTGCCCTCTTACTGTCAAAGGACTGATAACTCTGCATCGTCAAGTGTGTACAGCTGTTTTCCCCAACCAGGCCTGGAGCCACCCCAGGAAGAACCTGACTTCTGTGTCTCCAGCACCTGGGAAACTTGAAAGCCACAGGAGTTGTTTTTTTGTGCCCTGTTGTGTTTGGGGCAAATATATCCGTGTGTCTATAATGGATTTCTGGGGTGTCTGGCAGTAGAGACAAGGATTTTTAGTTAACGTTTGTGCCTCGGATGGTAGCTTCTTCCCTTGTTGGGGATGAGGGTGGGGAGTAGGAGGGGGAGATCCAAGCTTCGCATGGCTAATAGAAAGAGGCCAAAGTTGGGCAGGGCTTGGGTGGAGGGGTGGGGCAAGGAGTAAACTATGCGCAGGGTCCACGCGCTGAGTCTCAGAGCTCAGAACCAACAGGGCGACCACATGAGCGAGCCCAGCGCCGCACCGGTGGCCGCCCCCGCGAGCATGCCCATGGCCAGCGGGGCTCCCGAGCTGTAGCAGGGATCCTCCCGCACTACCACGTGCGTTACGCCTCCGGGGCCTGCGGAGAGACGAAGGAACAGAGCGAACGGCGCTCCGCTCCTCCCGCTTGACTTCAGCCCGACCCCAAGTAAGGCGCTGAGCCCACTGCTCTGTTCCCGAGTCGGAGAAACTGAGGCCTTAACGTGGGAAAGAAGTGCGGCCCGCCCCACGGCTTCCAGGCCTTGGGTCTGCTGTGGATACGGGCTAGGATGGAAAGGCAAGGAAACCCCGGGATCTCCAAGAACCTCCAGACCACATGGGGGGGGGGCTGCCATTCCCGCATTAGCCACCAGGGGTCATTACCAGCGCAGGAACGGGTATTGAGCGGCCTGAGAAAAAGGCGGCCTGGAGACGTGAGTCGCCCTGGGATGGGAAGGGGCTCTAACACAAGTGCTAGTCCGCGTTTTGGGATGGGGAGGGCCCTGTAGAGGGTTCTGCCTGAGAAAATCCTTGGTCACTAAAAGGGTGGGGCCTGACCCGGGCCTGGTCCTGGATGGAAGCAGGAAGCTGGGCGGGCCAGAAACTTACCTGGGTAGGGCTGTCCGTAGGGCGGTCCATAGTAGCTTCGAACATATGTGGCCTCGTGCGCGTTGGGAGACACCACCTCATAGTAGTCCTGGTACGGGCTGTAGATACGCACCTGGGGAGCCCTGCCAGGTTAGCTGCCTGGGAATTCCCTGGCCCGGGTTTGATCCCGTACCCACTACACCCAGCTCAAGCCCCTCTGGACCCATGGAGCTGCCTCCCCAAGTTTAGAATTGGGTCCCCAGGGGCCAGCAAACTCATGGAGAAAAGCCCTGCCTCTCCACCAGGCCAGGGTCCTTGTATTCTAAAGCTCAGCCTCATCCATGAGGCCATTTTCTGCCCTGGCCTCCCACCTAGCACTCCCCAAATCAAAAATTCTCCATGGTGCCCGGCTGGTGTGGCTTAGTGGATTGAGCATCATCCCATGAACCAAGAGGTCACCAGTTTGATTCCTGGTCAGGGCACGTGCCCAAATTGCGGGCTTGATCCCCAGTAGGGGGTGTGCAGGAGGTAGCCGAATGATAGTTCTCTCTTATTAATGTCTCTCTCTCTCCCTCACCCTTAAAAAAAATCAATTAAGACATATTTAAAAAGCATGTTCAAAATAATTCTCCATGGCTTCCAACTTCCTTCATAGGTAGTCTGATATTTGCTAGCAGCTCTCTAAAGATTCCATTTAGAGCAGTTGTTCTCAACCTTGGCTGCACATTAGAATCACCTGGGAATCTTTTTAAAATCCTGATTTCTGGGCCTCATCCTCCGGAAATTCTGTTTCTTTGTTATAGGGTGGGGCCACATTAGTAACAAAGAAACAGAATTTCTGGAGGATGAGGCCCAGAAATCAGGATTTTAAAAAGATTCCCAGGTGATTCTAATGTGCAGCCAAGGTTGAGAACCACTGATTTAGAGAAACCCGATGAATTTCTCTACTCTCCTAGTCATGGAGAGGGAGTCCTGGCCAAGCCCCAGGCCCAGGAAATAAAAGAGGGTTGGGGAGGAAGGAATGGAATTGATCCAGTAGGGAAAGGAAGTAATTAAAGTATTATTGAGCATCCACCATGTACCAGCCTGAGGGAGGTGTTCACAGTTACCGCCTCTGTTCCTTACCACAGTCATCATTATCTCCACGTTACCACAGAGCTAGGGATGGAGGCTCAGAAAATGGCCAATGTTCTCCGGGAGGGAGGAATGCACTCCCTGCCCCCTTCTCTTCCCATTATTTTTACCAACCCCTCCAAGCCTAACTCAAAAGTCACCCACTCCAGGAAGCCCTTCTGGGCTCAGAAGGAATCCTTTCTTTCTGAGTTCTCTGTGAGCTATGCTTGTGCCTCTTATTCCTAGCCTTCCTCTGGGCCTTTCCTGCTTGCACCCCAAATGTAAGCTACCCGTAGGCAAGGACTCTGATGTGTGTCACCAGCAGGGTCTAGTGCAGTGGTTCTCAACCTGTGGGTCGCGACCCCTTTAGCGGTCAAACGACCCTTTCACAGGGGTTGACTAAGACCATCCTGCATACCAGATATATACATTACGATTCATAATAGTAGCAATATTACAGTTATAAAGTAGCAACGAAAATAATTTTATGGTTGGGTCACAACATGAGGAACTGTATTTAAAGGGCCAGAAGGTTGAGAACCACTGGTCTAGTGTATGCTAAGAATAAATATATGCTGAATTAAATAGTAGCTCCTAGTCCAAGCCCCTCATTTTACCTACAGAGAGCAGACCTGGAGAGAGGGCAGAATCCCCTTCTCTCCTGGCTCCTCCTTGGCCACCCTTCCACCCTATATCTCTTTCTAAATGGGCTTCACACCTGAATGGTCCAACTCCCCTTTGAAGTCCAGGTGTCTTAAACTCCACCCATCTCAAAGTGATTTCATCTTCCTTTCATCCCCGCAATCTGCTCTTCTGTAAATTCTTTTCTTTAAATGCCACCACTCTGCACTCAAACCAAGAGATCATGTTGGCACCCTTGTCTTCACACACCCATCTTCCACATCATATCAGCCATCAGGTCACCTGACTTTATCTTCTAAATATGCTCTTTTGTCCATCTTTTTGGCTGGTGCCAAGAGAATAAGCCATTATTTTTGGCACCTTGGAAGCCGTGGGTGACCTTGATAAAATACCTTTCAGAGGAGTGATTGGGAAAAGAAGCCAGACTATAGGGAATTAAAGAATGACTGAGAGGTGAGGGATGGAACCAACATATCATGACATCTCTTTCAAGAAGTTTAGCTGTAGCCCTGGCCAGTGTTTCTCAGTGGTTAGAATGTTGGCCCATGCATCAAAGGGTGTTGGGTTTGATTCATGGTCAAGGGCACATACCTAGGTTGCAGGTTCCATCCCCGACTGGGTCAGGGTAGGTGCAGAAGGCAACCAATTGATGTGTCTCTCTCACATGAATTTTTTATCTCCTTTTTCTCTTTCTCCCTCCCTCCTCCCTTCCACTCTATAAATATCAATGAATGAAAAAAACAAATCCTTGGGTGAGGGTTAACAAAAAATAAAATATAGACTTCAAGGAGGTTAAAAAAAAACACATTTACTTAGCTGTAAAGGGGAGTTCTCAAATCTCCATGCCATTTCCCAATGATGGGGAGCTTGCCTCCTCACCTTTTTTTATTCAACTACCTAACTTGTCTTTCAGAGTCAACTCCAGTATTACTCTCCCTGAACCTCAGGTTCTGTTGGGCTCCCATCTGGGCACTCATTGGCCTTAGAGTTTCCTCATCACAGCAAAGCACCAGTCGCTTGGTAGTGTCATTGTTTGTATCCCTGTGAGTGTGAATCTCTCTCATCAGACTTGTAGACACCCTCTCATCACCACCAAAGGCAGCGCCTGGGTCTAACCAGGCCTGATTGGAACATGGCAGGTGCCTAATATACTGAATATATCTCAAGTGAATCAAATACAGGGTCAGACTGGAACTAAGGTCATCCAATCAATCCAGTTTCAAGCTAGGGACAATGACCAGACCCAGGGCAATGCAGGAGACTCAGACAAACAAAGCTCAGTCTCAAGTGACTTCCCTCACTGTGCTCCTTCCCCAAGGGTGATCCAATAGGGATTTCTGGTGGGGGTGGCCAGGATTTGAGCTCCAAGCCTAGCAGGGGCTAGAGAGATCTAAGCACTCAGATCCCGAATTTTATCGGTAGGGAAGTTGAGGTCCAGAGTGTACACCTCTGCAGCTGCACAGGAAGCCAGTGGCCCTGTCAGGCCCTGGAGAGAATGGAAAACACCACTTCATGTCCCTGTGGGCCTCCTGTTTCTATCCTCCAGGCCTGGGAGGCTCAGAGGTAAAGTCATGTGGGTCACCTGGCAACGGGGCAGGGTATCCCCTGAGACCTCATGGACAGAAGAACCAAAGGACTTGATTCCTGGTCCTCCCGTCTCTGCAGGCCTAGACCCTTTTATGAGTGGGGGCAGGGTCATGTGATTCAGGTTATATGCAAATAGATCCCTTCCCTCAGAAAAACTGTTGTGTACTTATTGTAATATTTTATTTTTTAAATATATTTTACTGATTTTTTTTACAGAGAGGAAGGGAGCGGGATAGAGAGTTAGAAACATTGATGAGAGAGAAACATCAATCAGCTGCCTCCTGCACACCTACTGGGGATGTGCCCGCAACCAAAGTACATGCCCTTGACTGGAATCGAACCTGGGACCTTTCAGTCCGCAGGCCAATGCTCTATCCACTGAGCCAAACCAGTTTGGGCTATTGCAATATTTTAAAGGTTCACCGCCTTTCTTTAAAAATCCTCATCTGAGGATATTTTTTCCATTTATTTAAATTTTTATTTTTTTATTTTTAGAGAGAGTGGATGGGAGGGATGGGGAAAGAGAGAGAGAAATATCAATGTGAAACATCAGTTGGTTGCCTCCTGCACGCCCCTGGCCGGGGCCAGAACAAACCTGCAACCATGTACTTGCCCTTGACCGGGAATTGATCTCAAGACCCTTTGGTCCATGGACTGACACTCCACCACTGAGCAACACTGGCCAGGGTGGTTTACAATCTTTTAAATCCTATATTTTGGAATCCCCACTGTAAACAAACCTGAATTGTGGTTTGGGAATGGCGGATCCTCAGAATACTGAGCTGGAAGTCCCAGCCCTGCTACTGATGAATTAATTAAGCTCAGAGCTTCAATTTTCTCATCTGTAAACAGCGACAGTCCTACACTGCCCACTCCTGAGCCACAGTGAGAATCCAGCAGAGCCACGTCTAAGCAACTGGCTGGTCCTAGTACTTCTGGGCTCAGTGGTTCTTGTACATTAGAATCACCAAGAGAAATTTTTAAACCAGATTTCCAAAAGCCAAACCTGTGGTATTAGAGCATCCAGAGGTAAGATCTGAACATTTCTGGGTTGTTTTTTTTAAGTCCTTAAGCGATTCTAATGCACAACCACACTGATCACCACTGTGCTAGAAAAGGAGCTCACAGTTGACTATAAGACCACAGGTACTCTATGGCAGGCCCCCGCTGTGCCCTGGCTGAGCACTGGGGAGAGGATTCATCCCTAAATCCTGCATTCCAGAAACACGGGGGGTGTGCAGGGAGACAGGAAATAAATGATAATATGCCATAATAGGTTTTTCACTTCTTCCTATCTCCCTTTGTCCATTCACTTGTTTGCTCATTCAGTAAACATTGCCTTGGGCCTACTTGTGCCTGACCTTGTGCACCAGGAATAAGGAGGGTCAGAATAGACTGTCTCTCCATCACTGAGTAGTCATTGACCTGCTGTATACCCAGCACTGTGCCAGGCTCCATAGGGCAGAGCTGATCAGACAAGGTCCTTGCCTTGGAGGACGTTCCAGGTCTCATGAGAGAACAAGAGAAATAACCAGGATGGAAACCAGGCAGAATGAAGACAGTGCTGAGCATCAGTGCAGGGAGATGTGGGAGGGAGTGACGGTGCCTGGAGGTCTGGGAGTCCTCCCTGAGGAGGTGGCAGCCTTTGGAGTGGGTCTTAGAGGATAAACATCAGTTTGTCAAGTGAATATGGAAACGAAGGGTTTTCACAGCAGAGAGAACAGCATGTGCAAAGGCTGGGAAGAAAGAAAGGTCTAGAGCAGCCAGGACAGAGGGTACAGCAAAGCAGTTGGAGCACAGGAGATGAGGGGCCTGTGTAGGCAAGACTGGCTCAGGCCAGATCCCGAGGCCTTGAAAGCAGGGTTGTGGTTGGTGTCCGATGGATGACCGGAGCCAAGGAATGTTTGTGAGCCAGGAAGGGATGTGACCAGGCCCAGTTTGGGAGGCACATCCTGGTGGCCAGGATGGAGGCAAGAAGGGCTAAGTCAGCACTTACCCAGATTCGCCTCTCAACATTACAGGGGCTCCACGAGCTGGTCACACACCTGACCTTGGGGCAAACCCGGCGGCTTCTGGGAGGGACGGTGGCTCCAGCTGGGGCCTGCTCAGGCCACAGAAACCCAAGAAGGGGGAGGAAGGAGTTATCAGAGGCTCTACATCTGGAGAGACTCAGAGTTCTTAATAGGCCCTACCAGAGCCCTCTGCCAGCTGGGCAGGGGCTGGGGTGTCTTCTTCCTCCTCACCCATGGTAAAGGGGGGAGACACGGAGGGGGGTGATTTTGCCAGAGTTACTCAGGGAAGAAAGATCAGTAGCATCTCTCCAGAATTAGCCCACCTTCACGTGTTTCGGGCTGCTGAGGCTCCCGTCTCCAGAGAGGACAAAACAGCTATGACCTGCCCTTCCAGCCACCTGCCCCCTTCACTGACCCCCCCAGCCTTGCCCCTGGCCCTGTGTTCCCTAGAACCCCCACCCAGAGCAGAGTATAAACCTGCAGCATGTGAAGAGAGAAAGTGCAGGTCACTCCTGCATAGATACAAGACAGAGAAGACCCCACACACAGGCATGAACACTCAGAGACAGGCAGACACTGGTACAAAGACACAGAGACACAAACACACCCCCCTTGAGAAGCTCTGGGACCGGAGGGATGTGTGTGTGTAGAGCAGTGGGGGGTGCGGTAGAGGGTCAGAGCAGAGTGGTATGGTAAGCAGAGCAGCAGGAAGGGGGGCAGGAAGAGAAGGGTCAAGGCAGCTTCATAGAGTCAGAGTGCAGAACGGTCAGCTCTCACCTCCTTCCTTCCGTCTCTCAGGAGGGACTGATTTGCCCTGTATAAGGGGGATTTGGAGCTCAGAGCCAGTTTAACACAACTGGGGTCCCTCCACCTCCATCCTACTGACCACAGCCCAGCCTCCTCACTCCTAGCTTCCTCTAATCCAGCCTTCACCCAGAAGCGTGAGTCTGCTCCCCAAAGTTTGACCACATCCCTTCCTGCTTAGTGACTTTTACTGCTCCCCACAGCCCTGGGGTAAAGTTCAGTTCCTGTAACTGGACTTCAAGGCCCTTAGTGACATAGCTCTTCAGAGGCCATCTTTCCGTCCGCACATTACCCTCCAGACAGGCCAGACTCCTGGCTCTGATGCACACGTGCGCACATACACACAAGTGCACATGTCACCTCCCTGCCTCTGCTCATGCAATTTCCCTCAAAATCTCACACTGACCTGGATTCCAATACAGGCTTTTTCACTGACTTAAAATTATGAGACTTTGGACACATCACTCCCTCTGAACTTCAGCTTCCCTATCTGTAAAATGGGGCTGAAAACATCACCCCCTACCAGCGTTGTTGGAAGTTTAAATGATATAACCGATGTCAGGTGCTCATCGGCATGCCCGGCTCTCAGAAGGTAGATGCCTGAGGGGGGTTGTTTTTTAATGTTATGTTTTATTAAGACCTTTTATATCTATATCAGGTCTGAAGGAGTTTCTAAATGCACCCCCGTTTTCCCCACTGTACCACAGATAGAAGGAGCAAGCATGGAATCTGGAGACAGGCAGATGGGGGTCAAGGGAAGGTGGGCCACTATTGAGCTAGGGGCTTTGGACAGCTCCTCAAACCCACACCTCATGAAGTTCTGTTGGCTCTACCTCTTAAACATGCCTTATCCTCGTCAGCTTGTCTCCGCCAGCAAGGCCTTAGTCCAGTCCTCCAGCCAGTCACCTGGACACTGTCCCAGCCTTCTAACTGGTCTCCAGGATCCACTTTTACCCTCTACTACCCGTTTCCTACCTACCAGTAAGACTATCTTTTTAAAAACACAAATCTCGTCTGACCTATTTGTGCCATTGCTCTGCTTAAAAACTTTCAATGACTTCCTGATGCTCTTCGGAGAAACACATCCTTAACACAGCCCGCCATGTCCTGCCACCCTCCTTCCCCATTGCCCGCTCACCCCCTGAGCTCCTGCCACCCAGCCTTCTTTTTGTTCTTCAACTTGCCAAAGTCTTAATCCCGCTAGGGCAGTGGTTCTCAACCTTCTGGCCCTTTAAATACAGTTCCTCATGTCGTGACCCAACCATAAAATTATTTTCGTTGCTACTTCATAACTGTAATGTTGCTACTGTTATGAATCGCAATGTAAATATCTGATATGCAGGATGGTCTTAGGCGACCCCTGTGAAAGGGTCGTTGGACCGCCAAAGGGGTCGCGACCCACAGGTTGAGAACCACTGCTCTAGGGCCTTTGCACATGCAGTTCCCTCTTCCTGGAAAGCTGTTCCATTCACCCCACCCCACCCCTTTCACCCAGTTTGTTTATACTTCAGGTCTCAGTGTAAGCCTTGTCTGAACTCCCATCTGAATCAGGCCTCCAGGGTGGCCACAAACTGAATGTACACTGCATGTCTCTATCAGAGCAGTTACCACCATTGCAATGGAACAAACAACCGTATAATTAGTTGCTTCACATCTGGCTTCCCAGTAGGCTGAGTCCAGGAGGGCAGGGCCCACATCTCCGGAGCTCACCTCTGATCCCTCGCCCTTGGCACAGTGCCTGGCATGTAGTAGAAAGTCAGTAAACGTTTGCTGTGTACATGAATGAAACTCAGTCATCATCTGCAGAGAGGACTGATGAGGAATAGCTGGAATTGCATCTGTACCGCACCTGGCACATAATAGTTGCTCAATAAAAGGCAGTTCCTTTCCCCCAGCTCACATGCCATCCCCTTCTTGGAGGCCTCTCTCCCCCTCCTCTGAGCACCAGTGAACCATCTTCTGTCCTTTCCTACTTGAGACTCAGGGCATCAGAGTCTGCACAAGTCAATTCACTCACATACAGTGGCACCTCAGTTCTCAAACTTAATTCATTCTGGAAGGCTATTCGAGAAAGCGATTTGTTCAAAAACCAAGTCATTTTTTCCTATTAGAAATAATGTAAATTGAATTAATTTGTTCCAGACCCCCAGATGATTCCGTTTGATTTTTTTTTTATAATGTAGCGCTTATTTTTTTTAAATGGTACAGCTACTTTATTTTTATTTTTTAAATCCTCACCCAAGGATATTTTTTTTCATTGATTTTTAGAGAGTGGAAGAGAGCGGGAAAGACAGAGAAAAATATCGATTTGAGAGAGACACATCGATTGGTTGCCTCCTGCATGAGCCCTGACTAGGGCAGGGGGCCAAGGAGGAGCCTGCAACTGAGGTACATGCCCTTGACCAGAATCAAACCCAGGACCCTTCAGTCCACAGGCCCATGCTTTATCCACTGAGCCAAACCGGCAGGGCATGATTCCCTGTTTTAACCTTTCTTATATACAGTCCATGTCTAATGTACTGTTTAACCTATAAACAAACACTTCTTTTCTTACATTTATTGAACCCCTACTTGCCTTCAGTGAACCACTTGTAGCACTTTTCCAGGGACCTTTCAGGAAGTCAGCATGTGATCTTTCCTTTTTCATCACATGTTGCTGCCTCAAAATGCTGTCACTGGCTAACTGCTTTTTGTTTATCCAAATCAACAATTTTTCTAACTCTTCAGTGGCCTGTGATCACTGTTTCTTTCACACGCCTAGCAACATTAGCACTCTTGATGTTTTAAAATTGTGCTAGTTGTCCATTTTGCCAACAAAAACAAACAAACAAACAAACAAACAAAAACACAAAAAAATATTCACAGCACAATTTCCTGAGATGTTAACAATGCAAGGTTTAGCAGTAGACTCCAATTCTCTCCTTTGCTTGTGGCCTGAGAGATGCTTTTTGGCATACTGGATATATCTGCATGAAAGGGTTGTCAGATCCAGAACTGAAGTTTTATTCAAGGACCGAGACATTTATCCCATGAACCAAATAGTTCCAGATGGGAGTCGTTTGAGAACCCAGGTTTGACTGTATATGGGAATTGAGAACTCCTGGCAGGCGGAGACCGAGTCTGAATCACCCATGATTCCATGGCAGGTAGGGGTGGGGAGGAGAGAAGGAGGGGGTGGGGGCTCACCGGGGTGGAATTCGCCTCCAGCAGCGCAGTCTTCCAAGCTCTGCAAAGCAAACCCCACCACACTATGAGGGAGGGTTGGAAGAAGGGCGATGAGCCCCTCCATTTTAGATTTAATTCCCTCACCCAGACTCTTGCCCCAGTTTTTTGGGGGAGGGTAAGATCCTTTGAACATACAAAGGTGACCCCCTCTCCTGCCCCAGTCACATGGACAGAGCCCTCAGTTGAGCTGGAACCTCGTAATTCATTCGTAGTCCATAGTTTTTACCCTTTAGAAGGTCCAGTTTCCCCATGTAGACAACAGACAATGGGCCTGGGGGTCTCCTCGGGGCCTTCAGATTCTGACATGCCTAGGCTGGTTCTCTAGCTGCAGTGCCCGCCCCCCCCCGCCCCCATCCAAAACCTACAAACAGTTCCCCAACACTCTGACCCCAGAGCCCTGGAAAGGCCCAGTGGACACAGGACAATTGGGCTTTTGTTGGTTGCCATGGCACCTGTCGGGTGGACAAGGCAGCTCTGTGCTTTGTCTACCCAGAGCTCAGCTTCCCCCACTCCCACACACCCCGTCTCATTTACTCTCCTACAATGCAAAGGCCACCTGACCCTCTGCCAGAGGGTAGGAAGGGAAAGAATGTGAGTGAGCAGCCGGTGCCTGAAGATACAGCCAGTCTCACAGTGTGGACCTGAGTCTGACATTGGGGGCCCCCCATGACATGGCAGGCGGCCTCTGTTAGGCAGGTCAGGGTCCGCTCCTCAGATCAGTCTCCAACCAGGACATCATTTCAGAAGGAGGGTCCTTTGAGGATGCCACAGGGCTCTGTTCCTTTGTATCGCTCCTAAGTGAGGGCTCACCTCAGAGACTGCGAAAGACCTGACTCTGAATGATCAGGGGCCACACACTTGAGGCAGGTGTGCACACGCCTCCCCCAGCAGTCCAACGGGGTACCTTACCAATCACCATGGACCATCAAATCCACTCCTCCAGGCCCCACCAACCTGACTGGCCTGTCTGTCCCCTCTTCCTAATGTCAGGGAACCAGAATTCCCAGTGAGGAGCAGGCATCTGATCACACTCCCTAGGATACCATCCCATCCTCTCCTGGGAGCAACTCACATGGCGTCATCCTGAGTCTCCGCACACAGGTGCAGGCGGGAGCCTTCCCGTAGACTCACAGTCAGCAGCCCATCTCGGCTCCGGCCCTCTGGGGGCTGCACATCTAAAGGCAGACACACAGATAAGGGGTCCCCATGGGGCACAGCCCCTTGCAATGCATGTGTTCTGGGACAGACACGATGGGAGGGCCGTACTCATAGTCACAGTGCCCGAAAGGAAAGGGCTTCTCACCCTGGCACTCCTGGCCGATCTTTATGTTGCGAACATTGGAGCGGATAAGCACACGGTCCTCCTCGTCCTGCGCATTCTCATCATGGTAGTAGCCCAGGGTCCCATCCAGCCACAGAGCGAACCAGTTCCGTTTCCAGCGGCGAAGGATAGAGCCTGTGAGATATTCCAGACCCGCCAGGCAGGCTGATCGCAGGGCCTGCTGGGGGCCAGAGCCCTGGATGGGCTCCCTGAGTCCCCTGGCCCCAGTCCCTGGGAGTTGCAACCACCCTTGCCTATCCCCGGGAATGACGACAGGTCCTCTTTCTGTCTTGCTCACCCATTGCCTCCCATTAGGCCTAACACATGGCAGGGGCTCCATAAACATTTTGAATGGCAAATGAGTGATCTGATTCCTCCCTTGAGGGCTTCCAAGGCTAATCCCCCAGTCTCTTTAAAGGCAAAGACTTCTCCCTACCCTAAGCCTCTGTCTTAGCTCTTATCTCTGACCTGTGTGTTGGTCATTCATGTAGTGTCTGCCTCTTCCATCAGATGGGCGGGGGGGGGGGGGGGGGCAGGGTCCACAGCTGGACCTGGATTCAGTATTTCCTGAACCAAATGAACTGAGAATAGGTCATGGAGGGGATTAGGGGGCTCCTAGCCAGAAGAGCTCTTGCTGAGACCATGACTCTGATCAGAGCGTGGGTCTGGAAGCTGAGCCCTAGCTTCAGACATTTTGTGATTGTAAATCTTAACAGAAAGGGCAAAGACACAAGAGAGCTTCTTAGAGCCTTATGGGTTCCAAAGCACAGGCGCATTTTTCATTTTGTTCTGAGCTTTGTTATGTGGCCAGCCATGGGCTGGGGTGGTGTGGACTCACAGAGGATCGAAGCCAGTCTCTGCCCTTGAAGAGCTCACAGTCTGGGGCCTGCATGGGGTGGAGGGTGGGGGGAGGTGGCACCCACAGGTAAAGACAGTTATAGGGAGATCGATGCTGTAATAGGTGTGGATAAGGCACTGGGGATCAGAGAGGCGAGCCTCTAACCCAGTTTGGTGTTGCAGCATGGGCTGGGGTGGGGGTTAGAGGAAATGTGGAGAAGGCTCCTCACAGAAGGGGACATCTGAGCTGGGTCTTGACGAATAAGGAGAAGTTTACCAGGCAGTGAGGAACAGGAAGGACATTCCAGGCACAGGGAAAAGCACGGACAAAGGTGGGGAGAATAAAAAGGGCCTGGTTTGCTCCGGCCATGTGGCTCAGTTGGCTGAGTGTCATCCCGTGCACCCAAAGGTCACCAGTTCAATTCCTGGGGTTCTGGGTTTCATCCAGGGTGGGATGTGTACGGGAGGCAACTGATCGATGTTTTTCACATCAACGTCTGTCTCTGTTTCTCTCTCTCTTCCTCTCCCTTCCTCTCTCTCTCTAATCCAGCGGTTCTCAACCTGTGGGTCGTGACCATCGGAAAACCCATATAGCATATCAGATATTTACATTACAATTCATAACAGTAGCAAAATCACAGTTATGAAGTAGCAACGAAAATAATGTTATGGTTAGGGGTCACCACAACATGAGGAACTGTATTAAAGGGTCGCGGCATTAGGAAGGTTGAGAACCACTGCTAGTAATCAATAAAAAACATATATATATATATATATATATATATATATATATATATATATATACTTTAAAGGGCCTGATTTCTTGGGAGAAGGGTTCCCTGTGGCCGGACCAATAAGCCACTGTCCTCACTCCTTCCCCTGCACAAGGCTTGGCCCAGGGTCACTCACTCTGTCTCCACAGCCAGCCACCCCTCACCAGGGCCATTTCTTCAAAAGGACTTCCCAGGATGGAGTCAGGCGGGACCTGTCAGAGGAGCCACAAGACACACAGGCCTCATCAGCAGTTCCAGAGCAGCTCTGGGGAGAGAAGCCCCCAGCCCTGTCCTCCTTGGGGGAACCACCCAGGAAACAGGGAAGGTTTAAAGGAGTGTAAGTAAACAAACAAGGCCAGCCTGCCTTTCTCCTCCCCACTCTGCTCCAGGCAGAGAATGGCAGCACTGTCCTGTGGGGTCAGCGGAGCAGCCACCGCTGTGCTGGGGTGGGGGTGGGGGCAGGAGTCTGTATTCCAATCTCAGTTCCATAACCTTGGCCAGGTCCCCTGTTCCTGGCCTTTCTTTCTAGACCCGTAGAGGTGTGACTGTGAGGCAGGTAGAGGTTGGAGTGAGTAACTCATAAAATGTTAGAAACCCTGGGATTCTGAAATGCTGGCAGCACAGAATATTAGAATCACAGCAACAAACGAGGGACCTTCGTAATAAGAAAAGCCTCCTCACACTTGAACCTCATCTGAGCCGTTCATAAAGCGCATAAAATAATGGTTCAACAGCAGCTGGCTGACTGAGCACTATGCCAGGTACAGGTCTCAGTGCCTTCGTCTATTACCTTATTGAAGTCTCACCACGAACCTTGTTACACCCAGGACACTGGGGCTTGGAGAGGTCCAGTCATTTGTGCAGACCCACTTGACTAGTAAGCAATGGAGCCAGGACTCACACCCAGCAGTCCTAGCTTCTAACCATTATACCAGCAGGAGCTTTAAAAACTCCAGATGCCCAGGTCATACTCAATTAAAAACTAATTCAGAATGTTTGGGGGTGGGAAGCAAGCGCTGGTAGTCTTTAAAGATCCCTAGCCGATTCAACGTGCAGCAAAGTTTGGGAACCACTGCACATACTATACCACCTTACCTTGTCCCAACTGTAACTGTCAGTCGAGGAGGATATTTACTCCTATTTTGCAGATCCACAAACGGAGCGATAAATACATTGACTTGTTCATGTACGTGATGGAACTTGGATTGGAATCTAGGTGTACTCTATTCCTAAGGGCAACTTACCTGCGATCAGGTGCCTCTGCCCCTCCCCCACTTGCTGCGTAGCAAGGGCTGGCACACCTGGGCTGGCAGGCCCGGCCGTGTCCCTGCTTCTCCTGCCGCTCCCTCCCACCTCCAAGCCCTGACACAGGTAAGACAAGAGGGCCAGGTGCAAGCAAACTCCCTCTCCAGCCTCCCCCTGATGCACCCACCTGTCTACACCTGCTGCAGGATGCTGCTGCCAAAACAGCCGCTACTGGATGCTGCTGCCACCCAACCCGCTGCGCCTGCGCTTTGTGCGCCCCAGAGCTACTGGGGAGTATCACTCTCCAGACTACACCCGGCCCGGGACTCGCTGCCCCTGAGCCCCGCCCTCCGGCCCCGCCTTACCCCCTGGGAGGGGCGTGGCGTGGAGAGCCGGGCGGTCATTCACCGCCTCCTGGGACTTGTAGTCTGCGGCTCTGGAACCCAGCAGTGCGCAACCGCCCCTGGGTGGTGCCCTATCCTGACCCGGAGCACAGGTGAGAGGCCGCACCTGCGATTTTGTTTTGCTGTTTGTTCACTTATTTATCATGAAATACCTTTTTCTAAGAATCTTGAACTCATTTGCTAGGAAGAAAAGAAAGTAAAGCTGCAAGGAGAAGCCAGGCTCCTAGTTTTACCATGTTTTCTCAATATTCAGTTTGTACCTGGCACTACACTGGGCACTGGTGGAGGACGCAAAGAGGCATCCGACAAGGCCCTTCTCTTTCCCAGCTTCCAGTCTGGCTGGGGAGACAACTGAACACACAATTAGGGTGTGATTTAACAATGGGGAAGAAGAGTCTGGCTTTGCCCAAGACGTTGGGCAAGGATTCCCAGAGGAGGCCGAGAAGGGTTTTGAAGGATGAGAAGGAGACCCAGGAGACTCATGTGCACACTAACCAAGGAAGTTTAAAAGAGTGTGCGGCACACCAGAGTGGCTCAGTTGGATGAGCTTCCTCCTGTGCACAGAAAGGTTGCGGGTTCGATTTCCCGTTGGGGCACATACCTGGGCTGAGGTTCGATCCCCAATTGGGGCACATAGTGAAAGCACACATAGTGAAGGCAACCGATGGATGTTTCCCTCTCTCTCTCTCTCCCAGCATGTCCTTGGGTGAGGATTAAAAAAGAGTGTCCAGTGTTTAGCTGCGTTTGGCAAGTAGAGTGCAGGGGTGTGGAGGGCATGGGGAGTGGTAGCCGATGAAGCTGCAGGGGTTGCAAGGATACAACACGAAGGCATTGGAGGATAGGCTCAAGGGCTTGGATGTTATGACATAGTGACTGGAGCTTGAGGTTGGGGGTTTCAAGATGAGGAGTTGGGAGGGAGGATGTGTGGATGGGAAAGGCACCTGTAGGATAGTCAACAATGGACTGAAGGGGACCCAGCTGGGGAAAGAAGACTGTTTCTGTATCTACCACCTCAGACTGCCCTTCCAGGATCATTTCCTTGACTAGCTCAGCCGCAAACCCCCACCTACAAGCCACACCAAGATGCCATTCAGAGGACAAGACCTGTCAGGCCCTGAGAGGCTCCTGGTCTGATCCCCTATTTGAAAAGGGCACCCACCCTGCCAGTGGGCCCTTCCTCCTATCCCAGAGACTTCTTACCGGGGCTGCAGGGCTCATGTTCTTCGCGGGCCAGAGCAGCATTTCCCAGAAGGCTCCTGGGGGGGGGGGTGGTATTTCCCTGAGCGCCTTAGAGATAAGGGGATCAGGAAGGTGCTACCAAGTGGGAGCCAGAAAGGGAGGGGGCGGGGCGAGGAATGGGGGCACACAGACCCGTCATCTCTCTTCAGTCCCTTCCCCAACCTTCCGGACTGATCTAGGCCTCAGACCTTCGTTTGCTGGATAGCAAACTAGTCATGTAGTCGTGGGTGATTCGGAGGCTGTCTTGGCCTAGCATCCCCATAATTTCCCTGGGAGGGAGGGGGCGGTTCTCCTCCCTCGATCGGGGGCGGGGCTACATTTTCTTTCCCAGTCTCGGTTGCACAGCCTGGCCCTTTAAGCTTCCTTCCCTCACTCCCGGGTTTCTATAATCCTGACCTCAAGCTACCCAGGCGCTTGCTTCGGCCCTTCGTGCGGTGCGTGCCTTGCTGGAGGATTCGCCATGGCCGATCCTATTAGCCACTGAGCTCATCCCCTCCGTGCAGCACCGGTTTCCACCTCCCCCAAACCACGCTGTTCCCTACCTTGTGCCTTCTGTCCCTGGAATGGCCTACCTTCTCCAAGCTAAAATTTCTGCCCCTATAGCAGAACGACAGCAGGATAGAAGAAAGGAACAGAGCGAAGTAGGGATCCAGACCCCCACCTCAGCTCTCGCTGCTCCCCTCCCTGAAGGGGTGGTGGGGGGAACCGTGCAGACAACTCTAGATTACTTTCTCTGGATTTAGCAACCAGATGAAAAGGAAAGGTTCTACAGCAGCAGTGTGGCATTCAAGGAGAAGACCCCCCCCACACACACACATCATCCTCCCAAAGAGGGGGTTCTCTGACAGAACAAGGGGGAGAAGGATGCTTTGCAAACTAAAACTACAGATGCTGCTGCAGAATCGAAATGCAGCTGGACCTGGCATAGGTCTCTAAAATGTTGGTCAATGATCTTCTTTGAGATGCTAATAAAAGGTGTAGACTCTGCCCAGCGGAAAGAAAAATGCACACACGTCACATTTTGCATGTAATTCCTGAGAGGTCATAGACTCCTGAAGCCGGATGAGTACTGTTGAGACTGTTTTTAGTTCCCAAAGCTGTGTAGACTGATGGGAAGAGTGACTGACAAGTGAGAGGCCCTGAGAGCATAACAGGAATCCCGGCTCCACAGTCCTGGCTTTGAGAGACTGTCTGTTTAAATCAACTAAAATTTATTGAGACCAACAAGCCAACAGTAACTTTCATGTTTCTCTTGTAACTGGGGTATATAGTACTATTGACAGAGAGAAAGGTATTTTGCTATTTCAAATGTCTGTGGTGGATGAATAGCTCACATTATATACTGTTTAGAGAGTAGAAAACTGGTTCATCAAATTAAAATTCACTAATATTTTCTAGAGAGTATATATACTAGTAATGAGAATAATTAATACCATTTCTTTTTGTTGTTGTTGTCAAATCCTCACCCAAAGATATTTTTCCATTGATTTTTATTTATTTATTTTAAATATATTTTATTGATTTTTTACAGAGGGGAATAGAGAGTTAGGAACATCAATGAGAGAGAAACATCGACCTGCTGCCTCCTGCACACCCACTACTGGGGATATGCCCGCAACCAAGGTACATGCCCTTGCCTGGAATCGATCCCAGGACCCTTCAAACCACAGGCCGACGCTCTATCCACTGAGCCAAAGCGGCTAGGACAATACTATTTCTTTTTGCCAAAAAAAATCCTGCAATGTGAGCAAAAGAAAAGCCACTTAAGTAAAAGTTTTTAATAATAATTTATTGATATAACTTACCCCAAAATTCAGTTTTACAGTGTACAGTTCAGTGTTCTATATATTCACAGGATCGTGCAACCATCACTACTATCTAATTTCAGAACATTTTCATCACCCAAAAAAGAAATTCTATACCCTTTAGCAGTCACTCTTTCCTTGCAGCAATCCTCCTTCCTTCCAGTCCCTGGCAACCACAAATCTACTTCCTGTGTGTGGATTTGCCTACTGTGGCCATTTCATGTAAGTGAAATCATACAATATGGGGCCTTTTGTAAACTGGCTTCTTTCACTTAACATAATGTTTTCAAGGTTCATCCATGTTGTAGCATGTATCAACACTTCATTCCTTTTTTTTGATGAATGCTATACCATTATATGGATATACCATGTTTTATTTATTAATTTATTAGTTAATGGACATCTGAGTGGTTTCCACTTTCTAGCTATTATGAATAATGCTGCTATGAATATTTGTGTGCACGTTTTTGCATGGATATATGTTTTCAGTTCTCTTGGTTGTAATATTTCTGGGTCCTATGGTAACTGTGTGTTTAACATTCTGAGGAACTGTCAAACTATTTTCCAAAGTGGCTGTATCATTTTACATTTCCACTAGCAACCTATGAGAGTTCCAATTTTTTCACAATCCTTGTTATGTCTGTCTTTTTTAATATAGCCCTCCTAGTAGGTGAAAATTATCTCACTGTGGTTTTGAGTTTTAATTTCTCTAATGCCCAATGATGTTGAGCATCTTTTCATGTGATTATTAGCCATTTATCTGTCTTCTTTGGAGAAATGTTTATTCTAATCTGTCTACTTTTTAGTTGGATATTTTTAAAATATTTTTTTATTGATTTTTAGAGAGAGAGGAAGGGAGAGGGAGAAGGGAAAGAGAAATATCGATAAGAGAGAAACACCAACCGGCTGTCTCCTGCACGCCCCCTTCTAGGGATCAAGCCTGCAACTCCTGATGGAATTGAACCAGCGACCTCCGGGCGTATGAGTCGATGCTCAACCATTGAGCCACACCAGCCGGGCTGGATTATTTATTTTTTAATGTTGAGTTGTAGAAAGATTTTTAAACCAAAATATGTAAATAATTGAAGGGGAAAATAAATGAAATGGTGTAAGGTCCCTGCGGTGTTTCAGGAGTTTGAATAGGAGAGAGGGCTATGTGGACGCTTAGTGAACCCAGAAGGTAACACTTACATTTCCCGGATGGGAGTGTCCAGAAAAGAGTCTCGCCCATGAGGGAGGATGAGGAGGACAACAATCTCCTGGTGGAAGCCTTTTCAGAGGGGTGCATCCGTGCTCCTTGGAGCAGAAGGAGTTAGTTTTATGTGTCAACCTGGCTGGGCTATCGTACCTAGTTATTCAATCAAACGCTAATCTAGGTGTTGCTGTGGAGGTATTTTGTAAATGTCGTTAACCTCTACAATCCGTTGACTTTAAGTAAAGGAGATTATCCTTGATAATCATTCAATTAGTTGAAAGGTCTTGAGAGCAAAACTGAGGAAGAAGATTGTATAGTGTGTGGACTATAGTCTCAGCCCCTGCCTGGAGTTTCCAGCCTGCCGGCCTGTTCTTTGTCTTATGTCCGTCTGCAAGAATACTCGTCTGTAGAGGAAGAGGTGTCTTTTAGCCTCCAGTGCTCTGACCATTTAGCTCCAGAGTTTTGAGAACAAACGATGCCTTCCAGCTTTCTTCAAGGTCTTTGACTTGCTCTCCGAAGGTCTCCAGCTCTTCATTCACGTGCTCATCTTGTCGTTTGCTTCAGAACTTTCTTCCTCTTGCTCCAAGTAATAATGGACAGATAATTTCCTAAGAGACTCCATTTCTTTCTTTCTCTTGACAAAGTTCACTCACTTCAATTCCTCTTCGCGGAAGATGGTGACCTTCAGTCGAGGCTTGCTCGGCCTAAAGGCTTCTGAGATCTGTCATGTGGGCTTTTCCTGTCTTCTTTTCCAGCAATGTTGATGTAGCATTGATTTTTCTCTCCATCTTGGGTGTTTAATTGCACACTCGACTTTTCAACATAAGTCAGTTTCCTCCTGGCTCTTCTTGTTTGGTCATAAATATTGTCTCCACCTGCTGATTCCAAGTTTTACCCACATGCTCTTCTCTGTGGGAAGCTGTCACGTCTTTCATCTTTACCCAACATTTCTCCAGAGACTTGGTCTAGACTCTTCACACACGCCCTGGAGAGCTCTATGAGTCTGTCTTTTATTGCCCATATAGTTTTAAGTTTGCTTTTGCTTTTTCTACTTATATTTTTCTAGATTTGGTTTCTGCTTCAACAGATAGTTTCTTTCTCACGTTATAAGAGATTGGCTTATCTTGATCTGAATATTGAGGTTTTGTGTTTTTTTTTCCCCCCTAGCTGGTTTGCTATTAAGCCTAAGATGTACCAAATAATGGGGTTAGATGTATCCAGGGCATCTAGCACTTGGGGCACTTCTTTCATTGCAGGGCGAAACTGACAAGAGCTTTAATTGTACTAGAACTAGTGCTGAATTGCTAAGGTATATCCCTTGACTCTTAATACAGAATTTTCTTTTTCATTAACTAAAATATTCTGCCTAAAACCAAGAGAACTGTTAACACACCTACTGTCATGGCCAATGTAACTATTTCCCACTGATGCCTGGGAGAGGGAGACTTGGTCTCACATTGTCAGCTACTTCTGCATAGAACTCTGCAGTGTCCCCTGGGTTCGCCAGCAGTGCGGGTCCCTGGCAGGAGGAAGCCCCTCCATGGCGCCCAGGCTGCACAGAGCCCACTCTGTTGTCGCCAAGTCCTTCTGCGCTCAATCTGCCGTGGAGAACACTGAGCAAGTCTCTTCCCAGAAGAAAGCCTGCATCTGGCAACTGGGCAGGCCGGGGGTGAAAGGCTCAAGAGGGGACAGGACTGACACAGCAGCCCTGTGTCAGACACCCCAAGACCCTCACTCTTGTCCAGGGCTCCTTCTTTTCTCCGCTTAAACCCCTCCTTTGTGGTCCTGGAGGCCTCAGTGCATGCCCCGCCCTCTGCCTGGAAAGTGCTTCCACTTGCTGCCCACCTGGAGCCAAGGCTAATCCTGTACTTACCTGGACCTCATCATCCCTGTTCCCAGTGCCCAGGGCAGGGCCTGGCACAGAATAGGTTCTCAGTGCTCCAAGAATGTTCATAGAGATAATAAATGAACGAATGAGTGAATGAATGAACAGATGAATGAGGGACAAAGCCATCATTTGCCATCCCTGCAGATTAATACATAACGCTAGCTCTGTTGCCTCAGCAGCTGGTTCCCTTAGGAGAGCTTAAAACTCCTTTCAGAACTGGGTGCAGGATGGTGGAGAGAAGGGGAGGCAGCTGCAGCTCTGCCCCTGGCTCCTTATCCCGCCAGCTGCTCCCAACCTGCCCCCCCCAATGGGGGAGTTACCTAACCTCTTGAGTGTCCTTTCCTCACCTGTAAATGGGGAGAGCAATGCCTCCCTCATGTGATGTTGTGAGGATTAACATAAGGGAGGATCTGGAGCCTGGCAGGTAAAGGGTTCAAAACATTTTAGTGAACTTCTTGATTCCATTATCCAAAGTATAGCAACTCCTTCCATCAAACAAGTATTTGGTTATTCCACCCAGGTTTAGCAAGAGCATCAAGAAAATAAAATAGCTGCTATCAATCCAAGAAAAGGAGATAAAACATTTTACTGTTAAGATTGTATGCCTGGGGGTGGGGGGGAGGTGTTGGGGGCCTAATATATGGTGAAGATTTGATGTTGGGTGGTGGGCATACAGTGCAATATATACATATCTTATATCATAGAAATCTACACCTGAAACCTATATGATCCTATTAACCAATGTCACCCCAATAAATTTAATTTAAAAAAGATTGTAAGCCCAGTAAACATGAGATAATTACAAACTACTAGAATTAATAAGAGAATTGGGCAAGGTGACTGTATATAAGATAAACATAAAACACAGAGCTTTAAAAAAAATTTATTGATTGAGAGAGAGAGAGAGAGAGAGAGACAGAGATTTGTTGTTCCACTTATTTACGCATTCATTGGTTGATTCTTGTATGTGCCCTGACCAGGGATTGAACCTGCAACTTTGGCGTATCAGGACAACACTCTAATCAACTGAGCTACCCAGCCAGGGCAGTTTTTTTTTTTTAAGAAAAATTTATCTTAAGCTACAAAAAGCAGCTGCAGACTCTTAGCTCCCCTTCCGGAACCCTGGCCACCACCAGGCCTCGCTGGTGCAGTGCCTTCTCTAGTTCTCAGAGGAGCACTCCCTGCCACAAAGCTTCAAGCAAAGTGTCAATCTTTTTGTCCACTCTTAGAATGAATACCTACAGGCAAAATTGGGGGTAGAATTACATTTATAGCAACTCTGAGATACTCCAGAATACACTTAACAAGAAAAGTAAAAAACCTATACAGAGAAAGCCACAAAATCTTATTAAAAGATACAATATGCCCTAGCTGGTTTGGCTCAGTGGATAGAGCATCAGCCTGGGGACTGAAGGGACCCGGGGTTCAATTCTAGTCAAGGGCACATGCCCGGGTTGTGAGCTCGATCCCCAGTAGGGGGCGTGTAGGAGGCAGCGAATCAATGATTCTCTCTCATCATTGATGTTTCTATCTCTCTCCCTCTCCCTTCCTCTCTGAAATTAAAATATATTTTTAAGTTGTTTCTTTTTTTAAAATCCATTATGTTGTACATCTAAAACTAAACACAATATTATTATTATTATTTTAATCCTCACCTGAGGATATTTTTCCATTGATTTTTAGAGAGAGTGGAAGGGAGAAAGACAGAAATATAGATGTGAGAGAAACACATCGATCAGTTGCCTTCTGCACGAGCCTGCAACCAAGTATGTGCCCTTGACCAGAATCAAACGGGGGACCCTTTGGTCCGCAGGCTGACGCTCTACCCACTGAGCAAACCGTCTAGGGCAGTGGTTCTCAACCTTGGCTGCACGTTAGAATCACCTGGGAATCTTTTTAAAATCCTGATTTCTGGGCCTCATCCTCTGGAAATTGTTTCTTTGTTATGGGGTGAGGCTACAACATTAGTAACAAAGAAACAGAATTTCCGGAGGATGAGGCCCAGAAATCAGGATTTTAAAAAGATTCCCAGATGATTCTAATGTGCAGCCAAGGTTGAGAACCACTGGTCTAGGTCCTAAAAACAATATTATATATCATTATATCTCAATTAAAACATTAAATTTATAAAAAATAGTTTCTTTTCATCCCACTAAATATAGTCGGACAAGTTTTTAAAGAATGTCATTTTAAAAGCACATCAAGTTATTTGCCTTCCCCCGAGCACCTGCAGATCTCCTTTCTGCTTGTGATCAGGCTCAAACACCTCCAGCGGTTGTTCCTGGTTGACGCCAAATCCCTGCAGTTGAGAAAATGCATGACTGCCCCTTAGTGGCTACATTTGGTTGCTGCACCCAAACTGGGTGCTCCCGATCAATATAGGACTTTCCAACGCTTTAGCCAAGGTGCAGAACTAGGTAAATTGGATTCAGTTGTGAGCTGGCGTTTTAGAACAACCCTTCCAGCCGAGGTGACCTGAAAGTCCTGGCTTGGGTAGCACCTATAACGTTACCAGCAGCCTGTCCTTCATGGGGCAGAGATGGGTTAGAATGGGGGGGGGGGGGGGGGGCTGCTGAAGTTTCCTCCTGAAGAACCACCTGCTAGAGATGTGGCCTTGGCGTTCTCAGAACACAGCACTTGGCAGGACCGTGGCTGTGCCTACATAGCAGAGATCCTGGGGCCTTGCTTCTTCGGAGCGTCTCCCTTCTACTCGGGTGACGGGCACAGAAAGGAGGACAGGAGTGAGCGCGTCCTGAGTGAGACGGAAAGCAGTGGAGAGTTGTCAACAAAGACATGACGTGATTTGTGTAAAAGCTCACTCTTTGGGGGAGATGGGAGGAACTGTGATTTCTTGGGATGAGACCTGGTAAGTGAAGGGCCATGGAAAGTGGATCCGCTGGGGCGGGGGCTGGTGGAGCTGCAGGCATTACCTCCCACCTCTCACACCTGGGCCTTCCCCTGTATGCGGCTTGGGGAGCAAGTCTGGTTGAGAGGACAGAGCCCGTTGCCATCAGTAAATATTGACACTGGCCAATTCTAGTTTATATCTACCCTACTGCCACTGTCTTAAGGTTTCCTCTTTGCTTAATGCTTTGTCATGCAAAGAGGCCATGGGACACACACCACTGCCCCACTCAGCAGTGCAAATATAAAATCTATAATAATAAAAGCGTAATATGCTAATTAGACCAAACAGCTGAGCAACCTTCTGGACATCCTTCCAGACGACCTTCCGGATGAAGCCGCAGTGGTGGGGGCTGAGGCAGAGGCGGTTAGGGACAATCAGGCAGGCAGGCAGAGTGGTTAGGAGCGATCAGGCAGGAAGGCAGGCAGAGTGGTTAGGGGCGATGAGGCAGGCAGGTGAGCAGTTAGGAGCCAGTGGTCCCGGATTGTGAGAGGGATGTCAAGTTGCTGGTTTAGATCCGATCCTGTAGGGGTCCCTGTGGGATCGGGCCTAAACCGGCAGTGGGACATCCCCCGAGGGGTCCCAGATTTCGAGAGGGTGTA
The DNA here is from genome assembly GCF_014108235.1 of Myotis myotis. Lineage (NCBI taxonomy): Eukaryota > Metazoa > Chordata > Mammalia > Chiroptera > Vespertilionidae > Myotis > Myotis myotis. The sequence goes on from NW_023416314.1 coordinate 39,552,630, forward strand.
GGCCGGGCTGAGGGACACTCCCCCTCCCATGCACAAATTTCGTGCATTGAGCCTCTAGTAGGGTATAATAGGGGGAGCATACAAGCAGAGAATTAGGGCACAAGCAGCCCTTAGAACTCTCATTACCCTGTGGCCAGAGTCCCAGCAGAAAGGGCCCTGTTCCAGTAGTGCTGAAATGGAGAAGGAAAATGTTTTGCTGACATGACTGATTTTAAAAGAAGGAAGTTTTTATTTCTTTAAAAAAATGTTTAATTACAGTTGTCATACAATATTGTATTAGTTTCAGGTGTGCAACATAATGATTAGAAATTTATATAACTTACGAAGGAACTTTGAAATGGAGTGCCTATGGGGAGGCAGCAGCTGTGTGAGTGACTATGTCACATTGGAAAGCCCCCTGTTGAGGAAGTGGTCTGGTTAGAAAGGGGAGCCCCTAGGACCCAGTGGCTGATACCACTGGGACGACTGTGATGTGGTGAGCGGGCTGTCTAGGGCGGGGAAACGAGTCTCTAAGGCCATTCAGATATGTCTCTTCTCACACTTAAATATTCTGTGACAATGAGGATGCTTTTGGCTGTAACTGAGTCTTCGTAACTGAAAGTGACTTAAGCCATAGAAATGCTATCATCTCCCTTTACAGGACGTCAGCAGAACTGTCCCTAGATTGGCTCAGTGGCTCAGCCTGTCACCCAGGACCTTGCCATCTCTCCCCTCGGACACCCTCCTGGGCAACATCTTCCCTCAAGGTTGCAGGATGGCTGCTGGAGATCCAAATGTCACACCATTACAGGACAATGTACAAAACCTTCTCCCCGTGTCTCTCTCTCTCTTCTTTTGCATCAGGGAGGGGACTTTTTCTTAAAATTCTTCCCCCACCCGCAGCCAGGAGACTTCCCCTTTCATCACACTTGTCAGAACTGGGCGCACAGGCAGGGGGTGAGGACTGCTACCACGGCTGGCTTGGAAAAGCCATGGTTCATCCTATCAACAGGGAAGGAAGAGAGAGGCCTGCTGGGAAGTGACCACTTTTACCTGCCATTACATGTTTTTGTTCTTTTCTTTGATTACAAAAGTCATATGTGTTCATTGCAGAAAATGTGGGAAATCCAGAGACGGATAAAGAAGAAACTAAAATCTCCTAATGTTCTGCCACCCGGATCCAACTATTTTGCACATGTTTTATCCATCTCGGCACTGCACTCCTCCCCCTGCCCCCTCCACCCTCCTTTTGCACCAGCCCTTTAAAGCTGCCCACCCCACTCTCAAGCACATAAAAGTTTGTTGTAGGCCGAGGCCCCAAACTCTTCCTCACTCTTTTTTTTTCTTTAACTCTGAAAAAAAAATCAGAAATAACAGTGTGGATGTATGTAGTTTAAAGAATAGCGATGCAACAAACACTGCGACCCACCTTTCAGCTTGAAAAAGAAAGCATTACCGATCCTTTGAGGCCCTGATCACACCCACTCCCTTCTCTTCCTGAATTCGCCATTGCTTACTGTATTAGTCAGTTGTTGCTGTAAAAATGCCATGTCTTGCCTCAAAACTCAATGAAAATGTATCTCACGTTCATGGTCCGTAGGTTAACTGCTCTGCCCTAATCTAGGCTGGGCTTGGTGGGTGCGTTGGCTGGCTTGGCCCCAGGCTGCAGACTGGATCCAGATCGGCTCCACGTGTCTCTTGTCCTGCTTGGATCAGAGTCCACCTGGGGCACAGTCTTCTTCCCGAAGCCCAGTGAAGCCTGAGAGCCACGTCAAACAGCACAAGCACGGTTAAGGTGCCGCTGGGCGCGTGTCATGTCTGCTAACATCCCACTGGCCAAACCGAGTCACAGGGCCACACCCAGCCTCAATGGGGCAGGAAGTGCAGTCCCTTCGGAGTGGAGGGAGGTACAGTGAATATTTGCTAAACCATAATCCAGACTTTCATAGACATGCCTGTGTTTTTTTTTATGGTTTTACCCAATAGGAGCGTATCCCTAAGCCATATGTCCGTTGTTTTCTTCTGTCTTTGAACTCTGTATACATGGATTCAGAGTAAACGTGTTTTCTCTGAGGCACTTTCTCCTGCCTCCCCCTCACCTGCTCTCTCCCTATTTTATCAGGATGCTTGGTTGTGAACACAGACACCAATCCTGGCTCACTTAAAGGAAAGGAGTTTACTGGAAGGGTGTTGGATGGTTCACAGAATTGACGGGAGGGTTGGAGAACCAGGCTCAGGAAGTGGATGCAGATCAGTTCTCACTTGGGTCAGAAGACGGAGGGGGATTCCCTGTAAATGGACAAAAAGAAACTCTTTTGGGTGATGGAAATATTTTGTATCTTGACTGTGATGGTGGTTACCTGGGATATATATATGCTTGTCAGGACTCACCAAACTATACACTTTAAATGAGTGCAGTTTATTGATTGTAAATTATATATCAGGTTGATATTTTTAAAAGGGGACCTGCTTCATTTCATAATAATTTTTAAAAGTATGAAGTGGCCAGTGTTTGAGAAAGCAACTGTGGGTTCTCCCCAGACCAGTTTCATGAGGTTTAGGGTGATGTTACTGGCTCTATACCTGGTTTTCTAGGTTTTCTTATTGATTTTATTAATTACCCAATAGTTTTTTTTTTATTATAACAGGCTTATTGAGATCCAGTAGGTTTTTTTTAAGTTCTTTTTTTTTTATAAGAAAGGGATTTATTATTATTATTTAAATATATTTCTTTGTTGATTTCAGAGAGGAAGGGAGGAGAGAGAGATAGAAACATCAATGATGAGAGAGTCATTGATCGGCTGCCTCCTGCACGCCCCCCACTGGGGACCGAGCCCGCAACCCAGGCATGCACCCTTGGCCGGAATCAAACCCAGGACCCATCAGTCCGCAGGCTGACGCTCTATCCACTGAGCCAAGCCGGCCAGGGTGAGATTCAGTAGTTTTGAGTATATTCGCAGAGTGCACAACCATCATCGCAATCAATTTTAGAACATTTTCATCACCCCAGGAAAAAAGCTCATACCCTTTAGCAGTCACTCCCATTTCTCCTGAGTGCCCCATATTAGTTGCTAGGCTGCCGTAACAAAGTGCTACAAACTGGGTGGCTTAAAGCAACAGAAAGTTATTCTCTCTCAGCTGTGGAGACTAGGAATCATCCCAAATCAAGGTGCTGGCAGGACCATGCTCTCTCGAGGCTCTGCAGGAGAACCTGTCCTATGCTTTTCTCTGAGCCACTCAAGTTGCTGGCAATTCTCGGTGTTCCTTGGCTTATAGGTGCATCCCATATTTATATCTGCAAGAACCCTTGTAAGGTCACAGTCACAGGTAGGGCTTAGGACTTTAACATATCCTGGCGGGGGGGGGGGGGACATAATTCAACCCACAACACCCCTCTTATCCCTAGGCAACCACTAACCTACTGTCCATTTATGGATTTACCTATTTCATATAAGTGTAATCATATAATATGTAGTCTTTTCTAACTAGCTTCTCTCAAATAGCATAATGTTTTAAGGTTCATCTATGTTGTAGCATATTGTACCAATACTTCATTTCATTTTATTTCAAATAACATTCCATAGTATGGCCCTGGCTGAGTAGCTCAGTTTAAAGCGTCGTCCGTCTGATATGCCAAGGTTGTGGGTTCAATCCCCTGTCAGGACAACCAATCTATATATATATAAAAGCCTAAGCAACCGTTAGGACTGGATGACTGGATGGCCGGACAGTAGCTATGACACGCACTGACCACCAGGGGACAGACGCTCAATGCAGGAGCTGCACCTCTGGTGGTCAGTGTGCTCCCACAGCCAACCTCCCATGGCTGGCCAACCTCTTGCAGTCCCTCCCCCTGGCTGGCCGGCCCCTATCGGCCCGATTGGTACTGGAAAAGAGGGCCCCAATTGGCCCAATCACCAGCCAGGCCAAGGGACCCCACCCATGCATGAATTTGTGCACTGGGCCTCAAGTGGGTGGAACAACAAATCAATGTTTCTATCTCTCTCTCTGTCTCTCTTTCCCCTTCCTCTCTCTCTCTAAAATCAATAAATAAAAAAATTTGAAAAGAGATATCTTTATTTTAAAAATTCCATAGTATAGATATACCACACTTTGTTTATTCATTCATTAGTTGATGGACATTTGAGTTGTTTCCACTCTGGCTGTTATGAATAGTGGCATTGTGAGCATTTATGTACACATTTTTGTGTGTACATATGTTTTTATATCTCTTGGGTATTTACCTAGTAGTGGAATTGTTGGGTTATATTAGTGGTCAGCAAACCGCGGCTCGTGAGCCACATGTGGCTCTTTGGCCCCTTGAGTGTGGCTCTTCCACAAAATACCACGTGCGGGCAGTGTGATTGAAACTTCGTGGCCCATGTGCAGAAGTTGGTTTTCGGCCTGGGCGAGACTATTTTGAAGAAGTGGCGTTAGAAGAAGTGGGGGTACGTTCACTGAGGTGGACCCCTCAGATTGAGGATGTTTTTAGCAAAGGCCAGCTTAGGAGTACCCTAATTAAGTTAATAACAATGTACCTACCTATATAGTTTAAGTTAAAAAAATTTGGCTCTCAAAAGAAATTTCAATCGTTGTACTGTTGATATTTGGCTCTGTTGACTAATGAGTTTGCCGACCACTGGGTTATTTGGTAACTCTACATTTAACTTTATGAGGACGTGACCAACTGTTTTCCAGAGCACCTACACCAGTTTACATCCCTACCAACAGTGGAATGTAAAATTCCAATTTCTCCACATCCTTTTGAACAGTTGTTATTATCTGTGTTTTTTTTAAATTATTAGACATCCTAGTGAGTTTGAAGTGGTATCTCACTGTGGTTTTGATTTGTATTTCTCTGGTTACTAACGATGTTGAACATCTTTTCATGTGCTTCTTCCCATATTCTTTTTTATTATCATCATCATTTTTTCCCGCCTTTTAAAAAAATTTATTGTCTAAAGTTTTACATATGTCTCCTTTTCCCCCGATTGGCCCTATTCCCATGTTCTTTTAATAAATTCCTTCTCTTAAATCAGCCAGAATTTTCTGTTGTGTTTTTGTTGCTTACAACTACAAATCTCTGAATCTATCAGGAAAGTCTCCCTGAGAGTTGCCGGTCCTCTAAATTCATTGTGGGCCTAACAAAGGAGTTCTCTAAGGGTCCTCCTCAAAGGTCCCTGAAGACTCCATGGGTACAGGAGTTTCTTTCACGGAGACCCTCCAAAGTCACTAAGGCCCTAGCATTTACTAACTCATTCAATCTTCAGTAAACACTCACTGACTCTCCCTTCATCCCGTGTGTGGCTCTGTGCCTGGGGTCCTGCCTTCAAGGAGTTCGTCACCTGCTACAGAAGGCAGACGTGGACATAGTCTGTTATTGCTTATAGTGATCAGTGCTGCTGCAGAGGAAAACAGAAGGGCTCTCTAGCCATAGGAACAGGAGGCCTCTCAGAGACAGAGATAGCAGAGGTAAGTCCCAGAGGATGAGCAGGAGATAGCCAGGTGAAGGGGCGGGGCATGTTGTGGTGCTCAATAAATGTCTCAGTCGTCTTGCCAGTGTTTCCCAGGGGTTAGAGCATCAGCCTCCCACCCCCACTGCACCAAAGGGTTCCAGGTTTGCTCCCTGCCATCAGTTGGGGTGCGTGCAGGAGGCAACCAGTAGATGTGACTCTCTCACATCAATGTTGTTTTCTCTCTCTCTCTCTCTCTCTTTTTTCTCTCGCTACCCCTTCCTCCCATCCACTCTCTCTGAAAAGCAATTGGAAAAAAAATTCTCAGGTGAGGATTAACAAAGAAAAGAAAAAACCACAAATGTCTATGTCTTAGAGAAAAAAGGAACAGCTTTGTATTACTGAGGATATACATTTAATTGCTATAATGATGATCTCACACGACCTAAATAGATCTTTTTTTTTTTTTCCAAATAGATCTTCTTTAACAGTTCAAGTGTAAGCAATCCAAATGGGAGTATAAATTATCTATTTCTCCATAAAAAGCTATCCCAAAACTAGTGGCCTGAAACAATAGACATCATCTCACATATTTTCAGTGGTTAAGAATTGGATGTGGCATAACTAAGAATTCTGGCTTAAGGTTCTCATGAGGTTGTAGATGTCAGCCAGAGCTGCAGTCATCTGCAGGACTTGACAGGAAGCTTGGTTGTTGGCAGGAGGGCTCAGTTCCTCATGTTGTGAATCTGTTCTCATGACATGGAAGCTGGCTTCCACCAGAACAAGTGATCTAAGAAAGAGCAAGGCTGAAGCCACAAAGCTTCTTCTTACCTAACTTCAGAAGTCACACTCTCTCAGGGGTGTGAATATCAGGAGGTAAAAATTATTAGGGGACATCTTGAAGGATGGCTAACAATCTGCTTCTTTACCCCAAGTCAAAATACCCTCCTCCACCCACAAGTCCCTCAGAAGTCTCATCTCATTACAGCACCAACTTGAAATCCAGAATTTTATTATTTCAGCCGAGTTTAGATGCAAATGAACCTCCTGGGGTACAGTTCCTTCAGTAATCTCATCAAGTATAGTTTGCTTTATCTGAACATCTGAAAATGAGTGACCCACCCAACATACCATGGTAGCTTGGGCCTAGGATCACCACTATAAACCCTCTTACTCGCAGAGGGAGGAAACAGGAGTCACTGGTCCATAGCAATTCTGAAATCACGCGGGGCACATATTGATTCTGAAGTTGAGCAGTTCCATGATTCAGCCCCCGCTTGGGAATACTTTTCTGTGAGTATTGCTTCTGCCTCTGAGTCATCCTTCCTTTTTCATGAAAGGTAGCCAATGTTTGCTGCAGTTGTGTAGTTTTTTTCAGTCAATTTTCTGTTCAAGTTTAGGAGTCAAAAGCCTTCTTTTTTTTTTATATTGTCTCTGTCCTTTTCAAATGTAGGTATTTGAGTTTGTGACACATGGTTTAGACAAAAAGGTCATGTAGGGAAAAACAAAATCTGGGAACGTCCAGGAGTTCAGTATGACAGCACATAGGGAATATTTAGTGATATTCTGGGGTATAAATGTAAGTCTAACCGAATTTCAAAGAACTGAAATTATCTAGAGATCTCAATAATCACTATTGGATTATACTAGTAATAAAAAACAAAAAGAAAACTAGAAATATCCTAAATTTTTTTGGACATTGAATAACATACTATTAAATAATTCATGGATTTAAACAACAACAACACAATAGTCCTGGCTGGTGTGGCTCAGTTGGTTGGAGTGCTGTCCTGTTCACAGGAAGGTGGTGGTTCGATTCCTGGTCAGGGCATGTGCCCAGGTTGCAGGTTCGATCCCAGTCAGGGTGCATGGTGTGTGTGTGTGTGTGTGTGTTTCTCTCGCACATCAATGTTTATCCTTCTCTCTCCCTCCCTCCAGCTCTCTCAGATAAAAAAAACACCGACTATAGACATTGGAAAATATTTTAATTAAATGAAAATAAAAATAAAATATGTCAAAATTTGTGGAATGCAGCTAAAGCCATGCTTAAAGTGCAATTTATGGCTTTAAATGTATATATTAGAAAGGAAAATGGCTGAAATTCAATTATCTAAATATCAACCTCAAGGAGTTAGGAAAAAACATCCAGAAATTAAATCCAAATAAAGTTAAGGAAGAAAAACAATAGAATCCATCTATCTATCCATCTATCTATCTATCTATCTATCTATCTACATAGAGATATATATAGATATGCAAATTAGGTCGGGACGCTGTAATGGGTCACCACCCGACAGGAGGAGGTTGTGCGTGCAGGTGAGGCCCAGAGCAGAGACGGAGACAGAGACAGGGTGCCGGTGTGCAGCCTCCGTGGCCAAGCACAGGCCGGGAGAGGAGACAGCGGCCCGCCTCACAGAGAAGCAGTGTGGCTCCCTCCCGCCTCCTGTGGAATCGGCGTGGCTCCCACAGAAGAAGCGGGCGGCCTACTGCGCACGATATTGCGCAAGGGACTACTAGTAAGTTAATAAAATAGAAAACAAAGATATGAAAGAGTGATCAAAAGAACCAATTAAGCTACTAACATTAATAAACTTCTGGCAAGTCTGATGAAGTTAAAAAAGGGGAGACACAGTATCACTTCAGAAATGAAGAGAACCATCACTACAGATCCAATATTCTTCAAAAAGGTAATGAAAGGATATTATGAATAATTACATTCCAACAAACTTGAAAATTCAGTGAAAAGATGAAATGGACACATTTCTAGAAAAATGCAGCCTACTAAAACTGACGCAAAAAGAAACAGAAAAACTGAGCAGTCCTGTTTCTATTAAAGAAATTGATATTTTTTATTAAAAAGAATTTCCTCACAAAGAAAACTCCAGGTTCAGGTGCTTCCAGTGAATAAAAAAAGTGGAACTACTTCTCAACTTATTTTATGTGGTCAGCAATTCCTAGATACAAAAGCTTAACAAGGACTTTATAAGGAAGGGTAATTATAGGCCAAACAAAGATGCAAAAATTCTAAAAAAAAAAGCAAAAAAAAAATTAGCCAACCAAATCCAAAGACCTATAAATAGTATAATACTATACAACCAAGTTGTGTTTATTCCAGAAATACCCGGTTGATTAGATATTTGAAAATTAATCAACATTATTTACCTTACTTACAGAATAAAGTTTTTTAAAAATCATAGGATCATCTCAAGAGATGTAGAAAAATCATTTGATAAAAGTCCCCACCCATTTCTGATAAAATCCTTTTCAAACTATATAAAAGGGAACTTTCTTTATCTGAAAAAAAGCATGCACAAAAAACAAACAAAAAAAAACACACAAAAAAACAACAACAACAACCCAGGTCCAGCATCATTTTTTACTGGTGAAATATAAAAATAGGATTCTCATTATCACCACTTCTATTCAAGACTGTACTAGCGGTCCTCACCAGTGAAATAACAAGAAACAATGTAAGATTAGAAAAAAGAAGTAAAAGTGCCATTATATGAGGACAGGGACTTGGCCTGATTCTTCTGCCATGGCCTGATACAGAGTGGGTGCTTGGTGGCTAACTGCTGAGTGGACAGATGGAGCAATGGATGGACAAAGAGAATGTTAAGTAGTGAGGCCCCACGGCAGGGGCCTTCACTACATGGGCACTGACCATTAAATAATCAACAGAAAAAATAAAACTATGGCAGTAAAATTGCACACAGTGAAATTTTTTATTGATGAAAAATTGATGGAAGAATCAGAGAAATATTCTTGGTAAAATGTAGATCAGCAAAGATCTGGCCTGCTTCCATTTCTATTTTCTCTCTAGGAGCTTCAGCAGAGAAGTCAGGATATTTGGTCTCCTGTTTTGACCCTAAGGATGATTTTGTCTTGTGAATACAGATTTTTAGATGGAATTATATCAGGTTGCTTACTTTTCACTGCATTGAGAAAATATTTCCAAAACAGTTCAATAACTTTGATTTTCTACATAGCCTATTAAATCTATTTCCAGCTTATCCATTTTCACTTAAAATTGAGCTATAATTATTTTCACCTGAAAAATAACCTTCTGTATAAGTTTTATTATGATGATTTGAATTATCAGTCAATTATAAAAATCCGTATCACAGTTTAATAATTAAAGCTTCTGTCATTATAAGTTATCTTTTACGGTTGTTATTTCTATGTCCTATCAAGTCCACTTTTCCTGGGACAAATTTTATGAATCTACATTTTGTCTAAAAGATTTGTTTTATTTTTCCATAAATTTTTAGTCAATAAGTAATTTCATTGTGTGCAATTTAGCTGTTTTCAGTTTCATTTTTTCTTTTGATTATGTAGTGGGTATGAATCTTACTCCACAAATTTAGGGGAGTAAGAAATGACATATTACTTTACTAAATTTAAATCAAATTAAGTCCAGCTTACGTCCTGGTCATTATTTGGGATCCTTTCCTTGCAAAGGATCTGGGGTATTATGCAGAAAAAAATATTTGGGGAGTTCCCTTTTATGCTTAGTAGATACCTATGTACTTCTGTGTACCATATCCTACTCCTCTTCACTTCCAGAGAACAAGCCACACACACGTCCAAGCCCCAACCCTATAACAGCGGTTCTCAACCTGGGGGTCGAACGACCCTTTCACAGGGGTCGCCTAAGACCATCGGAAAACACATATATAATTACATATTGTTTTTGTGATTAATCACTATGCTTTAATTATGTTCAATTTGTAACAATGAAAATACATCCTGCATATCAGATATTTACATTACGATTCATAACAGTAGCAAAATTACAGTTATGAAGTAGCAACGAAAATAATTTTATGGTTGGGGGTCACCACAACATGAGGAACTGTATTAAAGGGTTGCGGCATTAGGAAGGTTGAGAACCACTGCCCTATAATGAATGTTTCCAATTGAGGACATGGCAGTAAAGTAAGGAGAAACGATTTTCCCCAATGTTGCAGCCTCTAAGTGACTGAGCTGGGATATGAATCCAGATCTGGCTTCCTCATGTCTGTGTACTTTGTATGACACTGAAGTTCTTCACACTGATTTGAAGTATGAGCCATCCCAGGAGACAGGGTAAGAACTAAGAATGCGATACGTGTTAAAAAGAGAAAAGGCACAGATTTAAAGACAATGGATGTTAACACTAATTTTCCAGAGCTGCTATTAGGGATGACAAATGAAATGCAACCGATAAACATTTTTCGAAATAGGCTCCTTTGAATCTGTTTGGAGGACTTAAAATATTTGCTAATGACTTAATGTCTTGGGTTTCCAGCTTAATTGCTGTATTAGTTTCCTGGGGCTACCTTAACAAATTGCCACAAACTGGGTGGCTTCGTACAATAGTAATTTGTTCTTTCCCAGTTGTGGAGGGCAGAAATCTGAAATGAAGGTATTGGCAAGATTAGTTCCTTCTGGGGGCTCTGAGGGAGAATCCCTCCATTTCTCTCTCCTAGCTCCCAGAGCAGTGGTTCTCAACCTTCTGGCCCTTTAAATACAGTTCCTCATGTTGTGACCCAACCATAAAATTATTTTTATTGCTACTTCATAACTGTAATGTTGCTACTGTTATGAATCGTAATGTAAATATCTGATATGCAGGATGGTCTTAGGCGACCCCCGTGAAAGGGTCGTTTGACAGCCAAAGGGGTCGCGACCCACACACAGGTTGAGAACCGCTTTACCTAGAGACTACTGGTAATCTTTGATGTTCTTTGGCTTGGGGTACATGATTACTTTCTGCTTTTCTCTTCCCACATGGCCTTCCCCTTGGTGTCTCTTTGTCTCAAATCCTCCTCTTTCTTCTCTTATGAAGACATCCCTCATTGGATATAGGGCCCACCTAAATCGAGGATTGATGTCATCCTGAGATTCTTAACTGCTAAGATCCTACTTCCAAATAAGTTCACATTCACAGGTATAGGTGTTAGAACTCGGACACACAGGCATAGCCCGGATATATTGAGGACATGCCATCACAATAAAGTTAGTTGTCATCTTTTTGCTGGTGGAGGGTCTTGCCTTCAATTTGTAAAAATGCAACATCTGTGGAATACAGTACAGTGAAGGGCAATAAAATGAGGTATGCCTTTATCTTTCTGGGGGACACAATTCAACCCACTATATTTGGTATGTGTTTTTTTTTTTAAGTTTATGAACTTGAGCAGCATAATTTATATAAAGGATCCCCCTAACAGCAAACTTCTCTCTCAATTATCTTCTGACCTTTGATAGTAACAACCTTCACGTCTGTCAGCTCTCATAGCATGAAAAGCATCTGATACCCTAATGAACTCTTTCATCTGCCTTGGGAGTTCGGCAAGGTCAGTCAATTATGGATAAGGAAACAGGTACAGGAGAAGAACTGACTTGACTGAGGACACCCAATCCAACTGGGATAGGATTTGAACCTAGGACGCAAGGTTCTTTCCTGCTGCTGCTGTATGAGAGCTTAGGTAGCTGTAATCAGCTCATGCAGATTTGTGATTTACTTTTGCTCTTTACTGAATGTTTGTTTTCCCCATGTGACTTAAAATTTTTTTTCAGATTTATTGGGGGCATTTTCCTTGTCATTTTAATTGACAAGGAATGTAATTGACAAGTATATGTAGTCTGTATACTTGTCATGTTAATTGATTGATTCATTAATTCAACCTCCATTTACTAAAGCCTTACACGGTGGGAATCTCTGGGCTGAACTGAGCGCTGGCCACAGAGATGAACCAACTCACCTTTGTCCTTGTCCTTGAGGGCAGTACATAGACAATTAACGTGATAGTGTGAGCAGGCGGTGGGAGCTGAGTGGGCTCCTAACCTAAGCAGGGGTCTGGAGAGGCTCCCTGGTGGCTGATTTAGGTCTTAAAGGATAGGCACGATGCAATCTTCTCCCTTGAATGTTGGTTATTAGAATTAATTATTAGGCTGGGCTTTGGCTACCCATCTATCAAATGCTAGTGGTGTGTTACTAGTTTTCTAGCACTCTTGTCAAGCTAGCATAGCAGGTTTAGTTAACAGCCTTCATCACAAATGGCAGTAATGTCCATTGGACCAGTGTTGGAGAATTCTTTACAAAACATTTCACACTCCTTGTATCATTTGCTGTTATAGAAAGCTCTTTGAGAATGCTTTGTTTACATGCAAATATTTCTTTTATTTCATAGGTTAGCTAAACGTAAATATTATAATTACATTTTCCAACAAGATTATAGCAAAAGCTTAAAAATTAAATTAGGTAACTTTGGAACTTAGAATTACTCAAATTGCACTGAGAATTAAACCGGGGTCTGGTTTCTGATCCCTACTTGGCCAATCTTTTCGTCTCTCTGGGTCTCAATTTCCTCTATATAAAAGGGTCATGTGAAGGACGTTTAGGCTGAAGGGTTAAATGAGATAATGGATCTTCGACACCAGCACAGCACCTGGCTCATTAAAGATCGGTTCTCCTAACATGGTCTCTGTTGTCCATTTCCCTGCAATTCTTAAAGTAATACTCCAGCCCACACTTGTGCCAAGGCTCTAAAGAGATGCTTTGAGAGAGAGCATTCAAAGCCAGCTCATTAACATAGCTGCGATAAAACTATCTCACAGTCCTCGTTAATCAGATAATAACAGCCAGAGGTTAGTGTTTTGACACTGTCATTTTGCCCCGGAGTTTGTTTCAGTTGGGTTGCAGAAAAAAACTGGGTTTGGTAGAAATAATCAATACAAAATAATACTGACAATGGCTAAAACTACACGTGGCAAAAATTTATTATGGATGGAAAAGCAAACTGAATGATCCTATCTTTGTTGATGGCATTGAACATTGCAAAGTTGACCCCTGGGGAAATTCCACTAGGTAGAAATAATCAACACAAAGTAAAACTGACAATGGCTCAAATTGCTCCCAGGAAAAGGTGGAGATGGTGGAAATAATGACTAGAAATTTCATAATGGCTGAAGTGATAATCAGTAAAAATTGATAAAGGTAGCTATTTGATTAATCAAATCTTTTTTTGTAAAAGTGAGAAAAGCATATATTTTGATGAAAATTCAATATAGAAAAATCTAGCCCAGCTGGCATGGCTTAGTGGTTGAGCATCCACCTATGAACCAGGAGGTCATGGTTTGATTCCCCGTCAGGGCATATACTCGGTTGCAGGCTTGATCCCCAGTGTGGGATGTGCAGTAGGCAGCCAATCAATGATTCTTTCTTATCATAGACCAGAGGCCCAAAGCATGAAATTCATGCAAGGGACTTGCGCCCCCCCCCCCCCCCCCCCCCCCCCCGCCTCCACCGCCCCCACGCCCCCACCACACGCAGACTGGGCTTTGTCTGAAGGACATCCAGTCTAATTAGCATATTACGCTTTTATTATTATAGTATTTCTCTCTTTCCCTTCCTCTCTGAAATCAATAAAAATATAAAAATAAATAAAATAAAAATCTAGAAAAGTTAGAAATTGTTTAAGTTTGATGAAATAAGTGAATTGATACCCCTCCCCTGGGAAATGACCTTTAGGTCACTTCACAACGGATATCCGCTTTTGCTTAGACCACATTCCACTTGCTAAGACTGTATCCCACGTGCTAAGACCATTATCTCTCCCCTGCGGACCTCCCAGGATCCGGACCTGTGCAGAGAATTCTCCGCCCAGAAAAAGCCTGCCTAGAGTACTTTAAAAACTTCTGACTCCTGTCTTTGGGTGCTGGTGCCATTTTGGGGCTAAGCCCATCTGGTATCCAGATGACCTAATAAATTCATAATCCCTCACCACTCTGGCCTTGTGCATTCCTCCTTGGCGACCCTAACATGTGCTTTATAGAAAATTTATCAAGGCATTAAATTGGCTTAATAGAGTTAATTCTTTAAATACTTTAATAAATTCATTAATAATAATTCTGAGTAAAGAGTATATATGCCAAGACTTGGCAGGGATTTGGAGAGATAATTCTCAAATTAGATGAAGGGTTTAGACTATAAATGGCACTTTACAATAGTCAATATACTTTCACACATATTGTTTTATTGGATTCTTCTAATAATCTTATGAGGTGACAGGGTAGGCATTATTCTTTCCATTTACAGATATAAACACTGGGGTTCAGAAAAGGACTTACTAAAGGTCACCCAGCATGCTCATGGCAAAGTCTAATTCAGGATCTGATTCTCAGACTCCTAGTCCAGTAAGCTTCCGAATATTGATTCCCCTAACTCAAAAAATCCTTCACTCACAGGACAGAGCAGATGCCTTCTAATTTTCATCACCCAGCCACCACTTTCTGCCATTTGGAGAAGTAGGGAAGAGGAGGAGGAGGAGTGAAAAGGGTTTAGAAGAGAGGATGGCCAAAGCAATTCAGAGAGGGGAAAGGACATAGTCAACACGTCCCAGGCACTTTCCTTACTATTCTAAGGGAACAGTAGAATAGGATGTTTTTTTTGGAGGTGGGGGTGGAATTTTAAGGCTGGGAGAATAAGATGAAAAATGAGATACAAAGTTTTAAAGAAGACAGTGCCTGATATTATTTTGGGAAAGTGATTCCTAAGGGACAGGGGTGTAACTGGATTTAGGTGGGGTGAAGCTGATGGATGGGCTGCGGCAGGACTGTTCAACTCTGACCTAGGCAACATGGGCTTTCTCTGGTAGGCCTGCCGTTCTCCTGTGGGCTGGATGGTGGAGCTCAAATGTTCTGGGTATTTTTTGTACAACACTGCAGAATAATGACATGAAATCTAAAATGCTGTAATTGACTACAAGACTTATGCTAAATCAGAGATTATCTGACACCACATTTTATACTCTAGGAGAACCGGACACAGAAAGAAAAAAAGTGTTTTAAGAGTAAGACATTTATTCAGTCTATAGAGAATGCTTTGTTTAAGTAGAGCTTTGTAGAGCCTTTACAATAACTGTTCTTCCAGCCTCACTCCCTCTCCCCACAGTGGTCTCCGGGCCACAGATGAGAAACTGCGGCTGTAAGAATTCAGATGTAAGGAAAAGCAGTGTGCCTAAAACATGTCCTAGGGAGGGCAGGAGTTTGTCCTGAGCTTTAAGATTCAGTTGGAGATTACGGTTCAGAAAGATCAGAAGCAGAAAAACTTTGAGAAGAGACAATGAAAATTGAGAAAATCCTCCCTGCTAATGCATTGTTTTTTTATGATTTTAAGTGAGCACCATTACTTGTTTTAATAGTAGTGTTGAGCTCCCAGAAAAACCAGACAGGCCTCGTCCTAGAGCACCACTGAGGGCAATAGGAAACCACGAAAAGCTTTTAGGCAGCAAAGATATGGTTGTTGGGTATGGAAATTGTATTTTTGAAAATAGTCTTATAGCTTAAAAAATGGAATTCCTTTTCCACATTCAGGCAATATGAAAATTAAAATTACTTAAAATCTGACACCCTTTCCTCCAAGATAATCACTGGTATTTTTGGGAACCTCTTTCTTGAAATCTTTCTACGATTATAGAATATTGTCTCAAACTTCCTATCAGTTGGAACATGCTGTTGTGTAACCCATTTCCCCCCTTGAGAATAAAATGTGAATGGCTTCTCATGCCAACACATAGATTTTAAATGGCTGCTTAGCACTGCATTGTTTGTATGTACCGTTCAATCAGCCCCCGTGGATGAACATGTGCGTTTCCCCGCCAATATCGACAATCTTCTGTAACAACCTCTTGCATTCCTTGTTTTTCCAAATTGTCCGATGGCCTTTTGGAGGTAAATTTTAAAAAGTAATAGCGCTGGGTCAAGAATCCTGTCCTTTTCACATTTGGACTCGAGTTTCGCCCTTGGGTTGACAGGGAGGCCGGGAGGAAGCGGCTGCCTCGGTTTTGTGAGACAGTGGCCGCGGGGACGGCGAGAGCGCAGTCTCCCCGGTGACCTCATCCACTCAGGCCTGTCCTCCGCCGGCCGGCGCATTCCTTTCCTTTTTCCTCTCCTTCCCTTCCTTAACATGGAGGCAGGACTGGGAACTGCGTTTGCCAGCATCTCGCAGGGACCGGAGAAGGAAGGCTGGAGGCTGTGGCGCATGCTGGAAGATGTAGTCCAGCGGGCAAGGCGGCGGCGTGTGTGCGCGCGTGCGTGTGCGCGTTTGTGTGGGCGCGCGCCTAAATAAGTTGGAGATACTGAGAACGTCGCCACCCGGGGACGGGGCCGCGGGGCGCCCCAACTACTCTCGCCTGCGGTCTCAGAGTCTACAAAAGCCGCCGCCGATGCTTTATCCCATTGTCCAGGGCCCCGGAGGGCGCGGCCCCTCGGCCCGGGTCGCGGGGAGCGAGGCGGCTGGCGCAGGCCGCGCGCGGGCCGGCGCGAGGCATGCCGGGAGTTGTGGTCCCCGCTCTCGCCGCGGCTGTGGGACGTGTGGCGGCGCTGCGCCGGCTCCTCCTTCCCCGCCCTTCTCATAGGTCCCCCGCGCCCCCCTCCCCCCCCGCCCGCTCGCCTCCTCCTCCCTCGCCCGCAGCGGAGCGTCCCCTCCCCCACCCGTCGGGCTTCTCGGCAGCTACTGCAGAGCCTTCAGAGCCGAGTCGCGGAGGAGGAGGAGGCTCCCGGTCCCTGCGCGCCATCCGCCACCTTACTGGACACAGGCGAGGGAGCGAGAGCGTCGCCTCCGTAGCCTCCGGAGAAGACAAGGGCATCGTCGCCTCAGCCTCTGCCGCCGCCGTTTTCGCCTGCAGCGGCTCGCCGGTGAGGAGACCCCCCCTTCCCGGTCCGCTCGCCGGGAGCCTGGGCCGGTGGTGCTGGGGAGAATGGGAGCGGGGGCTGCGGAGCGCGGGCTGGGGGAAGGGGCTGAGGTCGCGATGGAACGGCGGGCCGGCGGGGAGACTTGTCCGGGCGCGGGCTGGGGCCGGGGGTGGGGTGAGGGTGGGACCCACGCAGGTTTTTTTTTGTGTGTGTTTTTTGGGGGGCGGGGGGAGGCGACAGGGGAAGAGGACTTTGAGTGGGGAATAGCTGGACCCGGAACCCCGGAGCGTGGGGCTGGGGTGGAATCTGGGGAGGTTTGGGGCGAGCTGGATGATGAGACCGGAGCGGGGTGGCTTTTCGTGGGGGAGGGGCCCAGTGGAGGAGGGGGGTGGATTTGGGATCCGAGCAATTGACAGTTTGGGATCCGAGCTGGAGCGCGGGGTGGGGGGTCCTTGCCAGAGCGTGGGATGGCAGGGTGGGCGAGGACCCTCGCGGGGTGTTCGTGCGGGCGGGCGGAATCCGGGGTGGACCCCGGGCAGGCTGAGAGGGGCGGTGGGGGCCGGGGGTGGGGGGCTTGGCACGGGTTGAGACCTGGGCTTGAAGTCGGCGTTTGCCATCTAGGGGTGATGGAATTTGTGGAGACTTAATGAATGGCGTGGTTTCGGAGAGCAGAGGAGGCAGAATTTGGGGTTTTCCTGGGGAATGTTTATGGAGGTTGCAGCAGGAGCTGGTGGGGATAGGACTTTCAGTGAGGGGAGTGTGCGGGTGAGCTGGCAGGAGGGGGGTCCGTTAGAAATGGGCGGGCCGGGATTGACATTGGGCGGGGGCACCGCGGGCTGGGGTTTAGGGTGAGTTTAGATTAGAACCACCGGAAGGGGCATTGGTGGGGGCTCTTCGGGTGCAGGGTCGAGGCAGAGGGCACCGCAGACGCTGCTGAGCCGGATGGACTCCCTGAAAGAACAGGGGCAGGTGGTGAGCGAGGTGGGGGATGGTCCCTTGAAGAACGCGTCCCTTGGTCAAGGTGGCCGACGGATGGTCTGGGATGAGCTGTTGGGACAGGAGAGGGGGCTCTGAGGGTGCGGTGGCGGAGGGGTTCCTTAGGGAGCGGAGGCACGGCGTTGGCATGGATGGGGCAGAGCGGAGGGAGAGGGGCAGTGAACGGTGCTGGAAAGAGGTGGATTCGGATGTCCTCCCAGCGACAGAAGAGGGTTAAGGGTTGGACTTACATGGACAGCTTTGGAGGCTGTGGTTTGGAGAGAGACAGTCATCAGAGGGGACTTTGTAGGGGAGAGAGAAGGCACAATAAAGATTCTCTTTCCTGGAAGATGTCTTAAGCTGTTAAATCTTTTTCTTTTTTCATTTATGTTGGTATCATATTTGGAAGTAAATCGGCCTAAAGGGTGAAGTTGAGAGGGGCTTCGGTTAGGGTAGAATTAAGAAGGCGAGAGTGTGTCCTATTACAGGCATACACCTTGGAGATGGTGCAGTTCGGATCCAGACCTCGGTGATAAACGAGAATTGCTATCAATCGAGTTGCGGTCTTATTGCTGGTGGAAGGTCTTGCCTTAAATTTGTAAAAACTGCAACACCTGTGAATGGCAATGAAGCAAAGTGCAGTAAAATGAGGTATATCTGTGTTCATATAACAAGAAGGTTAGGAGAAAAAACCCAATCCCAAATAAAAGGTGGAGAAGATAAAGATGAATGTGACAGATATCTTTCTATAAGACGTCTCTGCTGTCTCCTCTCCGCCCTCCCCCATGGTACATTAAAAATTAGTCCTGGATTTTGGAATTAAGTAGATTTGATGGGCTTGAGGTAGCATTCTTTGCTTGAGAACTGGTGAATGAGATTGAAAAATATGAGGCTGAATTTATTTCCCAGTCAGGGAGCGTGCATGTATGCAGAAAGAGCTTAGGCCTTTTTTTCTTCTTAAAATTGATTGCTTGAAGACTCCATTTATTGGTGTCCTGGTTTGCAAGGCAATTAGGCCCATCATTGTATTGCAGGCTAATAATCCTGAGATGAATCTTGGCACCACTGCTTTATGTAAACAGATAGGACAGAAAATATGGAAATGTCATAAATATTCATTGGTAAGATGGTTTGGTATTAATGGAGTTTTTCATTTGATTCTCTTCTGACATTACTTGATAAGATTATAATAATTGGACTATATTTCTATAGATTGAATTTCTTCTGAAGGAATTCAGGTGGTAAGAATTCTATCAGATATGGATAAATCATGTAGAATTTTATTTTTTAGGGAATGGCTTTGATGTAGACACATTACAATAACTACAGAAACAATATCTCCAATTTTATTTAATGCTTAATAGTATGTTTATTTTCATGGCAGAATGGTGATGCTGGGAAGTAGAGAGGGATGTGCATGGAAGAAACATCTTTAGGGAAACAGTTTTCTGGACTTAATTGCATCAACTATGATATGTTTAAAGAAGTGGCTGTTGATTTTAGAGCTCAAACTGAGAAAAAAATGGGGAGAGATGTAAAAAGACTAAAATTGGCACCAACGAATCAAAATCATTCTTTTTTGTTTAAGCCTCAGAGTTCGGCTCACAAGCGAATCATTTTCCTTGCCTTTCACAGTTGAGCATATTAAAGTACCCAATATTTAGAATGCTTTTCTTTTTTTTTTTTGTAGTTCCATAATGGGTAGAATGATAGAAGGTTAGATTTAATCCTTAGAATGAAAGTGTTTTTGTTTTTGTTTTTTTAATGAGGAAGCTTTATTACAATAAAAATCAGGTTTGAGCAATTACCTGTTCATTTGATGAGAGTGTAATTGAATTAATGCAATCTTTTCTCCATGTAAGTTCACTTTGGGATACTGACATTGTTTTTGTGGATCTGTGAGCTTGATATAGAGGTGGGATATTTATAAAGCCCTAGCTTTTGAAAGCTCCAAATGAAAAGTAATCACCTGGGAGAAATATCTTGGTGGATTACCATCCCCTTCCCCCAACTGTGGTCACCTGTGCTATAGAAATGTATGTAAAGTGTTTTAGTATCTTTACCTCATTTTGTTAATCTTCACCTGAGGATATCCCCCTCTCCCCCATTGCTTTTCAGAGAGAGTGGATGGGAAGTAGGGAGGGGAGAGAGAGAAAGAGAGAGACACATGGACTGGTTGCCTCCCGCACAGGACCCTTGGGTGCACAGACCAGTGCTCTTACTACTGAGCAACACCGGCCAGGGCTCTTTACCTCATTTGGTTCTTCCAGTATTCTGGTGTGAAGGGGAGAGCAGAAGGAGGTATTAATAGACAGGTACTTTGGTAGAATGAGTAGCCTGTAAATTTAGGGGTCAAGAGTCCTGGGTTCAAATCCCCATTCTAGAATTTGATAGCTGAGTGATTTCAGTAGTCATTAAAAAACTTTCATACTTAGTGGTAAAGGTTATACAACATTGTGAATATACTTACTTCTACTGAATTGTACACTCAAATATGGTTAAAATGGTTTTTAAAAAAACTTTCATACTTCATAAAGCTGTCAAGGGGAACAAATCAGTTCATGTCCTGAAATAACTTTATGTCCTGAAAACACTGTGTATATATGAAATATTTGCTCAGTATTTATTTACTTATTGCCTGCTTAGTGCCAGGGGAAATGAAAATGAACAAAAAACAGCTTTCAGTGTAGTGGGAGAGACAGACGATTTAAATATAGTGGGAAAAGTGAGGCAAAACTAATGTGGTCGTGAAGAGTGTGGACGCTGAGGTCTATCCACTATTTATTAGTTGTATGACCTTGGGCACAATGGTCTCATCTGTAAAGTAGGCATGAGAGACCTAATCTTATAAAGTTTTTTTTTTTGATTATTGAACAGAATAATCTATGGAAAGCATTTAACACAGTATGTTATATAGTATACATTAAAAAATATTAGTAATTGCCATTATTAGATAGGAAGACTAGAATGTGAATAGCCTTGTATGTCCTCACATTGAGTTCTTAGTATTATGTTCTATTTATTAAGGAAGTATTACTTGGTATTATCATTTCATTCAGAGTTCACCTATGTATTTGCATGTTTGTACTGTAGTCTAGGAACTTGAAACAGTAAAGTGCTAAACATATGATAGCTGTTAGCTTCTTCATGTATAAAATAAGGAGAAAAAACTCCTCTGAGAGGTTAAATGACTTGCTTAAGGTTATAGTCAGCAGGTGGAAGAGTCTGGGCTACAGTCCCCAAATTCTGATTCTTTAGCCCTGTTTAGTTTTCTTTTTTAAATTGTGAAACAAGCCCTATGTATAAAAGTGTATATAACATACATTTTCAACTTAACGAATGATAAATTGAAGGCCTGTTTTTGTTACCAGCTTAACAAAAGGGAGATTCCTAGTACCTTTAAAGCCTCTTGCAATTCCCTGCCTGATGGAGTCTCCCTCTTTCTTCTCCCTCAGAAGTAACTAGTTTCCTGAATTTTGTGTAAACTATTCCCTGCTTTTCTTTATAGTTTTACCAAACAAATACATGTCATAAAAAATATATTTTTTACCTTAGCATTTTAATGTAAATAGAATTATACTGTAAATATTCTTTTGTGACTTGCTTTATTCTTATTATTAACTTATTTTTAACTTTAAAAGAATTTTATTTCTTCCATTATTAACATATGCTCATGGTAGAAATTAGAAATTACAAAAAAGTAAAAGGGAGCAAAATTATTGTCTGTAATCCCATTACCCAGCAACAATTCTTAATCCAGATGGCAAGAGGAAGCCAGTTTGCACTTATGGATGATTAGGTTATCCAGGTATGGATCAGTCATACTTGGAAATAGGAATCGGAGTGAGTAGTAGCAGCCTTTGTGAGCTGTGAAAGAGCAGGAGTTCTCATTGGCAGGAGTTCTTTATTTGCGAGAGACTAATTCTTTGTTATACCATTTTAGAGTTTCACATCATGTTTTCATAAGTCTTTTGGTCAAAATTTTTGTGCATCTTTTTGCAGAAAAATAGTCTGGTACATTGATTATTGCCTGATTGTGCAGGAGGGTCTGTTATCTGCTGTACAGAGTACCATGAATAGGATACATAGTATACATATCAGTTACACATATCAGAAGCTTGGCAACCTAAACACCAAGAATTTCTTTTGTCTAAGACAGTGGTTCTCAATGTTCCTAATGTTGTGGTGACCCCCAACCATAAAATTATTTTTGTTGCTACTTCATAACTGTAATTTTGCTACTGTTATGAATCGTAATGTAAATATCTGATATGCAGGATGTATTTTCATTGTTACAAATTGAACACAATTAAAGCATAGTGATTAATCACAAAAACAATATGTAATTATATATTCAATATATGTTTTCCGATGGTCTTAGGCGACCCCTGTGAAAGGGTCGTTCGACTCCCAGAGGGGTCACGACCCAAAGGTTGAGAACCGCTGGTCTAAGAGATTTGAAATCCAAATTCATTATCTGTTGGAGCTTCAGTTTACTTATCTGTAAAATCAGGCTCAGATGAGATAAATGTGAAAATACATCTTAAACTGTAAAGGACTATATAAACGGTAGTTGGGTTTTCCCCCCCTCCTACTTTACAAAACAAATGAGGAGGGCACCCCACACAAAGGTAAGAAGCCTGACATATTTGGTTTATTGCCTTTCTAAAGGGTTTTGCCAGTGGAGGAGGTAGTACATGGTCAGTTCACAGTTTCTCCCTTGAAACTTGAAGATTGTTGGATATAGTGGGATGGAGAAGGTGCTAAAGGACTTTCTCCTAAGGAATTTATGGGACCTGTTTCCACATTAATTGTATTGACTAGCTCAAAATGAAGCTATTGAAGTGGAGAATGCAGTATTTAAACAAATATAGTCATTTCCTTGTTAGTTTTTTTTTTTTTTTTACCTGTACCTTATTACAGAGACAGCGTAAAGTGAGATAAAATATTTGTGCATATGTAGAAGGAAGATAATATTCCATTTTTGGGTTGTTGTGTGGATTAAAGAGACAAGAACAAAGAACCTGGACCATTGACTGGCGCATACATTGTTTGTACTTAATATGGTAGTTACAATTATTATTTTTATTTCACTTATGAATTGTTCAGAGCTAATTTTTCCTTCAGGATATTTTTTTGTTAGTATTTTCCTGGGATACATCTCCCCTCACTCATTTTACATTTTGTATTATAATTTTATTTTAATATTACCATAAGTAAAGCAAGACAAAGAACATAAACCCATAACTGCAGTGCAGTCCAAGGCTAAGGAGCTAGTAGTCTTAGACGTGACAGATATGTCTAAGACATCTATTCAACAAATATCTATTGAAAGATTATTAGATAATAGGGAGTGCTGGGAATATGGGATACAAAAATTAAAATTCCCTGCTCTTAAGGAGCTTATAGTTTATAGTCAATCTAGTGGGGAGACAGACATGTCACATAATTGTAGGATAGTGTGATATATGCTGCAGTGGGAGTGTGGACAAGAGGCATGGAAAGAACGGAGATTGGCATGGCCTGATCTGCTTGGGGAAGCAGGAAAGAGAGTTGCATGAAAGAGTTAATGCTTGAGTTGAGATCTGAAGGGTATGTGGATATGCTAGGGAAGGAGAGGTTAACAATGGTTCAGGTTGTTGACAACAGTCTTCCTTGATTGTTCCCTTCCAGTGTTTTTGTTGGCCTTGGTTTGTACCTGTTTTTAAAGGCCTTCTAGCATGTACACCTACTATAAAAAACAAATAAGCAAATATCTAAATATGCTGTGCTGTCATGCTTTTATTCTTTCTATATGTTGTGCCTTGCACCTGGAGAGCCTGATCCCTGCTGAATTCCTTAATCTTTACTTTGTCTATTAGATGAAATGTATTTTTTTTTAAAAAATATATTTTATTGATTTCTTACAGAGAGGAAGGGAGAGGGATAGAGAGCCAGAAACATCCATGAGAGAGAAACATGGATCAGCTGCCTCCTGCACGCCCCCCACTGGGGATGTGCCCGCAACCAAGGTACATGCCCTTGACCGGAATCGAACCCGGGACCCTTGAGTCCGCAGGCCGAAGCTTTATCCACTGAGTTAAATCAGTTCTGGCAGATGAAATGTATTAATGAACATATCTCATGCTTTTTGCCCTTTTCAGTTTGTTGTTTAGCAGGAAGAGATTTTCGAAGCAGAAATTGAAGAAGAGATCTTTATTAATTCTGCTTTCTCAGTTAATGTTGATATTTCTTCGCTCATTGAACTTTTTAAGATTCTTTCCTTCAGTAGTCTTGCCCACTCTATTTGCTTTTTCTGCTAGCTATATACTGATGACTCTCAAATTTCTGTCTCCAGCTCAGAGCTATCTCCTGAAGTCCAGACCTGCATATTTCACTAGCTATTGGCCTCCATATGCATCTATTTCAGTGATTCTCAAATTCAGTAGGTGCAAAAGAGAACTCATTTTCCCCATCTACTTATTCTGACGTCTCCTATTTTGTACCCCCTCCCACACAGAAAGTAAGAATCAAATCTTCTGTAGATTTGTCCTAACTTAAAGGTACTACCATTCATCCAGTCATTCAAGATGTGAATCTGTGCCATTAGTCTTCTCTTCTCCCTTCTCTCTTGGAGTCAAAAATAAATCCATGTAAATATTTCTGCAATTCATCTCCCCTCTCCTATTATTACCAAGTTAGTTTAGACTCTAACCTCACCTGGACATGTATACTAGCCTCCTAACTGGTTTCTGTATCACCCATATAGTAAACCCATAGTCTACATAGCAGCCAGAACATCTCTACCCAACCATGTATAAATGTCTATGTCATTCCCCTCCTTAAATTCCTTCATTGGCTTTGAAATCTTAAGTTCCTTGCCATGACATATTAGGTCTTCTGTGGCCTGTCTCTATGTACTCCTTCTGCCTGATCTCCCATTACTGGTAATACTACACAGCATGTAGTTTCTACAGATATCTTGCAGCTTCACACCTTTGCTCATGCTGTTTTTCCTTTTATTCATCCTTCTGGGTTGAGTGCATCTCTTCTAAGAAACCTTTCAGAACTTTTAAGGTTGTCATAAGTGTCCCCATTTTGTTCACAGTGAGCATCCAGTGCATGTCTGTGTTATAGTACTTGCCCTCTATTAGAAAAATTAACTGTTTACTCCTTCACTTTATTTTTTTTTTAAAATATATTTTATTGATTTTTCACAGAGAGGAAGGGAAGGGGATAGAGAGTTAGAAACATCAATGAGAGAGAAACATCGATCAGCTGCCTCTTGCATACCCCCGACTGGGGATGTGCCCGCAACCAAGGTACATGCCCTTGGCCGGAATTGAACCCGGGACCCTTTACTCCTTCACTTTAAGTTTCTTGGGGGTAGGGACAGTGTCCTAGTCACCTTTATAGTCCTAACTTCTCCTGGAGGGTGCCTTGTGAATGATTAGCTTTTGAACTGAACTTCGTAAGGATAGATGACAAAATAGTAGAATGGTATTCTAATAAGGAGTAAGGTGATATGTGTTTTTCTAGATATAGATTTTTATTCAATTTAGAATGGAATTTAGAATTTAATTGGATTGATAAAGGCTTTAATAATGATGATGTATAACACAAGGTTCAAAAGTAGAAGACAGCAAGATGGTATGCTCAGGGTTTGGCAAATGCTTTCTGTGAAAAAACATTTTAGGCTTTGCAGGCCACATACAGTCTCTGTTATTTATTAATTTTCTCTTCATTTTTTCTCTCTTCATCTCCCCCCCTTTTCCTCCTCCTTATGTTTTATTTTTAGCTCATAGGCCATTCAAAAACAGGCCATGGGTATGCCATAGCTTGACAGTCTCTGGTATGTTATCAGAAATCAAACTTGAAATTGTAGAATATTGATAAGCAAAGAGACTAAAGCAAGTTTATATTTCTTGTTTTATTTATTATAAAATTTAGTTCCTCTGGCAGTTAGGCATATCTTTAGTATTGAGAACAATTGCACAGAATCTTTTTTGTCAAACTGCTCTGTTTATGTAAAAGTTTAACATTTTTTTAAAAAGGGCTATTTAGCCTGGCCAGTGTTGCTCAGTGGTTGAACACACACCTATGAACCAGGAGGTCATGTTTTGATTCCTGGTGAGGGCACATGTTTGGGTTGGATTTCAGGCTCGATCCCCAGTGCGGGGCATGGAGGAGGCAGCTGATTGATGATTCTCTCTCATCATTGATGTTTCTATTTCTCCCTTTCTCTCCTTTACTCTCCCTTCCTCTCTGAAATTTAAAAAAAATTTTTTTTTTAAAAAGGGCCTTTGATCTCTGTATGAAGGTGCTTAGTTTATAAAGCTGCAACACAACTTTCCCTCCTCCCTCCATTTAGGCAGGTATCTGGGTCCTTTCAGAATATGCCTGCTTTTCTGATGATATAGACTGCACCTTTTATTACATACAGACATTTTGAAGGAATACCGGGATGATATGTTTTTCACAGTAAACATCAATCCCTGGTTGAATTGATGTTATGATCTTGATTTGCCTTCTGATCATGTCCTTCAATCTTGACAGTTTCTGCTGATGCTCATATTTTCTAGCTTCTTTTCTTGATGTGTTCTTTTATTTTGAGTTGATAGCAGAAATCCTTATCTGTATATATATAGTTACACTATACTTCTGCAAATAAAATCATACCATTTTATTTGATCTACAGAGTACAAGTTTGTCATGTTGCATTATTTTCATTTTAAGGATGAAGTAATCAAGACTCAAGAGGATAATTTGTCTAAGGCCTTAGGATTAATAGAGGATGAGGATGGAAAGACAAAGGGGCATAATATTTGAATGATGGGATATATGCAGGTTGCTTTTACTCTCTTTTATAATTTGATTCTCACGTTTAGAATATAGGGCATTGTGCCCATTTTACAGAAGAGGAAACTGAAGCAACTGAGGCCTATAGGGATTGAGTAGTTTGCATTTGGCTACATAGCTAGTAATAGAAGAGAAACTTGTATTAGAAACCTGATCTGCCTTGTTTCAAAGCTCTTGTTCTTTTTACTATACTATATATAAAGCTCCCTGGTTTTAAACTCTTGTCTATGAGTAATACCTTGGCTATACATCAGAATCACCTGCAGATTTGTTTTAAGAAAAATGACATGTTCTAGTTCTAACAGAACTGTGCTAGCAGAACTTCTGAAGGTGAGCATAAGACAAGTGTATGTATGGATTTATGTTTTATTTTTTTTAAATATATTATTGATTTCAGAGAGGAAAGGAGAGGGAGAGATAGAAACATCAATGATGAGAGAGAATCACTGATTGGCTGCCTCCTGCACGCCCCCCACTGGGTTTCGAGCCCGCAACCAGGGCATGTGCCCCTGATCGGAATCGAATCCGGGACACTTCAGTCCGCTGGCCAGCACTCTGTCCACTGAGCCAAACTAGCCAGGGTGGATTTATGTTTATATAGAAAATACAGACCTGGCCTCAGTTGATTAAACATCATTCCATATACTGAGAGGTCGCTGGTATGATTGATTATTCCTGGTCAGGGCATATGCCTGTGTTTGCGGGCATGATCCCTAGTAGGGGGTGTGTAGGAGGCAGCTGATCATGTATATTTCTCATTGATGTTTCTATCTCTCTATCCCTCTCCCTTCCTCTCTCTCTAAAATTAATAAAAATGTTAGCATATGTTTATGAAAATAACTATATGTATCCCAGGCCAAAAAAAATTAGAATAACATTTTACATATTTCTTTTCTCTTTTAAAATATGTTTCAGCCCTGGCTGGTTTGGCTCAGTGGATAGAGCATCAGCCTGTGGACTGAAGGGTCCGGGTTCGATTCTGGTCAAGGGCACATGCCTGGGTTGCGGGCTTGATCCCCAGTGGGTGTGCAGGAGCCAGCGGATCAATGATTCTCTCTCATCATTGATATTTCTGTCTCTCCCTCTCTCTTCCTCTCTGAAATCAATAAAAAATATATATTTTAAAAAATATGTTTCATTGATTTTAGAGAAAGGGGAAGGGAGAGGGAGAGAAACATCCATGACAAAGAAACATTGACCAGCTGCTTCCTGTGGATTGAGGCTGCAACCTGGGCAGGAATCAAACCGGTGCATAGGTCGATGCTCAACCATTGAGACACACTGGCCAGGCAATGTTTTTATAAATATCATTACTGTCTGACTGGATACATATCTGTTTTTACGTCTCATATGTTGCAGTTTGTGGTTTTGCTTGTAGCATATAAAGAAAATGCAGTCCCACATATATATAGTGGCTAGAAAAGAATGTTTTATTACTTTTTAAAATAGATGTGGATTTTCTTTTTAGGTACTATTCCAAAACTTGACAACTGGAAGTTTCTTAAAGGCCCATTGCCTTGTGGAATCTGAAACCATATCAATGAGTGTTCCATATTCTGTTACATTAAAATCCTTTAGTGTTTTTTTACTTGGAATGGATCTTCTACCCCTGCATGATATTGTAACATCATGCATTGGTCATTTGGTAAATATTGATTCACTGAATTGTGCAGATCTAGTGTATGTTGACATATTCTATTATACAGTGTCAAAAATCACTTTTGTTAATATCACCACCAATCTCATCAGTTAAGTCTTTTAAAATTTTTGCTTGAAAGCTCAGATTTTATCATTGGAACAAATACTGACAGTTGTTTTCCTTGAAGTGACAGTCTCACATTGTTCGTTTTTGAAAAAATGTCTGCCAGACATCTATGTCTGAATAATCATAGTCATTCTTTCAAGTAAAAATGGTGTTTCATGAAAAGAGCAGCTAGTTCAGCTTGCAACTCAATTGCACAAGTGCTTTTAGTGCTTTTCCTAGAGACAACTTGTAGTTTGGTACTCAGGAGAAGTACTTTATGTGTACTTCCTGTTTCACAGAATATTCAAAAGATGTATAATTGAGGATTGAAATTTAATAATATTAAAAATTTAAACTATATTATTTAAAAATAGTAATTTTCAATTCCAGTTGACATTCAATATTATATTAGTTTCAGCTATATAGCATAGTGATTAGACATTTATATAACTTACAAAAAGATCTCCCTGGTAAGTCTAGTATTCCACTGGCACCATACATAGTTATTACAGTATTCTTGACTATATTCCCTGTGCTGTACTTAACACCCCCATGACTATTTTGTAGCTGTCAATTTGTGCTTCTTAATCTCTTCACCTTTTTCATCCAGCCCCTCACTCCCTCTCCCACCTGGCAGTCATCAGTTTATTCTTTGTGTGTATGAGTTTGTTGCTCTTTCATTTGTTCATTTATTTTGTTTTTTTAGATTCCACATATAAGTGAAAATGTATGGTGTTTGTCTTTCTTATTTCACGTAGCATAATACCCTGTAGGTCCATCTATGCTATTGCAAATGGTAAATTTTGACTCTTTTATGGCTGAGTAATTTTTTGTATATATGTACCACATCTTCTTTATCCATTTTTCTAGTGATGGACACTTAGGTTGCTTCCATATCTTGGCTATTGTTAATAATGCTGCAGTGAACATAGGGATGCATATGTCTTTTTGAATTAGTGTTTTGGGTTTCTTTAGATAAATACCCAGAAGTGGAATCCTGGGTCCTTCTTTGTCTCTTGTTACAACTTTTGTTTTAAAGTCAGTTTTGTCTGATAATAGTACTATTACTACCCCAGCTTTTTTTCTTCTTCATTTTCATAAAATATCTTTTTCCATCCCATTACTTTCAGTCTGTGTGTCTTTAAATCTGAAGTGGATCTCTTCTAGGCAGCATATGTGTGGGTCTTGTTTTCTTGTCCATTTAGTCAACCCATATCTTTTGATTGGAGCATTTAATCTACTTACATTTAAAGTGATTATTGATAGATATATAGTTATTGCTATTTTATCATTTATATTTTTGATCCTTATTTTCTTTTTTAAAATATAATTTTATTGATTTTAGAGAGAAGGAGAGAGAGAGAGAGAGAGAGAGAGAGAGAGAGAGAGAGAGAGAGAGAAAGAGAAAGAGAGAAAGAGAAAGAAACATCAATTGGTTGCCTCCCTGATGCACCCCAACCAGGGACTGGACTCAAAATTGGGCATGTGCCCTGTCTGGGAATTGAACCAGTGACCTTTTGGTGCATGGGACAATACTTAACCAACTGAGCCACACTGGCCAGAGCTGCTGCTTCTTAAAGAAGTCTCTAGCATTTCTTGTGATTCTGGTTTGGTGATAATGAACTCCTTTCACTTTTTTTTTTTGTCTCCATGAAGAACATTCTTTAGTGAAACTGAAACTAGCTCTTTTTCTTGGTGGGTCTATGAAGAATGCAGTTTGGTGTCTCTGCCTTGATTCAATACAAGATATATATATATATATATATATATATATTGATTTTTAGAGAGAAAGAGAAACTTTGATTTGCTATTTCACTTATTTATGCATTCATTGGTTGATTCTTGTATGTTCCCTGACTGGGGATTGAACCTCATCCTTGGCATACTGGTATGACACTCTAAGCAACTGAACTACCCAGCCAGGGCCAAGCTGATATATTTTTATTTATTAATATAATTATAACATTTCTTGGTATACTGGTTTGGTGGTGATAAACTTCTTTAGGTTTTTTTGTTTTTTTTTTTTTGTCTCGGTGAAGAACATTCTTTAGTGAAACTGAAACTAGCTTTTTTTCTTTTTAATGTGTCTGTGAAGAATACGGTTTGGTTTGGTATTACTGTTTGATTCAATACAAGATGGTATGTTTTTATTTATTAGTATGATTATGTTTTAAGACTTTGTTTATTTCTTATGGGGCAAAAGGTGATTTTATTACACTGTTTTGAAAGCCAGCATGAATTCAGTTGATTTTTCCTTGGCTAGTAGAATCAAAACACTTTAGAGTTGAGCAGTTTTACAACTTTGTCATGATGTTAGGAAATCATTGGGCTTGGTGCTTATTCTTCACTACCTTGTAGTGAAGGAAAGGCATGAAGTGGACTTTAAGGAACTGTGTATAGCTGTATGTAAAAGTGGTTCTCTTGGTATATTATTGGGTCTTCCTATCCTTAACCTGGAGTGTCTATTTACTATAGGCAAAAAATTCAGATGAAACCACAGCCAAGTAATCTTGGGTAATGACTTTGATTTTTCACTGTGATTGGATAGAGGAGATTGGAGGAGGTAGGTTAGACAAGTCAGTAGTGAGCATTATTTTACCTTTCAACCAGCATCCTTTTTTCTTTTTCTTTTTTTCCCCCCGCCCTTGACAATCCCCTGTCAGCCAGCATCCTTAGACAGCCTGGAACCTTAGTTCTGGAGGGAGGAGAATTAACATTCATTGTGTGCCTACATTGTGGTAGGCCCTTTATGTATGCTGTCTTATTTAAAATATATTTTTATTGCTTTCATAGAGGAAGGGAGGGAGAGAGTTAGAAACATCAGTGATGAGAGAGAATCATTGATTGGCTGCCTCCTGCACACCCCCCAATGGAGATCGAGTTGGCAACCCGGGCATGTGCCCTGACTGGGAATCTAACTGTAACCACCTGGTTTATATGTCGGTGCTCAACCATTGAGCCACACCAGCTAGGCATGTGCTGTCTTATTTAAATTATTCTGTAAGGTGGTCATAATTATTAAATTTATTTGTGAGAACATTTAGGCTCAGAGATCTGGAGCCTGCTCGGGCTTATCTCCAAAGTTTTCTGCCTCAAAAGCCTGTGAGTGTTCTTTCCTACGTGCTGTGCTATTTTCCAAGGACATGGTCTCACTGATTATTTGTGTACCTGGAACATGGGGCTCAGTACATTTTTGTTGAATAATTGAGTCAGTGCTAAATGAGTGAACCCGTTTTTACAGAGTAGGATGTAACGTAACTCCTTTGGACTGCTGTGTAGGGTGGTGCTACAAAGTTACATACTAGGGTCTAGTCACCATCTATTGCTATGGGGAAAGGATCAGTCTTCTTAATGATAAACTCTATAAAACTATTTAAATATTTTGGATATTTAGGGATTGAAAATACCAAATGGGATGTGTTTTCCTTAGAGTATTAATGATCTTTTCAGAAATAGTTAATATATCTGTTTTGCCATGTTTTCCCCTCACTAGCAATGAGACCTTGGGCAAGTTACTTCACTTTTCTGTGTCTCTTTTTTTAAAAAAAAATCTTTAAAAAGGGAAGGGCAGTAATAACAGTACATACTAGGTCATTCCTAGGTAGTTGTGAGGAATGAATAAGCCATATAAAGAATTTTTCATAGCGCCTGGCATATATAATTAATAAATGGTAGCGGTTATTCATATTATCCTTCTTGAATGAAGTATGGGATTTAATGTGACTTTGAGCATGAAAAGAAAAAACAATGTTTTGGCTTTTAACTCATTTTTCTTAGAGAAATAAAATACTGAATGTTTTTGTATTTTGGGATTTGTATTCTGATTATAGTTTACTTGGTCTTCCTGGCAATGAAGCTCTAATTTTGGCTGTTTGCCCAGATTTCTTGGTGAACCAATGAAGGTATGGTATGGGCCTTTGACTCTCCAACTTTTTAAACTTGGTTGTCTAGATGAAACAGGTTGGATTCCTCTGGCCAGTTCATGGAGGTTGATACTTTTTTCTAAATTAAAAATGTCAGTGAATCTGAGAAACTCCTCTTCCTAAATCTTTTCTAACTATGCTAGTCATTGCTGAGAAGATCCAATATTTCTCCATAGTACCTTGCCCCAGAATCAAAGGAGAAATGTGCTTTAAAGTTTTTCTACATTTATTTTTATTTTTATTTTTTTAATATATATTTTATTGATTTTTTACAGAGAGGAAGGGAGAGGGATAGAGAGTTAGAAACATCGATGAGAGAGAAACATCGATCAGCTGCCTCCTGCACATCTCCCACTGGGGATGTGCCCGCAACCCAGGTACATGCCCTTGACCGGAATCGAACCTGGGACCTTTCAGTCCGTAGGCCGACGCTCTATCCACTGAGCCAAACCGGTTTCGGCTCTACATTTATTTTTATTGGTGGCTTGCATGGTTTCTGTTGAGAAATCAGCTGACAGTCGTATGGGTACTCCCTTATAGGTAACTGACTGTCTTTCTCTTGCTGCTTTTAAGATTCTCTCTTTGTCTTTTGCTCTTGGCATTTTAATTATGATGTGTCTTGGTGTGGTCCTCTTTGGGTTCCTTTTGTTTGGGGTTCTCTGAGCTTCCTGAACTTGTAAGTCTATTTCTTTGACCAGGTAGGGTAAGTTTTCTGTCATTATTTCTTCAAATAGGTTTTCAATATCTTGCCCTCTCTCTTCTTCTGGCACCCCTATAATTCTGATGTTGGTATGCTTGAAGTTGTCCCAGAGGCTCCTTACACTATCTTCATATTTTTGGATTCTTTTTTCTTTTTTCTTTTTCGGTTGGGTCTTTTTTGTTTCTTTGTATTTCAAATCTTTGACTTGATTCTTGGGATCCTCTTGTCTGCTGTTGGATCTCTGTATATTATTCTTTATTTCAGTCAGTGTATGCTTAATTTCTGATTGGTCCTTTTTCATATCCTTGAGGATCTCACTAAATTTCTCAGAGGTTTCTAGAAGATTCTTAAGTAACATTATAAGTGTGGTTTTGACCTCTATATCCAGTAGTTTGCTTTCCTCCATTTCTGTCATTTCTGACCTGTTTCTTTGTCTCTGCATTTTTTCTGCTTCCCTGTGTTGATAGAGTGGCTTTGTGTGCTAGGTGTTCTATAGGGCACAGTGGCTCAGCCTCCCTAGTCACCTGAGGCAGACACTCTTGGTGCACCCCTTTGTGGGCTGTGTGCACAATCTTGTAGTTAAGCCTTGATTGCTGTTGGTATCACTGGGAGGAATTGACCTCCAGACCAATTGGCTGTGAGGACTAGTTGTGTCTACAATGGGAGAACTGCTGTGCTGGAGACACCCTTATGGAGCCGGACTTGCTTCAGTGGAGCTTTGATGCTCACTAAATCTGCCCCCTGAGTGTGTCTCCTATGGATCTGAAGAGTTGTAATCTGGTGTGGTCTCACTTTGACCACTGGGTACACTGGCTCTTGGATCTCCAAGGTGGTACAAAGTCAGCCACTCCCTGAGGCCACCCAGCAGGAGCTACAGAGAGATCTGCAGATTTCTCCTCTTTGTTTGGGGTTTGGAGGTGCCCAGATGAGGTGCAGCTGTGAAGCAATGCAGGCAGCTGACAAGCCTTAGGCCTTCTTTTGGAAGCTCTGGGGTTCTTTGACCCAGGTGCAGTTTGTTAGGTTAGGTTGCCAAAGGCTAGGGCCATTCATATGCAAACGCCTCTGCCCACAGCTTAGGTGGGGTTATAAATTGGGTGGGGCGTGTCTCTGGGAATCATGGGGTGGTGCAAACAGCAGTGGTTGCCCATTAGCCCTGCCCCGGATAGGTCCCTGGGTCTCTGTGTCCCTCAGCCCCATGGAGGGACAATGAATGCTGCGACCACCTCTGAGAGAAAGCCGCCCTCGTGTTCCGGCCTGATGCCAGACAGTCCAGTTTCTCCCATATGAGTCTGGGTCCCCAGAGTCTCGCCCGATACCGGAATTCAGAGCAGTCGGGTTTGTATCTTCCTCCCAATTGAAAAAGACCAAAGCGTACCCATTTGCCGGCCCATTTCCGTGCACGCCTCCGTACCTTCGCTCTTCTGCACCTCTGCACCTCCTACCAGTCTAGATGTGCTTTTCTCTTTCCTTCTAGCTGTAGAACTTCCACTCATCCAGCCTTCCCGTGGTTCTGGATGATATCTGTTTTTTTTCTTTTAGTTGTAGTTTTATGTGGTTGTGCGAGACAGCAAGTTCAGGTGTTTACCTATGCCGCCATCTTGGTTCTCCCTCGTTACTTAATTTTTCTATAACTTATTTTCATCTATGAGATGGGGATATAGTGGTATGTACAGTATATAGTTGTTGGGAAGTTTGGCACATAGTTTGGCACATAGTATGATTTCAGTAAATGGTAGCATTGTTTTTTATCACTTTCGTTTTATAAATGAGGAACTAGATACAAATTTAGCAACCTGACTAGATTCACTTAAAAGAACCAAGGATAGCCAAAACCAGTTTGGCTCAGTGGATAGAGCATCGGCCTGCGGACTGAAAGGTCCCAGGTTCGATTCCGGTCAAGGGCATGTACCTGGGTTTCGGGCATCCCAAGTAGGAGATGTGCAGGAGGCAGCTGATCGATGTTTCTCTCTCATCGATGTTTCTAACTATCTCTCTCCCTTCCTCTCTGTAAAAAATCAATAAAATATATTAAAAAAAAAAAAAGAACCAAGGATAGGATTCAATCTAGGTTTGTGTAATGCTAAAGCCTTTATTCTATTCTAGTGATTTTCAGTCTTACTCATCTCATGACACACATAAACTACTTACTAATATTCTGTGGCACATCAAAAAATATATTTTTTGCTGATCTGACAATAAAAGGTATAATTTTGATTCATTCACACTGGATGGCTATTGTGTTGGCTGCTGTCATTTTTTATTTGACAATCTAAGGGAAAAGAGGGCAGTGCCCCTGACTAAATAGTCGGGTATTTCATGTTTTAAAACATTCTTGTGGCACACTGGTTAAAAATCGCTGCTCTGTTCTTTTATAAACTACTTTTTTGTAATTAGCATTTCATTTGTGTGGAAATGTATTCTGAAGTGCTGTAGAGTGTTTGGAAATAATTTGTTACTCTTAGGTATTTAAAACTTGCAGTGATGTTTACTAATAATTTACATAAACTCAGAACTAAATTGGTTTGAGAAAGAACTCTTTGGCCTGGCTTCTCTGTGATCAGACACAATTGAAGAACAGATATTCTGGGGTCCTGGTTAGTGGTTTATAAAAATAACAATGTGTTTTTTCCCCTCCTAAACAGCTTTATTGAGGTAAAATTGGTAAACAATAAATGATTCAAATTTAATGTCAGTTTGCTAATTTTTTTGCACATTATACATCTGTGAAACCATCATCAGAATTCAGATAGTGAATATATACATCAGCTCCCAAAAGTTTTCTGATACCCCTGTGTAATACTTTGCTCCTGCTCTCCCTGATTTCCAAGAAACCATTGGTCTCTTTTCTATAATTATAGTTTAAACAATGCTTTTGAAGTCAGACCCATCAGGATTCAGATCCCCACTCTGCTGCTGTGTTAGTTCAGTGATTTTGGAGAAGTCATTTCAGCTCTCAGCCTATTTTACTAATCTGTAAAATAGGGATTCTTTTACCTTCCCAAAGGACCATGAGGAAGATAGAAACAATGTATAGAAAAAGCTTATAAGGGTGCCTGACACAAAACAGGCCTCCAATCCCTATAACTCAGTATTGCCAGTCTAGATTTTGGTTGGTGTTCCAGAAGTCAGAGCTCCAAAATGCTTTTTATCACCTAGACTCCATGTCCCCTCCCAGAGAATGAGCTTTTAGTGTTCCTGAAACAGAAAAGGTTAGGTTTAGGTAGCTTGAGGCACTAAAAGGCTTTCTGGTACTCCTTCCTTTCCTACTCCAAACCCAGTGTTCCACATGCTATTAATTATGAACAGATGTTTCTTCATAACTAAGCAAAGAATGCCAGAGCAAATTTTTAAATTCTTCATGCTTATGTTTAAGTCTGGCATTGTGATTAAGCTGCATGAGCAATGGGGTTGTAAGATAGTATTCTCGGTTTTAGTTTCCATGCTACTTTGGGCAAATAATAAAATCTGAGCCTCAGTTTTCTCACATATAAAGTCAGGGAGTTCAGACCACATAATTTGTTGAGAGGATTAAAGGAGAATTTTAAAGATTAATTATATGATGAAGTCATAGTTCATCTGCATCATCCTATGATTGCCTTGTAGCATTAAAACTTGGCAAAAGGTTCAGGTAGCATTTACATTTGATATCTTAGAGGTTTGTTTTTTTGTTTTGTTTTTTTTAAAGTACATTTTATTAGATTCTACTAATAGGTAGCACAAAAAAGCAAAAACCAAACATTAGAAGTAATTAGAATTTGAACTCAGAAAAACTTTAATTCAAATCTTAATTTAGTAGTTGTGTGACCTTGGACAAATTATTTAATTTCTTTGAGACTTAAATTCTCACTTGTCAGTAAGGGATATCTAGTCTGCCTCAGAGTGTTGTTGTGAGGATTAGAAATAATGTGTGTGGCACTAACTGGTTTGGCTCAGTGAATAGAGTGTGTGGCACTAACTGGTTTGGCTCTGGGACCCGCAGACTGAAGGGTCCCAGATTTGATTCTGGTCAGGGTGCATGTGGAAGGCAACCAATTGATGTGTCTCTCTCTCTCATCCATGTTTCTCTCTTTTTGTCTCCCCCTCCCTTCCTTCTCTCTAAAACTCAATGGAAAAATATCATTGGGTGAGGGTTAACAAAAAAAGAAAAAAAAAGAAATAATGTGTGTACAGCCCGGCTGGTGTGGCTCAGTGGTTGAGCATCGACCTGTGAATCGGGGGGTCACAGTTTGATTCCTGGTCATGGCACGCCTGGGTTTCAGGCTCAATCCAGGTAGGGGGTGTGCAGGAGGCACCTGACCAATGATTCTCTCTCAGCATTCATGTTTCTATCTCTCTCTTCCTCTTTGAAATCAGTAAACATATTAAAAAAAAGGAAGAATGTGTGTACAATAGTTGTTATATAGCAAATACCCAGTGATGCTATCTTCCTTCCATTTCCAAACTTGGCAGATTTGTGGAGTTCAGTGAGCTATCACTGAAGGGATTACTCTTACCTTCCCCATTCCATAATGCAGTTTGGTCCAGGATAGCTGTTAGTGTCTCAGATTTCCCATTTAGTCTGAAAATGTAGTTCAAGGTTTATGATGCCAACGGTTACTATAAAGGGATTTTTTTTTCTACTGGGAGGAGCTAATGCTATGGTTTTGTACTTTTTCATTAGTTCTCATCGGTATAGGTGGAGGTACTTTGGATTGTGGGAGCCAGGGAGTCTCTTTTGTTTGTGGTTGTTTGGGTTGGAAAATTGTCTAATGCTTTCTTTTTGTTGTTGTTAATCCTCATCTGAGAATATTTTTTCCATTAATTCTAGAGAGAGTAGAGGGAGAAGGGAAGGAGGAGAGAGGGAGGACAGAGAAACATTGATGTGAGAGAGCCACATCAATTGGTTGCTTCTCACATGCCCTGTTCAAGTGGGGAACCTGCAACCCCGGTACGTGCCGTTGGCCAGGAATTGAACCCTCGAGCCGTCTGTGCTTGGGCTTATGCTCTAATCATTGCTTTCTTAGTGAATAAAGTGAATTTGTTGAGTTCAGATTCTTCCTCCTGGGTGAGCCCAGGAAGGAGCTACTGGGGGGAGGGGGAGAACAAAATAGGAAAATGTGGGCATAACTGGTGAGTTCTGCTTGTGAACTTGTCACGGTCTGTGAGTTTGGGGTCAGTGAAGAAGAGTTGATTCTCTGTACCCCTCTTCCCCTCCAGAGGGTTTACAGCCCAGCACAAAGGCAGCCTTAAGATGGAGGTCTGCATTGTAATTTCCTAGAAATTGCTGCTTCTGGTAGCGCTCTTTCAGTTTGCACCTCTTTGCTGCTGTGGATGAAACAATGGGGACAATAAAGCCATTTATGTGATAGCTGTAGCATCAATGGGATGTTTGTTTTAATAATGGTATAATTTTCAGGGCTCATAAATTGTGATTTTATTCTCATGGAAATAACTGCCCGGTGGTATTTGGATTCTCAGGTCTCCTGTTGTGGATAATTTCACTAACATTCTGGCTGACAATTGCCTTTATTCCAGACTTCGTTTTAGATTGTTCTGGCTGGTTGGGTAATTAGCCCAGTGCAGAGCCAATTTTCTTTAGTTTGGGGCTGGCAGGTGGTTACTAGGTAACTAGAGGATCTTCTGAACTGGGAAGAAATTCTGCTTAGAGATTCAAGGCAAAATAGCTGAGTTTGGTTCTGATTGTCATCTGGGATTTTTAAAAAGGTTTTTTTCTATTCAATGTCAAAATATCCGAGTTAAAAAAAAAATTGAAGTCATACGAATATTTATTTTCCATGGTACCAAACATTCTATTCCATTTGAAAGATCATTTGTTTGAGTTTTAAATTTTCATCCTCATGGTTTTGTTGGGAATATCCACAGAGTGCAAAGAATGGTAATAGCTACCTCATGCTAGACATTGCCCTAGGTGTTTTACATACATTGTCTCTAAATCTTAATTAGAACCCTGAGAGTTGGGCATTGTTTCCATTTTTCATATGCAGAAACTTAAAGTCAGAGAAGTGAGGTAACTATATTAAGGTATCCCAACTAATAAGTGATGGGCAGTTTACCAAACTTAAAGCTCATACTAGATTTTCAATTACAGTGTAAGACATTCTGAAGATACATTGAAGTTTCTATTATGCTCTTAGATATTACAGCAATTGGCTCAGTAATAAACTATAAGTGACTTAGTACTTATCAGATGTATATATCTGATTGTTCTTTATATCATCCAGTTTTGTATTATAGCAGTAAGGTACATGGAATATTTTGATTATTTTACTAAAGTTAAAGGCGTTCCAAATGTACATAGTTTAAGAATCCTTTTAGGAGAAACCAAGATGGCGGCATAGGTAAACACCGGAAATTGCTGCCTCGAACAACCACTTCAAAAATACAACTAAAAGACAAAACAGACATCATCCAGAACCACAGGAAAGCTGGCTGAGTGGAAATTCTACAACTAGAAGGAAAGAGAAAAGCACACTGAGACTCAAGAGGTGTGGAAGTAAAGTGCAGAGGTACGGAAGCATATGTGGAAAGGGCTGGCAACTGAGGACACGGTTGTCTTTTTCAAACGAGAGGGTGTCTCAAGCCCCCGACTGCTCTGAACTCCAGTTCCAGGCGAGTCTCTGGGGACCCAGACTCATACAGAGAGAAACTGGACAGCCTGGCATCTGTTGGAACTCGAGGGCGGCTTTCTCTCAGAGGTGCTTGCAGCGATTACTGGGATACTGAGACGGGGCGGCCTCTTAGAGTAGGACTGAGGAGCAGCCATAGCTGTTTGCTCCGCCCTGTTGACCTCCTGAGACCCCGCCCCACCCAAGCTGTGGGCAGAGGCTTTTGCATATGAAAGGCCTGGCCCTTTGCAATCTGAAAATTACCTAACAAACTGCAGCTGGGTCAGAGAGACCCAGAACTTCCAAAAGAAGGCCCAAGGCCCCACAGCAGCTTGCATTGCTTCACAGCTGGGCCTCATCCAGGCACCTCCAAACCCCAAACAAGGAAGAGGAATCTGCAGATCTCTCCATAGCTCCTGCTGGGTAGCCTCAGGCAGAGGCTAAATTAGCACCTCCTTAGAGATCCAAGAACCAGTGTACCCAGTGGTCAGAGTGGGACCATCCAGATTACAACTCCTCAGATCCATAAGGGACACACTCAGGGGGCAGACTCAGTGAGCACCAAAGCCCCACTGAAGCAAGTCTTGCCCCATAAGGGTGTCTCCAGCACAGAAGTTCTCCCACTGTAGACACAGCTGTTTCTCATAGCCAATTGGCCTGGAGGTCAATTCCTCCCAGTGATACCTACAACAATCAAGGCTTAAGTACATCAAGACTGTACACAAAGCCCACAAAGGGGTGCACCAAGAGTGTCCACCTCAGGTGACTGGGGAGACTGAGCCACTGGGCCCTATAGGATACCTAGCACAGAAAGCCACTCTATCAACACAGGGAAGCATGAAAAATGCGGAGACAAAGAAACAGGTCACAAATGACAGAAATGGAGGAAAGCAAACTACAGGATATAGAGTTCAAAACCACACATAAGGTTTTTCAAGAATTTTCTAGAAACAGCCGATAAATTTAGTGAGACCCTCAAGAAATCTAGTGAGACCCTCAAGGATATGAAAAAGGACCAACTAGAAATTAAGCATACACTGACTGAAATAAAGAATATTATATAGAGTTCCAACAGCAGACTAGAGGATCCCAAGAATCAAGTCAAAGATTTGAAATACAAAGAAGCAAAAAACACCCAACCAGAAAAGCAAAAAGAAAAAAGAATCCAAAAATATGAAGATAGTGTTAGGAGCCTCTGGGACAACTTCAAGCGTACCAACATCCGAATTATGGGGGTGCCAGAAGAAGAGAGAGAGCAAGATATTGAAAACCTATTTGAAGAAGTAATGACAGAAAACTTCCCCTACCTGGTGAAAGAAATAGACTTACAAGTCCAGGAAGCACAGAGAACCCCAAACAAAAGGAATCCAGAGAGGACCACACCACGACACATCATAATTAAAATGCCAAGGGCAAAAGACAGAGAATCTTTTTAAAAAAATATATATTTTATTGATTTTTTACAGAGAGAAAGGGAGAGGAATAGAGAATTAGAAACATCGATGAGAGAGAAACATCGATCAGCTGCCTCCTGCACACCCCCCACTAGGGATGTGCCCGCAACCAAGGTACATGCCCTTGACCGTTATCAAACCCGGGACCCTTCAGTCTGCAGGCTGACGCTCTATCCACTGAGCCAAACCAGAGCTGACCAAAGAGAGAATCTTAAAAGCAAGAGAAAAACAGTTACCTACAAGGGAGTACCCATACTACTGTCAGCTGATTTATCAACAGAAACTATGCAGGCCAGAAGGGAGTGGCAAGAAATATTCAAAGTGATGAATGCCAAGAACCTACAACCAAGATTACTCTACCCAGCAAAGCTATCATTTAGAATTGAAGGTCAGATAAAGAGCTTCACGGATAAGAAAAAGCTAAAGGAGTTCATCACCACCAAACCAGTATTATATGAAATGCTGAAAGGTATCCTTTAAGAAGAGGAAGATGAAGAAAAAGGTCAAGATACAAATTATGAACAACAAATACACATCAATCAACAAGTGAATCTAAAAATCAAGTGAATAAATAATCTGATGAACAGAATAAACTGGTGAATATAATAGAATCAGGGGCATAGAAAGGGAGTGGACTGACAATTCTCGGGGGGAAAGGGGTGTGGGGGGTGCGGGAAGAGACTGGACAAAAATTGTACACCTATGGATAAGGACATGGGGGGGGGTAAGAGCAGAGGGTGGGGTGGAAACCGGGTGGAGGGGAGCTATGGGGGGAAAAAAGAGGAACAACTGTAATAATCTGAACAATAAAGATATAATTAAATCCTCAAAAAAAATCCTCTTAAAGGCATCAAAACATGGTGTACCAGAGGTGGGCAAACTTTTTGAGTCGAGGGCCACAATGGGTTCTTAAACTGGACCGGAGGGCCGGAACAAAAGCATGGATGGAGTGTTTGTGTGAACTAATACATGTTAACACTGCTGCTGGTGAAGGAGCGGAGGGGAGAGCAAGAGAACCCTCTGCTCTTTCGGCTCCGCGGGCCCGATAGAACAGCGGAACGGGCCGGATCCGGCCTGCGGGCCGTAGTTTGCCCACGGCTGGTAGTCGAAGGAAATAGCCTCAGACTTGGAGTTTGGGGACTGGGTTTTAAAATCCTGTCACTTATTGGGAAATCTTGTATAAACCTCATAACTTTTGTTGGCTAACCCTTTTTTTTGGATAAGCTTCATTTTGCTCATCTGCAAAATAGGGATCTGATGCCCACTTTACAGGCATGTTAGGATTAATGTATATGATAGAGCCTGGTATGTGCTTTGTTGCATAGTAGGGGGAATCAATAAATGTTGATTTTCTTCCTTCTTGATTAACTCTACTAGGATAATTTGATGTTTATTTCATT
This sequence comes from Myotis myotis, assembly GCF_014108235.1. Classification (NCBI taxonomy): domain Eukaryota; kingdom Metazoa; phylum Chordata; class Mammalia; order Chiroptera; family Vespertilionidae; genus Myotis; species Myotis myotis. The sequence goes on from NW_023416314.1 coordinate 39,595,380, forward strand.
ATTGGTCATAGGATTAATAAAAAATGGCCAGCTTCTAGTGCCATTATGCTGCATTTCATGTTGAGGTTGTTAAATTGACAAAGTTCATTTTTCTGTAGGAACTTACTGCCCAAACTAGATACTTTATTTAAGGGACATTAGACAGCTTGTTCATTGTTTACATCTTCATGGTCAAAAGTGAGTGTGTATGTGGAAAGGACATTGGATTTGTGATCATACAAACTTGAAGTTCCAGCTTTCCTGTTTGGTAGCTGGGTTTCTTGGGACAACTGACTTTCTCTGGCTGAGACTTGGGATTGGGATAGTAAGAGCTGATCTTCTCATCTGTGGTGAGGATCAGATGAGATATTGGATGTAAGAATGCCTTTTAAATTGAAAATTTTTCATTTAAAGAGGTGCAGGTGGCTGGCAAGCAGGGGTCTGCTTTCACAGATAGAAACCTTAATTTTATGCAGTCATATCCAGGTTATCTCTTTCCCTGAAAATTGGTTCTGTTTACAGCATTTCAGTAATGTAGATGGTATTTTTCCTAAGTGGAACATCAACCACAATTTTTAATGTGTTTAATTATTGATGCATCTGAATGCTGCAGTGTATTGGCTAAAAATTTTTGTAATGTGAAGAAAGCCTTCTGGTTCTGAATTTTGGAGCTCCACCAGTTTTATTCATTTTTCTTTCCAGGGGATGTTAGTTTTTCTTTACTTCAAGTGATTGTGTTATATAATTGGATCATTGCCTTCTCTATTGAGTATTGGGGTAGAATAGTTGTTGTACAGGACAGTTTAAAAGTCTCCATTTTATTTGATTATAAGAACACTTGTAAGGTTTCTTCAACGCCTTTTGTCCTCTAGTACAAAGGTGTTGCAGTGATTAGGTAGGTAGGAGTTGGATTTCCATAGACTCCATTCAGAATCAGTCTGAGTTCCTTTATCATATTAACTTCATTTATAATAATGTTAACCGATAGCTGCATAATTTTTTTTGTAAAGTATTTTATATTATTAATTTTTTTTTTTTTTTTTTTTTACTCATCTGTTTCTTGCACTAAACTGGTAGCTCTTTTGGAGCAGGACCATGTATTTTTTTATCTTTGTATCAGCACAGAGCTAATGATGATGATGCTAGCAAACACTGTGCTGTATGTGAGGGATTGTGCCAAGTGCAATCTTTGTTTTAATTCTCATCCCCATTTTATAGAAGAGAAAACTGAGACTAAGCAAAAGAAAGTAACCTGCTCAGTTCTCACAACTAATGAAGGGATGCAGCTGTAATTAGTACCCATGGAGTCTGACTTCAGAGCCTCCATACTTAACTCTTACACTAACATTTTCTTAGAAACAGCTTGTAAGAATATATATGTAAAATATATTAGCTATCTTTTTTGAGTCTTAAAACTCTGCAGCAGATATTATGTTGTATCCATTTTATAGGTGAGGGGAAGTAAAATGAACTACTTATACAGGGTCTTATATTTGTTGAGTGGAAGAATATGGACTGGTCTGCCAGTCAAATCCCAGGTTTCTTGATCTACCTCCCGTGTTTTCCCCCTCTATCATGATTATAGCTATTGGAACAGCTATATATTTGCTTTCTTAGGAATGCACAATAATTTTTTTAGATATGGAAAATAGATTCCTTTATGTAGACTAACTGAAGATAAGAGGCAGTCTTTTTTTAAAAAAAAAAAATATGTATCTTTATTGATTTCAGAGAGGAAGGGAGAGGGAGAGATAGAAACATCAATGATGAGAGAGAGTCATTGATTGGCTGCCTCCTGCACGTCCCCTAATGGGGATTAAGCCCGCAACCCAGGCACATGCCATTGACTGGAATTGAACCCGGGACCCTTCAGTCTGCAGGCTGACGCTCTACCCACTGAGCAAACCAGTTAGGGTGATAAAAGGCAGTCTTAACAAACAATACCACCTGTGTGTCTTTCTTTTTCAAATACCAGGAACAGAATTCCCTGAAAGACTGTGAGAGCTCCTAACTTGTGCTCTCTCTCGTCGAGTCTAGTGTTATTAAAGAGTGATGATGCTAAAATTGCTAGTTTTATATCCTATGTTTCTCTTGTTTGTTTCATACTTGGTCACTATTGGATTATGTTTGACAGTTACAGTAATACTGTAGTGGCATTTAATATAGCTGAGCCAATATATGGTAACTGTTTATAATAGAGCCTTCACATGAGAGAGGGATTACAGTTATATATTTGTAATACTTGAAGAAGTAAATTTTTGGATGTCTGGGTGAACTTAATTGTATTGGACTCTTTGGTTGCCTTGTCAGCTTTTTTGTATTTCTGTGCAGAAGCTATAACAGTGACAAATTAGTTTTCTAGGGTTATTTTTTCTTAAAGTATGTATTTTAAATACATTGAAGTGATGCTATATTGTGACTTATCTTTTTTACATTGAAATACTGACATTAAAGTAATAGGAGGCTAACTCAGTATTCTATCATTATAAGATTTATAAACTTTGGGATTTAATAGATCTGGAAGAGATCATTATCTGCTTTACTCTCACCCTCCCCAGTATTTCAGGTAAGGAAATCAATTGATTTGTTCAAGGTCATACGATTTGAAAATGGAGGACTTGGGACTGGTTTCTCTGTTTTGCTACAGCACAGTCTTTTGCAAACTATTTTCTTACTGTGGCAGTTTTGAAGCCAGATAGTGACCTAAAGGGGGTGTCACATGGCCAAAGCCACAACGTAAAGTCTCATCTGCCCTGCAAATAAATAAACGAGAGAGAGAGAGAGAGAGAGAGAGAGAGAGAGAGAGAGAGAGAGAGAGAGGGAGGAAGGGAGGGAGGGAGGGAGGGAGGAAGGAAGGAAGGAAGGAAGGAAGGAAGGAAGGAAGGAAGGAAGGAAGGAAGGAAGGAAGGAAAGAAGGTATGGGTTTTTATAGGAGCATCCTAATAGTAAACAGATCAGGAGCTAGTTTCAGCCTTCTAGCTTCTTCTATCAAGCCTTATTTCTAGACCTTGAGAAGAAGCCAGTTTTGCTTCATTTAGTTTCTAGACAATATATTCAAATGCAGTCACATCATAGCCTATTTGGTTACAGTCATATCATATAGCCTTTTTGGTTTTCCAGGTACATTGCCATGCATTATTTTTGTATATAATTATAGTTTAAAATGTTTGAGAATTTCTAAGCCCCTCTTCTTATATTAGTCTGACTTGGTTGTTATGTTTATGTAAATTACCCCTCACCTAGGAATGTCATAATTGATTCCATTGTTCCAGATTGTAGATTTGAGTATCAGGTAGTAATCTACATATTATTACCCCTCACCTAGGAATGTCATAATTGATTCCATTGTTCCAGATTGTAGATTTGAGTATCTGGTAGTAATCTACATATTACTGGATCTTTTAAGAGTTGTTTTAATGTGAAAATTGCATGAAATGAAAAATTAGAATTTTAATCTTTATTAGTTGGCTTCAGATCTGGTCCTGCTCTGTCACTTGGCACACATCAATCCAACTCTTTTCTCACTTTACATCTGTGAATACACATGTGCATATATACACATGAATGTTCCCCTCTCCGATCTTGAAGGTGCTATCAATATCTAGTAGATTTTTAGGGCCCTGACATTGTCTTGCACAGTTTCTTGCTGGTTTTACAAGCTTGGAGGGTAAAAAGAGTACAGGGTAGCTGCTGAAGCAGAGAGGCTCAAAACTTCAGTGGTTCAAACAAGACAGATGTTTATCTCTTACATAAGTTAAGAGGTAGGTCTATTTTAACCAGGTGGGTAGAGATTCTCCATGAAATCATTCAGGGATCCAGATACCTTTTATCTTGTTGCTCTCCCAGAAGGTATCCTCAGCTGTATGCTCAAAGACAGCTGATTAACACATCCACTTTCTAGTCCATGGGAAGGAAGAAGAGAGAATATAGAGGGCACATAGTTGTCTTAAAAAAAGAGTTGAAAGTTGCTTACATAATTTTTCCTGGCATCTCATTCATTATATGTACTTAGAAACATGGTATACCTAGTTCTAAGTAACACAGAAATGTAGCTTCCAGCTGGGTTGTATGTGCCTCAGTTAAATTTTGACAGAAAGCAAAGGTAGGAGAGTGTCTGTACCAAAAGGAAGAATGGATACTATTAGTAATCCCTTCAGAGAGTCATAGGTAGAGAGTGATTAATAATATAGCCCCTTCCCTATCTATTATTCTACTTAATACTCACCACAACCTTTGAGGTAGATGGTATTATAACCATTTTGATTTTGAAGTATTAAGTGATTGATTTAAAGTCACATGTTTGACTCAAAACTGAACTCATTACCTTCATCTCTTGTGTTTCTTATCTCAGTGAATGACCACCATTCTTTTTTTAAAAAAAATATATTGATTTTTTTACAGAGAGGAAGGGAGAGGGATAGAGAGTTAGAAACATCGATGAGAGAGAAACTTCGATCAGCTGCCTCCTGCACACTCCTTACTGAGGATGTGCCCGCAACCAAGGTACATGCCCTTGACCGGAATCGAACCTGGGACCCTTGAATACGAAGGCTGACGCTCTATCCACTGAGCCAAACCGGTTAGGGCGACCACCATTCTTTTAGTCACCCAAGCTAGGTATTTGGGATTTCATTATTATATTCCCATAATTCTGCAGTCACTAAGCTGTGTAGATACCATCACCTTACATTTCTCAAATCTATGCCTTTTTCTCCATCCCCATAACTGTTTGCCTCAGCTCAGACTCTCAGCATCTCTTGCCCAGACGGTAGCCTTCATTCTTTCCTCTGCTGCCAGGGTCACCTCCAATGACCTCCGCTTCTCATCCTGACCTGCCAAACCACTTGCAGTTTCTGGGATTCACTATATGCTCTTACACTGCCAAACCTCTACTCATGTTGTTTCTTCTATTTAAATGGTTCTTCTTTTCTACTTGGCAAACACAGCCTTGTTAAAAAAAAATCTAGCACCACCATCACTTCCTCTATAAAGCTGTTGCTCTCTTCTCTAGGTAGAATTGACTGTTTTCTCTTCATGCTTCTCCTGTGTTGATGCCTGTCACTTTATTGTACTAATTTGTTATGTCTTCCGTATACTGTCAGCACTTTGGGTGCCTGAAAGAGAACAGCTACTCCATAATTGCTTGAATAACTGGAGTATGTGACAGACTGGTACTTGAATCTAAATCCCATGTTTTTCTTATCATATCGACTCATTCTATGTGAGTGTGTACATATTTCTCAGAAATTGCTTCTCAATACTTGCATTTGGAGATCTGACCTTCCTGGAGCTCTTTTATTTGGCATTCAAGGGTAACCCTGCTTGAGCCCTAGCTGGTGTGGCTCAGTTGATTGGGTGTCATAAGGTTGCTGGTTTGATTGGATACCGGTTGGATTCCTGGTAAGGGCACATGCCCGGGTTGCGAGTTGGATCCCCGGTAGGGGGCATGCAGGAGGCAACTGATAAATGTTTCTTTCTCTCTCTCTCCCCACCTTCCTCTCCCTTCCTCTCATAATCAATTTAAAAAATCTTAAAAAAAAGAGTAACTTTGCTTGAAAAAGGCTATTTCAAGAAATGGGTACTTTTATGGCATCATCATTGCCCTGTCATGTGTTTAGAGTCCACACAAACGGTTTAGTTTGTAAGAGTCCATTTCTTTGCAAGGTCATACTTTTAGCTTAGAATAGTCAAACTTGTGGGAAAATTATTTTTCCATTTGGATTTTGGGTGTGTGTGCTTTATTTGGCTTTTATGCAGGTGTTGCTAAAACCATTGTCTGTAACTTGCAAAATAAATGTTGGATGCCTGACTTTAATTTCTTTTTAAATCCTCACCTGAGGATATTTTTTCCATTGATTTTTAGAGAGAGCAGAGGAAGAGAGGAGGGGGAGAGAGAGAGAGAAACATCAACCTGAGAGAGACGCATTGATTGGTTGCCTCCTGCACTTGCCCTTATGGGGGCTGGGGAACCTGCAACTGAGGTATGTGCCCTTGACAGGGAATTGAACCCACAATCTTTTGGTCCATGGGCCGAGTTTCTAACCATTGAGCCAGACCAACCAGGGCCTGACTTTAATTTTTAAAAAATATATTTTTATTAATTGCAGAGAGAGAGAGAGAGATAGAAACATCAGTAATGAGAGAGTCATTGATCTGCTGCCTCCTGCACACCCCTCACTGGGGATCAAGCCCCCAACCCACAACCTGGGCATGTGCTCTGACCAGAATTGAACCTTGACCTCCTAGTTCATAGGTCGACGCTCAACCACTGAGCTACACTGGTCGGGCTTGATTTTAATTTTTATTGATTAAATCAAGGGACAAAAGCATTTGCTATACATATACATTTTGGAGGAAAGGTAGTCAAATTAGAAAAAATGCATCCCCATAAAAATGGTTTTGTTAAAGTTATTTACAAAGTAGATTTTAAAAAAAAGGAATAAACTTCAGTTTACAATAGGCACAATTTAGGGAGACATGGTAACATCTTCATTTTTGAGTATAAATTCAACTAGGTCATTATTTCTGACCATTGAAGCTTACTTACTGTGGGTCCAGCGGTCGCCAACCTTTCGGACCTCGCAGACCACCGGTTGGTGACCGCTGGTTTAAACATCTGTTTTGGTGTTAATTCTTTAAAACTCAGTTGGTGGATGTTAACATGATAAAGGGTAATAAAGTTTGAAATATGGCAGTCATTTGGTTTGGTTTACTTTTCAACTAATTACATGCAAATTTAAGTGTCTTTGGTAAAAAGGAAAGCGGGTATTCAGGCTGTAGTCAACTATTTTGATCTCAGCTGGAGTCCTGCACACCTGTCACTGGCTTGTGGAAGTTTTCTTCCATAATTAAGAGCTCCTTTCTCACAATATTACTTAATTGGATGCCACAAGAGCCTGGTGAAACAGTGGAATCCTCTTAATTGCATACCAGCTCTTAAAACAAATCACCAATGTTTACTGTGGTATTTGTTTTTGTAAGCCTTCCCTGGAAACAGTTTTGATCTTCTTCAAATCCAAAAGGAAATGTATGTTTTGGAGCATTGAGTATTTTCTACTTTTTATAAAAGTGGAAGTCATATAATTTACTTTGAAACATCTTTCTGCAAAGAGTTAAAAACATAATAACTAATGTTTACATGATGCTTTATGATTTGATCAAGTGCTTTCCCTTACTTTATATTAATAACTTCATGAAGAAAGTTGTTATACTCATGTTTTCTATTTTACTGGTGAGGAAACTGAGGGTCAGGAGAGTGACTTGCCCAAGCTTCCACAATTAGTAAGTGGTGGAGACTTTGCAGACCCCAAACCCTGCCTCCTTTTTGGGTACATCATGCTGTTTCAATGAGAATAAACTGCATGTGTAGAAATGTCATTTGTGGTGTGATTGTTCTTTTACTTGCTTGTCATATGACATGTGGTCTCAGTTTAATATGTTTGAGCTTTCAAGCTTTATCAGCGGTTCTCAACCTGTGGGTCGTGACCCCTTTGGCGGTTGAACGACCCTTTCACAGGGGTCGCCTAAGACCATCCTGCATATCAGATATTTACATTGATTCATAACAGTAGCGACATTACAGTTATGAAGTAGCAACGAAAATAATTTTATGGTTGGGTCACAACATGAGGAACTGTATTTAAAGGGCCAGAATGTTGAGAACCATAGTGGAAAGAGATAGTACTGTAGCAGGTGAAGAAGCTAAAGTGCTGGGGAATGACGGATTGTCCAGCTTCATGTTTGGATTATTACTGTATCTAGCTGAAACATCTTTCTGTAGGGTTCACAGGGTATTTGTGGTCCTGCTGCTTGCGTGAACAAGGCCCTTACAGTGTATTTAAGTGCTGAGTAGTTTTGACAGATGGTCTAAATGAGCTTCTGCGGCAGTGACCTCCATTTAATGCCCCAGTGCCCGTTTTCTTCTACATTAGGACTTAGTAGTGGAAAAAACTGTTAAGAAAAAGAAAAAGAAAAGAATATATTTATTGATTTTAGTGAGGAAGGGAAGGAGAGAGAGACAGAAACATCAACTGATGAAAGAGAATCACTGATTGGCTGCCTCCTGCACATCTCCTACTGGGGATCGAGTCAGCAACTCTGGCATGTTGCCCTGACCGGGAATCCAACCGTGATCTCGTGGTTCCTAGGTTGATGCTCAACCATTGAGCTACACCAGCTGGTCTGGAAAAAGCTCTTGACAGGAAATCTAGAAACCTTGGTTTCCAGCTGGGTGATTGTCATGATTTTCTACATGACTTGATCTCTTAGGACTGGGTTTGGTCATTACCACCTCTATGAAGACTTCCCTGAGTCCTCTGGTTGGCCTTAGTGCAGTGATGGCGAACCTATGACACGTGTGTCAGAGGTGACACGCGAACTCATTTTTTTGGTTGATTTTTCTTTGTTAAATGGCATTTAAATATATAAAATAAATATCAAAAATATAAGTCTTTGTTTTACTATGGTTGCAAATATCAAAAAATTTCTATATGTGACACGGCATCGGAGTTAAGTTAGGGTTTTTCAAAATGCTGACACTCTGAGCTCAAAAGGTTTGCCATCACTGCCTTAGTGCCTTTTTATTTATGGGTGCTATAACACTTTAACATATCCACTGTTGTAGCACTTACTATTTTTTACTGCAATTATGTTTCTCATTGGAAATGTACCTCTAAACCCCTTTTCTACCAGACATCTGTACTTGTAAGTAATCATTCGCTCTCATCATTGATGTTTCTATCTCTCTTTCCTTCTTCTTTACTGTCTGATAGAAACATCAATGAGAGAGAAACATTGATCAGCTAGCTGCCTCCTGCACGTCCCACACCCGGAATCGAGCCCAAAACCCTGGGAATTGAACTTGCAACCTTTTGGAGCAGGATGGTGCCCAGCCAACTGAGCCACACCGGCCAGGGCTAGCAGCTATAATTTATTGAATACTTTCTTCAGGCCAGCCAATGTGTAGACATTTTATATAAACTGTCTTTTAACCTTACTTAGCTAATAGCACTACTTTTTAGATAGCTATTAGATAAGTAGTATTGTCTTCAGAATTTAGGCTATACTAGTACAGTTAACAAGTAGGAGAGCTGACATTGTTGGTTGAATTATGATAGAAAATAAATGTGACTGAGCCTTCCAGAGCATATACAATTAGTCCTCACTTAACATTGTTGATAGGTTCTGCAACTTTAAGTGAAACAATGTGTAATGAAACCAGTTTACTATAGGCTAATTGATATAAACAAGAGTGAAATTCACACAGCATTTCAGCACTGGAACAAAACAACTTCAAGGACCTGCTGTACTAGGAATATTTGAGGGTTCTGGCTTAGGTGAATGATAGAAATGAACATAAAAGTAAATATCTGATAGGAATGAAATTTTGGTCTGGAATTACTTGAAAAGCCACCTGTGAGTCTTTTCTTGCCATAGTTTCATTGATTGCACCAGTCCATTGCATCAGTATTAAATAATGAAAGAGAGAGTAGTGGCATTAGAAATTCTGGTCACAAGGGTAATGTGTAGTATGGTGATGACCCATTAAATAGCTCAGTAAATGTCCCTTTTCTGGATCTCTTGTGAATTAATATCTTGCTTAATTAAATATTAATATATATTAATGCTTGACTGGTGCCAAAGGAATGTGTTTTTTTAAAATTTTTTATTTATTGATTGATTTTAGAGAGAGAGGATGAGGGAGAAGGGAGTGAGAGAGTGCCATAATGTGTTATTCCACTTATTTATGCATTCATTGATTGATTCTTGTATGTGCCCTGACCGGGAATTGAACCTGCAACCTTGGTGTGTTGGGATGATGCTCTAACCAACTGAGCTACACGGCCAGGGCTCAAGGGAATGTTTTGACCAGGTCTGGCAGAACCACCCTGTTGTTAGGAAACCTTTAGTTTTTCATTGGGCTTTAAAGTCAGAAATCAGATTAATCAAGAAATCAAATGGAAAAAGTCTAGCATTATAGACTTCATTTTAGGATAGAAAACACTTTCACCTAGAAGCAAGATATCTGGATTGTAGCCCTAGCTGGTTTGGCTCAGTGGATAGAGTGTTGGCCTGTGGACTGAAGGGTCCTGAGTTTGATACCAGTCAAGGGCACATGCCCGGGTTGCAGGCTCAACCCCCAGGCTCAATCCCATGTAGGGGGTGTGCAGGAGGCAGCCGATCAATGATTCTCCCTTATCATTGATGTTTCTATCTCTCTCCCTCTCCCTTCCTCTCTGAAATCATATGTGTATGTGTGTGTGTGTGTATATATATATATATATATATATATATACACACACACACACACACATATATATATATATACACATACACACACATATATGATTTATATATAATATATAATATATATCGTATATATATATAATATATATGTCGTATATATATAAATGTTGAGAGTAGTTTAAAAATAAAAGATATCTGGATTGTAGACCAAGGTCTGAATCAGATGATACTGAGGATCTGCTACATGATTTACACAATATTGTTTTATATAACCTCCAAAAGGGCCCTTCAGGGTAAGTATTATTCTCCCCATTTATAATGAGGGTTAGAGAGATGAAGTCATACAGTTGTAAATATTCCCCTGTAATGTTTTAAATCACAATCCTTCCTAAAATTACAGTATTGCACCTCAAGATCAAGAATCATATAGGAGAACATAAATGCATAGTCCATGGACACAAACAAAAGCCAGGGGAGAGGGGCGGGGGCTGGGTGGAGGTGGGCAAATGGGAAAATAGGGGACATCTGTAATAGTGTCAACAATTAAAAAATTCAAAAAATTATTATTGTTCAAAGTGAGCGAAGTGTCATTTTTTTTAGTCCTTAAATGATACAGATATAACAATAAAATAAATTCAGCAATGGTAGGAGTCTTGATAAAGATGTAGGTTTATGGATTTTTAAAAAAGTGAATGGCTATGCCATTATATGCCATAATTTTAATACACTTATTAGGGATATAGTAGGATATACTATATTTGTGTGGTCTTTGGTGTATTTATTCCACAAAGGATATAGGGTAGCTTACAACAGTAACAATAAAATAATAGAAAAAGAAAATTGTTCAGTACTTAACGAGGATAGAATAATGTATGTGCCACCCCACTTCCTGTAGGCAAGCTACAAATTGACCTCTTAATTTCCTAGAAACCTAGGAGGTAAGGATGACTTAAAAATATTTTTATTAATTTGTAGAGAGAGGGGAAAGGAAAGGGAGAGAGAGAGAAACATCGACATGAGAGTGAAACATCGATCAGCTGCCTCCCATACGCTCCCTTCTGGGGACCAACCCCAACCTGGGCATGTGTCATAACTGGTATCGAACTGGCAGTCTTTTGATGTATGGAATGGTGCTCAGCCAACTGAGCCACACCAGCCAGGGCAAGGATGATTTTAAAAGGAGAAAACAAGACAGTTCTGCTAGGAAAACAATTTAACATTTAACCGAGTTTGTCATTCATGCATAGGAAACAGCATGGACATAGCTATATTGGCATAAAACCTGAACCAAATGCTCTTTGTTTACATGTTTTATACTGGTTTAAACAGTACCTTTTGTAAAGTCCTACTTAAGGGGAGTTGGATTAAAATGAACAAGCTGCAGTTTAAAGTAGTATAGAGTAACTTCCCAGAGGTGGGACTTAATCTACACTTCTGTGATTGTAGGAGCTCAGAAGAGGGGGAGACCATTTTTGGCCTGGGTCACCAGGAGAGACTTCCCAGGGGAGGTATAGGTACATTGGGAGTCCAGCATGTATAGGTATCCCCACTTTTCAAAAGTTTGCATAACTCCATTTCACTTTATGAAGGACCTATAATAGTACTCTTTTGCTAAATGAAATAACTCCAAATTTCTTTTGGATTTTTACTTTTATGAAAAGCAAAAATAGCGTTCAGTGTTTGTTTTGCAGCAAGCTGTTACAGAGGCAGCTCAAACCCTGGCAGCAATAGTGGCACTGCCAAACTTCTTTGCCTGGAACTACACTCAATATGCCAGCATCAAGCTGCCATAGCGTTGAACTGTGTCTATGAGCATCTGTACTTTATCTGGATTTATTTTTGGCATTTGTTAGCAAGATATGTCCTAAGGTATCAGAAAAGCCCAAGAGAGCCCATAAGGGTGTTGTTAATGCTTAGCACAAAACTGGACATAACTAAGCATTTTGAAGTGGTGAACGAAATTCGGGGTCTCAAAAAATTGTTCATGTAAATTAATGGTAATTGTTTCTTCACTTTACACCATTTTGGCTTATGAAAGATTTTATAGGAATGCTCTACGTTTGGATAGCGGGGGAAACCCGTAGGACCATTTGGCTGGAATCGGGACTTTGTTAGGAGCCCAGACCATCCAAACACATTATAGGCATCCAGAGACTCCTGTTGCAGGATAGATTTTCGCCTCTTCCCCCTTCCCGGGGACTCAGAGGCCCCTCATTTCTCTATACCAGTTACACCTTCTGCCAAGACCGTCTTTTGTGGTCTGGTTTAATCCCCTTCTTCAGGATGGATATATTCTAAGGAGCTACTTTTCTTTCTATTCTATGTTCAAACATACTTGCTCTTCTTTCAGTGTGTTTTTTTCCTCCCATAAATGACTTTTTTCCACAATACACACGTTTCTGCACCATTCAGGCTCTTTTTTATTTGTTTGTTTTCTGTAAAAAGGAGAGCTGGTGATACATTTCTGAGTTTTTGATATATTTGTTAATGGTGAAAAATGTACTTTGGCATGTAGAAGTAATAATGGACTTTATAAGAATGTTAATAATAAATTAATAAGTTAAAATAATTTTTAATCCTCGCCTGAGGTCATGCTTATTGATTTTAGAGAGAGAGAGGGAGCGGGGAGAGAGAGAGGCAGAGAAAGAGAGGCAGAGGCAGAAATATGGATGTGAGAGAGAAACATCGATTGTTTGTCTTCCCATATGTGCCATGACTGGGCACCAAACTGGCAACCTAAGTATGTGCCCTGACCGGGAATCAAACTGGCAACCTTTCAGTGTATGCTCCAGCCGGCCAGGGCAAAAGTATCTTGATTTTTAAAGTGGATAACCCAGGGATATCAAAAGTGAAAAAAAATTAGGTTTTATACAACATATAATTTTTAAAAGAATAACATTCCATTACAAAATGGTATCTGACATTGTAGATATGTAATAAGCGTTTCTTGAATTGTGTTGCTTTTTAAAAAACTTTATTTTGGAATAATTATAACAGGAAGTTGCAAAAAATAGATTAAGGATTGTGTATCCTTTCAACTTGCCCCAGTGGTAACATTTCATATAATGTAGAAAAATAGCAAAACCAGGTAATTGACATTGGTACAATATATTCACTATACTACAGACTTTATTCATTCATTTTCACTATTGTTTTACATGCATACATTCCTTTGTGTGAGTGTATAGTTCTCTGCCATTTTATCCCATGTATAGATTGGTGTTATAGCCCCACAAGCAAGATATAGACCTGTTCCATCACCACAAAGGTACTCCTTTGTACTACCCACCCCCTATAGATTTATACACACACATCTCTCTCTCTCTCTCTCTCTCTCTCTCTCTCTCTCTCTCTCTCTCTCTCTCTCTCCCTCCCTCCCTCTCTCCCTCTCTCCCTCTCTCCCTCTCTCCCTCTCTCCCTCTCCCAATCTGCTTTTCTCACTGTCCCCTGGCAATCACTAACCTGTTCTTCATCTGTATAGTTTTGCCACTGTGAGAATGATATATAAATGGAATCATATAGTGTATAACCTTTTTAAAAAATATTTTTTTTATTGATTTCAGAGAAGGGAGAGGGAGAGAGAGAGAGAAAAACATTAATGATGAGAGAGAATCATTGATTGGCTGCCTCCCACATGCTCTCCACTGGGAATCGAGCCTGCAATCCAGGCATGTGCCCTTGACTGGAATCAAACCTGGGACACTTCAGTCCGAAGGCCGATGCTCTATGCACTGCCAAACCAGCTAGGGCTAGTGTATAACCTTTTTGGGATTGACTTCACTAAGCATAATTCCAACCGACCAGCATGGCTCAATGGTTGAGCGTTGATCTATGAACCAGGAGGTTACGGTTCGATTCCCCAGTGTTGGGCATGCAAGAGGCAGCCAATGAATGAATGATTCTCTCTCATCATTGATGTTTTTATCTCTCCCTCTCCCTTCTGCTCTGAAATAAAAATAAATAAGCAAAAAGCATAATTCCCTTGAGATTCATTCAGATTGTTGCATATATCAATATTTTATCTCTTTTTTGCTGAGTAGAATTTCATTATAAGGATGTATCAGTGTTTATGTAACCATTCACCTGTTGAAGGACATTTGGGTTGTTTCAGTTTTTGCTTACAAATAAAGCTGTTTATGAGCATTTCATAACATGTCCACTGAATTTACCAGCATGAAGGTCATTCATAACTTTAGTGAAACATGGTAAAGTGATTAATGGGGATTGTTCAGCTGATATCTGTTTCATTGAAAAATAGAATGTTAATCTGGAAGGGATATTATCATCTGTTTTAGTGGATTAGAATTTTTTTTAAAGCACTAGAACTTTTTCCTACCAAATGTTATATGAGGTTTCATACAAAGAGATCACATCAGAGCTGCTCATTTGAAGTGGGGCTTATAACACTACTCCTTTGTATCTCTCTCCAGTTTACTTCTGGTCCTTTAGATATCCCTCAGTTCTCTGAAGACCATTTTGAAAACACTGATCTATGTGGTTTCTTATTACTGAAGGGGAAACTGAGGGTTGAGGAGAGGTGGTCCCTTAGCAAAGCATACATAGCAGGCTTTAAGTTTAGAACTAGTATTAGTATAGTACTATGACTAACACTGATGTCTCTAGATCATCTTCCTGAGTGCTCTCTTAACGCCCTCTCTTCCCCAGACCAGCAGTTTTGACCCCTTGAGTCTTCAGGGTCCCTTTAACATGAAAGAAACATACTAAGGAGTGGCCTGGAGGCACTCTGCTTCCTTCATTGTTTCATGTCAGTATCCTAGAAGTGATGGGCACTGTGGTGGTTGTGTGTTTTCCAATTTTCATCCCACCTTAAGGAATTAGTTTAAGTTAATTATCATGGTAATTCCACGCCCCATGCCAGTTAATGAATTAGGAATGGATATGTGCCCAAAGTCTAGCCAGTGAGACATGACAGGAATGCTACTGGAGGCTTTTGACAAAGGTTCTTGGCTCCAAAACAAAACAAAAAACAAGAAAGGTAGCCTCTTTTTCTAATGGATATTTTTTGCTACTTACTCATTTACTTAGACTAAACTGAGCCTGTTTGGTCTAATGGAGATACTAACCCCTGTCTCTCAGAGTCATTGTAAGGATTATATGATTTAACTAGAGGCTTGGTGCACAAATTTGTGAACCAGTGGGGTCCCTCGGCCTGGCCTGCGGGATCAGGCCGAAATCGGCTCTCCGACATCCCCCGAGGGATTCCAGATTGCGAGAGGCACAGGCAAGGCTGAGGAGCCCCACCAATGCATGATTGGGGCTGGGGAGGGACGCAGGAGGTTGGCCAGCCAGGGAGGGACCAAGGGAGGGCTCCAGGGCGTGTCCAGCCCGTCTCACTCAGTCCCGATCAGCCGGACCCCAGCAGCAATCTAACCTACCAGTCGGAGCGTCTACCCCCTGGTGATCAGTGCACGTCATAGTGACTGGCCGACCGGTTGACTGTCTGTCCCCTGGTGGTCAGTGCACATCATAACAAGCGGTTGAGCAGCCTTAGCATATTATGCTTTGATTGGTTGAATGGCTGACTGAATGACCGGACACTTAGCATATTATGCTTTGATTATATAGGATATTTGGAAATGTCTGAGAACTATGCAGATGTTATTAGTTCATTCATTGAATAGTTGATGTCACTCAGCAAAGTTAGGTAAAGGAGCAGTGGAGTTAGTGATTCTGGGAGTGATACAGATGGGAGTGGGAGAGGTTGAGGGAAAATTGGCTAGAAGGAACTGGGCTGGTAATGATTTCTAGGGATTATATGTGGGAGGAAAGGGAGCAAAGGCTGTGAAGGCTGTTAAGGCTGTTAATCAATGAGGCATTGTTAAGCAGCAGTAATACCTTAGTGCAAGTGGAGTGTCCTCTTGGAGGAAACATTGTTACAAATGTTTTAAGTGTCTGTGTCTGAGGTGAGGAACTTCTGGCACATAAGGCCTATGAAATCATTTGGTCTGGCCCTGCCAAGGCATTCAGGGTGAATTAACCCTTTGCGGTCGTTTGTCTACTCTCAGCCACCAAAGCTTTTTTACCGTTCCGGTCGTATGTCTGCTCTCAGCCACCACAGCAAGGAACCGTACGAATCTTAACTCTATTCATTCATGTATCAGTTCATAATTTCTCTGAAAGCTCTTAAGTGTCTAAGTGACCTTGTCACGAACCAAAACATTGCCCCGACAAATCGGAGATATCGAAACTCAATATAAACAAACGCGGTCGTTCCACACTCGCCATGCAAAACACCGTGGCGAGTCAGTCGCCTTTTGAGAGTGAAGAAATTGACAAGCTTCGGAAATACTTCGCAGAATTTCAAATAAAGCTTTACAAATTATGTTTAACTGTAATTAGGCATTCTCGCTTGTTAAGATATTTCAAAATAATACTCCAAAATGGCAAAAAGAAAGTTACCGAAAGAAGTGTACTGCGAATCTGAAAGTAACGATGAAGAGTTTTATTTTGGCACCTTGAATACTGACTCTGATGTAGAAAGTGATAACGTTTGTAGTGATTCTACTAGTAGTGACGTAGTTCCAAAAAAGAATTAATAAATCTTGTTTATCCTTCATAATCTTGCATGTTATGTATCACTGCTCTTTCAATGGAAATTAATTCCGACCATACGACACCCATGTCCAAATTTAATGCGACCGCAAAGGGTTAATTAAATGTTTGACCTAATATAGCAGGCTAATTTTTAAGTTGATAATTTTGTATGTCCTGCAAATGATGTTATAAATATCCAAATGGACCTTGGCATAAAAAGGTTCCCTAATCCTGGTATGTCCTTCTTGGTCAATTTGGGTCTAAAAGGCCTATGGTGAGCCACTTATTTCTTCCTCCAGGGGCTCAATGTCCAGAGCATCCCCATTTGTGGCTATTAGGTATTGCTTAGAAAGGTATTTGGTAATGACTCAATTTGGGTACTCCAAGGTGATAACTTCTGTTGTAGAGCTGGAGGGGAGGGCAAATCAAGGCCCCAATAGTAGCATAGAGAGAGGTAGCTGCTTGGAGAAGAAGGAAGCCAAGCCAGTTCTTTTGAGACAATTGATCACTCCATGAGGTTTTTGGAATCAGTTTACCTAGGTTCAAATTTCAACTGTGCTGTTTATATCTGTATCAACATAGATAAGTTAGTATGAAAATAGAATTATATGTAACATTTACCTTTCAAGATTACTGTTATTATTAAAGACTAGAGGCTTGGTGCACGAATTTGTGCAAGGGTGGGATCCATGCATGGGGGGGAGGCTGTGGGCAGTTGGCCAGCCGACCCTGCCCCCTGGTCAAACTCCCATTTGAACTCCCAGTCAAGGGGACAATTTTCATATTAGTCTTTTATTATATAGGGTAATATTTATAAAGCTCCAACCATAGTGCTCTACACATATTAGGTGTTCAAGTAAATTATAGTTGTGTTGCTGTTACTAGCAATAATGAGACAAAATCAGATTGCTTTCATAACACATCTTTCAGATTACCCATGGATTTGCTTGTTTGTTGCCCCTTGGGGATTCTACACTTAGTATTTTTTAAAATATGTTTTTATTGATTTCAGAGAGAGGAAGGGAGAAGGAGAGAGAGATAGAAACATCGATGAGAAAGAAACATGGATTGGCTGCCTCCTGCCCACCCCCTACTGAGGATTGAGCCCGCAACCTGGGCATATACCGGGGATCAAACTGGTGACCTCCTGGTACAGGGGTTGACATTTAACCAACTGAGACACACCTGCCGGGCAGTATTTGTTTTAATTGGGACTCAACTACATGTAAAATTACTAAATTGGATATTGATGGAGATGGCAGTTGAAGGGAGGGAGAGACATGCTATCTGCCCTGGGCTCTAAGGTTCTAAGGATTGGCCTTAGTCTTCAGAGTGACACTCTTACTTCTTTGTCCCTTTTTCCATTTCTTTTGTTTTACCCATTGCTTTCTTTCTAAGTAACTTTTTTTGTGTGCTTAAGAAAAATAGTGGTAAGTAAAAAAATATAAAAATTACCATTTTAGCTATTTTACAGTGTACAGTACAATGGCATTAAGTACATTCACATTGTTGTGCCACCATCCACTTCCAGAACTTTTTTCATGTTGTACACCTGAGACTACGTATTCATTAAACAGTAACTCCCCAACTTCCTTCTCCTTTAGGTCCCCAGTAACCACTATTCTATTTGTCATTATGAATTTGACTACTCTAAGTATGTCATATGAGTAGAATCATACAGTATTTGTCCTTTTATGACAGACTTTTTTAAATATATTTTTTATTGATTAAGATATTACATATGTGTCCTTGTCCCCACGTTACCCTCTACCCCCCCCCCCCATGTCCTCACCCCCCCGTTGTCCGTGTCCATTGGTTAGGCCTATATGCTTGCATGTAAGTCCTTTGGTTGACCTTTCCCCCTTACCCCCACCCTCCCCTACCTTCCCTCCAAGGCCCGACAGTCCAATCAATGCCTCTCCGTCTCTGGATCAGTCCTTGTTCATCAGTTTATGTTGTTCATTATATTCCACAAATGAGTGAAATCATGTGGTATTTATCCGCTCTCAAGTTCCATCCATGCTGTGGCAAATGGTAAGAGTTCCTTTTTCTTCTTCCTCTTCTTAAAGAATACCTTTCAGCATTTCATATAATGCTGGTTTGGTGGTGATGAACTCCTTTAGCTTTTTCTTATCCGTGAAGCTCTTTATCTGACCTTCTATTCTGAATGATAGCTTTGCTGGATAAAGTAATCTTGGTTGCAGGTTCTTGCTATTCATCACTTTGAATATTTCTTGCCAGTCTCTTCTGGCCTGCATGGTTTCTGTTGAGAAATCAGCTGACAGTCGTATGGGTACTCCCTTGTAGGTAACTGACTGTCTTTCTCTTGCTGCTTTTAAGATTCTCTCTTTGTCTTTTGCTCTTGGCATTTTAATTATGATGTGTCTTGGTGTGGTCCTCTTTGGATTCCTTTTGTTTGGGGTTCTCTGCGCTTCCTAGACTTGTAAGTCTATTTCTTTGACCAGGTAGGGGAAGTTTTCTGTCATTATTTCTTCAAATAGGTTTTCAATATCTTGCCCTCTCTCTTCTTCTGGCACCCCTATAATTCTGATGTTGGTACACTTGAAGTTGTCCCAGAGGCTCCTTACACTATCTTCATATTTTTGGAATCTCTTTTCTTTTTTCTTTTTCGGTTGGGTCTTTTTTGTTTCTTTGTATTTCAAATCTTTGACTTGATTCTTGGGATCCTCTTGTCTGCTGTTGGATCTCTGTAAATTATTCTTTATTTCAGTCAGTGTATGCTTAATTTCTAGTTGGTCCTTTTTCATGTCCTCCAGGGTCTCACTATACTTATTGAGGGACTCACTAAATTTATCGGCGATTTCCATAAAATTCTTGAAAAAACCTTATAAACGTGGCCTTGAACTCTATATCCAGTCGTTTGCTTTTCTCCATTTCTGTCATTTGTGACCTGTTTCTTTGTCTCCGCATTTTGGCTGCTTCCCTGTGTTGATAGAGTAGCTTTGTGTGCTAGGTGTCCTGTAGGGCCCAGTGTCTCAGCCTCCCCAGTTACCTGAGGTGGACACTCTTGGTGCACCCCCTGTGGGCTTTGTGCACAGTCTTATTGTAGTTATGCCTTGGTTGTTGTAGGATCACTGGGAGGAATTGACCTCCAGGCCAATTGGCAGTGAGAATCAGCTGTGTCTGCAGTGGGAGAACTTCTGTGCTGGAGACACCCTTCTGGGGCAAGACTTGCTTCAGTGGGGCTTTGGTGCTCACTGATTCTGCCCCCTGAGTGTGTCCCTTATTGATCTGAGGAGTTGTGATCTGGATGGTCCCCCTCTGACCACTGGGTACAGTGGCTCTTGGATCTAAGGAGGTGCTAATTTAGCCTCTGCCTGAGGTTACACAGCAGGAGCTATGAAGAGAACTGCAGATTCCCCTTCCTTTTTTGGAGTTTGGAGGTGCCCTGATGAGGCTCAGCTGTGAAGCAATGCAAGCCGCTGTGGGGCCTTGGGCCTTCTCTTGGAAGTTCTGGGTCTGTCTGGCCCAGCTGCAGTTAGGTAATTATCAGGTTGCAGAGGGCCGGGGCATTTATATGCAAAAGCCTCTGCCGCAGCCTGGGTGGGGCGGGTTCTCAAGGAATCAAAGGGCGGAGCAAGCAGCTATGGCGGATCCTTAGCCCTGCCCTAAGGAGTCGCGTGTCTCAGTGTCCCGGTAACGGCTGCAAGCACCTCTGAGGGAAAGCCGCCCTCAAGTTCGCCCGCTGCCAGACAGTCCAGTTTCTCCCCGTATGAGTCCTGGGTCCCCAGAGACTTCCCGGAACCGGAGTTCAGAGCCGTCCGGAGCTTGTGACTCCCTCCGGATTCAAAAAGACAGCCGCGTCCTCAGGTGCCAGCCCCTTTCCGCGTGCGCCAGCCCCCGTACCTCTGCACTTTACTTCCGCAGCTCCTCTGGCTCTCAGTGTGCTTTTCTTTCCTTCTAGTTGTAGAATTTACACTTAGCCAGCCTTCCTGTAGTTCTGGATGATGTCCGTTTTGTGTTCCTAGAAGATTTTTCAATTGTTGTGGGAGGCAGCAATTTCCCGGTGTTTATCTATGCTGCCATCTTAGTTTCTCTCATGACTGACTTATTTTACTTAGCACAATATCTTCACAGTTTATTCATATTGTGCCATGTGTCAGAGTTTCCTTTTTTAAGGCTGAATAATATTCTATTGTACGTATATTCCGCATTTTTTTGTGTTTATTCATTCATCTCTGTTGGTGAATGGTCGGATTGCTTCTATCTTCTGGCGATTGTGAATTCCCTGTTGCCTTTTTTTTTTTTTTAAGGAGAAATCCATTGCATGTTTTTATTTTTATTGGTTTCAGAGAGGCAGAGTGAGAAACATCATGATGAGAGAGAATCATTGATCAGCTGCCACCTGCACTCCCCCTACTGGGGATTGAGCCTGCAACCTGGGCATGTGCCCTTGGTCGGAATTGAACCTGGGACCCTTCAGTCCTCATGTCCGTTGTTCTATCCACTGAGCCAAACCAGCTAGAGCTCCGTTGCTTTTTAATATAACAGCTCTCTTTTCCTTTTTCTTCATAAATATCTGTAGAGCAGCTTCTTTGTGCTCACTATTTTTAGTATTGGAGACATCACAGTGACCAAACAAATGAGATTTTTTGGAGGTGACATTCTGGTGATAAGAATGGAAGCCTTGCTAGGGACTAGCTTCCCTGATTTGCAGAGTTTGTGTCAGGCCAGGTGTCAATAGTGTGCTACCATTTTGGATGCCGCTGTCCTTAGATCCATTTGCCTTTGTGTCTCAACTTTGACACCTTCTCTCAGAGGTCTTTTATGAGCCCCCAGGCTGGATTGGCTGCTCCTTCTCTGTGCTAACCACCTTCACTTATCTTTTCCATAATGCTGCTAGAGTGAGCTTCTCTTCTGGTGCCCTTATTGATTGATTCATGTGCAGCTGCTTGGCTAACAGTACATGAGGCATTCAGGTCCTCAGGGACAGGCCCTGATGACCACAGCTTTCTCCACTGCTTGCACTTTGTACTTTAGCAACAATGAAATGAATGTCATTTCCTCAGACATGATGTCAAATTGTTTGTAGTTTTAGGGCTGTCACTTTTTCTTAGAATGCCCTTCTCCCCTTTCTCCAGGTTCATGCCTTTCTCTTTGAAATCAGTCATCTTCCATGAAACTGTCCCTGACGTCTCTAGACTATTTTGTCACATTCTTGTGCTGCCTTCCTTCATGATCTTTATCACACTGTATGGTAATTGACAGGTTCCATACTCCCAAGGAACTCACAGACTTTAGCACTAGGTTTCTGTCATCTTCTTCATTCATTGAACTTGGCTTTGCTGCTGACAGACATTCTATAATGAAAGTGACCTCCTGGGAATCTGATTGGATTTCCTCCTTATTGCTTTTTCTTTGTGTTTCACCCTTGTAGTTGTGTCAGTTCTCAGTAAGATTAACATAATCCTTTTGTATAAAGATAATATGCTTTGTATATTCCATAACCCCCACTTTGCCTTTCATATTTGACCCTCTTACTGTCCTCTGTCCTTATTTGTTCATAGCTTTATCCTCTTGTTAGTTTCAGATTTAATTGCTTCCTCTATGTTCAGGCTAAATAAAATCAGAGCTTTGCTTCTTTCTCAAAGGGACACTGACTTTCTCCTTATTTGGTCACTTTCCTTTTTCACCTTTCCATCATTCATTGGTAGTATTTTCTAACTGAGAGGTCTCTTCTTGCAATCACAGAGATTTGGAAAAACTTGACCAATCTCACAGTTAATGTTTAGAATATGGAGATAGAGCAAGCCCCAGTAGAAAAAAAAAATCTGGAACTAGTTTCTGTGAAAGACCAAAGAGGATTCTAGTTCCTTTCCTACCTAAGTGATCTTAATCTTTAATCTCTCTGGGGCTCTGCTTCTTATCTGTAAAACAGGCTTTCAAGAATATTTCAATTTACAACACAGGCTTGATAGAATACATCAATTCACAAAACAATACATTCTTATTGCATGGCTACTATGGGAAGATTGTGTGATAAATTCAGAGAGGTATTCCTCTTTTTACAGAACTATGATGTCTTCAGTTCATTCACTCAACCTTTCATCCATTACTTATTCAACTGGTTAACAGATATTTATGGAGGTTTTATGCTAAGTATTAGATAGGAGGAATATGGCAAATAAATTGTAATTCAGTGTGAAACATGCTATGATATTGGCATGAAATAGTAACAGCAATAGCAACTAAAGTGTAATGATTGCCTGCCATGCCAGGCACTGTTCTAAATCCTTAACCTATATTGCTTCATTTAATCCTCACAATAAACTTTTAAGGCTTTTGCTACATGGTGCATAATTACTGTTATATACACAAGTGAGGTACAAAGGAGAGTATAAAACTAGTTACCATTTATTGAATGCCCACATAAGCCAGATGTTTTATATATTTTTTATATACATTTTCTTTCATCCTCACCACAACTCTGCAAGGTTAGGTATTATTTTACACAAGAAGAAATAGTCTCAGGGAGGTTTAAGCAATGTGTTAAGTTCAAGGTTAGGTATTATCATTTTACACATGAAGAAATAGTCTCAGGAAAGTTAAGCAATACGTTAAATTCATATAGTTTGTAAGAGGTAGAGTTGAATTGAATCCAGTTTTAGTCCAATTCCAAAGCCTTGGCTTTTCAGATTTTGTTGGTACAAGACAGGAGGGTAGGTAAAACTCTCTAGGCTAAGGAACTATGGGATCCGTGATATCAGAGTTCATTGCCTTTAAGAGAATAAGAGGTAAAACTGAAAGATACTTTATTAAAATTGTGGGACTGTTCATTCCATGTCCCCATATGTCCCCTCCTCTCTAGGACAGACTGCAGCGGTTGCCAACCGGTGGTCCACAGACCACTGGTGGTCCGCGAGGTCTGAAAGGTTGGCCCCTGCTGGACTAAGAAATCCTCTCTTACAAGCTTGAGTATGTAGGTACTTCCTAAGTATTATACTTGAGACTCTTGCTATTGATGACACATGGCAGTTCTGAATGCTTTAGCCAAGTGCCTAATAACTGAAAATGCTGTATTCATTCAGGACAGCTGCACCATGTAACCAGATGGGTTTTAAAACTGGCATGTTCGTATAAAAAAAAAGCTAATTAAAAATGTCAATTTGCAATCTGATGTTGCCATGTTAGAATATTCTAATTTTTCCCCTCTAATAAGGAATAGGAAGTGTTTCATTAAACTCCTGCTAAATTGTTTACACTTGTTGCACACTGCACAGATGTGCTCAGCTGGCTGAAATGTTTTCAGAATTATGTGCAGTGGAAAAGTGAAAAATGTGCAGTTTTAGTTTGAAGTCCAGAATGGTTATTGAATTAGAGTGCAGTGTAATTTTTTAGGGCTTATGTAATAGACTTTAACAGTTGCTTTTGTAGTTGTGCTATATAATTAAATCATGGTGTTATAGCTTTTACTAGTAGAGGCATAGACTAATGGAGAGAGACCCATTTAAAATAGGTTGTGTTTAAAACTATATTTTCATCAGATGGGTGCTGTCTCATCACTTTTTTTTCCTTTTTACTGTGGTAAAATGTACACAAAGTAAAATAACAAAGTAAAATATCTTTTTACTTTGTGTAGCAACTTCCTGACTGATCTCCCTGTTCCTGTCTCACCTCCCCCAGATCATCCTTCCTACTGCTTCTCTGTGAGCATTGTTAAATATATATTGCACTCCTTTTTCCTGCTTTAAAACCTTCAGAGGTTCCTATAGCGTTGAGGATAAAATTCAAACCCCTTAGTTTAGGCTACAAAGTTTTTTTATGATTTGGCCTCTGCCTGCCTCATTAGTCTCAAATCTTACTTCTTTCTCCTGTTGTTCCAGTCAGACTGAACTATTTGACTTTTACGGTCCAGGTGACATTTCCCTACCTTCATTGTTTCTATTTGTGACAACCTCCCACCCTCTCCTCATCTCCAAACCTCTTAATTACCCTTTAAGACGGGTGGGGAACGTCCGGTTCGCTGGGTTGCATAAGGCCCACAAAATTATTTTGGTCTGGCCCTGCCAAGGCATTAGGGGTGAAAATTAAATGTTTGACCAAATATAGCAGGTTAATTTTTAAGTTGATAATTTTGTATGGTCCGCAAATGATGTTATAAATATCCAAATGGCCCTTGGCAGAGAAAAGGTTCCCCACTCCTGCTTTGAGACACAGCTTGGGCTTATTTCTGATCAACCTCCCAGTGGTTCCACCCCCTATCACCCCCACCACATTTTACCACTGGGTTCTGAGCCTCTTTGTGCTCTTCACAGTTCCCCTATAGAACACTTATAGCTTTGTATTATTCCAATTTACGTTTCTATCTGCCACTAGAATTTATTTATTTCTCTTTAGTTCCTAACCCTTAATAGGTCCTCAGAAAATGTGTGCCAAATTACTATTTTTTTTTAATGTAAAGAGCATACTGAGGATATATTAATTTATGGAGTCCCCAAAAATGTGGTAAATTTCTAACAGTTTTTATTTTTGCAGAATTGTTTGCTCCAATATTTGAAAAAAGTTCCTTTTAGAATCACCTGAAGTTTAGTTTCATGCTAAACCTGAAAAAGAAATGTCTCCATAATAGTGGAGATTTGTTTTGGGGAGAGGGACCAAGAAAAGGCTTTCTGAGTATCTCAGACTATTATAGTTCTACCTCTTTACACAAGTTGGGATGAAGGTAGATTAGTACGCTGATTCTAGCTTATAAGAGACATTGAATATATGGTATAGAGGCCCTGGTGGTGTGTGGTAACAAGAAAAATAGAACGATCTCTCTGTTACCCAAGGTCATTCTAAGAGACATGTACTGGTGATCTACTAAATGTTGAGGTAAAGAAATAAATTAGGCGTAGCTCCTGCAGACTGCCTGCTAGACTGTTTGTGCCTCAGGGAACATAGACAACCTACACAGCACTGTCCAGTAGACCTTTCATATAGAAATGTTCTACGTCTGTGCTGTCCAATATGGTAGTCACCAGCCACATGTGGCTTTTGAGTGCTTGAAATGTGGCTAGTGAGACTGAGGAACTGAAATTTAAATTTTATTTAGTTTTAATTAACATAAATTTGAATAGCTACATGTGTCTAGTGGCTACTGTACAGGAAAGCACAGATCTAGAGGGGCAAATCAATAGGGAGACAGACATGATAAGAATTAAGTGTAGTAGGTGCTATGATAGAAATATATCTAGGGTTCTATCTAGAATTGGGTCAGATATATCTGGGGCAAAGTGGAACCCAGAATAAGTAGATTAGTTAGTCCTGGAAGTGGGGAAAATGATTTAAAAAGGGTCATAGCTTTATGTGTCTTAAAAGATGAGTGGAAGCCCAGCTGATGTGGTTCAGTGGTTGAGTGTTGACCCATGAACCAGGAGGTCACAGTTCGATTCCTGGTCAGGGCACATGCTAGGGTTTCTGGCTCAATCCCCAGTAGGGGACGTGCAGGAGGCAGCCGATCAATGATTCTGTGTAATAACTGATGTTTCTCTCTCTCCCTCTCTCTTCGTCTCTGAAATTAAGAAAAACATTAAATTAAAAAAAAGATGAGTAGATATACCTGGTTGTCACATAATGTTAGCTTAAAAAATTACCACTGCCTTAAAGCATTTCTAGGTTACCAGTTTTCTAAGAATCAAGACATAATAAAACATAATTACTCCTAATACCTCACTGTATACAATATAGTCTTTTGTGTGTGTTTTAATTTTTCATTGATTTCAGAGAGGAAGGGAGAGAGAGAGAGAGAAACATCAATGATGAGAGACAATCATTGATCAGCTGCCTCCCACATGCCCCACACTGGTAATCGAGCCTGAAACTCGGACATGTGCCCTGACCAGGAATTGAACCGTGACCTCCTGGTTCATAGGTCCACGCTCAACCACTGAACCATGCAGGCCGGGCTACACAATATAGGCTTATCTTTGACTCAGAAAGAAACTTAGGAATTAATAAATGTTTCTTGTTATTAGATCGCTTATTGAGGTAAACATGAGCAGAGCAAGGATGATGGGCTGGCCAGGGACAGCAGGTCAGCAGGGCAGATAGCTCTGGGTGCCTAGCAATGGACAAACCTGGGAAAACAAGGACCTTGCCCCAAGGTAACCTTACCTCCCCTTACCCCTGACCTTTCATATCGCTGGGCATGCGGTCCAGACTCTTTCCTGACCTTTTCTTCCTGGCATATTGCTAGTCATGCGAGTTAGACCCCGTTGAAGGGGGAAAGAGCAAGAGGGCCCGGAGAACAGCCCTTAAGCATTAAACCCCAGGACAGTGAGGTTCTAGTCTGCATCAAATGCCTTTAGGCCTCAGTTGCGTTTCAGTTCCAGGCCCAGATAAGCAGTAAAACCAGACGAGCCAGACCCTGACTGACATTAACTAATGACTTCCTGCCCTCATGCCTACCATCAGTAGAGACCATGACCCTGAAAGGACACACCTGGAAAGCTGATGAATATTCAATTGCGATCCTCTCCTGAGACCTTCAGATAAATCACCCTCAAGACCAGCACCCAGTGTGACTCTCTCTTGAGCAACCCTGCACCTTTCCCCACCCTGTTCCCTCAGGCATCTTTTCCTTGACTCTTTCTGCTAAGCTCCAAGGGCTCCTCTTTTGCTTCTGTAAATTGTTTCCTGAGCCCATTTCTTTTGTGGCTCACTATTTTTACCTCTGTGACTTTCTAAATAAACTTTCTGTTATAGTTTGAGTCTAGACTCTGAATTCTCTTAGTCAGAACTCAAGTACCAAGCTTGCTGAACCCAGGTCTGGTCTGACGCCACTGGTCTAACACCTGCTGCTTTCCCCCCCCCACCACCATTACTATATATGTTCTTGGTTTTTTAAAATTGATTTTAGAGGGGAAGGGAGAGACAGATAGAAACAACAATGAGAGAGAGACATTGATCGGCTGCCTCCTGCATACCCCCCACTGGGGATTGATCCCATAACAGGCATGTGCCCTGACTAGGAATTGAACCTGTGAACTCTTGGTTCATGGGTTGACTCTCAACCACTGAGATATACTGGCTAGACAACATTACTATATGAAATTGCTGAGAAGGCTGGTAAGTTGATAATCCCTTTTAAAAATATAATAATGACATATATTAGTTGACACTTGAATTTTCAAATGGAAAAATGTTCAATTTTTGCATGAACAAGCAGCACTTACTAGGTATAGGCTAATTTTCTAGTCACTGGCAATAGAGTAACATAAGTGTGTTATGAGATCCACTGGATGGAAGAGCATACCATGCCTTGTATTAATCTGTATGTGGACGTAAGTTCATACAAAAACAACAACTTGCTATCACTGAATGTAGGATGAGTGCTATGGACATGATTACTGTAAGTCAGGAAGGGAAATGAACACTACTCTGGGACAATTATAATAGAGTTTGTAAAATGGATGACCTTATCTGTCCCAGGAGAGGTGGCTAGAACTTAAGTAAACCAAATTTTTGTAGTAATGAATCTTGTGGGAACTGTGGCAACTAGAGATGCTGAAGCAGAATTGCAGAATATATTTAAGGGGCAGTGGGTCCATGCTTGGCAGGTATTTAGAGTTCTTGAAAAGAAAGGCAAGAGCCAATTTGCGAAAGAGCCTTAGATACGAATTAAGGTGTATAGACTTTATTCTGAAGGTAGTGGGAGCTGTATGAAAGTTTTATTTGGGATTTGCTGTCACTTTTTTTCAGAAGCAGTTGTAGGTAATCTAGACCTTTGGGGAGATGGCCTGCAGATACAGTATGCTTTTGTGTGTATGGTATTTATGAAAAGTTATGGATTGCATGATGGGTGATGATAAGAGCACTCTTGTGTAGTGCTGGTACACTGTGGAAGAGATGGAGGAACTCTTTCAATCTGATTTTACTAATTTGCCCATTACTTATATATTCACCAAATATGAGTGCCTGTCTGTGCCATGTTCTGCGCCCTGGGGATCTAGATGAAAGTCATAGTTTTCAGCCCTCAAGAAGCTCATAATTTGACTTTTGTCTGCTGTGAGTTCTTGTTTGATAAATCAGGGGCATCCAATCCATCTTGGGGAATATGGATGAGGGCCCAGGCAGGTGGTGCTGACTATCCAATTTAGACATCCTTTAGTTTCTGCTATGTGGCTGTGACTTCTTTTTCTCCCTAGTAGATGCTATTTTCTCCCCTCACTTTCCCAGCCAGAGAATTCTTGTTTGCCCTGCAGCCTGGCTAGAACACTGTGGCTGTTTCTATTTCTATTACTCTATGTTAATTAGGTTAATTATGGCTTAAAAAATTCCACCTGTATATGTGTGCTTGTCTAAGAATAGAGGAGAGGAAGTAGTCTCAGCAAGTCTCTGAGCAAAAACAGCTCTGCTGCAAATATTCCAACTGCTAGGTGAGCCAGAAGTGCTCCTGAGCTACCCCAGGGCCATCACACATTATGAGAGCTAATAGTTATAAGATAGCTAAGAAAAAGATGAAGTGTCAACTTTAAATGGAATAAGCCAACAAACCAGGCAATTCAAGTGTGAAGGAAGAAAGGGAAAGACTAATGTTTATTGAGGAGCAGACACTGATCTAATGCTTTGCATATTGACCCTTGAAGATGGACAATATTATTTCCATTTTGCAGAGGAGGAAACTGAGGCTCAGAGAAGTTGAGATAGAAGGTCTGAGTTTGAATCCTGGCTCCTCTACTTTTTTTTCTCCTTTGCTTTTTAGTTGTGAAGTCTTTGCAAGTTATTTTAACTATGATTTCCACTGGTGGTTAAAATAAATGAGGAAGGGTGATAGCCAGTAATACTTACGTCAAGGATTCTTTTTTAAAACATATATATTTATTGATTTCAGAGAGGAAAGGAGAGGGAGAGAGATAGAAACATCAACGTTGCGAGAGAATCATTGATCGGCTGCCTCCTGCACTCCCCCACTGGGATCGAGCCCACAACCCAGGCATGTGTCCTGACCAGTAATCGAACTGTGCCCTCCTGGTTCATAGGTTGATACTTAACCACTGAGCCACCGTGGCTGGGCTCAAGGATTCTTTTTGAGGATTAAATGAAAAACCTCCTATGAAGAAATAATTCAGAAGCATAATAGGTTATTAGTTAAGTTTGGTTTAATGTGAGCATGTTTTGTTTAATCACTGATTTCTTTTAAGGAAAGAATTAGAATTCCTGGAAAGGCTAAAAAATTTTTATAAAGAAATATAAAGAATTAAAAAATGTGGGCCCTGGCTGGGCTAGCGTAGTTGTTTAGAGCGTTATCTGATATACCAAGGTTGTGGGTTTGATCCCTGATCAGGGTACATACAAGAAGCAACCAATGAACAAGTGGAACAACAAATTGATATTTCTCTCTCTCTCTCAATCAATAAATAAAAAAAGATAAAATAAATTGACCAAGGGCTTAATACAGTTAACAATATATTTATTATATTGTATATTAGAGGCCCAGTGCACAAATTTGTGCATGGGTGGGGTCCCTCGGCCTGGCCGGTGATCCAGCTGATCTGGGCCATCTCACTGTGGGGAGGGACCGCGGGAGGTTGGCCAGCCGCAGGAGGTTGGCTGTGGGAGTGCACTGGCCACCAGGGGGCAGCTCCTGCATTGAGTGTCTGCCCCCTGGTGGTCAGTGAGCATCATAGCAACCGGTCATTCGGTCACTTAGGCTTTTATACATATAGATTGTGTTTATTTGAGAGAAAGGAGTGCATTTTGTGTACTGAGGAGCATTTTGAAGTTTTTGCTTTTCAGATAAACAATAATAAATTTCAAACTATGAGGTATGAGGGAAGAACTTAGTAGAAACAAGGAAGATTTATAGCATAAGTTTTGGGGTGGAAATACAGAGGGTAATGTTTGTTCTGCAGAACCATGGGCTAAAGGGGAGATTCCTTGCCCAGAGCAAATATGAAAACTACTGAGAAGTCCAAAGTACCACAAACGAGGTTGGTGGTTTTGGAATTTGACAGTAGTGGAGGGTATTATTGAAAATGGGATACTGGAGACAGGGTTTTTTAGTAAATGTATGTGAGTATGTGTCCTGCCTGTGATAATTTAGAACTGTTATTATTTTGCTCTTTCTTTTATGGGCTGGCTTGGGGCATGGTTCCAAAGGGAAAGACTGTGGGGCCAGCTAAATTTACATATGTATACTTTTAATTAATTAAATTAAAAATGTCCTTTTAAAATTTTTTGATTTTAGAGGGATGGAAGGAGGCAGGAGAAAGAGAAACATGGATTTGTTGTTTCACTTATTTATGTTTTCATTGGTTGATTTTTTAAAAAAATCCTCACCTGAGGATATGTTTACTGATTTTAGAGAGAGGAAATGAAGTAAGGAGGGAGAGGAGAAGAGAGGGAAGGAGGGAGGGAGCGGGGGAATGGGAAGAGAGAGAGAGAGAAAGAGAAAGAAATATCAGTGTGAGAAACATTGATTGGTTGCCTCTTATAAGTGCCCCAACCAAGGATCAAACCCCAAACCTAGCTATGTGCCCTGACCAGAAATTGAACCCATGACTTTTCAGTTTACTGGACGATGTTCCAACTTAGTCACACCATCTGGGGCCATTGGTTGATTCTTGTATATGCACTGACCAGGGATCAAACCTGCAACCTTGACATATTAGGACTATGCTCTAACCAACTGAGTTACCCGACCAGTGCTCCTATGTATATTATTTATAAGAATAATCTTGATATTTCAACTTCCTTCTAATCTTTATATTGTTTGTACAGTATGTGTGCTCTTAATGTGGTTCTCTTTAAGTAAAGCTTAGGCTGTCAGGACTGAGTAGTATAATCTGAGTGGTTATCTTTGTCAATTTCTAGCTGCAATATTTTATATAGTATTTTATTTAAATAGCCTGTGCTTTGGAGTTAGGCTGCCTGAGTTCTAATTCAGTCTGTTACTCACTGTGTGATCTTGAGCAAGTGACTTGTCCTTACTAGGCTCTGACTTCTCATTTGTAAAAGTGAGGTCATAATAGTCAGGATTATGGTCAGAGTTGGGTGAGATAATGGACTTGCTCATAGTGAGCACTCAATAAACATTAGCTATTATCATTTTACCTCCAATCACCTTACCATGTATGCCCAGCTTATTTACTTACTTATAAATAGAGGCCCGGTGCACGAATTCATGCACTAGTGGGGTCCCTCGGCCTGGCTCTCTGACATCCCCTGAGGGGTCCTGGATTACGAGAGGGCACAGGCCAGGCCGAGGGGCCCCACTGGTGTGCGATTGGGGCCAGGGAGGGACACGGAGGTTGGCCAGCTGGGGAGGGACTACGGGAGGGCTCCAGGGCATGTCTGGCCTGTCTCACTCAGTCCCGATCGGCTGGACCCCAGCAGCAAGCTAGTCTGCCCCTTGGTGGTCAGTGCATGTCATAGTGAGTGGTTGAGCGGCCTTAGCATATAATTAGCATATTATGCTTTGATTGGTTGAACGGCCGACCGGTCGACTGGACACTTAGCATATTAGGCTTTTATTATATAGTATAGGATAATTGTGGTAAAAACATATAATAAATTAAAAATATTTTAGGTGAATTTATTGGGGTGACATCCTATATAATAAAAGGCTAATATGCAAATTGACCAAACGGTGGAATAACCAGTCACTATGATGCACACTGACCACCAGGGGGCAGACACCCAATGCAGGAGCTTCCCCCTGGTGGTCAGTGTGCTCCCACAGGGGGAGCACCACTCAGCCAGAATCCCTGAGCCGGGCTCACAGCTGGCGAGCACAGCGGCAGTGGCAGGAGCCTCTCCTGCCTCCATGGCAGCGCTAAGAATGTCTGACTGATGGGTTAGGCCAGCGGTTCTCAACCTGTTGGTCGCGACCATTGGAAAACAAATATAGCATATCAGATATTTACATTACGATTCATAACAGTAGCAAAATTACAGTTATGAAGTAGCAACGAAAATAATTTTATGGTTGGGGGTCACCACAACATGAGGAACTGTATTAAAGGGTCGTGGCATTAGGAAGGTTGAGAACCACTTGCTTAGGCCATCAGTCGGACATCCTCTGAGGGCTCCTGGACTGCGAGAGGGCTCAGGCTGGGCTGAGGGGCCACCCCGAGTGCATGAATTTCGTGCACCAGGCCTCTAATTGGTTAATAAAATGATATAGGTTTCAAGTGTACAATTCTATAATACATCATCTGTATATTGTATTGTGTGTTCACTACTCAAGTCAGGTCTCCTTCCATTACCATTTATTCCTCCTTTACCCTCCTCTACCTGCTCCCAACCCCTTTTCCTCTGTTATGTTTGTGAGTTTTGTGGGGGTTTTTTTATTTTTTTGTTTTTGCTTAATCTCTTTTTCTATTTCACCCAGCCCCTAACCCTCCTCCCCTCTGACAGTTGTCATTCTATTCTCTGTATCTATGAGTCTGTTTCTATTTTGTTTCATTTTGTTCATTAGATTCCACATATAAGTGAAATCATACGCTATTTGTCTACATATCATAAAACTTATCATCTTAACTATTTTTAAGTTTATAGCTTAGTGACATTAGGTACATTCATATTCTTGTACAATCTTCCCACCATCTATCTTCAGAACTCTTTTTGTCTTGCAAGACTGAAACTCTATACCCATTGAATAACTTCCCACTGCCTCCTTCCCCAACCCCTGGCAACCACCATCCTGTGTTCTGTCTGTTACTTTTACTACTCTAAATACCTTATATACGTGGAATCATACAATATTTGTTTGTTTGTGACTGGCTTATTTCACTTATAACATCCTCAATGTTCATTTATGTCTTGTAGCATGCATCAAAATTCAGGATTTCCTTCCTTTTTCTCTCTCCTTCCTTTTTAAGACTGAATAACAATTCCATTGTGTGTGTGTGTGTGTGTGTGTGTGTGGTGTGTACATACCACATTGTGCGTATCCATTCATTTGTTAATGGATACTTGGGTTGCTTCCATATTTTAGTTATTGTGATTAATGTTGCTATGAACATGAGTGTATAAATATCTCTTTGAGACCCTGTTTTAAGTTCTTCTGAGTATTTACCCAGAAATGTAATTGCTGGATCATTTGTTCTATTTTAATTTTTTGAGGAAAAGCCAGTTTTTTCCACAGCGCTTTACCATTTTACATTCCCACCAACAGTACACAAGGATTCCAACTTCTTCACATACTTGTCAGCACTTGTTATTTCTTCTTTTGGTAATAGCCATCCTTATGAATGTGAGTTGGTATCTCATTGTGATTTTGATTTGCATTTCCTTAATGATTAAGGATATTGAGCATCTTTTTATGTGCTTATTGACCATTTGTATGTTTTCTTTGGAGAAATGTCTATTCAAGTTCTTTTCACATTTTTAAATCAGGTTTTTTCTTGTGTTGAGTTTTAGGAGTTCTTTATATATTCTGGATATTAACCTCGTATCAATATACTAGTGTCCTGGTGTACAGATTCATGCACATTGAAAGGAAATTAATTAGAAGAAATATTTTAATATCGTTATTCACATCTTGCTAATGAAAAGAAAATAGGATTCTACTGAGTCTCCTATCTACCTACTCCAGGACTTCTGTGATAATCAAATGAGATGAGGCACAGGAAAACGCTTCACAAATATTTGTTTAAACTGTAAAATGTTTGCACCTGGCTATAAAGCAAGTTGGGTTCCTGGGCTGAAGAAACTCCAAGGAGGCTAGTCGCTAGGGAGAGGAAGCTGGGTGTGGCTACATGACATCATTACCCGGCGCCCACAGCGACCATTTCTGGGCTGGGCTGGGCTGGGCTGGGCTGTGGGCTGCATTTTGCGCCATGGGGTCTTGGCTGCGATTTGGTGGGGTGTCGCTCTGGGGTGGTGGCAGGACCTGTGTCCCACTTGGGGGAAGCTGAGTGTTAGTTTGTCGGTGCCAGGTCCATGGTGCCATTTATTTTTAAATGGCCATTGTGCATCATGGTAGCTCCTGCATTGAGCGTTTGCCCCCTGGTGGTCAGTGCATGTCATAGCTACTGGTCAGACAGTCGGACACTTAGCCTTTATATATATGTGTGTGTGTGTGTGTGTGTGTGTGTGTGTATACATATATATGTCATGTAGCAACACCCAGCTTCCTCTCCCTAGCGACTAGCCTCCTTGGAGTTTCTTCAGCCCAGAAACCCAACTTGCTTTATAGCCAGGTGCAAACATTTTACATACATCTTATATGTAATGCAGTCAATATATATATATATGACTAGAGGCCTGGCGAGTTCGTGCACAGGTGGGGTCCCTTTGCCTGGCTCGCGATCAGGGCCGATTGGGGCCACAGGAGGATGGTGGGGGGGTTGTGGGGAGGGACCATGGGAGGTTGGCTGGCGGGGGGGAGGGTCCACAGGAGGTTTGACCGGTTGAACGAGGGACTGCTGGAGCTTGGCTGTGGAAGCACACTGACCACCAGGGGGCAGCTCCTGCATTGAGCATCTGCCCCCTGGTGGTCAGTGCATGTCATAGTGACCATTTGGTCATTCAGCCACTTAGGCTTATATATCTACTAGAGGCCCGGTGCACAAAAATCTGTGCACTCGGGGGGGCAGGGGTGGGGATCCCTCAGCCCGGCCTGTGCCCTCTCGCAGTCTGGGACCCCTCTGGAGATAGCGACCTGCTGGCTTAGGCCTGCTCCCGGGTGGCAGAGGGCAGGCCTAATCCCTAGGTGCAGCCCCTGGTCGGGCTCAGAGCAGGGCCGATTGGGGAGTTGGGGCGCCGCCCCTTGTCATGCACAGAGCAGGGCGGATTGGGAGGTTGCGATGCCACCCTCAGTCACACTCAGGGTAGGGCCGATTGGGGGGTTGGGGCACCGCCCCCTGTCACACTCAAGGCAGGGTCGATGGGGAGGTTGCGGCGCCACCCCCTGTCACGCACAGAGCAGGGCCAATCAGGGGGTTTATTTTTATTTATTTTATTGATTTTTTACAGAGAGGAAGGGAGAGGAATAGAGAGTCAGAAACATCGATGAGAGAGAAATATCTATCAGCTGCCTCCTGCACACCTCCTACTGGGGATGTGCCCGCAACCAAGGTACATGCCCTTGACCGGAATCGAACCTGGGACCCTTTAGTCCACAGGCCAACGCTCGATCCACTGAGCCAAACCGGTTAGGGCCATTTTTAATTTTTTGAGGAAACTTCGTACTGTTTTCCACAGTGGCTGTACCAGCCTGCCATTCCCATCAGCAGTGTACTAAGGTTCCCTTTTCTCCACATCCTTGTCAGCACTTATTGTTTGTTGATTTATTGATGGTAGACATTCTGACAGGTGTGAGGTGGTACCTAATTGTTGTTTTAATTTGCATCTCTCTGATGATTAGTGACATAGAGCATTTTTTCATATGTCTATTGGTCATCTGTATGTCCTTTATGGAGAAGTGTCTATTCGGGTCCTTTGTCCATTTTTAAATTGGACTGTTTATCTTCCTGATGTTTCGTTGTATAAGTTCTTTGTATATTTTGGAAATTAACCCTTTATCAAATGTGTCATTGGCGAATACGTTCTCCCAAACATTGGGTTCCCTTTTCATTTTGTTGGTGGTTTCTTTTGTTGTCAGAAGCTTTTAGTTTGATGTTGTCCCATTTGTTTATTTTTCCTTTGTTTCTCTTGCTCTAAAAGATGTATCGGTGAAAATAACTGCTACGTGCGATGTCTGAGATTTTACTGCCTTGATGATAATGTCTTTTGATGTACAAAAACTTTTTAATGTACAGGTTTTCTTAAATTTTACTTATCAGTTAACAACACTAAAAAGTTGCCCTTTTTGTGTTACAAAATTCTACGAATTTCAACACATGCATAGATTTGTGTAATCACCACCACAGTCATGAGATAGAACAATTCCATCACCCCCAAAGCTTCCTTGTTACAACTAGCTTTTTAGTAAGTGCTTTTCAGTAGTGTTATTGAGATGTCTTGTTTCAAGAATAGCCAAGGTCAGTTGCAGACCAGTCCGAAGTGCTTATGGCTCTAATTGGTTTGCTCGGGAATGCTATGTCCTTCCTTTTTTTTCTTTTTCTTTTCCTCTCTTCCCCCCATAGGGGACTTTGGGAATTAGATCTAGCTCCCTCTTTTCATGTAGCAGAGCACTGCAGACAAGTAATAAATGCAGGGATATAGGATTTTATGATATATAGTTTTGGTAATTATTCTCTTAATCTGTGATGATAAATCTGTGCTTTTATGATCTCTTAGTCCTTGGTTTATTCGTAATTCTTATGAGTAAGTGTTATAGTTAGGTCTTAATTGTGCTTGCTAGTAAGAAGGGGGAGAGAGGTGAGAAAGAGCCTTGGATTTAGAGAGTGAATGCAGGACCAGCTCCTGGCTCTAATAATTTACTATAGATCTTAAATAATTTAATTTCTATGAGCTGTATGTTTCTTACCTGAAATAGGCTATTTGATTGTGAGTATGAAGTAAAATAAAGTGAGCATTATCTAGCAGTCAGTAAATGTTAAATTGAATGTGAATAGTAAGAATGTTGATAAATGGAACTTCAATAAACCCCAGATTATACGTACATACACACATATTTTTCCTTTTTTTCTGAACAGGTTTTATTACACAGACAGGATGAGGCTCAGTCCTTCTTGGCTGCTGCCTTCCTCATGGCTGCAAGGACATTGCTCAGCTTCTCTCTCTTATGCTGGGCGTCGATGTGTGATGGATTTCAGGGCCCTCTTGTCCTTGGCTTTGCCCCCTATAAGCACCTTGCCGCCTGGCGCGATGCTTATAGGGGGCAAAGCCACACACCTCTCGGATCATGTCCCTCACGAACTTGGTGTGCTTGGTGCGGCGCCTGTGGCATCTGTAACTCGGCTTGCTCACGTTCTTGGTTACCTTGTGGCCCTTGTTGAGGCCCACGGCCATGGGGGTAGCAGAGAGCCATGGCTGCTGCTCCTCAATGGCTGTTGCTCCTCAATGACTGCCATGGCAGAACCCCAGATTATATTTTTAAAGTTTTTTTTTAAATAGCCTTATTGAGTTCCAATCCACATACCATACAATTCATTCATTTAAAGTGTATAAGTCAAGACTTTTAGTATATTTACAGAATTGTGAACATTTTTATTATTACAAAGAGAAACCAGTACTTTAGCAGTCACACCATACTTCACCCATCTTTGCCAGCCCTACTAATCTATTTTCTATAGTAGATTTTGCCTGTTCTGGACAATTCATATAAATGTTATATAATATGTAGTCTCTTTCATTTAGCATAATGTTTTCAAGGTTCATTAATGTTGTAGCATGTATCAATACGTAATTTTTACTGCCAAATATTCCATTGTATGGATAGACCATGTTTCTAATTTACCAGTTAATAGACATTTGGGTGACTTCTAGTTTTTAGCTCTTAAGAGTAATGCTGCTGTGAACATTCTTATATAAGTCTTTGTCTGGATATGTTTTTTTTTCTTTTTTGGGCAGAGGAAATGAGTTCTGAGGAGTGGAATTGCTGGATAATTGGTAACTTTAACTTTTTGAGGAACTCCAGACTGTTTTCCAAAATGGCTGCACCATTTTACATTACCACAAGTGGTATATGAAGGATCCAGTTTCTCCACATCCTCTCCACGACTTGTCTTTATATATATTTATATTTTTTATTGATTTCAGAGAGGAAGGGAGAGGGAGAGATAGAAACATCAATGATGGGAGAGAATCATTGATTGGTTGCCTCTGAGTCCACAACCTGGGCATGTGTCCTGACCAGGAATCAAACCATGACCTCTTGGTTCATGGGTCGATGCTCAGCTACTGAGCGACAGCAGCTGGTTGTGACTTGTCTTTTTTATCTTTGTCATCCTAGTGAATGTGGAGTGGTATCTCTTTGTGATTTGATTTGCATTTCCCCAGTGGCTAATGATGCAGAGTATCTTTTAATGTGCTTATGTCCCATCTTCTTCTTATTTTTAAGTATCTCTCTTCTACTACTAAACTATGTAATACCCTTTAATAAGATTACACCCACAGGTGCTTATTAATACTTATCAATTTGTTAATTGATTATAAGAGAATGGCAGAGGAAGGAAAATATCACCTCATCTTATCATTCGTTCCCTTTTGTTACTTCTATCACTAATTGAATTGAAAGTCCTCAGAGAGGATATCCAGAAAAGGGAGATTTTCAAATAATACTCAATCTGTTTAGGAGATGACCAGATTGAGGACATAAGATATTAATTAAAGAATAATTGCCGAAACCGGTTTGGCTCAGTGGATAGAGCGTCGGCCTGCGGACTGAAAGGTCCCAGGTTCGATTCCGGTCAAGGGCATGTACCTGGGTTGCGGGCATATCTCCAGTAGGAGATGTGCAGGAGGCAGCTGATCGATGTTTCTCTCTCATCGATGTTTCTAACTCTCTATCTCTCTCCCTTCCTCTCTGTAAAAAATCAATAAAATATATTAAAAAAAAAAAAAAATAATTAATGGCTGAATTGATTACTGGTATTGATTATAGAGCACTTATAATGTGATCTTGGCACTGGGGATACGTCAGTAAATAAATCAAAGTCCCTGCTTTGAGTTGTACTCTAGTGGGCAGAGATATGAAAAATTAGGCAATGTATGGAGGTAAGGGAGTTATAGAAAGGGAGGGGGCTATTTTAGATATGATCGGTTAATCTATAACTATCTGGTAAGGTGAAATTTGAGTACAGATATTAATGAAATAAAGGAACAACTCATATTGATATTTGAGAGAAGAATGTTTTAGGCAGAGAGAACTTTAAGTGCTAAAAACCTGAGGTGGGGGTGTACTGAGTTTATCAGTGAACAGCAATAAGGGAAAGAATGTTCCTATTGTTCACATTAAGGAATCTGAAGCTTGCATATTCTTCCTAGTCTTTGCTTATGGCCACTTCAGAGTAGTTTCCAAACAACATGAGTGTTGGTGTTAAAATTTAATTTTACTGCAGTGTGGATGAAGTATGAGCAAAAAGAACAATGTTAGGTGCTAAGATCAGACAGGTAGAAAAAGCCAGAATATATGGTATCTTGTAGGCCATCATAATGACGTTGTATTTTTATTTTGAGTGAGATGAGAAGCCATTGCAAGATTTTGAACAGAGTGGAAGGACATGATCTGAACTGAACTTAAAAGGATTGTTTTGGCTTCTGAGAAGAGAGGAGCATAGGATAAATAGATGACAAGGGGAATAAAATAGGAAGCTGTTAAAAGAGTTAGGGAATGAGCCCTAGCTAGTTTGGCTCAGTGGTTGGAGCATTGGCCCTTGAACTAAAAGGTTTGATTCTGATCAAGGGCACATACCTTGGTTGCAGGCTGGATCCCCAGTCAGAGAGCATACAGGAGGCAACCAATCTATGTGTCTTTCTTACATCGATGTTTCTTTCTCTCTGTCTCTCCCTCCTACCCCCCCCCCCCCCCACACACATGTTCTCTAAAAATCAATGGAAAAAATATATCCTCCAGTGAGGATTAACAGCAACAACAAAAATGAGTTAGAGAATGAGATAAAGCTTGAGCCAGTGTGATAGAAAAGAGGTAGTAAGAAATTGTTGGAGTCAGGATATGTTTTGAAAGTAGAGCTGACAGAATTAGCTGATAGATCAGATGAGGATTATGAGAGTAAGAAAGTGGTCAATGGAAGGTTTTTGCCTGAGCAACTATAAGATTAGAGTTGTCATATATTGAGGTGGGAAAGATTGGAAGGAGCAAGTTTGTAGGGAGGGGTCAGGTATTTGATTTTAGACATAAGTATTGAAGATGGCTGTTAGATAACAAGCCAAAGAGATGCCAGGTAGGCAGGTGGATATACAAGTCTGGAATTCAGAGAAGTCCAGGTTGGAGATATATATCTGGGAATCATTAATATATGTAAAGCCATGGAGTAGATGTGATCACCTAAGAAATGTGTAGATAGAGCAGAGAGATTAACAATGGAGCCCTGGACACGCTGACATTGGGAAATTGAGAAATTCAAAGGAGTAGCCAGACTGGGATATTGGACAGTTCACTTTATACTTTTGGGCCTTCGCGTGATCTGTAAAGTGTAAGCTTGTTCTAAACATTTCCCTGTTATCATAATAAACATATTTATCTATATAACACTTTATAGTTTGCACAAACCATTTCCATGTGTTTATGACATTTAATCTTAACAAATCTATGTGATTTATATTTTTATACCCATTTTACAGATGGAAGATTAAAGGAGTTTAGAGACTTGTCCAAATTGTACAGTCATAGTCAGAGACTTGAATCTAGATCTGCCTGATCTCAAAGCCCGTGCTCTTTATGCTATGTAGCAATTACTTGTTACATTAATATTCTAGAACTCTGAGATTGTGATCACATATACTTCATTTGTTCCTTCATTCATTGAATATGTGTTGAGTACCCGCAGTGTACTATTCACTGTTCTGAGTGCTGGGAATACAGTTGTGACCAAGACAAAGTCCTTGTCCTCATAGATCATTCATTCTAATGGGGGAGACTGACAGTAAACAAAAAAATTAACTAATAAATAATATAATGTTAATGTAATAATAAAAAGTAAAGCAAGGTAAAGGGATAGAATATGTTGGGGGATGATCAAGAAAAGTCTCTCTGGCCTGGCTTGTGTGGCTTGGGGTTGAGTGTCAACCTATGAAGCAGAAGGTCACAGTTTGATTCCTGGACAGGGCACATGCCCTGGTTGTGGGCTCTGTCCCCAGTGTAGGGTGTGCAGGAGGCAACCAGTCAGTTATTCTCTTTCATCATTGATGTTTCTATTTCTCTCCCTTTCCCTTACATTCTGAAATCAATAAAAATATATTTTAAAGAAAAAGGATTTTAAACAAATTATACAAAAAAGAAAAGGAAAAGAAAAGCCTTGCTGAAGAGATGGCATTTGAGCAGAGACCTGAATGATCTAAAATAAAAAAGCATGTGATATGTGATGGAGGAAACAAACAGAAAAGTTCAGAAGGAGGAATGAGCTAGATGTGTTTGAGGAACATCAAGAAGGACAGGAGATTGTCAAGCAAAATATATAGAGTTTTGGAGTCATTTAGTCGGGGTTGTGGGAGGAGGTCAGTTTTGACCCCTTGACTTAATTTGCTGTGTGACTCTGAGCAGAGTATCTGGTTTTTCTGAGTTTTAATTTCCTTATCTATAAGATAGAGTTAATAAAGGCTATCTTGACAATTAAATGAAAATGTATGTAAAACACCTAGAATGTTGCCTGACATGTTACTATATTAAACATACAGGGCATCCCAAAAAATGTATATTCACTTTGAAAGATTATAAAGTCAGTATTTATTAACATACTAGAGGCTCAGTGCACAAAATTCATGCACTGGGTGGGTGGGGGGGGGGGTCACTCAGTCTGGCCTGCACCTTCTTGCAGTCCGGGACCCCTCGGGGACTGTCTGCCTGCCGACTTAGGCCTAATGCCCCCAGGCCTAAGCCGGCACTCAGACATCCTTCTCGCAGTCCAGGACCCCTTGCTCCTTACTGGCCTGCCGTGGAGGCGGGAGAGGCTCCCGCCACTGCTGCTGCGCTCGCCAGCTGTGAGCTCAGCTTCTGGCTGAGCAGGATGGGGGGAGCACCACTCAACCAGAAGCTGGCTTGCTGCTCCTTAGCACTGGCCCTGCCCCCGCCCACTGGTGGGGTGGGTGGGCCCTATCGGGCTGGGCCGGCTGGGGGAGGGACCGTGGAAGGTTGAGGCGCCAGGGTCGTGTCCCATCCCACCTCTGCGGAGGTGCTGGGACCATGCTGCCCCGCTCCCACTGCCTCTGTGGAACTGGGGGTGCTAGGACCAGGCCTGCGCTGCAGCCTCTCCCGATGCCTCTGTGGAAGGAGGGGTGCTGGGACCGCCATGGCTGACCTGGTGGCACAGACTCACTGGCCCCGCCCCCCTCCCACTGGTCGTTCAGGAAGGTCATTTTTGCCTCGGCCCTCGCAGCCCCGGCTTCGTCCAAAATATTGTCCAAAAGGACATTTGGCTGTCTGGTCTAATTAGCATATTAGCTCTTTGTTATATAGGATAGTTCATTTTCAAAATGTAAAAGAATCTACAGAAATGAATACATTTTTGGTCAATGCCTGCTTTCAAACTGATGACAGTTCTGGTCCAGGCACTGCTGATAGTGTGAAGCAATGGAATTGCAAACAAAAGAATCATTTTATTTGGTATTTGTGTGCTCTCAATTTGTTGGCTGTTGCTGGTTTTGTGCTGTAAACTTTATCTTTTGTGTATTCCCATAAAAAAGAGGGTCTGTGGGCACTGTAGGATAAATTTTCTTTGTTCAAAGCTTAGTCTGGTTTCACCCATTATTTCAAATCAGTTTAACCCGAAAAAGAGGAAAATTGAGTTATCAGCTGTTAAAGTGTGTATACATTTTTTGGGACACCCTATATGTTTACAGCACACCTGCTGTTATCGACTGTGTTCTAGGCACTTATTACACAGTCATCCAGTAAGTTCAGTTTTTCCAATTTGTTTTAGTCAGCAGATATTAACTTTATGTTTTTGTGCCCAGGCTGTGTTAAACACTCTCCCTGAGTTCAAGTTTGTATTGAAATCAAGGAAGAAAATGTTGGACTGAAAAGAAAATAATTTAGAAGTTGATGAGTAGTTACAAAAATAAAGGCTTGAGATTCTGGTAATTGCAGTTTCTGATATATTCATTTATTATAAAAAGAAACGGCATGTGCATTACTGTCATCTTTTCTCATCACTGGATACTAGCTGTATTCAGGCACTTAACCAGCCGGGCTTCCTGCTGACCCAAACCTGCTTGCCTTAGGAAAATCAGATAGGAGCCAAGTCCTCCATCCTTATAAGACCATCTGTTTTCAGGCCCACAGCTGCTGCCCTTACAATTGCAACCCAACACAACTGGAATGATTTATTCATCTCCAGGTAACATTTGTGCACCAGGCTTCCAGCTAAGTACAGTATCAGCTTTACACTTAATGAGGCATCTAGCACAGGTGGCGAGCTGCACCGGAAAGGATGCTTCTGGCTTAGAAATGGCTTATGGACAGGTGGAGGTAAGCTGTTAGTCCCAAGAATATAGCCAGAGGAAGAGCAGAGTGAACACTGGGCAATAAGGGAAAATTTCTTGTCCAGCAGAGTCT
This sequence comes from Myotis myotis, assembly GCF_014108235.1. Taxonomy (NCBI): domain Eukaryota; kingdom Metazoa; phylum Chordata; class Mammalia; order Chiroptera; family Vespertilionidae; genus Myotis; species Myotis myotis. Next base: position 39,639,247 of record NW_023416314.1, read on the forward strand.
TGACTGTATACCCTGTATTTCTGGAATTTCAAGATAATGTAACTCATCTTTTAAGTTATATGTACCACTGCTGAGTTAGGTGAGAAAATTAATATCCAGAGAAGGGAAGGGACTTAGTTTAAGCTGCATAGCAGTTTGGCACAGCTAAGACTAAACTTGGGTAGTATTCCAATTCCTGGTCAAGTGCTTACCTCCACATATTTTGTTGTGCAGTGAAACACAAATGTTTCTTTATTTTTATTTTTCTTATATGTAGAATGAGGATAATTAACACTTGTTCGGAATTGTTTTGAGGATTAAATGAGATAAATTATATGAAAGCTGCTTAGGTCATTTTTGATAATCAGAAAAAACTAAATAAATGTTCATCTCTTCTTCAGTTCAGTTGAGCAAACACTGATTAAGCATCTATCTTGTGCCAGCTCAATTTCTAGGCTTTTTACTTAAATTATCTTATTTACCGTTTATGTTTCTTCCTCTCCTTATTATATTGAGGGTCTGTTTGGTATAATAATACTTTTCTTCCGTGACAAAATCTTTTCATAGTCAAATCTCCATAACCAAACACAGTTGGTGCTAACAAGTGATGCGTACTTTTAGAAAAATCTAGAGTGTTGGAGTCTAGTATGAACCTGTGGTGATACCTAGTATGAATCTATGGACCAGTGTAGCTAGTGTTAGTCTATGACTCTTGGCTTCTGCCCCATCCACAAGGTGAGTTGAGGATTCTCAGTTTGGAGGGGAAATCATAACTATGACAGCACTCTGTTACTTCAGAGAATGTAGTTTCTCTTTTGGAATATTTGGTTTTAGTAAATTGCTTCCTTTTCACCTTCCTTCATCTAGGTTTTAGGCTCTTGGGTAAGCCATCTGCTTCTCAAATCCAATTTTCCTTTACCACCAATGGCTTGCAGGCAGTTGTTCAGATGGAGAATAAAAGCTTTCTTCAGTTCCTGGTGGTTTTATAAGAGTGGGAAAGCCTCAGGGAGAGAGATTGCATCTGCTTAATGGAATTCATTTGTGATGTGTGCCTGATTATGCAGTATTTTATTTACCAGGAACTCTGCTGGGACTGGCTGAGGAGGAGATACAGTTTTGGAATGGAGTTCTATCAACATGGGTTTTGGCTATTTCTGTCCTTGCCAATATCAGTAAGGGCTCCAAAGAGCTTTTTGGGAATACTGCTGCTACTGCTTTTTTGTGTGTGCCTGCATCTATTGTCCAAGTCTTTCATTTTCACTTTGTTTTCCCAGGTTGTTGTTCTGTTCAGTGAGTGATTTCATATAGTGCAGTTCAACAGACTGAGTTAAGTGAACATTCAGAAATGAATAAAATAAGGGAAACATAGTATGGAGTCATGGAAAAGCATTGGTAAACCCATAGACATGTGTCTTGAAGTCTCAACTTTGCCTTATACTGGCTTTGTGATCTTGAGTAAATCATTTAATCTCTTTGAGCCATAGTTTCTTTATCTTTAAAAATAGGAATATAAATGTCTACCATGTAGTGAGGATTAAATGAAAAACTATGGAAAAACCAAGATGACGGCATAGGTAAACACTGGAGATTGCTGCCTCACACAACCACTTCGAAAATACAACTAAAAGACAAAATGGACATCATCCAGAACCACAGGAAGGCTGGCTGAGTGGAAATTCTACAACTAGAAGGGAAGAGAAAAGCATACCGAGACTCGGAGAGGTGCAGTGCAGAAGTAAAATACAGAGGTACAAAGGTGCATGCGGAGAGGGTTGGCGGCTGAGGATACGGTTGTCTTTTTCAATCAGGAGAGAGTCTCAAGCTCTGAGCTCCAGTTCCGGGCGAATCTCTGGGGATCCAGACTCATACGGGAGAAATTGGACTGTCTGGCATCGGTCGGAACTCGAGGGCAGCTTTCTCTTGGGGGTGCTTGCAGCAATTGCCAGGACACTGAGAAGCAGGGCCTCTGAGGGCAGGACTGAGAGCAGCAATAGCTGTTTGCTCCGCCCTGTTGATCCCCTGGGACCCCACCCTGCCCAAGCCATGGAGGCTTTTGCATATGAAAGGCCTGGCCCTTTGCAATCTGATAATTACCTAACAAACTGCAGCTGGCCCAAGGCCCCAGGGCAACTTGCATTGTGTCACAGCTGGCTCCTGCTGGATAGCCTCAGGCAGAGGCTAGATTAGCACCTCCTTAGAGATCCAGGAGCCAGTGTGCCTGGTGGTCAGAGTGGGACCATCCAGATTGCAGCTCCTCCGATTCATAAAGGACACACTCAGGGGGCAGACTTAGTGACCACCAAAGCCCCATTGAAGCAAGTCTTGCCCCGGAGGGGTGTCTCCAGCACAGAAGTTCTCCCACTGCAGACACAGCTGATTCTCACAGCCAATTGGCCTGGAGGTCAATCCCTCCCAGTGTTACCTACAACAGTCAAGGCTTAACTACAACAAGACTGTGCACAAAGCCCACAAGGGGGTGTACCAAGAGTGTCTACCTCAGGTAATTGGGGACGCTGAGCCACTGGGCCCTATAGGACACCTAGTACAGAAAGCCACTCTATCGATACAGCGAAGCATAAAAAAAATGCGGAGACAAAGAAACAGGACACAACTGACAGAAATGGAAGAAAGCAAACTACTGAATATAGAGTTCAAAACTACACTTTTAAGGTTTTTCAAGAATTTTCTAGAAACTGCTGATAAACTTAATGAGACCCTCAAGAAATCTAATGAGACCCTCGAGGTTGTGGTAAAGGACCAACTAGAAATTAAGCATACACTGACTGAAATAAAGAATATTATACAGACTCCCAACAGCAGACTAGAGGATCGCAAGAATCAAGTCAAAGATTTGAAATACGAAGAAGCAAAAACACCGAACCGGAAAAGCAAAATGAAAAAAAGAATCCAAAAATACGAAGATAGTGTAAGGAGCCTCTGGGACAGCTTCAAGCGTACCAACATCCGAATTATAGAAGAGAGAGAGCAAGATATTGAAAACCTATTTGAAGAAATAATGACAGGAAACTTCCCCTCCCTGGTGAAAGAAATAGACTTACAAGTCCAGGAAGCACAGAGAATCCCAAACAAAAGGAATCCAAAGAGGACCACACCAAGACACATCATAATTAAAATGCCAAGGGCAAAAGACAAAGAGAGAATCTTAAAAGCAGCAAGAGAAAGACAGTCAGTTACCTACAAGGGTATACCCATACGACTATCAGCTGATTTATCAACAGAATCTTTGCAGGCCAGAAGGGAGTGGCAAGAAATATTCAAAGTGATGAATACCAAGAACCTACAACCAAGATTACTTTATCCAGAAAAGCTTTCATTCAGAATTGAAGGTCAGATAAAGAGCTTCACAGATAAGGAAAAGCTAAAGGAGTTCATCACCACTAAACCAGTATTATATGAAATGCTGAAAGGTATCCTTTAAGAAGAGGAAGAAAAAGAAAATGGTAAAGATACAAACTATGAACAGCAAATACACATCTATCAGCAAGTAAATCTAAAAATCAAGTGAATAAATACTCTGATGAACAGAATAAACTGGTGATTATAATAGAATCAGGGGCATAGAAAGGGAGTGGACTGACTATTCTTGGGGGGAAAAGGGGTGTGGGGGATGCGGGAAGAGACTGGACAAAAATCGTGCACCTGTGGATGAGGACAGTGGGTAGGGGGGTGGGGGCGGAGGGTGGGGTGGGAAACGGCTGGAGGGGAGCTATGGGGGGAAAAAGGAACAACTGTAATAATCTGAACAATAAAGATTTAATTTTAAAAAAATAAATGAAAAACTATGTGGGGAAGAATCAAGCATTAAGTTGGTGCTAATTAAATATTCCTTTCCATCTTCTATTTCCTTAAGGAGTGCAGTGTACATGGGGAAATCAGATATGTATACAAGTGAGTGTGTGTGTGTGATTAACTCTGAGAGTGGTTGGAATTTGCCACTGTCATTGGGAATTAGGAGGGTGAGAGGGCTTGGGATGGATGCATGTCTTCCTTGAAACCAGGCTGAGAGATATACTCTCTGATAAGGTAACATAACACAATCTTTGTTCTTTTAAAGAAGACCTGAGGAGGGGGAAAAAAAAAGAACCTGGTGGTGGAGGCCTTGGAATACTGGTTTCCTCAGGGGGGACCATTACAGTGTTTCTGGTACTAGTCTCTTAGAGATAGAATGGTTTGTTTCACAGTTAACTTAGAGCAGAACCTGGGGTTTGTAAGCTTGGGAACTGCCTTTAAGAACAGTTAGTACATTGCTTGAAGGTTATAGCCACCAGCCTTCTTCCTCTCCAGTCTGTTATGTCATCAGCAGTATGGTCTTTTCCAAGATTCAGATCTGATCATCTTAATTTGTTAAATCTCTTCATTGGCTCCCAGTTGCCTTCAGGTTAGAATCCATATTTCTTCTGTGACATATAAGGTCTTCCTTGATCTGATTTCTGCCTACTCTTTCAGCCTCATCTCCCATTGTTCTTGCCTGAGCTCCACTGCCATGGCATTATTTGTAGCTTCTCACCTAATGTATGTTCTGGCCCATGGTAGCCTTTCTGCTATGCTGTACTTACCCTCTTTCCTATTCCTCTGTTTTACTTGACAAACTTCTCTTTTCTTTAAAACTCTTAAGTACCATGTTTTCTGTAAAGCCCTCCCTGGCTTCTACAGGTGAGGTGCCATGGGGTGAGACACTTCCCTCCTCTAGGTTCATCTAGAATTTTGTACATACAAAACTCTAACTACATGTTGTAGCCTAAGTGCTTGGTAGACAGAATGAGGTCTCTTAATGCTTTTGTTTATGACACATTGGCTATTTTACTTTAATGCCTTCATTAGGATACTCAGTCCGTACATATAGAGATCCATTCACAACAGCTATCTTTATTTTGTTGTTATTGAAAATAAGTTCCATTACATCAAGTAATAAATACATACAAAAATGCAAACAGTGTTAGTAATTTTCTTCCAGATGTTTGGATTACCTTACAGGAAACACAAAACTGAAATCTACATACAATCTTAGGAAAAACTTCAGGGGTCCTTGTTAAGTGAGGTTTGGTAAGTTGCTCTTTCTTCTGTATTTATAACTTGTCCATTTCAAAAACTGACTTCAAAGCACTGACAATCATGCAAATGCTTAAGCAAAAAAAGAAGTTACATTAATCAGAATCTATACTGTTTGACCAGCAGGGACCATGAATAGGCTACTAAGTAAAACATGTTGTCAGTATGCACTAAAAACATAACTCTTAAGAGTTGTATTAGCTTAAGAAGAAAAGAAAAAAAAGAACCATTTGAGTAACATAAATGTATTCAAAGAGAACCATTGCATCTTGGAGGCAAACTGCTGTTTGCTGTGAGATAGAAAACTTATGTGCATCTTTTGAATCAGTGCTTAAAAAGAACACCCTGAGGCCCAGCTGGTGTGGCTCAGTGGTTGAGCGTTGACTTATGAAGCAGGAGGTCACTGTTCAATTCCCAGTCAGGGGACATACCCGGGTTGCAGGCTCGATCTCCAGGAGAGGGCATCAGGAGGCAGCTGATCTCTGATTCTCTCTCATCATTGATGTTTCCATCTCTTTCTCCTCTCCCTTCCTCTCTCTGAAATTAATAAAGACATATTTAAACAAAACAAAAAAATACCCTGAGTAGTTCCTAACTGTTTAAAAATGTAAATACTAATCAACTGCAAAATCTCTTCCCCATCTTAGACTGTAGGTTCAGAATCTAACGAACCATGGGATAGGCACAGGGAGGGGAAACAAGTTTCAGATGAACTATAAACTTATTGGAAGAAGTAGAAAACCTTCCACACTAATAAGGCATCTAGGACCTGACATTCCATTCAATTTCAGCCAAGCACTCCTGAGCCAGCCCTCTAGCATGGATGATGCCTCATTTTAGTCTCTCCATCACACTCTTGCTTCCCATGTAGGTGAGTCTGATTTCTTTCCCTAACTCCTTGATGATGGCTAGTAACTCTGTGTATTTGCTCTGGGGCACCTGGCTGTTCCAGTTTCCCTGGCGTAGCCTAGGGATGGTGGCTCATGGTCAGTTAGCTGCTGGCGGTACTGTGGAGGGCAGGTGGGCGCTCCCAGGCTCCCAGCTGTGTTGAGGCAGGTGGCAGGCATGTTTTTGGTCCAGTTTGGTTTGTAAGACATCCTGAGAGAGTGGCGGGGTGTGCGAGGTGTGCAAGGCAGCTGGTGTCTGAGTTTTAGTCCGCACCTACCCTGCTTCTGCTGCACTTTTTGTTGATGGCAGCTCCCCGCCACACCCCATAGCATATCTTTAAAATTTGAAAAATAAATGCAGAAACAATACAGCACCTTGCTAGACTTAGCAAATTATATTTTATCATACCTTTATCCCTGAATAAAGGACTACCCATCAGTAAAATGAACAATCAGAGATTTGGAAAGATCTAATTTTCAGGTTGATTGGGTAGGTCCATCTGATCTGATTAAAATAATTTTTTTTGAGAGAGAGAGAGAGGGAGAGAAACATCAGTTGGCTGCTTCTTGCATGCCTCCTAACAGGGATCAAGCCTGCAACCCCAGCATGTGCCCTGACTGGGATTGAACCAGCCACCTCTTTGTACATGGGATGACACTCAACTAACTGAGCCACACCAGCCAGGGCATATATATGTACATATATATTTTTAATCCTCACCTGAGGACAAACTCAGAGCAAAGGAGGGAGGGAGGGAAGGAGGGAAGAGATTGGGGGCGGGGGGAGAGAAAGAGAGAAGCAGAAACATCCATGTGAGAGAGAAAAATATTGATCAGTTGCCTTCTCTATGCTCCCTGACCACTGATCAAACCCGCAACCCAGGTATGTGTCCTGATCTGGAATTGAACCGGCAACCATTTGACGCACTAGATTACCAACCAACTGAGCTACTGAGCCACTCTAGCTGGGTGGATATGATTTTTAAATCATTTTCTTTACTGTTATGCTTTCTTTTATATAACTTTTCATTTGGATCCTCAAATTTATTCTGATATAAATGGGACCTGAATTCTGTGTTTCATTTGGAGCTTTCCCTAGATGTCTGATGATCTTTGGTGTCCATAATTTTAAATGGGAGATACTAAAAAGCTGATTGGAAATTTTAAGTACTTGGTCAGGGCTTACTGATTGTGGCCCTGACTGTATCATCTGTCTGGTCTATTTTTGGGGCAACTACAATGTTAGTATTTTTATCTTTCCACAACGGTGGGTGAGATTCTCATGAAGGATCCTCTAGTCACCTTTGTAGAGGTTATAGGACTGGCTACTACTGGTCTAGAAGCTGAATGGGGGAGGAAGACTGCCAGGAGGTCCTCAATATTCAGTTTACTTAGACTCTTATTTTCAGTACAGTAACCCTGCCTTCAACTGTGCCTGCTATTCTCTTTGTCTAGAGATCTTCTATTTTATCATTTCCAGAGGGAAAAGAAAACCCGAACATGGAGCTACCAGCTTCTGAATTTTGTGGGGGTTTTACAGGTTAAATTGTTGCTTTTTAATTTTTTTCACTGCTGGCTTAGTAGTCATCTTTCTTGGATTTGATAAATCAGTTACTGCTCATTCATTTGCTTTCTAGCTTTCAGTATTTTGTGGCTATTGCTCTTCTCCATTTCTTCATTTTTATGCCTTTATGCCTTATAAAAAATTCAAAATGTATATAAAATTCATTATATATCTCCCTTTACAGACTAGACATAATATTATTTAATCTTCCTTAGGATTCAAGTTCATTACTTTGAACATCAGTTATTCTGCCTTTTTGTGTTATACTGATACTACAGGAGCTATTGTAACCTACATTAACTACTTTGATGCTGTATTTTAAAACATAAACAAAAGCGAAGGGCCACCTTTTTGATGAGTACTATGCTTTTTACATTCTTGTGGTTGTTTGGAATTATTGTTTTGCATTTTCTCCTGTTTGTGAAACACAACAGACAATATTGTTCTCCTTTCTTCCTTTGTCACTTCTCACCTACTATATATGGGTACTCCCAAATTACTGAGTTTATGAGATGTGTATTTAAGGGAAGAGTGAGGCCCTGGGGACTCTACTAGTAGTAAAGCGGGAAGAAATAAAGACAGTTATTTTGGCTTGGAAGAGGCCCTTTTTGCTTACTTCCTAGTTCTGTGTGTTCCAGAAAGACAAGGTTATTGGATTGCTGAGTTCTATACAAATGGGGTATTGTAATAAAACTTCTGGCTTGTCAAGTAAATTGCTTTCATCCATAGCATCTTCTTTTTATTTCAAGATTCACAGTAATTCTACAAGGTAGTAGACAAGTAAGATTATTCCAAGTTTTTTAGATAGGGCAATTTGAGGTTCAGATGATTATGACTTTCCCCCATCACATAATTGAGTGGTAGAACTGGGCCTAATCTCAGGTTGTCTGACTCAAACCTTAGTGCTCTGTCCCTTCTCTGTCCAGTCCCTTTATACATAGCGACCTTCAGAGAGGGTCAAATTCATAAGATTAGGGTTCAATGCAATAAGGAGAAGTCCTCATTTGATCCTTATGGTAGAAGCACAGTGGGACAGGTTATATTTTTCCTATTTCCCACCTGGGGAAATTGAAGCTCAGAGAGATTAAGTGACTTGTTCAAGGTCACCTGGTAAAATAAAGACTGTGAAGCTGGGACTCATTTGCTTCTTTTAACTCCAAATCCTGCTCTCTGATTGCAGTGCATGATACTTCCTCCCTAATCTGATTGAGCTGCCAAAAGAGAAGATATGCCAGCCACATGTGTATTAGTTTGAACTGTTAGTAAACAGCCAAGTCTTCTCTTCCTGGGAAGGGTTCAGCTGGTTGAAATTCTCAGGCTATTTTTCCAATTTATGTAAAGGAGGAAGATAAAGAACTGTTGTGTTTGGACTTGCAACAAACTTTAATTCCTTTAGTGGAAGCACTGAAGTTACATAGTTGCATTGCCAGTTTGGCACAAGGAAGTACTTAAGCTCTCAAGTAGAAATACTTAGTTTCTAGTACAGTGTAATAACTGGACCCCAGGAGGGATTCATTATGAATCAGGGAATGTTGATCTTTAAAATCCATTCATTCTTAGGCTTAAAAGCTGAATTTGTCTAGGCAATTTAGTAGAATAATTCTGTGTGTCTTTATTGAGCTCCTGTAGTATACTAGGAACAAAAATAGACACTGGGGAATTTTAGGAATCTCATGGTCTGTTTGGGAAGGAACATATAAACAATTACATTATAGTGTAAGAAAGTGTTATAATTGAGAGAGATACAAAGAGCACTTAACAGGGAATGATTAATTCTTCCCAGAGCAAGGGTTGGGAGTGATTGGTGAAGATGATGATTGATTTGTGCCCTTGCAGGATGGGTCAGCTCTTGAGACAGAAGGGGATTGAAGGGCATTGTAGGCACAGGGAACAGTATGTGAACAATTTCAGAAATATGAAAGAACTTGTTTCAGGGAAGCAGTGGGAAGCTTGATTCAGCTAGAACCGGAGAGTCAGGTAAACTAGGCCTCCTCTGGTGTAGGGCTCTCAAGGCCTCTTCTTCCTGTGTCAGCGTCTGCTCACCTTAGGTGTATTCTTCCTTAATATGCAAGTGTTCTCTGAAACAGGCTGCATCTCCTTCCTAGTCTTGCAAGCCTTTCGTTAAGCTTTCAGTGGTCGGCAAACTCATTAGTCAACAGAGCCAAATATCAATAGTACAATGATTGAAATTTCTTTTGAGAGCCAAATTTGTTAAACTATAGATAGGTACATTGTTATTAACTTAATTAGGGTACTCCTAAGGCTTAGGAAGAGCCACACTCAAGGGGCCAAAGAGCCGTATGTGGCTCGCGATCCGCAGTTTGCGCAGTTTGCCGACCACTGGTTTAGTATAATCACACTCTTCTCTAAAAAGCTTTCTAGGCTGATTCCTGATACCTCCTTCCCTCTTTTCCTCACTCTTATTTTTTTTTTTAAATGTCTGTATCACCTACTAGATATTGGACCCCTCAAGGAAAGGGATTTGGTATAGTTTTAACACTTGTGTCTTTTCAACTGCCAACCAGAGCCTGGACACAGAATAAGTGTTTATTATTCTAGTTTCAGTTCTACCACTCTGTGACCTTCAGCAGATCACTTCCAATATTTGAAACACCAGCTTTCTTATCTATAAAATATGGAGGCTGGACTCTATGACAGAATATAGCACCTGTCTACGTATAGTAGACAGGGTCCAGTTGAAGCAATAGAAGCCACACTAGTAATTTGAACGGGTAAAATTTAATATAAAGAATTGTTAACTAGGTAAAAAATGGTTAACTACTAAAAAGAGAATAAGTTGTGATAGGGTGGTAACTGCAGAAAACCTACCTTCTACCCCTGGGGCTGAGGGAGTAGTAAACAAAGGAAGAACTTAGAAGCTTAAGAGAAGAGATCTCCACAAGACTGAGTTTCAGACTTCTGTCCTAGGAATGTGCTGCTTGTGTGTTGGTGAAGAAGAAACTGTCTGGAAGGCACTCACCTTAGAACCTGCAGAGCCACTGTGTTGAAATTTACCAAGCCTTCCTATGCACTGATCTATTTGCTGCCTCATAGAGAAACCAAACACTGGAAAAAGTCCCTTCTTTCTCACTTAGCCTTGTAGTCTCCTTCGAGCACCCTCTCTTGGCAGAACCTGACATGAACCAGCTGAGAAGAGAAATGTAGTCTGCAGAGTCCAGTATCTCAGAGAAGGGCAGTGAAGAATTGGTTTAGAGCATGGGTTCTCAACCTGTGGGTCACGACCCCTTTGGGGGTCGAACGACCCTTTCACAGTGGTCGCCTAAGACCATCGGAAAACACATATATAATTACATATTGTTTTTGTGATTAATCACTATGCTTTAATTATGTTCAATTTGTAACAATGAAAATACATCCTGCATATCAGATATTTACATTACGATTCCTAACAGTAGCAACATTACAGTTATGAAGTAGCAACGAAAATAATTTTATGGTTGGGGGTCACCACAACATGAGGAACTGTATTAAAGGGTCGCGGCATTAGGAAGGTTGAGAACCACTGGTTTAGAGCTTTAAGGCAACATTTTAAAATTTATGTATTGTAATAATCTGTTTTGCTATTTGTCTTCCTCATTGCACCATGAGCTCAGTAGTGGCTGACATAGTGTCATATTTGTTTGTATCTGCATTGTTCCCAAAGGGGCCTGGCACTAAAGAGTTGCTCAGTAAATACTGTTTGAATGAAGAAAAATCTCTCCAAGGTTGGGGAATTTAGGTGTTTCTCTAGGTTGGCTTAAGTCTGATTATCTTGGAAGGGATTGGGGCCAGGCATTCTCCCAGCAGTTAAAACCTTACTGAATGCCATTTGTCTTGTGCCTTCATTGTATATAGCTTGCATTAGATGCTAGAGTGAGGACAGTGAGAACATTCTCTTGTTAATATTCATGTGAAATTAATTATATCTCCTCCCCTAAGGTGTGATAATATGACATCTAGGGTAGGTACTTCGCACATAAATATATTCCTCAGAAATTTAGTTCATTTTCTTGTAATAGTATCTCCTGTACAATTTCATTTATTTCATCCCAACAGCCCATTGTATTATCCCCATTTTACAGATGGAAAAATTGAGGCCCAGAAAGGTTGAAGGACTTGACCAAAGTTATACAGCTAGTAAGTGGCAAAGCTAGCTTAAGTTTGGCTAGTTCTGAAAGATATATATTTTAACCCTCCCCCGAGGATATGTTTTTATTGATTTCTATTTATTTATTTTGTTAATCCTCACCTGAGGATATTTTTCCCCATTGATCTTTTAGAGAGAGTGGAAGGGAGGAGGAGAGACGCAGAGAGAGAAATATCAGTGTGAGAGCGACACATGGGTTGTTTGCCTCTAACGTGCGCCCTGACCTGAATTGAACCTGAGGCTCTTCAGTCCATAAGCTGATGCTCCGCTGTCCAGGGATGTTTTTATTGATATTTAGAGAGACAGGAAGGGGAGAGGAGAGACAGAGACAGACAGAGACATCGATGTGAGAGAGAAACAGAGATCACTTGTCTCCTATATGCGCCAGACCAGGATCAAACCCACAACCTAGGTATGTGCCTTGACTGGGAACCAAACCTGCAACCTTTTGATATATGGAACAACTATTCAACCAACTGAGCCACTCGGCCAGGGCGGCTGTTCTAAAATTTGAACAAGGCAACACCCTCTTCCTTTCTCGCAGCTTGTGAGGGCAAGCACAGAGTTTTTTGTTAGCTGATGGCAGTAGAAATCTGTAGAATTGATTTCTGTTTCTGGCCATTCACGTCTGGGCAAGTAACAACAGAGCAAAATAGCAGCACTTGCAAGGACAGTTTTTGCTAATAATTGCCATTTAAAAGAAGCCAATTGTAGTCTGAGTCTCAGAAACCCCATTTTGGAAACAGTTGCTATTTGGCAGCAGGGTATTACCCTCTCTCTTTTTTTAAAAATCCCACACAAGCAGCTCATAGCAAAGTTGTTGTTTTTTGTTGTTGTTTTTTTTTCATAGCAAAGTTTTGATGCATTCCCTGCAACATTAGGCTTCTCTCTTGCTCCTTATAGGGTACTTTCCATTTCTAGGGCCTGAAATTAGATAGACCACTTAAATATTATTAGGAAGCAAATTTATGAGGCTGGTGTGTTTGTTCCTTCTGGGCCAGTGCCCACAAAGCTTTTAAGTAAATTATTTAGGCTTAAGAGTCAGTTATTCCTTTTTCAGGCCATCAGCCAGGCAGAGTTGGGGACCCTGATGCCCTATTTCATTGCTTGAAGGGTCAGAGTATTGCATATAGCCTGGAACAGATACTGTTAAAAGAAAAGTTTTCCACTAAAAGCATTGAAGAGGCCAGTAAATCAGTATTTCCTAATCAGATTATTCAGCGGGTTATTTTGTGATTATCCTCTGGGGTGGCCGCTGAGATTGGCGGACATGGGAGTGTGATTTCATTATGACAGTGAGAAGCCCTTGGATAAGTGTCACCTCTCCTTAGTTGCTGTTGGTACTGTCATTGACTCTTGGGATAGTTACCTTCTCCTTTGATTTTCCTGGCAATAAACGCTGCTGCTATCCTGCTTTTGATAAATGATGACATTTATTCTTTTTTTTTTAAATATATTTTATTGATTTTTTTTTTTTTTTTTTTTTTTACAGAGAGGAAGGGAGAGGGATAGAGAGTTAGAAACATCGATGAGAAAGAAACATCGATCAGCTGCCTCCTGCACACTCCCTACTGGGGATGTGCCTGCAACCAAGGTACATGCCCTTGACTGGAATCGAACCTGGGACCCTTGAGTCCACAGGCTGACGCTCTACCCACTGAGCCAAACCGGTTAGGGCGACATTTATTCTTTATAAGGAACTGAAGAAAGAGTCTGTACATATCATTTATTTTTAACTGCATACTCTTCAGAGTTGAAATTTTATTTTCATTTTATGATTTAGCATTGAACAAGAAAGGGCCCTAACCGGTTTGGCTCAGTGGATGGAGCGTCGGCCTGTGGACTCAAGGGTCCCAGGTTCGATTCCGGTCAAGGGCATGTACCTGGGTTGCGGGCACATCCCCAGTAGGGAGTGTGCAGGAGGCAGCTGATCGATGTTTCTCTCTCATCGATGTTTCTAACTCTCTATCCCTCTCCCTTCCTCTCTATAAAAAAACAATAAAATATATTTTAAAAAAAAGAAAAAAAAAAGAAAGGCAATGTAGTGGAATTAGTATGGACTTCAAGAGCAAAACCACTGGATACAATCCCATCTGCTACTTAATAACTTAATAGTTACTGTCTGAGCCTCAATTTTCTCATCATTTTATGAGAATAATGATAAATAAGAATGACAATAATAGTGATCCATAATTTTGGCTAAGTCTTTGAATTTCTCTGTATCTTTATTTATCTGTAAAACAGAGGCAGTAATTCTTCAGTAATAGGTTTGGTTTGTAAAGAAACTGGCTAATGTAAATGGAAGTGTCTATTGGAGTGCCTGGCACGTAGTATTTGTGTATGCTGAGTGATAAGTGAGTGGCCATTACTGTTTTTAGTAGACCTGAAGGAAAAGACTCCTGAGGGTAGGATAGTTTCTGTGGGATGGGTAAATACTCATTAATTCTTTCAGCAGAACTCTTGTCATTTCCTTTATAGACATTTTTACTTGATCTGGTAGTGTTCTTTCTCCTACTGTCATGTCTGCAGAGAAAACTATGCAGTCGTTTCCCCTGAGAGTTCCCTTCCCAAGCTGCAGTGCTGATTGTGTTATTCCAACTTGCTCTCTATAGAGAAAGCGGAGTACAAAGACAGAGTTGTGGTTCAAAATTCCAGTAGCTTGTATTTCTGAGTCCATTGTTTTGTATATGAGACCGAGGAAGGTTTGTCAAAGGCCTTTAAAGAGGTGTGATTGAGCTATTCTTTACTACTTCTTTTTTAAAAAATAGTTGTGCTGGTGGTGTTTAATGAAATAAATTAATAATTTAGACTTTATAAACTTAAACAACTATTCTATAAAAGAACTTGTTTGGAAAATAAAAAGACAAGCCACAAACTGGGAGAAAATTTTTCCAAAACACATATCTGATAAAAGATTTCTGCTCAAAAGACACAAAGGACTCTAAAACAAACCACCCCACTAAAAATAAGTAAAGATCTCTTTTTTGCTATTTCTTTAGTCTAAGCCAAGAAGGAGGGTTGGCCAGTAAAAAAAATGTTTTATGCACCAGTAAACTAGATGTCTCTGCAAAGCTGGCCTGTGATCTCTACTTAGCCTCTTCAGGCAAGAGACTGGCAAGTTTGAATTCCAGCTGTTCCATTTCAGGGGTTTCATTTCTCTTTTTGTCACAGAGTTACAGAATCCTTAGAGATCTTCAAAAGCTAAAATACAGAGATCGGAGGACTTGTTTAAAGTTATATTGTAAAACCAGACCTAGATTTTTTCCTGTTAATTCTCTTCCTGCAGTTTTTTTTTTTAAGTAACTATTTATTTTATAGGATGTTTATCCAACAATAAGCAGTTAATTTTTTAAAAATCATCTCTCGAGGATATTTTTTCCATTGATTTTTCAGAGAGAGTGGAAACTAGGAGGGGGAGGGGAAGAAGGGGAGAGAGAGTTACATCGGTGTGGTACATCAGACTGGTGCCAAGAAGCAAACCTGTGACCCCTCCCTGAGCATGCCGATGCTCCAACCACTGAGCCACGCCAGCTAGGGCTAAGCAGTTAATTTTTGAGAATATTCTGGTTTTCCTTCTCATAAATGCTGCAGGATTGTATTGAGCTATAAAGTTTACAAAGTTCTTTCATGGCTTTTTCTTTACAACACTTCTGTAAGATAAGCAAGCCAGGTAATCTTAATGATTTTTTGTTTTGTTCTTTTTTTTTTTTTTAATATATTTTATTGATTTTTTACAGAGAGGAAGGGAGAGGGATAGAGAGTTAGAAACATCGATGAGAGAGAAACATCGATCAGCTGCCTCCTGCACATCCCCCACTGGGGATGTGCCCGCAACCCAGGTACATGCCCTTGACCGGAATCGAACCTGGGACCCTTCAGTCCGCAGGCCGACGCTCTATCCACTGAGCCAAACCGGTGAGGGCTCTTTTTCTTTTTTTTTAAACTGATGAGAAAATGAGGCACAGATAGGGGAGGTGACTTGTTGAGAATCACATAGTGAGTCAAGGGGAGCGTTAGAATTAAAGAGCAAGAAAGTCCTTTTATTTTTAGGTTCTTGATTATCACTGGGAACAGTGTCACACCTTGCCAACACTGGATGTTATCATTCTTTATAACTTTTGCCAATCCAGTGAGAGATAAATGCCTCATTGTTTTAGTTTTTATCTCCCTAATTACTAGTGAAGTTAAAACATTTTTTAATGTTTACTGGTCATTTAAAGTTCTGTGAATTTTTTTTTGTATCATTTATTGCACATTTTCTGCTAGGTTCTTTGACTTTTGTCATTTTTGCTGGGGGGTGCGGGCAGAGGGAGTCATCCTCTTATTAAGTATATTAAGGTTATTCATCTTTTGATATATATGCTGCAAATATTTTTGATGTTTTATTTATAAAACTTGGTACTTCCTAGAGTACCAAAGATAAAAGTTTTTTTTATATTGGGGTAACTATTTAAAAAATAGCATACTATTGCTACCACTAATGCTACTGCTGGATATTTATGAGTTTTCCAAGAACTTTCATATTCTTTCTGTCTTTTGTCCTTTGAAGAGCTTCATGAGAGGGCTTATGATTAAAAATAAGATGGATTTAACATGTACATCGTACCTACTTTTAAAAACTCCATTGAAATGGAATAAAACTAGTATTAACTCACAAAGGCTAAGAGAGTAGGAGAAGATGGAAAAGAGGCACAAATGATGAATGAATTAGTGAGTTAGGGAAACCGGAAAGCTAAGGCTACCGAGGGAATATGACCATAAACAAAGCCATTTTGTGGTACAGAACCCTAGAAAGCCCTAGATATTGGAGTTTTTTGGCATCTTGAATGTTAGAATGAGAGGTAGAGCTGAAAACAGGAATTCAGAGGTTATATAAGTTCTTCATTTCAGCAGAACTTTGGAGGTCTGTTCTCTAAAGAAATAAAACCAGAGAGGCCCTAAACTTGAACACCAAATTTAGCTTTGAGTAAAAGAGGTGACATTCTAAACAGGGGATAAGTAAAGTCTCCATCCAGTTCTTAGCATCCAGACATAGGTAGGCTTATTCTCTCAGGTGGGAGATAGAAGGATTCCTCTCTGAAAAACCGACTCAGACATTTGAGGGCCTCCCCAATAAAAAAACTGGGTTGACATTCTCTCCTGTTATAGTGAAGCCTAGAAGTTAACATGCCCTGCTGCTTATACAATGTATCTGTGTGTACCTTATTCTTAAATGTGAAATACTAAGCGAAGATCATTTGCTATTGAAGGAAAACCTCTAATATGAATAACAGAAATAAAAACAGATAAAATGAACTCCATTCCCCAAAAAGAGAGCAAGGGGAAGGGAGAGCACAAGAGAGACATGTAGAAAGCAAAAGAAAATTAGAAAAAGAAAAAAAACCTCAGATCAGAGAATATCTTGCCTAAATGAAACAATAATAGGACCTTTTAGCCCTAGCCGGTTTGCTCAGTGGTTAGAGTGTCGGCTTGTGGGATGAAGGGTCCCGAATTTGATTCTGGTCAAGGGCATATGCCTGGGTTGTGTGCTCGATCCCCATTAGGGGCATGCAGGAGGCAGCCGATCTATGTTTTTCTCTCATCGTTGATGTTTATATCTCTCTCTTTCCCTCTCCCTTCCTCTCTGAAATCAGTAAAACTATATATTAAAGATAATAATAGGGCTCTTAAAAAAAAAGGAATCAGAGAACCAGAAAGAACTTTTGGACACTTAAAAATATGTCAGAAATAAAGAAAGCATAAAAACAAAGTAGAAAATAGGAGAAGAAAGAAATAAGTTAAAGGATTTATTTATAAGCTTCAGATTTATTTAAATTTAAGAGAGTTGATTTAATTATTTTTAAATATTTTTTAAAGTTTATTTCTGAGAGCGAGAGAGAGATAGAAACATGAATAATGAGAATCATTGATCGGCTGCCTCCTGCACACCCCACATTGGGGATCGAGTCTGCAACCTGGGCATGTGCCCTGACCAGGAATCAAACTGTGACCTCCTGGTTCATAGGTTGATGCTCAACCTCTGAGCCATGCTGGCTGGGCTGATTTGATAATTTTTCTTTTCTTCAATTCCTCTAGTTTTTCTCTTTTAGATCTCTGGGTCTCCCAGTAATTAGATATTGGATTATAGAGTGAAGGAAGTCATCAAAGAAATAATATAATTTCCTAGAATTTAAGTACATGTATGTTTAGATTGAAAACCTCATCAAGTGCTCAATACAAGGAAAAAAAAAAAAGAAACAACATCATGAAATTTCAGAACACTGGGTAGAATGAGAATATCATAAAAGCTTCCAGAGAGAATTAACAGATCACATACAAAGACATTGGACTTCTCAAGAGCAATATTGGAAGCTAGAAGAAAGTGGAGGAATTGCCTTATATTCTGGAAAGAAATGATTTCCAGTTTAGGATTCTAGACCCTGTCAAAACTAACAATCAAATGTGAATGTGGTGGTGGTGGGGGGGGAGACCTCTCAAAATGTTCCCCATGTATGCTATTTTAGGAAACTTGGTAGTTTGATGTATCATAATGAGATGGAAAAGAAAGAGGAAGGTAGGAATCCAGGAAATGTGAGTATGCAATATAGAAGAGACAAGAGAAATCCCAGAATGATGGTTAAAGTGTATTCCAGGACCAGGGCTATGCAGGAGGTTTAGAGACTAGAGAGGGTTACCAGAGTAGAACAAGAGGTTGGAGGTCTCCAAGAGAGATGTTTTACAGAAAAAATAAAATGAAACCAATTATTATCTGATATATATGACCATGTTAAAAGGAGCCTTGCCCTAGCCAGTTTGGATAAGTGGATAGAGCATCAGCCTGCAGACCAAAGGGTCCCAGGTTCAATTCCAGTCAAGGGCACGTACCTTGGTTGCAGGCTCCTCCCTGGCCCGGACCCTGGTCGGGCTTGTGCAGGAGTCAACCAATCGATGTGTTTTTCTCACAGCGATCTTTCTCTCTCTTTTCCCCCTTCTCTTCCATGCTCCCAAAAGTCAATGGAAAGATATCCTCAGGTGAGGATTAGCAAAACAAAACAAAACAAAAAAAGTAGCCTTAATGTTATTTTGGAGAATTTGAAGATGAATTGGGGGAAAGGACATTAAAACCAGGAAAATTAAAAATGAGGCAACTGTTCTAGGGAAAACTAGAATTCTAGTTCAAGAAAGGCAGGGCAGTCATACTACGTGGCTTAGATGTGAAAATTATAATGTAAACTGAATATTAATTTTTAAAAACATTTTATTTTGAAATAATTATAGTTTTTAGGATGTTGCAAAGATAGTACAGGGAGGTCCTTTATCTCATTTTCTCCAATGGTTAGATCTTGTAACTGTGGTTAGATCTTGTAACTATAGTACAGTATCCAAACCAGGAAAATGACATTGGTACAATGTGTTATTTTATCACATGTATAGGTTTGTGTAAACACCACTGTAGTCAAAATACAGAATATTCGATTTCCACATGCTATCCCTTTATGGCCATAGCACTTTCCCCATCCCTAACTCCTGATAACTAATTTGTTTTTCATTTGTGTAATTTTGTCATTTCAAGATAACTATATAAGTAGAATCATGCAGTGTGTGACCTTTTTTTTTCATTCAGCATAATGCCCTTTAGCTCTATCCAAATGGTTGTGTGCATTATTTAGTAAAAGGAAAGTGTGTGTACATGTGTATGGGTGATTATGAGGGTTATGATTATGGTATAAAAGAACAAATTCTCGCCGAAACCGGTTTGGCTCAGTGGATAGAGCGTCGGCCTGCGGACTGAAGGGTCCCAGGTTCGATTCCGGTCGGGGGCATGTACCTTGGTTGCGGGCGCATCCCCAGTGGGGAGTGTGCAGGAGGCAGCTGGTCGATGTTTCTCTCTCATCGATGTTTCTGACTCTCTATCTCTCTCCTTTCCTCTCTGTGGAAACTCAATAAAATATATTAAAAAAAAAAAAAAAAAAGAACAAATTCTCTTAACAAAAAGATGATAAATAGTAACTAAAATGGACAAAAAGCCAGTGTAAGCCTTTTAAAAAAAGAGAGAGAGATAAATACTAAGAGAAAGATCTGAAAGTTCAAAGGATTGCTTTTGGAAAGCAGATATCAGGCATCAGGTAGGGGACTGCTGCTTTTTTGTTATAAGCCTTATAGAACTTACTGTATACACATGAAGGAAAGGGTTATCCTATATAATGAAAGCCTAATATGCAAATTGTCCCCTCGACTGGGAGTTCAATTGCTCGCTTTGATGTGTACTGACCACTGGGGGCAGGGGGTGGGGGTGTCGTGGAACATGGCAGGCGTCGGCAACGCGGTGCTGGCAGAAGGTGGCAGTGGAGGTGCTACTGGCCCTGATGGGCCCCGACAAGAATGGATGGTGGAGCAGGTGAACAGGCGGTGCCAGGCCAAGGCAGATGCGAGCGAGGCCCAATCACCCAGCAGATGGTGATGAGTGGTGGGGGTAGTGGGTGGGGCTGCCACCCGGCTCCCAGGTGCTGAGGGAGCTGGGTGGGGACCCATTTGCCCCGCCAATTGCCCTGCAGATGGCGACCAGTGGCCTACTGCCACCCGGCTTCCAGGTGCTGAGGGAGCTGTGTGTGTTGGGGGGGGAGGGAAGGGGGGTGATGACTCATATGGAGGGGGGGCACGCGGGGCCCTGGGGGCCCAGGTGCTGCCCAGGGCCCAGAGGTCAGCTATGACCTGCCCTTCCACACCAGACACTGGTGCATTGATCACCAGCCAGGCCTAGGTACTGCACCCATGCAAGAATTTTGTGCACCGGGCCTCTAGTTACCATATATGGAAATAATGCCCAGAGAGTTAGGGGCCTAAAGTTTTAGAATGAATAGCTAGAGGAGCTGACATTTCAACTCTGGCTCTCTGATTCTCACCAATGCCCCTTTCTGCCCCAACCTGCCTCGGAGTGTTTGCTGGTGATGTTCCTGCGAGTGAAAGCCAGTGCTCCCAACAGACCCCTCTTCGTATTTTTTATATTGGTTGTTACAGCCTCTGCATCTGGGACACCAAAAAGTGCCTAGCATAGCAAACAAGAGTCCTAATGACCCAGGCTGATGCTGGGGTACTAAAGTACTATAAAACTTTTCTGAAATGCCAGTTTGGCAGCCATGTCCATTTTCTTTTCTTTTGATGGATTAAGGATAGATCTTTTATAGGAATTGAATGGACCTATGTTTTTTTCAGTTTAAAAATCAATTGTTAGCCCCTGACAAAAATCCTGGGTCATAAAAGAGGGAATTCACAACCTAGGTTTGGGAGTTGAAGAACTTGAATGCAAGCTATTGCTTTATTACTTTTTTTTTTTTCTCTCTCTCTCCTTTAGTAACATAGGATTGCTTCCTTTCTCAGCTGCAATTTCAGCTTCCTTGAGAATTCCCTTTTTGACATCTTTGTTGAACTTTAGTGTTACCACATTTCCTGTGCCACAGATAGTCCTTTGGGTCACTTCTGCAAATGATTTATCTTTCATCCATCATGCATGAGAATTTTATTTTCAGTAAGGAATGCCATTGTCTAGTGCTGGATAATCTTTCTTTGGCCTAAAGGGCCAACTATAAGATTCAAACCCAGAGTGAAGGCCTCAGGATGAGTCAATGGTCTAGTGGTTTACTTCAAATACTAGGTTATCCCCTTCCCCACTGTTACTAGTATTAACATTGTAGCAGTCTTGTCCATAGGCATTAGCTTAAAGCTCCCTTGATTTTCTTTTCTTCCTGGTGAGGCTGCTGTGGGGTTATTTTATCCAGTTGGAGACTAATTTCCTACTTCTAAAGATGAAAACAAGAGTTCTGTTATTCAGTAGAGAAAATGTCATGACTAAATATGAGCAAAAAGAAGAACAGAACTTTATTTTTGTCTCCTGCCAACCCTGGGCTCAGTTGGAAGGAAAAGGTGGGAGGGGCCCTTAGCCTGGTCAAGTGCTCATGACCAGAAGGTGCTCTCTTATTCCTGAGGACCAGTTCCTTGCAGCGGTTCTCAACCTGGGGGTCGCGACCCCCTTTGGGGGTCGAACAACCCTTTCACAGGGGTCACCTAAGACCATCAGAAAACACATATATAATTACATATTGTTTTTGTGATTAATCACTATGCTTTAATTATGTTCAATTTGTAACAATGAAAATACATCCTGCATATCAGATATTTACATTACGATTCATAACAATAGCAACATTACAGTTATGAAGTAGCAACGAAAATAATTTTATGGTTGGGGGTCACCACAACATGAGGAACTGTATTAAAGGGTCGCGGCATTAGGAAGGTTGAGAACCACTGCTTTAGAGGGTTCCACAGGTGTTGCAACAGCAGTACAGACAAGAAAATAGGATGCCTATTATTCAGATTGTCCTGGAGAGGAGGCCAAAGGACTCCTTTTATGGTTCTGAGAGTGCAATCAACATCCATAGACTAGGTTACACAAGCAGAAAAAGCCACCAATCCATTCAAATTATAAGACTAAAGTCAATCTTACTATTAAAGTAATAGCACGTATGTTTCTTGAAACTACTGTACCATAATAAAATTTTTTCAGCTCGTCTATAACTTGGAACTTACTAGTTTCAACCAATGCAAGAGATATTCTTCTAGACCAAAGAAGCTTGTTATAAGTAGTTATAATGTTTTTTTCAGCTGATTATTTCATTTGTCTTTGGGTGCAGGGACAGATATTTGACAGTAGTGTGAAATACTGTATAAAATCTCTCTTTTTTTTTAAATCATGAGCTTGACATCTGATAAGAGGACAAAGCCTTTGGGCAGGGTATGTAAGGAGCCCCTTTGCTGCTCTGGAGTCTATAAAGGGCTGCTTCTTTTTAGATTGAGCATCTCTTGGTGACAGGCTTGATCATTCTCCCTATTTAAGGGTATGGTTTCAATGAAACATTTTGAGATGACTGCTAAAGAAACTAGTTCAAATCAGGTATGATTTATGAAATGCACCATTAATTAGGCAATGAGAAAGTCAATTCTGTCTTTCTGTCCTGGAATTTTAAAGAGGTTAAGGACAGGAAGGCCTTCATATGTTCCTTTATCTTGGAAATATTTCCATTTTTTAATGATGTGCTTGCTATGTGACTACATTTAGTTATACAGTATTCAGTATCAGCATTATTGCTTGAGTTCTTTTGTTTTATATCTGAAGCTATATAAGTCTGGTTTTAAAATAATATTTAAATTATAAGTTTAAGAGGTGAATCTACTGATATACTACACTCACTGATCTATGATTAAACCACTCATAGATCAAAGTCTATGCTGCAGTTTTTGTGCCATTCTCCACTTTATTCACCTTGTTCCGGCCATATTCTTGTCTCTCAGTTCCTCTGAGAGCAAATCAAGTTCTTTCCTGCTTCAGTGCTTTGCTCATGCTATTCCTTTTGCTAAAATATTTCTCTGCTCCTCCCTCCAGCAAGGTTAACTACTCCTCCCTTTGGCTTGTTTAAATGTCATCACCTTGGAACTGTTCTGTCTTATTTTGACATTCTTGAGCAGATCTCTACATTTGCTTCTTTATGAGCATCTCTTAACACTTTGTAATTTTGGATGTATTAATCTGTCTCACCTGCCCTTCATCTCTCCTCCTCTAGAACAGCGGTCGTTAACCGGTGGTCTTTGGACCACTGGTGGTCCGTGAGGTCTGAAAGGTTGGCGACCGCTGCTCTAGAGTATAAACTCTGAGGACAGGTCCAGTGGCTGAGTGGTTCATTATGGCATTCTCAGTGCCTAACACAAATGTCTAGAGCAGGGGTGGGCAAACTTTTTGACTCGAGGGCCACAATGGGTTCTTAAACTGGACCGGAGGGCCAGAACAAAAGCATGGATGGAGTGTTTGTGTGAACTAATATAAATTCAAAGTAAACATCATTACATAAAAGGGTACAGTCTTTTTTTTTTTTTTTTTATTTTTATTCATTTCAAACGGGCCGGATCCGGCCCGCGGGCCATAGTTTGCCCACGGCTGGTCTAGAGCCTAACATTTAGTAGGAATTAATAATAAGTATTTGTTGCAAGCTTGAAAGAATGAAGGATCCTTCTCTTTAGGGAGTATCTCAGAGAACCAGGCAAAAGGTGAATGGCCCATTTTGGTTTAGCTTTGGAAGTTACACAGCATAACCTTTCAGGTGATCTGGGTTCTAGACTACCTGCATGAAGGATGAGGGTGCAGAGATTGGGATGGGATGGGAAGAGATTGTTTACTCCTTCCTTCCTTCCTTCCTTCCTTCCTTCCTTCCTTCCTTCCTTCCTTCCTGCCTTCCTGCCTTCCTGCCTTCCTGCCTTCCTGCCTTCCTGCCTTCCTGCCTTCCTGCCTTCCTGCCTTCCTGCCTTCCTGCCTTCCTTCCTTCTTCCTTCCTGCCTTCCTGCCTTCCTGCTCACATGAGGATATTTTTCCATTGATTTTTAGACAGTGGAAGGGAGGGGGAGAGACACAGTGAGAAACACATCCAATGTGTCCACACATTCAACAACAGGTTACACGCCTTTGGCTGGAATCGAACCTGGGGCCCTTCAGTCCACAAGCCTGAGCTGGGCTTTATCTACTGAGCCAAACCTGCTAAAACCTTGTTTTAAAAATAAAATGCTGACTCACTGACTGACCTTGAAGGTGCCTTACACCAAGCATATAAAGGAGTTATGCAGCCCGCCAGTCGTGAGTTTGACATGCTTGCCTTACACTCTAAATTTTCTGTGATCACATGCTCTTTCCTCTTCTAAGTACCCAGAGCAATCTGTATTTTTAAATTGATTTTAGATAGGGAAGGAAGGTGGCAGGGAAGGAGGGAGAGAGGAACATTGATGTGAGAGAGAGAAATCAATCGGTTGTTTCCTATATGCACCCCAACCAGGGATCAAACCCAAAACCTAGGTATGTCCCCTGACAAGGAAATAAACTTGCAACCTTTTTGGTGTACAGGATAATGTTCCAACCAACTGAGCCACACAACTGGGCTTAATGTGGGCTTTTAAAAGAAAGTTTCCTGAAATTGGGAGTCTTGAGCTGGGCCTGAAAGATGGTTAGGATTTGAATTTATAGGGATGACACAAGGTTTGTGGAAAAATGTTGAGCACACACTTCTCTTCCTCTTTAAACAAGGTAGAAAAGCCAAGCACCTGTTCAATTTGTCTAGAGCATTGTTGAGGCGAAGTGGAGTGTTGGAGAGTAGAGGTTGTGGATAGTTTTAAAAAGCCTAGAATTCTAGAGTTGAGGATTTAACCCCTAGAGTGCCGGGAAGCGCGATCGCGCTCCTCCTGTCTTTCGCCAAGAGTGCCAGGAGCACTATCGCGCTCCTCCTGCAGTGCCACTATTAGATGCTAGTAGTTCACTCTTTATTGACAGACGGCACCTAAGTGCAGATTACTTATGATGCTGAATGTTTGTAGTTCTAAAATTGACCACTGGCATTTATCTGCCTAATATTTTACAGGTACTACGATTTTATGAAGTTTACTCAGATTTTGTAGCCCTAAAGCTTCAAAATGGCATCCAGTTCTAAGTCTGCTTTTATTAGTGATGATGATATTGCTAAATATGTCAATTCTTGCTGTGAAGATGACGATTTTGTGGAAGATATTGGAGAAGGGTGTCCCTCTATTTTAACATTATATGTTTTGTTCAAATATTTTTTCTACTAGTATTTTATAATACAATCAGCAAACAATATATGTCAAAGATGAAAACAAATGTAGTAAAGGTTTCCTTAAGTTTTTGAATATGTAACTTCATTTACTTGCGATTCATAATTTTTTTCCTAAACGGCTGTAAAATCAGCAAAAATGCCTTGGCAATTTTAGCATAGTTCCTAGGGGATTGGTTGACATTCTTCAGGTATACAGATTATAATGTATTAAAGAGTAATTATATCACAGTGACTGTGCACATAATTGGCTTATTCAACACAGGCTCATGAAATAGTTCTTATTGGTGATCATGCTACACTGGCTTTTTTCTTGTGTCCTTTTTATCTCCTCTGCTGCCTTTATGTTTTGCTGTACCTTCTGTAATCCTGCAGAACAAGGCATAGACCCAGAGACACACTGTGTTCTAGGAGTACCGGAGAAAATAACCCCCAAACCCAACCAGCTGCCTCCATTTAAACTGGCCTTTTTGGCAATTCTTCCTTCCTTCCTAGGCATTCTGCAGGACTCAAAGGACATGGCTGTTTTGCCCCAATTTGGTAGAAACCCCCCAGGCCTCATTTCTCCTGTCAGCTGTAAGGGCATAGATTGCATTTTCACTCCTGCTTTAAGCAGTATTAAAGATATTTGGAAGGAGGCCAGAAATGCAAAAGACAGAGCTATAAGGAATTATATTTAGAAAAATATTGTTTAAGACAACTGTCTTTGGACATGTTTTTTTCCTCATTTTTATTAATTTGCTTCATAGAATGTCAAAGAAAATGCCGATATGAGTAATAGCAATAAGCATTCCAAACATTTCATAGCACTTTAAATTTTAGAGCCTCCTCCCCCACTTATATAACACATTTTCATAAACAACCTGGAGATGATGCTTGCTATGAATGGTTATTTTTTATTGAGTACTTATTATATGTCCAACACTAAGTGCTTTACATATATTTTTTCATTTAACTTTTATATCAGTTGTAAAAGTTGTATTATCATCATTTGGAACAGAGGAAGACACTAAGACCTGAAGAAATTAATTAAGGTGCCCAAGATCACACAGTTGATATGTGATGGAGCTGTGATTTGAATCCAAACAGTCGTTTCTGGCTCCATGGCTGGTTTTGTTAATGTTTGTACTTGACTGGCTCTCTGTGAGATATGGCAATGTATGTTTACTTACAGATGAGTAAGCTGATTAGAGAGGCCATAACTTGCCAGTTATAACATGGCACATAAATGGCTGATATAGAAGGTGAATTTTGATCATTTGATTTAGAATCTGTGTCCCAGCTGGTTTTTATTCATTTTTATTTTAACTGTCTTCTTTTTATATTCTAATTTTATATTACTTCACATTCTTTTGAATTAGTCTTGAATTACAAATAAATTATAATAAATCTTACTGGAGATGCAAAGAAAAATAAGATCTTGGATGTATTCTCAAGGAACTAATGGTTGATTGGGTGTAACAAAAAAGCATGCATAGAATTAGAGGTGCCATCATATACTAATGGGGGAAAGTCCTAAATGAGTAGATTAGGCTATGAGTGATTTAAAGAAGGGGAAATAAGTGTGAGCTATGATTTAATAGGGAGAGGTTTCTTTGGGGTAGGGGTTGTTAAATAGCTACACTAATAACAGACAAATATGTAAATGGACCGTACCTCCGCAATGCCACACAGCTAATCAAGAGGGAATATGCAAATTAGCGGGATGAAGATGGCAGCAGCCAAGGAGCCAGCCGGAGTGGGCAGGAGGCTTGGCTTGCTCCTGGCGATGGAGGAAGCAAAGCTTCCTGCCTGCCTGGGCCAGCGCCAAAGGCCCTTAGCCTCTTACCCAGGCTGGCCATGCCCCCCCATGGGGTCAGGGTCCCCGCTGGGGGGTGTGGCCAGCCTGCAAACAGCCATCAGCCCCTCACCCAGGCTGGCCACGCCCCCCCCCCCAGTGAGGACCCTCACCCCAATGGGGGCATGGCCGGCCTGCAAACCACCACAGGCCCCTCGCCCAGGCCACCCTGCCCCTCAAGGAAACCTCCACCTTGATCCAGGACACCCTTCAGGGCAAACCAGACGGCCCCCACCCATGCACCAGGCCTCTATCTATACTAATAAAAGGGTAATATGCTAATTAGACTGGAAGACCTTCCAGGAGACCTTCTGGACATTCTTCTGGACAAAGCTATGGTGGCGGGGCCAAGGTAGAGGCGGTTAGGGGCCAAGAGGGGAGGACAGTTTTGGGTGATCAGGCCGGTGGGGAGGGGGCATTGGGGGTGATCAGGCCAGCCGGAGAATGGGCAGTTGGGGGTGAGCAGGCCAGCAGGGGGGGCAGTTGGGGGCGAGCAGGCCAACAGGCAGAGTGCTTAGGGGCAATCAGGCAGGCAGGCAGGTGAGCGGTTAGGAGACAGCAGTCCCGGATTGTGAGAGGGATGTCTGACTGCCGGCAGTCAGACATCCCCCAAGGGGTCCCAGATTGGAGAGGGTGCAGGCCAGGCTGAGGGCCAAACCGCGCCCCCCCCCCCCCAGTGCATGAATTTCGTGCACTGGGCCACTAGTAGTATATAATAAAAGATCTGCAACCCTCTTAAGTGTGATTAGAAAAAGTAAATAAAACTACAGAATTTTGAGCCAAGTTTTTTATAAATAGAAACACAATTCTGAAATATTTATATATGAATAGGAAAAGCAATATATGTATGTGACACCTTCATGGATTTGTCATTTAGTATGTTTTTGTTTTCAGTGCCTAATTTATATAAATGTTTTTTAAATGAATTTTTTGGTCAAAGTCTGAAGTTGCAGGGGTACTGTGTCATTATCCTATATAATAAAAGGCTAATATGCAAATCGACCAAACGGCAGAATGACTATTTGCTATGACGTGCACTGACCACCAGGGGGCAGGTGCTCAATGTAGGAGCTGCCCCCTGGTGGTCAGTGTACTCCCTCAGGGGGAGCGCCTCTTGGCCAGAAGCCCTGAGCTGGGCTCATGGCTGGTGAGCGCAGCAGTGGTGGTGGGAGCCTCTCTCGCCTCTGCGGCAGTGCTAAGGATGTCCAACTGCCGAACTGCAAGAGGGCGCAGGCGGGGCTGAGAGACTCCCCCAACCCCGAGTGCATGAATTTCGTGCA
This sequence comes from Myotis myotis, assembly GCF_014108235.1. Taxonomy (NCBI): domain Eukaryota; kingdom Metazoa; phylum Chordata; class Mammalia; order Chiroptera; family Vespertilionidae; genus Myotis; species Myotis myotis. Next base: position 39,667,654 of record NW_023416314.1, read on the forward strand.
CTGGGCCTCTAGTTATAATGTGCTATAAAGGGCTAACGATAGAACCTTTAAATAATATCTAATCTAGCTGCTGCTTCTAACTGATGAGCGAAGTAGGGCCCAGAGAGTGGAAGCAACATTTCTAATAAGTTGTAGGGGAGGACTACTTCTCCTGGCAACACTAGCTATTATTCTGGAACGAACTGCTAATGTTTTCACAGAGATTTTATGAGCACAAGTAAAACATACAGAGAAAACATTATTGAAAGTATTTTGAATCACAGTTTTTTACTGATAAAGTGAGCCTATGGAAGTTTGTTTTTTCTCTCCTTATTTCTATAGATCTCGTGCACCAGGTTTACATTAGAAAGGTTCAATAAGTTGAACCTAACTTTTGATCATAGCTTTCCCACAGTGCACATCTAGCAGAGCTTTTTCCCCCTCAGAGGCCTGGTTGGAAACAGTGGCCTTTATTTCTGATGTATAATTTACCTCTCCTTCCTGGTGTTTGAGGCTTGTTGGTCTTGATAAATGCCTGTTTTCTGTGCACAGCCTGCATTTAACATGAGGGTCCTGGTGTGCAGCTACTTGGGAAGCATTGGGTGAAAATGCCTGTGAGAGTAGGCAGTGTGGGTTATTGCCAGTGCCTTTAACTCCTTTGCTTAACCCAGTGGTTGGCAAACTCATTAGTCAACAGAGCCAAATATCAACAGTACAACGATTGAAATTTCTTTTGAGAGCCAAATTTTTTAAACTTAAACTATATAGGTAGGTACATTGTTATTAACTTAATTAAGGTACTCTTAAGGCTTAGGAAGAGCCACACTCAAGGGGCCAAAGAGCCACATGTGGCTCGCAAGCCGCAGTTTGCCGACCACAGGCTTAACCCATTAATCCAGACATCTTGTCTAGTCATAATGAATCTATAAATCTCAATGCCAGAAGAGGAAACTGTTGTAAAAAGAATCTATTGGTCTTGTTTCACTACAGAAAGGAATGGAGGTTGCCTGGCCGGTGTGATTCAGTGGTTGGGCATCGACCTGTGAACCAGGAGGTCATGGTTCGATTCCCAGTCAGGGCACATGCCTGCTTTGCAGGCTTGATACCCTGTGGGGAGCATGCAGGAGGCAGCTGATCAATGATTCTCTCTCATCATTGATGTTTCTCTCTCTCTTTCTCCCTTTCTCTCTTTAAAAATCAATAAAAAAAAATACATATTAAAAGAAAAAAAAGAAGAAAGAAATGGAGATCAAACACAGCCCAGTAGTGAAGGAATTGGAGTCAACAGTCCTGGAGTTGACTCTAGTAGACTCTGTCATTTATAAGTCATGTGACCTTGGACAGGTTCCTTAGTCTAAACCTCAGCTATCCCATCTATAAAATGTGTTAGTAATACCAAGTACCTCACAGGGGGATTAAATTTCCCCCCAGATATATGTGTGGTTTGTTCCTTTTCATCCTCTTTGACGTATTTTCTCGGGTGTCATCTTTTTATTGAGGCTTTCCCTGACTATCTTCTCAAAATTCTAGTTCTTTTTTTTTTTTAATTGCTTAAAGTATTACAAAGGGTATTACATATGTGTCCATTTTATCCCCCCGCCCTAGACAGTCCCCTAGCCTCCCCTATCCCCCAATGTCTTATGTCCACTGGTTATGCTTATATGCATGCATACAAGTCCTTTAGTTGATCTCTTACCCCCCTACCTCCTGCCCCCCAACCCTCCCCGGCCTTCCTGCTGCAGTTTGACAATCTGTTTGAGGCAGCTCTGCCTCTGTATCTATTATTGTTCAAAAGTTTATAATGGTCTCTATTATCCATGAATGAGTGAGATCATGTGGTATTTTTCCTTCATTGACTGGCTTATTTCACTTAGCATAATGCTCTCCAGTTCCATCCATGACGTTGCAAATGGTAAGAGTTCCTTCCTTTTTAGAGCAGCATAGTATTCCATCGTGTAGATGTACCACAGTTTTCTAATCCATTCATCTACTGATGGGCACTTAGGCTGTTTCCAGATCTTAGCTATGGTGAATTGTGCTGCTATGAACATAGGGGTGCATATATCCTTTCTGATTGGTGTTTCTGGTTTCTTGGGATATATTCCTAGAAGTGGGATCACAGGGTCAAATGGGAGTTCCATTTTCAGTTTTTTAAGGAAACTCCATACTGTCTTCCATAGTGGCTGCACCAGTCTGCATTCCCACCAGCAGTGCACAAGTGTTCCTTTTTCTCCACATCCTCTCCAGCACTTGTCGTTTATTGATTTGTTGATGATAGCCAGTCTGCAAAATTCTAATTCTTATATGGCATTCCGTATTCCCTTACCCTGATTTATTTTTCTGCCATACCACTAATTGGCCATATTTTTTGCTGTTTGTTAATTGTCTTACTACCACTCACAATAATAACAAAATACAATAATAATAGTAACAGGTAGTTCTTTTATGTTGGGCACTGTTCTGAGCACTTTGCATATGTTAACTAATTTAATCCTTATAGAAACACTATTAAGTGGTATTATTATTATGATTCCCATTTTATAGATTTTAAAAATTGAGGCATAGAGAGGTTAAGTGATTTTCAAAGAACACTAAGAGGTTAGCATTGGGGCCAGAATCTCAACCTAAGCTCTCTGACTCGAGTCCTTGCTTTTAATCACTATACTATATTGCCTCATTAGAACATAAGCTTTTTTTTTTTTTAATATATTTTATTGATTTTTTTACAGAGAGGAAGGGAGAGAGATAGAGAGTTAGAAACATCGATGAGAGAGAAACATCGATTAGCTGCCTCCTGCACATCTCCCACTGGGGATGTGCCCACAACCCAGGTACATGCCCTTGACCGGAATCGAACCTGGTACCTTTCAGTCCGCAGGCCAACGCTCTATCCACTGAGCCAAACCGGTTTCGGCAGAACATAAGCTTTTTGAGGAAAGGGTTGTTTGTCTTTTTTTGTTCACTATTGTTTTGTCAATACCTACAGTTGTACCTGGCACATAGTAAGCAATGAATATTTGTTACATGAATGAATGTATACCATGTGAGAATGAATTGATACATATGAGAAAAAAGTTAAATGGAGTTGCTTTGAGTTTTTCACCTTGGCCTCTCTTTATTATCTAGGTTCCTAACTATTGCTATAGTCCTGTGCTATTCAATACAGTAGCCAGTAGCCACATTTCAGGTGCTCAGTAGCCACATGTGGCTAACAGCTACTATATTAGACAGCACAGATGTAGAACATTTTTTATATATACTTTTAAAATTTTTTAATTACAGTTAACATATATTATTGTATTAGTTTCAGTTGTACAACACAATGATTAGACATTTATATAACTGACAAAGTGATTAGTCTAGTACTCATCTGACACCATACATAGTTATTATAACACTAGTGGCCCGGTTCATGAAATTCATGCGGCGGGGGGGGGGGGGTGTCCCTCAGCCCAGTCTTCACCCTCTCCAATTGGGGACCCCTTGAAGAATGTCCCACAGGGATTGAGCCTAAACTGGCAGTCGGACATCCCTCTCACAATCTGGGACCGCTGGTTCCTAACCGCTCACCTGCCTGCTTGCCCCTAACTGCTCTCCCCTGCCAGCCTGGTCACGCCTAACTGCCTCTGCCTGCCTGATTGCCCCCAGCTGCTCTCCCCTGCAGGCCTGATCTCGCCCCCAACTGCCCTGATTGAAAATCGAACACCAGCAACCTTTTGGTGCACTAGATGATGCCCAACCAACTGAGCCACATCAGCTGGCCCCATGACTATTTTTATAACTGCCAATTGGTACTTCTTAATCACATCACCTTTTTCACCCATCTCCCCCAACCCCATCTGGCAGCCATTAACTTCTCTGTATCTATGAGTTTATTTCTGTTTTGTTTGTTTGTTTATTTTGTTGTTTAGATTCCCCATGTAAGTGAAATCATGTGGTATTTTCTTTTTCTGACTTATTACACTTAGTATAATACCCTCTTGGTCCATTTATTTGTCACAAATGGCAAGATTTCATTATTTTTTATGGATGAGTAATATTCCATTGTATATATGTACCACATCTTCTTTACCCATTGGTCTATTGATGGACACTTAGGTTGCTTCCATATCTTGGCTATTATAAATAATACTAGAGGCCCGGTGCATAAAAATTTGTGCACTTGGGAGGCATCCCTCAACCCAGCCTGCCCCCTCTAACAGTCTGGGAGCCCTCACAGGATGTCCTACTGATGTCCCTGTGGGGAGCGGGCCTAAGCCTCAGTCTGGCCTCCCTTTGTGGAAGGCAACTGGCCGATCAGTTATATAGATACTTTCTGAAGGCAGCACAGACTCCTTCCTTATTTCTTTCCTCTGTGGTTGGAGAATTGGGGACTAAAAGGTGGGACAGAACTGTGGCCGGGCCTGGGGCTCTTGCAGACAGCAGAAAGGAGAGGGCTGGGGAAAGTCTAGACACGGTTTTCTTCAATTGTCCTCCCTTCCTCCAGGCCCCTCGCTCTGTTCTTTCCTTGTCATGGTGGACGCTTGGGCCTCAGACTGACAGGAGCCCAGCGATGGTGGAGTTCAGCCCCCTCACTTCTCAGCTGAACATACAACCGCCTCACATTCCAAGTGGAGCTGTTTTCAAGTGGCTAAAGTGCTGGCAATTCATGCCTCCCAGCCTTTCCCCTCTCGGGTTTCCTCCTTGGGTCAGTTGCAAGCTTCACTGAGACACCGAAACAACTCTGCCCTGGTAGTTCTGCACCAGCCCCTGCCCAGCACTGTGTTCTCGGGCCTGGGGTGGGGGTGAGGGACCTGGAGCTGCGGCCTGAAGGCAGCCCTCGCTGTCTTGGAATCGCAGTGGTCAAGCAGGGAGGGATGCGGGGTGCCAAATTCTGTCTCTCTCTCGGGTGGGCGGGGGTTCAGGCAAGGCAATCGGCATCGCTTGCCTTCGCCTGAGCCCCCACCTACACCCGGGTCGCACACAGGAGTGGGCCCTGTGTCTCCGGCGGGCGGGCAGGGGCTAAGGCAAAGGCAAGCGATGCCAATTGCCTCGCCTGAGCCCCCGCATGCCCCCAGGTCGCACACGGGACGCCCGCCACCCTGGGTCACAGATAGCAGGCCCGGATGGCGGCAGGGCAGGCGGGATGGCGCTGTCCCACCCCACCACCCCGGGTGGCAAATAGCAGGCCCGGATGGCAGCGGGGCAGGCAGGATGGTGCCGTCCCGCTCTGCCTGCAGTATGCAAATTAGCCACCATCTTTGTTGGCGGTTAATTTGCATATTGTGCTGATTAGCCTGTGGGAGGCATAGTGAAGGTACGGTCAATTACCATGTTTGTCTATTATTAGGATTGCAGTGAACATAGGGGTGCATATATCTTTTTGAATTGGTATTTTGGTTTTCTTTGGATAAATACCCAAAAGTGGAATTACTGGGTCGTATGATAGTTCTATTTTTAATTTTTTGAGGAACCTCCATACTGTTTTCCATAGTGGCTGCACCAATTTATAATCTCAACAGTGATGAGGGTTCCCTTTTTTCCACATCCTCACCAGCACTTGTTTGTTGATTTTTTAATGATAGCCATTCTGACAGGTGTGAGATTCTATCTCATTGAAGTTTAATTTGCATTTCTCTGATGATTAGTGATGTTAAGTATCTTTTCATGTCTGTTGGCCATCTGTATGTCCTCTTTGGAAAAGTGTCTATTGAGGTCCTTTACCCATTTTATAAAAGCTCTTTCTAATAGTTTTGTTGTGAAGGGAAGGAAGGAAAGGAGAGAAGTGGGTTCGTAGCTGGCATGTTAGATGGAATAAAGAAAACGAATTTGTTCCTTGGCTGGGTGGTTCAGTTGGTGGAAGCGTCCCATATGCCAGAAGGTTGTGGGTTTGGTTCCCAGTCAGAGCACATACGTGGGTTGCAGATTCGATCCCTGGTTGGGGCACCTGTGGGAGGCAACCAGTTGATATTTCTCTTTCTTTTCCTTTCTCTCTAAAAACAAAAAAAGAAAGAAAGAAAAGAAATATTTTGTTTATTTACTTATTTGACTAGACAAGTAGTAGTATGTTAACAGGAATAGTCCTGAAGAAAAGGAAAATTCTGATAATGTGGGAGAAAGAGAGGGGAAATGACCAGAGCAATGCCCTTCATTTGGTGGGAGGTGGAATCTTGTGTATCAGTGGAGGATTGGATGTGGACTGTTGTCCATGGTAATAGGAGAGAAGTTAGAGTATATGTGCATGGATGCAGTTTGGTAGATAAATATGGTGGGATTTTGTGAAAATTCTCTTCTGGATGATTAATTTTATTTAGACAAATAGGCAAAGTCACTAGGTGTGAGAGTAGGATTACGAGCAGAGAAAGCATGAGATAGTTTAGGAAAGTAAATCACCTTGGCAAATCCAGAATGATTGTCAGGTTGCATTTAGAACCCACTTGAAAATAGTGATCATGAGTTTAAAGTTTAATTTTAGTAAATATAGTTATATATGTTTTCTTCCTTCCAAGACCTGTGCCAATGTAGGCAGAGATTAGATGGTGAATTGGATTTTACCAGAGCTGTGGTTTAATCAATCCAATACAAGTATAGAGGGCCAAGAGAGTGTTTATAAAAATTGACCAAGGAATTTAAACTAGCCAGGATTAGGAGGGGAAGATAAGATGAGGATGATGGAAATGAAATGTAGATAGGATCAGTAGATTGAATGTTCTAATTGGCTGAAAGATTGTTAGAGTTGGGGTACTACATTATTGTATACTGGAAAGATAAGATATAGTGGGTTGGAGAATGAGATATTTGGAATTGAGGTTACAGAATATTGGCAGTTATTGGTAATGGCAAGGTCAAGTGTATATCCATGGGAATGAGAAACTGAGGTAGGATGGAAATCAAGATCAACAGAGGAGAGGAGGTCAGGTAACTATTAGGGAATATGTTTAACTATTATTTGTATAGTTGAAGTTGCCAAGAATTATGCCAAGAATGATGTTGGAGTTTGTTAGGAACCACAATCTTTAAAGCATAAGAGGGAGTGATTTGGGGGAAGTAAATGGTTATAAGGAAGGATGATGGGGTGATCTAAAATATGATGACATCAGATTCAAAGCTGGATGTTTGTATGCAGGTAGGTTTGGAAGCAACAATGGGGTACAAGTAGTAGAAAATGAAAGAAATCCAGCCCCAATTTGAGAAGGTTGCAGAGGAAACATTTTATTTAGAGCAAGAAGGTGGTGAGAGAAAAGGGACATTCACAGAAGAGGTTGAAGATACAAATAGTCCTCAAGGAGTGTTTTTTAAAAACCAGAGCTACAAAGTACTGTGTAATGATATTGAATGCTTTGTGAGGATTACAAGAGTTTAGAGGAAAGTTCATCAGAGGCAAGACTGTTCAGTTCCTCCATTGGCAAAATGGGAATAATAAATAGTACCTACTTCATAGGGTCGTTGTTAAAAGTAAAGGAAGTAACATATATAAAGTTCTAAGAAAAATGCCTGGCTCATAGTAAGCATTCCATAAATGTTAGGCAATAATAATATTCAAGGAGTGAATGGAGTTATGTTCTCTAGACCTGGGGCTCTACTGTAGCACATGGGTGTCTTTATTTGACTCTATGCATTTCCCTTCTCTGTTAACTCCAAGGTCCTTAAGGGCATGTATATATCTTTTTTTCCATCCTTTTTTAAAGAAAATCTTTCTTGTTGAAAGTATTACATACATCCCTCTTTCCCCCCATGTATATATCTTTATATTGTGATGCTAGTACTGGGCCTGGTATAAAAGAAAATTCAGTGAGGGTGGAAGGAAAAAAGGTAGGGAGGTAGGGAGGTAGGGAGGTAGGGAGGGAGGTAGGAAGGAAGGAAGGAAGGAAGGAAAAAAGGAAGGAAGGAAGGAAGGGAGGAAGGGAGGAAGGAAGGAATAGATAAGGCTCTAAAGACATGTTCTGGGAGCCCTCCTTGGCTCTGAATTGCATCTGACCGTGTATTCTACTATTATGTTATTTTTCATCCATGTTTCATTATTCCATACTGCCTTTATACCCTTTCTGGACTGCTTCTGCTAACCTCTAAGCAAATAAACATAATGGTTGGTGGGTAGTTCGTTCACAGCAGTCATCATCTCTCAGATTAATCTTTCCAGATGTTCATTGGACATCTTTGCCTCTGCTTGTTAAAAAATGAAGGCCATTTTCAATGCTTAACCTTGACACCATTTACTTTTTTTTTCTTTCTGAAACCTTTTTTTTTTTCTTTTCCCTAATCAAGCCCTGCATATAGAGATTCTACATCCTATCAGTTCTGACTCCAAAATATTTTCTATATTTTTTTCTTCTTTTCTATTTCAGCTCTTCCTTTCTATTTCAGACCTTCTGTTTCTCTTCTACAGTCCATTCTACATCTTCCCATGAAATATTCTAAAACACAGACATGACTGTCACTTTGTTGCTTTATTCCTTCATGGCTTTCTATTTATCTTCACAGCAGTTCTTTAGATTAAGTGATAGTATTCCCATTTTATAGATGAGGAGATCATTGCTTTTCTATAGCAGACAGTCTCAAGAGTCTTACTCTTTTTGAGGGTCTCTAATTACCCTTCTAGAACCCCAGACGTGAGGAGGGGATATTCCAAAGTCCTGGATATCCCTGTGGACATTGTAAGTATGGGACACTGAAAATCACATGTGATGAGGATGTTTCCCCAGATGAAACAATGATAAGGTCATCATTTGTTAAGTGTGTAACCTGCTCTGGCAAAACACACATTGTTTCATTTAGTACTTCCAACAATCTAGGATATGGTTACCACTAGTATTTCCACAATACAGCAAAGGGAACTGAAATTAAGTATGCTATCCAAGGCCTCACAGCTGCTGTGACCCAAAAAAGCCTATGTTCTTAATTATTATACGAAGTTGCTAGGCAGTAGTACTTTGCATATGTTGCTTCTACAAGAAAGGGGATGATGATTTTTAAAAAAAAACATATTCTGATTTCAGAGAGGAAGGGAGAGGGAGGAAGAGATAGAAATATCAGTGATAAGAGAGAATCATCAATCGGCTGCCTCTTGCACACCCCCCACTGGGGATCGAGCCCGTAACCTGGGCATGTGCCCCCAACCAGAATCGAACCCAGGACCCTTCAGTCTGCAGGCCAATGCTCTATCCACTGAGCCAAACAAGCTAGAGCGGGATGATGATTTTGTGTGCTATAAACTTGATGTTGAGAATTTCCAATCTGGTGGACTTCTGGGTTTGCTTCAGAGAACTAACATTCTAGTAGACCACTTTGATTCAATGGATCCTTCAATAAATACCTGCATTACTTTATATTCCCTTAGTATTCTATGTCCCATGACAGATAGATTTAAAATGCCAATCAAGACTAATGACCAGCAGAAGGGAGAGGAGTTTTACTGGGGCTGCATTGTCATACAGCTAATTTGTTCATTTATCTATCTTTCCATATAATTGTCCATCTGTCCGTCCAGAGAATAGTATCAAGGTGATACAGTGGAAAGTTTGCAGTCTAAAGTCAGGCCCTGTTTTTTGTTTAGGGCCTTGTTTGTGATCCTGACTTGCCATGTATTTCTACGGTAGTCCTTTCCCTTCTCTGTGCCTCAGTTTTCTCTTCTAAACAAAAATAAATAAAGCTGTTGGATGTCATGACCATAGACCCCTTCCAATTAGCTCTTTGCAGCTAGATGTGATAAGTAATATCGCAGTTGTACTTTGGAAAAGGAGCACTAGTATTTTTATACTGTATCACAGGCCTTATGTAAGAATTTAAAATTTTACAAAGTAAGCTTATATATTTGCATTGCAAATCTAGCCTTTTATAAGCAACCATTGAAGAGGGACTGTGAGGATTGGTGAGTTATAGTCTTTCTAGAAATGCTGGATCACTATTTTTTGTAACTTGGGATGTTATAGCAAGTCTGCCTGCAGCAGTCCATTTCCAGCAAAGTATAACTTTGCTTCAGAGGTGTGTGCTAATTTCAGGTCATTGTATTGTGTGATTGTGAAATTGATATGCAATCAATTTATTCAGCAAATATTTTCCAAGCACATAGAGTTAGGAATAAAACTGTGATCAAGACAAATCTCTATTCTCCGTGGGCTTTACAGTTGGAAGTGTGAAAGATGAGTAGGAATTATCCGAGCTAGAGATAGGGGAGATGAGGAATAATCCCCGAATGATGGAAAAAGTGGTATTTTAGACAGAGAGAACAACGTGTGTAAAGACTTAGAGGCAAGAGAGTATTCAGGGGAATTTAAAGAAGATCAAATAGCTAGATTATAAATTATGACGGCAGGAAAATGCTATTTTGAAATTACAGCCATTTTAGGTAATTGCATCTGGATTGTGAAACAGCATGATGTCATGGGAAGGACACTAGACTTCAGATCTGAAGTTGTAGATTTTAGTCCCTGACTTTCCACTAACTATAAGATCTTGAACAATTTATATAACTTCTCTGATTATGCTTCCTTATCTGCAAAATAGTAATTGTTATCTCCTGCACTAATCCTTATAAACTATAAAAGTATTACATTATGAAAGCTTCTGCCAAGCAAAATGACATCCTCTCTCTGTTTCAAGCACTTTATTTTAATATAGCACCTTCATTTTAGTCATACTTACACATAGCTGTTTCCTCACTAAAAAATAAGTTCTCTAAGGGCAGAGAAATGACACATAGTAAGTGTCAAGTACTTGTGAGGTTTAATGAATACAGATGCTCCTCGACTTATAATAGGGTTATGCACAAATCTAATGTGCAGTCTGATTACATTTGGCAGACAGTATAAAGAAGCACACATCTGTAAGAACTGGGCTTCATTGCATATTGTACTGATAGAATTAAGGAGGGAAACCCCACTGAAATGGAGTTCTCTTTATTTTGTTTGGTAAGAAAAAGTTAATGTGATATTAAGCTGTTGAGTTCCAATAAAGTGTTTCCTTTTATTTACCCATTAATTAATTCAATCACTCAACAAATGTTTATTGAACACCCAGCTTTATACCATGCCCTTTAAATTCTAGAAATGCAGTGATGAATAAAAGATACGGTCCCTTCACCTCATAGTGCTTAAAATGTAGCAGAAAGAAAAGAATCGGGCAAGCAAATTATAGCTGCAATGAAAAGTTCAGAGAGCTCCTTGATCATAAAATGGCCTATAGCGATGCCCAATCTGGCCTCTGAGGTCCTCCATAAGAGCTGAGTGGACATAATTAAGAAGTGGGACAGGGTGATAATTACTGTCATGTTTTCCCTCAGAGTCTATATTCCAGCCTTTCTATACTCCATATTCTCTGAATGTGCCTTGCTTTCTCATGGTACAATTTCATGAATGGCCTTTCCTTCCCCTTCTCCCTCAAAACAGATCAAATGACACATGCTTTTGAAATCCTCTGTATCGCTCCCCCTCCCAGTTACATAGGATTAGGTTCAGCTGTATATAACAGAAATCTAAAATAACAGTGTTTAAAAATATAGAGATAGGTAGACCAGAGCTAAAATGATTGCTTCACAAAATCAAGGGCCCCTTCCACCATCCTTAGTTTGAGACTTCCATTCTCAAGGTCATTTCATGAAAAAGAAGGCTAATCTTTAATCATTATGTCCCAGTACTAGATACCAGAAAAGAGTAAGAGGAGAAGGAAGGGCACCACCCCAGCTAATACTGTTCTCTTTAAGCTGCTCTTAAGCAGAAGTCCTACGCCATATTTCAGTTATATCTTATTAAACAGAAATAATCACATAGCCACATCTAACTGCGAGAGGTTGAGAAATGGAATCCTGTAACTCAGTGGTCGCCAATCTTTCGGACCTCACGGACCACCAGTGGTCAGAGAACTACAGGTTGGCTTTAACTAAACATATTGCCACCTAGTGGCAGTCATAACACCCCCCCACCCCACCCAACCTGACCTTTAGTTAGTTGTCTTTCTTTAAATTCTAGCAGTCAGCATAATAACAGTACTATATTGCTCCTAAATGTAAGTTTTCTATATCTGTTTTCTCAAACACCCCAGGAACAGACGTTGTGTCCTGCTATCTCTGAATCTGTAACACTTTATTTTATTATTATTTAAAAAAATACATTTTATTAATTTTTTACAGAGAGGAAGGGAGAGGGATAGAGAGTTAGAAACATCGATGAGAAAGAAACATTGATCAGCTGCCTCCTGCACACCCCTTACTGGGGTTGTGCTCGGAACCAAGGTATATGCCCTTGACCAGAATTGAACCTGGGACCCTTTAGTCCACAGGCTGACGATCTATCCACTGAGCCAAAATGGTTAGGGCTGAATCGGTAACACTTTAGAGAGAGCATAGCACGGAAGATAGTTCATGTGTATGAATGAGAGTATTAACGAAATGACTTAATTCCTTTTAGCTCATAAAAAATTTGTAACTAGCCCTGACCGGTTTGGCTCAGTGGATAGAGCATTGGCCTGCGATTGAAGGTTCCCAGGTTTGATTCTGGTCAAGGGCATGTACCTTGATTGGTGGCACATCCCCAGTGAGGTGTGCAGGAGACAGCTGATTGATGTTTCTAACTCGCTATCCCTCTCCCTTCCTGTCTGTAAAAAAATCAATAAAATATATTTTTAAAAAATGTGTAACTACTTAACTGAATCACAAGTTTATATTTTAACAGCTTTTTTGACATAATTTACATATGATAAAATTTACTCATTTTAAGTATGCAATGTAATGATTTTTTTGTTGTTGTTAATCTTCACCCGAGGATATTTTCTCATTGATTTTTAGAGAGAGTAGAAGGGAGGAGAGTGATAAATATTGATGTGAGAGAGACACATTGATTGGTTGCCTCCTGCATGCACCCAGAGCAGGCCGAGGATTGAGCCTGCAACTGAGTACATGCCCTTGATTGGAATCGAACCTGGGACCCTTCAGTCTATGGGCCTGAACCGGCTAGGTGTATCCACTTAGCCAAACCGGCTAGGCGTACACTTCAGTGATTTTTTAATGAATTTACAGTGTTGTGCAACTGTCACTAAAATCCAGTTTTTATTACCCTAAAGAAATCTCTTGTCCCCATCTGCTGTCAATCTCCATTCCTCCTCCAAGTCCTACATGATCAAATATCTACTGTTTGCCTCTATAGGTTTGCATTTTCTGAACATTTCATATAAAACTAGAGGCCCAGTGCTTGAAATTCATGCGCGGGTAGGGTCCTTAGGCCTGGCCGGAGCCTTCCTTTCCCTGGCTGCCAGCTGCCAGCCAGGGCCTTCCTTCCCCTGCTGCTGGCTGCTGCCCAGGACCTTTCTTCCCCTGGCCACTGGCTGCCACCCAGGGCCTTCCTTTCCCTGGCTGCCGGCTGCCGGCTGCTGGTTGGGGCCTTCATTCGTTCCGTACCACCCCCTGGTGGTCAGTGCATGTCATAGTGAGTTGTCGAACTCCCAGTCGGTCGAACTCCCAAGGGGACAATTTGCATATTAGCCTTTTATTATATAGGACTACAGGCCCGGTGCAGGAATTTGTGCACCAGTGGGGTCCCTTGGCCTGGCCCGCAGGATCGGGCCAAAACCGGCTCTCCGACATCCCCCGAGGGGTTCCGGATTGCTAGCAGTTGAGCGGCCTTAGCATATCATTAGCATATTATGCTTTGATTGGTTGAACGGCCGACTGGATGACCAGACACTTAGCATATTAGGCTTTTATTATATAGGATAGCACCATACAAAATGTGGTCTTTTGCTTTGACTTCTTTCACTTACCATAATATTTTTCAAATTAACTTATATTGTAACATGTATCAGTGGTTTTTTGCTGGCATTGTTGATATATTTATAAAGTCTTAAAAGTTATTTTTTTAGTGATTAAATATGTCTTGATTTATTACAAATTATGTATTTATTACAATCTACTTCACATACTGTCTACTTCAGATGCAAGCTAATTTTCTTTCAGTAAGTTATAGAAACTTCGTTTTAGTGTAACTCCATTCTCCTTGACTTTGGGATTTTGTTTTTATAGAAATTAAATATTTATCTATTATATGACCATCTAAGCTTTTCAAAAAAAGTTTTAATCTTCACCTTGAGGACATGCTTATTGATTTTAGAGAGAGGAAAATGGAGAGAAAGAGCAAAAAAGAAAGAGAGAGAGAGAGAGAGAGAGAGACCTGACCAGGGATTGAACCCGAAACCTAGGTATATGCCCTGACTGGAAATTGACCCTGCAACTTTTTCGTGTATGGGATGACACTCCAACCAACTGAGCCACACTGGCGAGAGCAACCATATAAAGTTACTGTTTTATAGTTGTGTTTTAAGTCTGTTAAGAGAAAAAAAGAGAAAAATATTTATACTATCCTATATAATAAAGAGGTAATATGCAAGTTGACCATCATTCCAACACACAAGATGGCCGCCCCATGTGGACACAAGATGGCCGGCAGGGGAGGGCAGTTGTGGGCGATCAGGCCAGCAGGGGAGGGCAGTTGGGAGGGACCAGGCCTGCAGGGGAGGGCAGTTGGGGGCGACCAGGCTGGCAGGGGAGGGCAGTTGGAGACAATGAGGCAGCCAGGCAGGCGAGCGGTTGGGAGGCAGCAGCCCTGGATTGTGAGAGGGATGTCCGACTGCCCGTTTAGGCCCAATCCCTCGAGGGGTCCCAGATTGGAGAGGGTGCAGGCTGGGCGGAGGGACACCACCACCCCACCCCGGCGTGCACAAATTTCATCCACTGGGCCTCTAGTCTTTTATATTTACCTCTGTAATCACCTTTACTGATGCTCTTTCTTTTCCTTTTATGTCGATTTGAATTATTCTCCAGTACCATTTCCTTTCAGCCAACTTTAATATTTTTGAAAGGCAGCAATGAATTATCTCAGTCATTATTTATATGGGAATGTCTTTGTTTTTATCTTTAATTTTAAACAATAGTTTTTATTAGAGTTATAAATTTTGGTTGACAAGTTTTTTTTCCTTCAACATGTTTTCTGTATCATTCCACTGCCTCTAGCCTCCATTATTTCTGATGAGAGGTGAGCTGTTAATTTTAATCTTACTGTTATTCCTTTTATTTGATAAGTTGTTTTTTTATTTTTGAAAATTTCTCTTTGGCTTTCAAGAGTTTTTACTATGGTGTTTATAGATGTGATCTTTTTGTATTTAGCCAACTTGGAGTTCATTGTCTATCTTGAGTGTGTAGTTTAATGTTTGTTTGTTTGTTTGTTTAATCAAACTGGGGAAGCTTTTAGCCATTATGTCTTCAAATATTTTTTTCTGCCCATTTCTTTTTTTCCTCTCTCTGGAACTCCCATTAATGTATATTGGTTTGCTTATAGGTCTTTGACTTTTTTTTTCCTTTTTGTTTTTCAGATTGCATAACCTATATAGATCTGGCTTCATGTTTGATGATTCTTTCTTCTGCCAGCTCAAAAATGTTGAGTCCCTCTTGAATGTTTTATTTCAGAATACAATTTTTCCATTTGTTTTTTTATTTTTATAATTTCTACTTATTGATAGTCTTTATTTGATAAGTCATTGTCATCATACTTGCCTGTAATTCTTTAAATCTGGTTTCCTTTAGTTCTTTTTAACATTATTTATAATAGCTGCTTTGAAATATTTGTCTGCTGATTCTGACATCTGGGCCTCCTTAGGGACAATATCTATAGTCTCCTCTCCATCTCCCTGCTAAATGGGTCACACTTTGCTGTCACTTTGCATATGACATGAAAACTACATATTTTAAGTAATAGAATGTAGTTGATTCAGATTCTTCTCCCACTGGCAGGGGTGGGGTGTTGCTGCCTTTTTTGCTTATTTAGTGACTTGCTTAGACTATTCTATAATGTCTGTCTCCTTTGCAGTGTATGACTGCTCTTGTCTCCGATCTTTTTTAAAAAAAAAAAAACACACCATGCACATTTATAAAATTATTTAACATGCAAGTAGTTTATTCTGGTCATATTTTAAATTATTATTTTAATTTTAAAACTTGCCTTTCTAAAGGCCACTCTTGGGTAAACATAGATTAGTGATTGACTTAAACCCTAGGCCAGGAAATCTTCCACTCTCTGCTGATAGGTCTGTCTGTCCTTTAGGGAATGCATTCAAAGTTCAGACAATTTACAGTTCTTCACCTGCCTTTACTTTCAGTATGCTCAAGACCTTACATTAACATCAGCTTATTAGTCGATAGCTAGGACCCTTTCAAGTTTCTTGTTAGCAGTGTCTAGCCTTATAGACCACTAGGTCTTGTCAAGACCTGTTATGGCTGTTTTGTTCCCAGAACTCCTTTTTTAAAAATATGTTTTCATTAATTTTTAGAGAAAGAGGAAAGGAGAGGAAGAGGGAGATAGTAACATCCATGAGAGAGAAACATCAATCTGCTGCCTCCTATATGGCCCCCACCAGGGATCAAGCCCGCAACCCCAGTATGTGCCATGACCTAGGAATCAAATCGGAGACCTCTTGGTGCATGGGTCAACACTCAACCACTGAGCCACACCCGCTAGGCTCTGAACTCTCTCTTAAGTCTTTCTGACTTACCTGCAGGTCTTTTGCCTGCCCGAACTAGTATTATGACTGTAGGTTAGCTTCAGTAGTGGCCTTCGTTGATTATTTACTATTGTTCCTCAGATCGTCCCTCTATTATTTTTGACAACGATTTTGGGCAATCCAGAGCAGATTTTTTATGCCTGGCTTGAAATAACCTCAACCCACTCTGACTGCACTGTTCTCTTGGCCTGGCCTGCCCTGATGGAATTACCCTCAGGAAACTAGGAGTTGGGGGAAATGGGCAGCCCCAGGCTAAAATTCCACAGATTTTCACTGTTCTTAATATTCTTCAGTAACTTTCCTTGAATAAACATTTTTCAATGTGATATATGCTTTTAGCTAGTTTTCAGAGATCTGAAATGCTTGTGGGGTTTTTTGTTTGTTTGTGTTTTACAATTTATTGTTGCTTTTTGGGGAGAGGGTTTGCTAAGCAGTTTAGGTGTTCCAGAAGTTCTATTACCTTGTATTATTTTTGGCCTTGTTACTGTTATTTAACCTTTAAAATTCCCAGCTAGACCATAACCTTCTTTGGGCAGACACTATCTTTCTCTTTTCTCTACAGTATCCATCCCAATATACATTAAACCTTTGAGCTTTAATTTCTTCATCTGTCAAATGAAATTACTAACCTTTGCATCACTTACTTCAAAGGATCAGGTTTGGCCCTGGCCAGTTTGGCTCAGTGGATAGAGTGTTGGCCTGCGGACTGAAGGGTGCAGGTTTGATTCCGGTCAAGGGCATGTACCTTGGTTGGGGGCACATCCCCAGTGGGGGGTGTGCAGGAGGCAGCTAGTCGATGTTTCTCTCTCTCTCATCGATATTTCTAACTCTCTATCCCTCTCCCTTCTTCTCTGTAAAAAATCAATAATATATATATATATATATATTTTAAAAAGGATCAGGTTTGAAATAGTGTTAGAATCTCATTGTAAACTATAAGCACTTTGTGAATGGTAAATTTTTTTTGAAAAGCTTTAAAATAGCTTGCAAATTACAACACTAATTTTAAATACTGCAATCTGTTGTGCATATGATACTTCTAAGTATCATTTGATGTCATTTTATGCTCATAGATTTTGCTGTTGATTTTAAAGAAATAGTTCAGGTGTTTTTGAAGGCAGCAGGCAGGCCACTTGCAGAACAATTGAGAATGAAAGCCAGCTAGCTCCATCTGGAGGGAAGTATTGAGTATCTCTGACTGTTTTCCTTTTTACACGTCATGCTATCGTCTGGCCCACCACTGCTTGTTCTGTCCAAGATGAGCTATCATGGGAGGCTTCTTTGGACACTTTAAACCACCATTATCTTTCATCTGGATTATTTCAATAGCATTCTCACTGTTTTCCCAGCTCTTGCCTTTCTGCCATCTGATGTCAGTTCAACAGTCAAAGTAATCTTAAAATGAAGTGAAAATAAAAACAAAAGAAAAAAAAACAAATATACAAATACACATTTAAAAATGAAGGCAAATCCTGTCACTCTTCTGCTCAAAACAGTAAAAATTCCAAGGTCCTTATATTGGCTTACAAGGGCCTGCATGATTTGGCCCTCATTACCTATCTGACCTCACTGCCTACTCTTTTCTCTTTTGTTTACTGCACTCCAGCTAAACTGGCCTCCATGCTATATTTCACACATGCTTCCACTTCAGAGCACATTTGCATTTGCTTTTTTCTCTCCTTGGACAGTTTGCTTTCAGAGACCTGCATGGCTTGCTCTTTCAACTTATTCAAGTCGTTGCTTAAATGACACTTTCTCAAACCATCTTATTTAATATTGTATCCCCTCCCCTTGTATTTTTTTCCACCCTCAGAGATTTCTCTATAGTATTTATTGCCATCTGTTATCCCAATATATTTTACTTTTTAAAGTATTTTTTCCTTCTTCCCCCCCACCCAACTAGAATGTAAACAGGCATTTTTCTTGTATTTGTTCACTGCTGTATCTTAATTTCTCTGTCAAGCTTATGTGAGATAAATGGCATTTGGGAAAAAAGTCTCAGGAAGTCAAACTGTTGGGATGTCAAAACTCCTTAGGAACATAAATACATAGATTCTTGAGCCCCATCCAGATAGAGCATAGAGGATCCTCACACCATGTGAAGGAGTGTGGATTTTATTCCCAAGGCTTTTGAGGAGAGTAATGCTGTTATCCAACCTATGTTTTAATAAAGAATAGCAAGGATGAATTAGAGTGGTTTGGAATGGGGGGAAAAAGACCTTGAGACTGTTGTAATAGTTCAGACAAAAGATGATGAAACTTGACCTAGTGGGCAGTAGCAGGAAGAAAGGTAGGGTTGTCAGGATTTGTTGATTGACTGGGTATGAGAGAAGGGGAGGAATTGAGAATGACTTTCAGGGTTTTGGCTCAGGTGCTAGGTGGATGGATTGTCAGTAACTCTGAGACAGGCAATATAGGGTGGAAGAATGGGCTTGGAGAAAGATGGTGAGTTTACTTTTGGACATGGTGAGTTTGAATTGCTTATGTTGTTCAGGAAGAAATGTTCAGGAAATAGGTGTGTGTGTAGGTGAGTATTGTATTAAATGATTTTGAGAAAGATGTGGATTTGGAAGTTACTAGGTTTCATGTATCATGAACTAATCTAGACAATCACTAACTACTGTCT
This sequence comes from Myotis myotis, assembly GCF_014108235.1. NCBI lineage: Eukaryota > Metazoa > Chordata > Mammalia > Chiroptera > Vespertilionidae > Myotis > Myotis myotis. Next base: position 39,686,777 of record NW_023416314.1, read on the forward strand.
GTCTCGATAGATTTGTCTATTTTGGACACTTCATATAAATGGATCACATGATATGTGGCCTTTTGTGACTGGCTTCTTTCACTTAATATAATGTTTTTAAGGTTCATCATGTTGTAGCATGTATCAATACTTCATTCCTTTTTATTGCCAAATTCTTCATTTTATGGATATACCACATGTCGTTTATCCATTCATCTGTTGGACATTTGATTGTTTCCACCTTTTGACTATCATGAATAATTCTGCTATGAACATTTGTGTGGACATACATGTTCATTTTTCTTTGGTATATAACTAAGAGTGGCATTGCTGGATCATATGGTAACCATATTTGAGGAAGTCAGACTTTTTTCCAAAGTGCCTTTATTATTTTACATTCCCACAAGCATTGTCTAAGGATTTCAATTTCTTCACATCCTTGCCAACTCTTTTTGTTATCTCTCTGTGTGTTTTTATAATAGCCATCCTAGTGTATGTAAAGTGGTATCTCATTATGGGTTTAAATTTTTAAAAAAATTATTAATTGATTTGAGAGAGAGAGAGAAAAGAAGGGGTTGAAAAAGAGAGAGATCGATTTGTTGTTCTGCTTATTTATGCACTAGAGGCCCAGTGCACGAATTTGTGCACGGGTGGGGTCCGGCTGGCCCTGCCCCCTGGTTGAACTCCCAGTTGAACTTCCAGTCGAACGGACAATTTGCATATTAAGCTTTGATTATATAGGATTTCTTGGTTGCTTCTTGTATGTGCCCTGACCAGGAATTGAACCTGCAATCTTGGCATATCAGGATGATGCTCTAACCAACTGAGTTACCCAGCCAGGGCCTCATGGTTTTGATTTGTATTTTTTCATGTGCTTATTGGCCATTTATATAACTTCATTGAAGAAATGTATGTTCAGTCCTGGCTGAGTAGCTCAGTTGATTAGAGCATCATCTCAGTATGCAAAGGTTATGGGTTTGATCCCCAATCAGAGCACATAGAGGAAACAGCCAATGTATAAAGAGGTGGAACAACAAACTGATGTTTCTCTCTCCCTCATTCTCTTTCAAATCAACAAAATAAAGTAAAAATAAAGTGTTTTAAAAAGTGTTTGCTTGCTTCCATTTCTTTCATTTGTGACATGTTTCTTTGTCTTCGCATTTTGACTGCTTCCCTGTGTTTGTTTCTATGTATTAGGTAGAGCTGAAATTCTTAGAGTGGCCTTGTGTAGAAGGTGTCCTGTAGGGCCCAGTGGCTAAGCCTCCCCAGTCACCTGAGCTGGGCACTCTAGGTGTGGGCTGTGTGCAAAGTCTGGTTGTAATTGAGCCTTGATTGCTATTGGCCTCACTAGGAGGAGTTGATCTCCAGGCCAGTTGGCTGTGAGGACCAGCTGCGACTACAGGGGAAGAGCTGCTCTGTAGGAGACACCCCTATGGATCAGGACTTGCTTCAGTGGGGTTTTGGTGCTCACTGAGTCTGCCTGTTGAGTATGTTGCTCTCCACTGAGCCAAACTGACTAGGGCCATGATCGGCAAACTGTGGCTCGTGAGCCACATGCGGCTTTTTGGCCCCTTGAGTGTGGTGGCTCTTCCACAAAATACCATGTGCGGGTGCACGTATGGTGCGATTGAAACTTCGTGGCCCATGCGCAGAAGTTGGTTTTTCGGCCTGGGTGAGTCTGTTTTGAAGAAGTGTTGTTGATATTTGGCTCTGTTTTTTTTTTTTTTTATTGCTTAAAGTATTACAAAGAGTATTACATATGTGTCCATTTTTCCCCCCCCCCGCCCTAGATAGTCCCCTAGCCTCCCCTATCCCCCAGTGTCTTATGTCCATTGGTTATGCTTATATGCATGCATACAAGTTGATATTTGGCTTTGTTGACTAATGAGTTTGCCGACCACTGGATTAGGGCTTAGTTGTAATTGATGTGATTGTGGTTCCTCTCAGATTATTTGCCCTTTTATTATTGAGGTAAGAGTTCTTTACATATATTTTAGTTGCAAATCTCTTATTATATATATATGATCTACAAAAAAATTCGTTTTGTGGGTGGTCTTTTCACTTTCTTGATGTTATTTTTTTTTTAATTAAATCTTTATTGTTCAGATTATTACATTTGTTCCTCTTTTTCCCCCCCCATAACTCCCCTCCTCCCAGTTCCCGCCCCACCCTCCGCCCTCACTCCCCACCCACTGTCCTCATCCATAGGTGCACGATTTTTGTCCAGTCTCTTCCCGCATCTCCCACACCCCTTTCCCCCCCAAGAATAGTCAGTCCATTCCCTTTCTATGTCCCTGATTCTATTATAATCACCAGTTCATTCTGTTCATCAGATTATTTATTCACTAGATTCTTAGATTCACTTGTTGATAGATGCATATTTGTTGTTCATAATTTGTATCTTTACCTTTTTCTTCCTCTTCCTCTTCTTAAAGGATACCTTTCAGCATTTCATATAATCCTGGTTTGGTGGTGATGAACTCCTTTAGCTTTTCCTTATCTGTGAAGCTCTTTATCTGACCTTCAATTCTGAATGATAGCTTTGCTGGATAGAGTAATCTTGGTTGTAGGTTCTTGGTATTCATCACTTTGAATATTTCTTGCCACTCCCTTCTGGCCTGCAAAGTTTCTGTTGAGAAATCAGCTGACAGTCGTATGGGTATTCCCTTGTAGGTAACTGAGTTTCTTTCTCTTGCTGTTTTTAAGATTCTCTCTTTATCTTTCGCTCTTGGCATTTTAATTATTATGTGTCTTGGTGTGGTCCTCTTTGGATTCCTTTTGTTTGGGGTTCTCCGCGCTTCTTGGACCTGTAAGTGCATTTCTTTCACCAGGTGGGGAAGTTTTCTGTCATTATTTCTTCAAATAGGTTTTCAATATCTTGCTCTCTCTCATCTTCTGGCACCCCTATAATTCTGATGTTGGTATGCTTGAAGCTGTCCCAGAGGCTCCTTACACTATCCTCGCATTTTTGGCTTCTTTTTTCATTTTGCTTTTCCAGTTGGGTGTTTTTTGCTTCCTCGCATTTCAAATCATTGACTTGATTCTTGCGCTCCTCTGGTCTGCTGTCGGGAGTCTGTATAATATTCGTTATTTCAGTCCGTGTATGCTTAATTTCTAGTTGGTTCCCCAATATAAGATCGAGGGTCTCATTAGTTTTCTTGTAGATCTCATTAAGTTTATCGGCGGCTTCTAAACAGTTCTTGAGAGACCTTAAAAGTGTGGTTCTGAACTCTATATCTTCCATTGACAATTTTGTCCTGTTTCTTTGTCTCCACATTTTGTTATGCTTCCTTGGTGCACCTCCTAGTGGTCTTTGTGCGCAGTCTTATAGTTAAACCTTGATTGTTGTAGCTAATACCAGGGAGGGTTTGACCTCCAGGGCAAGTGGCTATGAGAATCAGCTGTGTCTGCAGTGAGAGAACTTCTGTCCTCTAGGGAGGTGCTAATCTAGCCTTTGCCTGAGGCTATCTGGCAAATGCCTCTGTGCAGGGCTTGGGCGGGGCGGGTCGCACAGGATCAACAGGGTGGGCCGGAGAGAGCAGTTATGGTGGCTCTCAGTCCTGTCCCCAGGGGTTCTGCCTCTCTGAGTCCCAGCACCCGCTGCAAACCTCGGAGAGAAAGCTGCACTCGCTCTGACCGAAGCCAGACAGTCCCGCTTCTCCCGTTTGAGTCTGGGTCCCTAAAGACTCGCCTGTATCTGGAGCTCAGAGTCTGCGACTCCCTCCCGATTGAAAACAACAACCGCGCCCTCCGCCGCCAGCCCGCTCCGCGCACTCCGCACCTCAGAATTTGACTTCAGCACTGCGCCTCCTCTGAGTGTCTGTATGCGTTTCTCTTTCCTCCTAGTTGTAGGACTTCCACTCAGCCAGCGTTCCTGTGGTTCTGGGTGATGTCCGTTCCGTTTTTTAGTTTCACTTTTGAAGTAGTTGTTCAAGGCAGCAAACTCCGGCGTTAACCTATGCCGCCATCTTGGTTCTCCCTCGATGTTATTCTTTAAAGCACAAAAGTTTTTAGTTTTGATGAATCTAGTTTACCTGTCCCCTCGCCACTCTTTGGTTATTTGTGCTATTGGTATCATATCTAAGAAACCATTTCCAAATTCAAGGTCATGAAAGTTTATGCCTACATGTTCTTCTCTCTTCCAAGAGTTTTGTTTTTTTTATCTCTCTCATTTAGGTCTTTGATCCATTTGGGGTGCTAATCTTGAACTTGTCTCTTACTTGCTTTGTGAACTTGGATTGTTGTTCACTTGCCTTTTCTCAGCTTCACTCAGTGATTGCCACGGACTGGGACTCAGGGATTGGGGCATTGACAACAAAGATGAGAGAACTTTTGGGGGCAATGATAATACTTTATATCTTAACTAGAGGCCTGATGCACGAAATTCGTGCAAGGGGCTCAGCCCTGGTAACTGTGGCGGCTGCCTCAGCCCTCGCTGCCCCGGCTTCATCCGGAAGGACGTTCAGCTACCTGGTCTGATTAGCATATTACGCTTTTATTATTATAGATTGTAGTGGCGTTTTTACAACTGCATACATTTTTCAAGTCTTATAGAACTGTATACCTAAAATGGGTAAGTTTTACTATATGTAAAGGAACCTGTCTTAAAAAATACCTTCTAACAACTCTACAAAGTATGCGTTATTTTTTTTCTGTTTTGAGGCTAGAGCAGGGGTGGGCAAACTTTTTGACTTGAGGGTCACAATGGGTTCTTAAACTGGACCGGAGGGCCGGAACAAAAGCATGGATGGAGTGTTTGTGTGAACTAATATAAATTCAAAGTAAACATCATTACATAAAAGGGTACGGTCTTTTTTTTTTTTTTTTTAGTTTTATTCATTTCAAACGGCCCGCGGGCCGTAGTTTGCCCACGGCTGGGCTAGAGGAAACCAAGGCTTAGAAAGGCCAGTGGGCTTGCCTGTGATCCCACATTTGATATGTGGCAGTTCCGGATTTGAACCTAAATCTGCCTGATCACAGAGATTGTGATCTTCCTATTCACTTTTAGCTGGCCCACAAACTGTTAACAGTGTGTGGATTCTGTTGTAAAAGGCTGACCTTCCCTTGAAAGCCAGGAACCCTGTCTGTTTGCAAGCAGCACCCCCAAAGTGGCTGTCATATTATTCCAAATTTTGAGCCCCTGGCAGACCTCATTTCTGTCAGACATTAGCTGGGATTGGAATTGATGCTGTTGTGGAGTGCTGCCTAGGCATGATCTCCTTTTGAGACCGTGGCCCTTATTTTGGAGCAGCAGGAGACCAGTTTAAAAGCTGATGAGTTTCTTCGGATATGAAAAGCAATTTCATACTTTGTCCAATCAGCAAAATAGAGTCTTCTCAGTAGGAGAGTGCTCAGACGTTTACAGGGCCAGTTGTGCTGCTGAGCATATTAACAGTCCTCCTTATCCTGGCTTATTTAGCAGAGAACTGGTTGGATAGAGGAGAGATCCAAGGCATTGGAAGTGTATGGGTAGTCTGTGTTGCTACATTACTGCCATCATCAGTTACATCTGCATGTAACTTTATAGTTTTGTAATGTTGTTTTAACATCTGTGACCTCTCTTAATTCTCTCAGTACCCTGTCAAGAGAGTGCTTTTAGTTAGAGAGAGTTACTTGGCTGTATTCTAGGATAACTCTGGATTTAAGAATATTTTTTTCCTTAAGTTGTGCTGAAATATAAGTCTCCTAACTTTCACCATCAAATTGTTTTAGTTTCAGTTTGTCAACTTGTGGTAGTATAATGTCTGATGCCCTGGGTTGAGGGGAGGGGGGGAGGTGCCAGGTCTGCACATTGGGTACATTTCAGGAAGTTCCATCCTCAGAAATTGGCCAGTGGCATTTTCCTCTTTGCCTGTTTGACCTCCTTGGCTTCCTCTCCTTGGGAACCCATCTTTTCTCCACTTCTCATTACAGAACCCAGACAAACTAAACTAATTAATTGCAGAGCAATTGTTATTAAGCCAACTGTTGACTGCTTGTCTTCAACATTTGACTGTTTCCTATCTGGAGGTGGTACTCGAAAAGTTAATGACCTAAAAAAAAAACTGCCCATCTATCATGTGAGCCTAGTTAGGAGGGAATTTTTTCATTTTTATGAAGTGTAAATAATACGTACGTTTTCAAACATGTGTTGGCCTGTGTTTCAAAGATGGTTCCCTAAACAAGGTGGGACAAATTGGCTGGCTAATAGAGCTTAATAGCAGATTTTCCGTTAATCAGAATGGAGAATGTGCTTCATTAAGATAATTAACAGAGCACTTGTGCAGGTGGTACTTATTACACACAAATTTCCAAGTTTATTTCTTTCCCTTGAATAAATGTTGAAAGAGGTCTTGGCTGTGTTTCCTTGTTTGCATTAAAATGATCAATGGTGATAAATTCCCCCCCCCCCCCAAAGCTGTTAGTAACTAGTATCTTGTCCTCTGCAGATGCTAAGGGTGGATGAGACACTTGCTACTCTTCCTTCTAGAAGTCTGTGTGCTGTTCATCAGACACTCGGGCTCCCCTAGGGAATAGAAGTGTACCCTTTCCCAGCTCCTGGACTAGCATCCTTAGAATTAAAATGGACCTCAGAGAGGCTAAATTGATTGATTTTACATCAGGATGTTGACAGCAAGAGAGGGGTTAGCATTCTAGTGACAGAGTCATCTGTGATAGTGGGACCAGTACTAGCTGAGAGACAATGGCCTGGGTTGACGTTAGGCAAGTGTTATCTGTTTCCTAATATCTTCATCTGTATATTGGGAAAAGTGTCTAGCAGAAGGCCAACTACAAACAAATGGCTTTTTGTTTTAATCCTGTTTCTACTATAAACTCTAGATTATAGGGAGGAAAATGATGTCAGGGAGAATGAACAGTTAATAATCAATGCTATTTTCTTTGTTTTTCTGTAGGATCCTCAGTCTTCCACAATGAACCCTGTGTATAGCCCCGTGCAGCCTGGGGCTCCTTATGGCAACCCTAAGAACATGGCTTACACAGGTGAGTGGTATGAGAATGGCTCTCATTTCGAGAAATGATGGTTAAGGGCATTGCCAAATAAATTGCTGAATGACTTTTGGTGTACTCTGCCTCCAGAAGGTTTGTTTGGTAAAGCTTGCAAACTTGTAGAAGGGAGATATGTCTGGCGTCCAGTGGACATGGAAATCACATTATTGAGACTAATGCTCACTGAGTTGTAAGCTAAGGGAAAGGAAGGGAGGTAACATTCATTTATTGCGTACCTACTATGGGCCTGGGCCTGTGCTGGGCACTTTAATCTTTCTTTCTTTTTAATCTTCTCCTGAGGATATGTTTTTATGGGTTTTTAGAGAGAGAAAGAGAAACATCTATGTGAGAGAGAAACTCAGTTGCCTCGAATGCCTCGAATATGTACCCCAACTGGGGATCAAACCCACAACCTAGGTATGTGCCCTGACCAGGAATCGAACCTGCAACCTTTTCGTTTATGGGACGATGCTCCAACCAATTGAGTCACCTGGTCAGGACTGGGCACTTTAATCTTAAAGCATTTCTGTAATGTACTTATCATCATCATGTCACAGATGAGAAAGTCATAGTTACAGTAAGAGGCTACAATACAAAATAAAAATAGATATTTGAGCCCAGGTCTGCTGATTGTGAAGGCTGATTATTTTTCCCCCTGAACAGCATACCAAACTGTTTTCCTACTTCTCTGCCTTTGTGCGTGTTGTCCCTCTGTCTCGAATGCTGTTGTCTCCTGACAGCTTCACTTTATTCTTCAAGAATTCAGCTTGAGGCCCAGATAGCACTTTTCCAGGAAGCATTCTCTCCCTTACTTGGCCTTAGGCAAGTTTTTTCACCTTCCAGAGCCTCAGTGTTTTCATTATAAAATGAGAGCAATATTGCTCTCATTTCATAAGGCTGCTGTAAGGATTAAATGAGCTAGTGTAAAGCACTCAGCATATATTTGGTACAAAGTTCTTAATAACGGTTGTTATGATTTACAAATAAATAAAGATGGGTTGGATGTATGGTAGTGAAAGTGAGTGAGAAAATACATATTAAGTTGCTAGCATGGTGCTTAACATATAATGAGCCTTCAAAAATATCATGAATTTAAGTCGAAGGTGAAGGTAACAGTATGAACAAACACATGGAAGTAAGAAAGTATGCTCAAGGTATAGTCAATACTTGAGGTTAGCTGGAGTGAAGAGTAGAAAAGGGGAAAAGTGGGAAATGAAGTTCAAAAAGTAGATTAATAATGGTCTTGGTGGCAGGGATCTCGGGGAACTCCTGGGTCGTTCCAACTGTCCTATAAGAGAGAGCACTAAGGGTGCTTCAGAAATTCCTCAAATATATTATCTTATATTTTAAAAATATTTAGAACTATTTATATAAAGCACACATACACATATGATGATCAATGTGTTACTTTAAGCTTCTAAGAATGCATATTAATTTTAAAATACTGCTAACATTTGCAGCTACTTACTTGTAAATCAGGATTTTTCTCAATGCTCCTAAATAACATTCAGAAATAGTTTGGAGGTTGAGCCTGATGTAACTGTAGCTGTCGTTACTAACTTTCAATGTTTTTGTTTGTGTTTATCACAACAGCTTTATTATCCCAAGTCTGCCTTAATGTTAAACATTTTCTCTTTGAACTTCTGTGTATTTATTCTAATAAAATTAATTCCAGTAACAAGGACCCATTGGGCAAAACCCCGTGCCTCACTAGCTTAGGGAGCCTGTTGCTGTTTCCCTTTCCAGTTCGGAGTGTTCAGCAACCCAAGTTCCTTTGCCAGAAGAGGGCTGAGCTGCTTTGGGAAACAGCCCAGAGTAATCCTGTGGGTTTCCTTTGACTCTTGACTGCATTCATTCTTACTGAACTGCTAAACTTGAGAAAGAAGAAAATAGTTGCATTTATCTAATTGTTTGCACAAAGAAGATTAGGCAGTGTGGTGTATTGGATAGGGAATAGATCTGTCTTTGCATGGCACATAGTAGAACTAGGTAAATGTGTTTCGATTGAATGAACAACAACCAGGTTCAAATCCCAGCTTTGTTACATAATAGTGAGGTGACTTTAGGCAAGTTGCTAAACCTCCCTAAATTTAATTTTTCTTTTCTAAGTGGGAATGGTATCATCTAATTCATAGAGTAGTCATGAGAATTAAATGTGATTAGTACTTCTCTGGAGGAAGAGAGGACAGGTTGCCTTTGTTTCTACTAATCACCAAGAAATATTGTCAGCCTGGAACTGTGTTTTAAGTTGATTTCTCTGCTGGAGATTCTAGGACCACACAGGTAGTATAAACACACAACTAGAATAAATTCAATCTTCATAGACCAAGGGTTCATATTCTTTTTCTTCTTCTTCTTCTTCTTCTTCTTTTTTTTTGGCTATTTGCTCTTCTTTATTTGTTTTCTCCTCCGGGGAAGGAGAAGGAAAATGGAGAGAAAAAGGAGAGAAAACGAAGCTGAGCCAGCTGCATCTCTGGTGCCTGCCGGCTGCTCAGGAGCGAGGGTGGAGGCCAAGGTTCAACTTCTTAAGGAAATTTTCTTTTTTAACCTAAGCTTCCTGTTGTCTCTTTGTACTTTTGAGCCAGTTTATTTATTTATTTTTGACAATATGATATTCTCTAAGGTCCCAGCTTTATGCAGCGGAATTTGAATTAGAGAGAGTGAGCCTCTCCAAGGCCCAAAGCCTCATCCTCCACACTCTGTGACTTGAAAAGCAAGCCCTTGGATTGCCCAGACCAGAAAACCTTCCTGAAGCAGTCCAAGCTCTCTAAGAGAGGGCCTGATTTTTAGTTTCCTCTGTATTTTTAACTCCTTGAGATATTTGTCTTTCTTAAAGTCTCAACTCTGCCTATATTTGTTAGATAACATAAAGTATTTGTTTGATAAAGTTTTTCTAGGTGTTATGTAGTAGGCAGATTTTCAGGTTATTTTTTCCTTCACATTGCTGGATATAGAAGATCCAAGTGGGAATGCCAAATACAGTACATTAGAGTAAACATTTATTGTTAGTAACAGTAATGATTATGTTAAAAAGTACTTGACAATTACATTTTAGGTACTTCATATATATACTAATTATAATATTATTAATCATACACTCAGTAGTACACTTTCTTTACAGTTAAAGAAACTGGTAGTTTAATTCAGGTCATATGACTTGACCAGTGTATAGTATAGCTTTTAAAGGATGAGGAAAAAGTTGAACTTGGGTCTTTATATGTGCTTTCTATTATAGCAAGCTGATCTGTCTTAAAATATGTGCTCCTTTGCCCTAGCCAGTTTGGCTCAGTGGGTAGAGCATCAGCCTGTGAACCGAAGGGTCCTGGGTTCGATTCTGGTCAAGAGCACCTTGGTTGCAGAATCCTCCCTAGCCTGGGCCCTGGTCAGAATGCATGCAGGAATCAGCCAATTGATATGCTCCTCTCACATCGATATTTCTCTCTGTCTTTCCCTCTCTCTCCCACTCTCTCTAAGAAATCAATGGAAAAATATCCTTAGATGAGGATTAAAAAAAAAAAAAGATTAAAAAAAATCTAAAAGAAAAAAAAAAGTGCTCCTTTCACAGCTCCCAGTGATAAGCTAGGGAAGAGGATTATCTTTTCAATTTCTAGGACTAAGGAGCCTCACCTTTGAGGAGCTAGAAGCCTGTTCCTGGCCAGCAATCCCTCCATGGACTCCACTTGTAAGGAGACAATTATAGTACACCAAGATAAGAGTTATCTTAAAGGGATGTTCCATTGTATTCCAAGAACCTAACATAATAAATAGATGCACAGATTGCTGTGGAAACATGGTGGATTTAGGGGAGAGGCCATAACTCTATCAGAGGTTGATGTCAAGAAAGGCTTCTGAGAAGTCAAGTATGGAACTAGGGCTTGAAGCATGAGGTCTTAGTTCCAGGTCTGGTTTTGCTACTAATGACTGCAAGATACTGGGCAAATCCTGCCATATCTCTCTTGCCTTCACTTTCCCATTCAGGCTATGAATTAGCCTGCTATCTGGAGTTCCACTTCCCAAATAATTATAGGGTTTGGGGGCAGGAATTGAAGAAGTCCAGAGCTTAGAAACAAAGGATGCCTGGGTAAAGAGGACACCCTCTTATGCCCGTGCACTGCAGAGCAAGTTTGTTGCTGTGGATGGGTTAATAATAATAGCTATTTATTATTTTTTTTATATATATTTTTTATTGATTAAGATATTACATATGTGTCCTTGTCCCCACGTTACCCTCTACCCCCCAACCCCCCACCCCCGCACATGCCCTCACCCCCCCGTTGTCCATGTCCATTGATTAGGCCTATATGCTTGCATATAAGTCCTTTGGTTGATCTTTCCCCCTTACCCCCACCCTCCCCTACCTTCCCTCCAAGTCCCGACAGTCCAATCAATGCCTCTCCGTCTCTGGATCAGTCCTTGTTCATCAGCTTATGTTGTTCATTATATTCCACAAATGAGTGAGATCCTGTGGTATTTATCCGCTCTCAAGTTCCATCCATGCTGTGGCAAATGGTAAGAGTTCCTTTTTCTTCTTCCTCTTCTTAAAGAATACCTTTCAGCATTTCATATAATGCTGGTTTGGTGGTGATGAACTCCTTTAGCTTTTTCTTATCTGTGAAGCTCTTTATCTGACCTTCTATTCTGAATGATAGCTTTGCTGGATAAAGTAATCTTGGTTGCAGGTTCTTGCTATTCATCACTTTGAATATTTCTTGCCAGTCTCTTCTGGCCTGCATGGTTTCTGTTGAGAAATCAGCTGACAGTCGTATGGGTACTCCCTTGTAGGTAACTGACTGTCTTTCTCTTGCTGCTTTTAAGATTCTCTCTTTATCTTTTGCTCTTGGCATTTTAATTATGATGTGTCTTGGTGTGGTCCTCCTTGGATTCCTTTTGTTTGGGGTTCTCTGCGCTTCCTGGACTTGTAAGTCCATTTCTTTCACCAGGTAGGGGAAGTTTTCTGTCATTATTTCTTCAAAAAGGTTTTCAATATCTTGCCCTCTCTCTCCTTCTGGTACCCCTATAATTCTGATGTTGGTACGCTTGAAGTTGTCCCAGAGGTTCCTTACACTATCTTCATATTTTTGGAATCTCTTTTCTTTTTTCTTTTTCGGTTGGGTATTTTTTGTTTCTTTGTATTTCAAATCTTTGACTTGATTCTTGGGATCCTCTTTTCTGCTGCTGGATCTCTGTAAATTATTCTTTATTTCAGTCAGTGTATGCTTAATTTCTAGTTGGTCCTTTTTCATGTCCTCCATGGTCTCCCTATACTTATTGAGGGATTCATTAAATTTATCGGCGGTTTCCATAAAATTCTTGAAAAACCTTATAACCGTGGCCTTAAACTCTATATCCAATCGTTTGCTTTCCTCCATTTCTGCCATTTGTGACCTGTTTCTTTGTCTCCGCATTTTGGCAGCTTCCCTGTGTTGATAGAGTGGCCCTGTGCGCCAGGTGTCCTGTAGGGCCCAGTAGCTCAGCCTCCCCAGTTACCTGGGGTGGACACTCTTGGTGCACTCTTGGTGCCTTGGTTGTTGTAGAATCACTGGGAGGAATTGACCTCCAGGCCAATTGGCTGTGAGAATCATCTGTGTCTAAAGTGGGAGAACTTCTGTGCTGAAGACATCCTTCTGGGGCAAGACTTGCTTCAGTGGGGCTTTGGTGCTCACTGAGTCTGCTCCCTGAGTGCGTCCCTTATGGATCTGAGGAGTTGCAGTCTGGATGGACCCCCTCTGACCACTGGGTACAGTGGCTCCTGGATCTAAGGAGGTGCTAATTCAGCCTCTGCCTGAGGCCACACAGCAGGAGCCACGAAGAGGCTCAGCTGTGAAGCAATGCAAGCCGCTGCGGGGCCTTGGGCCTTCTCTTGGAAGTTCCAGGTCTGCCTGGTTCGGCTGCAGTTAGGTACATTCACATGCAAAAGCCTCTGCCGCAGCCTGGGTGGGGCGGGGTCTCAGGGAGTCAGAGGGCGGAGAAAGCAGCCATGGCCGATTCTCCACCCGGAGTCGCGCGTCTCAGTGTTCCGGTAACGGCTGCAAGCACCTCTGAGGGAAAGCCGCCCTCAAGTTCGCTCGCTGCCGGACAGACCAGCCTCTCCCCGTATGAGTCCTGGGTCCCCAGAGACTTCCCGGAACCGGAGTTCAGAGCAGTCAGGAGCTTGTGACTCAAAAAGTCGGCCGCGTCCTCAGGTGCTACCCCCTTTCCTCGCGCGCGCCCCGCCGTACCTCTGCACTTCACCTCCGCAGCGCCTCTGGCTCTCAGCGTGCTTTTCTTTCCTTCTAGTTGTGGACTTTACACTCAGCCAGCCTTCCTGTTGTTCTGGATGATGTTTGCTCAGTCCTTTGCGGTAATTTTCAATTGTTGTGTGAGGCGATAATTTCCCGGTGTTTACCTATGCCGCCATCTTAGTTGCTCTCCCCAATAGCTATTTATTATTAAAGTAATGGTTGCTATTTGTTGAGCATGCATCGTCAGCCATGCACAGTGTTTCCTACCCAAGTGTATCTGACATCAGAGGAGAAGGAATTCATTCCTGCATTGATGGGGGAATAGTCCAGAGTAGGTTCTCCAAGGTTAAAATTTATTTGAAATTTATGTCTTATCTTCAGAATTCTATTATTAACATCCCAAAAAAGTGCAGCATATTTAGTTCAGGGCTTTCATGTACCTGTATTGTTTAGTACTCTTATGGGTGCCTGTGCCAGTTTGAGAACTGTGTCATCATTATTTTACTTAATCCTTATTATCCAAGTGTTAATATATGTGGACACAAATCAAGAAAAATGGAAGACTTGTTCCTGTCACAGAGCCAGAAAGCAGAAGAGCCAGAACCAAGTCTAAATTTGGATGTTTCATGCTCTTACCACTAAGTTACATTTAGTTTATATTATTTGGTGCCTTATAATTGTTTATGTTTCTGTAACACTCATTGCTCTTGCAGGCACTCACTGTATCCTCAGTGCCTAACACAAAGTAAACTCTCAGTGAATATCGATTGGCTGAATGAATAAATGATTAGGCCCCTAATACTAAAGCCTTTTCAGAAGTCCATAAATCTCTGGCAAAGTAACCCCAGAGTTTAGAATAAACACTTTTGTTCTCTAATGCTGTGATCCACGGTTAGCTGCAAGCCAGTGCTTCCACACAGAAAATGATATTTGTAGAGAACTCTGGGTAAAAGACAAGCTGCCCAGGAGCCCCTGTGCCTCACTTCCTTCCCAGACACCTGAGAGCTTAAGGAATCAGTGTCTCAGTCCACCTGGATCCCATTGACAGCTCCTAAGCTGCCATTACCGGTATCTCAGAATTATCCGTTTGTTTGTTTTTGTTTCTCTACTCGTCTCCTAGTATACATTCTCATCCCCTCTCTCTTCTCCATCCTTGTACCCATTCACCCCTGATCATTACTGTTGTGAGCACAGTTGTCTTTTGGACAAACCTTGAGAATTATTCTTTTAAATATTTTTCTTTTCTTAGTAGCAGATAACGTGGTTTGTGCACACACTTAGGGAGATTGGTGAACCTCCACTGTAGGCTTGTCCTTTCTTCCAGGGTGTGTTGCCTGGAGCTCCTAAGAGAATTTCTCTTCTAAAGACCCACAGGCATTGCCCAGGGTCCTGAAATATTTGGAATCTGGTCCTTAAAGAGAAGCACGAAGAAACCTGTCACTACTGGCTTTTAGGGGAGGAGGGGCAGGGAGTGTTGGAGAGGGTTTGTTTGTTTGTTTGTTTGTTTTTAAAAGACTGTAAGAAAGATTAATTTCATGGTATTGTGAATCTCTTCTTAGAGTTGGAGAGTCTTTTCCAACATCTGAAGGTGGCTAGTTGTGAGTTTCCAAAGTCTCAGTGACTGATTTATACCTTATAGCAGTCAGTAGCTTCTAAGTGTAGTCCCAGGCCTAGGAATTTGTTAGAAATGCCGTCCTTGGGCCCTGCCCGAGACCTACTGAATCAGAGACTCTGGAGGTTGTTCTCAGCAATCTGTGTTTTCATAAGCTCCCTAGATGATTCTGATGCTCATATGTATTACTTAGTAAGTGTTCAATAAATAGGCTTTTTCTTCTCTCCCAATTCTATGTGCTTGTCTGGGAATCTTACCTTCATGAATGTCATAATTCCTATGGAAAATACCTTTTGAGTTCCAAACA
Organism: Myotis myotis; assembly: GCF_014108235.1. Lineage (NCBI taxonomy): Eukaryota > Metazoa > Chordata > Mammalia > Chiroptera > Vespertilionidae > Myotis > Myotis myotis. The sequence goes on from NW_023416314.1 coordinate 39,701,883, forward strand.
GCTTTAGAAACAGAAGCCATGTATTCAGTATGACACATGTGTCAGCTATGATAGGAGTGGAAGATCCTTTCTCAGATAGATTCAGAGGTCTGTAAGTAGGCAGCTCTAAACCCTGGACACAGGAATAGAAGCTACAGTTTCAAGAAGATGGTCAACAATCCTATCTTCTTCCTTGCACATCTTAGGAAAACCAAATAATTGGCCCCCAAAATGGGCTTTAAAGGACTCATGTTGGGTGAGGTCAAAAGTATGATTACTTGAAAATTGCTCAGCTGGTAGGGGAGGTACTTGAATTTAAGTGTCTAAATCAAAATTTTGCTATTACTGCTCTCAGCAGAAAAGAGGCAGAAAAATCAATAATCCTTGGTCTTGTTTAAGCTCAAAACCACACTTCTTGTTACCTCCAAAAGTCTCTGGCTGTCAGAGAGAAGCTTAGGCCTTCACTGCATCATAAATGTAGTCATGATTGTAAGTTTTTGCTGAGTTCCTTGAACTGTCATATTACGTCTGCATGGTGGGAGGCCTGGAGTCTTCGTGGTCCCATGAGATAGGAAGGGGTTAATAGCCAAGACCTGATTCCAGACCTTCCTTCCCTCATCCCTCCTTAGTGTTGACTCTAAGCTGGGAGAACTGACTTTAGAAATGCAGAGAAGAGGCTGGGTACAGTATTTAAAAGATGCAACTCTGTTGTGATTTAGAATGCTGACAGTCCTGAGTTTGCCTATGAGCTTGGAGCCTCAAAGAGGAAGGTTGAGTAATTTATATTATTGTAATTATTTTCATCATTTGAGTACCTATTCCCTACCAGATCTAGTGGTAAGTGTTTCTCATATATTTAATAGGTGAGACTGCCTAGTTTTGAATCTTAGCTCTATTTGATTACTGTATATCACTTATAAAGTGCCTGAAGATACTACTTGAAGACTTGACTAATGGTAATTTAAACAAATAAGGGATATATTTTTCTCATATAAAAAGAAGTCTGGAGATCAATGGCCGGTGGTATTTATTTATTGGGTCAGTGATTTCAAGACCAGTGTCCTCTGACTCCTGACTTTTCCCTCTTGATCTAAGATGCTGCTATAGCTATAGGCATCGTGTCTATGATCAAGGTAGGAAAAAGGGTTGTAGTGGAACATCAGTAATGTTCATTCTTTTACTAGGAAGGTAAGGCTTTCCTAAAATTCCCACAGGAGACTTCTGTGTATATGTCATTGGTCAGAACTGGGCCACCTGGCTATTCCTAAGTGCTAGGAAGGCTGAGAAAGTATTTCATTTTTCCAACCTCAGTAGTCAAAGGGCAGAGTGGGTTGGGATGAGTGTGGGGTTATCCAGCCCATGGTCTACCACAATGGCTTGGGCAAGTTCATTAGCTTCTCTAGTTGCTTTCCTCATCTATAAAATAAAGTTAATAGTAGAGCCTACCTTATGAAGGAGGTGAGAGGATTAAATAAGATCCATGTAAAGTGCTCAGCAAAATACTACTAAGTAACAATATTTTTACTACTGTATTATTATCATCTCAACTCTGCAAAGTAACTATTATTCCATCCTAATATATAAAGAGCCAGGGTCCATCACGACCTAAACATCTGGACACACAACCAAACACCAGGCTAGGGTCCTGGTCAGCGTGGCGGGAGTCAGTCCTGGGTCCTGGCGGCCCACGGCGGGAGTCAGTCCTAGGTCCTGGTGGCCCATGGTGGGAGTCGGTCCTGGGTCCTCGCGGCCCGCTGTGGGAGTCAGTCCTGGGTCCCAGCCCCCCACGGAGCGGTGGCAGAAGAAGGGAGCTGTGGGCCCCGGCCGCCCGTGGTGCGGCAGCAGGAGGGAGCTGTCGGAATGGAGCCATGCTGCGATCAGTCTGGACCCTACCCGAGGGGTCCCAGATTGTGAGAGCGTGCAGGCTGGGCTGAGAGACCTCCCCAAGTGCATGAATTTTCGTGCACCAGGCCTCTAGTTTTACATAAAAGGAAGCTGAAGTTCAATCCATGGAAGTAATAACTTGCCTGAATTCACAGATTTTGAAATGGCAAAACTGGGATTAGAGCTGAGATCTGAACCCAAGCTCTATGCTCCTTTTTCTGCACTGGGAGTTGAGTCAGCAGAGAAATGGTAGTTAACTGGTGAGTCTGTCTTGGTCAGACACATGGCATCAGCCACAGACTTGGTGATTAGGGTTGGAAGGAAATTGAAAAGAATAGGTTTGGACAGGGAGAAAACCCAAGCAGTAGCCCCTGTCTGGGCCATGTAAGAACAAAGACCACCACAACTAGAAGGTGGACTGATATTAGATACACCAAATTGGGGCATGAATATTTGAAAAAAATGGAAATATACTTTGATAAGAATTATAAGAAAAGCCAGCTAAGAGGGACCCCTAATCTAGCCTGGAGAGAGAAAGGTCAAGGGAGGATAAGGAAATGAAGTGAAAGGCAAGGAAAGGACAATTGAATAATTGAGGACAGCCCGAACAGTGACATGGAAACAGAGCAGTGGAATGGAGTATGCTAGAACAGCTGTGCATTTGGTGTTGGTTAAGTGTAATGTGCCAGGCCAGGATTGGCAAGAAAGGAAATAGGACATCTTCATGGATAGTGGCCAGACTTGGAGGGCATACTGAAAAATTTGGAACTTTATCCTTGGCAACAACTGTCATCTTAGTTTGGAACTTGACCACCAGTTTGGCATTTTTGAAAGATTTCTCTGGTTGTGTGAGGAAGATATATTGGAGAGAGAGAAAATGGCGGTTAGAGGGTAAGTTAGAAGGCTCTTAAAATAGTTCAGTATTGAACTAGGGGTGGTATTTGGGATGGAGAGGACATGCTTGAGACATTTTTAGAGAGAACAGAGTCTGGCATACAGTAGATATTGACTGTTTGTGGAATAGGAGTGAGTAAGTTAGGACTTGACATTGGATTTGAGGAGTGAGGGAGGAGGAGGAATCTGGATTTATCCTGGGCTTCCTCTGGCTTAAGAGACAGGTTGCATGGTCTTGCCTTTCACTGAGTTCTTGGGAGCACTGAGGCCAGCATGTGTTTCTCAGGTAATTTTCTTATAACCTTGGGGAATCCCCCTTTTTCCTAGTGCTGGCATTTCTGAACTAAATACACCTTGTTCATTACAGGGCAAGATAATGCTATTCCCATTTTACAGATTTGGAAACGGGTGCAGACTAGTTAAGTAATTTGCCTGGGATCAGAGTTAGGAGGTATTCTTTCCTCTTCATGTTGTCTTTGTGTAAGATTCTTGAACTTCCCATTGTAATTTCAACTGATTATAGGCCATAATAAAACAAGCAATAAAATTCAGAAAATTAGATTGATCTAATTACTCAGCTGTTATGATGAGGCAATGAGTTAACCATAATTCAGTGCACCTTCTAATTCAATCCAATAGAGTGTACAGCATAATTTGTACTGTACAAAGAAAGATCTACTGATGCCTCCTTAGTGTTAAGAGTAAAAAATAAAATAACTTATAGAAATAGAGTTTACCATTCCCCTACATTTATTCTTCTTTATCAGATAGATCTGATTTCCATCTTAACTGTCACTTATATAATTGTAAGTAAATTAACCTCCTAGAGCCTCAGTTTTCTCACTTAAAATTAGATTTGTTTCAGATAATGCCCTATTGGTAGATATTTGGGTTGCTTTAACCTTTACTGTTAACCAGTAGCACAAAGCAAAAATAATAGACTGAAGGTGAATGAGAAATAAAAATGCAAAAGCTTGGGGACACATTTATTTACAAATTTTTAAAAGGGACAAGAATGTTTTACAGTGCACAAAAGATTATAAATACACATATACACACAACAGTATACAAATTACCTGTATTCAAAGCACAGTGACTGATTTAGTGTTTCCACAAAAAGCCATGCTCACTAGGAGCTTGCTTTTGTCCAGCTTGTGATTGGCCAAATGGCAATAGGCCTAATCACCTGGAGCCATGCCCTGTTAGGGAGAGGAAAGGGAAGAAGAAGGTAAGGGACATGATTGAAGCTCTAGAAACTTTTCATTAAATGCCTTAAAATCCATGGGCAAACACAGCCATTTTCAAAAGGGAACTTTTAATGAAAGGGGTAGAGGTGGGGACTAACATTTATTGAAATAGTTAGCACTCCGTGCCAAATACTTATGCTATGCATTTTGCATGCTATTTCTTTAATTTTTTTAGCCTACGGTATAGGATATTCCTGTATTCTTGAGGCTCAGGTAAAGAGACTTGCTTAAGATTTCATGTCTGGTAAGTGGTACAGCTGACTTCTGAATCCACATTTGCCTGCCTTCAGAGCTCCTATTCTTTTTTTAAAATATATTTTATTGATTTTCCACAGAGAGGAAGGGAGAGGGACAGAGAGTCAGAAACATCGATGGGAGAGAAATATTGATCAATTACCTCCTGCACACCCCCCACTGGGGAGGTGCCGGCAACCAAGGCATACGACCCCGACTGGAATCTAACCCGGGACCCTTCAGTCCACACGCCGACACTCGATCCACTGAACCAAACCAGTTAGGGCGCCCCTGTTCTTACTGGACTAGGATCACTACTACAGAAGGGCCAGAATAGGAAACTCCTCGTGACTCTTGATAGGAATGTTTAGATGGGAACCTACAAAGCAAGTTCAGAACTGCCCTGCTTACCCTCCTAGCCAACCCATGTACAGATAAGAAAAATAAAAAGAGGCACTGATCCTGACATAGAGTAGGAACTCAGAAAATCTTTACCAAGCAATAGATTAATGACTGTCTTTTTTTTTCCACCTTAGGATATGTTTTTTTTATTGAATTTAGGAAGATTGAGAAAAACATCGATTGGTTGCCTCCCATAAGGGCCCTGACTAGGGATCAAACCCACAACTTAGGTAGGTACCCTGACTGGGAATCAAACCTGCAACCTTTTGGTGTATGGGATGATGGTCCAACTGATTGAGTCACACTGACCAGGGCAGAGCGCGTCTATTTTTAAAAACATTAGAACTGAGACATTTGAAGTGATTTGCCCAAAGTTACAGAGTTAATAAATAGAAGAGCTCAGATTTGAATGTAGATCTGCCCATAAATAAAACTTGTGTTTCTGTAACACGTTACAGTTTGTCTTAGTTTGACACTTGCTCTCATGTCCACAACAGTGTTACTTGTTTGAATTATAACAATTGGGGAAGATAAATGCCTGGACATAAATAACTCTCTACTTAAGGTCTTTCTTATAGGTAACTTGCATTTCAAAAGCCAGACCAGGTTGGAGGGACAGGAAACTAGAGTAAATGCTAAAATTCTTTTTCCTGTTCTCCTACAACACTTTGTATCTCCTTCTGTGATAGCCTTTACCCAGGAGGCCTAGTACCAGAGTTACTTTTGTACTCGCTGGTCTCTAGATGGTGAATTTGTAGAAGATAGGGATTATGCCCTTTCATTTTGCATTTATTGTAGCACCTAGAACACATTAAGTGTTCATGTGAATTTTTAATTGAATTGAGCACTACTTGTATAGTTAGCTTACGTTTGAAGGCAGTCACTCAGGTATTAACATTTAACATATACACACTCCAAAAATGTTTGATTCCTCGCCTTTAGCCCACAACTGGGAAAGAAAGGCTGTAAGGATGCAGGCTTCATGATAAAATGCGTGTAAAAGTGAGTGCTAACAACTTGACCTTAAAAAAAAGATGCATTTAGCTCTGGTCGGTGTGGCCCAGTGGATAGAGCACTGGCCTGTGGACCAAAGGGTCCCGGGTTTGATTCCGGTCAAGGGCACGTGCCGGGGTTGCGGGCTCAATCCCCAGTAGGGGGCGTGCAGGAGGCAGCCAATCCATGATTCTCTCTCATCATGGAGGTTTCTATCTCTCTCTCTCCCTCTCCCTTCCTCCCTGAAATCATTAAAAATATATTTAAAAAAAAAAAAAGATGCATTTAGCCTTGGCCACTGTGGCTCAGTTGGTTGGAACATTGCCCTGTACACTGAAAGGTCATGGGATTGATTCCCGGTCAGAGCACATATCCAGGTTGCAGGTTCGATTCCTGGTCAGGGTGTGCATGGAAGGCAACCTATCAATGTTTCTCACATCCATGTTTCTCTCTCTCTCTCTCTCTCTCTCTCTCTCTCTCTCTCTCTCTCTCTCTCTCCCCCTCTCCCCCTCTCCCTCTCCCTCTCTCCCTCTCCTCCCTTCCTCTCTCTCTAAAATCAATACAAACATAAAATGAAGTTAGAAATCAATAACAGAAAGACATTTAAGAAACTCAGTTATGTGGAAAGTAAATTACACATTCTTAAATAAACAATGGGTCAAAGAAGACATTACAAGGGAAATTAGAAAATGTTTGGAGATGAATGAAACATAACATATCAAAACTTATGGGATGTAGCTAAAGTAGTACTTAGAAGAAAATTTATAGCTATAAATACCTACATTTAAAAAAAGAATGATTTTAACTCAATCAACCTAATCTTTTACCATAACACAGTGAGAAAAACAGAGCAAACTAAACCTAAAGCGAGTAAATGGAATGCAATAAAGATTAAAGCAGAAATCAATGAAATTAAAAAAATATAAAAACAATAGAGAAAATCAATAAACCAAAGGTTGGTTCTGTGAAAAGATCAACAAAATTGACCAACTTTTATCCAGACTGATCAAGAAAAAAAGAAAGAAGACTCAAATTACTGAACTCAGGAATGATACCAGAGACATTACTACTGATTTTATAAAAATAAAAAGGATTATAAGGGATTACCAATTGTATGACAACAAATTAGATTCCTAAGTGAAATGGACAAATTATTAGAAAGACACAAACTACCAACACTGACTTATGAAGAAACAGAAGTCTGAATAGACCTATAACAAATAGAATTAGTAATAAAAAATAAACAACTTCCCACAAAGAAAAACCCAGGACCATACAGCTTTATTGGTAAGTTATTAGAAACATTTAAATAAGAATTAATACTAGTCTTTCACAAATTCTTCTAAGAAATAGAAGAGGGCCCTAACTGGTTTGGTTCAGTGGATAGAGCATTGGCCTGCAGACTGAAGGGTCCCAGGTTCGATTCTGGTCAAGGGCATGTACCTTGGTTGTGGGCACATCCCCAGTAGTGGGTATGCAGGAAACAGCTGATGGATGTTTCTCTCTTATTGATGTTTCTAACTATCCCTCTCCCTTCCTCTCTGTAAAAATTCAATAAAAATATATTTTTTAAAAAATGCAATTGGGACTTAAAGGACCTGACTTAAAAAAAAAAAATAGAAGAGGGGGGAACACTTTCTAACTCATTCTGTAAGGCTAATGTTGCTCTGATACGAAAACATCACAAGAAAAGAAAACTGCAGACCATTATCCCATTTGAATATAAATGCCAAAATTCTCAACAAATAAATACAAATACTAGTAACTTATAGAAAGGATTAGAGGCCCGGTGCACAAAAATTTGTGCACTGGCGGGGGGGTGTCCCTCAGCCCCTCTTGTGCCCTCTCACAGTCTGGGACCCCTCAGGAGATAACGACCTGCTGGCTTAGGCCCGCTTCTGGGTGGCAGAGGGCAGGCCCAATCCCTAGGTGCAGCCCCTGGTTGGGCTCAGAGCAGGGCTGACTGGGGAGTTGGGGCGCCTTCCCCTGTCATGCACAGAGCAGGGCGGATCGGGAGGTTGCGATGCCACCCCCAGTCACACTCAAGGCAGGGCCGATGGGGAGGTTGCAGCGCCACCCCCTGTCATGCACAGAGCAGGGCAGATTAGGGGGTTGTGGCGCCACCCATCACATACAGAGCCGGCCGATCGGGGTTGCGGCGCTGCCCCCTGTCACGCACAGAGCAGGGCCCATCAGGGGGATTGGGGCTCCGTACCCTGTCACACACAGAGCAGGGCCAATCAGGGGGTTGGGGAGCTCCCCCCTGTCACGCACAGAGCAGGGCCGATCAGGGGGTTGGGGAGCTCCCCCCTGTCATGCACAGAGCAGGGCGGATCAGGGGGTTGAGGTACCGCCCCTGTCACCCACAGAGCAGGGCCGATCAGGGGGTTGGGGCACTCCCCCCTGTCACACTCAGGGCAGAGCGGATGGGGAGGTTGCGGGTCCACCCTGTCACACACAGAGCAGGGCCCATGGGGGGGTTAGTGTGCCGCACCCTGTCACACACAGAGCAGGGCCGATCAGGGGGTTGGGGAACTCCCCCCTATCAGGCACAGAGCAGGGCCGATCAGGGGGTTGGGGCGCCTTCCCCTGTCATGAACAGAGCAGGGCGGATAGGGAGGTTGTGGCCCCGCCCCCTGTCACACACAGAGCCGCAGGGTGATCAGGGGGTTTGGGCGCTGCCCCCTGTCACGCTGCTCCAGGGGCCAAGAGGCCTCGCGGCTCCGCTGATCCCAGTGCTGGGAGGCCTCACTGCTCCACTGATCCCGGTGCCAGGAGGCCTCGCGGCTCTGCTGATCCCGGTGCTGGGAGGCATATTACCCTTTTACTATATAGGATAGAGGCCTGGTGCACGGGTGGGGGCCGGCTGGTTTGCCCTGAAGGGTGTTCCGGATCAGGGTGGGGGTCCCGCTTGGGTGCCTGGCCAGCCTGGATGAGGGGATGATGGCTGTTTGCAGCTGGTCACACCCTCTGCAGGGTGGGGGTCCCCACTGGGGTGCCTGGCCAGTCTGGGTGAGGGGCTAAGGACCCTTTTCAGGCTGGCGGGTGACTGAAGCTCCCAACCTCTCCTTTTTTTCTTTTTTCTTTTTTTATTCTGGGATTTATTTACCTTCTATGGCTGTCACTGGAACTGAGAGCTGATTTTAGCTCTGAGGCTCGGCTCCAGCTCTGAGACCTCAGCTGCTGAAAGCAGGTATCTGGGTTTGTTTGGGTTCTATAATTGTAACACTGTTGCCATCACTGCCTCTCTAAGCTCTGAGGCGGAAGCTGGCTGAAAGCAGGTTTCTGGGGATTGTTTAGCTTCTATAATTGCAACAGTGTTTCTTAGAGTTGCAGCTCAAAGGCTGGCAGCGGCAGGCAAGGAACCTTGGCTTCCTCCGTCACTGGAGCAAGCAAGCCTCCTGTTCGCTTCAGCTGCCTGGCTGCCTGCCACCATCTTGGCTGGCAGTTAATTTGCATATCTTGCTGATTAGCCATTTGGAAGGGTAGCAAAGTTACGTTTAATTACCATGTTTGTCTATTATTAGATAGGATTATATTATACACTATGACCAATTGGAATTTATCTCAGGAGTGCAAGATCCATTTAGAATAGGAAAATCAGTCAATGCAATACACCATATTAAAAGAGTAAAGGAGAAAAACCACATAATCGTTTCAATACACACAGAAAAATCATTTGACAAACTCCAGTTTCCTTTCGTGATTTAAACAAAGAAACAAACAAAAACCCAACAAGCTACAAATAGAAGGGAGTTTCCTTAGCTGAAAAAGGACATTTATGAGAAACCTGTGGCTATAATCACACTTAATAGAAAAAGCGTGAATACTTTTCCTCTAAACATTGGGAACAAGGCAAGGCAAGTCTGACCACTTCTATTGAACACTGAACTGGAGGTTCTAACCAAGGCATTTGAGCAAGAAAATGAAATAAAAAGTCATCTCAATTGGAAAGGAAGAAGTAAAACTATCTGTATTTGTAGATGACATGATCTTGCATATAGAAAATTCTGAGGAATCCACACATCAAAATATTAGAACTAATAAATCAGTTCAGGATACAAAACAAAAAAACAGTTGTGCGTATACACAAATTAATTTGTATCAATATACAAAACAGAAATCAATTGTATTTCCATATAGTTGTAATACTAAAAATGAAATTAAGAAAATTTTATTTATAGTATCAAATGAATACAATACTTATCAAAGTATCAAAGGAATACATTTAACAAAACAAGTATAAAACATATACTCTGAAAACTGTAAAACATTGTTGAAAGAAATTAAAGATCTAAATAATTGGAAAATCCTCCCATGTTCATGGATTGAAAGATTTGATCTACAGATTCAACACAATCCCTATCAATATCCCAGCAAGATTGTTTGCAGATTTTGACAAGCTTTTTCTAAAATTCAATGGGAAACTTAAAGGATCCATACTAGCCCAAACAATCTTGATAAAGAACAAACTTGGAGAACATCCCAATTTCATAGCTTATTAAAAAGCTACAGTAATCAAGGCAGTGTGTTTCTGGCATAGGGATAGACATGTGGACTAATGGAATAGAATTGAGTACCCAGAAATAAACCCTTGCATTTACAGTAGATGATTTTCAATAAGGATACTAAAAATAATTCAGTGGGGGAAAAATAGTCTTTTCAACAAATGGTGCTGGGACAATTGGATATCCACAAATGAAAGAATGAAATAGTGCCCATACTTCACATCATATGCAAAATTTAATTCAAAATAGATCAGAGACTACATGTAAGAGTTAAAGCTGTTAAAACTCTTTAAGAAAAAACTTGGAAGTAAGTCTTGTGTGACCTTAGATTTGGCAATGTTGTGACACTAAGAGTGCAAACAACCAAAGAAAACAATAAATAAATTTGACTTCATCAAAATTTAAAACTTTTGTGTGTCAAGAGACACCATCAAGAAAGCAAAAAGATAACCCACAGAATGGGATAAAATATTTGCACATAAAAAAAAATATTTGCACATCATCTGTCTGATAAAGAACTTGTATCTAGAATATATCAAGAACTTTATAACTCAATAATAAAAAGACAAATAACCTAACTAAGAGGAATCTGAATAGACAGTTTTCCAAAGAAGACATATAAAAGGCTAATAAACACATAAAAAGATGTTCAACATAACAAATCATAGTCATCAGGGAAATGTAAATCAAAACCACAATGAGATACCACTTTACACCCTTAGGATAGCTGTCATCAAAAGGTCAGATACTGCCCTGGCCTATGTGGCTCAGTTGGTTGCATGTACTGAGAGGTTTCCAGTTCGATCCCTTGGGGGCCATGCAGGAGGTAGCTGATGGTTGTATCATTCTCACATCCGTGTTTCTCTCTCTCCCTTCCTCTCTCTATAAAAACCAATAAAAAATCTTTTTTAAAAAAGATCAGATACTAACAAGTGTTGGCAAGGATATGTAGAAATTGAAACTCTCATATACTGCTGGTATAGCCACTTTGGAAAAAAGCCTGGTCATTCCTCAAATGGTTTTTCTGTCTGTGACTTGCTTATACTGTTACTAGACGCCCGATGCACAAAAATTCGTGCAAGAGTAGGTCTTCCTTCCCCAGGCCGCCGGCACCAGCTTCCCTCAGACACCCAGGACCTGGGCTTCCCTCCTCTGGCCGCCTGTAGGCACTGGGGACCCGGGCTGGCTTCCCTCCAGCCCCGGCTTCGTCAGGAAGGACATAAAATGGACACATATGTAATACCCTTTGTAATACTTTAAGCAATAAATTAAAAAAAAAAAAAAGAAGAAAAAAAAAGGAAGGACATGTGGAGGACGTCCTGCCTAGTTAGCATATTACCCTTTTATTATTATAGATTTTTATTTGGGAATGCCAATCCTTTTATCTTTGCCTGACAGAAAGTATTTCTGACAGAATCCTGCCCATCCTATAAATTTCAATTTTCCAAGCATATATACTTAGAAACAGTACTGCAAGGTTGTATGTCTTTATTTGGTATTGCAAAATTGCCCTTCAAAATGCTTTAACTAATTCCCATTGTTTCAGATCCTTCCCAACACTTGATATTGTCACATTTTAAAATGTGCTCAGTCTGATTGGTATGAAATTTTATTTCATTTCTTTTACTTTAATTTTGCTGATTACTAATGTGGTCGAACATCTTTTCCTTTTCTCCTTCTCCCTAGTCATTTGAGTTAATTCTGTGAATTGCATGATTACATGCTATTGGCTTATTTTCATTTCCTTATTATTGATTAATATGAATTCTGTATTCTGGATATTAGTCCTTTGTTAGACATGTTACAAATCTCTTTTCTCTGTGATTGTTTTTTGTGTGTTTTTTTTTTTTACTTTGGTTATAGCATCTTGTCATACAGATTTAAATTTTCATGAATTAAATTAACATTCTGTGGTTTTTCCTTTTGGTCTCATCTAAGAAATACTTTCTAATCCCAAAAATCAAACTGATATTCTTCTATTTTTTCTAATAGTTTTAAAGTTTTGTGTGTTTTAAAAAATATTTAGGTCTTTGGTCTTTCTAGAATTGGAGAAATGTGAGGTGAGGATCTATGTTTTCTTTCTTTCTTTCTTTTCTTTTCTTTCTTTCTTTCTTTCTTTCTTTCTTTCTTTCTTTCTTTTCTTTCTTTCTTTCTTTCTTTCTTCTTTTTTTCCCACAGAAAACCAAGTATCCCAATATGTTTCATTGAATCTGAGCGGGATTCTTCCCTTTACCAAATCTCTTTAAACAGAATAAAAGAGTGGATTGACCTGGGAGGGAAAGGGCTTCATGGACCAAATAATCAATTTGGAGAATTTCATCTTACTCTTTTATCTCTTTTTAGAAGAAAAATGCAGGAGGGCAGGAGTCATTGACCAAACAATCTGTAAAGTACTGAGTATCTCCCCATCTGCCTTATAGATGGGGTGAAGGGGGTGGTGGGGGAGGGAAAGCAGCAGCAGCATACTCCTGGAGTGGCGATTGAAACAGAATAGACCATCTGCTTTCCATTAAAATTTCTCCCATACTGGCAGATAGGGAACTTTGGGGATATTTTTAGATTTGTAAAAGAATTTGCCCCCTGAGGAATAGCACACACTTGGCCGTATATACTTACCTAGGAGCAATTTTATTATTAGCTTTTACTACTAATAAATTCTTTTTGTTTTTGGTAATGATATATATTTACTTTTCTCCTGGAATTGCTTTTACACTAAAGACATATCAAGTTTAAGATTACTCTGGTTTTAGCAGCCTTTCTGGCTCACCCAGGGCTCAGCCAGGGTGACTGACCCACAGATTGCTGGTCTTTTATCTGGACGGGTAAATTCTCCCTCAAGATGCAACACATCCTGGAGCATAATTGATATTCCCCCCTTTCTTCTTCCTTGGGGAGTTGCCTTGCCCTAAGAACAGGGCTTCACTTATACCCTTACGGTCCCTGGGACTCACTAGTGGGAGGCTAGGTGGCTGGGCTTTGAATCCAGTGTGCAGGCTACCTTAGGTTCTGGCCCGGTGGGCAGGTAAGACCAGTGCTACAGAACCACTGCCTGCCTGGCTGACCTGTATGCTCCACAGGGCACTCTCAGCAGCCATGCCCCCAGCTAGTAGGAGGAATTCAGATTCAGACTTTTTTTCTGGAATGAACAAATTCAAGAGTACATTTAATTTAGTTTCTTTACTTCTGCCTATTAGAGAAAAGAAGAAAAAAGCCTATAAGCCCTGCAGTTAGAACATTTCCATCTTATTCCAAAGCCTTTTAGCTCATGGCAATAAAAATGAGATTTTGCTGTCAGGATGAATTTTTATAGGCTCTTTCTCCTAAACATCTTTGTAGTTCCCTCTCTCTTTATTCAGTTGTTACTGTTTTAGATTTGCCTTTGGTCTACTGCAGTAACTTCCTATCTGGTCCCTCTTTCTCTGGTCTCATCCACTCTGAATCCCTTTTTATATGGCCGCTGGAGTAGTATTTGTAAACTCCCCAATTTAAAATCCTTCGGTAGACTCCTGTTATTTATTTTTTTAAATATATTTTATTGACATTTTTACAGAGAGGAATGGAGAGGGATAGAGAGTTAGAAACATCAATTGGAGAGAGAAACATCGATCAGCTGCCTCCTGCACAGTCCCTACTGGGGATGTGCCCGCAACCAAGGTACATGCCCTTGGCCGGAATCGAACCTGGGACCCTTGAGTCCACAGGCTGACGCTCTATCCACTGAGCCAAACCGGTTAGGGCGACTCCTGTTATTTATTAATAATTTCCATCCCGCCGAAACCGGTTTGGCTCAGTGGATAGAGCGTCGGCCTGCGGACTGAAGGGTCCCAGGTTCGATTCCGGTCAAGGGCATGTACCTTGGTTGCGGGCACATCCCCAGTGGGGAGTATGCAGGAGGCAGCTGGTCGATGTTTCTCTCTCATCGATGTTTCTAACTCTCTATCTCTCTCCTTTCCTCTCTGTAAAAACTCAATAAAATATATTTTTTAAAAAAATAATAATAATAATAATAATTTCCATCCCTTAGCCTGGAATTCAGATCTCTTCACAATATATCCCCAATGTATCCATTTATCTTCATTTCCTACCTCCCCCCCCCCCCATCATGCTCTAAACTTCAACATACAGAACTATTTGCCATTTCCCTAATATGGCATACATTTTCATGTCTTCATGCATGCAACAAATATATACTAGTATTTCTTTGTCCCCACCCTCACAAACTTCTGACAAACTCCCGTCACTCATTTCAAGGCCAACTAAAATGTTTGTTCTGCCCTAGCCGGTTTGGCTCCGTGGATAGAGTGTCAATCTGCGGACTGAAGGGTCCCAGATTCGATTCTGGTCAAGGGCACATGCCTGGGTTGCGGGCTTGATCCCCATTAGGGGACATGCAAGGGGCAGCCAATCAATGATTCTTTCTCATCATTGATGTTTCTATCTCTCTTTCCCTCTCCCTTCTCTCTGAAATCAATAAAGATATATTTTAAAATAGAATAAAATGTTTGTTCTTCTGAGAAGTCCTTCATTTCCAACTCTCCCAGACCTGTTCTTCACTCCCTCCTCAGCATTCCACTAACATCTAAACATTATTTGATGTTGTATTATATAAAAGGATAATATAAATAACCTATATTATTCCCTCCATTAGACCACAAGATTCTATGTAAACAACCGAGCACCATGCGTGGCACAGAAGATGCAGACTGTGCTGATGGATGATGATGAAATCTGGATTAAGTCACAGTCGCGTTAGGCCTTCACTGGTCACCTATCACCAGAGTTTTATGTCAGTTCAATTTTTTAAAAATCGGGGAAAACACATCTGTAGGAGAATGAACAGGGCAGGGGAAAATGGCATTGTTTTAAGGGAAGTCTGACAAAGGTGGGCAGTCAGAATGGGGAACAGTTGAAGGAATTGGGTCTGTTAAATTTGTGCAAGAGAAAATTCAGGAGGAATAACTGATCTTCATATCTCTGGAGGGTTGTCCTGGAGCATAGGGAGATGTGTTCTGTGAGGGTAGATCTAGGACCAGTGGTTGCAAAGGTGTTGAGGGTTAGATTCCTTATAAGGTAGGTTTTTAGTTCAGACTGAAGAATTTCTTAAACTCCAGAGCTTTCCAGCAAGAGCTTTGACTGCCTGGAGAGGCTTGGGCACACCACCATTAGAAGGGTGTGCTGGCAGAGGCCATGTGGCCAGCCATGTGGGCCATTACAAAGGGTATTTCTGTACTGAGTGGCAAATTGGACTCAGTCACCTCTAGTACCGCTTCTAACTCTGTAATCCAGTGCCTGTGTGATGCTTTTCAGTAACATGAGCATAACCTATATTAAGATAGTGGGAACAGAATAGCCTTTTTTTTTTTTAACTGAACCATCTTTGACCAGATTGATTCTTTAGAGTAATTTCATATTTTCCAGGTTTTGAAGTTGAAATAAAAGAATCTTAGCAAAGAAAACAGCAGCCAAATCCAGAGGCTTATGCTGAGGAGACTCATGTTTTGAGGAGAGGCAGGGAAGTTGGTAGGAATGGACTTGATCTCTCACTCTTGAGGCCTGGGTTCTGTCTCCACTCTGCTAGTTGTGTAAGATAAGCCGAAGCTTCAATACACTCATCCCTAAAGTGGAACTAAGTATTTCATAGAGTTAGGGTAAAGATTAAGTCAGATAAAGAGGTGCCTGGCACAGTGCATTCTGACTGTTTGCTTATCTTTCTCCTTCATTAGTTAATGACCTGTCAAGGCCAGGGACCCTGTCGATTTGTTTCTTTTGTTTTGAACCTCTCATAGCTCCAGAATACAACCTCCCTGGTAATCTCTTTATTGAGTACCTATTCTCTACCTTATCTGTGCAAGGCACTAGAGATGCCAGCATCATCTTCAACAGAAGCAGCAAGATGAGCAATATCAGTTGGGGACAAGGAAACAAAAAATTCGAAACAACAAAGTTGTGGGGAGGAAGCCCAGCTTACCTGTGATGCCCTTGCTAGACAGAGGAAGTTGGTGGTAGGGAAGGGATATTCTCTATTGGCCACACAAGAATATTGCCCAGCCTGCATTTGAGTTGAGATACTTGCTGATCCAGGCTGGGGGTAGTGTGTTGACCGGGCAGGAAGTGAGAAGGAGGAACTGACCAAGAGCCATTGTGTACAGACAAATGAGACTTAGCTGTGCCTTCAAGGAGCTTACAGTTTAAGGAGGGGGGCAAGATAGGAAATATAAACAAACCATTGAAGTACAGTGTAATAAGTTCTGTAATTGGGGATGCAAGTGTCTTCAAATGTGTTCTCTTCTAAAGAATAGAAGCTATAGGTAGAGTTTGTGCAGTATGAGAAGTCACTTTCATTCAGAGCAGTCTAATGGAGGGTGCATCTTAGGAAAGGAAGGCTTTCACTCTCAATAGAGATGTAAAGGCTGGAATGAATGATCCCATGAGTGTGTTGTGTAGAGGAGGCTCTAGTCCATATGTGAAGGTGAACCAAATGGCCTTTAAGGTACTTCTAACCTCAGCAGTCTGTGACCCTAAGTCCATTCCTTTACCCTGGCCTGAGGATGTCACCTATAAAATGAAGAGGGTTGGGCTAAAGCTCCTACTGTTTCTGTTCTATGCTATCTGCCAAATTTAAGTGAGTGAAATAAAATCCCACTTGGAAGACTTGATGGAGGATCCTATAATTGCTCATAAAGGGAAAGTCACAATCTCTCACATGAACCTGAATAGAGTCCAAGCATGAGACTGGATCACTTTGGTTCCCAGATAAAATCCCTGACTTTTTTTTTTTTCCCCCAATCCTCATCAGAGTATATTTTCACATTGATTTTTAGAGAGAGTGGAAGGGAGGAAGAGGGACAGAGAGAGAGAAACATCAATGTGAGAGAGACACATCAATTAGTTGCCTCCCACCAGGTCCCAACCAGGGCCTGCAACTGAGGTACATGCCCTTGACCAAATTGAACTTGGAACCCTTCAGTCTGCAGGCCGACGCTCTATCCACTGAGCCAAACCAGCTAGAGCCTAAATCCCTGACTTCCTTCTAGAGAAGTGGCAGACCTCCACATTGCTAATTAAGTGACAACAAGTTGGCTACCTCAGTTCTGAAATCAGAAAATGAATGGGGTCTGGGGAAGAGAGATTAATTTTCTTTGGAACTGGGAAGGATTTTAATAATATCTTTGTATATTAACAAAGATACACTATTAAAGCTCAATATTTACAAATCCCAAAGAAGCTTTTAAGGATTTAGGGATTTAATCTTTGACTTTTAAGACCAACATTTCATGGTCAGTCAAAATACCAATGACATTTAAAAACTACAGAGAGCAGTGAGACAGGCACTTACACATTGCTAGTGCAAGTGTAGATTGATAGTCTTTCTAGAAAGCAGTGTGACAAAGTATGTGAAGACTGCTAGCATGTCACTTCTGATTACCTTCTCTGCTCTAGCCCTGATCTGAGCCCCATCTTCTGTTGATGACAGATGTTTACAATGGCTTCTATGCTTCCCCTCTTAGAGTCTCTTTTCAACACAGCAGTCAAAATGACCCTTTCAAACATAAGCCAGATCATGTTGTAATTCTGTTCAGTATCTCATGATGACTTCTCATTTCACGCAGAGTAAAAATTGAAGTTCTTACAGCTTATAGGGCCCTACATAAACTAACTTCTACTTTATCTACTCTTTTACTACTACCATTGCCCCCCTCGCTTATTCCACTCAGCCACACTGGCCTCCTTGCTGTTCCTCTATGCTCAGAACTGAGGGCCTTTGCACTGACTGTTTCCTTTGCAATGCTCTCTTTTCAGCAATCTGCTTGGTTAACTCTATTTCCTTCAAGTCTTCATGGAAATCTTACCTTCTTAATGTGTCTTATGCTGGTTACCCTATTTAATATTGCAATGCCCACCCTCAGCACCATTGCACTTTTGATGCCCTTTATCCTGCCCTTTTTCTTTTTCATAGCGCTTAAGACTGTGTTTGTTTATATTTTATCCACTGCCTCTCACACCCTCTTAGAATCTAAGCTCCATGAGGGCAGGGATCATAGTGTCTGGCATAGAATAGAGACTCAGATATTTATTGAATGGATGAGCTTTAAAAATAGCTGACTTTAAAAAAAAAATAGCTGTCTTTTGACCTAGAAATCTCATTTCTAGAACTGGTTCCTAAATAAATAATTAGAGGTGCAGCTAAAGATTTATTTAGGTTCTCATAGCTTATGTATAATAAAGAAATGTAGCAAACAACCTAAACATCTAAAAATAGTTAATGGTTAATTCCATTGCTATAGCTACGTAATAGAATATTATAAAGATATTAAAATGTTTTTTTTTTGTTTTGTTTTGTTTTGAGTTATACTTTTTTTTTTTAATTAAATCTTTATTGTTCAGATTATTACATTTGTTCCTCTTTTTTTCCCCCCCATAACTCCCCTCCTCCCAGTTCCCGCCCCACCCTCCGCCCTCACTCCCCACCCACTGTCCTCATCCATAGGTGCACGATTTTTGTCCAGTCTCTTCCCGCATCTCCCACACCCCTTTCCCCCCCAGGAATAGTCAGTCCATTCCCTTTCTATGTCCCTGATTCTATTATAATCAACAGTTCATTCTGTTCATCAGATTATTTATTCACTTGATTCTTAGATTCACTTGTTGATAGATGCATATTTGTTGTTCATAATTTGTATCTTTACCTTTTTCTTCCTCTTCCTCTTCTTAAAGGATACCTTTCAGCATTTCATATAATCCTGGTTTGGTGGTGATGAACTCCTTTAGCTTTTCCTTATCTGTGAAGCTCTTTATCTGACCTTCAATTCTGAATGATAGCTTTGCTGGATAAAGTAATCTTGGTTGTAGGTTCTTGGCATTCATCACTTTGAATATTTCTTGCCACTCCCTTCTGGCCTGCAAAGTTTCTGTTGAGAAATCAGCTGACAGTCGTATGGGTATTCCCTTGTAGGTAACTGAGTTTCTTTCTCTTGCTGTTTTTAAGATTCTCTCTTTATCTTTTGCTCTTGGCATTTTAATGATGATGTGTCTTGGTGTGGTCCTCTTTGGATTCCTTTTGTTTGGGGTTCTCCGCGCTTCTTGGACCTGTAAGTCCATTTCTTTCACCAGGTGGGGGAAGTTTTCTGTCATTATTTCTTCAAATAGGTTTTCAATATCTTGCTCTCTCTCATCTTCTGGCACCCCTATAATTCTGATGTTGGTACGCTTGAAGCTGTCCCAGAGGCTCCTTACACTATCCTCGCATTTTTGGATTCTTTTTTCATTTTGCTTTTCCGGTTGGGTGTTTTTTGCTTCCTCGCATTTCAAATCATTGACTTGATTCTTGCGCTCCTCTGGTCTGCTGTCGGGAGTCTGTATAATATTCGCTATTTCAGTCCGTGTATGCTTAATTTCTAGTTGGTTCCCCAATATAAGATCGAGGGTCTTATTAGTTTTCTTGTAGATCTCATTAAGTTTATCGGCGGCTTCTAAACAGTTCTTGAGAGACCTTAAAAGTGTGGTTCTGAACTCTATATCTTCCATTGACAATTTTGTCCTGTTTCTTTGTCTCCGCATTTTGTTATGCTTCCTTGGTGCACCCCCTAGTGGTCTTTGTTCGCAGTCTTATAGTTAAATCTTGATTGTTGTAGCTAATTCCAGGGAGGGTTTGACCTCCAGGCCAAGTGGCTATGAGAATCAGCTGTGTCAGCAGTGAGAGAACTTCTGTCCTCTAGGGAGGTGCTAATCTGGCGTTTGCCTGAGGCTATCCGACAAATGCCTGTGTGCAGGGATTGGGCGGGGCGGGTCGCACAGGATCAACAGGGTGGGCCGGAGAGAGCAGTTATGGCGGCTCTCAGTCCTGTCCCCAGGGGCTCTGCCTCTCTGAGTCCCAGCACCCGCTGCAAAGCTCAGAGAGAAAGCTGCACTCGCTCTGACCGAAGCCAGACAGTCCCGCTTCTCCTGTTTGAGTCTGGGTCCCTAAAGACTCGCCCGGATCTGGAGCTCAGAGTCTGCGACTCCCTCCCGATTGAAAACGCCAACCGCGCCCTCCGCCGCCAGCCCGCTCCGCGCACTCCACACCTCAGAATTTGACTTCAGCACTGTGCCTCCTCTGAGTGTCCGTATGCGTTTCTCTTTCCTCCTAGTTGTAGGACTTCCACTCAGCCAGCGTTCCTGTGGTTCTGGGTGATGTCCCTTCCGTTTTTTGGTTTCACTTTTGAAGTAGTTGTTCAAAGCAGCAAACTCCGGCGTTAACCTATGCCGCCATCTTGGTTCTCCTCTATAAAGATATTAAAATGTTTTTGAAGAATGTGTAATTACATGGGAATCCTATCTAATAATAGAGAAACATGGTAATTAACCGTAGCTTCACTATCCTTCCCATTGGCTAATCAGCGAGATATGCAAATTAACTGCCAACCAAGATGGTGGCCAGCAGCCAGGCAGCTGAAGCGAACAGGAGGCTTGCTTGCTCCAGTGAAGGAGGAAGCCAAGGTTCCTCGCCTGCCACTGCCGGCCTCTGAGCTGCAACTCTAAGAAACACTGTTGCAATTATAGAAGCTAAACAATCCCCAGAAACCTGCTTTCAGCCTGCCGGCCTCGGAGCTGGAGCAGAAACAGTGTTCCAGTTATAGAAGCCAAACAAACCCAGATCAGCAGCCGAGGTTTCAGAGCTGGAGCTGAGCCTCAGAGCTAAAGCCGGCTCACAGTTCCAGTGACAGCCATAGAAGGTAAATAAATCCCAGAATAAAAAAAAAAGAAAAAAAGGAGAGGTTGGGAGCTTCAGTCACCCGCCAGCCTGAAAAGGGTCCTTAGCCCCTCACCCAGACTGGCCAGGCACCCCAGTGGGGACCCACACCCTGAAGGGGGTGTGACCAGCTGCAAACAGCCATCATCCCCTCATCCAGGCTGGCCAGGCACCCAAGCGGGACCCCCACCCTGATCCAGGACACCCTTCAGGGCAAACCAGCCGGCCCCTACCCGTGCATCAGGCCTCTATCCTATATAGTAAAAGGGTAATATGCCTCCCAGCACCGGGATCAGCGGAGCTTCGAGGCCTCCCGAACCCAGGATCAGCGGAGCCGCGAGGCCTCACACCCTGGGATCAGCAGAGCCGCGAGGCCTCCCAGCACTGGGATCAGCGGAGCCGCGAGGCCTCCTGGCACCGGGATCAGCAGAGCCTCCCAGCACCTGGATCAGCAGAGCAGCGAGGCCTCCCAGCACCGGAATCAGCGGAGCAGCGAGGCCTCACTGCCCCTGTGTCAAGCGGAGCCACGAGGCCTCCCAGCACTGGGATCAGCGGAGCACTGAGGCCTCCTAGCACTGGGATCAGCAGAGCAGCAAGGCCTCACTGCCCCGGTGTCAAGCGGAGCCGCGAGGCCTCCCAGCACTGGGATCAGCGGAGCCTCGAGGCCTTCTGGCCCCTGGAGCAGCGTGACAGGGGGCAGCGCCCAAACCCCCTGATTGCCCTGCGGCTCTGTGTGTGACAGGGAGCGGGGCCGCAACCTCCCTATCCGCCCTGCTCTGTTCATGACAGGGGAAGGCGCCCCAACCCCCTGATCGGCCCTGCTCTGTGCCTGATAGGGGGGAGTTCCCCAACCCCCTGATCGGCTCTGCTCTGTGTGTGACAGGATGCGGTGCCCCAACCCCCCCAATGGGCCCTGCCCTGTGTGTGACAGGGCAGAGTGCCCCAACCCCCTGATCGGCTCTGCCCTGTGTGTGATGGGGTGGCGCCACAACCTCCCCATTGACCCTGCTCTGAGCCTGACCAGGGGCTGCACCTAGGGATTGGGCCTGCCCTCTGCCACCCGGGAGCAGGCCTAAGCCAGCAGGTCGTTATCTCTCGAGGGGTCCCAGACTGTGAGAGGGCACAAGTGGGGCTGAGGGACACACACCCCTCCTCCAGTGTACAAATTTTTGTGCACCGGGCCTCTAGTATATTTATAATGTTAAAGTGTTAGAAGGCAGAATATAAAATTAATATCCCTACTTCACACTTCATACAAAAAATGGATCAATGATCTAATCTAATAAAAGAGAAACATGCAAATTGACCACACCTTGCCTACACCCCCAAGCCACGCCCACCAGCCAATCAGAGCCACTGTATGCAAATTAACTGAACTAAGATGGCAGCTGGCAGCCACGGAGCTGGAGCAAGCAGGAGGCTTGGTTGCCCCGGCGATGGAGGAAGCCAAGCTTCCTGCCTGCCCTGGCTGGCTGTGGCCTCCACTGAAGGCAACAAAGTTTCAATTATAGATGACAAATAAATCCCAGATACCTGCTTCCAGCCAGCCTCCACTGGGAGCTTGGGTGGCTGGGGGCCATGGCCAGCCTGCAAACAGTCATCAGCCCCTCACCCAGGCTGGCCAGGCACCCCAGCAGGGATCCCCACCCTGAAGGGGCTGTGGCCAGCCTGCAATCAGCTCCTCACCCAGACTGGTCAGGCACCCCAGCAGGACCCCCCACCCTGAAGAGGCTGTGGCCAGCCTGAAAACAGCCATCAGCCCCTCTCCCAGGCTAGCCACACCCTCAAGGGGTGAGGGTCCCTGCTGGGGGGCTTGACCAGCCTGCAAACAGCCCTCAGCCCCTCACCCAGGCTGGCCAGGCACCCCAGTGGGACCCCCATCCTGAAGGGGCTGTGGCCAGCCTGCAAACAGCCATCAGCCACTCACCCAGGCTGGCCAGGCACCCCAGTGGGATCCCCACCTTGATCCGGGATACCCTTCAGGGCAAACCAGCCAGCCCCCACCCATGCACCAGGCATATAATAAAAGGGTAATATGCAAATTGACCCTAACAGCAGAACGACTGGGAATGACTGGTCACTATGACACACACTGATCACCAGGGGGCAGACGCTCAATGCAGGAGCTGCCCCCTGGTGGTCAGTGCGCTCCCACAGGGGAAGCTCTGCTCAGCCACAAGCCAGGCTGATGGCTGCCAGCACAGCAGTGATGGCGGGAGCCTCTACCGCCTCCTCAGCAGCGCTAAGGATGTCCGACTGCAGCTTAGGCCTGGTCCCCACTGGCAAGTGGACATCCCCTGAGGGCTCCTGGGCTGCCAGAGGGATGTCTGACTGCCAGCTTAGGCCCGATCCCCTGGGGAGCGGGCCTAAGCCAGCAGGTGGACATCCCTCGAGGGGTCCCAGACTGCGAGAGGGCACAGGCTGGGCTGAGGGGACCCCCCCTCCCCCGAGTGCACAAATTTTTGTGCACCGGGCCTTTAGTTTAAATATTAAAGCCCAAACCATAAAACTCTGAAGAAAACATAAGGCTAAATCTCCATGACCTTGGATTTGGTGGTGGATTCTTAGATATAACACCAAAAGCATGAGCACAAAAGAAAAAATGGCATATTGGACTTCATCAAAATTTTAAAAATTTTGCATCAAAGGCATGATCAAGAAAGTGAAAAGATAACCCATGGGATGGGAGAAAATATTTGCAAATTATATATCTGATAAGGGTTTACTATCCAGAATATATAAATTCAGTAACAAAATAACCCAAATTTAAAAATTGGCAAATGTTTTGAATAGATACTTCTCCAAAGGAGATATACAAATGCCAATAAGCATGTGGAAAAATGCTCAACATTATTAAACATTAGAGAAATACAAATAAAAACCACATTGGAATACCACTTTATACCTACTAGGATGTCTGTAATCAAAAGTAACTAGTGTTGATGAGGATGTGGAGAAATTGGAAACTTCATGCATTGCTTGCAGGAATGTAAAATCATGCAGCCACTGTGAAAAACAATTTGATGGTTCCTTCAAAAAGCTAAGCATATAATCGTCATATGGCTCAGCAATTCTGCTCCTCGGCATATACCCAAAAGAACTGAAAACAGGACTCAAGGACTTGTATCCCAATGTTCATAGCAGCATTGTTCACAATAGCCAAAGGGCAGGAAAAAAACTCACAAGTTCATCAACAGATGAATGGATAAATAAAATGTGGCCCATACATAGAGTGGAATATTACTCAGCCATAACAAGGAATGAAGTTCTTTCTGATCCATGCTACAACATGAATAAACTATGAAAAACATTATGCTAAGTGAAAGAAGCCAGACACAAAAGGACAAGTAGCGTTTGATTTTGTTTATAGAGACAGAAAGTAGATTAGAGGTTAACAAGGGGCTACAGGGAGAGGGAATGGCAAGTTATTGCTTCATGGGTGCAGAGTTTTTATTTGGGGTTGATTAAAAAGTTTTAGAAACACATAATGGGGATAGTTGCACAACATTGTGAATATAATTACTACCACTGAATTATACACTCAAAATGGCTAAAATCACAAATTTTGTTACATATATTTTACCACAATAAAAATTATCAACCCCCCCCACACACACACACACACACAAAACACTTATGCCAGATATAAAATATACAGTGTTGGGCTGCATCTGGTGTATGCAGGTTCTCTAGAGCCAATTGTGAACAACTCTTCCCAGCTACTCGTTCAGTGATGTTGGTAGCTTGAAATTGGCCAAGGTGGGAGTATTTTTATTATGCAACTTCACAAATGCTACAAAACAGAGCTTCACCTCAGTCCCCTCGAGCCAGTTAAGTATTTACCTGCATACCACTAAATATATGTATATAAAAATAGAAAACTGTCTGGAAGGATAGATGCCAAACTGTGATTACCTCTAGGGAGAAGAATATTGTAGCCAGAATACAACAGAAAACTTACATTTCTTATCATATACATTTCTATATTGTTTCAACATTTTTACAGTGAGCATATAGACATATATTTCTTATACTGTTGTATGTTTTTTAATGGACAGGAAAATCTGCATATGATGGGACTGTGGTGTGATGGCTTTTCTCTAGAGAGGGTAAAAGCTAATCACATATACTGTCTGAAATGGCCTGTGAAGAGGCTGAAGGCCAAACCTGGGACCTGGATTCTGTTTCCTCAGAAATATGCTTTGCTTCTTGCCCAACTAAATGGAGCTTTTCTTGTCTCTTTGTAGGTTACCCCACAGCCTACCCAGCAGCAGCCCCTGCCTACAACCCCAGCCTGTACCCCACCAATAGCCCCAGTTACGCTCCAGGTAAGAAGAAAGTAGAGATAATAGTGGTGAGTGGGATAGGAGGTGGGATCTATTGAGAAAAACAGACCCACCTGCTGGCTTTTTCCTGTTCTTAATTACTCTGGGCTCAGCCTGTATAAGTATGATTCTCCTGGGAGTTCCCTCTGGGAATTGGGCAGTTCAGCCTTAGGGTGGGGGCAGTAGTAGAATCTCCTCCATTCTACTTGGGGCTTAAGATTGACCCATTTCTCCTCTGTTGGAATATCTGAGACATGCATCCTCCTCACAGAACCTTGTCTCCTCACCCAAACAAGATCCAATTCCATTCTTTGCTCAGTTGCCTCTGAAGGTGTCATTAGAAACTCTCTCTCTCTCTCTCTCTCTCTCTCTCTCTCTCTCTCTCTCTCTCTCTCTCTCACACACACACACACACACACACACACACACACACACTTACACTTTCTGAGTGTGTGTGGATTTGGAAGAGAGTGAGAGACTTGCCACCAGGGGATAAAGAGCTGGTGGTTTTCAAGCTGCATCAAATAACATGTTTTTCAAAAATCATAAAGATCCAACACTCCTTGGATTCTTGGCTGGTGCTTTAACACTCGAGGGGCAGGAGAAAGAGTGTGGGCTCTGCAGTTAGTCCTGGGTTTGAATCCTGATTACTCAACTCACTAGTTGTGAGGCCTTCGACAAGTTACCTGACATCTGAGAAATGTGCTACCTACCTCAGGGTTATAGATGGTTTAATGTAAGTTCCTCTTCATTTACTCAGCAAGAATTTATTTGTTGATTGTCTTCCACACTGGGATAGAAAAAAAGAATGCCATTTTTGGCTCAGTGGCTTACCGTCCATTTGGGAGCTGGCATATAAACAAATTCCTGGCTGTGCAGCGTGATGAGTATTGTAGAAGGGCTACAAATAAGAGGAGAAAAGCAGAGAAGGGAACAACAGTCTGCCTGAGATGAAAAGTGTGGGAGAGGCTTCACATAGGGCCTAGCAATGGCGACTTGAAGAAGTAGGGGTGTAACATTGGAGGCCCAGCTGAGGGTGGAGGCCGTGAATTTGTCCAGACTCTGTTCCCCAGACCTGGGGTATTTTCTCATGATGTTCAGAACTTCTGGTGAGAGATTGTGGAATTGTTTTAGGATTAGTTTGGCAAGAAAGTAGAGGATGGGGAATAAATAGCTAGTATTTGTTGAATGGTTCCTATGCTCCAGGGACTATTTTGAGCTTGTTATGGATATTAACTTGGTTTATATCACAATAAACCCTTGAGGTTAGTACTATTATTATTCCCATTTTTCCAACTGGGAAAACTAAAACTTTAGAAGTCAGGAAACCAGCCCAAGATCCAAGCCCAGGCGTCCTGCCACCACACCTGCATGTGCTCTTAACCACAACATTACACTTGGACCTGGCCAGAGAAAATTGAGGGTTAGACTAGAGCAGCCAGACCAGAGAGGGAAGGGAGAGCAGATGGAGGGAGCTGAGACTGGGGGTGGGGTGGGGGGAGTAGACATTGGAAAGCTCTTGGCACATATAAAGTACCAATTAAACTTTAATTTTAAAGCAAAGTATCAGCCCTCATCAAACTTGATTTTCCCCAATTTTGAAAACTCAACGTATTTCTAAGCTGTGACTAAACCAACCCAAACCATTTTCTCAGAAACCTACAAAATCCATTAGAGAGGGTGGGATTAGCTCATGGTGTCAGAAAGCCCCAAACTGGGGAGACCAGGGTTATAGCATCCTGGTTGCCTGGTCTGTTTCATATTCAGGAGGCTGGCATCTGCACTCCCCAGGCCTGCTGACTGCAGTGGGGGAGCTCTTGCTGCAGGGGAACTGACTGGCTCAAGGACAGAGAGGACAGTGTGGGTTACTTTCAGCTTCCTGCCAGAGCCAGCCACTGTGATGCTGAGAGTTGCCTGTGGGATAGAAACCTGCAAAGGAGCCAGGCTCTCAGGCTTAAATTTCTCTCGGCTTCTTCAAGGAGACCAAAAAGTTGCTTTAGAGAGAGCTGTTTTTCACAGCTCTGAGTACCCTCATATGTCACCTGTCCAGGATGCAGGGCAACATTTCAGTGGTCTGAAGGCAGTGTAGGTACTTGGAGCTTTTCGCCCAAGCTCTTAATGACTTCGGGGATCTTATTGAAGAACTCTTCCCCCCCCCCCCTCCCCCCCCCCCCCCCCAAGAGGCAGGAGCCAACTGACACTTGTTTTCGGAATCTGGAGGCCAAAGGATGTGTTGTATTGTCATATTAATGGAAATCTGACTTGAAAGTGAAAGGAAAGGATAAGTAGGATAACG
The DNA here is from genome assembly GCF_014108235.1 of Myotis myotis. Classification (NCBI taxonomy): domain Eukaryota; kingdom Metazoa; phylum Chordata; class Mammalia; order Chiroptera; family Vespertilionidae; genus Myotis; species Myotis myotis. The sequence goes on from NW_023416314.1 coordinate 39,729,374, forward strand.
GATATAGATAAGGATGAAATACTATCTCACAAGAAATCTGTTTATAAGTCATTTTCATTGATTGTTTCACTTGATTTCATAGCAGCCTTGTAAAGTGCAAGTGTATTTTTCCCATTTGACATGTGATGATCCTGGGGAAAGGATTTGTGTTTACTGAACACCTGTCATCTTCCAGACACTGTGCAAGGCATGTCACAAGCTTTCATTTTTACCTTAGTCTTGGAAGGTAGCGCTTCTTGTTTCCAGTTTTGCTCAGGGAGTTAAATAACTTGTCCAAAGCTGCTCAGCTAAAAAGCAGTGGAGCTGGGATTCAAACCCAACCTGTTTGAGCCCACAGCCTGAGCTCCTCCTCCTGCACCACATTTCCCCGGAAGCCTCAGGGAGGGGAATGCCTTTGCATTGGCTGTAGCTCTCTCGGGCTTTACAGAGAGCTCTTCAGAGGCCAACATGATGATTTTGTCCCTGAACCTTCATGTCCTCTAGCACATAATCTCTGTCATGGGTGAAGTCCCTCTGCAGTATTTGGGGGAATTGAAATTTGCTCTTAGCATGGACAGGCAAAGAGTGGGACCCTGGCCTTGTTCACATCCAGGCCGCTTCTGGGTCAGCTGCTGGAAGATGCCATCGCATTCAAGGCGGTGCCCCTCCGTGGGCTTTTCTGCATGGCAAGTCTGTCACTCCTCTCCAGGTGGGGGCACTTCGCACCCTCTGCACTCTCTGTTTCTTGTGTAGCTTGGGGTAAACTGCTAACTTGAGACAAAGTCTGTTTTTGTAACTGCAATGTATACTACTTTGCACAGATTCTTAGTGGTAATTTCAACTAACATTTCTATCCAACAGAGTTTCAGTTCCTGCATTCAGCTTATGGTAGGAGAGCTATTTTTCCTCATATGTATTATGGCCTATGAATGTGTTATCTCGTAACAACAGTAGACCCCCTCTCCTGCCCTCCCCAAACCCACCCCTTAGGCTTGGGCTCCCCCAGGTGGCTCAGCAGCAGTTCCTAAAGCATGCAGGAACATGTATGATGGTGCAAAATCATGGGTTGGAGACACACATGAACCGTCCCCTAGGGCAGCAGTGAAGGATCATGGCACTAAAAGGCGTCTCTCCCCTTCCTCACCTCCGGAGTCCCATCTGACCCAGGTCAGAAACCTTTACCGTAACTGGCTGCTAAGTTCAAACAAGTGAAACAAAATTTTTGGGCTGCTATGGCTCCTCTGTTGGCTTTGAGGCAGCCTCTTGGAGGAATACCTGGATTATGCCTATAAGAATCAAAAGCAAAACAAAAACAGTCAGCCCCCAGATCAGATTCTTCATCTCCATTGGCAGTCTGACATGTTTGAAGACCTGGTTGACTTGAGATAAAATCTGTTTCCTTCGCCCAGATCTTGAGCTCTGGATCTTTTTCAGGGCATTTTCCTGAATGGAGAGAGGTGAGGGTCAAGTGTGCCAAAATGAGCGAGGGACCAGAGCTGGGTTCTCTGGGCAGTGTGGACTCCAGGCCCCAGGCACCACAGGAACTTATGGGCACCTGTGCGGGTCCCAGCAGTGTAACTTGACTAGGTCCTTTTTGTCATAGACAGGAAGGGACCATGGGAGGGACTTGCCACTTTCACCACCCTCACCTGGGCTGCTCAGGACAGTGATTTTGTAAAATTTCTGCACACTTTCTCAACTTATACCCTTAAATGATTTGGGTGCTGAATATTGAATTTGTGTGTGGCGCATCTTTCAGAAGATGAGCTGTGAAAATTTCTCTTTGCCACTGTTGTGTGCTGTGTGATCTTGGGCAATTTGCTAATGTCTTCAGGCTATAGATAATGTGTTTTATTCCAGATGACACGTAAGGTCCGTTTAAATGCTAACAACTGGTCCTCTTAAAATTTTATTATTTCAGTTTTGCTAGTTACAGACTTGTTTCTCCTATCCTTTATGGGGAGTCACTTGTTTGCCTCAAGATGTATGAACTTGGACAGAGGACTCAATAAAAAGTGGGAGAAGCTCTCATGCTCCCTCATGCCTCCAGTTATAGCATCCACAGTTCTAGTCCAGGCCCTAAGCTGGTCCTTTGAACCTACAAAGACCAGTAAGACAGGGACCCTGTTCTCAAGGAGCTCCCAGTTTAGTAGGAGAGACAGAGAAGCCAGCTTCTAAGAATTACAGTGACTGGAAAATAGTGGACCATATGGGATCTATGAGGGGGCTGTGGTCAAGGAGTGGGGAAAAGAAAAGACTCATAATACAGATGGATGAGTCTTTAGCTCATAATTGATGAATTAATAAATGTTTACCAGTTAGCACTTAGGGAAAGACTGGGCCAGGAAGGGTGACCATTGTCAGCAAAAATACAGAAATGTGACGTTCCTTGGCACATTCTGGGAATGACAAACGAGTTTGTGTGGCGGTACAGGGTTAGAGAATGAGAACAAGAGAGAGTCTAGAGAGATCATAGGACTAGATCATATGGGGCCTTGAATGCCACACAAAGAGTTCAGTCTGTAGGCAGTGGACAACTGTGGAATGTTTTTAAAAAAGGGTTTGTGATTAGGTTTAGGTCTTAGAAATAGCACTCTGGGTACAGCTTGGAGATTACAGTTGGCAGGTTTAAAAACAAACAGAACAGTGAGGAAGAAATTGCAGAAGTTCAGGTGGAAGGTGATGAGAGCTTAAATTAGAACTCTGTGGGATAGAAGAGTAAATGGATATCAGGATTAGAAACTGTAAGACTGGGTGATACTTTATATTTTTTTATATTAAAAAAATGATTTATAGAGAAAGGGGAAGGGAGAGGGAGAGAGAAACATAAATTGGCTGCCTTCCAGGCATGTACCCTAACAGGAATGGAACTGACAACCTTTCAGTGCACAAGATGATCCATTGAGCCACGCCGGCCAGGGCTATGACACTTTATTTTTGATCCTCGCATCAATACTATGAAAGTAATCAGGGAATTATTATTATTGCCATTTTAGAAGACAACAAAATGGAAGTTTAGAAAGGTTGTGACTTGCCCAAGGTCTCACAGTTCATAAGTGGCACAGCCCAGGCTAGAATTCAGATTTCCTGACTTACTACATTGTTCAGGATGATGGTCCCTTGCTGCCTGTCCTCCTTGTGAGTGTGCTTAGCAGACTGTTCAAGTGTCAGAGGGCACGAGGGCCCCGTATCCAGGGAAGTGAACAACCCAGCACGTGGATGTGGGCAGCATGCTGTGACTGGGCCATGGCCCTTCACTGCCAAGGGTTCTCTCTCTCTTTCTCTCTCTCTCTATCATTCTCTCACTCTTGCTCTCTCCTTTTTAAATTGAGGAATAATACATATACTATAGTATATACAGTCAACAAGTCTCAAATATACAGCTCAGTAATTTTTTTTTTTTTAATATATTTTATTGATTTTTTACAGAGAGGAAGGGAGAGAGATAGAGAGTTAGAAACATCGATGAGAGAGAAACATCGATCAGCTGCCTCCTGCACATCTCCCACTGGGGATATGCCCGCAACCCAGGTACATGCCCTTGACCGGAATCGAACCTGGGACCTTTCAGTCCGCAGGCCGACGCTCTATCCACTGAGCCAAACCGGTTTCGGCTCAGTAATATTTGACATATGTATACACTTATATTTAACTACCACCCGGTTCTAAATATAGAAACCTTTCTCGGAGTTGGTAACTTTCATGGCATCCAGGAGCAAACGTGCCTGTCAAAGCAACCTCCTCTGTTACCATGCCTCTGAAAGGCTCAGTTGGGTTGTCTTCATCCCACAACTGAGCTCTGAACCACTCACCAACAGAATGGTCACTTTGTACATGGAGGAGGAAGATCATATGGCACAACGAATGAGGAAGCCAAGTTGACAGCTAACATTCTTTTTTGGTTTTTCGTCTTTCTATTTATCCAGTTATTTAAATTATTAAGTATTTAAAAATATAAATAAATGTATTTGTTTTCTTTATAATGAAACCAGAAGAAGATATTCACTTCTTCAGGAACATGTATAGTTTGGTTCACTTGATCACTTGGGAAAGACATAATCAAAGGCACAGTCGCACTTGCTTCTTTCCTGGTTAATCTGAAACATTATTTTACTGTGTGTAATGCTGTCTTGTTCACTCTCTGGTTGGCGTGTGGCTGTGTTGCATCCCCCGCTAAACCATAAGTACCTGTGTGCAGTGACCATGACCCACGTGTGTTCCTGTCCACCGTGGCGCTCCCCTCAGTGCTGAGTGCAGTAGGCCTCAGTCACTCTTTGGTTAATTTTGATTTATTTACTTTGTCACACAGTCCTTCAGGCTAATGTCAGGCTTTTGGCTTATGATGAAAATTATGGTACAGTATTCACCACTCGGGGAAACAGCTGGACCAGAACTGGACCTCCAAATTCTCTGCAGCCAAATTCAGGCCTCCTGAGAGTCTCTGTGAGGATTTTTCTTTTTAGGGAGGTGTTTTGGGTGGGCAGAGCTATCCAGCCACATGGAGTGGCAGGTCCTAAATTTAGAGACATCTTGATAAGATTTTTCAGCACTAATTGGATCCTTTATTAATCCCCAGTCCCCACTCACCCCTATCCCAGAAAAAGAAACCCAAGAGAATTATTTAAAACTGACTGCCCTCATCCTACATTGTCTGCAAAGCCATGTCTTGATGTCCAGCAAAGGCCCTGGACTCTGCATGGGATTCTGCTGAGTCTCCATTTCTTCGGCCAGAATTCTCCTTTTAGTGTCACCTCCCTGCCCATGATTTTCTTCTCATTTCTCAGCATCTACTGTATATATTGCGGGCCATTAATGCAAGCTCAAGATCAGCCCACAACAGCTAGATTTATAGCCTTGGATCAGCAAAAACAGCAGTCCTTGACTTCCTTCTCTGGGCCCAGTATCTCATGACCAAAGGAACTGAGGTGTTACCAGTTAGACAGGCAGGGGGTTATGGGACCTCTCTGGAGGTGGGCTCTCCTTATCCTGGTGGAATTAGAGTGTACAGGCACACTGTCTTCTCATAACATCCTGTCTTACCTTAGCCCCTTATTAAAATGTTTCAAGTATATCGGACTGTTGCCAGTGCAGCCCCGCCTCCTTCTAATATTCTTTAAAACACCCATATACATAACTCCCAAGACCTTATTTGAATAGAAGAGATACTGTTAAAATAATTATTTTTACTCTAAGTAGCAATTTGTGTCAAGAATGTTTCTCCTCTAGTATTTGAAAGTATATCAAGGGAAATATCTAAAATGTTAGGCATTTCCCCCCTTTGAAACCCTATTTCCTCTCTCCTTCCCCACAGGATACCATGAAGGTAAGTTTTTTGTGTGTGTGTTTTTTTTTAAGTTATTCCCACTTCTAGAACATATGAAGCATCATCCTTCACATTTTTCAAGCTGAGCTTTGAGTCAGCCTGGGAAGTCTCTGTAAATTTCTTTCAAACTGGGCCTCATCTCTATTTCACACCTACTCAGGTTTGACATTTACTTTCTTTTCTTTTTTCTTTCTTTTTTTTTTTTTTTTTTAATATTGATTTCAGAGAGGACGGGAGAGGGGGAGAGAGAGAGATAGAAACATCAAGAATGAGAGAGAATCATTGATCAGCTGCCTCCTGCATGCCTCCTACTGGGGATGGAGCCCACAACCCAGGCATGTGCCCTGACCGGGAATAGAATTTCAACCTCCTGGTTCATAGGTTGACGTTCAACCACTGAGCCACACCAGCGGGCAACATTTACTTTCTTAGTGGCCCAAAAGATCATCTCTAATTCACGAGGAGATATCTCAAAGTGAGGGAGACACCAGTAGCACCTCAACAGGAGGTATAACGGGTGTACAAGCCATTTGTCTGTCTGGCCGTGGCTGGGTATATAGGAGGAATTAGCAGGGAGTGCCAACATGGGCCCTCTAAGCTGCTAAAGCTCAATCCCTTTAGAAGAGATGGCAGTCCAGCAAGGTTCATGTCATATGGTAATTAATTTGGGGTTCTCTCTTTGAAAGCAACTTATTAAATACACCTCCAGATGAGATTTCAGGCTTAAAGAAAGAGTACTCAGTTGATCTGTCCCAATAGACAGTCGTCAAAGGCTCCGAGTTGCTACACATTCATGAGAAAGTGGCTAAGGAATAGACCAGGGCCTTAGGCCAGAGTGCCACACAGTAGGAGACAGTATTCACAGGTGTCTTCGTGGTTTTGGTAGTGTGTAGAAAATTTGGACTCTCCTAATTTAATATAAGCTCAGATTTCCTGGGGTTCACATCATTTGGAAGCTCACTTTAGCACTCCTCTCAACCACCACCCAGCTCAGAAAGGCTGGACCGTTCTGTGTGTCTGAACAGGCCCCTTGAGTTATATGTTTCCATCCAGCCCAAGACCCTTACTTTGTGTCTGTGATTGGTGGTGCCCACTTCTTATTTCTGCCTAATGCCATTCTTGTGTCTTCCCTTAAGCAACTCTGCTGATGAAACAGGCCTGGCCACAGAACTCGACTTCCTGTGGCACTGAAGGCACCTTCCACCTCCCAGTGGACACCGGGACCGAGAACCGAACTTACCAAGCATCCTCTGCGGCTTTCAGTAAATACAGCCTGTCTCCTCCTTTCCTGTTCCTCTTGGTTGGGACTGATTTGTCTCTTAGGAAGAGAGGAAAGGGAACTTTAAAAAGTGACATTTATAAGACACTATTTTAAGAGGTTCTCTTACCCACGCAAAAAATTGGCCTTCCTCATATAGGAAAGGTCATCCTCTTTGATCATGCAGCCAGCTCTGGGGAGACACAAAGCAGTGAGGGAGGGAGAAGGAAGTGCTCATCTGGCCAACAAGTTTGATGAGGGAAGGACTGTTACTGTGTTTCAAGGGAAAGGACAGAGGGGACATTTGAACACCTGCCTGTGGACCTTTAGACAGAGCGGGCTCCTCCAGCTAAGCTAGCACAGGGGCTCTCAGCCGGGTTCTGTGGGCATCTGGATCAGATCACCCTTGTTGAGGGGCTGTCCTGTGCATTGTAGGGTGCTTAGCTGCACCCCTGACATCTCCCCATTGGATCCCAGTACCAAACCCTCATTATAGCCATCAAAAATGTCTCTAAACGTTGCTAAATATCCCTCGGGCCAGATTGCCTCTGCCTGAGAAATTCTGTGCTCATGGAAGCTTCACTGTGGGAGTAAAGTATGGACATGGAGTCCTCAGGGAGGACAGAAACCCTCTGGCCAGTCAGATTGGTCGCACTCATCTTGAGGCTCAGTGAGGTGACTGATGGTTTTACCTTCACATCTGATTTTTAACACAAAATGGCTCCACTGTGTAAAATGAGGATATAAGGTGAGAAGTTAGTGGCATTTTGACCCTTTGTAAGTAGAAATGTTGGAGCTGCCCAAAAGAGGAATGGCTGGCCTGGGATGTGCTGAGTGCCTGTCTGAAGTTGTTTAGCAGGGGGCTGAGCAAGAACTGGGTGGGATGTTGCAGACTAGGCCCCATAGTGTGATTCAGTGGCTTATTAATCTATTAAGACTGTAGGTCAGAAGAATACATGGTATGTTCTTTTTCTTTAAAATACCCAGTGTCATTTCTTCTTAGTTATCATTGCTCCTAAATGTCAACATCAACTGATATTCATATGTAACATAGCTCTCACCTTTTGGAAACTGTGCTTTCATATCACCCTCTCATTTAATCTACACTGTAATCCTATTATTTGGGTGGATTTTTATCTCAGTTTGAAAGCTGAGGCTCAGGTGATATACCTGTTGCCATCCAACTGGTAAGCAGCACAACTAGAAAAAGGTATCACCATGGTTAAGTTGCTACTACTCTTTTTGTTTTTGTTTTAATCTTCACCCAGGGATATGTTTATTGATTTGAGAGAGAGAGGACAGTGGGGGAGGGGAAAGGGAAACATTAATTGGTTGCCTCCCGTACACCCCTGACTGGGAATCGATCCTGCAACCCAGGTATGTGTCCTGACTGGGAATTGAACCTTTAATCTTTTGGTGTATAGGACAATGCTCCAACCAACTGAGCCACCCGGCCAGAGCACTATTACTTTATTTTCATGAGATGAATTGTACTCTTTAAGAGAGTGATGGCAGCAGTAGGAAATTTTTCCAGATACCTGTGGCATTATATATGTCCATGTATATGTGGCTTATACATATATATTCTCTCTCATATCTACATGTATGGATGTAGATGCTTATAGACATGCCTACTGTAGTACAGCAAAAAGAGCCTGAAGTAGAAGACCAAAAGAGTTGGATTCTAGATTTGGTTGTGTATAACTTTGGATAATTCTTCCCACATTTTGGACCTTGGTTTTTCCAACTGCAAAATAAGGGGGCTGGACTAGGTCATCTTTAAGGTTCCCTTTAGCTGTTTAGACTCCTGATTCTGTCATACTCAATATCCTCTACTCCAGCAGGGACCTCCTCCCTAGTTGCCCTGACCAATAGTTGGCCCACTAGCCATTGCTCACACATCTCCAGGTATGGGGTATTCATTCCCTTCAGAGACAACCCTTTCCACAGTGAGAACGTCTCAATATTAGAAGGTCTTGCCTTCTATGTTGAAATCTTCCTGCAGTCCCTTTGAAATGTCCAGTAGCTATATCCTACTACCCTCTCATAGTTTATCATAGTCCCCTCTCTTTTAAGCCAGTAATGTATGAACCTGTGTAATTTTTAAATAGAGTTGGGATTAACTGGTCCTCCCACACCCATCAGGGTTCCTCCCAGCACACAGATTTTGTGGCTTCTAAGGCCACAGAAAATTCAGGGCACTTTGACAAATTTAGTTACTTGCTAAGCCTGTTTGTAACTAGGTCTCCCTCCTACTTACTCAGCACTCTCTTGTTCATCTACCAAGGAGACTTGAGGGTCAAGGCAAGAATCAGATCTAGAGCTTTGTCCAGACATATAAATCTAATGTCAATAAACCAATTAGTCTAAGACGCATCCTTGATGTGAGGATCAATGCCTTTGAAGGTGTAGGGACTCTACAGCTGAATAAGATTTATGACAGTGCAAAAGGATTGACAAGAGGACTTGCTAGTGTACACACTCTCTTTATTATCCTGTTTGATGGAGCCTAAAATTATGGATAGGAACCTGAGAGAAAGAACAGGGTGTCATAAGCCTCTTTTAAGGCAAAGCTGGGACTTCTGGTGTCAGATTCCTTTTTACTCTCACGATATTGCCGTTAGTGGAATGATGACACAAATGTTAATATACCAAATGCCCAAGATTGGCTTCCAGAGAGGAGTTCTGCCCAGAGCATGGCAAACCCTCAACTCTGGGCCTAGCTCTGCATTGATTTGCTGTGCAGTTTTTGGGATGTCTCTGCCGCTCTGGACTCCAGGTTCTTCATCTGAAACAGAGAGCATTGAATTCAAGTCTATAATGTCCTTAAGGCATAACATTCCAAAGACCTAAGTCTCTGACCTTCAGACTTAGGTAGAACTCCTTTAAGGAGAGTCAGGCCACCCTTGAGTGAGTTGAGTCTGTGTTCATTTTAGCAAAATGCATTAGTTGTGTGTGTGTGTGTGTGTGTGTGTGTGTGTGTGTGTGTGTGTGTGTGTTTTGTTTTGTTTTTTTTCCATCAAGCCCAGTAGCAGCTTTTATTTAGATGCACAGAGCAATGACCCTGAATTTGGTGATGTTCAAGGTAGCTGAGGCCACAGCCCAGGGGATTTTCCAGTGATCCTCAAGGCATGAACAGGACCACCAGTCAGTTGTGGAAAGTCCTCTGCAATGATTTCCTCATGAAAGTTTCACTGAAATACTCAGAGACTTAGAATGTCAGCTCTCGGAAGTCCCCTCTAATATTATCTAACCCAAATGAGGCTATGTCTTGAGAAAAGAATTAACCTGACTCCCTGACAGGGCCCAGGGCAGTTTCTGTAGCCTCTGACAAAGTCGGCACCCTTGAGAGCCACTGTGGTCAGAAGACAGAGCCCTGAGTCCTGAGTCCTTGCAAGCAGTCAGGCTCGCTCAACATATGTTCAGTCTCTCATCTGAGACGTGTGTGTTGGTCTGATGATCTCTGAGGCCTCCTTTAGCTCTGCCCTTCTGCTTCTCCCTGCTCAGACTGTCTGGACAAACAGGCAAGGCCTTCTGCTGCAGCAGCATTTTGGCTGCCAAGGGTGTTTTGGCTACTGATTTGTATTCTGAGTATGTGTGTGTCTTCATTTCATAACATGGAAAAAGAGAAACATTCTCAGACAAGGTTATTCTTAGATGTGGAAACCAAATTCTATTGCAATCTCTTGGAGCCATTTGACTTTCCTCAGAGGGATGATCTCAATACTATGTAAGGTAGTTGTCCTTGTGGTGAAGAGGGGGAAGTGCAGGCTTTCCCAGGGATCAAAATCCCAGAGCTGATTCTCCGGGGAGCGTAAAGGAGAGTCACCAGTATTGTTGGCTTGTTAACTTTAAAGACTCATAAAATGATGGCATTTTAGACTGTAAAAATTTAGAATCTTAGAATCCTGGAGTCTTTTTCAAGTTGGATCATGCCAAGGAAGCCATAGTTTAACTACTATCTACTGTAGTCTTTCAGACCAGTCTCTGCTTATATACCTCCAGGACAGGAAGCTCACTATCTCTCTATACAGTGAGAGAAAAAGAATAGCTAACCTTTATTAAGTGCTTTTAATGTATTAGGCACTATTCTAAGGGCTTTGCACTTATTAATGTACTTACCACAGTAATCCTACAAGTAGGTTCTATTATTACACCTCCTCCCCCCGCTCCCCCAACCCTGTTTTACAGATGAGAAGACTGATATATTCTATAATTGTTAAGTAGCAGGGCTGGGATTTGGACCCAGGCAGTCTCTCTGGCTCTAGACCAGCGGTTCTCAACCTTCCTAATGCCATGACCCTTTAATACAGTTCCTCATGTTGTGGTGACCCCTAACCATAAAATTATTTTCGTTGCTACTTCATAACTGTAATTTTGCTACTGTTATGAATCGTAATGTAAATATGTGATATGCAGGATGTATTTTCATTGTTACAAATTGAACATAATTAAAGCATAGTGATTAATCACAAAAACAATAGGTAATTATATATGTGTTTTCTGATGGTCTTAGGCAACCCCTGTGAAAGGGTTGTTCGACCCCCAAAGGGGTCACGACCCACAGGTTGAGAACCGCTGCTCTAGACTAACAACCATTACTCTGCTGGATAGCTTTCATAGACAGGCATCTTAGGGTTCAGGGGTGTCTTGCCCTCCTGTGGAAGAGAGATGCTCTCCACTCTGGCAGGACTCCCCATACCTTGTTTTACACTTTTAAATCATGAGTCAGCAAGATAATAAATGTTTTAGATTTTTCAGGCCATATGGTCTCTTTTATAACTACCACTGTAGCAGGAAAGCAGCCATAGTCTACGTAAATGAATGGCATGGCTGTGTTACTGTAAACTTTATTTACCGAAACAGACTATGATTACCAAAAATTGCAGTTTGCCTGATTTAAATGTAATAGTATGAATAAAAGATTCTGCGGTAAAATAAATTTGGGAAAATCTCTTGCATATCCCTATTTTAGAGATTCACAATTCATCTTGTCATTCTAAAACTTCTCAGGGTCATGGAATGAAAAAAACCCAATCTTTTTATCTCTATTTTACATTGCTTCTTTCTTCCTTTCTTGCAAAATAATGATTAAGATCCCTCAGAACCACAGTCCCTTGTGTACTCTTGGGATGTGCCCAGCTACCTTGTTTTATAGAAGATAATGTCTGTCTCCAAGCTGAAGTACCCCTCAGATGGCTTCTAGAAGTCTGCAAAGCTACTATAAAGTCCCTGTTTTCCCCACATATCTGCTTCTCCTATGACCACTTCCATGATTAGCTCCACAATCTAGAAACTTGGAGGAATCTGCTGTAGACTTCTCCCTCAGCTGGCTCACACTACCCCTTCTAGTTAGTTTCCAGTTCTTATCAATGCTCCCTTCTCTTTCATGTATTCTTTTCCCCCCATCTTCTTTGCTACTTATTTCCCAAGTGTATTTGACCACAAAATTGGTTTCTCATGGAACAAACTGTGGATCTCCAGGAGGAAAGATAAGTGACATGACTCTGGGAAGAGGACAGGACATATTTTATGGTGCCATTGTAGCAACTAAACAGCACCTCCCAGATCCTGCCAACTCATCTGAGATTGAGGGCACCAAGCCAGAGCTGTGATGTGGACTGAGCGAGATTTGGGATGATGTGGCACTGTCCCTTCAGCTCAGAAAGGAGGAGAGCTTCCTATAAAGACCTGCCTTCTCTAAGCCCCAGGATCTCATGTAGATCCTTGAGTTCAGTCCAGTCATTCATTTGTGATTCTCGTTCCTGAGTGATGCCTGTTTCAAGTGTGTCCTGTGAACATAGAATCTGAGTCTCTTCTCCAAAGAGCCTGGGGCAGCAGTTTGGTTGGGCGATGGTGAGTTTCTTAGGGTCTGATCTCTCAGCCTCCCCCCAGCTTTTGTCTACCCTGCTGAGTTACCCACATGGCCTGGGTTCCAAATTACTGTGAACCTTTGTGACCCCTGACTTCAGGCCTTCAGGCAGAGGTAGCCCTGCCCCATGCCCCACGGGGAGAGGAAACACCAGCTCTATAGAGCAAAGTTTTTCAGCATCTCCGAAGGTGAGGATCTTTGAATGGTGTTTTGTATGGAGGTTTTTATTTTTACTTTTATTTTTTATTGATTTCAGGGGGGAAGGGAGAGGGAGAGAGAGAGAGAAACATTAATGATGAGAGAGAATCATTGATCGGCTGCCTCTTGCATGGCCCACACTGGGCATATGCCCTGACTGGGAATTGAACCATGACCTCCTGGTTCATAGGTCGATGCTCAACCACTGAGCCATGCTGGCTGGGCTGTATGGAGTTTTCACCTTAAAACTTGGCACGGAGGAAGGGGAATATGGTGGAGGGAGAGAGATACAACGGGAAAAAGAAATAAGAGAAAGGGGGAAATCAAGAAAGAAACAGCAGAAAATACCCTGGGTGCTTAGTGAGGAGACAGAAAAGCAGCAAGATAGAGAGTGCAATAAAGAGTGGGCAGGTTATGTGATACATTAAACAATCAAGAATTTAAATTAACAACAACAAAAAGTTAGTTATACTATTATGCATTTATGTATAAAAAAGAAGTGAGCAGGTTGAGGGTCCCCCATCTGTGTGCACCTGCCTCTCACGGCAGGTAGCTCAGAATCCCAGACCATTGGAGCTACCACGGTCCTTTAAGAGATCATTACTTCCATCTGTTATTTTATAGATGAGAGTCCTAAGATCCAGAGAAGTAAAAGATGCCAGAATTACACATGCATCCCTGTGCACCAGGACTGAGGGAGCTGCCTCTGGGAACAGTGCTCTCTGAGTGGAGCCCTGCTCTCTGTCTGTTCTCATCTGTGTTTCCAGCCTGGATTCAGCCCATTCTTGTCTAGGGAGTCGTGACTGGAACCTGCTACCTTCCAGCAATGCTGTTCTGCCAACTAATTGGAAGTCTTTCTTATTGCCTTGGTACAGGATATACTGCGGGGACACCATACAAGGTCCCACCAACCCAGAGCAATACTGCTCCACCCCCCTACTCCCCATCACCCAACCCCTATCAGACGGCCATGTATCCCATCAGAAGTGCCTATCCTCAGCAGAATCTGTATGCCCAGGTAGGTGTATGTGGAAGCCTGGGCCCACCTCTTCTCCAGGTAAAGGAGCTACCAGCCTGAGTGGGTGGGTGGGTGCAGGTAAGAAAGAAAAGGAAGGAGAGCTCCTGGCTCTTCCCAGCTGTCATTGTTGTATCACAGAAACAATATCCCTGCAGTTTATACATTCCCTCACTCCACCTCAGCCCCCGGGAGTGACACACAAAGTCACTCACTTAGATTAACAGAGCCCAGAATGCAAGATGGGCAAAGGCTCTTGGAGATCTAGCTCAACTGCTTTTTTATATACAAACTAGGGGCCCGGTGCACGAAATTCGTGCACTGGGTGTGTGTGTGGGGGGGGAGTGTCCCTCAGCCCAGCCTGCCCCCTCTCACATACTGGGAGCCCTCTGGCGTTGACCCCCATCACCCTCCAATCGCAGGATCGGCCCCTTGCCCAGGCCTGACACCTCTGACAGAGGCATCAGGCCTGGGCAGGGGACCCTCATTTCCCCCCATCACTGGTTCTGCCCCCAGCCCAGGCCTGATGCCTCTGGCCTGGGCGTCAGGCCTGGGCAGGGGACCCCCAGACCCCTCCGATTGCTGGCTCTGCCCCTTGCCCAGGCCTGATGCCTCCAGAGGTGTCAGGCTTGGACAGGAGACCCCCATCTCCCCCCGATCACTGGCTCTGACTCCCGCCCAGGCCTGAGGCCTCTGGCCCAGGAATCATGCCTGGGCAGGGGACCCCCATCTCCCTCTGATCGCTTGCTCCACCCCCCGCCCAAGCCTGACGCCTCTGACCCAGGCTTCAGGCCTGGGCAAGGGGACCATCATATCCCCCCAATCCCCGGCTCCGCCCCCCACCCAGGCCTGATGCCTCTGGCCCAGGCATCAGGCCTGGGCAGGGGACCCCCAGCCTCCCACCCAGGCCTGATGCCTCGGCCAGAGGAGTTGACCCTCATCACCCTCCGATCACCAGTCACCGGATCGGCCCCTTGACCAGGCCTGAGGCCTCCAGCAGAGGTGTTAGGCCTGGGCAGGGGACCCCCAGCTCCCCGCGGTTGCAGGTTCCGCCCCTGCCCGCTATCTCCCGCTCTGCCCCTGCCCAGGCCTAACACCTCTGGCCGAGGCATTAGGCCTGGGCAGGGGACCCCCAGCTCCCCGCGGTTGCAGGCTCTGCCCCTGCCCAGGCCTAACGCCTCTGGCCTAGGCGTCCGGCCTGGGCAGCGGGGACCTGCAGTGGCAGCGGGGGGCGCCGCAATTGCGCGGGCTCCGCCCCTGCCCCTGCAGGACGCCTCTGGCTGAGGCGTCCGGCCCGGGCAGTGGGGACCCGCAGCTGCAGTGGCCCCGCGATCGTGGGCTCCGCTTTAGGCCCAGGCAAGGGACCCCTAGCTCCCGGGACTGCCAGCTTCGACCGTGCCCAGCTCCCATCGCTGGCTCCACCCCTACTTCCTGCTATCACTGGCCAGGGCTGCAAAGGCGCCTGATTCTCCGATCATGGCTGGGGGGCAGGGCAAAGGCGGCCCCAGGGCCGCCTTTGCCCTGCCCCCCAGCTCTTAGCTCCCCCCTGGGTTTCCGATCACTGTCAGTGGCAGGGGGCTTCTTCCTGCTTTCCCTTTCGCCTCCCTGCATTGTGCCTACATATGCAAATTAACCGCCATCTTTGTTGGCAGTTAACTGCCATCTTAGTTGGCAGTTAATTTGCATATAGCCCTGATTAGCCAATGAAAAGGGTAGCGTCGTACGCCAATTACCATTTTTCTCTTTTATTAGTGTAGACTAGAGGCCCGGTACACGGATTTGTGCACTGGTGGGGGTATGGCCTGTGGGGATCGGCACACTGTGGGAGTGCTGCTCATCCTGGTCAGCTGAGCAGCTGTGGACCTGCCCTCTGAGCGGCTGCTCCTGCTGTGGGAGCACACTGACCACCAGGGAGCAGCTCCTGCATTAAGCATCTGCCTCCTGGTGGTCAGTGCGCATCATACCAACTGGTCAACTGGTCATTCTGGTCGTCCCGTTGTTCGGTTGCTGGGCTTTTATACACATATATATATATATATATATATATATATATATATATATACACACACACACACACACACACACACACACACACACACATATATATATATATATCAGGGGTCCTCAAATTATGGCCCGCGGGCCACATACAAATAGAAATATTGTATTTGTTTCTGTTTTGTTTTTTTACTTCAAAATAAGATATGTGCAGTGTGCATAGGAATTTGTTCATAGTTTTTTTTTAAACTATATTCCGGCCCTCCAACAGTCTGAGGGACAGTGAACTGGCCCCCTGTTTAAAAAGTTTGAGGACCCCTGATCTATATATATATACACACACATGCACACACACACACACATATACATATATATACACACACATACACACACATACACACTAGAGGCCCGGTGTACGAAATTTGTGCATGGGGCGGGGGGCATCCCCCTCAGCCCAGCCTGCACCCTCTCCAATCTGGGACCCTTTGGGGGATGTCTGATCGGGCCTACACCAGAAGTTGGACATCCCTCTCACAATCTGGGACCACTGGCTCCTAACTGCTCACCTGCCTGCCTGCCTGATTGCCCCTAACTACCCCCCCTGCTGGCCTAGTTGCCCCCCAACTGCCTCCCCCCACCTGCCTGGTAGCCCCTAACTGCTCCCGTGCCAGTGTGGTCACCCCATACTGCCCCCCCATGCTGGCCTGGTTGCCCCTCATTGCCCCCCCCCCCCCCGCCAGCCTGGTCACCCCCAACTGCCCCCCCTATGGGCCTGGTCACCTCACGCAGCCTGCTGCTCAGTCATTTGGTCGCCCCAGGCAGCCTATTCAGTCATCCGTTCAGTTGTGATGGTCGCTTAGGCATAGATAGATAGATAGATAGATAGATATAGATGGGGAATCCAAGACCCAGAGAGGTCACCTATTGGGTGAGTCAGGATGAGAACCCTTATGTCTTGGGCATTTCTCTCTACCCCCCACATCTATTCTTCCTTGATAAAGTCTGTGAGCTTGAGTGGGGAGGACATATTAATGCCCAGGCTCTGCCACCAGTTGGCTGTATGACCTTGGACAAATCACTCTGTGTGCCTCAATGCCCCATCTGGGCTCCTTGAGCTAGAGAATGTTGTGTTCTGAGGGGATGGCAATGCTATAGTGACTGAGGCTTTAACACACTCAGGGCACATTTTTCTGGAGTGACAGTTTTACATGAGGCTCTTTTTTAAAAAAATGTTTTTATTGATTTTAGAGAGAGGGGAAGAGAGAGGGATAGAGAGATGGAAACATGGATGAGAGAGAAATATCTATTTATTGGCTGCCTCCTACATGCTTCTTAGTGGGAATCAAGCCCACAACCCAGGCATGTGCCCTGACTGGGAAGTGAACTGGTGACTTCTTGGTTTATGGGTTGATGCTCAACCACTGAGCCACCTGGCTGGGCTGACATGAGGTTTAAATAATAAGGAGAATGCTTTTTATATATAAAAAACAGCTATATTTAGAGTAAAAAGCAAAACTTTAAAAAGAACAATAGGCTTGAGATAAGTGTTTCTTGTTTATGGTAGGCTGCTTTGCACTCTGCTCTCAGACCTCTGGGGTCACAAACCACATTCTGAAGCTCTTGTCATTATTTAGTAGAAACATTTTAGAAGCTCTGGATTCAGATGATCCAGGGGCCCTGCCTACTCCCCACAAGGTCAGCAGGCCTGTGGGCTGTGGCAGGAGGAAGCAGCCATGTGGTCCAGGCATTTGAAAGTCACCTTAGACCACGGTCTCCGTCCTCAACCTTGTTCCTGAAGGGAATAGGTGGTAAGAGATATCTAGGGAAATGCTCTGCACCTGTGACCTTCTTCCAGGAAAATGGCAGCACTCGCACCGGTGTGACGCTCCCACTGGTCCAGGGGTTCCCAACCTTTTTTTGGCCACGCCCCACCTAAGCGTCCCTAAAATCCTGATGCCCCCCTGGCCCCAACATATAATTCTTATTATCCAAAAAGTGAACTCCTATTCACGTGGAGGAAGCCTGAAAGGCCATTAACTTAGTCTAAACAAGCTTCCAAAGAACATGGCATCCATGAAAAGGAAAAAAGAACGAAAGGACAGTTGAAGTACTGAGGAAGAAATCACTAAGAAATTGTTTAAAAAATAATAATATGAAGTGATATGGAAAAACAGCAAATAAAGCTTCAAAACAATAGAGAACTGAAGTGCATAAATATGTCACAATCCATGTTTATATCCTGCATATGAGGCCTCTGGAACCATAAGGAATGCCAAAAATTCACTGTTAATAACTCATTCTCAGATTGCCTCCCGTGGGGCGTCTGCTTCACGCTGGGAACCACGGCACTAGTCCTGGCACTAGTCCTTCCCGTGTGCGCGCAGTGCGCTGGCGTTCACCAGCACGCCACGTCCTCTTCACTCATTGGCGCAGCCCCTGCCTTTACATGTTAGGCTGCGTGTAGGGCACATTGCAATAAGATACAAACATTTTAAAATGCAAATCAGTGTTACAGAAGTAGAGCCGTTACCCCACTAGATCATCCTCGCAGCCCTAGGAACGAGGCAGGACAGGGTTGGAGCCTGACTTCTCAGACCAGAAGCTGAGCCCAGCACTGCATTGTCTGTAATCATGTAGTGAGACAGAAGCAGAGCCCCAAGTGAGGCCCATACCCCGTGTCCCTGGCCTGTGCTTCCCTTGGGGCCTGGAAGAATAGGCTTCCCCCCACCTCCTCTCCACACCCCGCCCACCTTTAAAAGCCTGTGTGACCTCAGCCTCTTCTCCCCCAGGGAGCCTACTACACACAGCCGGTGTACGCTGCCCAGCCCCATGTCATCCACCACACCACGGTCGTCCAGCCCAACAGCATTCCCTCCGCCATCTACCCGGCACCTGTAGCTGCCCCCAGGACCAACGGCGTGGCCATGGGCATGGTGGCTGGCACTACCATGGCGATGTCAGCAGGTGAGGGCCATCTCTGTGTCAGCGTCGACTCATCTCCCTCCTCCAGGAACTCGTGACAGAGTGGAACACAGTCATGGAATCAACGTAGCATCATAGGAGAAACCCTGTGCCGGGGCTTCTGGGAAGTAAAGGCGGGACCCTCTGCTAGTAAATCTGACTGCAGGGATGAGGAAGATCTCAGAGGAGGGCATATTGAACTAGGCCTTTAGGGTGAATGTCCGCTAGCCAGAGAAATGAAAGAGCCAAGGGCAGTCCAAACGGAAAGACCATGAGTATGGCGTGTTCACAGAATGGAAATGGCCTAAAGCACTTAGAAAATAGGGGTGTGAAGTTAGAGGGGTGGCAGGAGCAATCAGCAGAGATAAAGTGGGGAAGAATACCTGTAGGTATCGGAGAAGGGGCTTAGGCAGAGGAGAGATGGGCTTGAAACATCCCCTCTGGCTGCAAGGTGGAGGCAGGATTAGATGTGGGGGCTCAAAGCACACAGGACACGGGGAGGCTGCAGTTCAGAGGAGAGATGATATGAGGACCCTGATGACAGCAATGGCTCCAGGAAGGAGAGCATGGGGAATGTTACTTAGCAGGCAGGAGCGTAAGGACCTGTCTCATAATTAGTTGTAATGCATGGGGAAGCAGGAGTCCAGAAGGACCATTTTCCATTTCTAGCTTACTCCAGAAATTAGACCTCCCCCCCTCAGGGGCCTGGAGGATGGGGTGGAAGAGAAGCCAGAGGAAGAGCAGGTTTAGGGAAATCAGGAGGAGTTGATACTCCAGAGAAGAGATGAGAAGACAAGAGGGCTATGCCTGATTTTTAGAGTCCCAACTTTTTTTTTTTTTTTTTTAAATATATTTTATTGAGTTTTTACAGAGAGGCAAGGAGAGAGAGAGAGTTAGAAACATCGATGAGAGAGAAACATCGACCAGCTGCCTCCTGCACACTCCCCACTGGGGATGTGCCCGCAACCAAGGTACATGCCCTTTGACCGGAATCGAACCTGGGACCTTTCAGTCCGCAAGCCGACGCTCTATCCACTGAGCCAAACCGGTTTCGGCATAGAGTCCCAACTTCTAAAGAATCAGCTGTCACCTTCTGAGGGAAGAGAGTACAAGGAGTCGAGTGGGTGGGAGGTAAGAGTTTGGGATTTTATTCTGCCCCAAGTGGAAACGGTTGTGGAGGCCTCTCATTCCCCAGATCACATCAGGGAGCTTTTAAATGCTGCTCGGTGCCAGCCTTGTTCAGGTCCTGGGTACCAGGTTCCAATAGCTCATACCAGAGCCTTGCCTTTAGGAACAACTAGGTTAGTGGGAAGCACAACCACATAGCAAGTTACCCCTCAGGTATTTCTGCAGTGACAAGAGCATGCAGAGAGGAGGCCACTGGAGAAGGGACGGGCTCTGCCCTGGAGCATCAGAAAAGCTTTTCCTAAGATGAAACCGGGCCAGGTGGGGAAGATGGGGTCATTCATGAGCTGGCGGGGAGGCGGGGCCCCAGGCGGGGAGCAGCTGTGTGAAAGACCATGGCCTCATCCTGTCCATCCCAGGGCCCTGGGATGGCCTCATCAGCTTTGCTCTTCTCTCTCTGGTGCTCAGGGACCCTGCTGACTGCACCCCAGCACACCGCGATTGGGGCACACCCTGTCTCCATGCCAACATACAGGGCCCAAGGGACCCCTGCGTACAGCTATGTGCCACCACACTGGTAAAGCCTGCAGCCCATCCAAGTGAGTGGGGTCTGGGGTGGGAGAGGTAGGAGGGTGAGTGAACACTAGGACTGCTTTAGAATCCCAGGTGTCGTGGGGCAGGGACAGTTACCAGTTGCTTTAATGCTTCAGTCCAGTAATATCACTCTTAATAATGGTGTCACTTTACATATATTCTAAGTACTTAACATGTTATCTCATATCCCATCAGCTCTGTTGTACAGATAACTACATAGTTCAGCATCCCTTACCAGTAACAATGAAGCAGGGACTTGAACTCCAGTCTTCTAGTACTAAATTCTAGACTCTTTACCATACGGTCTTCACACTTCTTTGAACTGTGGGCACCATTCTTCAACTGAAATCTTACTCCAATCAGATGTTGGCTCTGACTAGTGCCAACCCCCCACCCCCACCCCCGTTCCTCTTGCCCTTGGCAGCTTCTGAGGCAGTGCCAGTGAACCGCAGGGGGCAGGGGTGTCAGCAGCTCTGCCCTCCACATCCTCCAGGGGCTGTTGCACTGGACAGGAAGCAGGCAGCTCTGCTGGAAAGCACAGAGGACTCCCGAGGGGAGGGGAGGCGGTCCCCTGGCTTCCTAAATGGCCTTGGGAACACCACTGTCACTAACGGCTCTCCCCTTCCTCCCCAGATCTGGAGTCACACATTGTATGCAACTACTCAAGTCTTACAGGTGCTGGAGCAGTTCCCTAGCAGCACCACCTCTATTTGCAAGAAGAGACAACGGAAGTGCAAGGGTCACTTTATGCATCTTTAGCGGTTTTGATTTTTATTTTTGGTTTATGTAAAAGCTGCTTTTTCTAATCTCCTGCCTCTCCCCACTACCCTCCTCTTAGCCACGGCCCTTCCACCTTCACCCCTCCTCCTACCTGACCAGGCACTTCCTCTCTGCTCTTCTTCTTTCCTTCCCCAAGCGTCCATTCCCCGGGGATCCCGGTCTAGCGGCAGGTAGAGAGTGGGGGTTATTGCAGTGGTTCAGCTGAAGGCACGATTTCCGATTTCCTTTGAAAAGCCCTTGGGTCCGGGTGGGAACTCAGAGCTGTTGAGCAGGCTCCATCTTTGGGGGATTGTTTCCTTTTTTTATTTTTCTCAAGATTAGTTTAGGGCATTACCATGTCCTGACACATGAAATGTCTTCTGAGAACCATCGCAACAGATCAAGACAAAACACCTGATTAGGTAGGAGTGTTCATAGCAGCTTAATATCCCAGGTGAGAACCTGTGGAAAACAGATTTTTGGGAGAGAACTTGGGGGTGTGGGGAGCACTGTGCGAGGGAAGAGGGAGAGAGGTGCTTGCCTGCTGGCTTTGGTTTGTAAGGCCTCTGGCTAGATTGCCTGGGCCTGACCCTCTGATTTGCACAGTAATGTAAACTGACCTGGCACTTCCTCAGAAGGTGATTTTGACCTCAGACCTGCCAAGCAGCTGCAGGGTGGTGGGCTCCCAGCCTCCCAAAGCCTTGGACGGCCAGGTGCCCTGTGTAACCCAGACCTTGGCCCCTGAGCCCCCATGGACCCACTCTGATGAGGAGCCAGCTCCTGATTAGCATGGGAACCTATGGCATTTCTCTCCCTTCCTTCTGCCCTTCCCAGTGCCAGAGCTCACCCATCTGTCCTTGGGGCTGGCAGGCAGGCCAGGCTCTTGGTTACCTTTAGCCACTCATGGCCAAAGTGAAGGAACCACATTCCAGATGGGTGCTGGCAGCTCTGAAGGTCAGAATAGTGAA
This sequence comes from Myotis myotis, assembly GCF_014108235.1. Lineage (NCBI taxonomy): Eukaryota > Metazoa > Chordata > Mammalia > Chiroptera > Vespertilionidae > Myotis > Myotis myotis. The sequence continues at coordinate 39,751,424 of NW_023416314.1, forward strand.
GGAAAAGCAATAGCAATAAACATTTCATAGACTCATGGAACTGAAGGGACCTTAGCAATCATCTCATCCATTCCCCTATTTGACTGATGAGGAAGCTGAGGCCTGAAAAAGAGGAAAGGACTTCCCTAGATCTTGCAGTAACTTAGCATTAAATGCAGCCTTTCTACCTAGGGGCATGTTGCTCACAAAAATTTTACCTAGGGATGGATTGGCTTGGTTTTGTAAAAATTAAGTCAGCAGTGCCCACATCTGGTGAGCTCTGGAACAGTATCTGTCTGGGTTTTTGTTTCTGTTCTTTTCCTCCCTAGACTCCAAAGGCAGGGGGAAGACTGGGCAGAGGTTACATGGGAGCAGATGGCAGGAACAGAAATTGCAAATGAAGAAATAGCATTTTGAAATTCTGTGAAGACACCTGGAACTTATGTCCTGTACCTGTCTCCAGCCCTAGGAGAATGAGCAGGTGTGCTGTCTGAAAGGAGGGTCCATGCATTTAGGACAGTAGCGCCTCATCCTGAGAGAAGAGGAGGACCAGGATGAGGCCTGGGAGAAGAGGGGTCCCTGGGTCAGGAGGCCCTGCTAGTCTCAGCTAGGAGCCTGGTTTGCTCCCCTGCACCTAGCACTTGGCTGGGCCAGCAGCCCCCCCTAGTGGGGGCAAGGACATTTTACTGTACAGAGTGGGATCATTGATAATACTTGGGATTTTAAATAACTTTTTCAATTTAAATTCATGCAAATGTGGACCTATCCCTATCTCTACCTCCCATCACTCCCTAAATCAGGAAAAAAATCAGAAACCCTTGGGCCAGGAGGGCAAAGCCCATCAGCATCCTCAGCCCAGAGTCAGAAGTTGGGGCCAACCTTCTCGGCCTGCCAGGGACCTGGAGGACCCGTAAAGAGAAGCCCAGCTGTTCTGAGTGGTCTGTCCCGGGGGCTGAAGCTTCATTTTAAAACAACCAGGTTTCCCAGTGTTAATCTACTTTTTGCAGATACCTCCTCCTCCTCTCTGGTTTGTAAGGGTGAAGATGGTTTTAGATTATGTCATACATATTTGGAAAATGCCAAAATAATCATAATAGTAACAGGAAATCTTGGCATTTATCTATCAGGTGCTTCATAGATTTCAGAGCACTTCACAGCCTTTAATTTACTGGCCCTGAGACAGACGTGGTCAGAGTTGTTATACCCACTAGACAAACGAGGAGGCTGGTTCTAGAAGGAAAGGGAACTTGCCCAAAGTGAGCAGAACACTGGCATCCTGACAGGCTTCCTGAACCTGCTGCATCCAGATGGGCTGCAGTAGAACCAGAGAGGAAGGAAAAAAGAGGAGACTTAGGAATGACCTTGTTACTTTCGTTCTTTCTACACCAGTAAGTAAAAACTAATGTCTAGTACCTTGAAGCTCACAAAACAATTTCACATCCATCCTCTGATTTAATCCTGTGAAACAGATTATTCCTCCCATTTGACTTAGGAAACAAACTCAGAAAAGCAAAGTGACTTGTCTATCTGCTTTCTCTCTCCCTCCAGTTTGACTTATACACAGGCTTGCAGACTGATGCATCTATGCTCTGCACCCTCTCTTAGCCCTAGTATGTAACTCAAGATCAAAGACAGGCCCCAAGGCGTAACCAAGGCACAGAACGGCTGTCGTCCGAAGAGCCCAGGCCCAGCACCCCTTTTATAGTATGAGTGTTGGAGCCTCGTTCTCTTGCTCTGATGGAGATCCACAAGCCTGGCCAGGCTAACATGACAATGAACTGCATTGCTGGCCCCGCGTGTAAATCCCTCTCCACCCCCTCCACTGCCTCTCCCCAGTACCACAGCTTGGTGGCCAGCATTGGGGGTATATAGATGGTTCCAGTCACCAGCCAACCCTTTTACCCCCACCTCCCTTCTATTTGACTCCCTCTCAGTAGCTTGGGGCCTGGGAAGCTGGAGTGCCCCCAATCTGCCACATTTTGAAAATGTTTTAAGAATGTCTCCCCCATGAGACAGGACAATTGCTGCTCCTCTCTCTCTCTCTCCTGGTAATGATCCTAAAGTGATATCCCCTTCCCTAAATATTGAACAAGGACATACACCTGTCCAGAGTGTTTTCATGTACAAAGTACTTTGACATTGATTGCCAAATTACTCATCTTAAAACTAAGTCTCAGAAGTCTTAAGACTTGCCAAAGGTCACAGAGCTCAAGAGAAAGAGCCAACACTTGAACTCTTCAGATCCTCTGCTCTTCCTGCTGGCACCTGCGGTCTGAGTGGCAGGATGAGGAAGGGATGGCTTCCTGTCTGTCCCAGGGCTGAGGACCAGGACCTAGAGATGGTGCAGAGTCCTGACTTCTTACCCAACTCTTACCTCTGGCCACCCAAGTTGTTCCAAGTTTGAGCTATCTACTTCTAGAGGTCTGGGGGTGCTTCTTTGGAGGAGCTTGCTTTGTTCTGTGTGGCCTCCAGAAGTGAATCGTGGGACATAAAGTAGGGCAAGCCTCTTGGTCACCAAGTTCTGGAGGTGGTGTGCAGACAGGAGTAGGCCAGTCTTAGCAAGGCCCTGGCTTAGCCAGGCCTGGAGCCCTGCATGTCAGATTCCTCAGCTCTGCTCCATGGCCCGAGCGGGAGGGCCGAGAAGGCTTGGGTCTTGGGCACAGCACTCTGACTAGAATAACTTGGATCTCACCGTGGCATTTCTCCTCGATTGCAGTTGAAAGTGTGTGGCAGCTCTGCTTTTCCATCCTGCATTCTACCACATCACTGCAGGGGATGTGGTGTTCAGCCACATGCCAAGCTTAGCAATCCAGAGGGGTTAGGTCAGGCAGTGGAGTGGGCAGGCGGGAAGCAGGATCACAGTAGAAACTCAGCCAGGCTAACATCAGATTCCACACCTGAGCCCCTGAGAGCTCAGGCTCCACGGGCAGGCCAGGCTGCTGCAGGGTCTGTCCTTCACCTGTCCATGGTCCCCTCCTAGAGAACTCATTTCTGAAATTAGGCATTACTTGGTTCCAGGGCCCAGCCGTCAAAATTTCTGGCAGGCCAGCTTCAACATTCCATAGCCAACCTCGCCCGAACCAGACTCGATCCCACTCACTCAGCTTCTTTGGTGGGCACTTTGTCTTGCATGCTGTTGCGTCCAGCCCAGTGGCCAAGTGAGACACACAGGAGTTAGGACTGGCTGTCCCAAAGCCTGAAGGGAAACTAGAGCGCTTGCTCTCCTGTGGCGGCACCCGTAGTCCCTAGGCTCCTTGCGTGGCGGTGAGACCCGTACCTATTCCAGCTCCTGGTACAGGGGTGTTTTCCTTCCCGGAGAGAACAGATAGAACAGCTTTGCAGATAAGTACCAGCCCCTGGGAGTCAAATGGGTGAAATCATCTTTGAGCTGGACCCCAGCAAGACCAGCATCTGCAGGCTCCAGCCTTCCTCCTCCAGCCTGAGAATCGGGAAGAGTGGGACTGCCCAGAGACCACCTTCGCGGGTCAGCAGATTGTGTGCATCTAGGGTGGGACTTGAGCTTCTCACCAAGGGGAGGCCAGACCAGGCCTCTAGCAACTTGGAGTTGTAATGACCTTTAAAGGCCCAGGGCCTGTCCCCCTCTCCTGTTTCATATCACCTGTTCTCATGGCATGTAACATCCCTGTGAGAGTATTGTATATGATTTTGTATTTTTTAATTCATTTTAATCTACAGGTTGGAATCTGATTTTTAAATTTTATTGGAATTCACATTTTAAAAGGAAAAACATTTAAAATAATAATAATAAACCTTTGACCAGTGTCTTCCAAGTAGTTGATCAAAGAACTTATAGGTGTTTTCAAAACACAGCCTGGAGTGCAAAGATGGGAAAGCCCCATGGCCTCGCTTGTGTATATGAAGTGTAAATCTGGTTTGGTTTGGTTTTGGATTCTTTTGGGATTTTGTTTTGTTTTGATCAGATAGTGATCATTCTGAAAGATTGAAGCCAAGAATTTGTAACTATGATATTTACTGTAAGCTGTAGAACATTCAATAACTATTAAAAAAAAGTTTCCCAAAAAAGTCGGGGGTGACCAGGCTGGTGGTTATTGGGGCAGGGGACACAGACCACCTCCTGGCCAGTGAGTCCCTGGCTTCTTCCCAAGTTGGGCCTAAACTTGTTCTCACAGGCAGGCCACACCTGTGCTGCATCTCCCTGCAGGCACAGGGGCTGCCCTGGACTCACTGCTGAGGGGCTGGGTAGTGGCCATCAGCACCTGGACAAAGGTGTGTCCTACAGAAGCACAGGGAAGCCAGGGATGATGAAGGCTGACATCTGTGTGCTCACTTACGTGGCTGGTGCCGCACGTGATGCCTGGTAACTCAGAATCCTCACAACATGATGGGAAGTGAGTCCTGTTAGGCCTGTCCTCGGGAGGGACGGCTCAGGGGGGTAAGTACCCTGACCACGGTGACAGCTGGGGAGGGCAGAGTTGAACTCACCATAGTCAGCTCCACATTCCAGGCACCACCCCAAAGGAGGCGATGCCTGACTTGCTTAAAGGGCCAGTCTGTCAGGTGGGAAACCAAGGAAGGTACGTGGTCACCATCCAAATGTTCATCAAGTGCTGGCAGTTCTGCATCCTAAACATTTCACTCTTGTCTCCCTTCTGGACAGAGCCACTACCCCAGTCCAGGTCGGGCCTTCTCTTCCTGGTCATTGTGGCCACCATTTCCTTCCAGGGCCTGGCCCCCCACAGATCTACACTCTCCTAGCCTCCAAGCACTCAACCTCTTCCACTGGAGAGAAAACAGGCCCAGGTTGGCTAACTGACCTGGCTCACACTGGGCTGTAATTACAACTCAGACACCTCTTCAGCCTTTTCCACAGCCTCACTCTGCCACCATCGCACCATCCCCAGCTTCCCCTCCTGTGCTCAGGTGGTGAGCACCTCTGCCCACAGGCAGTGCCAGGCTGTCACAGCAGCTCTCCAGGGCAGGAAGGGGCTTTTCCCCAGGAACTTGGCTGCAGGTCCCAGTGGCAGGGCTGAGGGCCCAGAGCAGGCAGGGAGGAAGAGAACGGTCCAGCACCCACATTCTGACCCTGCAGGAAAGGGTGTGGGTCGATAAGAAACGGTCAGCCCAGCACCCACCCTGTCCTCCAGGTCCCGTCCCTGCCAGTGGCCTGAGCCAGCCGTGAGCTCAACAGCTGGCAAGGCCATCAGGATTTAGAGGGGACAAGCCAGAAGAGCTTCCAGGGGGGAGGGTGAGGATGGGGTGCTGCCTCTATTTGGGAACGGAAGAGCAAGGACTTTCTCATAGGGGAGTTATATTTGCAAGCAAAGAAACTGTGATCATTCAGCCCAGAAAAGACCCTAAATTCTGGGTCTGATACATCTACGTTTGGGGGAAGGAGCTCCTGAAGGCCAGGAGCCTCAGACACAGCCCTCCCTGACCTCAGGCCCTCTTCGCCCTTGGGAGCTGGCCTCAACGTCCCCGAAGGACAGGTAAAGAAACTGGCCCAGCCACACCTCTTACCTTCTAGCATGCAGACAATTGGGGGGTCTGGAGGGAAGCAGTGTTTGTTACCCCAGGTCCTGGCACCAAAGTGGGAGTATCCCTTACCTGGCCTGGGAAGCCCTTTTTCAGTCTCCACCCTGGCTGATCCTGGATGTGCCACACCCCAGGCGAGAGGGCATCTAGAAGGCACGGCCTCGGCCTCACCCTCACCCTCACCCGGTGGGGCTGAGTCCCAGGTGGAACGGAGTTGGGTGGCTGAAGAGACACTGAAAAGCTAGCTCCTGAGATATAGCCAACAGCTGGCAAATAAGGAGGGACCGTCCTTGGCTGCACGGTGATGCCTGCTAGCCCCCCACAACGGACACCCTGTCCCAGAGTCTGACAGCCTTTGGTGCTCCAGACAGTTCCTCCTGTTATCCAGCCCCCGTCTCCTTCCTTCCCTCTCCTAGAGCTTTGTCCCCTGGCTCCGCAGAGGTGCCCTTCCTTTCCTGCCCACTGGGAAGCCCCGTGAGAGGTGGGGAGAGCTGGAATCTCAAGGCATGTCCACCAGCCTCCCCTTAAGGGCAGAGCTTTCTCTGAAGCAGCCAGGCCAGGCCCTGCAAGGCTGCTGCCCAGTAGAAAGGCCCACAGGCGTCCCCTCCACACTCCTGGGCCTCTTTCCTGTTAGCTCTCTCCCAGGAGTCTTAGGGTCTCACCACCCATGGCCTGGCACAGCCAGGCTGCTGCAGGGAGCTCAGCCCACTCAGCCTGGCCCTGCTCTCGCCATGCCCTTGAGATGACGCCAGCCACATCCCTGGTCTACTAACACAGACCCTGCCTTCTTCCTGACTCCACAGCAGCAGCAGCACCTGGCCTTGTGCCCCACCGTCTCCCATTCCCCTTCCGGGGTACTGCACTTTCCCGCTTTCCTCCCACCTTGCCAGTGCCCTGGAGCAGCCCAGCAGTGCCCTGAGCCCTCTCCCTGGAACATGTCCCCCCCACCCCCCCACCCCGGCCCAGGCTAGTACTGGTAGCAATGCCTACCTGAGTGCTTCCAGATGTTCTCTCCAGATGACTCAGGACTACTGAGCCTCTTTACCCACCCAGCTGTCCCTAATCCCTTGACCTGCATCCCATCACCAAGCCCTGGCGGTCTGTCCTAGGAATCTACTGGACCCATCTGTTTCTATCACCCACGCAGCCCGGCCTCCACCATCTCTTGCCTGGATGTTGGCAACAGCTTCCTTGTGGAACCTGCGCTCCTGCAGCTCCCCCACCCGCCAAGAACAGGCTGACCGTGCCCTTCCCCCTCCTACATGCTTTAGGAGCTCCTTGGGGTCCCTGGGATACGGCTGATAGCTTCCGAGAGCCCACGGGCTGCCTTCTAACGCCCACCCCACCCGGTCTCCACACCTGGCAAGATGGTTCTACTTCCAGCCGCTCCAACTCCTCACTTCTGTTGATGGCTGGCCTGTGCATACGCTGTTGCCTCTCTGTGGCGCACGCTTCCCCTTCCACATTACCCAGCTCCCAGTATGTCTTACCACATCGTCTTCCAGGCGCCACTTCCTCTAGAGCTGTGTCCAGTACAGAGCCACCAGCCACTAGTACAGGTGGCTATCGGAGCCTTTGAAATACACTGGTTCATAAGATGCGGTTTAAGCGTAAAACACCAGCTTTCAAAGCAAAAGTATTAGTGGCTCATTCACAATTTTTATAATGACTGTATGTTGAAATGAAAATATTTTAGACGTATACTGGGTTAAATAGAATGCATTATTGATATTAAAATTAACTTCACCTGCTTTTTTTTTTTTACTTTTTAAAATGTGGCTATTAGAAAAATTTAAATTACATACATGACACACACTATATTCCGCTGGATGGAACTGCCCCAAGGGCTTCAGTGAGAACCAGATGGAGTGAGGGGCCACCCCCGGCCCCACTTCACCGGCTGCCAATGAGAAGGCCCCTCAAGGGGGCATGGCCTGTGCCACACACAGTGCCTGACAGATTCAGGGAATGGACTGACGACCTGGGAAGAGGCACAGGGAAAAGAAGCTCCTCATGACACAACTCTCCCACCTTTTATTCAACAAATGGATGGGGCTGGAGACGCAAGGACAGGACAACAGCACAGTTTCAATAAATAAGAAATGGGGCAACAGTGGGGCCCGTGCCTGCACAGCCCACATAAATAACCAGGTTGCTGAGCCAGGGTGGAGACGGGCAGGGCAGTTGCCCGCACTGCCCACACTAAGGGACAGACACACCAACACCACAGGGACACAGACCACCTAAGGCAGAGGTGCCTCTCCAGCCTGTCACACATCCTCCCCGAAAGCTCCTGATATCGTGGGGGTGGCTGGGCCCCACCCAGGTCAGGTCTGTTTTATCAATTTGAATAAATAAAAACAGCAGGTTGGAGGCAGGCACATGCATTCAGCCCCTTCTGTAGGCAGAGCCGTGGATGGGCAGCCCCATGGGGGCCTTGAAGGCGGAGGCCCTGGAAGCAGCAAAAATGGGGCCAGATGAAGCGACTAGCAGGAGGGGCGGCAAGGAGGTGAGCTCGCACCCACAGCACAGCCCAGAGCCCGCAGGGAGCTGGAGAGGCCCTGGGCACTGAGACTTCACAGTCAGAAAAAGGGGGACCCAGAGACGGCCAGGGACTTGCCAGGGATTAGAACCCAGGGATTCAGACTCCCTGCCCGTGGCATTTTGTTGCCCCTCCCCTGCACAGGTCCTGCCGGGAGAGGAGGGGAGGCACATCTGCTCAGGGGCCCTGGACAGAGGCAGGAGGTGGCTAATTACCAAGGGTGGGGCCAAGGGTGCCAAGCAGAGGGCCCCTCCCATCATCACGGCCTGGCCTCCTGGTGGCACAGAGGATCTTACGGGTCCCAGGATCTGACCAGGGCACAGGGTCAGGGCATCCTGCAGGGAAGGAACTGGGTGGCAGAGACGGGTGGGCTTTCAACTAGCTCCTGTGACTGTGCCTGCCGCGGCCTCCTCGCTGGGGCAGACACTGCCACCTCCAGCCTTGCCGTTTTGTCTGCTGGGCCACTGCTTCTGGATCCTTGCAGGCCCAGCTGCAGCTCGACCTCCTCCAGGAAGCCTTCGAACCTCCCAGGACAGGGCTGCGGTGCCCTCAGATGACCAGGTTGCTCTCACTTAGCCGGACCACATAGCGGCTCTCCTGGGGGACAGAATGACTGGTCAGAGCTGAGGCTCCAGGAAAGTGGCCCCTGCCCAGGGGTCCCTGCACCTCCACCCCTGCCCCATCTGCAGGCAGGGCAGACACTTCCTCTTTTTGGCCTCACCTCGGCCTTCTTCTCTGCTGGGGGCTTTGGCCACTTAGTATGGCTTCCACTACTTCCCAGGAGTGCCCGCTGCTCAGTGGGGTGGCCAGCTTGTGGGGAGTCAGTGAAATCACCCAATGAGGGCCCAACCTCCGTGATGGTCTTCACCTCAGAGGCCCATGAATTTGTCCGCTGCTCAGGAATTCGGGCCACGCGGAACCTGTGAAGAGAGGTGGTGCAATCATCCCCCAATTAGAGGAAGAACCCCGAAGCAGAGAAGGCAGCAGGTTCATTGGTCAGAGCCTGAGCCCTTCCCACACCCTTTTATCCACAGATGAGCCCCCAACCCTAGTTTTCAGGTAGACAGGCCCTTGGCCTGGGGGGCCCCAGGTGTGACCAGTAGCCAGGATCCTGCCTCAGGGACCCAGGGCCCCATGTGAGAGGATCACTGAGCAGACCCCTGGTCACCCCACTGCCCAGAGGCACCTGAGGCCAGGAAGGGAGGTGGGGCGTCACCAGGCAAGGTATCTGGGGCTCAACCTGGGGCCCTGCTGCCCCCCACTCCCACCCTGGCTGTCGTCTCTCCCTGACCCTGCTTCGTCTGTGCCCACCTCACCTGCCCACAGACAAGATAGTGATCTCGCCCTGGCGTCCGGCCTTGGCGCTGGCCTTGGGCGCCCTGGCTGGGTTGGGCAGGAATCTGGGAGTGGGAGTGGTAGCAGCCGCAGCTTCAGGGGACAGCAGCACCTCGGGCCACTTCTGGTTACAACGGGAGCAGCAGACGCCAGAGAGCGAGGCCAGGCCCTGCACGGTGTGGAGGTGGTGGTTGTGTGGGCAGATGTACGGCATGCTGGGTCCGGGCGGCAGCCTATGGAGGGCACAGGTGGCAGTGGTCACGAGGGCAGACCAGGACCAGGAGACCACAGAAGGTGGTGAAGGGTATTGAGGTGACAGGAGAGGGAGCATCCCCAGGTGGTGAATCCCCAGGAAGTGGGCTGATTAGCTGGTTATGGGCTCCCCTTACCACCTGCCCACTCACCTGGGCACAGGCCGGTGGCTGGTTTGTACCAGCTGTTTGCTGTGATACTCCTTCAGCAGCTCCTCCAGGGCCGCTGCATTCTCTGTGGGCAGCTGAAGTCAGAACCCGGCTCTGGGCCATGAGGGGCACTCCCCCAGGACCCCTTGTCTCAGTACCAATCCCCTGACCTACCTGCCATCCCCTCCCTGCCTGGGGCACGTGCCTTCCCCCCCCACACACCTCCCCAATCAGGCAAGAATAGGGGGGAGGGGGCAGCACCATCCATCACACAGGTCAGAGAGGGGAGGCTGGCCCGGTGACCCCTGAGGCTGCCTCGAAGGCTCTGAGAGGAGACCCTGCTCTCCTGGGCACAGGGATAGTCAGGCCTTCTCCTCACCTTTCTTCTCCGTGATCAGGCGCACCAGGACCCCGATGGTGTCCTCGTTGGCGTCTTCAGCCCCGTAGGCGGGGTTGTTCCCTGGGGTCAGAAGAGGAGGACTGTGATTCTGGGGAAGTGACGAGGGTGGAGCCCCAGACTCTGGAGCTATACCAACACGTGGCAGCAGAGGGCGCACCAAGCCTTCCTAGGTGCTGGGCTCCAAGCCTGGGTGTTTACAAACCCGTCCAGGCCGCAGCTCTGAGAACCCATTATCACCCTCACTGCTCAGCATCACTGCTCCCTTCACCAAAGCCCCGGTGCTGAGCAGTGTCAGGCCCATCTGAACTCCACCGTTCCTGCAGGGAGAGTGAGGGCCAGGGCAGCGCTTCTGGGGCCTGCCCTCTCCCCCCTCAGCCAACACCTCCTGCAGACACTGCCAATCCCAGGCCTGTTACCTCCCCGCACACCCTCCTGTCTATAAGCTAACTGAGGGCGCTTGGCCAGCTTAGGGCGCAAGCCTCAAAGGCATGAAAATGGGCCACGTGCTCAATCCTGGGCCAGCAGCAAACAGCTCCTAGGACAGCATTTGGAAAAACCCTAACTTAACTCTGGTGCCGTGTCACATATAGAAATTTTTTGATATTTGCAACCACAGTAAAACAAAGACTTATATTTTTGATATTTATTTTATATATTTAAATACCATTTAACAGAGAAAAATCAACCAAAAAAAATGAGTTCGCGTGTCACCTCTGACACACGTGTCATAGGTTCGCCATCACTGTCCTAGGACTTGTACTGAAAGCAGCCAGCAGTTAAAGTTAGTCCTGAGCTGGGAAAACAAGGGAGTCCCAGGCGAGGTGGCCTCAGTTACCAGGCCCAAAGCTCCGGTCTCCATCCTGCCCCCCCAGACTTTATCGTCAGGAGTTGGGAAGGGCTCTGGCCAGGCCCAGGCAGCCTGAGGCACTGGCACAGGAGGTGCCGTTTCAATCTCAACTTGGCCATAAGGCTCCTATGGGCAATATATGTGCACACGCCCTCTGGCCTTCGGGTAGAGTGGGGTGTGGGGAGGAGACAAGGGGCCTAGGGCCCGGGGGTGGGGGTAGGAGAAACACATGTCTCCCTTTGGTCCAGGACTCATAGCTCAAACCACAGCCTGGAAACCCAAGCCTCGCCTGGTGCCTGCCCAGGACAGCTGCCCTTCAGGTCAGAGGTCACTTTGAGGATCGAGTAGGAGGTCAGACCCTCGAACCACACACACACTGTAGCCCTGAAGAGTTCAGACCCCTTCAGCCAGGCATGGCTGCACCCAAAGCGGGAATCCCACTACCGCCACTTAACCTGCTCTATCCGTCACCACCTCGAGCCACCGCATCCTCCCTTCTACCTTGTCAGTGGCCCACATGCAGCACCTCCTGGAAGCCCTCCTGATTTGCCCTCTGCAGGCCTCTCCATCAGACCCTCCGGGCCAAGCAGGATCCCTCGGGCAGCCCGCCAGCTGAGCTGGGCCGGCCCGTGCCCTCTGGCCTCCCCACCAGGACTCTGGGCCAGCCTCACCGCTGCCTCCACCTCCTTGTTGCCCGACTTCCTTGTTGGCAGTGCAGTGGTAGCCCTTCCGCTTGAGCAGGTTACACACCAGGATGCCCAGCAGCCCCATGAGGCAGAAGATGGGCACGATGGCAATAACTGCGTACGGGGCCGCCGTCTCCTCGGGGCCGCCTGCCCGCGTGCTGTTCCCAGGCGGCCGAGTCTCCCCGGTGCCTCTGGCCCCTGCCGCCACCGCCACACCACGTCGGGTCCGCCTTCTCCGCTCTGAGCACCACCGAGGACAGAGGCATGGAGGCAAGACAGAGGCAGACAGAATCACACAGTGGGACCAGGGCCTGAGTCAGGGTGTGTGTGGATGTGTGCGTGGGCGCTGATGTGTTCAGAGCTGCCCACGCCTTGCCATGTTGGGGAAACAAGGTCCAACTCACCCCCAGCCCCTCCTATTTGGCCATCTGATTAGTCAGCGTGAGCAAGGCCTCTTCAGGCCACAGGGTGGTCAGAACCTCATCCCCCGTCACCCCTCCTGCTGGGTCAGAGGGATGAGCAGATGGCACCTGTGTGCGTGCCTGGGCACAGGGACATGGGGTCCTTCCTCCCCATGACCTGGTCCATGAGTTAGTTGCCCCGACACGAGGAGGTGCGTGTGTGTATGTGTACAAGCATGTGCGCTCACACTCATCTGCATGTGTGTTTAAGGGGATGAGGATGGGGGTCAGACAGGTCAGGATGGGAGCCCTCCTGCTGGGTGGCCTCTGCCACTCAGAATGACTTGGGCCAACAGACAGCCAGTGGAACAATTTGACCATGTCCTGCTGGACTCCCCCTGGCTGTTCACCTTCCCGTGTGCTGAGGGAGTGAGGACCCCGCTGCCCTAGATGGACACTGTGGGGGTCCCTGGGCTCAAGCTCACCAGACCCCCTCCCACACATACCCTAGGCCCCATCTGCCACTCACCATAACAACCGCGAGGACCCAGAGGTGTCCAGGAGCACGGCTGACAGGGAGCACCGGGGACCTCTGAAGGGGCAAACCACCTACGGGGGGGAGACATCACTGAGACCCAGAACTTTCCTCAAAGAGACTGGACTCCTTCCTACTGGACACCCACACTGGTCCTTACCCTCCCATTTCACAGATGGGAGGACTGAGGCCCGCTCAGGGGCTGGGTGAGGCTGGGCCAGGATCCCGTGTCCTGGTCACCTGGCATGAACTCCCACGCCCCACCCCATGGCTCACCCAGGCCGGCAGTCTCCACATAGTGTGTCTTGAGTCACTGTGCCCGCCCGGGCCTCCAGCCTCCCTCGAAGGCTGCAGCAGGAGTGGGACTGGCATGGGCTAGAGCCCCACGAGGCTGAGAAGGTGCCCAGGGGGCAGGACCTGCATAATGTGCCCTGCCCCAGGTCCTGTGGGAGGGAAAGGGTGAGAACGAAGCCAGGAAGCCCATCCCTGGCCCTCAGGAGTCTTCCTAGGATAGGGCGGATGGGCAGGGCGAGCTCACCAGGTTGGGCTCCTCCCCGGGTGGGCACTGCCAAGGGGTTGTTGATGTTGGCATAGCCAGAGGCCAGGGCAGCAGCTGGAAGAACAACGGGCAGGGCACACTGAGCAGAAAGCCCTGGGCCATGGCACCTCTGGGCTGTCTCTCCACCACCCGCTTCCTGATGCCCAGGAGTGGGGACTGAAGACCCCAGGCCTCAGGGATCCTCTGTAACCTCAGCCTCAGGTAGAGCCTGCTCGTCCCGGACCTCCGCACGGCCACTGCCCAGGGAGGGAGAGCGCACATCTGTGCTGGAAATGCCGGAAAGCCCCGGCCAGGCTGCTCAGGACCTCCAGCCTCTGAGTCACACCTCTTCCATCCTCCAGGACGAGGGGGGATGCTTCCGAATTCCTCTCAAGTTCCGCCCTGCTTCCTGCTGCCTTGCCCCCCAGCACAGCTGGGCCTGTCATCAGCCGGCCTCTGTGCATCATCCCTGGGACCAACGCTGCAGCTGGCACTTCCTATTCTGGGCCCTTGGCTGAGTCTCCAGCAACACATCCTCCTCCGTGACCTCCCCGTCACCCAGGCCACCCCTGCACCACACAGGGCGGGAACGTCCCAAGAGAAGGGTCTCTACTTGTGTCCCAGCCATTCCATTGGGAGCTCCCTCTGCTTCCCTTTCCAGGTGTGAACTGTCTGCCCTGAACCCTGTGCTGTGGGGAGACCCCCTGGTCCTCTGGTTTTGCTTTGGGGGTGGCAGGTGCAGAGCAGAGCCATCCGTCCTGAAGGGCAGAGGGAATGTTACGTAGGAGGCTCTGGGGACCGCCTCAGGCCCAGACCTGGCTCCCAGCAGCAGTGTCAGTGTGGGCCAAGAGGCCCTGGCGAGGGTCAGACGGGCTCCCGGGAAGAGCCGGGAACCAAGCGCACCCCAACACGGGTCCTAGCAGCCTTTAGGCTCCATCTCCTCGGGGGGCCGGGACCAGGGCCCAGGGCTCAGGGCTCAGGGCTCAGGGCTCGGCGATTCTGGTGTCCCCACCACAGCCCCATCCCCAACTCACCACAAGGAAGCAGGACAGCGGCCAGTGCGGTGGAGGGCCCAGCTTCATCCTCAGCTTCCTCCTCAGGCCCTGTGGTCCCCGCCTACGGCAGATGGAGGGGAGGCTCAGGAATAGAACAGCCGGCTTCCAGGACAACTGGATGGGAGTGTGTGAGGTCTGCTGGGCAGGCAGCGCTCTGGCGAGGCTGGGCCTACACTGACTGCCACCCGCCTTCAGCCCTCAAGCCTGAGTAGAGCAGGGGGTGTCCTGCCCGGGGCCAGCCTCCCAGGGCAGCACAGATTGGAGGAGGCTTCCCAGGGGGTCGGGCTTCCAGAAACAGCCAGGTGCCCTGGGCATGGGCAGGGGGCCTGGGAGGAAGGAAGCCTGTGACTGCATCCCTGCGGATGGGGGTAAGAGAGCTCCCTCAGAACATGCAGGCCTCGCGCATGCCCCCCTCCTGCTCACTGCCTTCACTCTTGCTGTTCCTGCTCAAAGAAGGCCCTTCCTCCCACCCTTCAAAGCCCAATACCAGGCGACTCTCTCCAGAAGCTTCTCTAGACCACCTATCCCCAAAGCTGGGTTAGGCCCCCAGAGCTCCTGCATGTACCCCCAACTCCATCAGAGTCCTGGCCCTCTCATGTGTCCACTGTCCACCCCAGCTGACTTCCCCACAAGGACCTGGGGGCGGCCCTGGGGTGGTCATGGTGCCCAGCGCTCAGCCTCCCTCCTCCCTTGGGCACCTCCTGTGTGCCAGGCACGGGAAATAATATGAATCCGAGCTAGACGGACAGGGTCCTGTCCTCAGGGAACTCACACCACAGGGCTGACCAACGGCCAACTGGCGATCCCCGTGCAATGGGCACTGGCTGAGAGGCTGAGGTGGCCTCCGCTGAGGGAAGCCTCCGGCCAGTGGGCAGGGTGGGAACAGCAGAAGGACTGGCTCAGACAACAAGAGGGATCGTGGCAAAAGGAGGAAGTTCCCAAGGAGCCCTTCCAGGCTCAGGAGGGGGGGGAGGATCGATATTTGTCAGAAGCCCCTGGCCAGGTGGGGCCTCTGAACCCTGAGGGGTGGCACTGGAGAGCCCAGTCCCTACCCCAGGGCCCCAGCAGGTTGAGGGGACCCTGCCTGGTGCCCCAAGCTCCTTGGGAGAGCCCCTCAGCCTACGGTGGCCTGGGCTTCCCACTTGAAAAAGGAACCGGAGGACAACGATCTGGCCTCACTGGATGGGCGGGCCAGCACAGACCTCGCGGGCAGGGGCTGGGGGAGGGGGCGGGGAGGGGGCGGGGAGGGGGCGGGGAGGCGCAGCGGCCACACCAGGGGCTCTCCAGGTCGCTGGCAATGGCTCCGGCTGAGGCCAGCTCAGGGGAAAACCTGGGACAGAATGTTGGGCCAGAGTAGAGTGAAGGCCGCACCCTGGCAGCCAGCACCCAACAGGTGACAGACACCCCCTGACCTCTCCCGCCCTGCCCCGCCCCCTCTCACTCGGTCACAAGGCTTCCTTTCTAGTGTCTGCCCCACAGTGAACCTTCACCCGGGCAGCTCGCCTCCCCGAGCCCCCCAGCCCCCGGTCTTCATAGGCTCTAACCCATAGGCTGCCCATGCACCCCAAGTCCTCAGGCTGGTCCCAAAGCCCTGCCCGGTCACCAGACCCAGCGCCCCTCCATGTCCCTGGGGTGGGCTCAGAGGGCTGGGGCAGGAATGAAATGTCAGAGGCACAACAGCCACACCCCCTGTCCCACCCCTGGCCCCTGCGGGGTGACCTGAGCCCACGGGGAGGGCTGTGCAGCTGCTCATCTCCAGACAGGCAGGGAGCTGTGATCTGGAGGCTTCCAGGAGCAAAATGGGGGTCCAAAGGCCCAGACGTAAAACCAGCGAGGACCCACTTAGGCGCATTCACAGACACTCACCGCCTCGAGCCCTGCCGCCCTCCAATTACGTACCTTCTAATTACCCCAAACCGGCACTTACCCCCGTCTAGCCCCCAAGCCTCTGCTTACAGCTGCCTCCCCAGCCCCACACTCAGCCCAGACTGAGCCCCCAAAGGGCCTGCCCAGTCAGGCAGCCGCCAGCCAGCTGCCCCCCCCTCAGCACCCCCTTCCCACCAGGACTCCAGCATCTCAGCCCTGGAGCCCTGGAACCTCCATCACAAAGCAAGTTCAGACCAAAGCCCCTGGGTGGGTGGGGGTCTGGGAAGGCTCCATCCCCACCCCATGCTGGTCCTGGAGGCCAAGCAGTCGGTGACTCCCCAAAGCCTGCACCTCCCAGGGCTTCCTAGAGGGGGCAGGAGGGCAGACCGAGGCCCTGGGAAGCGCAGTGCCCACAGCCAGGAGTCTCCCCGCCTGCCCCCTGCCCCTGGCAGAGAAGCCCTCGGGGCCCCAGGGGCAGAGAAGGAAGTGAGCTTGGAGGCCACTCCTCCCCGAGCAGAGCCTCCTCCCCGGGGCCCCACCAACTCCCTAGGGGACGCAGGCCCCGACTTCACCTCCAGGGGCCTCAGCGTCCTCCCAGGGCACGGCTGTCAGTCGTGAGGTTTAAATGAGGTAACAGGAGCCTAAAGTAGGTCGTGGGAGTTCCTCCCCCCAGGCCCTGCTTTCCCGGAGGCACCTCCTGCCCAGGCAGGTAATTAAGCATTTGTTTGCTTGCGTATCTATTGTTTGCCCCCCCCACCAGACAGCAGCCGGGGCAGGGACGCTGTCTCATTCACCACAAAGCCCTCCCCAGCCCCGTCTGGGGCAGGAGGCCTCTACCCAACAGGCTCCCAGGAGCAGGGGCTTCCTCACACTCGGCCCCGCCCTGCCCTCCAAAAATACCCAAACATTTAGACCCAGAAATTCCCTGGAAGAAGGTCAACTAACAAAGCCACCAGGGCGAGGGCCCTTGAGGCCAGGGAGCACCAGGGAGGCGCACCCCGGAGGCCAGAGAGAAAGAGGAAGCCGCGCCCCCGCCCAGGCCGCGGCAGCTTCCCCTTTCCCAGAACTGAAGCCACGGGGTCAGGGCACCCAGCCCCTCTCCAGCCTCACCCCAGCCACCTTGTCATCGCCACCAAACCCTGAAGGTCTCCGGGCCTCACGCCCACCCCAAGACCACCTACCTCCCTGGCCTCCAGCTCAGCCCCACCTGCAGCCTAGGTGTCTGGTCTGAGGTCCCCCACCCACTCCCACTCTGAGCGGCTCCGGCTCGGCTGTCAGTGCCCCACACTCGCCTCTCTTACCCCGGCGCTGGCATCTGCTGTTTCTTCTGCCCAGAAACATCCTCCCGTCAGCAGGCCAACACCTACTCTTCCTTCAGAGCTCAGCTCAAAGGCACTTCCTCCTGCAGTAATCATCCTGTGTGCGACCATCCTGTTTACCCAGCCCCTTCCCCAGCACAGGGCCTGGCCGGTGTGCGGGGAGAAGGCGCTGAACCGAAAGCAGGCGCTCTCAGGAGGGCCAGAGAGCAGGCTGACCACTAAGGAGCCCACGGGTGGGGGTGAGCTGGGGGTCTGAACCTGGAGCTGAGCCCCTGGGCTCACTTGGGGAGAACCAGCCTGACTTGCTTGCTCTTCGCTGGGTCTATGGCCGTGGACCTTCCCCCACACACAGAGGGCTGATGAGGGAATTCACGGGAACTATTCAGCGCGAGGCCCAGAACAAAGCTAGCTCTTAACGAGCATGTGCTGTGCCTCAGTTTGCCCACGTGTACATTGTGGAGGGCGGACAGCACGCACTGATAGGCAGGGGTAAGCTATAAACGAGGCTCTCTTATTGACGTATAATGCTCGGCACAGACTGGCACACAGGAGGTGCCGGGCTGGCCATGGGGAGGCTCTGGGAGGTGGGAAGGTGCAGGAAGGGGGAGGGGTCTGGGAAGGCAATGCCCAGGTCACACCAAGCCCGGCCCAAGTTGAGAAGCTTGTGCTAACCTCCACCCCCCCACCCCCGCCCACGCCCCAGGGCCTACGGGAGCCTAGGAGGGTTAGCTGGGGAGGAGCAGGAATGGAACAACTGTGCCTCAGAGGGCTCCCTGCCAAGTGAAGGAGCTGGAGGTGGAGGAAGGTGCCCACCTGGGGCAGGCGGGGAGGGGGATTCTGTTTCCCAGCTCTAGGGCCTGAGGACCACCCTGCAGCCTCCAGAGCTAGGGCTGCCTGGAAACACAGCTGGATACGGTCCCCTGGGCCCCCTCAGCTGCAGCTGCACCAGAGGCGGGAAGACAAAGGCCGCCCATCAATAGAGAAATCCAGGTTAGCGAGGAGCCCGGTGGTTCCCTGGCAACTGGGGCTGAAGTAGGGCAGTGCCCGCAGTGGGCGGCGGCGGCGAGGACAGCTAGGCATCTCCTCCTTCCCATCCTCCATCCTCACGAGGAAGGTAAACGGCCCTCGTTCCCTGAGCCAGGCCCTCACCCTGTGCTGCTCCACTCCTCACAGGAGAGATGAGCACCCCCTTGCACCCCTGCGGCCATGGAGGCTGCTTGTACGTTCACACGGGCGTGAAGGGGTGACGCAGGGTGGAGCTCAGGTCTGTCTGGCTGCTTCCCACCTCACTCCGGCCCCTTCCCTGTAGCCAGCGCGGGGCCTGGCTCACGGCACCTGTCCTCGGGCTTCCACCAACCCGGTGGCCGAGGCCAGGCAGGGGGCTGTCATCCAGCACCCAGATGGGCCTCAGGGAAAAGGCACTGCCCCTCCCCGGGAGCCTCTGGCCACCTGAGGTTTCTCTGCTTCTGTACTCATCTGCACTGCTCTCCTCTGCCCCAGCTCCAGGGAAAGGGGCTGTGAGAAGGATGAAGTGCAGGGAAGCTGGGAGTTCCAGGGTGGGGAGGAGGAAGAGGGGGTTGAGGGGGAGCAGAGGTGCCGGGGTGAAGCTCCTAGGGCTGCTGACAGGCTGGGGCCCGGAGACCTGCAGAGGCTGCCTCAGGGCCACTCAGGGAGAAGAGCACCCAATCCCCACCCCTTCCCAGCCTTGGGCAGCCGTGATGTCCCCACTCACAACCCTGGGGTGAGGACTCCATGCAATGCTAGCTAGCCTCTAACCCTGCTCCCTGGCCCACCCCCGGGGCCGGCCTGCTTCTCCCCTCAGAGCTGCCAGCAGGCCTGGGAGGCTCGGTGGGTGACGTGGGCGGGTGGGGCTGAGGGGGCTAAGGCAGTGGTTCTCAATCTGTGGGTCGCGACCCCTTTGGCGTCGAATGACCCTTTCACAGGGGTCGCCTAAGACCATCCTGCAGATCAGATATTTACATTACGATTCATAACAGTAGCAACATTACAGTGATGAAGTAGCAACGAAAATAATTTTATGGTTGGGTCACAACATGAGGAACTGTATTTAAAGAGCCAGAAGGTTGAGAGCCAATGGACTAAGGAAAGGGCTGAGGCAGCCAGCCCAGGCCTACCCAGCTGCTGCGGTCGGAGACAAGGGTTAGCCCCTCCCCTGCAGTGGGAGCGGGCAGCAGCCACACCCCCCAGGCCTGGCATTCCCGCTGCTCCTGCATGTCCTGCTCTGCCACCATCCGTCACTCAGCACCCTGGGCTTCCTGCTCAGGCCAGGCAGGGAGGCTGGGCCATTCTTGGCTGTCTCGCTCGGCTCTCAAGACAGGATGGCAAGGGGCCTGGGAGGGCTGGAGGGCACCTCACTGCACTCCCGTCCTGCTGTTGCTACCTCCTCCTCTGAGAAGCCACCTTGGCCTCCCGCGCTGGCCACACAGCGGGCACCGAACACTCATGTGCCAGGGCAGCCCCGAGCCTGTTCAGCACAGGCCTTGTTCCATCACCCTGACCGGGCCGACCTGGCCGCGGGGGAGTGAGACCGAGGGGAGACCGCAGCCCCAGCCTGTGCCCTTCTCCATCTCCTCCCCACGCAGGTTGCTGGGGACAGGGACCTTCCGCGGTCACCCGGTGGCGCGGGAGTGGGCAAGGGTGCTGTAGGGACCCCAACATCAAGCCCAGCAGCCGGTGGAGGCGCCGTGGCCTCCCCAGGAAGACCCCGGGTGCCCATTTCCCGGCCCCGTGCAGTCCCGTGTGCACCTGCTCCGTGCTGGCTGAGCCACAGTCCGAGGTGAAGGCGCTGAGCAGTCAGGACCCGCCCCATGTCTCCGAGCCTCAGTTTCCTCCTCTATAATTTTGGGCAACTGTGCTGGCTCAGCTGACCTCTGGGGGTGGCTGGAGGACCCAGAGTTCACTGGGGACAGTGGTTCTTTCTACAATCAGACCTCAGCCCAGGAGCCACTTCCAGCAGGAAGCCTTCCCTGTCGGGGGGGGGTCTCCCCTTCCCCCCTCCCCCTCTCCCCTCTCCTGGCCTCTTTGGCCATCACTGTTTGTGGTCACCCCCAAGGGAGGGAGGCAGGCGAGTCCATGCAGGCGGCTGGGTCCCCAGGAGGGCCAGGTCCCTCCCTGAGCTCACTGCTCCCGCTCACAGTGAGGCTGTGCGGCTCCAAGCGCGCGTCCCTCCTCCTGGGTGCCCTCCTTCATCCTCTCTCCACCCACATGCTCAGACCCTGACTCCAGCTGGCTGCAGAGGCCCCTCCATCCCTTTCCGTCTGTGCCAAGTAGTCAGGGCACACTCAGGGCCACATGGGCAGGTTATTTATAGAGCTCTCATCTTTCCCACGGTGGCCCAGGAAAGAGTGCTGGCCTTCCAGCAGACAGCCTAGGTTAGGATCCCAGGGTCACCAGGGCTTGCAAGTCCCTTCCCCTCTCTGGGCCTTCTTTTCCCTGCCTGTCCCGGGAGGGGATTGCTGACCCTCTGGGCATGAGGCTAAGGATGTGAGACCCTCGGGGTCCTCATCCCAGGGCTGGGCACACAGTAGGGACACAGCATCACTTCCCTCCTGTCTTCCCTGCTACCCTAGTCCCAACTGGTGGCAATAAGTCCTGGCCTAGGCACCCAAGGGCTCAGCACAGAGTGGGTGCTGACCTCGGCCACAGACCACATCCTAGTTCCCAAATCCTGAGTGGGGGAGGGGCTCGGTGGGTCCCATTGGCTGATCTCAGGAAAATCTGGAAGAAGGGCTGGCCCCAGAGCCCAGGGAGTCTGGCCTCACCCAGCCAGGCCAAGTGCTGAACAGCCAGCCCCACCAACACTCCCTCCCCACGAACCTCTCCGGGAGCCACCAGCTCCTTCTTGGAAACGGATGAGTGAACCGAACCGTCAGACACCCTGAGGTCTGAGCGAGAGCTTGAGTGCCAGACTCCACACCAGTGGCTGTGACTCAGCCTAGAGCTGGTCCCCAATTCTGAGTCTTAGCTCCCACTAAGTAGCTTGGGAAGGAGGGGGAACGCTGTCAGTGCTGCTTCGAGGATACCTGCACCCAGGGCCTGGCACACAGCAGGGAGTTTCCTCTGCTCCTACCCTCAGGGGAGGCCTTGAGTCTTCACCCCAACCCCCAGCACACAGGACCCCTCAGAGGCCTGCCCAGCACAGACAGGGCAGCAGGAGAGGGTGGGTTGTTAGCCATGCAGTCCCATAAGTGCCCCACACCTGGCCCTAGCCGCTTTGGTTCAGTGGATAGAGCGTCGGCCTACAGACTGAAGGGGCCCAGGTTCAATTCCGGTCAAGGGCACATGCCCAGGTTGGGGGTTCGATCTCTGGGTGTGTGTGTGTGTGTGTGTGTCAGGGGGCGGCCAATCAATGATTCTCTCTCATCATTGATGTTTTTCTCTCTCTCCCCTCCTCTCTGAATCAAGAATAAAAATTTTTTTTTAAAAGTTCCCCACACCTGTGCCTGTTCCCAGAGGTGAAGGGGACACCTAGCAAGTGGACCACAACAATAAAGAGAGGCTCACGGGGGGCGGGGAGGGCTTCCTGGGTGAGGGGCTGGGGCTGAACCTGACGGCCAGGAGGGCTCTAGAAAAAGGAGACAAAAGCAAAGGCAGAGTAGGGCCAAGATCTGGTGGGTGAGATGAGGGGGAAGATGTAAAATTCAGAAGGGCCTGGGAAGGATGATTCGATGGCAGGACATGGCGTCTGGACTGTATTTTTAGGCAAAAAGTACGAGTTGCCGTAGGGCGGCTGCTCTGTCGGTGTGAGGACCTGGAAGTGGAGGTGGAGGGGCTGGGACAGAGTCTAAGCAAGGACAGCAGGCCCAGACAGGACTAGAAGGGGAGCCCTGATTCTGTGCCGGTGTCTCGGGCCTGCTTCCTGTCCCAGCCCCATCCACGTGGGTGCCCTGCCTGGAGGGTGACAGCCAGAATGTCAGGTTCTCGGTTAAGTCTCTGCACTTCTCTCAACCTCAGTCTCCCTGTGAAATGCGGCTGGGCCGATGAGCAGTGGCAGGGGGCTGCCTGCCCCTCAAAGCCTCCCCTCCTTGGCCAGACGCAGACTATCACACCAGTCCCAGCTGGGGCCACCTAGCCTGGCCTCACTGTCGTTCCTATCATCCCGGGAGGCCCAAATTCCCAGAAAGGTTTGGCTTGGGCAGGGAACATGGTGGGGTGGGACGGGGCCTCCATCAGGGCTAAGACCAGAAAAGGAGGTTAACCCTTGGTTAACCCTTCCCATCTTCCCGCTCCTGAGCCCTGAGCTATTTCCACCTCATTGCTGGGGATGGAAATAACTCAGGCTCGGCCCCAAGAGACTAAGATAGCTATTCTGATCAGCCCCAAGAAGCACAGCTCCAGCCATGCCAGAGAGGACAGCGGGACACCCTGATCCCCGCTCCAGCTCTCGGGCAGGCAGCAGCAATGGTCAGAGCTAGCAGGGGCCTCTGGGAAAAACGAGGAGGCGAGGCCCTGAGAGGATGGGGCACAAGCTCAATGTCACCCCAGCCTGCTGCTACCACGGCACGTGGATGGATCTGGGAAAGTGACCCGAGAGCAACTCTGAAGGGGACAGGGCCTCGTAAGTGTAAAGGTCAAGGGGGACTCTCAATTATCTTTGCCACCTGCAGCCTGGGCTGCGCTGCCGACTCCTGGCACTCTTCAGAGCTATGTGGGTTGGTCCCCAAACCAGTTGCAGGCCGCAGAAGGCAGGAGACAGGCCTTTCTGGCGAGTGGGGGTTGGGAGGAGGCAGGAGGAGGAGGAAGAGCAGGAAGACCACATAACCCAACCACCCCCAAAGTTTCAGACGTGTGTAAACACACACCACACTCGGAACTCACAGTGGCAGACGCTGGCAAGGCCATGCTCGCCAGCCTCGGTTTAAGGAAGAAAACCCAGCTCAGCCGTGAGCAGATACAGGCATACCTCATTTTATTGAGCTTCCCTTTACTGTGCCTCACAGGTGCTGTGTGTATGTGTGTGCTTTTTGTTTTTGTTTTTTACAAATTAAAGGCAAGCCTCTCCACCAGCAAAAGCATTAGGACTCGTTTAAGGAGATTCTGGCTTTATTACGGTGGCCTGGACGCGAACCCCAATCTCTGAGGTGTGCCTGTATTAGGAAGGTGGGTGGCCCTCCCCAGGCATGCACAGGCTTCAGGGGCAGAAGACCTGAATTCCAGTCCTGACACTGTGTGGTCTTGGGCAAGTCACTTCTCTGAGCCTGTTTCCTTCTCTGAAAAACAGTCACTGAATCTCAGAACCACCGTGAGGATTCGACAAGAGCGCTCCACCAAGCGCGGCGCACACCTGTCCTCCCGCCCTCGCCCCACCAGCAGGCAGCCAACATTTCCAGAGGCGATCGGCCGGACAGAGCTTCCAGACCCTCCAGCAGGCGCCCCTCGCCCCCCTGGGCTGGGAGCCAGCTTCCCATTCCACCTGCGTGGGCCTGGCAGACCCTCAGTGGCGGGGGGGGGCCCTGCTCCAGCTCCCCAAGGCTCACGGGCAACAAGTCCACGCCCGCTCCTCATGCAGGACACGGAGAAAGGAGGCCTGGGCCAGGGGAGGCACTGTCTGGGGTCAGGATTTCAGGCTGAGCCTCCAACTCCGTCACGTCGCCAGCGTCTGCCCGGGTATAGCCCTGGGGCCCCCGTGCCCCCACCCCCCACTGCAGTCTTTCTGCCTGAAGGGAGGAAGGGAGCACCGAGGCGGGCGACCCCAAAACAACAGAGGATCCCAGAGTGATGATTCACAGCTCAACACCTCCGTGCGCAGACGGGGAGACTGAGGTCGGGGGAACGGGGTCTGAGAGCGAGACGGGGCCCAGGGGGGATTCAGGGGCCCAGGGGGGCCGCGCTTGCAGGCCTTCGGGAGGTGGAGCCTGAGGCGGTGTCCCCCCACCGGACGCGGCCCAGCCTGGGCCCCCTCTCCCGCGCCAGGGCGCCCCTCTCTCCCGTGCCAGGACGCATCACTAAGGGTCCACCCACCTCCCTGAACTGCGCTCCCTAGGGGCGCCCCCTTGAGGACAGCCCAGGAGAGACCCTGTGGCCTGGCACCCCTCCTCCCTCCCCCCATGACCGGCCGGTTTTGAGGTCCCGCCTCTTTCCGCCTCTCGGTGCCCCGAGGCGGAGGCCCGCACGGACCCTACTTGACCCACAAGCCCGTTGGCTCCAGCGATTGCAGGGCTGCGTCTCGCAGGCACTTGGGGCTCCGGCCCCCCTACTTCACACTCACGTTAGCGAGCGGCCCTGCCCGCCAGTCACACCCTCCGCGCTCAGGCCGGTGCCCCAGCTCCCGGGGTCCCCGGGTCCCCGGCGGGGTCACCGCGCACTCCGCCTGGCACCGCGCACAGAGCGCCTGTGTCTGCCAGGCCCGCGTCACCGCCGGTGGCCCGACCGCTCGCGCGCCGGCTGGGCCGCCTCCGCGCCGTGTCACTCCCAGTCACGGGCTGACACCGTTCGGACCCCCCATTGGGCCGCACCTGGTCCTGGTCTCGGTTCAAGTGTGCCGGGCCGGGGGCGTCTCCCGGGCCGCCGGCTCCTTAACCAGCGAGTCGCGCCGCAGCTGCCCCGCCGCGCGGGCCGAGCCTGCAGTCACGCGGGGGTCTGGGCGCGGGGACTCCAGCCCAGGATGCGGGGGCGGGCGGCGAGGGGCGCGGGCAGGGGCTGCGGGGTCCGCGCGCCGCCGAACTTCCTCGGGGGCCCAGGGAGGCAGCGGGCGCCGCTCGGGTCCGCATCCCTCCGGCCGGCCGCGGGGCAGCGGCCGGGGAGCTGCGCGCACCCTCCTTACCTGGCCGCCCGCGGCAGCTCCCGAGCCCGGCTCCTCGAGCCCACCGGCGGCCGCGCAGCTGCGCGCCTTTTGAATGAATCGCCGGCCGGCGGGGACTCGGCACAGCCCACCCCTCGCGTCACGGCCGCCGACCCGCCCCCGACGTCAGGCAGCGGCTCTCGCGCCCGCCCCCTGGGGCGGCGGGGGAACTCCTGGTCCCGGCTCTGCTCGGTGTCGCCCTCTCTCGCATCCCCCGGAACTGCGGGGCTCAGCGCGGGGAGAGGCCTCTGCATCGGCCCCTTCTGGGCGCCAACCAAAATGGGCCAAGAAAGACGGGACACCTGGATGCTACTCCGGTTCGGCCAGGATTGCCGCCAACGGGGCCACCGCTGCCCTCCTGGAAACTGGCAGCTGTTCTGAATTCTTTACCTCCCCAACAACCTACCCCAGCAGACATGTTCCTCCTTCTCTGTCTTGGGCTGTGATTGCCGCCAACGGGGCCACCGCTGCCCTCCTGGAAACTGGGGGGCAGGCCTAGGAACCCCACCTTGTCCAGGCCTGCCCCTAGGAACCCCACCTTGTCCAGGCCTGCCCCTAGGAACCCCACCTTGTCCAGGCCTGCCCCTAGGAACCCCACCTTGCCCAGGCCTGCCCCTTGGAACCCCCACTTTGTGCAGGCCTGCCCCTAGGGACCCCACCTTGCCCAGCCCTGCCCCTAGGAACCCCACCTTGCCCAGGCCTGCCCCTAGGAACCCCACTTTGTGCAGGCCTGCCCCTAGGGACCCCACCTTGCCCAGGCCTGCCACTAGGAACTCCACCTTGCCCAGGCCTGCCCCTAGGAACCCTACTTTGTGCAGGCCTGGTGAGAGTGGATCTATAATGGAGGCCCACCTGGTGGGCTCCTGCACATTCCTCAGGGCCCAGCCCAAATCTCCTTCCTCCTGGAGACCTTTCCTGTCTCCACTCTCCACCCCACCCCTCTGCCTGGATAGTTAGTCCTTCCTTCCTGCAGAACAGGTGACACACTGCTCTCCCTTCCTTACCCAAGCTGACCCCCTGCCGAATGCCATCGCCGGGGCACCATTCCCGCCGTATTCCCAGCTCTGTGACTCGTGCTGCCGGAGCTGTGTGATATGGTGGGCCAGGACCAGAGTCCCCCCCACGTGGTGCCATTCAGAAGATCCCAGGGGCCTTCCCAGGACAGCAGGCTGGAGGCTGGGAGGGGGTGCAGGCAGCAGGGAGGGCCTCCTGCTGCAGGCAGAGGCCTGGCTGGAACCAGGCTAATCACAGCCCAAGACAGAGATGGAGGAACATGTCTGCTGGGGTAGGTTGTTGGGGAGGTAAAGAATTCAGAACAGACAGTCATAGGACCTGAGCCTGTGAGGTGAGGAGGCAGGGAGGTTCAAGTTCCCGAGCCCAGGAGACTCCAGGAGAACTGGACACGTGCAGAGGGAGGAGGGGGTGGCGAAGAGTTTCCATTTCGCTGGGCCATGCCCAGGTGGTGGGGGAAGGGCAGAGGAGCTCCAGGTCACTGGCAGGGCCATAGCCCCAGCCTCCTATGTCAATGGAGATCCCAGGGTGGGAGTGACCCCAGGTCACATATCCCACATTCAAGCTCACAGAGGGAGCCCAGAAAGGATTCATGCTGGAGACCTGGTGAGGGGGCCAGAGCACCCCAGGACGCCCTCCATTCCTGCAAATGTTTTCTTTGTAAGAGGAACTCCTATACCCCGGTTCCAAGTTCTGGCGTTCATGTGCCACTCAACAGACCGAATGGGATATGCTTTTTGGTCAAGCAGCACCGGCTGTTAATCCGACACCCTGCAGAGGTGCCAGGCCTGTCTACACAACCAGTTCTCTGGGAGGCTTTAGTCAAATCCCTCCCCTTACTGTTTCCCCATCTGAAAACTAGGGTGGCAAATGGTGACCGCCTGACCTGGCTGAGCAGTAAGTCTGGGCAGCAGTTACCTGAGCCAGGTAAAAGATCAGGGATGAAGAGGCTGAGGTAGTCCTTCCTTTAGTTCTGTGGACGCTGGTTGGCAGCTTTGGGCTCTCAGGCTGCAGCAACATAGGGCCAGGTCTTCGGGAGCCACAGCCTACACACATCTGACCCCACACATTCAGGTTGTGAGGGAGCCAAGTTATTATTCGCTGCCAGCTCTGACTCCCGAACCACAGCAGGCTGCGGAGGGGACCCTGCCCAAGAGTCTGGGAGCATCTAGCCACTACAGTGAGGAGACAGGGAAGGAACTGTGGAGGCCACAAGACGTTTAGATTGGCTTTTAATGGAGAACCACAGACTGGAGAACAAAGCATTCTCAGAATCACAGGCTTTTAAAACTCTTGGCATCTCAGATGGACCCACAGAATCGTAGCATTACAATCTCTGAGCTCAGGCACCTCAGAAGCCATCTCCTTGAACCTTTCATAGCGCAGTGAGCCCAGAGAAAACCTGCCCTTCATCCTAGGGGCACAGCGCAAGGCCCCAGTAAGCTGGGATGAGCTCTGCCGGGCTGGGTCACAGGAACACAGGCGTGAGTGTCCTCTGCTTGGGAGCCGAGCCCGTCAGCCTCTGGGGTGGTGGACCAGGAACAGTGGCACCCTCTGCTGGCTGCACTGGAATTCCAAGGTGGGAGTCGAAAGCAGGAGGCATGGGAGGGGGAGTTCATACTCAAATTTCAGTCCTCTGTGTCTGGCTAACCCCCAGCTGGCCAAGTCCTACCCCTTGGAAGGTGGGCTGCCCTCCTATGTATGTGCCTTGGCCCCAGGTGGAGAGTGAATTTGGTTTTAGGAGGAACTGGGTCTTGGGGGCCAGGGTGGGCCTCAGCCTGGGGCAGGGCAGAAATGGAGCTGAGCTGACTGGCCCTGAGGGTTAGGTTCAGTCGGCATTTAGGTCCAGATCCTGGTCTGGGTCTGGAATCCCACTGGGGTTGGGCTTTGGTGTGACACAGACAGGGGCCAAGTCCCAGTGCTGCCACTGCCAGGCTGTGCGGCCTTCAGCAGGTGGCTTCACCCGAGTGCAAGCTCACCCACCCAGGATGTTGTGGGATCTACTGAGACCCTATGTGGGTCTTCTCCCAGGCCGCTGGGCTCCAATACCAGGTCTGTTCCCTCTCCTCCCCCACACCCAGTGTTTGCCCTGTGTCCTCCCCACCACCCGGCATCTGGGCTCTGTCCCCATTTATTCCAGTTTGCTGTCTCCCTCCCCAGTTCAGCCCTGACATCTACCTCTGACCCAGCTTGCCTTTGCCAGGCCGGGCTCCTCGTTGGTCATAATGGGCCCAAAATAGCACTTCCCCTTGCGCTTCCTGCACCCGGGCCTGTGGCTTAAGGTCCGCGAGGACGAAGTTAAGACTTGGTGTTTGGCAGAAATGCAAAAGCTGTGAAGGGTTCTCAGAGGGCACCTGTGCCCAGAGAAGGCAGACACCTGCCTAGGGCCACACAGTGATAGGAGGCCACAGGGCTGAGGCTTCAGTTAAGATCCCTTGGTCCCCATCCCCCCCAAGTCTAAGCCAGGGCCTTAGCCGTATTTGCTGCTCCCTTCGGAGACTCTCCTCTGTGCCCACCCCCAGCCTCAATGCTGTCTTGCTGTGTGACTTCAGGTAAATCCCTGGATTTCTCTGTGCCTCACCGTCCCCAGGAGGTAGATGTCCCCAGCTCAAGGGACACCTGGAGGGCCCCTTGGAGAAGAATGGCTTTTGGTCCTCTCTCCTGTCCTTTGAGGTAGGAACACCCTGTCCAGGGTTTGTCTGCGGAACGTGAGCCAGACACCTGAGTGACTGATGTGAACACCAATTTGCAAAGCATGAGCCCGCACTCCCTCCACCAGAAATGTTTGTAAAGCCTCCATCGTTTAGGCTGGAAAATGTCCAAGCGTGTTTAGCAGAGCAGAGGCATGGCCTGTCCATAGCTTCCTGGAGCTGTGGACAGGCTCAGTGGTTGCCACCTTGAGTCCAACAGGTAGACCCTGGTGGTCATGGCTGACCAGACACGGACGGGCCCTGTGCCGTTGGCCTTCACATTCTTTTTTATTTATTTATTTTTATTGATTTCAGAGAGGAAGGGAGAGGGAGAGAGAGAAACATCAATGATGACAGAGAATCACTGATCGGCTGCCTCTTGCACGCCCCACACTGGGGATGGAGCCCACAACCCAGGCA
The DNA here is from genome assembly GCF_014108235.1 of Myotis myotis. Taxonomy (NCBI): domain Eukaryota; kingdom Metazoa; phylum Chordata; class Mammalia; order Chiroptera; family Vespertilionidae; genus Myotis; species Myotis myotis. The sequence goes on from NW_023416314.1 coordinate 39,780,764, forward strand.
TGTGCCCTGACCGGAATCGAACCTGGGATCCTTCAGTCCACAGGCCGACGCTCTACCCACTGAGCCAAACCAGCAAGGGCGGCCTTTGCATTCTTGTGTCTGATTTCATGACACACCTTTTTAAAAATGATGTACTTCTTTGGACCAGAAATCAGACAAACTTGGATTCTACCCCAGCTCCAAAGCCTGACCTCACCTGGGCCTGTCAGGTTCCCTGGCCTCATGTGAGGCTGCTGGGAATAGCTTCCTGGAGCTGTGGACAGGCTCAGGCGTTGCCTAGTCTGTTACTTACAGCCCAAGGCAGCTTGGCTTCCCCAGGCCCATCTCAGACACACTGACGCAGGAGTCAAGGGGAGCCTGGGAACGGTGTTCACATGGACATACAATCTGTGTCACGCTCTATATTTACACAGGAATCTGTAAAGGATTCTAACACGTAGCTCTGGTTACAAAGCACTGGACTAGCACAGCCCTTGTTTTCCTGGTGAGGAAACTGCAGCCCCCACAGGCGGCGACCTGCTCGGATACCACGGCAAGTCAGCGGCAGCCTGGCCACCCACTCTTCTGGGTCTCCGGGGCCTCCCTTCGGCACAGGAGAGGGGGTGTCTGGAGAGCCCCGCGGCTGGGAAGCTCTTAGGTTGCTGGCAGGCCACCTGGGCTACAATGGGGAGCAGTCACTTGGTGTTTCTATTTATTTAAAATTCATCATCCAAAGAAAGTTAATACATGACTGCTTGGTAGCAAGAGAAACACAATCTAAGACCGCAATGACCCACCCACCCCCAACAGAAACAGAACCAAACACAAACCCCATCTGAAACCAGACCTTTGGAGCGGTAGCTGAAGCAGCGAGGGGGCTGGGGCTCAGACGGGCTCCTGTGGTCCAGGGGCAGGGGAGAGGCTGCCCTCGAGTGACTCCCAGTTGAAGAGGCCATGTCCAGCCCCTCGGCTTTGGGCATCTTTCCTGGAGGGGCTGCCCCTGGCAGGAGGGGTGTGAAGAGCGGGATTCAGTGGTCAGAGTGAGGGGGCTCCTAGGTCCACCCTCCTACGGTGACCGCATGTGCCAGTGCATGAGACACAGGGGTGGGGGCCACTGCGAGGAGCAAGGGCCTTTTCTCTTCCTGCTCAGGCCAGCAGAGAGCCCCGTCCGAGGCCCCATCAGTGTTCCCGAGTTCAGAGACTACTGAAGGCACCGTCAATAAACTAGGAAATGCCAAGCCTGGGGAGGCCCCCAGACGGGAGTCATTGTCCTCGTCATCTTGCTCTGGGTGACTGAGGGGACTTGGTCCTTGGCTCTGGATGCTGGAGGGCGGCCCAATCAGCATGAGGCTTGGAAAGTGAAGAGGCAGCATTTTAGTGCCCTGAACATGCAGCGTGTGTGTGTGTGTGTGTGTGTGGGCGCACGCGCGCGCATGTATGTAATGGGGGGGGATTGGTCCCTCCAGGAAGGCTTGGTTAGGGTCCTCGTTGGCCCCCCAGGGCAGGAATCGGGTTTTTTCCTTCTGTCATTTCCTCCAATCACTCCCTGCCCTAGGTCATTGCATAAATAAGTGCTTGGGAAGGTACACATCTAAAAAGAAACATAAATACTGTACATGGGAAAGGATTCCATCCCCCAGCCCTCCCACTGCCCCAGAAAACCCTCCAAATATTGCACATGGCCCTCCCCAGCCCCGTGGGGTCCAGGCCTCGCCGTGTCTTTGGTAGAAGCTCCAGGGACAGAGGTCTGGGTAGCCCTCGTGCCCCCCACCCGGCCCCCATCATGACCAGGAGCACGGGAGCAGCCAGAGGGTCAGGAAAGGCCTTGGCCCACTGGCCAGCAGGAGTTCCCTCAGCACGCTTCCGCGGACGCGGAGGAACCCATGCAGGCACGGCTGTGCCCTGGTTGGACACTCGGGGCAGAGTGCGTGTGGGTTAGGAAGAGGCAAGCAGGCTGCGGGCGGGTGGGCGGCCAGGGCCTGGGCCACTCGGCAGGGTCACACCCTCCACAGCAGGAGGTGGTTCGTGCTGTCGTCACGGCCCACGGTCTCGCTGCTGCCGCCGCCCCCACTGCTGAGTCGGAAGTCCTCGTAGCCGTCGCCTCCGCTGATAACCAGCATTTTTGGCCTGGCCGAGGGGGGTCCTCGGGGCCGAGGGGAGTCCCGGTGCTCCAGCGACGGCAGCTTCTCGGGGCCTGGGGGCAGAGGGAAGGGTCCCTTAGGGCCTAAGCTCCCGCACCCCAGAAGATAGGAAGAAAGACAGGCACACTTCCCGTGGGAGATCCCACTACCTGTTGGCCAAGCACTTCCTGTTCGGAAAGAAGTGCCCACTTCCTGGCCGTTAGACCACTTCCTACCTCCTGGCTGTACTTTTCAGGCAGAAGTGACATCATGTCCCTGGGCCAGGCCGCTTTCTGTCTCTTACTGCACAGATACTGTCCTCCTCGGACTCGCTTCCTGCGTCCAGTGCCCTTTCCCAGGTGGGCGCTTAGTCTGCACGCAGACACCTCCCGCCCGGGGCTGCCCTGCTCCGGATCCCCTGCCGTTTCCTTGGGACTATGGTTCCCTGCCCCGCCGAAGCCAGGCTTGGCTAATTGCTGCTTCCTTGGTGTACGTCATTTCCTAATAGGCTTCACTTTCTAATTGTCATAGTCCATTTCCTGTCCTATCTGCCACTCTATGTTCCACTCTCTGGTGTTATTTCTATCTCCTGCTCTGACCATCACTTCCTGCCCCAAACAGACATCACTTCTAATCCTGTGTTATTTCCTGTTGTATATGTCCCTGCCTGTGCCCTATTCTAATTCTTAGCTTATAGTCACTCCCTGTCCATGACACCTGTCTGGACAGTATTTCTCTCTCTCTCTCTCTCTCTCTCTCTCTCTCTCTCTCTCTCTCTCTCTCTCACACACACACACACACACACACACACACACACACAATTTCCTAGTAGGTTGTATTTGGGGGTTTCCATAGCCTACTTCAATTTTTTCCTCCCTCTTAACCCTCCTCTGGCAGGACACTGGGAAGTACTAGCCCAAATGTCCAGTACCCTGGGGTGGGGTAGGCTACAAGACGCACCTGTGTCTGGGGGAGGTGGTGGGCTGGGGCAGATCAGGCTAAAGCCATCTGGCAGCTGGACAGCAGCCAGGAAACGGACGTGGCCGGTGTGCCCCTGGCCTAGGCCAGCAGGGCTGAGAGGCGCCCGTGGGCAGCTGACGGTACTGGGCGAGGTGGGCATGGTGAGCACGACGCCGGCACTGGTGCCCACCCACAGCAGCTCTTCACACACCAGCAGTGCTGTGATCCGCAGGCAGGCAGCCTTGTGCTGCCGGATGATGGCGTCTGAGCCTGGGGCGGGAGACAGAGAGCTGAGGCCCAGTCCCGGCCTGGCTCTGCCGCGATGAGGGGGCGGGAAAGGCTCCGAGGGAAAGGAGTGGTAGACGGAGGCATTACCTGCCAGCATCCTGTGCACGGGAGGAGTGACGTCTACCTCTGCCAGCTGCTCGAACGTGTCTGGATGGTAGAGACACACATGGGCACTGCCTTTCAAAGTCACCCACACGCCCAGGCTGGAGTCCACCATGCAGGCCACGCTGCGGCTGGAATCCTGACCCACGCAGAACGTGTGCTGGGGGGGCGGGGGGGACCGGGGGGTGGAGGGGTTAGAGAGCAGATGGGTGACTGGCAGGCCTGCCTTTCCTGTCCCCTCCCTGCCTGTGCTTCACCAGTACCCGTCCCTCCCTCCTTATACCCACACCACTCCTCCCCAGAAAGCCCACCTGATGGACGGCAAAGGCAGCTTTGCTCCCTGGTCTGAGTGATAATCTACCCAAGCTTAAGGGGAGCCTCCCCACTTAATCCTCAGACATTGAAATGGAGGTGTCGCCAGAACCGGTTTGGCTCAGTGGATAGAGCGTCGGCCTGCAGACTGAAAGGTCCCAGGTTCGATTCCGGTCAAGGGCATATACCTTGGTTACGGGCACATCCCCAGTAGGGGGCGTGCAGGAGGCAGCTGATCGATGTTTCTCTCTCATCGATGTTTCTGGCTCTCTATCCCTCTCCCTTCCTCTCTGTAAAAAATCAATAAAATGTATTTAAAAAAAGAAATGGAGGTGCCTTTCCCCCATGACATTTGAGTGGTTTGGCCTCTCCCTGGACAGCTGGATACTTTTTTATCCCCCCCACCCCATAGTCCCACCTCCCTCTCTCGTAGGCCGGGCTCACCCTAAGTCTGTCCCCCCCCCCCCCCCCCGCCCCCATCCATCCCTATTGCTACCTCCAGCTGCAGGGTGTCAGGGTTGAGGACCAGGACTCGGTTCTGGCAGCCACACCATAGCCGCCCGCCCACAGACACCATCTTGGTGATGGGGCTCCCCTGAGCACCCAAGGTCACAGATTTGAAGTTCTGGGGGTCCCAGAAACGACCTGGAGTGAGAACGGGGTAAAGAAAACAGCAAATTCAGTTCAGTATTGCATTTCAGCTTCACCCTCTCCTGAAATGAGGTGCTAACAACCCCTTTTAAAAATGAGGACACCAAGGCCCAGAGGCCTGGGAGGTGCCCACATCTCCAGACTCACGTCCCCAAGGCCCCAGGCCCCTCAGGAGAGAGGCCAACACCCGCAGGGCCTCTCGGGGCGGGGGAGGGTGGACACGCACCTGCTTCTCTTTGGTAGACCACGAGTTCCCCATTAGCCAGAGACACAAACACCTGGTTGTTCAGATACCTGGGCAGGGAAAGGGAGGGGAGGGAGTCAGGGGCTTACAGAGACCCAAGCAGGTCACGTGGGGCCAAGGGAATCACAGACAAAATGGTATGGTTCCCACGTCCACCTCTCCAGGTGAGAACGCCCGAGTCTACGAAGGAGGAGTGACTCGCCCACGGCCACACGTGTGAGAGGCACAGCTAGCCTAGGGCCAGGCCTCCCCAGGAGGGACCTGGAGAGCAGGGGGACCCAGGGGGCAGGAGGAAGTCTGCAAGTGCAGCCGAGAAGGTCTGGACGGGAAGGGCCCCGCGGTGCTTACAGGATGCAGGTCACCGAGGCCGCGTGCTGGAGCTTCATGCTGTTCCTGCGGTCGCGGATGCTGTCGGAGGACTGGTACACGTGGACACTGTGGATCAGGGCGTGCACCTGTGACACGTGCTGGGCACACCGGTCCCTGGAGTCACCCCTCCACCGCTTTATCTCCGTCTCTCCACCACCACCTCCTCCTTGCCAGGTGCCTGCTCAAGGTGCTGAGGCCCCCAGCCTCCCTGTGGGTTTCAGACCCCGCAGCAGCCCTGGCTGGCAGTACCCCTGGGGTTTGAACCAAAGCCCTCCTGCTTCCCAAAGTGAGGAGCTCAGGGTTCCAGCACTGCAACCCCAGGCCCTTCCGTGTCCCTACCAGCCATCCTCAGTGCCCAGCCACACGGAGCTCTGATAGGCCTCAGGGTCAACGCTGAGCAGGTCCTCGAGGCTGCCCCTGGTGAAGGAGCCACGGCTGGAGCGGCGAAGGGCTCGCCCATCCATGGGGCTGGTGCCGCAGGGACCGCCAGGCCCGAAGGAGCCGGACAGCGGCAGGAAGCCCGGCTCCTGCTCCTCCTCTGAACTGGTCGTCTCTGCCATGGCCTCCTTGGAGCTCGGGGTCTCCTCATCTGAGGGAGACAAAGGTCTCTGTCCCCATCGCCCTCTGCCAGGCCTGAGCTCTGATATCTTTCTGGGCCTCAGTCTCCCCTCAATGCATCCCTCTTGGCGATGTCCCTCCCGAGGACCCTTCCGCAGCCGCTCTCCCCACCCTGAGGCCTCTGCATCAGCTCAGGCTCGTTACCCTGTGGACAGCCCAGCACTACAGGCTCCTTCCTAGTCCCAGCCTGGCCCCCTCCCATCGGCCGCCATACCATGGACCAAGGGACCAGCCACTCCACACCCTACTCCATCTTCTCTAACTCGTCAGTCATTCCAGCATCTGGCCTGACTGTCCCACTGTCCTCGGGGTCCTCAGCCCCTGCCCACCTTGCAGCCCCCTTGCTCTGTGTGCTGACGTCCTGAGACCTTATCCCAGGCCTTGGCTTACGCGGGTCCCTCCTCACCCATCAGTACTCTTGGCTGCCCCCCCTCTGGGCATCCACCCTGCCTGACAGCCCGCGTGGGGCACTCACTGCCAAAGCTGGAGGAGATGGTGGACCGGCTGGCCTGGCTCTGCAGGGTCCCCGAGGGGCTGGGCGAAGACTCATCGTCCGAGTCACTGTCAAAGGGCACCAACTCCGGGCGGGGGTCACCCTCAGCAGGGCCTGGTGCCATCTCAAGGCCCGATCCGGCAATGGAGATGTGCAGGCAGGGCTGGGGCCCTGGCTCGGCCAGCATCCCTGCTTCCTCGTCTGCAGCCTCGACTTCCAGTTCTGGCCCTGGAGGCTCAGGTGCTGACTCCTGGGGGGTCCTCAGCGATGAAGGCCGCTCCCTGGGAGACAAGGAGTGGGGATGAGAGCCCCCAGGAGCCCAAGCTCAGCCCCACTCCCTGGCAAGCCCCCCAGACCCCACACCATGGACACGCCCTCAAGGCCCCACCTACATCCTAGGGACACACCCACCCACACCCATTAGGAGGGACCTCGGTGTGTTGAGGTAGGAACTCCGTCCAGCAGCCCTGCCCACTGCGGGCCTCACCGCTGGCAGTGGGGCTGCAGGCCTGGCACTGCCCCGATGCAGAGGATGCGAGCGGAGCAGACGGCGATGCAGGCCTCCACGTCGGGCTCGGCGCGCAGGCTCAGCAGGCACACCTGGCCCACGTAGCCATCACTGTTGCACACCCACACCTCTGGCGCGGGCTCCGGGCAGCTGCTCAGGGTTGGGGCCGCACAGGAGAACTGCCAACAACACCAATGGGGAAGGCAAACGGAGGAATCGCTGCGAGCTCCCCACCGCAGGGCAGGGGGGCAGGCCCACATGGGTGTGTATGGGTCCCAACACAGACCACGGGAGCAGGTGCAATATTCAGGAATGTGTGTAATACGAAACAGAAACACATGAGCACGTGCTGGCTTTGAGTATGTGCACCCACGGGACCCGGGCACCTGCACGTACCTGCATGCCACTGCGTGTTTTCATGATGGGGATGGCCTTCAGGAACTCGGGGTCTAGGCAGCTTTTGCTGGATGCTACAGTGGGGATGGACAGACAGACACAGCTGAGCAGCCACCTCATCCTGGTTCCTACCTTGCCATTTCCTTTCCTCCCCTGCCCTCAGTCTCTCTCGAGGGAGAATGAGGTGGATGTGAATTATGCCCTGCTCGTCCCTGGCCTTATGCAGGAGATAGACCTAGAGGTCTCTAAGAATCTTCTAAGCCATGGACCTTGAACAATAGCTTTCTGTGACCCAGGCTTCCTCCCAGTGTGTGTGGAGACAAGGAGTTCTTGCCATGCACTCCCACACGGGGCCCCTGACATAAGCTGACCCTATCCGTGGAATCCCCTCCCTGCAGGGAGGCCCGGGGAAGCCCTGTTTTACTACAGGCGTCTAGTCCACCCTCCCCCTGCAGGGACTGGAGCACAGGACATGGCGGGCCTGGAATTTCTGGCTGCCAATGTCTCAGACAGCTGTGAGGTGCTGCCCACTGCCCACTGGTTCTGGGAGGAGAGCGCCAGCGTGGGCCCTGGCTTACCCAGTTTCCTCTTGGCCTCATCGAAGGCCTGCTCAAAGCCAAGGCGGGCATCAGGGTGGGGGAACTCGAAGATGAAGGAGTCCGTGCCCTCGGGCCGCGTGGTACACAGCTCCAGCTTGGTCGGGGGGAAGGAAAGCGCATAGCACAGCGCCTGCTTCTCGGACAGGTCCCGGTGCATGGCGGCCGAGAGGTCCCGAAGCACGTCGTCCAGGCTCTGTGGGGGGAAAGCCCAGGCCTCAGGCCCTCACATCTCCCCACAGCCTGCTCCTGCCCTGGGGATGAGGATGGGGACCTGCCTCTCCCTCCAGAAAGTGGGACTCTGTCGCCCCTCTTAGACCAAGAGGAAGTCTGCCTTCCCCCCCCCAGACAGGATGGGCCTCTCTCCTCCCTCAGCTAGGGAAGGACCTGTGTCTCCACCTCAGGCTTGGGATACACTACTTCCCTCTGATGGGGTGAGGCTGTTTTCCCTCTTAGATGAGTGACAGGGATGTCCTCTCCCTCGGATAGGCTCAGGGGATCCCCACCCTCAACTGCAGGCAGCCTCAGGCAGAGGACGCAGACCTGGTGGGGGAAACCGAGGCTCTCGGAGAGCTTGCTCATCTGGCCCAGGGTGGTCAGGTCCTCGTCGAGGCGGCTGATGGCCTTCTGGATGTTCTCCCGATTGGTGGCTTGGGTTGCCCCTGGTGGGACAGAGAAGGCCACGGACAGATCCAGAAACAGACAAGGTCAGGCTGGAAAGGCACTCCTCCCCTCAGCGCACGACTTGCAGCTGGTTGCGGGGAGCAGCCTCACCAACAGTAAACCCCACGTGCCCAGGAATAACGCTAGCGGGCAGTTCGCAGAGAGCCCCAGGCCTGGGGGCAGGGGGCTCGGCCAAGAGCTACACAGCACAGGCCGCGGGGCCCCGGAGAACCCCCTGGAAGAGCACAGATAACGAGCAGACGGCCCTGCAGGTTGTGCAGCACCAGCTGACAAACTGGCCTGTGCAGCGGCAGCCGCCCACGGAGTCCAATGTGCTGACTACGGGACTCAGAGCCTCCACAGAGGGAGCAACGAGCCGATGCCCTGGATTTCCCTGGTCCTCTGTGCACCTCCCCCTGCCGAGCAGCCGGCCCAGAGGCAGCTCAGCACCCCACGCCCCGCGTGCATGGCTGGGGTGCACGTGACAGCAGTGGTGTGTGCTAGACAAGTCGGGGCTGGGAGGTCTGCTGTTCCTTCGGAGGGTAACTTCCCACGCTCTCACCGTGTGCCTTCTTCCATGTGACCCTGCCCCACGCCTCGCCATAGCTGGCTGGACCAAGACTGGACACTTGACCTAAACATAGTCATGTTATCAGCTGGCCTGTTCCCTCACGAGAAGAGACGAAGTGGGCCAATAACCAGCTTGGATTCCTACACAGGGGCCTATGTGGGGCAGGCCTGGGTTCACCTAGGGCAGCGGTTCTCAACCTGTGGGTCGCGACCCCTTTGGCGGTCGAACTACCCTTTCACCGGGGTCGCCTAAGACCATCCTGCAGATCAGATATTTACATTACGATTCATAACAGTAGCAACATTACAGTTATGAAGTAGCAATGAAAATAATTTTATGGTTGGGTCACAACATGAGGAACTGTATTTAAAGGGCCAGAAGGTTGAGAACCACGGACCTTGGGGCTGATCGAGTCCTTCCTCACCTCGGGGACCACCCCAGGTGGTCTGAACTGCCTCCAGCCTAGAGGTGCCCACGCCACCAATCTACACCAACCACCTCGCTGAATAAGGTGAGCGGGGCATCCTGGAGCAGCTAGGCCCAGAGCTGAGGGAGAAAGGCCGATCGGAAAAGGGCATGGTGGATCATGGGAGTTATAAGGAAGCAGAGAAAGCTGAGAGCAATGAGGAGAGCAGTGAGAGAGAGAGACAGACAGACAGACACCACAGGCGCAGGTCCATAAAGCCGCCTCAGCTCCGACAGCCTCAGCCCCAAACAACACGGATCTTTCCAACCAGCCTGTCACCTGCACTGACCTCAGGACACTTGAGTGAGTCTATGTTCCCTGTGCACAAAACTGCTGGACCAGAACTGTGCCCCATCACCTAACACGAGGGGCTTACCTGAGTCAATCAATGGCTAATAACAGGATGTCTGTGCTCCCTGTACCCCCCAGCCCAGCCCCACCCATGTTAGGCCCCTGCCCAGTCAGAAGGTGTCTTCGTGGACAGGTCCTGGTCTGGCTCGGTGGGTGCCAACCAGATCGTGTGTGTGCCAGACCCCTTATACTGGATGGGAAAGTAAGGACCCAGAGCAGAAAGCAGACGGAGAGGCAGCCAGCCTGGCCACGCTCACACCCACTAGGGGGGCTTCTCAGAGGAGGACCCCACCGCCCGAAACTCCGGAGGCAGCCCCACCTTTGATGATGTCTGCGTCTTCCAGCGGCAGCTTCCACAGCAGCTTGTATTTGCTGGCCGTGTCAATGACGCTGGCTGCCGTGTACCTGTGGGGAGCCACGGGGTGCTCAGGCCGGGGCAGGGGAGTGAGCCCCGAGAGGGACAACTGCTCCCACTTTCCCAGCCCTGCCCCCCCCCCCCCCCCCAGCCACTCACAGACTCATGGAGCTGCGCCGCAGGGAGCCCGACTTCCGCTTCAGGGTGGTGCAGACGATGAGGTCCGTGAACAGAAAGAGGGACCGGTCCTTCTTGCCACCGACTGCCTTCTGTGGGCCAAGGCATGATTCAGGCCCAGAGACCCTCCCTCCTGCCCACAGGCCCCAGGGGACAGCCCGGCCCAGGGAGGGGTGAGGACTCTCCCCCAGCTGCCCAGAGGCAGAGGCAGAGTTGGGACTCGACCCGGGGCGCCTGTTGGGGCGGAAGAGCAGGGAGAGCCGTGGGCAGAGGGTATGAGCAGACGTGTGAACACAGTAGGCTGGGAGTGGAGACAAGCTCGCAGACAACAGGGCGCTTCTTACCACTTCAATGACCATCTCCTGCCTCAGGAACCTCCGCTGTGGGGCCTGGAGCTGTGGGGCAGGAGGTACAGGGTGTCTTGCAGCAAATTATTAATCCTCATCCCATTCCCAGGCTCTGGTGGCCCCTTGGCCCCCCTCCAGGGCCAGGCCATTGGAAGCAACACCCCATCCCCCACCCGACGCCGTCAGGCCATAGACACATGCTAGAGGCAGATGTGGAAGAGGAAGGGCGGACACCACTGTGGATGTGAACACAGCCATGTCCCAGGTGACCAAGATGGACAGAGGCATGGGCAGGGTCGGGCGGGGCTGCACACACATCCTCCATGCCCTCGATGTGAGCCTCGATCTCCTGCAGGACGCGGGCGTGCCGCTCTGCCTCCTCCGCGCTCCGCACGCCCTTGTTGATGCGTTCCGCCACCTGCTTGATGTTCCGCTGTGCGTCCAGCAGGAGTGGGTGGTCCGGGTGGTCCTCAGGGGTGTGCTTCAGGAGGTCCTGGGGTGGGAACAGGGACCAGGTCTATCTGCTTAGCTGCCCTGCTGGGCCCTGGCCCCACACTGACTGCAGCAGGAGGGACTACGGGCAGATGTCACAGAGGCCTTCCTTTCCCACCAGAGCCCTGGGGACCGAGCCTCGGAGCCCCCGGCATCCCCACACGCCTCCGGGCCCAACCCACCTTCACCAGAAGCTCATAGCGTGGGATCCGCTGCACGGGCTTGATCATGAGGTCGGACAGCGCCTGCTTCTCCTTGTTCTCACGCATGCTTTGCTGAAATCCCAAACAGGGCGGATGGGCAGCCGCGTGAGGTATGACACGCAAAGAAGAGACTACCCAGGAAGCCCCTCCAGCTCAGCCTGAGGGCAGAAGTTGACCCTGCTAGGGCTGTGGTGCCCAGGCTGGGAATTCCTGGGGTCCCCAAAGCTGGCCCAAGGTGTGGGTGGCTTCCATCCCCCCAGCCCTGGCCCATGGTACCTCTAGGAACTTGAGAAAGGCAGGCCTCGCCTCCTTAGCCACACGCACGGCATCCTTCGCGTTGAGAAAGTTATCAATGTAGGCAGAATAGATGTTGACCAGGACATCCTTGGAGAACTGTGGGTGAAGACACAGGTTGGGGACCCTCAAGGTGTCCCTTACGCCACCTCACCCTGTCCTGGTTTCCATTGATTCAAGAGTCAATGTTCTTTCATTGGTACAGTCCCTGAGAGATAAGGCATGTGCCCTTGTGTTGTGTGTACATGCTGTATGTGTGACTGTGTGATGAGGTGTGTGCATGTGCATAGACATACACATGTGTAACTTGTCTGCATGCGTGTCCGTCTGTGTGCCTGGATGTGTGCTGTGAACTCAGACCAGGTTCTCTCACTTCCAACGGGGGCACTTCCATCCCCGGGTCTCCAACTCCACCAAGTCCAGGCAGGCAGGTCTCCCTCCTCCCTCTCCTCTGAACAACACAGGCTTGTCCTAGCTGCTTGGCCTTTGCTCATGTAATTCCCTCCACCAGGAATGCCCTTCCCCTCCCACTCTCACCCGTCCTCGGGGCTGGGCTCCAGCTCGGCCTCCTCCAGGAAGCAGCTCTGCCTGGAACTACACCTGGCCCCTGGCCTCCCCTGACCCTCAGGACAAGTTTTCCCTCTCCAAGGAGACAGCTGCCCCATCCCACCCAAGCAAGCCCCGCTCAGGGAAGGCACACAGCTGGTGGCTACTACCTGCAGCTTGGCTGACAGCTGGGCTAAATGTCGGGGTTCTTGGTCAGAAGCCCTGGCTGGGAGCTGGGACACCCAGTTCCTGTGTCAGCTGCACTACGGATGACTGGGGGACCTGTGGTGGTGTTTCTGGTTCTCCTCTGAGCCTCCAAGCCCATGAGCCCTGCCCATTCCCAACTCCCCAGGTGTGCCTCAGGGTGGAGGCTGAAGCAGCTCAGGAAGGAAGACTGTCCCCACAAACTGCCCCCACCCTGGGACAGAGCACCCTATGCTGACCCCTCCCTGGAGGCAAGGACTCCTTTTGCACCCCATGGTCAGCATCAAGATCTGAGTGCCTGGCCCTGACCGGTTTGGCTCAGTGGATAGAGCATCAGCCTGCGGACTGAAGGGTCCCAGGTTCGATTCTGGTCAAGGGCATGTACCTTGGTTGCGGGCACATCCCCAGTAGGGAGTGTGCAGGAGGCAGCTGATGGATGTTTCTCTCTCATCGATGTTTCTAACTCTATCCCTCTCCCTTCCTCTCTGTAAAAAATCAATAAAATATATTAAAAAAAAAAAAAAAAAGATCTGAGTGCCTGGCTGGTGTGGCTCAGTGATTGAGTGTCGGCCTGTGAACCTGAAGGTCAGGGTTCAATTCCCAGTCAGAGGACATGTCCAGCTTGTGGGCTCCAGCCCGTGTGGGGCGTGCAGGAGGTAGCCGATCAGTGGTTCTCTCTCATCCTTGATGCTTCTCTCTCGCTCTCCCTCTCCTTTACTCTCTGAAATCAATAAAAATATAGGAAAAAAAATAAAAGATCTGAGTGACACTGAGGGTGGTGATGGGCTGGAGATGTCAGCACTCGAACTGGGGTCCCATCACGCCAGACCAAGGTTCTCATCACATCGGTTTCAGGCCAGCAGAGACCTCTGAAGACCTTCTTAGGCCCAAGGCCCACTCACATCATCACAAACACATCCACATCCCATAAAATTAGATGTTCTTTTTTCTGCTAGTATAATTTTTAGAAGGAGTTTTACAATTTTGCTTCTTGAAATTATTTGGCTCTGAGTAACCAATTTGCATTTGACTATAATTTATTCATCATCATCATGCATTCTCGGAAATTCTGGCAAAATAACAAATGAATTCTAAATTTAATAAAGAAAATGGCATGTTATGTTTTACAGACATTTGGCTAAATGCTTATTAGTTTTGTTTTTTTAACATGTTTTTTAAAAACTGATTTTGGAGAAGGAAAGGGAGAAAGCAAGGGAGAGAGAAACATCGAGGAGAAACATGGATCGGCTGCCTCCCGCACTCCCCTCCTGGGGACCAAGCCCGTGACCTGGGCATGCGCCCTGATCTAGAATCGAACCGGAACCTCCTGGTTCAAGCTGGCCTCTGTCTGAGTGTTGAAGCAATCCCTTTTCCAAGGCCCCCGTCTCCAATGCAGCTTTTTTTTTTTTTTAAATGAGCATTTATTTGAGCCGAACTGATGACATATGGCAGGGAGCGGGATCTCAAATGCTCCTGCAGAACCTTGGAAAGCGTGAAGGCGGAGGGTGAAAGGGAACACAGGGTGGGACAGAGCATGAGCTCTGGAACCAGGTTTCTGGGGGTTGAACCCTGCACCACCTGCTTACTACGACTTTGATCAGGTTATATTTCTCTACCACAGAGCCATCAACTTTAAATTCAGGGTAATAATACCACCTTCTTCCTGGCGTTGTTGATAGATACAAGGTGGGGCAAAATAGGTTTACAGTTGTTCATATGGAAAATAATACAATAATTAATAAAACAAGAATAAATTGTTTCATGTACTCACAACTGTAGATCGACTTTTGCCCCACCCTGTATACTATATCTAGACTAATGCCTGGCACATACTAAATGCTAAATAGTTAGCTATTATTATTGAAATATCTGGTGGAGAAAAGCTAGTCAAGGCAAGAGTTGAGGTTAGTACTAGCATCCCTTTGAGGTCTGGGGCAGCGTCAGCACCAATTCAGGGTCAGCAAACTGAGATGGGTCCAGGATCAGGTCAGTGTCTGGTTGGGATGGGGCATTCCATCAAGCCCTGGGATTGGGCAATGTCCAGGTTCAGGTCAACCCAGGGCCTGCGGTCAGTGCCAGTGTCTGGTCAGGTTCTGGGGTTACAACTGGGATCAGAATCATTGGCCAGGTGAAGTGGAGTGAGGTGGGGTGAGGGGCCCACAGCAGCAGCCAGCCCGATCCAGGAGGGGCCTGAGGTGGAGAGGCTGTGGGGGCTGTAGCCGTAGGCAGCAGGGCCACTCACCGACTGGATGAGCAGGTCTCCCACCTTCTGCTGGGCATGCCAGGTCTGCACGCAGTGCCGCACCTGCTCCAGGAACTGCTCGTGGTGCTCCAGGAGCTCCGGGATCTGGTCGAAAATCTCGTCCACCAGCGATGGGTCACACAGCAAGGAGTTCTCGGGCTGCTTCAGTGGCTGCATGTAGCCCTGGGGACCCACGAGGTCAGTGTAGGTCTCCTCAGAGATGGCACCCCAATCCAGTGGCACAGGTGCACACAGTCACCCAGGCCTGCAGCTCAGCGCCCTGCCTCTTGGATCTCCCTCATTAGACTCAGAGCTCTAGGAGGGAGATAGGGAGGCCTATCCGCACGCCCGCACTGCACAGCCAGTGCCTGGCATAAGATGGGCGTGAGGGGCTCAGGAAAGGTTTGTTGGATGCATGAACAAGCAGATTTGGGAGTGAGGAAAGCAAGAAGACTGGGCTCCCTGGAGACCCATAGGCACACACTAAGTCAGCTAATGTTTTACTGAGCACTTACTATGTGCTGGGCACCGTGCAGACTGGGTGACACCAGTGAACAAAAAAGAGAAAAATCCCCGCCCTGAAAGGGTTTATAATCTAGTCAGATAAAATACACAAATAAAATAATAAAAACAAAGCACATTTCATCAAATCTAAGATGTATCTTTAAGAAAAAAATTTGCTATCAATTAAATGATGATGTGCATTCAATTATAAAATGCACCTTGATTTCAGAGATGTGAAAATGTGAAGAAGGGGTCTTAGAACTGACTACCTGTGGACATCACATGGTAAGTCTAAAGATGATAACCCCTGTGGGGAAATGAAGCAGGGAGGGCACGGGAGGCCAAATGGGAAGTTACTGAGGCTGCTAGTGACACTATCTGAGCATTATTTTAACAGTTTTCAGATCTGCTAGTCAGTCTGTGACTAAACCTGTTTTTCACTTCAAATCTGCATTCAGTGGTGTGTCCTGCGCATAAACAGCCCTTGCTCGGTGGCTAGTGTGCTCGTGGAGAGGCCGCCCTCTACTGGCCCGAACTGTAACTGCAGGCCAAAGAACCCTGAAGAAGTATACTGTATGCAACATTGTAATAAAATGTATATTAAACATTTAAAACATCTGGCTTGTTTTGTAAGAAAAATTCCAGAAAGTAATGCTCAACAGAATCCTCTCACGTGGCTGGGATTCTGAAAGGGCCGGGGTGATGGTGAGGAGACAGGCTGACAGCCTTCCTCTCTCAGCACTGGCCAGTCTGAGCCAGTGAATCTGACTCCTCTACCTCATATAAGTGGAATCACACAGTATTTGTCCTTTTGTGACTAACTTATTTCATTGAGCATAATGTCCTCAAGGCTGATCTATATTGTAGCATGTGTCAGAATTTCCTTCCTTTTTAAGGCTGAACAATATCCTGTTGTTAGGTACATTCTCTCTGTGCACTTTTGCATCATCATTTGTCCTCATGTGTGGTCTGTCTGGTTACTGCTGGTCTCTGCCACAGGCTGTGAGCTCCGGGAGACAGGAGCTTCTTTCTCATGCTCACTGGTGGTTCAGCAGTGAAGCAGGTGCTCCGGAGTTTGTGGAGTGAATTAATGAATGTTTCCAGGGCTCTACCTTCTGCCCTTTGCTCTCACTCTGCCCAGGTGGCTTGAACAAACTCATCCTTAACAGTGAATGCCAGGCCCCACTTCAGCTGAGACCATGCTCTCCATCCTGGGCCCCAGACCCACTGGTGCATCTCAGCTCCTGGGCTATCCTCTTCCCACACTCCCTCTTTCTGACCCCAAGCTCACCATCTTGCCCCACCTTTCCCAGGTGGGGCTCCATTAGTGCCTCAGTTGCCAAGGCTAGGGGCCCAGGCGTCATGCTGCACTTCCCCACCACACCCCCTACAGCCAACCAGTTACCATGCCTGGCCTGACCAACCCACCTCTTAAATGTCTGTCCCCAACTCTCTCTCCCTGCAGCCTCTGCGCTGGTCCTGGCCTCTCCTCCCTCGCCTGACCTCAGTGACTTTGACCTGGCCTCCTCTTCTGCTACCCACCTTCCCAGGAGTCAAGAGACTTTGTAAAGCATCAGTCATGCTACACACTGCCCCTGCTCAAAGCCCTTCACTGACTCTCCAAGAGCCTCGACAGAGTCCAAACCCTCTTCCCATAGGACCAGCCCCTGGGCTCTGCGCTGGCCACACAGACCTCTGGATGTTCTCCTTACTGGACTGTGCACATGCTGTTCCCGCTGCGGAGAAGACAGTTCAGGAGGAAGCCAGATGTCCTCCCAGGAAAATGCGCTGATCCCATGATGCACAGTTGCCCCTTCGATGCCTCAGGAGTGCCCACAGACTCACCTAGGCCCCCAGCAGGACTGAGTTCCCGTGGCAGGGGCTTGTCTCTCTTGTTTATCCCTGTGTTTCCTGCCCCTGGAGGGCCTCACATACAGGAGCTTAACGTTTCACTCCCCTCAACAAATACTTGCTCAGTCCATGAATAAAATGGAGAGGGGGTACACCAGAGGGCTTTACAACCCAAGCTCAGGCTCCGGCTGCCTTGGGGAGTTGGAAGGGCAGTGGGGTGAAGGAGCCTCTGCCCTGGCGTAGCCTGGTCTGGCCTCATGAAGGCCCTCTGCATTCTCTCCTGCCCTGGACGAGGCTTCCTCCCCTGGGGTAGCCACCTGGGGAGTTCTCTACGGAGGGCGGTGTGTCACAGGGTCACTCCTCTCTACCTCTGACCCGGCTCCCTGCCCATGAAGTGTGAGCCTGGGAGGGCTGTGAGCCTCACCTGCATCAGGGTGCGCAGCGACTCCACATACGACTGCTCCGTGTCCAGCAGGGTCATGGTCACGTGCTTCCGCATGTCCTGGGGAACAGAAGGTAAAGGGTGGGCAGTGCACATGGGCCCAGAGAGCCCACCCACACTCTCTCCCTGGCCTTTACGGTTTGCCACCACCCAGGGCTGCTGGCTGTGCTCCAAGGTGCCCTGGACCTCCATTATGCCAGCTCTCTGCTCACATGCTCCTACTGCGGGGAGGACCCTGCCCGGCATCTCTCTCCTCCCCAGAGTGCGCCTGGCTCTTCCACCCCCTCCCACGGTCGTTTACTTTTGGGCTCCCCTACTGGGCTTCTGAGAAGGACTCAAAAAAAAATCAATAACCTCTCGAATTTGCAAAGGCGGATGCCTCCAGGCCATCCCCCACTCCAGCTGCCAATTCTGAAAACCCCACCTCAGGCTCAGTGCTGTGGGGTCAGACCCCACCTGGCTGTGCTTCCCCCTGAGAGTAAAACTGTCACCCCTGCTACAGATGAAGACAAGACGGCCCAGAGAGATGAGGATGGCCCCAAAAGTCAGAGCCGGGAGGGGCGGGATCAGACGCCTCAGACAAGGCTGGGTCCCAGTTCTCTCATTAAGAGCTTAACTGAGCCCTACTCCGTGTTAGGCTGTTCTAAGCATTATATATTATTTCGTCTCTCTGACCACCCTGTGAGGTAGATATTACTATTCTTCCCGTTTTAAAAACAAGGAAAAGGAGACCCAAGCACCAGTGCCTCCGTTCTGAAAATCTGACGAATTGTAGTAGTGTCCCTTTGGGATTTCCCAAACTCTGCACCCACACCCGCAGGGACAGGGCAGCCCCTATTCTGTGGGAAGACTTTTCTGGAAACCAGCCTGGGATGCCTCCCCTGTGTCCAACTTCCTGGGACTCGCTTCCTACGGCCCCTCGCCAGCAAACCCTGTGCCTCTGTGGCCCCTCCTCCAGGAAGCCTTCCCAGGCGGACTCCACCCCGTCTCCTGTAAGTCTCTGGAGTGGTCCTGAGCAAGGCCCCTAACTCCTCTGGGTCCCAGACCCCTGGGGCCTATTCTTCCCTCTCCACTCCCTCCCAGGCCTCAGCTTGGCCAGAGCATCCACCTCAGGACCCAGCTACCGAGGCCTGCTGATCAGAGTGCACCGGGCAACACAAGCTGAGTGTCCTTGTCTGCAGCATCCCTCCATCCCCACCCCAAGGAGGCCCTCAGGGTAGGACTCACAGCGGTGCCCAGGGTCTCTGTCAGCTGAGCAGACCCAAGCCCAGGACTGTCCAGCCTCCTGTTCCAGCCACTGCTCACCCCTTTGGCTTGTGGTATGCCTGCCTCAGGCCCCTGCCCCCCGCCCCACCTCTGACTCAGGGACTCAGGGGTTAGGCATGTCTTCAAACCTGTCCTATAATGAAGCACACTCAGAAAAGTGGGCTCCTCTTCTAGAAGATCTGGGGTGGGGTGGGTGCTGAGACTCCCTTCAGCCCTGTGCTCTGTTGGACGAGAAGGCACCAGGCCCTGCCTCAGAGCCCCCAGCTTCAGACCATCTATTCACAGCGCTTCTGAGACTGTTAAAAAAATCAGAGCAGCTTCCAGTAGAAGGTAGCATGAGCTGGGCCCACCCTAGGATGGAGTTTGGGAGAGCATCCAGGCCCAAGGAAAAGCCCAGATCACCCCGCCCGCCTTGTCCCCCAGGGACATCTCAGCACTTCACAGATATGGCCTCATTCCAGCCTCACGCTCAGAGTTCTATGACGCGGTGCTGTCATCTTCACTTCCTATAGGTGAGGAAGTCAAGTTAGAGAGGAGGCATGGCTTGCCCAGGTCACACAGCCAGAGCGCTGTCCTGTAGGGCCAGGACCAGCATCCCCTCAGCTGCCTCAATCTGACTCTTAGGGCCCCAGCACCCGGAGTTCTTGCCCAGATTGACCAGCCAGCTGCGGGCCATGGGGTCTCCAGCTCGGACCTTACCAGCTATGAGACTTGGGTGGTTACCTAAGCACTTGAGTTTCCACATTCTCCTCTACAAAATGGAATAATACCTCCCTCCCAGAACTGTGAAAACAAAGACACAGGGAGAGAACAGCGCTCTCCAAACACACTGGGCCTGCACGACCCCGTCTTCCTCCCCCTCAGCGAGGCATTTATCTACGTCTGTCCGTCTCCCTGCTGGCCACAGGGCTCCCTGAGAGACGGACCGGGCCTTAGGGGCGCTTACCCCCTGGCCCAGCCCTGCCAGGCTCAGCAGTGAGGGCCATGCAGGGAGGCCTCCTAAGGGAGGCAGGGCTGATGCTGGGCCATTAGGCCTGGAGGCTGGGGCAGTTCATGCAGGGAGGCTGTCTGCAGTGCCTGCCGTTCCCAGCCTCCTCTCTGCTTAAAAGCACAGCAGGCTGTCACTCAGCTGTCAGGTAGAGGCACAGAAAACAAGGCCAGCTCCCTGTCACTGCACAAGCACCCTCTGCACATGCCCAGACACGGGTGAGTGTATGTGGGGGTGGGGGCTGAGGGGAAGCAGCGATGGGCAATGCAGCTGTCAACCAGATCAGCAGGCCCACCTGTTCTGGGCGGGACAGCCCTGTAGGCCCAGCCTCCCCTCCGAGTCCCTCATCCCTCAACAGCCCCAGCCCCAACCCTTCACTACATGGGGCGCTGAAGTGGGAAGGGAGGTGGGGGCTGAAGGGGTACAGCAAGAAGAGGGGAGAGGGGGGCTCCTCCTACCTGTGTGCCTGGGACATCACGACCCAAACCCGAGACCCCAATAAACAGGGCATGAAGACAGAGACACATGCACGCAGAGAGAAGCCATAAAGGCCAGACACTCCACAAAGAGACAAAAAATGCAGCCAAGTCACCCAGCTGAGAACCAGGGCCTTCAGCCCAAAGATGAGGTGGTGGAGAGAGAAACATACAACATAGCACAGGAAGGAAGACAGAACCACAGCCCCCCCTGGAGTTGGGGGAGCAGATCGATCCAGGCCCAGACACACAAAGCCATGGACACAGCCCCTGAGGCCTCCTCGCCTCCTGAGGGAGCACATGCTGACCCAGGAACACCCAGGACACCTCAGCAGGACACCTCCAGGGCCTGTGGGTGCAGTGGCAGGGCGCCCCCTCTCCCCTCTCAGCACATACATACACACATACACATACTAGTACATGCATACACCATACTAGTACACACACACACACTAGTACATACATACACACACCTGCAGACTCCCTCAGGCCCCTTCTTGAGCCGCGGACCCAGGCCGCCCCAGGCAAGGGTCGCTCACTGCAAGCTGACCATATCACCGTGTGAAGCACTACTAGGTCTCGCTAGGCGGGTCTCAGGGTGCAGGCCTCCCATCCCAGCTGAGTTTGCCAGCCGTTCTGCCATCCTAAGCTTGCATCCTGGTGGCACCCAACCCCAGTGCTCTGCAGCCACACCACCGCTGCCCGGGCTCCTCACACACTTCCAATCCTCCCTGCCCCCATCCCTTGCCACGGAGCCTCCAACCCCCCGGTCAGGCAGCTGATGTGTCTGATCCTATGTCCCCCGGTCCCGCGCCCCAGCATCTGTCCATGTCTCCCCCAGGCCTGGATCAGATGGATTTTAGGCCTTGGCCCAAGTTCCTGGCTGCCCCTCCCTCTCCCTCTCCCGGTACCTGGGCCTCCCCAGGTTCCTCAGCGTCTGCGCTGCTGTTCTCGGCGGGCTCCCCGGAGGCGGCGGCCGGGCCCAGATCGCGCATGTCTTCCAGCGCGATGGTGAACTGGGCCAGGGTCTTCACCATCTGCAGCATACGGCCGGCCGACCTGCCACCCGGGCGGGCGGGACGCCGGGGTCGGCGGGGCCCCTCCCTCCCTCCCTCCCTCCGAGGGCTCAGCCCTGCCGCCGCTGTGCGGTCACAGCGTCAGTTCCAGCATCGATCCGATCGCTACGCTGTTACCTCCACCGCTCAGCCAACGCGCCCGCGAGCCTGGCGCCGGCGGCGCCGGGGGCTGAAGGGGGCCGGGGCGGGGTGGGGGTGGGGCGTGGCGGGCGAAGTCCCGCCCTCTGCGCGGCCCAACCGGGTCTCTCCGGTCCAGCGGACACATCACCTCTGAGCACACGCCAGGCGGTGCGCGCCCATGGGCAAAGGCGAGTGCACTCGGTGACGCACTTTTTGTCCCCACCTGCACCCACGGAGGCACACGCAGGGGCATGCACATACCTACACAGAACAGGCCCACATACATGGGCACCTGCTCTCCTGCCTAGGTTCGTATCCACGCGTGGGTGAGAGCCAGGAGCACATACATCAGCACAGTCCTGTACAAACCTAAACCCTGACAAGCATGAACCCGACCCTGTGCAGCACCCAGGTGCACACGTGTTTCCATGTCCACACTACTATAGCCAGACACAGACATATTTAGAGATGCACACAGACGCCTGCCTGAACACGGACACTGTCCTCCCCTGGCGAGCACTCGGGCCTGACCGAGGGGCTACCAGGGAAAGGGCCCACCCCCAGTATCCCTCCTCCCACCCCACCCCGTCGACCAGTGTCCTGTAGTGGAAATAGTCCTAGAGAGTTCAGTCCTATCCCTCTCCACCCCCCACAACCCACCCCCATGGGGAGGGGCTCAGGCATTTACACCCCGCACCACCACTGGCCCCTCAAATCCCAGGTACTGTCAGATCCTATCCCAGACCCCTTAACCAGGACGGGGGAGGGGGCGCGGGGTGAACTTGTTTTGCACCAGCTCCCACCCCCCACCAGGGGGCCGCTGGTACACCGGCAGCTGACTGGGGGGAACCCTTTGCTGTGCCTCAGCTCTGGCTGGCTTCAGACTTCATGCTTCCCTGTGTACTGAGAGCTCCCACGCTCACCAAACCCTCAACTGACTCCCTCCTTCAAACCTGCTTGTAGCCGGATTTCCTGCACAGCGGAGACCTCCTGACTCCATCATCCAAACTCCATCCACCACCTCCCGCCCCCTGCTTAATAACTTCATCACTTCTGTTCTAACTTGTAGAAGCAGACCAGACTCTCCTGCCTCACTCAGGGGCTTGGCCCAGGCCCCTTCCCTCTCCTCGGAAGCACTTTCTCTTTTCTTTTAAGACTGTCTTAGTGCAAATGTTACCTCCTCAGGGAAGCCCTCCCTGATCCACAGATTAGGTCAGGTGCACTTGCTCTCAGATTCTGTTTTTCTTAACCAGGTGTCATTGTTTGTAATTTACATTTGAGCAACTGCCAGATTGATGCCCATCCCTGGGAACTGTAGCTTACCTCTGGGCCATCCCACTCTGCACAGAGCGCTGGCTAATACACAACCCCCCATTAACTCTTCCTTTTCCCTTCTCCTCACACAGCAAGCCAGCCCAAAGTTCTTGCTCACAACCTCCCCTGGCATCCCCATGGAATAGGCTCAACCTCTCCTGCTGGCCCTTTCAGCCTCCTACCCCCTCTGCCCCACTGTCTCCCCTCCCCCTGTTCAGCCCCCAACTGGGTGAGTCCACGCCAACCCATCCGCGGGAATTATTCCTCATCCTCTCCTGAGAAGGCAGGACTCAGGCTCTGGCAGCCCTGGCCAGCTCAGAGTCCAAAATATCTAACACTAAAAATTTAACTCCCCATAGACAGCTCCCAAGTAGCCAATAGTCAAAACAGGACCAGAGAATTCCCCGAGAGAACTAGGGTGACCCACACCTGGCAGCAGGCCCCAAAGCAGTGAGCACCACACAGGTGGGGATGCTCCCAGAGGCTGCACTCGGGGGCAGAGCCTGACACCTGAGAGGTGCTCGCCAAGTGCTAAGTTTGTGCCACATAAATGATGGACGAACTTCTCCGTCTCCCCTCGGCTCCAGGAGGGCCTGGCCCACAGTCACTGTTGAATCAATCTGCTGAATGAAAGAATGAATGAACGGCCTGGCCAGGCGTAACTCAGTGCTTGAGCATAGATCAGGGATGGCGAACCTTCTGAGCTCGGCGTGTCAGCATTTTGAAAAACCCTAACTTAACTCTGGTGCCGTGTCACATATAGAAATTTTTTGATATTTGCAACCATAGTAAAACAAAGATTTATATTTTTGATATTCATTTTATACATTTAAATGCCATTTAACAAAGAAAAATCAACCAAAAAAAATGAGTTTGTGTGTCACCTCTGACACGCGTGTCATAGGTTGGCCATCACTGGCATAGACCTATGAACCAGGAGGTCACGGTTCAATTCCCAGTCAGGGCACATACCCTGGTTGCAGGCTCAATCCCCAGTGGGGGTGTGTCTGTGTGTGCAGGAGGCAGGCGAGCAATGATTCTCTCTCATCCTTGAAGTTTCTCTCTCTCTCTCCCCCTCTCCCTTCCTCTCTGAAATCAATAAAAATATATTTTTAAAAAAAGAATGAATGAAGGCATGAGCGTGTGCTCTGTACAAACTGCCCTTCTGGTCCCACTCCGCAGTCATTCTCAAAGTGTGGTCCCTGGACCAAGAGCTTCATGCCTCCTGGAAATATATTAGGAATTCTCAGCTCCCCCCACACCCTACTTACTGATCTAAAACTCTGGAGTGGGCCCAGCAATCTGTGACTGGCAGCATGAACTTCAACACCTACAGCCTGTCTGGTCATCACATCCTGCTCTGGGAGTGGGTTCTTGCCAAGTCCCCTCTGCCCCTGGGGGGCAGGAACAAGGGTCCTCCTCTGCCTCCAGTTTGGACCAAGAAAACCAGTGAGTCCTCTGCCTCTTATCCTCCCAATGGGATGGACTGTGGGCTTCCCGGGGGTGAGGCCCGCTCCTCCTCCCTCTCCTCTCAGGGCTGGACACAGGGGGCAGAAACTGGGACAGCCAGGCCAACTGGCTGAGTTACGGTTTGAGCAAGGAGGATGGACACACCTCTTGATCTCATCCAAACAGCCAGGAACCAAAAATAATCCTATACCAGCATGCGGGCTCGTGGTCAGCAGGCCACCCCTGGTCCACTGCTCGATCATTATAGCTATTTAATCACCGTTAGCTTTCATTCAGAACACCTTTCCCCCACCTGACCCTCTCCAGCTGTATAGGGCCTCATTTCCTGAGTAGTTGGAGGGAACGGGGAGGCATAGCTTGGGCTCCTAAGTGAGGTGTATCCATTCCCTCAACAGCTCCAGCAGGCCTGGCCCTGCAGAAATAAATCCACTCTGGCTGGTATCTAGGAGCTCTCAGACCACACTCAGAAGGCTCAGCAGAGGGAGTCACTGCTGCCTTGGGGGTACAGCGAGGGCTTCCTATAGGAGGCAGGGTTTGAACAAGGTCCTGAGGTCAAGAAATCTGAAGATATGTGGGCGCCCAGCCTGGAGAAGGGGGTGGGGATTGGTGCCAAAGGCACTGCTTGCTGCTGTTTCATTAAAGATGGCTAATTAGATCCCAGCCTGTTGCCATGGCAACAAAGGGGTGGGTGAGACTATGAAAGGAAGCTGATAGAAGGACCAGGAACACACAGCTGCGTAATTCGGATGTCCAGGGTGTCCATATCGCAGCACTGGAGCCTGGAGCCTGTCAGGTGAGGGATCTGAGGTGGGGCTAGGGAACCCCTTGTGCAAGTCTGCTTCTGTTGTTCCTCTGAGCTCCTGTTTCAGGCATTGATTTTTCCTTTTGGGTCCCTGCAGTTGTTTGGGTGAGTCTGGCTCAGAACAGTTTTTATAAGTGTATGAGGTGCTTGGTAAAGGTCTACCCAGCCCTCCTCTCCACACCTCACACCCCACCACAACACATACACCCCTTCCCCCTACCATGTGCCAGCTCTGAGAAATACCTAACCCTCCCTACCTCCACCAGGTCTGCTGATAGCTTCCTCATCTCCGACAGAACCCCCAAACCTTGCTTGCCTGCCTCTGTACACACCCCCACCCTGCACTGGGACACTGCCCACTTGGGGCCACTTGGTCTTACAGCTGGTGCTCGACCAATTGGGGACCCAATGATGAGAAAGGACATATGGAAGGACAAATGGATGGATAATGAATGGCTGAATAAGTGAAAGGATGGAATGAGGCTAGAGGAGTAAATAAATGGATTGGTGAACAGAATGATGAATGAAATGACAAATGGAGGCACAGATACATATGTCAATAGTAGTTCACTGAGTTTTATTTTATTCCTTTGTTGACTAGTTCAATAAATATGTATTGAGTACCTTCTAGGTACCAAGCACTGTGCTAGGGATTAAAGGTGAGAAAAGAGGACTGTGCCTGCTGGGCACAACAGTGTGTGAAGGAATTGAAAAAGAAATGGCAAGTGCAGTGCGGGTTATGAAGGAGAAATGCAGGCTCTGAGGCAAGGGTCCCATCTAGCCTTCACATCTGCGTGGCTCTATAGAAATATCTGCCAGGAGAGTCTGGGTTCTGGGGCCACCCAAACTGGAACACTGGGAACTCCATAATCTTAGAATTCTCACCACCACTAATGCTGTTTGAACATTTGTCAGGTGCCAGGCATCCCAGGGCTTTCCAAACCCCGGCTGGCTCCTTTAATCCCCAAAGCACCCCAATATCAAAGGATGGTTGGTTACTGTTACACCCCATTTAAGGTTCAGGGGGGGTCACCTTACTGGAAAGGGGAGGAGACCAGTGGCCGCCTCCAGGCCCCATGTCCCTTTTTTTTTTCATTTTCACCAGAGGATATGCTTAAGAGAGAGGAAAGGGGAGAGGAGGAGAGATGGGGGAGGGGAAGAAGAAGAGAGAGAAACATCGATCCGCTGCCTTCGCCACTCTGGAGACCGGGGATCAACCCGCAACCTAGGCATGCGCCCTGACCCCAGAATCGAACCAGCAACCCCGGCAACACTTGGGTGCACCACAGGCTGACGCTCAACATAAGGGTGTGTTCAGAGGCAGACAAGCAAGCCACTGAGCCACTGTAGCTGGGCTTGTTTTTTATAGGCCCCATATTGTTAAACCACCACCTCCTGGGAGAACCCCCTCCACCTCCCCTGGCCTCACGCACTCAGCTCAGCCTCATTTGTGCTGAGGCAGCGACCCAGCAGGTGCTCCTGTCGCAGGGGGTTTTGGTGGGAGACAAAATGCTGCCCATGAGCCATGCGGAGACCCTCTTCGCTGGGAACCGAGCCCTGGCTAGTAGTCCTCACGGACCACCTGACGGTCCTGACCCCACGGTGTCCATGGACACGGAGTCAGTACCGGATGTTCACAATCTAGTGGGCCATCCATTTCACTGATGGCCGCTCATGTCCTTAGCTTCATCAATGAGACAAAGGTTCCAGAAGAGGGACTTCTTGGTATAAAGACTGAAGGCCAACTTGAACAAGATAGCTGAGGCTCAAATTCTGGCTCTACCATGTCCTCATGATGTGACCTGAACCAGATTCTTCCCCTCCTGGGGCCTCCGTGTCTCCATTTGTTCCTGAGGCCCCTTCCCTCTTTTTCCCTCTCTTCCCCAGGCAGGCCCACGTCACAGCCTGTCCCCTGCGAACCCTCCCGTCTGGAAGGAAGAGTCTCTCCAGGCTCCACAGAGTTCCCAGGCTTCATAGGCAGCTGCAAGGGCAGCGTCCAAGCCGCAGGCTCCCTGGGGACTGGCTGTTCCGGGTAGCCCCAGAATTCTGTGGAATGAGCTTTGGGAATAGAAAGGAGCGATCAAGTGCCTCAGGAGCCTCAGGTCCTTCCTGTCAAAGGGCCACTGCCCTGCTTAGGTGGCCTCTGTGTGCACTTGGAGGTGCGGCTATGACGGACACCACATGCGTCCCGTGGGACACATCCCTGTGTCTGTGTATGCCCGTCAGTGGTCTAGTGCAGCCGTCTGCGGACCACCGGCTGGCGACCGCTGGTCTAGTGCACAGCCTGTCTGTGGGTGATGGTCCGTGCAGTTCTGTGGCAGAGTTGGAAAATGAAGGGCCCACTCCAATAATAACCCAAATAGCTGTAACTCCTGTTTACTAAACACTCACTCTGTGCCAGGCAGGAGCTAAGTACTTTACATCACTCTCATTTCATCGACGGAGTTATTATTTCATTGATAAATAGTCCCTAGTCCTCCCAGGGAGGTGCAGCAGACTGCATTTCTCGGCGAGCCATCACATTTCCCACCCCACAGGCTCTTCCGACAGTGGGGCACTGGCCCTCTTCCCACAGGGTGATGAGCGTTAAGTCCCCTCTCCTTGAAACTGGATGGACCTTTGTGACTGCCACGGCCAACAGAGGACAGCAGAGGGATGCTCTGTGACCTCCAAAGCCAGGCCACACAAATGCCGTGTACAGTCAACTCTTGATTTTGCGGCCCTCGATGTAACAAATTTCAGATTTAACAGACAAAATTTCTCACCCATATGTCATGTGAAAATTAACACCCTGTTAATTTAAAAATGCTATTAACCAAGATTTGCTTATCACTAACTTAACAGGTTTTTTTGGTTATTAATTCACTGTTATTTTAAACAAATTTGAGCGAATAGGCCAAAAGTTGGAAAAAACACTGTAGTAATTTCGCTGGCATTAAATATTACATATGTATAACTATAGTCTACATATTTAAATTCAAGAGTCACCGCTCATAAACGATGTTGAGCAAATTATTAGCAGGTGATCACACCAGGCCCCTTGTGGTAACTGGCTCCCTCGTTGTATAGTGTGACTTTCTACAGCGATTTCAACAGTGGGGGCTGATGTTCTGACATGCGCTAAGCCACGCCCAGCCGTGTGCAGTGGTTTACTTGAGATGATTGGTGAATGCACGCTCTTACCAGACCTATTCAGCATAAATTTAAAATTACTGTAATACATATAGAAAACTTGTCTGTGAAATTAAACTTTTCATAAATACTTAATTTTTAAAAATATATATTTTTATTGATTTCAGAGAGGAAGAGAGGACAGAGAAAGAAGAAACATCAATGATGAGGGAGAATCATTGATCGGCTGCCTCCTGCACGCCCCACACTGGCAATTGGGTCCACAATCCAGGCATGTGCCGTGATCGGGAATCAAACCATGACCTCCTGGTTCATACATTGACGCTCAACCACTGAGCCACGCTGGCCGAGCATAAATATTAATTTTAATTACACAAACATGTCTACATAAGTAAAAACAGGTAAACTAACGAATTTGTCAAATTTTTAACATATGCATTCGGAAAACCTACTTTATCATGTAATGGACTTTCAGCTTTAACAGAGAGCCCCTCGCCCGAGTTAGTCCTCATATCGGGGTTTTACTGTATCTCCACATTGCTCTCTCGAGTTTCTCATCCTTTTTGAAAATATATATCCTCCCCCGAGGATATTTTTCCATTTTTAGAGAGAGTGGAAGGGAGAGGGAGGGACAGAGAGAAACATCGATGTGAGAGAGACACATTGGTTGGTTGCCTCCCACACGCACCCAGGCCAGGGCCAGGGAACCTGCAACCAAGGTACTTGCCCGTGACCAGAATCGAACCCCGGACCCTTCAGTTTGAGGGCCGACGCTCTATCCACTGAGCCAAACCAGCAAGGGCAAGTCTCTCATTCTTGGGACCCAGCTGCCACGTTGTGAGGAAGTCCAGGCCACATGCAGAGGCCATGTGTGGGGTATTCCAGCTGACAGCCCCGATGAGGCTCCGCCCAGATGCCAGCAGGAATGTCAGATTTGTGAGGGAGGATGCCTAGAAGGTGATTCCAGCCCAGCCACTTTCATGCTCATTGAATCCTAATACCAATCCTCTGAGCTAGTATTACCATCCAGGCCTTGGCAGATGAGTAAACAAAGGCGCCCGGAAGTGAAGCTACTTGCCTGAGGTAATGAAGTCTGATGTGGAATTTGATTCTGACACTCAGCACACCGAGAGGCCTGAGCGATGGCACCACGGTAACAAAGCACATAAATGAGGAGTCAAGCCAACCCCGAGCACCTGGCACAGGTGGTGGTGGGCTGGGGTCTCTTCCCGGGATGACTGGGAATAGCGAGATGGAATG
Organism: Myotis myotis; assembly: GCF_014108235.1. NCBI lineage: Eukaryota > Metazoa > Chordata > Mammalia > Chiroptera > Vespertilionidae > Myotis > Myotis myotis. Next base: position 39,810,012 of record NW_023416314.1, read on the forward strand.
GGAGGGAGGGCGCTGTGGCTGCCTCCCCACCACTACAAGGTCAGTAAAGGCAAAGACCTGCTCTCCCCGTGTTCACAGCCGTGGCCCAGACATACAGTAGGTGCACAATACGTATCAGTTGACTGACTGACTTGCTCTGTGACTTTCACCAAGTTGCTCCCCACTCTGGGATTCAGCTTCCCCCTCAGTGAATAAGTGAGGGGGGAGGGGCTCAGGTGGATGCTAACTTCCCCACCAGGCTCCCTGAGGGAGGCGGGTCAATGAGGCCATGCTCAGAGGTGGCAGATGGACAACCTGACCCTCCCCCCAGATGTCCCTGCCGGATCCAGGCTTTAGTGAGGAGGCTGGGGCTCCGGAAACTGAAATTCTACCAGATGCCCCACAGGTGGCAGCAGAGGCCCGCATGGCAGGGGCTATGGTGCATGGGTTTGATTTTAACATGTATTTTTTTACACATGGGTTTGATTTTAACATGTATTTTTTTACACGTGGGTTCATGGGGGTTTCCCCCCCTTTTCTTTTTTCTTTCCTCTCCCCTGCCCCTTCCCCTTATATTCAAGAAGATACAGCTAGATCTTCCAGCCTGGGAAGAAGTTTCTTAACGTCATGATAACGGCCTGAACCAGGAGGTGGGGGGGTGGGGGGAAGAGGGTGGATGGATAGACAGATCCCAATAGATATGAAAACATCTCCTGATGAGCCAGTAAGCTCTGCATAGCTTCACCTCCAGGGCCCAAGAGGCTGGGACTATCACTTCCATTTTACAGGCTGAAAAAAACAAACCCAGCTCTTCTAGGCCCTACATCTGAGTCAGGGGGCAAGTTGCCCCACCCTTGAGGGGAAGAAGAGATGCCATTGGGAATCTGATGAAGTCTCGGGGTAGGATTTGCTAAATCTGGCAACCTTAGCTCCCAGGAAATGCACCCACCACTTCTGCCCACAATCGTGGTCTGGCCTGTGGTCCCAGCTCTGGATCAGAATTTGTGGATAAGCCAGCTTCCAGAGTCTTCCCCTCCCAGTACTAAAAGTTATTTCATTCAAAGCGTTTAAACTTGGCTCATCGTATATGTGCTGCCGAAGCGAGCACATAAACTTTGCTCATCACAGAACACCGCACAGCCAGTCGAGCCCATGCAGTTGGGGGCCAGTGCCACTACCTTCTTGCTGCTACAAACATCACTTCCCTTCAGCCTATTTCCTGACTTGAAAAATGAGGGCGAACACCTACTGCACAGTAGGTGCTCTGCCAAGAAGGGCTCCTTCCCTTGCCGCCACCCAGTTCTCCAGCCTGCAGGGAGGCTGGGGTGAGGGATCGTGAGAACGGAAGTTATCCAGTGTCTGTGTCCAGCCCCTTCTGTCCTCTCCTTCCCTCCCTCGGACACAGGCACAAGCTGGGAGGAGGGGATGAGAGCTACATTTGAGTGTGTGTTGTTGGGGTGGGATGGGGTGTCCCGCCTCTAGAGCGGAAGATGATTCATTGGGCTATGGGCCAGGCACCCTGGGAAAAGCCAGGCCAGCCTCAGGCCAGAGCCCCAGGGAGCTAAGAGGCAGGGAGGAGGGAGGCAGGGCCTGTCTGAGCTGTAGCTATAGTCCTGGGGTCTCTCGAACCCCTCCCCCGCCACCAGCCAAAAGAGGCCATCTTCCCCACTTACCAGGTGTGAGAAATCTACTCAGACACCACCAAAGGCCCAGGGGAGACTGAAGTGTTATCAGCTCCTACTAACCTAGTAATCTGACCTCTGTTCTAGACTAGGATACTGATATAACAAGGCAAAGGTGCTCCCTCCCCTTCGAGCTCAAAGACTTCAGCATCGTCTGGCTCACAGTAGGAGCTTTGGTACATACATATTTGCGAATTAGTGCATGGATGACAGCAAGTATCAGTGTAATGAATGCACAGAGCAAGTCTGGAATGTCCATGTTCAATCCTCTCTTGAAGATTCCTTCTCATTTTACATATGGGCACCGAGGTCCAGAGAGGAAAGAGTCTCGTGACCCTCCAGGGCAGCAGGCAGTCCGCCGAGGGTAGATCCAGGCCTTTGGGTCTCTTCCACTATAGTTTGTCCAAAGGGGATCAGCCAGCTGAGAGGCAGTGTGGCCCCCATCTTCTCTGCCCCTCCCCTATTCTAGGACCCGGGGACATTCCCAGAGGGGAGCAAGCTCTATCCATCAGCCAGTCACTCTGGCCCTGCAGTGAGCCTTGGTGACCCTGGCCCAACCCAGAGCCCAGAGAAGCCCCCCTCCTATCATACGAGGCAAGTCTAGGATGGTGGAGATGACCAGCGACAGTGACCATGCCTTGCCCAGGTCCAGATCCCTCCACCCAGCCTCCAGGGCGCTGTCACTGGGCCTGGGCCATGCTGGCAGAAGTGGTCTCTGCCCTGGGCTGATCAGAGGCAGCCTCAGCTCCTAAGCCTTTTTGCTCTCTATCAGCAACTACTGTCCAGCCTTAGTGCCAGGGCAGCAAGTCATATGTGCGTGTGTGTGTTGCACAAGATTCACAGCTGAAGGTCAGCTTGAGCAGGTCTAGACTCGACTCTCCCAAGGCCCCAGAGCTGGAGCCACCTCTTCCAGGAAGCTGTCCTGATAACTCAGATCTGCCAACTCCCCTCCTTCTCTGAGCATCTTGGGCTTCTGGAGTTGCAGTCTTGAAGCCTCAGTCTCTCTAGGCTTACGGCTGCAATGTTGCCAGTAAATGGCACCACCTAGCACTTCACAATCTACTAAAGCAGTGGTTCTCAACCTTCCTAATGCCTCGACCCTTTAATACAGTTCCTCATGTTGTGGTGACCCCCAACCATAAAATTATTTTCGTTGCTACTTCATAACTGTAATTTTGCTACTGTTATGAATCATAATGTAAATATCTGATATGCAGATGTATTTTCATTGTTACAAATTGAACATAATTAAAGCACAGTGATTAATCACAAAAACAATATGTAATTATATATGTGTTTTCCAATGGTCTTAGGCGACCCCTTGTGAAAGGGTTGTTCGACCCCCAAAGGGGTCGCGACCCACAGGTTGAGAACCGCTATACTGAAGGCTTGAATGACCCATCGAATCAGATCCTCACAGCAACTCAGTGGGGAAACCAAGGCTCAGTGAAAAGCCGTAACTTGCCCAGGTTCTCAGGACTAAAGAGGTGGTGAGGCTCAAAACCCCCTCTGCCACTGACCGGCTGTGGGAGCTGGGAAAAGCACGTAACCTGTACCTGAGGACAGGAAGAGAGCAATGACAGACAAATAGGAGTGAATCTTTCTTGAGGGGCTCCCATGTGCTGCTTACAGGTATTTATTTGAACCTCGAGTGAAGCCTCCTGCTTTACACAAGAGGATGGTGGGTGCAGGGAAGAGCCTGCTCCAAGTCTCACAGCAGACTCCTCCAGTGGCCGAGGAGGCAGACTGTCCACATCTATTCCACAGTGAAGGAGAAGGGGGGCCTTCCAGCCCAAGGGAGTAACCCAGATAGCAGCCCAGACTCCCAGCACCAGGAGGCCCAAGGAGGACGCCCACAGCACCTGCCTTCATCACAACACTTAGGGAGCTAAAACGCCAAGGAGAAATGTTCCGTGGAATAATAAAGGAAAGAAGCATGAAACATACATGCTGTATCATCTCAACATTATGAAACATACACCCATATGTACCTGCAAGGAGAAAAGGCTGGCGGCAAACGCCATACACCAGAATCTAACAGTGGGCTGGGTCCCTGGAAGGAGGGCAAAGCCAGAGACCACCCTTACCGATGGCTGTTCCGCCCTCCAGGAAGCCCACATCTGTGCCTCCGTTTCTTCATCTATATAATAGAAAATAGGACTTACTGAGCACAGTGTCTGGAACAAAGAGTTCTCAATAAATACTGGCTGTTATGAAAAACTACAGAACCTTATATCAGAGGTTGGCTGGGCCAGCCCCGGACCCGGGCTGGCTTCCCCCAGCAGCCCTTGCTTGCTACCCCGAGACCAAGGATCTCACCCTCTCCAATGGTACCATGGTAGCTCCTTCCACCATGGGCAGGTCTGCTTGGGAGAAAGCCCAAGCTGGGCTGGGCCCCATAGTCCCTGGATGGCCTTAGAAATGGATGGTGGAGACCTTAGGATCTCCCATCTCCCATTCGAAATCCTCTGGTTTTAGACTCTTCTATGGGGTGGTTCTCCAGTGAGAGGTTGGGAGAGGCTTTCTGGGGGGGGGGGTCCCCTTGTCCCAACCCAGGTGACCACCTCTGACCCTCCACTGTCTGTGGGATAACAGAGTAGCATTTGCTGGCAGCGCTTTGTGCCTTTTCCATTTTCTCCTTTGGAAAACACACGAGAAATCAGTTGGGTCTGACCTCCTCCCTATTCCACCTCCAACCCCTCCAGTCCCCCAGGGGCAGGAGGCCCTCTCTGCCTCCTCCCTGGACAACAGCCTGGTGGAAAGCCCTGAGAGGAGGGGCCCTGTGAGCTGGCTGTTGCCATGGCGATGGCAGCCCTGGAATTTGACCACTGGGGCCCAGGAGTGGGGGCGGGGAGTTGATACAAGCCATGCTGGGGGCAGGGAGGAAGGTCCAGAGGCCCAGGAAAGTTAAGAAGAGCAAAGGGCAGGGGGCAGGGTCCCCTCTATGGCCTCAGTTTCCCCATCTGTAAAAGGAAAGAGGCATGGACCTCAAGATCTCTTTCCAGCTCTAGTCCAAATTGGAACCTGGGTGAGGCTGGGGGTGGGGGAAGTAATGAAAGCAAGGCCAGTTGCCCCTTTGATGGATGGAGACCAGAGGACAGGGACTTGCCCCAGGTGGCACAGCAAGTCCATGGTAGCAACAGGACTAGACTGTGGGGGGCGGGGTCTGTCCACTCTGGCTTCCCGATTTCTCTACTGAGAAGACAAGGACGCCTGCTTCACGGCAGGGGGAGAGGCCCTTCGAGAATGGCCATGGCTGGGCCAGCCCACACCTCTGAGACAACAGACAATGTGCCTGCTCCCCCAGCATTCCTGGGTCGGAGGCTGGCAAAGGCCCTGCCCCTCCCTTGACTGCAGTGCCAGGCTTCGGTGGATATTTTCTTTTTTTTTTTTTTTCTTTAAATACATTTTATTGATTTTTTACAGAGAGGAAGGGAGAGAGATAGAGAGTCAGAAACATCGATGAGAGAGAAACATCGACCAGCCGCCTCCTGCACATCCCCCACTGGGGATGTGCCCGCAACCCAGGCACATGCCCTTGACCGGAATCGAACCTGGGACCTTTCAGTCCGCAGGCCGACGCTCTATCCACCGAGCTAAACCGGCTTCGGCCGGTGGATATTTTCAAATGGCTGCCCGGCCTACCCCTCTCTGCCTTCCCGCCTGCCCACTTCAGGAGTACAGTGAATTCTGCTGCCATCCTCCCTCCCCATTCCACTTTGACCAAGCCTGAGTGCCATCTGGGGCAAGACTCTCTGTCCTCTGGGGTCCCCATCCATCAAAGGGGCCACTGGTCTTGCTTTGGTTACTCTCCCCCCCGCCCCGCCCTCACCCAGGCTAGGTCTGTGGCCATCCTCTGTGCCCCCATCGTCTTGCTGGCTGCCTCCTCCCACACAGTCAGCCCAGGGTCAGGGCGTCTCCAGGGCCCCTTCAAGGCCCAGAGAGGGGCTAGGACTTGCACTGATGAGGATTTGGGAATGCTATGCCACCAGCCTGTGCCCCACCTCCAACCATCCATCGTGTTACACTGGTGTGGCCCCAAGCCCTTCCCCTCACCCCATTGCCACTGCCCCTCAGCCGCCACAGCCTGGCTCCTCCAGCTGGCCCTCACACCCACCCCAGGAAGATTCTCCCATTCTGACCAAGTCACTCCTCAGCTTAAAATGCCAGCCAACTGGGGAAAAATGGAGTTGGAACCATAACTCACGCTCCGCACCAGGATAAATTCCAAATGGATCAAAGATTTAAATGGAAAACAAAACAAGAAAGCATAAAACACCAGAGGAAAACATGAGGAAGTTGCTTTATAACCTTGGAGGGGGAGCGGCCTTTCTCACCATGACTCCAAATCCAGAAGCCATAAATGAAAGACTTGATAAATTAGACCACATAAAAATGAAACCCTCTGCATGGCAAAAATACACTGTAAACAAAGTCAAAAGTCAAGTGACAAGTCAGGAAAAAAATATCTGCAACTCATAACCCAAGCGAAGGACTAACCTCCCTAACATGTATTTAAAGGTTCCTAGAAATTGATAAAACAAAAAGGACAACAGCCCAATAGGAAAACAGGCAAAGGACATGAACTGTGCACAGAAAAGGGAAACCAAATGTCTCTTGGGCATGTGGGCAGATGACCAGTCTTACTCATTGTGAGATAAACACCAACTAAAACACACCAAGGTGCCATCTTCCACTTACAAGATGGGGAAGTACCCCAAGGTCTGACTTGGTGAGGCTGTGGGAACCACGTGTCTTGGTGGACTCCTGTGGATAGCATCAAATTAGAGTCACATATACCTCTGTCCCAGCAATTCCACTCCTAAGGTGCCCTCCAAATACACCAGCCTCCACGCAAATGACCTATGAATGAGTGTGTTCACTGCAGCCCTGTTTGTAACAGCCCAGGATGGAAAATAACGGAAACAGCCTTTACATCACACAGTACAAGGAAGAATACGGAAGCTCTGAAAGTGCTGATAGAGCAAGAGCTGCAAGCGATGCTGCGCGGAGAGCAGTGTGGACAGTGTGATGCCGTCTGTGAGGAAAGTGGGGAAAAGACCCGGCATTTGCTGGTATCTGTGTATAGGAGTCATGAGAACTAATACCCAGGTGTTCTGGGGTTAAGACTGGGTAGGTACTATGAAGCGGCTGACAGAAAGAGACTTTTTGATATTTTTAAACCATATGAATATTTATTCACATTTTAAAATATACAGATTGAATTGTTTAAAACTTCACCCCACACCCGACCAGCGTGGCTCAGTGGTTGAGCATCAACCTATGAACCAGGAGGTCACTGTTGGATTCCCGGTCAGGGCACATGCCCGGGTTGTGGGCTCATTCCCAAGTGTGGGGCATGCAGGAGGCAGCCGATCAATGATTCTCTCTCATCATTGGTATTGCTATCTCTCTCTCCCTCTCCCTCTCTGAAATCAATTAAAATATGTATTTAAAAATAAATAAATAAAACATCACCTCATAATCTGACCCCTGCTGCCTGCTCATGGCTCAGCTTTGAACAGCCTTTGCAGCCCTCCTCCTCCTCAGTCTTCAAAGGCTTCCCTTCAGCTTTCCTTAGGACCGGCCCTTCTGAAGGCTCCCTCCTGAGAGGGCACCCCGGGCTCCTCCAGCACCTGGGCATCTCTGTCCCAGTCCTATCACAGCCAGTGTCCCCATCTGTGTGTGTTGGGTACTGCCTAGCCTACGGAACAGGACCAGGTCCCAAGGGGGCTCCCAGTGAATGGAGGCTGGATGAAGGGGGTGGGGCTGCTCTGGGACCCTGAGTTTGGAGGCTTATTTCCTAACTGGCCTCCTCCGGGACAATTCCAGTCTCATCTGTGATGCCCCTACAGGACATTCTCTCTCTCCACATTGCAGTCAGAAAGGAGCTTGGCCTCCAGCCCTTCCTGCAGAGAAGTCAGATTCCTCTTTCACAGGCTACCCAAGCCCTCCTCAGGTCCTGGCAACCCTTCCCTCTTATTGGCCATAGATACCGTCTATAAAGTGAGGTTGGAAACAGGCAACTTTACAGCAGGGTGGGATTTCTGCCACTGGGAATCCAGCAGAGCCCAAGACCACAGAACACCACCCCACTTCTGCACAGCCCCCTAGCTCCTTTCCTACAAGCAACTGCCCGGGTGAAAACTCTGAGCCCCCCTCAGGAACTCAGCATACTGCCTCCCCCCAAAGATGACCCTAGGCTATTCTTGGTGATCCCATCCACTTTTCTCTATCCCTGGGACCCCTCCTCAGCCAGGCCAGGCCATCACCCTCCCTCCCCCTCCAGCTTGCTTTATGATTTCCCACTGATCCCCCAGTGGTCAGTGGTCCGGTCCAGCCCATAGGCATTATCAGATTTAATTTTCACAAAACCCCTATAAATAGGAGCCATCATCATCATGCCCATTTACAAGTGCATACACTGAGCCACAGAGGGATTACGTATTTACTCGTGGTCACACAGCAAAGAGAAAGAGCTGAATCTGAACCTACGCCGTCTGACTCCAGGTCTGTTCTAACCACTACACAACACATCTGGATGCAGGTCAAGTAGGAGCACTCAGGCTGACCCCTGACACCTGGATGACCTGGCCCTGGTTGACGCACCAGCATCAAATTTCCCCACCCATATCGCACTCTGGCTACAGTAGCTCCTCAACCCCTCACTACACACGGGGCCTCCACACGTGCTGGTCTCTCTGCTCGGTGCTCCCTCCCCGGCTTTATGCTTGGCATTCCCGACTATCCAATGTTTCTGGTGGCCAAAGAGGTGGGAGCCTAGGCTGTGGGGTAGGCCAGGAAGGCTGGTGCCTGAGGTGGGCAAAGCCTGGGTCCTGAAGGGCCTCGAAACGGCAGGCTCAGAGCTCTGGCTTTCTTCTCCCCCCGTTCACATCTCCTTTCACTCACTCTCATCTCTGGGGAAGTCTCCCTTATTCTCACCTAAATTACCTCAACCTAGATGAGCCAGGGGGATTCCTGGGCCTCTAAAGAATGTGCCTCCACCTCTCCCCGATCAATGACCAAGCTGGGCCACCTCCAATCTCTCTCAAAGGGCCTCCCAGGGTGGCACAGTCTGCAACTGGGGTCTTCTCATGGCGCCATGATCAGGTTGTCCTCCTGATCAAGTGGGGGTATAACCCAGCTCCATAGGCCCCTGGTGGGGGGCATCGCCTGCTCATAGGAACCCTGAGGTGCGGAGCCTGGCTAGGCTGAACTTCTGAGCCTGTAGAGGAGCTGAAGGAAGAGGCCTGCCCAGCCCTAACCTCTCCAGCAGGACCCCTCTACCCCAAACAGGGATTCTTTGCCTGAGTCCTAAGGGGCTCCATGGAAGTACATGGGGGGAGATGTGGTCAAAGGGGCAGACACACTCCCACCTTCGCTTAAATCAACAAAATGCCAAGTTGACCTGTTTTATGGTTCTGTGTCAAGATTCTTCTAAAAGAAAGGGCTCCACTGTTCTTAAAAGCTTGGAAATTGCTGCTTGGGATCAAACCCAGACTTTCAGGGCTGGTCTTCCGGCCTCCCCAGGACCCACTGACTTCTCAGGAACCAGGGAGCTTCATGGAGCCCCAGCTGCACCCGGGCTTTCCACCACAGGCCTTGCCTTCCCGGTTCTCTCTGCCTGAAGGGCCAGGCCCCATTTCTGCCTGTCAAGGCCCTGCTGGTCCTTCAAGGCTCCAGCCACTCCCCCGTCCCTCATAAGCCTCCCTGGTCCCCCTTGTTCTCCTTTCTGAGCCTCAGTTCTCAGATGGGGCTCCTGGGGTAGGAACTCCTTCCTATCAGTCCTATAGCCCACAGGCTAGACCCATGTATATATAGGCACCAGTATGTGGCAGTGGAACTGGAATTTCTTTTAAAATTACCCTGGGCTCCAAACCCATTATCCAGGCTGATCCCAGAGTTAATTACTCAGGGCTGATTAGCAAAGGACCAACTGTGCAGTCAGCTCAGTTATTCCGCCAGTGACAATGACCGCCAGTCCTCCATCAAATCGCTGGGCTTTTCCCCTGGGAGTGAGGCCCTGCTCCAGGCAGAAAGTGGGCTGAGGCTCTCCCCCCTTCACCTGATCTGGCATCCACTGCTCAGCGTAGCCCCATGATGGGAACTCAGGGGTTTCAGTGCAGGGACGACTGCTCTGTTCATATCTGTCCAGATGGATAATGCCTATTTGCATTACTTGTTGACATCTGGCTGTTCCTAACTATTCCAACTTCGCTGTCATCAAAGAAGGTATGAGCAATTCTCAGCCTGGGTCCTCACTTCCAATATCTGCACAGATGTCTTCATGGGTATAAGTTTGTCAGGACTGAAAAAGAGTGCATGTGACACATGTCGATGTGTCACACACCTTGGGCTTTGCCAATGCTGGGATGTGTGTGGGGTCTACAGTCAACTAAACCCTCAGTGTGGGAATTGCTGGTTTCAGGGCACACCCCCTCCATCCTGGCTCTCCCAGGGCTCCTCTCTACATCTCTACCCTGAGCTCAGGGCCCAACACTGGGTGTTCCCCAGCACCCACGGCCCAGGCCTGGCCACAGGGAAGGTGGCCTGATAACTGAGGGGAGGGTGCCACAATGCTGCCTGCGGCCTAAGAGCTAAACCCCTAGGACAGGGCTCAGGGCCAGGGGCCCAGTGGGAGACAGGACAGGAGGCTGGGGGTGGGGGAGGCGGCCGGGGTTGGCTGCGGGTCTGGGCCTCTCTGGGCTCTTTGTCCAAATATGGAAGGTTCTTTTGCCTCCATTTGAGTCATGCCGGCCATGGCCCAAGAGATCTGCTTTCCAGATACTGCAGGCAGGCGGGACTGTGCCAGCAATGCCTGGTCTACCCCCACCCACCTCTCCTTCCTCTGCCTGTGGCCCATCTCAGCACCCCTCCAAAATCCTGGGCACAGCTTTCTCCACCAGCAGGGAGCCCAACATCCACCTCAGTTGCTCTCCAGCACCAAGAGAAAGGGCCACATCGGAGAGGAAACACTCATTCCCTCTATCACCTCTTCTCACTTCCTGAGGGCCCCTCATATTAAACTGAGCTCGTCCATATTTATTAAGCAACTACTATGTGCTAGTTCCTGGGGCTAGGACTGTGATTGTAAATCCAGTTAGGCTCCCCATATCCAAACTGAAATTTGCTCTCTCCTCGCATGCGCCCACCCTGGGGATGACACCGCCCCCACCAGGCAGTCCTGAAAGCCAGGAGCCTGGGTAACAAGCAAGGATTCTGGAACCAGACTGGGTTTGAACGTGAACTATGCCACTTGGTTAGCTTTCCTAACCTGGGCAAACTACTTCCCCTTTGGTTCCTCTTCTGTGTCACCGGGATGTGGGCACCTCCCCACATGGTGGTGTGAGAACTAAATGAATACACAGAAAGTGATCAGACCAGTGCCGGGTGCACAGGAAGTGCTCTGCTACTGAAAGGGGGCAGCAATAGAATTTGGGGAACCAGCTAGTATTGTAAGAAATATTAATCATGCTCTGTTAACCACGATTGTTTTATTCTGGTTAAAGAAGGCACGTACTACCCTGGCTGGAGCTGACCTGGAGATGCAGCCCTTCCTCCCCATTTGGAGCTGCCTATTATCATGGGAAGATGAACAGTTATGCTGCAGAAACCACAATCGCCAGCCCTTTGAAGATCCCCAGCCCTTTTTGCACACCTGCAGGGCTTTGCAAACCTCCAGCCTGCTTACCTGTTAACTGCCCATCTGGCACGCCCTCTGGCTATTTCCCCATGTTACCTCAGCCCTTGCATATCACTAAGCCCTCTGAAGACCCCTAGTCCTTTTGCATATCTGTAAACTGCCCTTTTGCCTAATTTTCCTTTGTACTTTTACTATATAAGCAACTGGCTTATGGTAGGGTGCAGAGCGGATTTCTGTGGCTGACCTGCTGCTCTCCCATGCTGCCGGCAGTACTGGATTAAACGCTCATGTATGATTTAACCCTGTCTCTGCTTCATTGGCTCGAGTAGTGACAGGCAGCACGGACCCATGGTTTGTCCGGTTCACTACCAGTACTGTGACTCTCCACCCCCTGACTGTACCATATTCAGTCAGGTACTGTGAACTAGACCTCCTAAGACTTTCTATCAGCTTTCTCCTAGATCTCTGCTTTAGACAAAAGTGAGCCTTGCAGCCTTGGAGTGAGGCCAGCCTAGGTTCCAATACCACCTCTCTCCTTCTGAGCTCTGCGATCCAAGCTAGGCACCTCACCCTCTTTGGGCCTGTGTCTAGTTCCCATCCCCACCCCCAACTGGTACTGGCTTGAGACAGGACACTTCGCCCATCTGCCAGCTCCCACCTGCCTGGGTGCTCAGGTATGGTGGTGGGAAGACCAGCCTGAGAATTCCCCAGGGGCAGGCCCAGCCCATCTCCTCCTGCCTTCCTCACCCCCTCCACATTACTGTATTTAATAAATGTGTTTTGATGTCCCACCCTGTGCCAGGAACAGGAGGGTTTGGCATGGGGCGGGGGGGAGGCACCTGACCAGAACCAAGCATTAGGTCACAGGGTGAACTGGGGACCACACCCCCAGAGCCTTTGAGGTCTGTCCACCTCCAAGCAGAGAGAGGTTGCAATAGCTGTGAGTCCTGGGGTGGGGGAGGGTTCCTGACACCATTGCCTGGGATGCCAAGGGGACACTGCCCAATACAGGGCCCTCTTCCAAAGGCCTGGTCGTAGCCACGGACCTGTCTGGCTCTCTCGGATCAGGGAGAGACAGTGGGTCAGAGGAGATAAGAGACAGATGGAAAGAGCAAGACTGAGGGAAGAGGGCAGGATGAAGGATCAAGGAGGGAAGACTGAAAGCAAGAAGACCCCAGTAAGGGGAAAGAAAAGTCTGGTGTGAATCAGTAGAAGAAACGGTGGAGGAGGAGGCCCCGGTCCAGGTGAAGAGGTGGGGCCGGCGGATAAGGGCTGGCCCTGCCCCCCTCCTCCTCCAGCCATGGGGCCAGGCCCAGGGCTATTTTTAGTGGAAACTGAATTTAGCTGTTCCCTCGGAAATTCCTCACCCTCCCCAGGCTACGCCCCTGCTGGCCTTGGGAAGAGGCCTGGAAGCTCTGGTCCAGGCGGGAGGGGAGAGGAGCGCCCAGGAGCAGCAAGGAGCTAGAAGGGAACTTGGGCATCTGACGAGAAAACCGAGGCTCCAATCAGGCCTCAAATATGAGTTACTCCTCTTCCTACAGCCCCTGCCTCATTCTCCTCCAGGAAGGCCTCCTGGGCTGCAGGGCCACAGAATAGCACTTGTCTCAGGTCCAAATATCATGAGGATACTTTGTCTCCATCTATATGATCCACTACTAGCAAGACTGCCTGCCTGTCCACCTACCAGTCACTGTACCCCCACCTTCCCAGAAACTGCATGGTCCAGAGCTCTCCTGGGCTCTGCCACATCTGAACTCCCACTTCACAGATGGGGGGGCTGAGGCCTAAACAACTTGTCTTGGGTCACAGCCAGTGTGATGAAAAAGGGGTTCTATGGAAAGTAACCTCACAGGGTAATCTGATTATAAATTCCCAACTGGGAATGGTGGGTAGTCACTCTCTAGGCCTGTAACTTATTTAGCAAAAGGTTTTCAAGCAAGCCCTGTCCATTGTTCTTGTGCATCTAGGTTAACACACCTTTGAAATGCCAGAGTAATACCACCCCTTCAGCCTCCCTCTCCCCAAAGGCATAACCACTCTCAAGAGGACATAGAATTTTAACCCGTAATCTAATCCCGGCCTTGCTTTCTCCCACCTTCTTGTAATCTTCCTTCCTTCCTCCTTAATTTCAAATGCATAAAAGAAACTGCAAAACTGTCATTCTCCAGAGCATTTGAGATCTTATTTCCTGTCATGTCATCAGTTTGGCTCAAATAAACTCTTATAAAAATTCTCTACAGGTTTGGACGGTTCTTATGTCGACACCAGCAAGGCAGCACAGGCCTGCCTGCTCCTTTTCTCCCCACACGCTGCCTGGCTGCCTGCGTGGGCTGCTCCCAGAAGGGCCGGGTGGGGACGTAGCCTGGAGCTCTGCTGTTCTCTGGGGACCCCATTGGGAAGCAGGAGGGACTGGAGTTAGACCAGCAAGTGGGCACAGAGGCAGGGACCTGAGCTGGCTCAGAGCAGAGGAAAAGTTCTTCCATGAGGCAGGGGGATGACTCAGATGACCCCGCATCCTGTCCCAAAGCCTCATTGTCTAACCCCAGCTTCCGATAGGGCCCTTGAGCCTAAGTTTAAACCATCAGATTTTATGTCCAAATGATCTCCCTAGTGAGTGCTTTTCTCTCTAGCCCCACGTCACCTGCTCCCTCAGCTCAGGCCTCTCATCTCCCTGTTCCCTCCAGTCCAATCACCACCCAGAGCCAGAGGATGCTTTCCAATGCGCCAATCTCACATTGCCCCTCGAAGCTCCTAACCTCCCATGGCCCCCCACTGCCTACGAGACAAAGCCGAGGCCATTTAACTTGGCACTCATGGCCTGCAACCTGGCTCCTCCACACACACAGCCTCTCTCTGTAAGCTCTGGGCAGAAACCTCCCTGCACTCTTGGCCTCAGACATACATTGAGGCTTCTTTCCTGCCTGGCTCAGCAGTAGCCCCTTAGACCCACAGTCCAAGTGTGGGGCTACAGCGTGGTGAGGTGCCCAGGCAGACTACTGGGCCTGCTCTCCTACTGCATGGCCTTGGACAAGACCTCATCTTTTGCTGGGTCCCAGTGGCCTTTCCGAATAACGCAGGGTGAAAGGTGGTTAGAAGACACGGGTGGGGTGGGGTGGGGCTGGGGGGGCACAAACCTGGAATTCAAGACCCTGCCCCTCTTTCTCCTCCTGCCTCCTGGCCTGCCAAGAAGTTGCATGTCTCACCATCAGGCCCCACCCCAGGGACATAAGAAGAGAGAGAGGGGGACAGTGAGAAACCAGGAGTGAGACCTCAGTGACACAGGCAGCCAAGATGGAGTAAGTAGGACTTGGGGGGGTGAGGGGGGAAGGGGTCCCTTCCTGTGCTTCCGCCCCTTCCCTTCCACATCTGCTCCTTGACCTGCAGTGCCCCGTCCTGGGAAAGGACTGGATGTTTGTCCAAGGGGTTGGGGGGAGGGGGCTCGGCAGTCCCAGGAGGCCAGGCTATGGGGCTGGCTGGCAGCCAGGAGCCCAGGCCTCCCTCCTTCTAGCTCGGGGGCCGGGCCTGCTCACCCCCTGGGAACCAATAAACAGGAAACAGATACCAACCTGGCGCTTGCTCCCTCAGCCTGACCCCCTCAATCACAGTCCCTGCCACCAGTCTCCCCACTGCCCTCCCACTGGCCCAGGACCTGCGCCACCTCTCCCCAGCTTCAGAATCTCAGAACCAAGAAGTAATGATCTCAAATGATCTTAAACAAAACCAACTAAGAGGTACAACTCCTGGAAAAAACCCAGAATCCATTGCGAAACCACAAAATTCTGCACTCTGTACCGGCCGTCTCAAAAGCACACTCTTTAAAGTGGCCACATCTGAGAGCTCCAGACCTGGAGTCACGGGCTGAGGGCTCCACAAGCATTATCTCTTTGGCCTTCACAGTAACTCCTTCGTGTCCCCATGTTACAGAGCAGGAAACTGAGGCTCAGAGCTGACATGAGGTTCCTTATTAGGTATCACCTAGTGAGTTAGAATCAGGCCAGGTCTGAGATGTTAACCCTGATCAGTCTGACCCCAAAGTCCACCAGGCGCACAGACCCTCAGACTCCCTACCTTGCAAGGGACCAAGCCCCGTTTCACAGGCTGGTTCCAATGGGTCTGGGGCTCTGACCCAGAGAGGGCTTCTGCTGTGCCTCCCAGGTCGAGGCTGGTGGTAACGAGAGGAGAAAGGAGCTGGAGAAAAAAGCAAGGACAGTGGTGCTTCTACCCAACTGCCCAGCCCCTCTCCCCCGCCCACCTCCAAAGGCCCAGGCTGCTGGGCCACCTGGCCTACCCCACTTGCCCTCCTATTCAGGGTTTTATCTTGTGCTTCAAAGTTGGAAAAAGATGCCAAGAATCTGAGCATCTTGGAGTGAATGTCTCTGAGAATCTTAGAATCCTAACATCTTAGCATCTCAGTCAGGAAGGGAGGAACGAACATTTCCAAAGCCCTCTTAGCATTAGTTCATTTACTTGAACAATAATCCTTGGTGGAGTGAGGGGATAATTCACCCATTTTTTGGACTCAGCGGAGTCTGTAAATGCTTGCCCTGGGTCCCGAAGCCAGCCTGGGGGAGAAGGGATCTGGGCCGTGCACCTTACCCACGGCACCCTCCATGTGGCACCTTCTAGGGAGTACCCTGGCCTCTCAGGGCACGAAGGAACCTAATAGGTCTCTGGTCCAACAGCATCAGATTCCCCCAGGGCTACTGAAGGGGGGTCTTGGACGCCTCTCTGGGGACCCAGATACCCTGGCTCCTGGCACAGGAGGTTAGGGGGCTCCTCTCCACATGTCCCTTAGATCCACCTGGGATACCTGGCAGAGATGTGACTCCCACACCCTCCCTAGACCCCGACCTTCTGTCTTTGCCTTGGCCAACTACCCTACTTGGGAGCTGCTTCAGCAAACTCAGGGCCAGCCAACCTAGAAGCCAAGCCTGTCCACAAGGGACTCACTGGCTCTTCTGTCCCTCTACCACCAGCCAGCGCTCAGCCATCATCTGGACCCTACCCACCTCAGGAGCAGGGACCCTTGTTGAAAGCTCCGTGCACGTAGGGATGATGTCCAAGCTTTCCCTGTGTGTACTCACTGCCCATCAGTGATGAATGACCAATGAACATGGAAAGAAATGACTGCAGGATAAATGCAGTGGGCTTGAATTCACAGGTTCAGCCAGGCAACCAGCATCTACCAGAGGCTCTGGATCGCAGGAGCTGACAGCCCGGCCCCTCTGCCCACCTGTGGAAGGCAGAAGAAAGGTCCCCAAAGATGTCCACATCCTAATCCTCGGAACCTGTGAATATATTACCTCACATGGCAAAAGGGACTTTGCGGATGTGATTAAGGATTTTGAGATGGAAAGATTATCCTGGATGATCCAAGTGGGCCCTAAGTAATCACCAGCGTCCTTATAAGAGGGGGGCAGGAAGTTTGGATCAGAGAGAGAGATCTGAAGGTGCTATGCTGATGGCTTTGAAGATAGAGGAAGGAGACGAACCAAGAAGTGACAGTAGCCACCAGAAGCTGGAAAAGACAAGGAAACTGGTTTCCCCTAAACCTCCAGAAAAAATGAAGTCCTGCCATAACTGGTTTGGCTCAGTGGATAGAGCGTCAGCCTGCGGACTGAAGGGTCCCGGGTTCGATTTCAGTCAAGGGCATGTACCTTGGTTGCGGGCACATTCCCAGTAGGGGGTGTGCAGGAGGCAGCTGATCGATGTTTTTCTCTCATCGATGTTTCTAACTCTCTATCCCTCTCCCTTCCTCTCTGTAAAAAAAATCAATAAAATATACTTAAAAAAAAAATGAAGTCCTGTTAATACCTTAATTTTAACTCCATGAAACCCATTTCTTCTGATCTCCAAAACTGTAAGAGACCATTTGTATTGTTTTAAGCCACTAAGTGGGTAGTAATTTGCTCCAGAAGCAATAGGAAACTAAACGACCACCCATCTCCGCCAACCAAAACCTTGGAATCAGCTCATGTCCCTCCCACCTCAGGTAGCTCTGTAAGACCCTTCTCACTCTCTCTCTCTCTCCCCAGGGGGAGTCTCAGAGCCCTGTGACTTCCCCAAGCCCCAGAGGAAGTTTTAACTGGCAACAGCACTACCTCTGGGGACAGGCCTCAAGAGTGAGCCCTGCAGCCTGACACAGTATGGGGAGAGTCCTGGTCTATGAGTGTGTGCTGGGGAGGGGCTAGAGCAGCAGCTAGTGGTAGGGGAAAGGGCCCTGGGGCCAGACCACGGTGAGTCCGGCCTCACTCTCCTCAGTGGCCTAATGGGCTGTGAGTCCCCAGCTGCCAGCACTTTAGTCTACAAGTCAGTGCAGCTGCTGCCTCTCCCAGCAGCTCTGGGAGATTTTATTCTGCTGCTTAAGAGCATGGAAAGATTGTGGCTCTGAGAGGGAGATGGACATATTTAAGGACGCACAGCAGGAAAACGGAGAGGCGACGGCTAGAACCCAGGCCTACTAACCCTAGTGCAGACCTCCCATGTACTACGCCAGGTCATCCTTGGTTACGCCACAGCTACTAGAGGGACCGTGGACACCCCTCTGGGGGCTCTGATGCCCCTGCTGAGGCCTTAGGCCCTCCATGTCATAGGCTGGAGCTCACCACTGTTCAGGGACCGGCAGCCTGGCAGTCTTCTTCTGCCTCTGTTCACCCCTGGAATGCCCCAGAGGCTGGGGGTGGAAGTGGGGGGAGTGAGGAGGGATCAACACCCGCCCATTGGGGGTGACACCAGCTCCAACAGACTCCTGCTTCCCAGGGGACCCAGGGCCCCTGTTTCAGGGCCTGCCAGCAAGGCGCCAGGCTGCCTGGGCACACTTCCCAATAAGTACACCAGGGCTTCGAGCCTTTCTGGGAAACAGGCTCCCTCTTTCCCCGCCCTACCACCACCATCTCCGCCAACTCTGCTCAGTAGGAACCATGTGGGGCCAATATATGACCCGGGCATCAGGACACCTGGGGCCAAATCCCATACTTGAGCCAAGGGCCTTGGGGAACCTCTGCCCACGTAGGGCCCTGCTTCTTCATCCCTACATTGGGGCCATGGCAATGACCACCTACTTGGAGGACCAGATGGGAGGGACAGGATTGCCTTGTGGTGGCATGTGCTCTCTGTCCTAGGAGACATGCAAAATGGAGCTAATGGGTGTCATGGTGCCTGCAGAGGAGACCCCAATGGGATATGGCACTGACATGGTCCTCACTGGGGCCCTGTGACAGCCCTACGCTCCTAACCTTTGAGCTAAGCTGACGTAAGTCTGCAAGGGACAGCCAGTGCAAGCTACAGTCCCAATCTACCCTGGGGGCTTTGTCAATCTCCGCTTCCCCACCCTAAGCAACCCTCACACACTGCCCAGCCTCAGCAGCCTAAGTAGCTACATGTTCACCTTGAAAGCTAGAGTCTAGGCCAGCCGTGGGCAAACTACGGCCCGCGGGCCGAACCGGCCCGTTTGAAATGAATAAAACTAAAAAAAAAGAGACCGTACCCTTTTACGTAATGATGTTTACTTTGAATTTATATTAGTTCACACAAACACTCCATCCATGCTTTTGTTCCGGCCCTCCGGTCCAGTTTAAGAACCCATTGTGGCCCTCGAGTCAAAAAGTTTGCCCACCCCTGGTCTAGGCCCTCCCAAAGCCCTCTGCACTGCAGCAGAAACCCACCACCTGACTGGCCACCTCTGCCCCAGTCCAAGCCCCCATCAGCTCTTGCCCAGAGTATTCCAATGGCCTCCTGACTGGCCTTCCTTCTTCCACCGTGGACCTCTACAATCTGCCCCCACAGAGCAGCCAGAGCAGGTCTATGAAGGCCTAAATCAGAGCAGGTACTCTATTCAGAACCTTCTAACACAGCCTGCCCCATCTTACCTCAAATAAATGTCAAAGACCTTCCATTGGCCTATAAGATCTACCTGCCTGGCTCCAACCCATTTCCACCCTTCCTTACTTCCCTGACCTCATTTCCTACTCTGCTCCATCCACACAGTCCTCTTGACAATTTCTCACACACACTTTACCTCCCGGCCTTTGCACTTGCTGTTCTCTGCCCAGAATATCCTTCCCCCCAGACCATAACCTGGCTTGCTCTCTCACTTCCTCCAGGCCTCTGCTCCAACCTCATCTCCCCAAAGAGGCCTTCTCAGACCTCTCGATCTAAAATAGTATACCCTCCCCGCCTGGACGGCATTGCTCATTGGTTAGAGTGCCGCCGCATGCACTGAAGGGTTGAGGGTTCGATTCTTGGTCAGGGCACATACCCAGGTTGCAGTTTCAATCCCTAGTCGGAGCTTATGGGAGGCAACCAATCGATGTTTCTCACATCAGTGTTTCTCTCTCTCTCTCTCTCTCTCTATCAATGGGAGAAAAAAAATCCTCGGGTGAGGATTTAAAAAAACAAAATAGTACCCCCTCCCTGTCACTCTCTACTCCCTTATCCTGCTTCATTTTGCTGTGCAGCCCCTGCATCTCTGACTCACAATGTACCCATTTACAGACAGGTCTCCTCTAGTCTGGAAGCTTCATGAGGCCAGGCCTTAGTTTGCTGATGTATCCCCAAGGCCTAGAAGAAAACCTGTGTCCAGAGGCTAAGTGTTTGCTAAATGGATGAATGCATTGCCCTATCAAGGGTCACCCAAGTCTCTGAAACACACTCTGACTGCATGCAACCTGCCATATTCTTTCCAACCTCCTAGGCCCTGCTCATGCTATGCCCTCCTCCTAGAATCCTTCCTTCTCTTCAATTTTTTAAAAATATGTTTTTATTGATTTTTTTAGACCACCAGGAAGG
Organism: Myotis myotis; assembly: GCF_014108235.1. Taxonomy (NCBI): domain Eukaryota; kingdom Metazoa; phylum Chordata; class Mammalia; order Chiroptera; family Vespertilionidae; genus Myotis; species Myotis myotis. The sequence goes on from NW_023416314.1 coordinate 39,830,103, forward strand.
GAGAGGGAGAGAGAAACATCTATCGGCTGCCTCCTGTACACACCCCGACTGAGGATCGAACCGGCAACCTGGGCATGTGCCCTTACCGGGAATCAAAACAGTGACCTTTTGGTGCATAGGATGATGCTCAACCAACTGAGCCACATCAGCCAGGGCCCTCCCTTCAGTTTTAAAGGCCAAATTCAAGCAGAGCCTCCTCCAGGAAGCCTCCCCTGCCAGCATGAGGCCAGTCCCTCGACATCCTACAGTCCCTTCAGTCGGCTTCTAGATTCTGAAAGCTCTGATGTTTCCGCTCCCCGGGCAGCCTGGGAGTGCCTCCCCTCCGCTGTGAGGGGGGCATGTGTAGCCTGAGAGATCACAGATGGGAGGGAAGAAAGCAGGAGGGGCAAGTTCTTACACTGGGTTGGGGGCTGGGGACAGGATTAGCAGAGGCTGCCAGCCTCCCAAACCCAGCTGGTCCCTGAAATGTGGGGCTGGAAAATGTCAGGCTCCACTCTGGTCCATCCTCCAACTCTTCTCTGCTGGGGGGTGGGGGGACCACTCCTGGGTCACACTCCCCCCATTAGCCCAGGGCCCTTCAGAAGGGAGTGGGGGCAGCAGGGAATAAACAGAGGAAAGGGACAGCCCTAGGCCTGTACTCCCCCTTCCCACCCTCCTCATGCCGGGTGACAAGACATTTAAATAAAGATATTTGGTACCGCTCAGAATTCCAAATGTCCTAATCGCCTCCCCTCCCAGAACCAGTTTCCATGGAAAAATCACAGCAAAAAGCCAAGGAGGGAAAGGAGAGCCCCCATTCCGAGGGTTCCCTGCCAAGGGGAGGCAGAGATGAAAGGTGACGCAGAGCCGCAGCCCAGGCCTTCCTCTGTGAGGCAGAGAGCTGACGGGGCAGGCTGGGCGTGGGGGCTGTGTCTGCTGGGGCAGGCGGTGAATGGCAAGGCCAGGGTTCTGGTGCCTGGGCCTGGCTCTGCCCTGCCTTACTGTGTGAACTTAGACTCAACATTCTCCTTTCTGAGTCTTGAAGTTCTTCCCACTCCAACCCCCAGGCTCCAGTGAATTAAATAACCGCCATAAAGGTGTTCAGGCTGTTAGGGGTGTGCAGGTGACTCCTCCATCTGCCCCCTAATCCTGTTCCTCTACCCAGATGGCAGGCCAACCCTACCAAGAAATAGGGACCTCTTGGGCCCCTTCAACTCAAAGACACCGACATTCGAGGATTCAGTGCGAGTCCAAGTCTGACATTCTAAGAATTCAGCTCTAAAGATTCCCACAGCTTTCACATTTGAAGAATGAGACATTCAGAGTGTCTGACATATAGAAAGCACTTAAAAAATGTTAGCCACAGTTACTGCTATTCCAACATGCTAAAGTTCTGAGTCCACCCATCTGATTCTGTCAGACAAGTCACTTCCTGTTTCTTGTCTGGATGTGGCGGCAGTTGTCACATCTGTCAAATGGGTATCAAGTACCTGAGGGCAGCAGGTTGGACCACAACACTGCTTTGAGGCCAAGGTGGGGGAAGCCCTAAAGAGTTGCTGATCGTCCAGGCTATGCTTTGTGGACCTAAGTGGAAATGCCAAGGGGCGTGGGAGGCTCCCACAGCTCTACCTCCCCCCCCCCCAGCACATAAGCAAGCAAGTATCCACAGAATAAAGCCACCATGCGTGCGTTATCCCTCATTCCCTGGGCTCCTGGTTCTTATGGCTCTTGCATAGACCTGCCTTCCTCTCTCTTCCAGCCACACGCCAACTACCCTGTAGGCTGTCCTTCCTATAGAGCCTCAAAGAGTAGACAGTCTAACCTCCCATTGTACAGATGGCAAAACCAAGGCCCAAGATGACTTTCTAGGTCTTACAGTGGGTCAGAGGCAGAGCCAGGCCTGGTACCCAGGTTCCCTGCTCCCAACAAAGGGGGAAGGAGGGGATCACACCATGTGAAGGGCAAATATGAACTCAGCTAGGAGAGACCTGAGAGACTTCGACACAGCCTGGGGTCAGGTCAGGGGCCCCCTCTACACCAGGGCAGCTCCTGGCCAGCCCCATCAGCAAAGTGTGAAAGCCTCTTCTCTTCACTTATTCTGGAGCCCACACCACACCATCTCCACCCACAGTCCAGGGAGCGTGACTGGAGCCCTGGGCCTGAAACAAGGGAACATTGTCTACTCCAAGGAGGCCAGCAGGAGGGGGTAGACAGCTGCTCCCCATCTTCTTGGAGCCAAAAGGAAGGGGACAGCAGGAGGGATTTAGGCTAGCAGATGGGAGAACTTCCAGGCTTTATGAGGGGATAGGGAATTAGGAGATGGTGAATGTCTTCTGAGCCAATTCATGTCCACCGGGTTATACTGAGGCCAGGACTGCCTAGCCCTGTGTTCAGAAACTAGTAGGCAGCGGGGAGGAGGGGCGCAGGCTGGTCACTGGAAGCAGCTGGAGTGGTGGAGCCTGTTTTTCCCCTCTCCTGCCCCCAGGAAGGAAGTGACTGTACTAGCCACTCACTGTACAAGAGCCTGTCAGACCCAGACCATTACCCCCATTCTACAGAAAGGGAAAGGTGAGGCATAGAACAGAGATGTGACTAATCCAAGGCCACACAGGGACTTGGAGCTGAAGCTCAAACCCTGTCTGCTATGAGAGGCTCACCAATTCTCTCCCCTAAGAGGGGACACCAAGCTGGGCCTGGAAAGGTGGGAGGACTGGAGCAGGCAAAGGCTTAGAGCTTGGAGAGAGCCTCCACTGAGGGCCGGGAGAAGCCTGTTATGGGCAGATATGTCCACCGCATAGGCCCTGGAGGGCAGGGGGACCCTAAGCTTCCCCCTGAGGTCAGGCAGGCAGGGAATGTGCTGGAAGGTATACGAGGAGCCAATTCTGCAAAAACTCCCACCTCCTCTCTGGATCTCAATGCCTCTTCATAGGAGTAACAGCCGCCCCCCGCCCCCCCCCCCCGGGCCCCCCATCCCAGTCTCCTCGAGTCCCTTGGTTCACCCCTGCTCTCTCCCCTAATTTAGTCTTCTCCCAGAGGAGATAATTATATAGGAAAGGAAGCTGGGGAGGGGCCCCTGGCAGAAGCTGTCCCACTCTCACCCTCCCCCAGCCCCATGTTCCAAAGACAACAGGGACTGAAGTCAGGGGCACCTGAGCTGCCTTACCAGGCTCAGAAGGAAGGACAGGCCCCAAATTTCCCCTCTCCCCATTCCCTGCCTGCTGACTCTGCAGCCTTTGGTCTCCGTGAGAGACACCAATCAGAGGCAGGACCAGGGGGAACTAGAGACAAGGAGAGAAAAACAAAGAGAAAGAAAATCAGAAGGGGCGTGAGAGCGCTGGGAGTGACCAAATTAGTCCAGCATTTAGCGGTTCCAGGCTCTTACTCAGGCAGGGAGCACAGTGGGAGTGCAGGTCACGGGTTGAAATAACCCCGGGGCCATCCCCGTGATAGGACCGGAACCCAGAGCCTCAAATCTAGCATCAAGCACCTGGAACTTATCTGAACCCACAGCCCAAACCCCAGGGGCCCCTGAAGCCAGGGGAAGGGGAAAGCATCTCAGTCACCAGGAAGGAGATGGGGGTGGGGAGAAGGATAATGGACCAGAACCTCCACCCTGACCCACAGAGGCAATCCTGCCTGTGGGGGTCAGAACCTCTCAAGGCTGCTGTCTGCTGACCTCCAGCCACCCCCCTCCCTGACCCAGCCCTTCTCTAGAGGCCCCCATTCTAATCAGAAGAGGCTCCAGCAAACCTCAGGCCTCAAGAGTGCCCCAACTCCAACCCATGACTCCCCCAAAATTTGGCATCACCAGCTGGAGACATAAAACCACCTTGTCCACAATCCCCCTGCTTTTATAATGAGGAGGTTAAGTCAGAGAAAGGCCAGGACCATCAATGTACTTTACAGAGCCCTCTCTGCTACTCCACAAAGTAATGCCTGTCTCTCTCCCCTTTCCCCAGGCCCAGGGACAGACCCACACTTTAATCTATCAGAGGAAAGCCACTGGGGGAGGGCAAACCCAAGTCAACTGTGGGCCCCCCAGCCCCAAACATCCTACAAGGGGCCCGGCTAATGGGGCAGCAAGGCTCTCTAGAAAGTTCCATCACCCTCCCATCTCCTTGTGTATTTATAACAAAGAACCGGATAGGAATCTCTAAAGTCAATCCCTGAAAAACAGCTGAAGGACAAGATTAAAACCCTGTGTCATTATCACCCAGAGCACCTTGGAGCAGGTAAGAAGCTTTGAGTTAGCACGAGCAGAGGCCTGAAGGCCCTGGGGCCTGAACAGGTAGAAGCCCTCTGTCATTCACACTCTGAAAACTGCCCGAGCACTTCCAGGACCAGAGAAGCACCCTCAGACCTGGGTACCTGCCCAATGAGCACTCTTAAAAGGCTCCTGCAGAAGTCAGCGCCGGTGGCCTTCCCTCAGCCCCACCCTGACGGCCCCCCACGAAGGACTCACCACCTGCGGCTTGCTGCAGCACTTGCTGGCCGGGGCAGGCTCTTCTGGAGTCCGGGTTGCCTCTGGGGGCTTGGCCTCAGCAGAGGGCGGTGCAACCACTGGAGTCAAGCATGGCATATCCACTGGCACTGGCACTGGGGCAGGCACCTCGCCAGAGTGGAGGGTCAGCATGTACTGCTTCGTGACATCCTCGAGGGATGGTGCCTGCAATGTGGGGTGGGCCCGGGCAGGAAAGCCCACGGGCTCTGGCACAGCCACAGGAGGGCCAACAGAAGTCGGTGGCTCAGGCACCACGATAGGTGTGAAGGTGGCAGGCACACTGGCATGGCGAACGTGTTTGGAGGAGGGTCGGGCCTGATGGCCCTCCTCTCTCGGTAGCTCCTGATGACTGCTCCGGGCTGGGCGCTTCTTGGAGCCACGGCGGATGAGCCGTGGGGACAGGACATCAGCCAGTTTAGGGTCAAGGTGGAAGTCATGGTGGGCACTGGGGCAGGTAGACAGGGGTTCAGGCAGAGCCATCTCAGACTGTGCCCGGCCCCTGGCAGGACTAGGCTCCCCTGGTTCTGCCTGTCGATCTGCAAGAATGGGCTCACTGCTGGATGGAGGCAGCGTGGGCTCAACCTCTCGGATGGGCTCCCCTCCAGGGCCCTCAAATCCAGGCCCTGCCAGCTCCCCACGGCGGCTGGGGTCACTCAAAGATTTCTTCTTGGGGGCTTTGCCAGCCACCCTGTCATCCACCACACGCCCCAAGGCACCAGGCTCTTGAACAATGCTCTGAATGACCTCCTGGTATCCCTTGCTCTCTTCACTGCCCACAGACCAGTCACTGTGGCCGCTGGTCAAGCCCTCATCCACGGCTGGGGCTACTGGAAGCCCTGTTTTGGGGCTCAGTGAGCCCAGGAGGTTGCTATCCACAGAAAACCCAGAGGGCTCCTCAGAGGTGGTAGCCCGGTGGCGCTGAGGAATTGGGTCACTTAGAGACCGGTAGGCCTCCCCTGCCTCCCCGTTGCTCAGTTCAGTACCACCTGGGCCTGAAGGTGGGACTTTTCGTCTCCTGCGGAGGGCACCTGGTGTGGGAGGAGTATCAGGAGCCACCAGGGACCACCCTCCCACACTGTCTTCAGTCCCAGGGAGTTGGTTGGTCTGGGCCGAAGGCGAGTTAAGGGGTCGCCATACCCCTGTGGTGCCGAGGCTGCAAAAGGCTGAAACAGGAGGCTCAGGGTCTGCCCCAATGCCCTCGTCCGTCAGGCTGGATTCCGGGCCGGAGAGCTCCTCCTGGGACCGCTGCCCGTGGGCCATGTCCCCTGCCCACTCAGGGCTTCCAGGTGGGATGTCACTTCCATCATCCTGCTGGGCACCCATGCGCTGGATCTTCTCAAACACCTGGCGGGCCTCTTGGACATACTGATCCTGAACAATGAGGGGCAGTGGGTCCTCCTCGGCGCCGGGGTCTGCCAGCAGGAGCTCAGAGGAGCTGGGCTTCAGGGCACTGGTGCGGGGATGGCGGCGGGCCATGGGCTTCTCAGAGCAGGTAAATGACTTTGTCCTTCGAAGGGTGGCTGTCAAATCCTTGAGCGTGGGGCGGGTGCCAGGTGCTGCTGGGGCTGCTGGGGCCATGCGCCTAAGTTGCCCCCCCATGCCACCCGCTGATGGTGAGTCTCTGCCATCTAAGGGGCTACTCCCAAGGTCCCCGGGGCGCCCAGCAGACTTTCGGACCCTCAGCTCTGAAAGGTCCGAGCGCAGGAAACTGAGCAGCGTTAGGGTCTCTGAGGCAATGTCTGGGTTTGACAGGGACTTGCGCTGCCGCCTCTTGTCCAACTCCAAGCCTCCATCCCTCAATGCCCTTGCGGTGCCCACGGGTCCCTTGGTGCGGGTTCGAGCCTGGGACCTTAGGAGGAGCCCTTCTCCAGCTCCAAAGCTCGGGGAACGATACACACCCCAGCTCCCAGAGCCCCGGCTAGCCCACAGGTCCTCATCCTTGAGGGTCTCCGTGCTGGAATAGCGGCTGCTACCACAGGAGCCGGATGGGCTGGCCAGGTAGGCGGGAAAGCTCACCTTAGCCACTCGGAAAGCTCCCCCAACAGTGTCTGACAAAGACCGATGTCCCTCCTGCGGGGGACCGGGTGCACAAGGAGGTGAGTCAGTACCCCACTCCCGGGGTCCTTCCTCGCCAGGGGCTCTGGGAGATGTTGGGGGCTCCAGGCTTCCGGCTCCCCTAACCGAGTCCATGCTGCTCAGGTTTAACCCACAACTGTCTGGCTGACAGTCCTCATCCAAGAGGGCGCTCCCCGGCCTGGGGCCCGGCCTCCCTCTCCAGCGGCGGCCGCCCTCACCATCTTGGTCCTCTTCGCTGCCAGAGGAGAGGCCTCCGTGGTAGGCCGGGCTCTGCGCCCCGGGCGGCAGCGGCGGCGGGCCCTCCTCTTCCTCCTCGCTGGAGCTGGCAGCCCCGCTGCTGCCGACAGGATAGGAGGCCATGGAGGAGGAGGAGGAGCGGGAGGCCCGGGTCCCGGCCTGCGGTTGGGAGAAGCTATGCCAAGAATGTAAACCATCCGCCGGACGCTGCGCCCGCTCCTGTTGCTGCTGCTGCTGCTGCTGCCGCCGCCGCCTCCCCTCGGTCCCCGGGCCGGGCAGCGGCCGCGCGGAACGCAGGCCCGCCAGGTGGAAGCACGTCCGGGGAGGCGGCGTCGGGGGCTGTCGGGGCTCCCGGGCCGGGAGATCCCACGCGGCACCGTCGGGGCTGGGCGCCCCCGAGGCCTCGGAGTCGGCACTGGGCCGCCTGGAGCCAGGACCCGCAAAGAGCTTGCGCATCTCGGTGACGCTGGGCCAGGCCCCGCGCACGGCACCTTCGGTCGCTTCTTCCACGGCCCCGGGGGAGACGCCCCCGTCCCGGGCCCCGGCGGAGTGGTCCGGCCGCGGCGCGTCGAAGCGCCGGGAGAGCTGGCGCACCGACGGCGAGAGACTGCGGAGCGGGCGCGGCTGCGCGGGGGCGGCCGGGGGCCCCGACGCCAGCTTGGACACGCGCCGGGAGGGCTGGCCCGGGACGGCGGTGACCGGCCGGCACGCGGCGCGGCCCCGCAGCCCGGCGGTGTCCGCGGCCCCCTCCTTCGGCCCGGGCCCGCCGCTCCAACGCTCCAGCAGCTTGAACGAGACGCTGCGGTACAGCGGGGGCCGGGGCGCCCCGTCCGCCATGGTGGCGGCGCTCACTCCGGGGGGGCTGGCCTCGGGGAGCCACGGCCAACCCCCCCTGCGCCCCCGCCCCGAAGGAGCGCAGCGGCCGAGGTCCGAAGGCCCGGGCCCGGCCGCCGCCGCCGAGGGGGTTGGCGGGGAGACGGCGCAGAGACCCGAGCAGAGCTTGATCGGCTGCGGCTCAAGTTTCTGCGGCCGCGGGCGGCTGCGGCTCCATCCCGCGCGGCCCCTCCCGCCTCAGCGCCGACCCCCCGGCCCGGCCCCCACCTCGGCCGGTGCGACCCGGAGCATCGCGCGAGGCCCAGCCCGGTCCGGATCCCCTTCCGCTGCTCCGCGCCCGCCGGCCGGCCCGCCCGCCTCCCTCCCCTCGAGCTCCCGCTCCAGCTCCTGTTCCCTCCCTCTTGGCTGCTCGATCCTCGCTCCCTTTTGTTGCAAATAAACTTTGTGGCGGAGGAAAGGGGGCGGGGGGCGGGGCCTCCTCCCCAAAGAGGGGGTGGGCTCCCCGCGCGCCCAAGGCTGGGAACCGAGAGTAGGGGGTGGGGAGGGAAGCGGGGAGGAGCCAAAGGGGAGGACAAGACCGCGGGAGCGACCCTCGCGGCCCGAGCTGCCCCCGAAGGACTCACTCCGACACCGGCCAGCTCTGAGTGCGCTCAGCTCCGCGGACGTAGAGCCAGGACGCCGCACCCCCTACGGTCCAACAGCTCCCGCCCAGGGACCAACATGGCAACCTCGGACCCACACACTCGTGCACACCGATACTCAGGTACGCGGCTCTCCCAGGCGGGGAAGGGGCCGGGCTCGCCGCCAGGGGGAGTCGTGGGCGCCGCGGGCGGACTCGGGCTTCTGCCGCTCCCCGCCCCGCCCTTTCGCCACGCCCTTTATTGGGCCGTCGGAGGAGAATCGCGCTGCGACTGCGACCCCTGTCCAGCCCCTCGGCCCCCAAACGCCCCGCCCCGCCCACCTCTGCGCCGGTCCAGCTCCGAGGTTCCCCCAACCAGTCCCACGCCTGTGACCACGCCCCCGCCCGCTCTCAGTTTTCCAGCTGCCCGCCCGGCGCCGGGCCCCCTCCTTCCCTTGAGCTCCAGGGCACGTGGCTCTTGCGCCCTCTACCGGCCGGGTTTGCCCACCCCCTGGAAATCCTGGGCAGGTAAATCGGAGGGTAGGAAAGACCGCTTCCTTTACTTCCTTTCAGTTGCCTCCTAGAAACATCAATGATGAGAGAGAATCATTAATTGGCTGCCTCCTGCATGCCCCACACTGGGGATCGCGCCCGCAACCCCGGAACGTGCCCTTGACCGGAATCGAACCTGAGACCCTTCAGTCCGCAGTCCAGCGCTCTATCCACTGAGCCAAACCAGCTGGGGCCTGGAGCTTTTTTAAAATTAATCCCTTCATAAAGTGCACTCTCTCCTTCGGCCTCACATACAGAAGGAGCTTGGATAGGACCGCCCTCCACTCGCCACAGCCAAACCTACGGCTGCTCCACCCTCCTTGACAGGAAAGGTGTGGATCGCTTCTCCCTCCTACCTCTCCCCCAAGCCTCTGCTCCCAGTCTGGTTTGGCAAGTCTCGCGTCGTAGGGAATACTGGGGCTTTCCCTTCCCTGCCTGCCTCTACCAGGTCCCATTCATTTTCCCTTGCCCAGTTTAAATGCATGACAGCGCTGCATCTGAGTGGACGAATGGGAATGTGTGCAGTGGCTTGGATGTATTGGTAATATTATTTCATTTGTTTTATTTAGTCCTTGAACCACCCTTGGAGGTAGATATTATTACCCCTTCTACGGGTCATGAAGGAGAAGTAACTTTGACCACCAGTGTTACAGCTAGGAAATGGCAGCAACTGCGATGACTCAAATTCAGATTTCAGGAGCTTCAAACACCATGTTCCTCCTGACAGCCTTTCCTGGCCCCAGCAGCCTCCTCCTCCTTGGTTCTGGGCTCACCCTCCCCAGGAGCAGAGGATCCTTCTGGTCCCCTCAGCCCATGAGGACTGAGGCTGGGCCTGACTCAGATGGGAGGACCTGGGAGCAGGGGGCCCTGGTCCAGAAGAGAGGGGCAGGGATGGGCAAAGGGCAGTGTGGTAGACACTGGAGGGATTGCCTGACGACCGCATGAGAGAAGTAGGACTCGCCCAGGCCCGCGGGCCCTGCTTGCTGCGTCCCTGGGGTTGTGGAAAGTCTCTGCAGGGAGAAAGCTCTTTCTCTGTGACCTGCGACCAGCCTCTTCCCTGTGAGTCCCTCACTGCAGCTTTGTCTCACTTCTGCCTTGAAAGGGGCAAGCACGTTTTTCTCTCTTTACTGGGAAATGGATGACAAGGAAGCAAGCCCTGCCTGGCCCAGTGCCGCTCTGCCCTTGCCTTGCTGTGTGACCTTGGGTAAATCCCTGGCCTCAGTTGCCACATCTGACAAGTGGGGAGTGGGTCTGGCCTCTCTCTGCCTCTATTTGAAGCCAGACTCTTGTCTCTTCTAGAGTTTTCTTTCTCCTCTTTTGAGGCAGTTGTAGTATGGCAGGGGCACCTTCATCCCAGGAGTCACTGCTCTCTTCCAATAATGATGTCCCCTGCCACCTGAAATGTATACTTTTCCAAACTCACACCCTGTCATCTTCTGTTTTCACATCACTTCTGGGGTAGAGGTTCTTATGTCCATTTCACAGATGGGCACACTGATGCAGAGTGGAGACTCGGGTCACAGGATCCCAGCCTCCTGCAGCTTGGCTGTGAGATGAACTGGCTTGGGGCTTTGGATCAGGAGTCCCCTGTTTAAGGATCCAGGCTGGGCCTCCAACAATGAATGGGGAGCTCACCCAATCAGAGAGTGGCTTGGCCGCTTACAGCTCCTCATGGGTCCTCCAACCTCCAGCCCCTTCTGATTCAGGGTGAGACACAGTTATCTTCCTGGCTCAGAGGGACCTGGGTGTTTTCAGTCCTCAAAAGACTCATCTAGGAGGGGCCTGGGAGCACTGGGCATCAGGGTGGAGAGGGGAACACTGTGCTGGGAGTCCAGAGCCGGGCCCAATGCAGTCACCCTTACAGATGTGCCCGGTGAACCTAGCAGGTCACTCTCCCTCCAGGACTCAGGCTCCTCACCTGTGAAAGGGGAATGAAAACAATAATCCATCTACTCGGTGAGTCTACTCAGCAAGATCACAGCTATAGAATCCATTGGAGAAATCAAGGTGGAAAGGTTATGGTGGTCAAAGTCATGGATAATGTTGGGCGTCAGGTCGTTAAGGGGGAGAAAGATGAGTAAGAAGCAATGAGTTCCGAAAGGAAACATATGTAATACTTTAAATTAAAAAAAATAATAAGAAGAAGAAGAAGCAGCAGCAATGAGTTCCAGGAAGAACTCTGGCTCCTGACTCCTAAGAAACCTTCTCTGCCCTCATATTGGGTCAGTGCCCCTCTGGTCCCCAGCATCTCCTGACCATTCCATTCCAAAATCAAATAGGAATGTCCTGAGATTATCCTGTTTCTTTTCTCTATAATTAGACCTCAAGGCACAGAATTGGATGATTCATAACCTTTTGTGCATGACACATTCTCACCAGTTATTTGACTCCCACGAAAAACCAAAACAACTAGGACCTTTACAATGTCCTACATCTCATTATATAGTTCCCCCACCCATTCTCCTACTGCTCCACCACCCAAGATAACCATCCCCTCCTGTGCCCATCATTCCCTTTTTATATAGTTTTTTTTTGCATCTGTGGATTTCCTTAAAGTGTACATTTTAATCTTAGTTGTTTTTAAATTTACAAAAAGAGCATCTTGCTGCATGTAATTTGGGGAACTTCTTTTTACTTAATATTATGCTGCTAATATTTATCCATATCGCTGCATGCTAGTGTAGTGCATTCTGGCTGCGTGCAGTATTCCAGTGTGTGAATATAGCATTCATCTACTCTCCAGTGGGTGGGCATTTGAATGTTTCCAGGTATTTGCACTTGTGAACAGTGCTGCTCTGAGTGTTGTGCACACTCCGGTGCACATTTGCAGAAGAGCTCGGGGCAGTAGGCGTTGTCAAGCTAGAACCAAATATCTTTCCTAGGTTTTTTTTTCTTTTTTCTTTTAATCCTCACCCGAGTATATTTTTCCATTGATTTTTAGACATGGCACGTTTTTGTGCAATATTTTGAAATATTGATGTGAGAGAAACACATTGATTGGTTGCCTCCTGCCTGTGCCCTGAACAGGGCCCGGGCTGGGGAGGAGCCTGCAACCAAGGTACGTGCCCTTGTCTGGAAACAACCCAGGACCCTTCGGTCCACAGGCCGACACTCTGTCCACTGAGCCAAACCGGCTAGGGCTTTTCTGGTTTTTTGATGATCTGCATTTCCTTTTCTATAGAGTGCCTCTTTGCGCCTCTTATCCATTCTTCTGTTGGGTTATAATACTTTGTTGTACTTCATGAGAATTCTGCTCTAACCTCCATGCTCAACACCCCTGGTGGCCTAGGGAGAGCTGATAGCAGTATCCATTTTACAGGTAGGGAAACAGAGCTCAGAGAAGTGAAGGGGTTTGTTCAAAGTCACAGGCCTAGTGACAGCCCTTCTTTACTGGGCTAATGCCTTCTGAGGCCTTTGGGCTTCAGCTAAGAAACCTTCTCTGCCCTTCACGCTGGGTCAGGGCCCGTGTGGTCCCCAGCATCCGCAAACTGCGGCTCGCGAGCCACACGCGGCTCTTTGGCCCCTTGAGTGTGGCTCTTCCTAAGCCTCAGGAGTACCCTAATTAAGTTAATAACAATGTACCTATCTATATAGTTTAAGTTTAAAAAATTTGGCTCTCAAAAGAAATTTCAATCTTTGTCCTGTTGACAAACTCATTAGTCAACAGAGCCAAATATCAACAATACTTAGTTATTAACTCCTAAGCTGGCCTTTGCTAAGAACGTCCTCAATCTGATTGAGGTACGTTCGCTGAGGTCGACGCCTTCCAACTCTCCCATCCTCAACTCGTGCATGAATCGCGCGCGCCTCCCCGGTGCTGTGTCTCCCATCGCCCGACCGACACCCCCCACTTCTTCTAACGCCACTTCTTCAAAATAGACTCGCCCAGGCCAAAAACCGACTTCTGGGCATGGGCCACGAAGTTTCAGTCGCACTGTATGTGCGCGCCCGCACGTGGTATTTTGTGGAAGAGCCACACTCAAGGGGCCAAAGAGCCGCATGTGGCTCCCAAGCCACGGTTTGCCGACCACTGGTCTGGGGAGACCTTCTGTGCCCCTGGCCCTCTGTATGTGTTTCTGAACTCTTCTCCTATTGTAATGATTCAGATGTGTTTGTGGTAATTTCATTATTGTTGTTCTCCATCAGACTAGGAGCTCCCCGGGGAGGGACCCATGCCAGCATGCTGCCTGGAATACAGTAGGTGCTCAATCAGTGTTTACTGGATGAACTGTCTGTCTCCTTGTCTGCATCCCCAGCCCCTTGGATTCTTTCTGAGGGTTGGGTCGGGGTCTGAGCTGCCTCAGGGTTCCCAGCACCATCTCCAAGGAGCACAGAGAATGTTTGTTAAATGAACGAGGGAGGGAGGAGGCAGCTGCATCCATTGCTAGGGCAGATCCAGTGCCCCCAGGCTTTTCCTACTTTGAATGGAAATCTCCCCAAATCAAGCCCTGGTCCCTGACTCCCAGGCTCCCCTGTCTTGGTCCTGTGCACCCCCCGCCCTGTCCTCAATTGCTGACCTTCCCTGAGCCTGGTCTCCCTCAGAACCATCCTTTCTTTACTTCTCCATCCATCACTTAAACTTCCTTTCCTCCAGCCCCTCCCTCCCTCACCCAGCTCCACTGCCTCATCACATCACCATAATTCAGAGACACGCCCCCGCCCCCCTCTACCTCCACTTTTCTGGCTCCTCCTCCTCCTCTCCAGTCCCCGAATGTTGGTGTTCTAGGACTCTATTCAGCTCCCTTCTTACTTTCTTCTTCAAAATCCCATCCACCCCCTCAGATTCCAGCCAAAGGTGAGGTAACCACGCCCCAGGCTTTGCACCTTTTCCAAAAACCCTTCCTGGATGTCTCCCGACCCTGTGGACTCCTCACTCCCACCAGGTGGAGGGCTCCACCCCAGGTCAGGACCCCGCCTGCCTCCACCCAGGTCTACTATCAGGATGGAATCTGAGTAAAGGGGTTTGTTTGGGCTGTGGGTAACAAAGATTAAAAAACAACAACTCTAGGGCTTTGAAAAAGTAGATACTTATCTCTCAGGCAAAGATCTGCACTTAGTGGCCCCAAACTGGAATGGTCAAAGACCCAAGCTGCTGCCCGGCTGGCGTGGCTCAGTAGTTGAGTGTCGACCTATGAACCAGGTCACAGTTTGATTCCCGGTCAGGGCACATGCCCGGGTTGCAGGCTCGATCCCCAGTGTGGGGCATGCAGGAGGCAACCGATCAATGATTCTCTCTCATCGATGTTTCTATCTCTCCTCCCTTCCTCTCTGAAATCAATAAAAATATTTTTTTTTAAAAAAGAACTAGCCTTTTTCTTCTGACATCACCATGTGTCTATCTCACCTTAGCCCCCAAAATCAAAGTTCCTTTTGTCCAAATTGTGAGCCTCTCCAGCCACAGCACTTGTAGTGGATTCCAAGGTGGGCCGGGCCTGGTTCTCCCACTTCCTCCGCCAGCTGCAAGACACCTCCATGGAGTTTAGCTCCTCCGCCCTTCTCTGAGTGCCCATTGCCCAACAGCCTTGGCTAAAAGGAAGATATTGAATCAGTTATATAGGCCTTCCTTGCCCTATCGCTCTGCCCATCCCTCTCCTCCCGCTACCTTCTGAAAAGGGAGACTTCGCCATGCCGGTTCTGTCACGTGCAGGGTCTGTGTGGTATACCAGCAGCCAAGGGCAGGCCGGACTGCTCCACAGGAGGGAATAAGGCCTAGAGGAGGAGTGAGGGGTGAGGTGGGGTGCCGGGAGCCAGTCCATCCTTGCTGTTTCAAAGGACCTGGCATATATGGCATACTGTTCTTAAAATGTTTTCTCACCTTCTTGGCACTATGTGTTTTAACCAAGGTCTCCTCTCTGAGAAAGGTTGTTTCCCCAGGTAGGGATTTTTTCCCTGAAGTCAGGGAGGGGATAAAACTCCTTAACTAAGTGCCAGGTGGGTAGTTAATCACTTTAACTACAAACAGTCATGCTTAAGCTACATAATCTTTACTCCCTGGAATGGAGATAAGAAACGCCCTAACCTTTGTAATAGAGATTGATAGGATTGAATCAACTGGTATAAATACAGATGTAATAAGACAGCAAGACACAGAACTTAGAACATGGACACAGAACCTGGCTGGCGATCCTAACCAGAACATCGCTGGAGATCCTGACCAGAACTTGGCTAGAGATCCTGGCTAGGCTGCTGATCAACTGAACACTGTCTCCGGCAGAACTTCGCTGGAGATCCAGACCAGAACTTGGCTGGAGATCCTGGCTAGAGATCCTGGCTAGGCTGCTGATCAACTGAACGCTGTCTCCGTGTCAGTCCTTCTTCACCGACTCCGTCCACGCCTTTGGGGACCCCTGGACCCGCTGGGGTTGGACCCCGGCAGTGGGGGAGGAGAGAAAAAGAGCAGAGAGGATGGGGCTCTGCAGAGGTGTGGCTGAGGGGAGAGGTGCTGGGGGGAGAATGGGTGAGGACCTGGAAGGGCCTTGCCTGGTATTTCCCTTTGCTGCCTCCTTGGACCTTCAGTGAAGATGTCTTTACAAGCCTTTTTAAGGCTCAGGTCTGTGTTTGAGATGCATCCATATGAGATGGCCTCCGGGCAGCCTTCCAGGCACCCGCAGGCCAGAATGATGGAGCTGAGAGGGCAGAACAGAGGAAGCCGGCAGAGCAGTCTGTCTTGAGACTGGTCAGCAGGCCCCTGACACGGGACCTCCATGTAGCAGCCTCCTGATGGCCCTGGGTGGCTCTTTCTCCTGAGCTGCTGACTCTCCTTTTAGAATGAAGCAATGTCCAAGGGCCACTTCCCCTCCTTGGAGGGGCCTGGTGGATACCCTGAGTCTGGAAGAGGTGGGTGGAGGGTAAGTGGGGTCTGGGGCTCTTCCTGGCATTTAATGCTCTGGTCTCACCCAGCTTCTTTTCTTAACACCCTACTCCTCACACACCCAAACCCTGGGCTGAGTTGAAGCTCACTTGCTTTACCTCCAAGTGCAGCGCATCTCTGCCTCTGGGTTTTGCATGCACGGTGCCTTCACCAGGAGCCTCCTCCCCACCTCAGGCTCCACCTCTTCTAAAAAGCACTCCCTGATTTCTCCTGCTGAGCCCCCTCCTGCCACTGGTTGTCTGGAGAGTGGCCATAAGACAGCGCTTATGTTTTCTGCTTTCACACACAGGAGGCCACATGCCGCCCACCCCCAGCTCCCTGCCTGTCTGCCCCAGGGCAGAGCCTAGCATAGGGCTGGCCCAGGCTGTACTAACATGCTCCCCTCTTCCGCTGGCAGAGCTCCCAACAGCCTTTAACATCTGGTTCAGATGCTCCCCTTCCTCCCCCCTCCCCCCAAAAAGATCTCTCCTGACTTCTTGATCTGGGTCATGGGCATCCTCCGAGCACTCCGTCCCGTCCCCACAGCCACGCTTCCCTCAGTCACAGCCTTTACGTCACTGCGTCAATACTTCCAGCAGTTGGGAGCCTGTATGGGTCTGGTTCCTTTGGGACCCACAACCAACCCAGGCCTGAACACACCGTGTCAGTAAAGGTTTGCTGAATGAATGGAACATCATACCCCGCTCATATTCATCCCTCAAAACCCAGCTCAAATGCCTCTTCCCAGAAGCTCTCACTCCTCCCCACCCCCATCTTCCCTCACTCCCTTATAAGTGACTCCAAAGCATGCAGCATACTCCTCAATTACAGTACATGTCACATATATTTGTGTGAGCAGCTCAACATGGCTTCTCCACCTCTCCATGGCTCACGGGACCTTCCGCAGGGCCAGGCTCAGGCTGCCCTGTGTCTGTGCCCACAAGGCCTGGTCCAAAAATGGGCTCAATAAATAGCTGTTGCTGAGATATTAGGGTCTGTCCTGCCCCAGGGGCTCAGCGCCCCTGCCGCTGCCACTTGGCTGTGAGTTTCTGGAACAATTCATGTGGCCGCTGGCGGAACTTCTTTTGGGTGAAGTAGAAGAGGATGGGATCCAGCACGCTGTTGGCACTGGCGAAGGGCCGCGTGCCTTTGTAGGCGGCTGCGAAGGCCTCCAGCACGGGGCAGGAGACACCCGGCGTAGAGCGCACCGCCAGGTAGGCTGTCTTGGTGATGTGGAAAGGCAGGAAGCTGATGGCAAAGACGGCTGCCACCACCACAGCCATGCGGGCTGCCTTGCCACGCCGCTCCTGGGCCACAGGCCCTGCGGGGCCATCCTGGCGGCACAGACGGCGGGCCAGACGGTAGTAGCAGGCCAGCAGGGCGGCGAAGGGCAGCAGGAAGCCGATGACTGTGAGCGCCATGCCATAGGGCAAGTATCGGGTGGCCAGGGCAGGCGAGCTCAGGTCGTAACAGACAGTGCGGTTACGCTGGATGCCTGTGGCAGCAAAGAAGGCTGTGGGCAGGCACTGGGTTGTCACAGCCAGCCACACGGCTCCACACACTATCCAGGCAGCCCGGCGGCCCCCACGCTTGTGCCAGGGGGCCAGAGGGTAGCAGATGCCCAGGTAGCGCTGGAAGCTGATGCAGGTGAGGAAGAGGATGCTGCCGTGGAGGTTGGCATAGAAGAGGAAGCGCACCAGGCGGCAGGTGAGGTCGCCGAAGGGCCAGTGGTCACCTCGGGCATAGTTGTAGATGAGCAGGGGCAGGGAGCAGGCGTACAGCAGGTCAGCCAGGGCCAGGTTCAGGGTGTACACGGCCGAGCGCGTCAGGGCCCGGCGGGACGAGCAGATCTGGACGATGACACAGATATTCAGCGGCAGGCCAGCCGCCAGCACCACGGAGTACACGGGGGGCAGCAGTAGCCGCTTAAAGTTCTCTCGGTAGACACAGGTGGTCGGCGGTGAGCCCAGAGCCTGGCTTGTGTCGTTGTGCCACTCCATGGCTGCCTGACGGGGCTTCCTACATCTGGAGAGGCTGCGGAAGCAACACACCATCTGTCAGTGACCACATTCACTGACCACCCAGTAGGTCCTTGTCCCTCTCCCCACCCGAACCATCTCTGATACCACCCCACAGAGACCCCACTCAGCCCTCACAAAACCTGGAACACAAGAGAGAAACAGGTTTGTTGTTCACTTATTTATGCATTCATTGATTGATTCTTATATGTGCCCTGACTGGGGATTGAACCCACAGCCTTGGTGTATCAGGATGATGCTCTAACCAACTGAGCTACCCAGCCAGGAGTAATTTCTATTTATAATATCCATTTCTCACCAGACTTTCTGGTGAACTTTTATTTTTAGTAAATATATATTTTTTAATTGATTTCAGAGAGGAAGGGAGAGGGAGGGGGAGGGGGGGAGAGAGAGAGATCAGTGATGAGAGAGAATCATTGATTGGCTGCCTCCTGCAGGCCCCCTACTGGGGATTGGGCCCACAACCCAGGCATGTGCCCTTGACCGGAATCGAACCTGGGACCCTTCAGTCCAAAGGCTGACACTCTATCCACTGAGCCAAACCAGCTAGGGCTGAACTTCCTGTCATCCTTCCAAATCTGAGTCAAATGTCTCGCTTCTGTAAGTGGAGATGGATGGACTTTGATTTGAATCCCATCTTACTTACTGGCTATGTGACCTTGAGCTATTGATAGACCTTCTCTGAGTGCCAGCTTTCCTATCTGAAAAATGGGGGAATGTTACTTCTCTATGTTACTTCTCAGGATGTTACGAGGTTAGAGGCACTAAATCATACTCTCCAGGGCTTCCCCGGGCACCTGGAGTTCGGAGATGGTGGTCCTGGTGGGCCTGCCTGTTAGACTCTCCTTCACAGATTGGGAATCTCCTGAGGAGAGGTGCCAGGTCTGTCTGAGCCCAGCCCCGGGCCCAAGGACAGAGGGCCGTGGTAACGCTTAATGAATCAACATGAACAAAATATTCACGCACCGTGAGCCGACCAAGGACAGCATCTACCTCCTTGGCCTGAGCTCCACCTTCCAAAGCCAGGGTCCTTCTTCTGGCTGCAGTTTTCTTATCTGTAAAATGAGGGAAGGAGGTGATTTAGGAGTTCCCTAAGCCTCCTTCCACTTGACTTAAGGCCACAAAGGCTGGTCTGGCAGAGCCACAGCGCCCTCTGGTGGCCACAGTGAAAACAGCTTTCCTGAAGGCAGACGGCAGAGGGAGCAACCGCATCAACAGCTTAATAGAAGGGGAATCCAGACGCAGTCGGGGGAAGTGGCCTCTTAATCTTAGTGAATTGGAGGCAGAGCCCAAGTGGGAGTTGGAGCCGGAGCCCAACCACCTGACTCAGGAGGCATCTTGGTGTAGCCCATGGACATGGAACGTAGCGGTTCCAAGCCCAGCTTCAGAGAATCAGGAGGCTTGGTTCAAATCCTGCCTTCCCTTCTGCCATGCTGTTCAACCCAGGGTTTCCACTTACCTTTTCTGGGCCTATGTCCTCATCAGAAAGATGTATGCTGGGCCTGACATGCAGCAGGTGCTTAATAAACACCATGCCTTGCTGTTTTTATCCTACACCTGATCCCTCCAGTCATCCCTTCAGGCTGGCGTTTGGGGGAGCCGGCAGCACAGATGCCTGGAGGACCTGCCCCTGGTGGATGAGCGATTCTTGTTGCTCACTTCTCAATTGGCATTTTCACATTTACTGGTGTCCACAGAGAATTCACTACTTAACTCCGTGGACCTGCCATTGAGATAGTGAGTCAAATCCTCCCCTCTCTCTGTGTTACAGATGGGAGAAACTGAGGCCCAGAAAAAATATGAAGTCCTGCAAATGCACTCAGAGGGTGCTAGAGGGTTGAGGCTGAGTACATGGGCTCTGGTCCAGATGCCCAGGTTCAAATCCCGGCTCTGCCACGTGTGAGCTGTGTGGCCTGAGGCTCCTTACTCAACCTCCATGCCTCCGTTTCCCCGTCTATAAAATGGGGTAATATAGTGCCTGCCTCATAGCGCTGCTGTGAAGATCAGTGCTTGGCACAGGGCAATTGGTATACCTAATGTGGATATACCTGCTAAGTAAAGTTATGAGATTTTAAAAAGTTATAATAGAGCAAAACGTAACTCCCCACACTAATTTCTTCCAACTTAAAATTTGATTTTTATGGAAATATTTTACCCAGATTCTGGGCAACTGCAAAACGATGATGTTTGGATTCTCCAGTCTGTTATATCATGAGCCATATCACCTTAAGTCACCTAAGATTCTTGTCGATGTCATCCCATGAGTTAGGAGTGCTGGGTGCCCAGCTCACCAGTTAGGCACAAGGGGGAGGCCAAGGAGGAGGCTTGGCGATACCCCCACTGTAGCCAGGAAGGCAAGATTAGTACAGTTTATCCATTCGCCTCTTCACTCATTGTTCAGGCCGTTCTTTCATTCATGCATTCATTTTCTGGTTTCTGCATGCCAGGCACTTAATGAGTACTTCTGCCTGCTGGGTGCATGAGGACACAGTATATAGATGCAGACGAAGGTAGGTAGATACAGATACAGAAATACATACGCACATTTACCTTTACTTATACAGGGTGCGGTAAAGGTAGGTTTACAAGAATAAACGGTTTACTCTTATATTTTTATTTATTAGTTATTGTCTTATTATCTAGAATAACAACTGTAAACCTATTTTTGCCCTACCCAGTATATGGACTAGTCTGAGGGGCGAGACCAGTGCAATCTATAGGGTGGAAGAGACTTTTCAGAGGATGAAGGATAGAGCAAGTCCCTGATGGTCGAGGAGGGTTGCCCTGGGTGGAGCGGGGTGTGAGGACGCTTGGGGAGTTCCCAGGTGGGGAGGAAGGTGGAGCAGGCAGGGCCTGAGAGGAGAGCAGCCTGCTGGGGCAGAAGGTCCTAGGGAGGAGGAGGAAGCTGGTGGAAGGAACCATGCTGTGCCCCTGAACCCTTCTTTGAGGGGCCTGTCACCCTCAGACACATCCCAGAGACCCCTCTGACTTCGGTGCAGGATGCAGTGCTGCACGAGAGGATCCAGGGCAAACCTTCAGGTCTGCTCCAGGCCTGGCCGTCACCTGCCTCCCGCATCCATTCTGCCTTCCCAGGACGTAGGAGGGGTGAGCTGTTCTCCCAGTCCTGGCAGGAGCTGGTTCCGAGAGAGAGAGAGAGAGAGAGAGAGAGAGAGAGAGAGAGAGAGAGAGAGAGAGGAAAGAGGAGAGAGAGAGACTCTGCCTCCATGTAGCAGCGACATTGGTTCCCACAGCCATCATATCTGTCACCCATTCTTAGACCCTGAGGCCCAGACCAGCTCAGACCCCAGCCACTTCTGTCCTTTGGGGAAAAGCTCAACGCCCTGTCCTGACAGTCAAGCCTCTGCTGAGCCTTCGAGCCTCAGCTGAAGTACCCCAGGCCCTCAGCGCTGCCCCTCCACCACACTGTTCCCAAGACACCGAGACGGCCAGCAAGCCAGGCTTCCTCCCCAGCCGCCCATCTTTACTGTTCCCTTCACACAAAGTGCCATTCGCCCCATCTCTGTTCCTCAAAACCCTGTGTCCATCAAGCTCCACATCCAATCTTGCTTCTTCCTTTCCTTTTTTTAAAAATACGTTTTCACTGATTTTAGAGAGGGAACAAGGGAGAGAGAGAGAGAGAGAGAGAGAGAGAGAGAGAGAGAGAGAGAGAGAGAGATCTGAGAGAACATTGATCAGTTGCCTCCCAGGAACTGAACCCACGAATGGAATCGAACTGGTGACCTCTGGGTGCACGGGAAGATGCTCAACCAACTGAGCTCACCGGCCAGGGTGCTTCTTCCTTTGCCGATCCCCCAGCTGTGTAGGGTCCCTTCCTCTGGGCACCCCCAACTCTGTGGACCTCCTTTAGGTCAGTGCTAAGCCCAGCCTGCCTGCCCAAAGTCACAGTCCCTGTGTCCGACCCCAGCCCCACTCCACGCTGGCCCACGGCCCCAAGATGCACCAACACTCACATGCAGCCTCCTGTCCCTGAAGCGCCGTGGTGGCCCTGAGTGTGTTGGAGCAAGGGGAAGCCAGACATGAGGCTCCACACCCTCAGCCCAGGCTGTGACACCTCTGATGGGCGGGCAGCTTCCTCTGTTTCCTGGCAGGGCTGTCTCGGACTGAAATAGCCCCTGTGGGGGACACCCCCTCCCTAACACCCCTAACACCAAGGTCTAGCGGAAACTGGGCCTAAGAGGAGCAAGGAGGTCGAGGAAAGGTCTCCTTCCCGGAACCCTCCCACCCCGGCGGAGGAAAGAGGGTGATGAGGAGTAGAGAGAGAGAGCGGGGAGTAGGGAGACCAGAGGCTGCTGATTAAAGGTCAGCCCTATAGATTCAGCAGCTGCTTTTCTCCTCAGCCTCTTCTCAGTCTTCTCATCTGTCAAATGGACAGGTTAGTGACTAAAGAGCTTCCGACTCCTCCTTCAGCTGTTACACCCAGAGCCATCTTCCCAGTCACTCACTCCTCCACCCACCACCCCCACCTTGTTCTCCATTTATTGAATAGCTCATTCGCTGACGTGCCCAGTCCTCTATGTGGCTATCCACTTATGCACCCTCTCCCTCCCTTTTTAGATCTCTTCCTTTTCTCCAAAAGCATTTATTGCACACCTACTATCTGCCATCAGATATTCCCACATTTCCCCTTTGGCCGGCCCGGAGCTCACTGGGAGTGATAGGTATGGGCTGTGGGGTTAGAGGTGATGCCTCTGAGAACTCACCTGAGTGAGGTTCTCCCTGCCTGTGCTAGTCCTCCCCTGACTCCTCCTTGCTGCCAAACCAGGACTCAAAGCTGTGGGCCCAGATTCTTGCTCTATCTTGGCCCCTATTCACTGTGTGATTCTGGCCTTCTTGGTAGAATGTGGTCATAATGGCCACCAGCAGGCGGTGAGGATGAGCTGCCACAGGGAGAAAGAACCCTTTTATTCTGCACAGTATAAGCACTGACCTCACCCCCGAACCCATTTTACAGGCCAGCAGAGTGAGGAACCAAGTCAGGGCCAAAAGTTTAAACCAGACTGAGAACATTCAGGTTTGAATTGCCGGTAAACACTTGGTCCGTCGTGCATGAATTGAACACCTACTGCATTCTCAGGTCTGCTAGGAGGCTGCTTGTGCAGGTTAGAAGCATGGACCTCCTGGCCTGAT
This sequence comes from Myotis myotis, assembly GCF_014108235.1. NCBI lineage: Eukaryota > Metazoa > Chordata > Mammalia > Chiroptera > Vespertilionidae > Myotis > Myotis myotis. The sequence continues at coordinate 39,852,938 of NW_023416314.1, forward strand.
TTGAGCTGGGCTGGGATCCAGAAGGGCAAGGAGGCCTGGCCTTCAGTCCAGCAGCCAGTTCTCTGCGGAACTCCTGTGGTCACACCCACCAGGGTGTGTCCCAAGAATGGGAGCAGCTCCAAGGGATTCCTGGGGGTGTCAGCCTCAGGGCAGGGCTTGGGACTCAGTTCAGGTGTTAGGGCTCATAGGTACACCTGGGAGGGAGGGACCTGGAAGGGCCCCTGGAGAAGACATGTCTGTTGCTGGGCCTTAAAGGGCCAAGGGGACTTGGACTTGGAAAAGTGAAGAGACATCCCAGGCGGGGGCACTGAGGTGGGGATTGGGCCTACCTTGTGTGGGAAATGAAGGGTAAATATTGCAGCCAGAGCATGGGAGGAGTGAGCAAAGAGGGACCAGAGGGGAGGCCTGAGGGCGCTGGCCCATCATAAAACCCCCAAGCAGAGCCCCAGTGCCACTGCCCAGCCTCAGCCTTCCCCACCTGGCTTCCCAGCCGCTCCGCCCATGTGCAAGTTGTCTCCTCTGCCGGGACACCTTCCCCCTCCAGGTACTATTAGCAGAAACACTGAATGCAGTCTCTCACCCCACAGAAGGGACAACCTTTTTACAATTCCGGCAACAACCACGGGTCAGTTTATGCTGCAGAAGCAATTCAGTTTAGACGTAAGGAAGCGCTGACAAGGGTTGGAGCGCCTTGGGCTGCTTGGATCTTATGGTCTCAGGACACCCTGCAGATGACCTAGCAGCCTCCCTTCTTCCTCTGCCCCTGCCCCAAGGACCTCATATCTGGAAGGGATGAGGAGGCCTGCTGGCCAGGGGCAGGAGCTGGAAGCCTGAGTCACACCTGCCAGCCAGCCAGGAACCAGCCCAGACCAGGCTGGATGTGGGAAGAGGCCTCCCAACCTTGGCTGGCCTGGCTGCTGGGAAATTAGCCCGGAATCCCCCTTGCCCAGCCCCTGGCCTGTGAATCTAGCAGCAAAGGCACAGGATGGCGGGGGCAAGACTCAGCTTCCTTCCCCTGAGGAGTCAGACAAGCCGGGATCCACCACCAATTGCTGTGTGACCTGGCACGGGCTGCCTACCCTCGATGACCCTGCATCTCTGGCTGATGGACAGGGCGAATCACGGTGCCTCTCGGACAGGGTGATCACGTCCTCTATGCTCCAGTCACCAACCCATCCCTGCCCCAGGCAGCATCCAGCCCCCTGAAGTCTACCTCAGGCCAGCCTGAGGCCAGGCTCCCGAGGCCAGTATCTCTCTGGCACCCAGAAGACAGTGGGCAGGGGCCGAGCCACGTCCTTTTGGAGTTTTGGTCTCAGCTGTGGTAGCAGGCTGACCACAAAAGCAGGCAAACCTGGCAGGAGGAGGGCACAGGGAGGGCAGGAAAGCTGATTTCTCTTCTCTTTCCCACTTCCCCTCCTCACCTCTGTTTCAACAAGAATTAAAGCGGGAACCGAAACAACCATTTTGAGTGCAGGGAAGGGGAAGCTGCAGCTTTGGGGAATTTGGGGCCCGAGCTGCTTCCTTTGGTTTCTCTCCAGCCTCTACGGGCTGAGCAAAGAGGGAACTGGCCTCTCCCGCGCCTCTACTATGTGCCAGGCCCAGCTGTCCATCACTGAGCTCACGTCATCCCCACCACAATCTGGACATGGACTGCACCAAGCTCTGTGCAAAATGCTTTTCAAGCCACATCTCATTTCCTCTTCACAATGCCCATCTCCACGCTACGGATGAGGAAGCTGAGGTTGGCAAAGTCAGCAACAGTTCTGCCTTGGAAATGAGATGAGGAGGCCAGACACCGTGATGGCCCTGGTGAGCCCAGGGCTGAGAAGTCACAAGTGGCCTTGGGAGACAGAGATAGAGATAGAGATAGATAGAGATAGAGATAGAGATAGAGATAGAGATAGAGATAGAGATAGGAGGGAGAGAGAGGGAGAGACAGGGCTCAGAAGGCAGCAGTGACAGAAGAGGGAGAGTCTGTGGTGCCTGGTTTAACTAGTCATGCCCTTGGGGCGGCAGCTCCTCCCACCCAGGGCTCTGGGAGATCCCAAGACCCTCCCATAAATCCCTTTTCCCGGGAGCTGGTGTGGGAGGGTCTTTGTTCTTTGCCTGGACCCCCCAGGATGTTCTGTTTTTTCCCTGTGGAGATGTATCACTTGGGTCTCTCTTTAAGAAAGAACCAGCCATTTAGCTGCAAGCAGTGCAGTTGGCCGACAGCCTCCTTTGGTGTCTTCAGGACCCGCCCATCCTCCCAGATAGCCAGGCTCCAGTCGGCTGGGAGGAGGTGGCCCAGGTCCAGCCGCCTGGCCTGCCCTGCTGGCAGTCATCCCTCTTCTCAGTAGTTTCTTCCCACCCAATTCCTAGCCCCCCGCTGATGATTAGGGCCCCACCTCCTGTTGTTCCTTTGCGGGACCCCCTCCTTCCTTGCCTGGAGTCTTGAGGATCTGGGCGTGGTGGGCCTGTGACCCAGGCCTGCCAATGAGGGAAGAGGGGGCTCCTCAGGCCCCACCACTGGCTCAGGGGTGGATGGGAGGCCTTCACTGGGTGACTCCGTCAATTCTGGAGCTTTTGCTGGAACACTGGGAAGGAGGCAGATGTCCCACTGGGTTTGCAAAGCTGGTAGGAAGTGAGCCTGGAGCTGCTGGCACCGGGTGAACTGTGTGCCGGGCACGGTCCCCCGCTCTGCAGACACCGTCCGAGGTAAACCAAGGATGACAGAGTTGAGAGCTAGAGATGCACAGGTTCCTGGGCGCCCTGTCCAGCTGTGCCTGAAGCTTCACCTTCCATGGACCTGTGGGTGGTATCTCAGTCCATTTGACCTGAGGTTCTGTCACGTGAGATCAGGAGTCCTGCCTGTAGACCTGCAACCTCATGCTTCCCTCTCCTCTCCCCGCAGCATATATTCACAGCTTTGGGCCCTGAACCCTAACATTCCTGTAGGGGAGGCTAGAACTGACCATGTACCTGGAGGCCACCAGCAGAGGGGCAGGCGGGGACCGAGGGACTGTGAGGTCAAGCCTAATGCCCCCAACAGCTCCCAGAGTAACCACTGTGTCATCTCCATCGGTCCCGGGCAGGAAACTGGAAAGCTGGAAAGCTGGGTGCCTGTCCTAATTCACCTCCTGCTTGCTGTGTGACCCGGGAGGTCACCCCACCTCTCCGAGCCTCCCTTTCCTGAGCTGCTTCACTGCTACAGTCTTGGCTACTCGGCAGGTGCCAGCCACTGAGCTAACTGCTTTTACTGCAGGATCTCATTTGCTCTTACAGCAACCCTGTGTGGTGAGTTGTATTGTCCCAATTTTATTTTTTATTTTATTTTATTTTTAAAATATATTTTATTGATTTTTTACAGAGAGCAAGGGAGAAGGATACAGAGTAAGAAACATCAATGAGAGAGAAACATTGATCAGCTGCCTCCTGCACACTCCCTACTGGGGATGTGCCCACAGCCAAGGTACATGCCCTTGACCGGAATTGAACCTGGGACCCTTCAGTCCACAGGCCAATGCTCTAATCCACTGAGCCAAACCAGTTAGGGCTATTGTCCCAATTTTATTTTTTTAAAAATATATTTTTATTGATTTCAGAGAGGAAGGGAGAGGGAGAGAGAGATAGGAATATCAATGATGAAAGAGAATCATTGATTGGCTGCCTCCTACATGACCCCCACTGGGGATCAAACCCACAACCTGGGCATGTGCCCTTGGCCAGAATCGAACCTGGGACCCTTCAGTCTGCAGGCTGACGCTCTATCCACTGAGCCAAACCAGCTAGGGCTGTCCCAATTTTAGAGATGAGGAAACAGGCTTAGAGACTTGCTTAGGGTGGCACAGCGAGTCAGTGATGGGCCAGGACTAGGATGCAGGTCTGAATAATGATAAAGCCTGTACCCAGGAAGAGAGTGACAATTCCCTGTGGGAAAACAGAGGCCAGAGAAATTAGGAACTTGCCCAAAGTGTCTAGTAAACCCACCATGCCACCTGCCTCTCAGGAACACAGTGGCCTGAGAAAGGACAAAGAAATGGTGGCCAGGAGATAGGGGAGAAAAGACCAGTCCAAGGATCAGTGTCAGTCACACTCCCTCCATTCTGTAATTCTCTTAGGAATTGGGTACAAGGTCTGCTTTGTCCCTGGGGCCCCAGAGACCAGCATAGGTGCCAGCTCCCAAAAAGCGCAGGGAAATGTTGAAGGAGGGAACCCAGTCTGTACAGATGAGCCATGTGGCTCTGTCCTTGGTGCTGCCTGGATCAATAAGATTGTAAAAATCCTTTGTCTTGGATGATGACAGGGAGGACTTGTTAAGAGGGAAATAAAGCACCCCTGAGCCTTCCTGGGTACCCCAGCCCCTGACCCTCCAGAGGGCAGACCACCAGCTCTGCTTGAGGGTTTCACACACTGGGGCCCCAAAGGTAGGCAGCTTTGTCATGGCTCTTACAGGAAAGGTTTGGGTGTGGAGGAAGCCTGAGAACCGCTCCTCTCCCATGAAAGACAGCCCCCTGCCTTGGCCCTGCTCACCATCGCCAGCACCCAAGCTGACCTGGAAGAAATAGACCAAACTGGACCCCAACGTCCAGATGTCAATGACAGGACTCTAGCTCTGGACCCTCAGGGCCAGAGAGGCCTCAAGAGCATCTGACCCAGAGTTCTCCCCAGCCTCTGAGAGAAGGAGGCCCCCTGAATCCTCTTTGACAGGACTTGTCTGGCCTCTGCTTGCATACTTCCCATGATAGGGAGCTCACGCCTTCCCTCCGAGGCCACCACATTCCACCTTGAGAAAGCTCCATGGGAGGCATGCTTTGTCGCATGAACCCCTGAGATCTGCCCCTCGGCAATGCTTCTCCCCTAGTCTGGCCTGCCTCGGAGCCACCAAGCCTCAGGACACCACAGAGACCGCCCCAAGACTACTCATCAGCGGATCTTCATTCCCACTGGGCAATTCTAGTGCTGATGTCCAGCGAGGGATCCTGGTGGTGGAGCCCATAAACCAGGCATGAGGCCAGGGGGCCATGACCATTTCCCAATCTGAGGACAAAGCCCTTTGCCTCTGTCCTGTCTCATCCCCTGCTTGGGTCCTGTGGGGGTGGGGTGGTGAGAAGGGCAGCATGGTCTCTCACCATTTTTGGAAGAGGAAACTGAGGCTGCCAAAAGCGTAGAGTGTTACCAAGGCCCCAGTCACTCAGTGGTCGTCCAATCAGCTGGACCGCCTTCCACCAAGCCCCAGATCCTCACCCTCAAACATCAGCCACGGGGGACTGGGGCCCCATTTGTAGCCAACTCCATGTGGTGTGGAAGGAGCAGGGTTATATAGGCATCGGAGGGTGACTGGGGCAACTGCCTGGCTCAGAGTGTAGTGTGAGAGGTCAGCAGTGACACGGTGGTTCCTGGGAAGAAGAGTGTGCTGTTGCATGTGGAGAGTGTGTTAAGAACACAGGACCCCCTGCTGAGGCTTCTCAGGGATCTTTGGGAAGACAGAGGAGGCCTCTCTCCCTGCCTGGGATATCAAGGAAGGCTCCCTGGAGGAGGTGATTCTTTGGTGGAGTGTGGACAAGGAAGTGGAGAGTGTTCCTGGCAGGGTGAGCTGCTGGAGATGGGAGGGCATGGGGGTTCTGCAAGTGTTTGTGTTTATAGGTCATCAGAGCCAGGTCCGGATGGGCCTCACATGCCAGGCCACCCATTTGGCATCTGCATTGTGTGTGCCAGCCAAGGAGCCCTTCATGGCTTGTAAAGCAGGGCAGAGGTGTGATCAAATTTTGAGGTTTAGGGATCCCATGTGCTGCTGCATGGAGGACAGATTAGATGTGGTTATAATCCAGGTCAGAGACAGTAGGGTCTGAAGTGGGACCCTCCCCTGGAACAGAGAGGCTCCAGTCTGGGCTGGGGATCGGGCCCAATCAGGGGCCCCGAATGCCAGGTTCATAGCAACCTTTCATCCCTCTTCTACACACCCCTCCACAGCCCTGGCAGCCAGAATGCTAGAAAGACAGATTGGGAGGAGGCATGGCTTCTCAGAGATGCCCTACTCCAGTCCTCAGGTCACGGAGGGTAACCAGGGTCCAGAACAGACAAGAGGATGGCCTATAGCCCTTTAGTGTGCCCCTTGGGGCTCCTGCCTTGGGACCCCATTCCCAAGCCTGTTTCTCCAGTCTGCCCCCTCTCCTGGGGAAGGAAGGGCCTGGCTTTGGTACATGGGGACTTGGAGGAGTCTGGAAGGATGACTTGCTCCTACTGCCAGGCCCATGCAGGCCCTCCCATCTCCGACTAGGGAGGGAGCCCTCAGAGCTTCTGGAGTTCTCCCCTCTCCTTCTCCACACCAGCTTGCAGCTGGGGAAACCAGAGCTCAGAGAGGAGAGGCATTGGGCTCCTGGGATATAAACACAGCGATCTGGCCGAGGGGTGTCAGCTGTAGAAGACAGAATGCTTGGGTCCCAGACCTGGCCCTGCTGCCGGGCAGCTGGGTTCCCGATTCCTGAGGACACCCAGCTGGTGACTGGAGCTCCTACAGCACAGCCTGTCCCTGGCCTGTCCCTTGTGTTCAGCATTGTTCCCAAGGCGTACTCCCCTCCCACATCGGTCCGTGTCTCTACAAGGCATGGCCGAGGAGGACAAACAGGAAGGAACCACGTGCCACCTGCTCCAGGGAACTGTGGGTGTGGGCTGGTCCCTTCTCTGGTGGAGTAGCCTGGGCTCCACCCTGCCCAACAGAGTCCTATGTCCTATCAGCACAGCTCAGCCAGGGTGGGGCTGGTGGGGAGGCCTGGCTCTGGTCCCTGGGGCTGGCAGACTCGACCCAGCCTCCTCAGTGTCTGGCCTTGTGCTTGACTGGGTCCTACCTGTGTGGGGGATGGGCTGGGGGAGAACATGGGACCACACGGGAGATATGTAACTGTTTAACGTGGTCAGTGCCAGGTCCCTGGCATCTTCCAATCTCCCGGGAGAAGCCAGTGGGGCAAGGCCTGCTCATTGCCATTTCCCTGGTGGGAAAAGTGAGGATGAAAAAGGGTTCACAGGGGAGCTCAGGGGAGGCCTGCATGGCGGCCTTACAAACTCAGAGACCTAAAGTAACCACATAGGATGATCTGAAATGAAAACTTTCTAACTAAAAGCAGGTCATGGCGGGCAGTCACGTCCTAGGCCAGGATCGTCCCTGACAAAGGTCAATCTTTACCTAAACTGGCTATTATCTTTTTGCACGGAGGGTAACAGGCCTTTGGAATGTCAGGGTCATTTCCTTATTTTTCCAGACTCCCAAGGGCACCACCACTTCACCAGAACAGAGATCACAAACACCCTCATTGTTATTGTGCTAATTGTTGACTATTAACTATCCTATACCCACCAATGTGTCTAAGCATTTTATATTTTGTAAGATAAAAAATAAAAGTATGTGTTTGATCGTTTTATATGTATCCAATCCCAGAGGTCCCCGGCCCCTTTGCTCTCTCCCGTCTCCTTAATCTATCACCAATGAATTTCATGTAACCCCCTTACATCCTGCCCTTTGATCCTGATGTATAAGATAAACAGTAAAATTGCCATTTTCTGGAGCGTTTTCTCAATCCATTGAGATTTTACTTCCTGGCAACTATTGTCCGTTCGGCTCAAATAAACTCATAAAAAAATCCTTACAGGTTTGGACGTTTCTTACATTGACGAAACTGAGGCCCCATTTCAAATCAGTCACCACGCCCTGCTTGGTCTCCATCCTTACTGTCCCCTTCCGTGAAACTGTCCATGCTCTCATCCTGTTGTCCGTACCTCAGCCTGACTGCAGCCACCTCACGCTCTCCGTCTTCCATCTATCTCCCTGACCAGTCCACTTCCTTTCTGCAGCCAGAGGGGTATTTGCTCAGCAAAAATCTGACCTCATCACTCCGCTGCCCAAGTATTTTATGGCTTCTCTGTGCCTGAGAATCAAGGCAAACCAGCCCTGCTGACCTCTCTGTTCTCAACACCCATCCCCACGTGACCTGCAGGGCTCTGAGCCACTTTCAGTTCCTGGGACCGGCCGTGTTTTCCTTTGCTCCATGGTCAGTGCTGTTTCTGCCCCTAGACTGCCCTCTCCCCACATCTGCAGCTGGCAGGCTCCCGCTGTGGACTCAGCGACAAGGAGACCCAGGCTCTGTCCTCAGGAGCTCACTGTAGACAAGGGGCATGCACCTGAAGGTCCATAATCCTAGGCAGACATCATGCTGCAGAGTCCTCAGGGGGCTCAGGCGAAGAGACGGCTCTGCAGGCACGGAAGGCTCAGCGGAGGAGGCAACCATGAAATGGCCAAGCGTACGTGGGGGCAAAGACATTTCGGGCAGAGGGAACAGCAAGGGCAGAGGCTGCATGAGGCGCCTTGGAGGAAGGTGAACACAGCTGGAGCTGCCAGTGCACCAGTAAATGTGGTTGGAAAAGAGGTCCAAGCAGGATAATGAGACAATTATTGAACCTTACTGTGTGCCGGATGCATATTATACTTAGTCCCCGCGAGAGGACAAAACTGGTTTTATCTCCATTTTACACCAGGCACAGAGGGGTTAGCTGACTTGCCCAAGGTGGCACAGATAGAATGAATGGTTACTGGGCTGTGAACTCAAGCAGTTTAACTCCAGAGTCCATGTTCTTAGCTCCTGCAATACACCAGGGCTAGGAAAACCCACCGCTCTATTGCTCTGCCTGACTGCCTGGGACCCAGCTTGACCGGGGCTCACCCTCCCACTAGCTGTAGGGCTCCTCCTCCCCACAGCTGCAGGGCAGCTCCAGAAATGCTGTCTCCTCCAGGGACCAACTAAAAGGGTTCCCTCTACTTCTTCCAGTGCCCCCAACGGGAAGGTGAGCCACACGGGAAGGTGAGGAAGGTGAGAAATGCCCTTTCAAGGTGAACCTCATGACCCTCTGGAGAGGAAAGTTTGCCTGTCAAGCATTTCTTGCTATGGGGAGTCCCCTCCCCCATTCCCTGGTAACCTTGTTCATTCAAGGGGGGCACCTGACCCAAAGCTGATCAATCAGAGCATCCATCCAGACCCGTGAGCAGTGATTGGTTCGGGGGAAGCCAGTTAGAGTCTGTTCCAGGAGTTTTGGTAGAACCAGATGAAAGGTTCTCTCCCCTTTCCTCCAGGATGATTAGCTGTGAGGGCCCTGGACACCTGGTGCTTCTGGAAAGATCTTGGATGAGAATGTAAGAAGCTAGTAGGAAGTCATTAGAAAGAATGCAAAAGGAGAGTGCTGATGGCATCCTGTCAGTGCTGGCTCCAGCCATGTCTGATGTAGGTCTACTTTGGACCCTTTCTTTACATAATCTAGTACCTTTATTGCCCAAGCTAGTTGCATTGTCATTTGCAATCAAAACAGCCCTGACCAAAATGACACCAAAATCACAGGCAACAACAGAAAAAAAATAGATAAATTAGAATTTATCACAATTAAAAACTTGTGTCCACCAAAAGACACTATCAACAGAATAAAAAGACAACCCACAGAATGGGAGTTGGGGGTTGCATATATCTGATAAGGGGTTAACATTCAGAATATATAAAGAGCTGCTACAATTCAACAACAATAAACAGGACTCAATTCAAATGCTGGCAAACGACCTGAATGGACATTTCTCCAAAGAAAATATCCAAACGGCCAATAAGCACATGGAAAGATGATCAAAGTCACTAATCATTAGGAAAATGCAAATCAAAACCACAATGAGCCCTGGCTGGTGTGCTAAATGGTTAGAGCATTGGACTCAGCACTGAAGGGTTGGGGGTTCGATTCCTGGTCAAGGGCATGTACCTAGGTTGCAGGTTCCATCCCTGGCCCTGGTTGGGGCACATGCGGGAGGCAACCAATCAATGTGTCTCTCTCACATCAATGTTTCTCCCCCACCCCCTCCCACCCCATCTCCCTCACTCCCTCCTTCCCTTTCTTCTATTCTCACTAAAAAATTAAAAAAAAATCAATGATAAAAATATCCTTGGGAAAGGATAGCAACAACAACAAAAACACAATGAGCTACCACTTCACATTCATTAGGATGGCTATTATTTAAAAAACTAGGAAATAGCAAGTATTGGAGAGGATGTGGACAAATTGGAACCCTGTCCACTGCTGGTGGGAATGTAAAATGGTGCAGCTGCTGTGAAAAACAGCTGGAAGTTCCTCAGAAAAAGAAAAACAGAGTTACCATAAGATCCAGCAATTTCACTTCCAGGTGAAAAGAATTCAAAGCAGTGGCTCAAACAGATATTTATACACCAATGTCCACAGCGGCATTATTCACAGTAGCCAAAAGGTAGAAACAACCTAACTATCCACCAACAGAAGAACGGATCAACAAGCTGGTATATCCACCCATAAACAGAATATTACTCAGCCTTAAAAAGCAAGGGAATTCCGGTACATGCTACACCATGGATGAACCTTGAAAACATTATGCAAGTGAAATAAGCCAGATGCAAAAGGACAAATACTGTAGGATTCCACTTGCGTGAGGTACCCAGAAGAGTCAAATTCATGACACAGAGAGAAGAATAGTGGTCACCTGGGGCTGAGGGAGGGAGTGGTTTAATGGGCACAGTGTTTCAGTTTGGGAAGATAAAGTTCTGGAGATGGATAATGGTGATGGTTGCACAACACCGTGAATGTGCTTAATGTCACTGAATTACACATTCGAAAGGACTAAATGGTAAACGTTATGTGTGCCATAAAAATATACATAATTTGTCTTTGCCCCTGGTTCCTGACACAGAGCTCCTAAACCCCTTGGAATTTCCTGAGTGATAGAGCATCTCTTGTTCTAATGAGTTGACTCTTGGCAGGCCCCTAGGGAACTTCAGGATGGTGGCTGGTCGCCAAAGCCTTGATTTGGTCTTGGCACTGTCAGCCCCATCCCCTCATCTCCAGGGATGGAAGAGGGGCTGGAGATTGAGTTCAATCACCAATGGCCAGTGATCTAATCAATCATACCCACGTGATAATGAAGCCTCCTCATCACCCTAACCAACAGGGTTCAGAGAGCTTCTGGGTGGGTGGAGCATGGGAATGCCGGGAGGTGGTGTGGCTGAGAGGGCACGGAAGCTCCGCTCTGCACCCCTTTGCCCATCCCTTGCTCTGTGCATCTCTTCCATTTTACTGTTCCTGAGTTATTATCCTTTATAATAATCCGGTAATAGTAAATAAAGCGCTCTCCTGAGTCCTGTGAGCTGCTTTAGCAAATTATTGAACCGGAGGAGGGGCTGGGGGCAGCTCCCAATATGTAGCTGGTCAGTCAGAAGTATGGGAGGCCCAGAACTTGCAACTGGCGTCTTGACTAGAGAGGGTCTGGTGGGACTGGGCCTTACCTGGAAGGTCTGTGCTAACTCGCAGAGCTGGTGTCAGAACTGGTTGGTGTTAAGGAGGAGAAAACCCTACACGTTTGGTATCCGAAGAGCTGTGAGTAAAAATGTACATTTTACCACCAAAAAATAATGAAAATGTAAAATCTATGTTATACTGTACATATTTTACTATAATAAAAAATCATATAAACAAAAACAGCCCCGACCATTAGATCTGTGTGCCAGGAGACAATTCTCCATGGGTCTCTCAGGTTTCTGCATGGCCTGTGAGCAGAGACAGACTGCCCTTGTTCCAGACCATTTTTTCAAGGATGCTTGCATAGCAAACAGCCTTGGAGGACAGTGATAGTGTCTATCTCTGGAGAAAAAGGCCGGTTTGTTGACTGTCTAGTCCAGTGATGGCGAACCTTCTGAGCTCGGCGTGTCAGCATTTTGAAAAACCCTAACTTAACTCTGGTGCCGTGTCACATATAGAAATTTTTTGATATTTGCAACCATAGTAAAACAAAGACTTACATTTTTGATATTTATTTTATATATTTAAATGCCACTTAACAAAGAAAAATCAACCAAAAAAATTAGTGTCATAGGTTCGCCATCACCGGTCTAGTCTGACAAAGAGGATGTCTTCCTCTGGGGCAAAGGTCAGGCAGGCTTACTGCCCGTTATAAAATACCCGCGCTGCCCAATGTCCAGCTTTCTTTCTTGTAATGCAGCTCACTGCACATGCAGGTATTATTTGGCTTCCTTTGCAGTGCCTTGTGGGACTTGGGGCTTGAGGAACCTGTGCTAATGCTTATATTCTCCCTGTTCCTATCGCTGTGAAAAACAAAGTTCGTTGTCTCTAGCCAGGAGTCAGGTTTTCTGCCAGCACCCCGACACCGTAGCTGGCTAACTTGTTAACGTGCAAGTGTGGTAAACTGCAGACCCCTCACAGTTCTCCACACTGCTTGCATCAGAATCTCAGGTGGGAGATACAGGGAACTTGTGTTGTTAATTCAGTATGATAGGCTTGTGAGAATCCTGCCCTAGAACTAAGCCTTGGAAGAGTTGGTTTCCCTAAGGAACTGGCACTTTTCCTCCTCTTGGAGGCTGCTTCTCCCTTTTATTTTTTAATATGTATTTTTTTAAATATATTTTATTGATTTTTTACAGAGAGGAAGGGAGAGAGATAGAGAGTTAGAAACATCGATGAGAGAGAGAGAAACATCGATCAGCCGCCTCCTGCACATCTCCTACTGGGGATGTGCCCGCAACCCAGGTACATGCCCTTGACCGGGATCGAACCTGGGACCTTTCAGTCCGCAGGCCGATGCTCTATCCACTGAGCCAAATCGGTTTCGGCTGTATTTTTTTTTAATATCAGAGAGAGGAAGGGAGAGGGAGAGAAAATAGAAACATCAATGATGAGAATCATTGATCGGCTGCCTCCTGCATGCCCCCTCCTGGGGACCATGCCTGCAACCTGGGCATGTGCCCTGACTGGGAATCAAACCATGACCTCTGGTTCATAGGATGACACTCAACCACTGAGCCACATGGCCTAGCTGCTTCTCCCTTTTTGCTGTAGCTGCTAGGAAGCTCAAAGTCAAATGCCTGTGCTCTCCTACCTTAGGATCAAAGTTAGTCTTAACCTTCTGAGTACCTTATATATTCATGCTACTGTTTTCTTTTTTTAATTAGGACGTACTTCACCTACAATAAAATTCACCCTTTAAAGAGTACAATTCAGTGAGTTTGAGTATATTTACTAGACTGCAACTATCTAATTTTAGAACATTTTCATCACCACAAAAGAAATCCTATACCCATTAGCAGTTAGTCCTCATTCTTCTCTCCTTCCATCCTGTGGAAACTACGGTACTTACCTACTTTCTGTATTTGTGGATTTACATATTGTGGATTTGTCATTTTATTTCTGGCTTATTTTGCTTAGCCTGATGTCTTCAAGATTCACCTATGTTGTAACATGGATCAGAATTTCATTTTATGGCTGAAGAATATTCCATTGCATGGACAGGCCATATTTTGGTTACCTGCTCATCAACTGGTGCACATCTGGGTTGTTTTCACCTTTTGGCTATTATGAATAACACTGCCATGAACATTTGTGTATAAGCTTTTGCGTGAATGTGTATTTTCAATTTTCTTGGGTATATAGCTAAGAATGGAACTGCTGGGTCATATAATAGCTCTATATTTAACTTTTTGAGGAACTGAGACACTTTTTCAAAGTGGCTGCACTATTTTCCATTCCCGCCAGTAGCGTGTAAGAGTTCCATTTTCTCCATAGCCCCCTCAACCCTTGTTTTCATCTGTCTTCTTCATTATAGCCATCCTCCTCGATGTAAAGTGATATCATATTACAGTCTTGATTTGCATTTCCTTAATAGCTTCCTTTTTTAGATTGTCATTCCCATTTTCCCATTTTATTTTATGTATTTCTGATTTAAGGCCTGACATCTTTTGTGGACAAGTACCCCATGAAGTAGGAGAGGCATGGGTGTCAGGCAGTCCTGGTTTTGAATCCTCCCTCTGCTTCTATTAGCTGTAACCTTGAGCAAGTTATGTAACATGCTGGGTCTCAGTTTCCCTGCTTATTGACCATGGGTTACAGTATTAACATTTCATGATTGTTGGCTCCTATTGTAAAGACTAGGGGCCCGGTGCACAAAATTTGTGCACATTAAAAGGGAATTAATTAGAGGAAACATTTTAATATTGCTATTTTCCCTTTCTCTATAATGGAAGTGTCAGAGATGAAAGAAAATTAGTAAAATGTATATAAAAATCTTCCTCCTGTCAGAGTCTGGGGCATGCCACGGGACCCAGAGTCAAGTTCCCGCCCACCCACGTGCACCTCAAAATCGTGCGAGACCCAGACTCAGCTGGCCCCATCCCCATTGGGTGAGATCCAGACCCGGCCGGCCCCACCCCTGTCAAGCCTCGCTGGACAGGGGGGTGCAGCCTCAGGTCCCCCATTAAGCCCTGCTGGGCGGGGGGTGCAGCCTCAGGTCCCCCTCCCCGGTCCAGGTGCCACACAGGCTCAGGTCCCTGCTGATCACTTCTTACAGCTTGTTACGGGAATCCCGCCTCTGCTGTGGCGCAGCCATCTTGTGATGGCGTGACGGAGGGAGGGCCAATTTGCATATTGCCTCTTCATTATACAGGAGGATACATCTGTGTTAACGTCATGGTGGGGCCTGGCACAAAGTATGTGAACCTCACTGTGAATCTGGGAGTCTGGCTTGGTCTGGAGACATAGGCTGTGAACTGTTTACGTTTTACTGTATTATCTGCTTTATCCTTTTACAACAGAGGCACTTCAGGGCGCCTCAAATATCAGCCTTTCTGTGCCTCTATCTCCCCTTTGTGACATGAAAAATGAGACTCCGCACTGCAATGTCAAGTGTTGGTGAGTCCGCGGGGTTTATTCTAACATCTTACCAATTTTGTCTCTTGCCTCAACCATCAGACTAGCTGCTGCCTAAAGGCATGTCTCCGCCTCGGGTGAAGGGCTCTCCAGGGGAGGAGGGAAAGGAACTAAAATTTCCCAAGAACCTACAAGTAATGTTACGTGCCTTATCTTATTTTATGCACTCTCTGAGCTGGTTAGGTAGGTTCTGTTATCCCATTTTACAGGCTGGGACGCTGAGATTCCAAGAAGTTAAATAACTTGTCTGAGAAGCCAGCCAGCAAATGCTGGCCCTGGGTCGAAGCCTAGCTCTTATTTCAACATGCGATTTCTTTTTTCCTGTGCGAGTGTGCCTCCTCATCCCCAATGGAAAGCACTCAGGGGACGTCAGGCTGACCTGAATAGCCGGTTCCCATTCCACTGGCATGACAGAGAAATGTCACCCTTCACTCTGTGCACAGATCTGCCTTGTAGATGTCGCGAGTCAGCTCTTCCCTGGGGCCACAGAACAACCCCCGCTCCACTCCAGCCCATGAAAACAAGCTCTGCACTGGGAACCAGGATGCTACGCTCTGCCCCGACTCCTCCTGACTTAGCCCACCGAGCCCATCTGTTCTTTAAGCAGAGGACTGGATCGACTAGCCCCTAGGTCCCTAGGCCCATGGTCGGCAAACTGCGGCTTGCGAGCTACATACGGCTCTTTGGCCCCTTGAGTGTGGCTCTTCCACAAAATACCGACTTCTGCACACGGGCCACGAAGTTTCAATCGCACTGTACGTGCGTGCCCGCACGTGGTATTTTGTGGAAGAGCCACACTCAAGGGGCCAAAGAGCCGCATGTGGCTCGCGAGCCGTGGTTTGCCGAGCCGCAGTTTGCCGACCACTGCCCTAGGCCATCTCTATAGACACGTAACTGCATCGTGCACAGGCGTGCCCTCCGATGGGGGCTGTTAATGACAGGGCAGGGGGACCAGGAGGATACTTCACATGCCCTGGCCAGGGCACTTGCCCTTACTACACATGCCAACAATCAGAGGGAGAGTCAGAGCTGGGACAGCAGATCCCTAACCCAGACTGAAATAGAAACTCATTTCAGAGACAAATGGGGAAATGGCCCTAGACAGGAGGGGCTGGGGTGGCGTGTCACCGGGGAGGGCCGTGTAGACACACAGCCTCTGCCACCATGGGCACCTGTCACCAGGCTCTGCCGACTCACCCCTCCTCTAGGGAGGGCAAATGGCCCCCCAGGTCCCACACTGAACAAGATGCTTTCACTTCTTTGAACCCCAGCCTCCTCAATTGCAAAACGGGGATAACAATTATCTTGGCTGCATTTGCTTTCAGGTGAAGCACTTAACACATGTAGGTGCTTAACAAATGACAGCCGCTGTCAATATCACTTAACCTTCTCTTTCAGCTCAATATTGACCAAGTGATTTATTTATTTGTCTTTATCATTCATGTATCCATTCCGCCCACCCGCCAGCACACGCCCACCAGGCAGGCCACAATAGTTTAAGAATAAAGTTTTTGGCGTTTGGTAGGAGTGAAAACCCCAGCACTGGGGGGGGGGGGGGGGGGGTAACTCTGGGAGAGCCATTTCCTCTCCCCGAGACTTCATTTCCTTGCCTGTAAAATGGGAATAATAAGAGCACCTCCAGCGGGTGCTGGGATGTTGACAGAGCCAATGGGACAATGAAGTGAGAGCAGCCAGCGCAGAGCCTTGAAGGGAACAGCGGTGGCAGGTGGGCTGCACAGAGGAGTGGGCAAGGGAGGGAGGGGAGAAGAGTCAGTAGGCTCAGAGACAATTGCTAGGTTTCCGGACCATGGACCGATCCCTTTCTGGTAAACTAAGAAACAGCGAGGAAACACACAAAAAAAAGACTTTTAACAAGTTTAGAGGAGAAAAGCCCAAGCCAAACAGGGAGCCGTGGGCGGTGTGGCGTGACTGCACCCCACCGAGCCAGGGGAACATGCGCACTCACACACATTGCACACACGTGTGCACACACTCACAAGCTGCACATTCTCACTTGTGCATACACACCCAAGGGCTTTCCGCACACATGCAGATGTGCCATCAGAGGCAGAGCACTTTACAGTTTGCAAAGAGCCTTGTCATGAATCATCTCATATGATAACAAGGGGTGGAGAGACTGTCCTTGAATTGGCTGAGGACCTGGTCTAGAGACGGCAAGAGATGTGAATCCCAGAGATCCTAAGAGGCCAGGACTGTCCCATAGGCTGTGCTGCCTCCCTTTTCCCCAGGGGTGGTGTCAGCGAGAGTTGAAAGGCAACAGAAACCCCGGAAAAGTTTACCCCTGCTCCCCCAGATACACTCGTTTACCCTGCCTTGTTCCTCTTTAACAAGTCACACCTTGACTTAGGAACACACTTTCCCTGCCGGACATGGGGTCAGCTTCAGGGTCTCTTGAAATGAGCTAGGATGGCACAGGCCAGAGCTTCCCAAGGACCTCCTTTGGGGACTTCCATCTGGTCACCTAATCATGGCAGCCCCTCCCCCACAGGCTCCGCCTCAAGGAACCCTCACCAGCACAGGACACTTAACAGTTTTCAAATACTTGGGGGGAGACCACTGTTATCCCTGTTTTACAGAGTAAGGAATTGAGGCCTAGAGAGGAAAAGTGTCCTATGTCATTCAGGACTCAAACCCCGGCTGAGGTGGTTGCCAATCCTGCCTCCACTATTCCACTCCCGCACCATGGCCCAGCCCCGGCCCCATATCTCCATCTCCTCTGCCCTCCAGGCTGCATAGGCTGCAGGCTCCAGGCACAATCAGGCAGCAGAGGGAGGAGGAGCCCCAAGTCTGCTCCTGCTCCTACTCCAGTCTGCGAGACGCCACGATGGCTGCGAGCAGACTGTGTAGGGAGCTCTGAGAGGACGTCGGGGCCCAGGGATCCTCACAGCGTTGACCCAGGGCACTCACCCAGGAGTTAGTGAGCTCCACGTTGGCCGGTGAAGTGTTGGAGCAAATTCTGACGCCTGGAGCAGCCCCTACTGCTAGCCAGTTTCTGCGCCACAAACTGTCACGTGCATGTCTCCCAGAAGTCCCAGAAGACAGCCGATGAGGAAACTGAGATATCTGAAGGGGGAAGTAACTGGCCGCAGCACAGAGCTGGCAAGGTGCAGGCCTGGGACCCAACGCCCAGGAACATACCAGCTCAAGTCCCTAACACCAAGGCTGACTCAGCCCCTAACCAGCTGCAAGCTGTCACTTCACCCTGAGTGTGCTCATCAACTCAGCCTTGAGGGCTGTGGGGAAGACTGAGTGAGGTGACATTTAAGGACCAGGGCTTGACACAGGGTAGGCGCTCATCAGGTGACCATTTTTCTCCTCCTCCCCTCCACCCCACCCCTCAGCCCTCTCCTGGCCTTTCTCAAGTCTGGAGAGAGCCCTGGTCCTACTCATTGCTGTCACAGGGAACATTTAACCTGGTTTTCTCAGCAGTGCCTGGAAGGTCCATTAAGAGCGGCTGAGGCCCTGAGATGAATGGCTCTGTTGACTGCAGCTCTGACTCCACTGGTCCAGATGCCACCCTGTCTCCTTGGGGACTGAGGATGGCTCTTCAGATTGAAGGTGACTTGGAAGAAAATCTGAGCCCGGTCACCATCCCCTTCCCTAGCTTCAATCCATCCTTGAGCTTGGACTTGATGCGAAGGAAGCCAGGGTGGCTCTGCCTCGGGCCAATGGTGGACTGGACGGCCCCTCCCATTCGAAGATGAGTCCTCCTCCTTCTCTTTCTCCTCTTTTTATTTTTTTTATGGGCACTTATTGGGCACCTTCTCTGTGTAGGTAATGTTTAAGGCATTCGAGAGCATAAAACAAGGAACTGCCCTTGTAGCACCTACATTCTAGCGTGGAGACCAGTTTATTTTAGTTGATGAGTAGTAATTAAGAACTATAGCAGCCCTAACCGGCTTGGCTCAGTGGATAGAGCGTCGGCCTGCGGACTGAAAGGTCCCAGGTTCGATTCCGGTCAAGGGCATGTACCTTGGTTGCGGGCGCATCCCCAGTAGGGGGTGTGCAGGAGGCAGCTGGTCGATGTTTCTCTCTCTCATCGATGTTTCTAACTCTCTATCTCTCTCCCTTCCTCTCTGTAAAGAAAATCAATAAAATATATTTAAAAAAAAAAGAACTTTAGCAAAACATAGGGAGGGTAAGCAGCAGAGAGCTGCAATTTCAGACAGGCTGTCTGGCACCGTGGGGATTTGCTGGGTCCTCTTCTCACACCACCTCCTGCCCAGCCTGGAGGAGCCCCCAGGCCCTGAGCCCCGTCTCTGTGTCAGGCCCTGTCTTGATTGATCTCAGCAGCAGGACAAGGGCCAAGGCTAGGGGCTCCCTAGGCACAGGTTCAGCTCAGGACTACCAGGGCTTCCTTTACAAGCTCAGAGAGGGAGTGCATTCTCCAGCCAGCCCCAATGTTCCACTGTAGAGAGAAGACCTTGGGCTCAGAGGGGGGCAGAGACATGTCTGGAACACACAGCAATGCAAAGGTGTCCTTGTTCCCCTTCCTGCCCTCTTCTCTGGCATGTCCACAAGGGTGGACGACGGGCTGAGCCTCACAGCAGAGCGCTGGCCTGTGATGGGGCTGTCTGTGCCCTCAGCCAGCTCCTGGTAAAGGTGTGTGAGGTGCTCCTCTCTTGGGCCCACCTGGGGGTCCCAGCCTGCCCCAACCTTCCAGTTCTTATTCTCTAAGCCCCAAGAAAGCGAAAACTTCTTCCAAGCCCAAGTTCAGGAGACGAGTTTTGGCCAACTATGCCTCATGTTGCTGTGTGACCCCAGGCAGGTCCCATCCCACTCTGGGCCTGGGTTCCCTCATCTGTCAAATGGAGGAAATGAAGGCGCCTACCTCTCAAGGCTTTCATGAAGAATGAGGAAGACACTGGAAAGAAGGCAGTTTGCAAAGCTTAGGTGCTACCCAGATGACAGGGCTTGTCATATGTTCAACAGCCTGGCTTACCCGAATCCCTCTTCATGCTGTGAGGCCCTGAGTCAGCCCCCAGAGCAAGCCCTTGGCCTTTGACAGGAAATAAGTGGAAATTCCACAGAACCAGTTCTTCAGAAAAGACAAAGCCACATCTGCTCCCAACCATCTGGCAGGCAGCTCAGGAAGGGCCCCTTCTCTGTCCTTGTGGTGAGAAAGTGAGGAGGGAGCGAAGGGAAGGGGCAAGGCTGGGAGGCCTGGGGAGCTTGTGCCGGGAAGAGAAGGCCTGAGGGAACTGAGGGTCAGGCATCGCCCACCTCAGGCCCTCAGACTGGAAAGGACGTAGTTCATAAATGTCAGGCATATGCATGTTTGCATGGGGGGTGGTGGTGGTGGTGGTGGTGTCAGCTATGTGTGGGTCTGACCTGGAAGTTGCACATGTACTCACATGTGTTTGGAATAGCACCAATGTATGTTTTCCTGTGCCTGTGTCTCAGCATGTGATGTACACACATGCACACACATGCCTACTCCTGGGGAGCCCACAAACCCAGTTCACAGGCCTTGTTTTCCCGGGGTGGGGGGGGGGGGGGGGGTGGGCAGTTTTTGTCACAATCCCAGGCTGGCTCAGATGCCACAGGCGATTTGTGGGGTTCCTGGTCACTGCAGGTTCTCAATTTTCCCCAGGAACAAAAGCACTTAGACAAGAGGGGGAGGAGGAAGGCTTAGAGGATTAACTCGGGCTCTGCCAGGTCAGGCCTGGGTGTAGGCTTCTGGAGAGGGTGGTTGGGAGGGGGGTTGGTGTGTGCCCAAGGCCAAAGCCCTCCAGGGGTCCTCAGACCCTCCACAGCCATTCCTTCCTTCAGTCACAGCAGGAACCCCTCAGCCCCTGCACAACAGTCAAGCACCTCACAGTTTACACCCTGCATGTCCTGTTGCACCAGCATTACACCAGGTTGACCTTAGACCCTGCCTCCAGAGCCCCCACCCCCAAGCAGCCACTGCCAGCTGGGGTTCAGGGTACCTCCTCCTGGCTCTGGGCTGGGCTCCCTGTACAGCACAGGCCACTTCATTGGGTGGGTCTCACCCCTTCCTGAACCTTGGTTTCCCCAGCTGCAGAGTGGAGTTATTCCTGCCCACGTGAGTCAAGGGCTGACAGGAATACCTCGCACACATCTGGGCACCCGAGACCACTGCCCATTGGTCCTTTGCTGCTTCCAGAAGCCAGGAGGAAAACGCTACCCTCAGCCCTCTGTCTGGGACAGCCTGGTCCTGGTCTGATAGAGCAGACTCGGTACCTCTGGGATTCAGGTCAGATCCTGAAGAGAGCTGCCACCACTTCAGCTTTGCAGGCAGCATGCTTGGTGGTCCCGCAGACACGGGGAGGCTGGTCCCTCTCGCTGCACCTGTTTTCCTTCTCTGCAACCTGGACATTTTGCAGTTCTGTCCAGAGTCTGGGGTCTGTTGCTTACCATTGCAGGAAAGCACAGAGGAGCCACAGAGACCTGGCAGAAGAGGAAAGAGGGTGTGCCCGCGGGTGCAATCCTGCACTGGGGCGTGCACAGCACACCCAGACCCTGACGCAGCTCCATACAACCCACACAGGTCCACATGTGTGCATATGCCCAGGCACCTGCCATCCCAGAAGCACATCACTCCCATCATGCACACCTGCCCGCACGGGTATGCATCTGCATGCAGCTCCGCATACACATGGCTCCTGAGCAGCTCAGCAGCAAGTTTCACACAAGGAACTTTCAGGACCAGGAAAAGGAGGGAGGGAAAGAACTGAGTCCTCAGCTGCCCAGGCTCTTTCTCGGCTCTCACCAAGGGGTTACCAAGAACACAGATGTTCAGTTTTTCCTCCTCAGCCATCTGGCACAAGCCCTTGCCAGAATGCTCAGAGGCCCCTGACCTGTCCAGCCAGTCACCAGCCCTGCTTGTCGCCAGCCTAAAATGAGGCTGTAGGCTAATTGATCACTGGATTTGGAAGCTCAAAGGACAGAATGTGGGAAAGTGGAGTTCTAACAGGGACAGGGCCATTCCCAGGCAGAGGGAGCACAGCCGCCGCCCTGGAGCCCGCACCTCACTAGACTTTAGGTTCATTCACGTACTTAATCCTCTGAGCTCTTCTGAGTGCTGGTGACTTAGTGGTGAAGAGCACCCTTGTCTCAGACTCAGCTCAGGGTCCAGCCTCCTCAGGTCTTCGGGATGGGGTGGGGGCCCCAGTCCCAGGCTTCTCTATCCCCCTCTGGATCTCTGGGATGGATCCCAGGAACAGCCTGACCTAAGTGCTCACGTACAGACCGAAGTGTGAACTCTGCTCAGGATCACAGGCATCATGTCAGGAATTCACGCTGAGGCCCCACCCACTGACTCAGACTTCAGGCACAGATGTGCACACTGACATTTGGGAAGCACGAATCTAGAACATTCCGCACAGAGCTGGCCCCTCCTCCTGCCAGCCCTCCCTGGATGGCTAAGGGACATTCGGGTCATAACTGTACTGGCAAGAACACAGTGCCTATACTATCTCGTTTAATCCTCACATGCCCTTATAAGATAGGTACCGTCATTATTCCTCTATTACAGATGGGAACATGAGGCACACTGAGTGCTTAATAACTTGCCCAAGGCTCTTAGGGATAATAGTAGCAAAGCCAGAATTTGAACACAATGCTTTGAACCAATACACTGCCCTTTCAGCAGCAATAGCTCCATGTCTGGGTGGGGGTCAGTGTGGAGGGAGAGGCCATAAAGAAAAGTGGCCTGGCTGGTGCGGCTCAGTGGTTGAGCATCAACCTATGAACCAGGAGGTCACGGTTTGATTCCTGGTCAGAGCACATGCCTCGGTTTCAGCCTCGATCCCCAGTAGGGGGCGTGCAGGAGGCAGCTGATCAATGATTCTCTCTCCTGAATGATGTTTATATTTTAACCTCCCTCTCCTTTCCTCCCTGGAATCAATAAAAATATTTTTAAAAAATAAGAAAAAGAAAAGTGAAAAATCAAAGGAGCCAGTGGGCCTTCTCATAACAATTAGGAAATACTAGGTTTTACTTATTGGTTGCTTTAGAATTTACAACTCTGTCCATAAAGGAGCTCAGACAATACTTCCATACTACCAAAGAGCCTATTAGACCAGTGGTTCTCAACCTTCCTAATGCTGCGACCCTTTCATACAGTTCCTCATGTTGTGGTGACCCCCAACCATAAAATTACTTTCGTTGCTACTTCATAACTGTAATTTTGCTACTGTTATGAATCATAATGTAAATATCTGATATGCAGGATGTATTTAGGCGACCCCTGTGAAAGGGTCGTTCGACCCCCAAAAGGGTCGTGACCCACAGGTTGAGAACCGCTGTATTAGACAAAGGACAGAAAAAAGCAGCAGCAGAAACCTAGACTAAGATGGCAACTGATCTTCCTAGCAGCCAAAGTAAAAAGGAGGGAAGGTTGGGGCTGGAGGTGGGGAGGCTGCTGTGAGGATTCCAGAACTCGGCCAAAATCACCCAACAGGGTGGAGACAAGGGGACCAGTGAAGAGATATTTGGGAGGCAGGTTCAGTGGGACTTGACAGTTACATGGGGGGAGTTAAGAAGAAGGAGAAATGGAGGAAGACGCCCAGGAGGCACCCAAACCCGTCACTCTTGCCAGGTGGCTGGCTGAGGACAGAGAACACCCAGGTAAGGACTGAGCACCGTGCCTCACAGCAGTGCCTGGTACATGCGTGCCACCTGCACGGCTCTGTATTCAGGCCAACACCTGCTCAGGTGTGAGCCATTCCCACGGTCACCCTGCCTCACGCATTGGCCTCCACTCTTCCTCCAACTTCTTGGGGGCTTCTGCTTACCACACCGGCCCTCTGATGCCATAGCTCCCTCCTTCAGTCACTAGCTCGGGGGCTGGGGCAGGGGTTGATGATCATGGGGAGATAATCATGGAGAGTTTCATGAATCCACAACCCTGCTGCCCGAGGGCCAGGGCAGGGCTGGCAGGAAAAATGCTGCAGGGCAAGGGGTGACACCCAGCAGTACCCACCCCGCCCAATCTCTTACACTCTCAGCCAATCCTGGGTTCTTCCAGAGGACAGCACACCCCCCACCCCCACGCCCCACCGCCAGTTCTCTTAGTTCTGAGATCAATTTCTCACACATGGGCTGAGGCTGGGTGGGGAAGAGGGGAAGGGAGACGGGAGACATGCCTTATGCTGCATTTTCACATCTCTTCATCTGATCCTTCATTTGCTCATTCATTCCTCACTCGTTCAACCGTTCAACTGTTTACAGACTGGTCAAGGTCCAGGCATTCCACAATAGTGCTGATGTCCCAGTGACGGGAAAGAGAGGTCAGGGAGTTTCAGCGCTGTGTGTCGATTTGCCAGATGAGGAAAATGAGGTCTGGAGAGGGACAGTGACTTTTCCAGAGCCACACAGCTGAACGGGGACCGGCCATCAGCTGTCCACTCCCCAGTCCTTGCTGAGTTCCAGCCGGGCTGCACATAAATGGTGCTGCTTCTGCTAACTCCTCAGTCCTTTATTCCTCTCCATGTTCCCTCCAGGAACCGGAGACCCTACCCTTCCTGGGACGGATGACGATCTGGATCCGAACCTTTCCCTCTCCTGGGCCATCCTCGCCTGAGAACCACAAGTTGCTCCAAGCACCCCCACTGCCCGGATGGGGAGGGGCCTTTGTTACCCATCCCAGGGGGCATGTGGCCATTTCCCAGGGAACTTCCCTCACCCCAGAGGAGCCGCAATGGCCGTGGCTGGCTATAGAGGGACCTTTCCTGGGGCTTGTCAAGTAATTTTGCAGAAGTGACCCCCTAGTAAGTCTTCCCTGGTCGTTTAGAAGCTAGAACGTGTCCAACTGCCAGAGCTGGGCCAGAATCCTCCGACATTAGAACTGGGATCAGAGAATGTTACAGCCAGAGCACAGAAAGTTAGAGTTCGGGCCATAAATTTTCAGAATGTTTGCATTGAGATTATGGACTCTTTGGAGTAAGGCTGTTAGGATCATAAACAGTTATAGCTGGGGTTGTGGATTAAAGGCAACTGGGGCCAGAAGTGACGCCACATCGCTCTGTCCCACGTCACTGGAAGCTGAGAAGAGAGAGCCGGCCTTGTCACCTTGCCAGTCGGGGCTGGACCAGGCCTCCTGCTGCCCGGCAGAGTGCGTCCTGGAGACCTCCAGGAGCAGCACCCAGGGCCTCTGGGCCGAAGCACTCCTTGCCTGAGGACATGGGGACAGTGGTCCGCCTCTGCCCTGGCCCCAGCCTCACCGCCAGCCCCTCAGAGCACCCCGTCACCACAGTGGATATATTTAGGCGCCCTCCCCAAATATGTTCCCACAGCTCCCAACACTGCCTTTTATGTCCCCTCATCCTCTGAGGCCTCGGGGCACCTTCTCTAAGCTGACCCGATAAAGTCACTAGGAACAAGGGCTCCTGCTCTGCCAACACAAATGTTTTCCCTCCCAAACCCTCAGCCTGAGGATTTTCCTGGCCCACGTTCGCCTGGAGCTCAGACCCACCTGCTCTAACTCTGACCTCGCAGCCTCCCTCCAGCTTCCAGAGCCTGCCTTGATTTTCCTCATTCTAGGCAGAGAGCACGCCTACCCCTAGCAGTCCACACACACACACACACACACACACACGGGCAGAGGCAAACATTTTTCTGTTCCTCTGGTATTTGTCAGGAGAGAGAGGCCTCCATCCAAGCTCCATGGCTGCCTCTGCATTTGTTTTTTGTTTTTTTTTAAATATATTTTTAATGATTTCAGAGGAAGGGAGAAGGAGAGAGACAGAAACATCCGTGATGAGAGAGAATCATTGATCAACTGCCCCCTGCACGCCCCACACTGGGGATTGAGCCTGTAACCCGGGCATGTGCCCTTGACCAGAATCGAACCCAGGACCCTTCAGTCCACAGGCAGACGCTCTATCCACTGAGCCAAACTAGTTAGGGGCCCCTGCAGTTCTCCTCCGGCCTCTGTCCCATGCCCCATCCCAGGCCTTGCCAGAGACTTGGCACCTTCCCATTTCAGACTGCATCTTCTCAGAAGCCAGATAGTCACTGAGAGTTCAATACTGATAGAGCCGGGGGACAGGAATGGCTACCCCAGGCAGACTTTAAATGGTGGTGGTGGGGGGCTCTCAGATTCCCACCTGCCTGGCTTATGGGGAATCATTGGTTCTGTGGGCAGGAACCCACTCCTGTCAGGGTGGGGGTGGGTGGGTCCATCATTATTATCATAGTTTTATTACCAGCTGTTAAGGGTTCTTAATGTGTTGGAGACGGTGCCAAGCACTTTATATCCAGAGACTCAGTTCTCACTATAACCCTACAAAGCAAATACTGTTAACGTCTCCATTTTATAAAGGAAGAAACTCAGGCACAGAGAGATTTTCACTCCAAGCCCTCCATGTACAGAGCGCCGGAGCTGGGACTTAAACCCAGCCTGGGTGACACAACTCCATCAGCTGCATCCGTGCTTCTCACCTCCATTACCTGGCTCAGCACACACAGGGCTATGCATGTGCCACACACAGGACACACATCTCACAACACGACAGTCCCAGGCGGTCGCCGCTATGGGAACCCCCTCCCCTGTGGTCCTCTGGGGTCCGGCAACCTCTTCTTGCCCCGCCCGTGGAGCAAAGGTGAGAACCTCATTGGTGGTCAGGGCTCCTCCCCAGAAGCCAGCTCCCCTGTCCCCACACTAGAAATTATCAAGACAGAGCCCACACTGTCCCCACACCACCATGTCCCCCTCCGTCATACACAGCACCGATGGCCTCACACAGCTCCCGCTTCCGGCCACACAACGGTGCTGACACATGCACACAGCACAGCCGCACGGCCACCTCCCTCCGCAGGCCTGGGTCCTGCTGTCCCTGCTTGGAGGACAGGCAGGAGGTTTGTGCTCTCCAGGTGCCGGAGGGCTCCCAGCACGGGACAAACCTGCTCGTTATCCAGTGAGTCAACTCACTGGATGGTAACTTCTCAGACCGACATATTTACTCCAAAAGAAATGCAGAAATGTTACAGAGGAATGCAAAGTCCACATGCATTTTGAAGAGTGAAAGATGAGACTCCAAATAAGCTTCCAGGGTGTGAGAATGCATGGGACTATTTGCACTTCCTCCACCCAGATCCGGGGTGAACTTTTACTCTCCCAAGCCCTTAGGGGTGCCGGGTGGAAAAGTCAGAACCATCCTGGGGTTGTGGTAACAGTTATATCAATGCTTCTCACCACCATTACCCGGCTCAGCACGCCACACAGGGCTATGGGTGTGCCACACACACAACACACACATATGCACCAATGTGCCTTGGCTCCCGACATATATCATGGACACACATATGGAACCCCTGGGTTGCCTTGGCACAGTCACCCAAAGCTATAGATAAGTACCCCATACACTTCTTGCACGCTGACACACACCGCAATCCATTGGTTATACTGGGCACACCACACACACCGCACACTAATCGCATACAACCCAGCACATAAGCACTGCCCACTCGAATCTCTTACATACTGCCCCCATCACACACACACACACACACACACACACACACACACACACACACACTCTCTCTCTCTCTCTCTCTCTCTCTCACACACACACACACACACACACACACACACCCAGAATCCCACCGGGGCCGCAACGGGAGCCTGGAGTGGACAGACCTACACTGCAGCCCCCTCCTCCCCCTCCACCCGCGCACCCGCACTCCTGCCCCTGGGTCTCCGCCTCCGCACAGCCCTTCCTCACCTGGGCCGCTCAGCACAAGCAGGGGTTGAGCCAGGGACGCACTCACTGAGGCGCTGGGAAGCAAACCTGCAAACCCAGGGGCAGCACAGGCAGCGGCTGCAGCTCCGGTCCCAAGTGTCTGGTCTCATGCACCCCGCGTTCCGCTCCTCCAGCGCAAAGGGGCGGGGCAGGGGTGGGGCCAGACCTAGCTGGCCGGGCCAGGCTACCCGCCCCGGGGAAAACAGGCGTCAGGGAAAGGCGCTCTGGGCTAGGACCTGGGACTCCTGGATTTCCACCCAGGTCCCCTGGCGACTCCTACCCTTCTCTGGCCTCAGTTTCCCTCTTTGCATTGGGGACAGTGGCTTAAGGGGTGATTCCTCAGACATGGGATGGTGGGAGAGAAGGAGGGATAATACTGTTATTTCTTGAGCACTTACTATGTGCCAGGCACCTCATTTAATCACCATAGCAATTCCAGAGGAGTTCTTTTTTTAATATATTTTTATTGATTTCAGAGAGGAAGGGAGAGGGAGAGAGATAGAAACATCAATGACGAGAGAGAATCATTGATCAGCTGCCTCCTGTACATCCCATACTGGGGATCGAGCTCACAACCCTGGCACGTGAACCTCCTGGTTCATAGGTTGATGCTCAACCACTGAGCCATGCTGGCTGGGCTCCAGAGGAGTTCTTAACTCCATTTTACAGGAGGGAAAACCGAGGCACAGAGAGCTGATGTGACTTGCTAATAAGGTCACATCAGCTAATAAATGGCAAACCTAAGATTTGAATCCAGGCAGTCTGACTCCAGAGCCCAAGCACCCCTGCAGCGTGGGCTGGTGGTGCTTTCCACACTGTACATTGCTCCCTGGTCCTCATAACAACCCCGGGGCTTGGTGTGACAAATCCATTTTAGATTTAAAAACTGAGGTTCAGGGAGATTATTTCACCCCAGGTCACCCAGGGGGACATCACACTACAGAGGGGATGGCGTCAGGATAGTGTAATGGGACAGCACCTGGCCCTAGTGCGTGCTTGTCAGTGTCAACATTCCTCCTGAAGGGCACCCCCCTTCCCTTTCTTCTTTTCTTTTATCTTCTAATATCTTCTATGGACAGTGGACACCAATTCCATCATCCCTGAAACCTTCCATGACCTGTAGCCCTCAGACAAGCTGGGCCCTCCTCTCAGCAACCATTGCAGCTTTTATTCAACAGTATGGAGCCTTGCAGGGCATCTCAGTTGGTGAGAGCATCATCCCAACGTGCCAAGGTTGTCGGTTTGATCCCTGGTCAGGGCACATGCAAGAAGCAGCCATTGAATGAGTGGAACAACAAGTTGATATTTCCCCCTCTCCCCTTCTCTAAAGTCAATTAAAAACAAACAGACAATTATTGAGTTCCTACTATGTGCTAGATTCTGCGCTAGGCGCTGAGGATGTATATGAACAAAACAGTCCAAATAGCACTGGGCTCATGGAGTTTATAATCTGGTGGGGAACACAGATGTCAAACAAAGCGTCACATACATTTATACATAATTATACACTGTAGTAAGTGTGAAAACGGAAAGTAGAGGGCTAGAGGAGCTATTACAATGGGAGGACATCTAGTTTACATTGGGAGATCTGGGAAGGCTTCCCAGAGGAAGTGCCATTTAAGCTGAGACCAGAGTGAGAAGTTGGCCTCAGCAGGTGACAGTGAGGGGAAGCGTCCCAGGCAGAGGGAACTCTTCAGAGGGCTTGAGACAGGAAAGGGTTTGTCACGGTCCAGGTAATAAAGCACAGCCAAAGTGTGTGTGTGTGTGTGTGTGTGTGTGTGTGTGTGTGTGTGTGTGAGAGAGAGAGATGATGGACAAGCCAGGAGGCATTGTTGGAGATGAGGCCGGAGGAGCAGCAGTGGCCAGCCCAGCAGGGCCTTGTGGCAATGGTCTGGAATTTGGCCTTTGTTTGAAGAGCTGTGGAAGTCACCGAAGTGTTTAGAGCAGCAGTGACACAGTCAAATCCCATTTTAATAGAGCTTTCAGGCTGCTGGATGGAGAATGAGGGAAGAATGGGAGGGGCCAGGTGGCAGGAGGAGCCCACCTAGAAAGCTGTTCCATCTGGGAGGCGATGATGGTGATGGGCTCAGGGACGGGGTGGAGGGTGGAGATCTGAGGACAGACCCAGGGGTGTTTGGTGTCATGGGCTGTGGTTGTGACCATCTCTCTCTGAAGAAGGGGCCTTAAGGCTAGGCCTTACCTGCCAGCCTCTTGTAGAAAGGTTTTTGCTTGTGACTCAGTGGACGTGGTGGCCCTTCCAAATCTTCCCTCTCCACAAGCCTTAACTCCCCGACACCTCGATCTTAGCGTAGTGGATTCCATTTTCTACCTTATTTGCCAAGACAATTCACCCATCAAATGCTCACTAGCCCTTCCCTGGGCCAGGCAGACAAAGCTCAGTGGAGGGGGCTCTCTTCAGGTCCTGCCCAACTTTTCCCAGCATCTACCTCCCCAGGTTTCCAAGAAGTGGCTCTTCCTTCATCTGAAGGTGAAAGCCCCAACCCTACCCAGAGCTGCTGTTCTGCTTCTGTCAGGTCCCCACACCCTTGGGTTCCCCACCTTCTCCTGGTTCCCTTCCCTGCAGGCCTGTTATCAACAAAAGTTAATTGCCACCAAACTAATGTCAACAATAGTCTCAAATCTGGGTGCAGAAAAAGAAGAAACTTTAGTCAGATGAACAGTTTGCAAAGCTTGGAAACAGCCTCCAGTGGAAACAGAAAGTGCACTCAACTGAGACAAAAGGGAGGCTGCCTTTCAGAAAGTTCCCGCCCTGGTTACTAATTGGTCCATTTTATTCAAATAGAGATTCCAAATCTGCACTGTCTAATTGGTCCAAACCTCATAGTCCTGATTGGTTAGAATTGTGCATTCTGATTGGCTGTTATGGAGCTGCTCTGATTGGACAGTATAATTTTATTTATTTATTTATTTATTTTTTAATTAAATCTTTATTGTTCAGATTATTACATTTGTTCCTCTTTTCCCCCCCCCATAACTCCCCTCCTCCCAGTTCCCGCCCCACCCTCCGCCCTCACTCCCCACCCACTGTCCTCATCCATAGGTGCACGATTTTTGTCCAGTCTCTTGATTGGACAGTATAGATGCAAATGAGGATATAGCTGTGCAGTTCTGATAGGACAGGGCAGGGTTCAGTTCTATCGGTATAAAGACAATGCCAGGGTTGACTCAGTTGTCAGGAGCACAATGCAAGAGGCTGGCAGCTCAGTCTGTAGCTTTCCCCTCAAATGCCGTGTGCTTGAGAGGCCTCTGTCAGCAATGGCTGCTAGACTCTGGTTATGAATTTGGGCCCAGTTAACCACAAGGAGCTCTTGGCAGATACAGTCCTTCTTGGGGCTCACACAATGAACACTCTCCAGCAACTCCCCAAGCCCTGCCTTAGAGCCACGTCCTCTGGGTATTGCTCCCCTCTCTTCCCTTAACTGCCGGGGGTTGGTCAGGGAGGAGTTGCCTACTCTGCAGTCCTCTGCCCATTTATCTAGCCTCTATGCCCAGACACTCCCAGTGACCTCCATGCCTCTGAAGGAGTGCATAAGAAGTCACCCCACAGACACATTCAAGAACTCTCCATATGGCCCCACAACAATCTTCCCCATCCTCCTCCTGCTTTCCAGACACCTCCCAGGGCTCTGTGTCCCCATCTTTGCTCACTCTACACATTCTCCCTGGGGGGGGGGGGGGTCGTGTGCTGGACAATTACAGTCCCCACATTCAACCAGCCTTTTCATGCACACAGACCTACTGCTCCCTGGACAGCTCCCTTTCGCTGATTAAAGCGCCCTCTTCACTACAATAACCCCCCCCCCCCCCCCCCCCCCCCCCCCGCCAATGTCCTCGTCTTTGTGATGACACTGTCAGCCCTGGTAGCTCCGCCCAGCACCTGCATCACTCAGATGGAAACCAGGCCCTCCTTCCATCCCAACTCATAGCCAACATTTATTGAATTCCCACCATGTGCCAGGATTACTGAAGAATTTCTTAAACAAAACCAACAACAAAAAAAGAAAAAAAATTATGAAGGAAAATACTGGTAAACTCAAGCATAATAAAAATTTTTTAAATTCTGTTACTCCAAATACACACACACACACACACACATACACACACATGAAGAGACAGACCACAAACTGAGGGAAGATACTTGCAACACATATAACAGACAACAGATTATTATTCAGCATATATAAAAAACTCCTATATATAAATAAGAAAAAGCCAAACAACCTAATAGGAAAATGAGCAAAAGACACGGACAGTCATTTCACAGAAGAGAAAGCAAGTATGGCCAGTATACATATGAAAATATGTTAACCTCACTATCAACCAGGGAAATTTCAGTTGAAACCACAGTGAAGTACCATTTTGTACACACGAGATTAGGAAAACTGAAGAGTTTGATAATACCAAGTTTGTTGAGAGTGTGGAGAGATAGACACTTTTGTGCAGTGCTGGTGGGACTAGAAACTGAACCAACTAAGATGAAAGAGCAATTTGTCAATATCTAGTGGCTGAAGATGCACATAGTCTAAGACTAAGCCGTTCCACCGCAACGTATATAAGCAGGAGCAACTCTGGCAGGCGTATAAAAATCCACACCGCAGTGTTATGCCTAAAGCAAAACATTGGGAACAATCTAAATACCCCTCAATAAGAGGATGGAAAAAAAATACATTTTTATTCAGGTATCCCTTGCTATTTGAACTCTCACTCTCCCAATATTTGTTCTAATGACTTGCAAAAGTTTTACCAGTAGAAAACCTGTCATGACAAATCTGTGGGTGCTCAACGGCATGATGAGAGGATGTGGAGTGAGCCGCAGTTGTAACTCAGCTGTTCTGATAGGATAGGATCATGCCTCATACTTATGTGGCTTACACTTGTTTGGTACATAATTGTTGCCATCTCTCCCTCATTATTAAGTGTCTTCTAAGAAAGTCGGGAAGCCTGACAAGAAAGTAGGTGAGCCCGAGAGACTTAGAAAAGCCCTTACTTAGACGAAAATATGGAAGTAATAAAGCTCATTGAAAGGCTTGGCCAGGTACACCTCCTTCTCCATCACACACAGGAACTGCTCTATGTGCAAGGAAACAGAAAGTGCTTGTTCAGTATTAGATACCACAGTAACCAGTGTTTTAAATGCTTTAGAAATTTCTGCAATGATGGAAATATCCTGTATCTACTGTCCAATATGATAGCCTCTAGAGACCCTTGTGGCTACTGAGCACTTGAAATGAGTCTAGTGCAACTGAGGACCTGAATTTTTAACTTTTTTTTAATTAAATCTTTATTGTTCAGATTATTACATTTGTTCCTCTTTTTTCCCCCCATAACTCCCCTCCACCCAGTTCCCACCCCACCTTCCACCCTCACTCCCCACCCACTGTCCTCCTCCACAGGTGCACGATTTTTGTCCAGTCTCTTCCCACATTCCCCACACCCCTTTCCCCCCCAAGAATAGTCAGTCCACTCCCTTTCTATGCCCCTGATTCTATTACATTCACCAGTTCATTCTGTTCATCAGATTATTCACTTGATTTTCAGATTCACTTGTTGATAGATGTGTATTTGTTGTTCATAATTTGTATCTTTACCTTTTTCTTCTTCTTCCTCTTCTTAAAGGATACCTTTCAGCATTTCATATAATACTGGTTTGGTGGTGATGAACTCTTTTAGCTTTTTCTTATCTGTGAAGCTCTTTATCTGACCTTCAATTCTGAATGATAACTTTGCTGGATAAAGTAATCTTGGTTGTAGGTTCTTGGCATTCATCACTTTGAATATTTCTTGCCACTCCCTTCTGGCCTGCAAAGTTTCTGTTGAGAAATCAGCTGACAGTCTTATGGGTACTCCCATGTAGGTATCTGTGTTTCTTTCTCTTGCTGCTTTTAAGATTCTCTCTTTGTCTTTTGCTCTTGGCATTTTAATTATGATGTGTCTTGGTGTGGTTCTCTTTGGATCCCTTTTGTTTGGGGTTCTCTGCGCTTCTTGGACCTGTTTCTTTCACCAGGTGGGGGAAGTTTTCTGTCATTATTTCTTCAAATAGGTTTTCAATATTTTGCTCTCTCTCTTCTTCTGGCACCCCTATAATTCGGATGTTGGTATGCTTGAAGCTGTCCCAGAGGCTCCTTACACTATCTTCGTATTTTTAGATTCTTTTTTCATTTTGCTTTTCCGGTTGGGTGTTTTTTGCTTCTTTGTATTTCAAATCGTTGACTTGAGTCTTGTGATCCTCTAGTCTTCTGTTGAGAGTCTGCATAATATCCTCCATTTCAGTCAGTGTATGCTTAATTTCCAGTTGGTCCTTTATCATAACATCGAGGGTCTGATTAGATTTCTTGAGGATCTCACTACATTTATTGGCGGTCTCACCAGTCTTTTCGAGGGTCTTACTAAATTTATCGGCGGCTTCTAGAAAGTTCTTGAAAAACCTTAAAAGTGTGGTTTTGAACTCTATATCCAGTCATTTGCTTTCCTCCATTTCTGTCATTTGTGTCCTATTTCTTTGTCTCCGCATTTTTTGTGCTTCCCTGTGTTGATGGAGTGGCTTTCTGTGCTAGGTGTCTTATAAGGCCCAGTGGCTCAGCCTCCCCAATTACCTGAGGTGGACACTCTTGGTGCACCCCCTTGTGGGCTGTGTGCACAGTCTTGTTGTAGTTAAGCCTTGATTGCTGTAGGTATCACTGGGAGGAATTGACCAATTGGCTGTGAGAATCAGCTGTGTCTGCAGTGGGAGAACTTCTGTGCTGGAAACACCCCTCTGGGGCAAGACTTGCTTCAGTGGGGCTTTGATGCTCACTGAGTCTGCACCCTGAGTGTGTCCCTTATGGGTCTGCGGGGTTGCAATCTGGATGGTCCCACTCTGACCACCGGGTACACTGGCTCCTGGATCTTTCTGGAGGTGCTAATCTAGCCTTTGCCTTAGGCTACTCAGCAGGAGCTCAGCTGTGAAGGAATGCAAGTTGCCCCGGGGCCTTGGGCCAGCTGCAAGTTTGTTAGGTAATTTTCAGATTGCAAAAGCCTCCGTGCACAGCTTGGGCCAGGTGGGGTCCCAGGGGATCAATAGGGTGGAGCAAACAGCTATCAGCCGGTCCTTCCCTAAGAGGCCCCGAGTCTCAGTGTCTGGGTAATCACTGCAAGCACCTCTGAGAGAAAGCCGCCCTTGAGATGCAAACGATGCCAGACAGTCTAGCCCAGCCGTGGGCAAACTATGACCCGCAGGCCGGATCCGGCCCGTTCGGCTGTTCTATCCGGCCTGCGGAGCCGAAAGAGCAGAGGGTTCTCTTGCTCTCCCCTCCGCTCCTTCACCAGCAGCAGTGTTAACGTGGCAACGTCGGGAAACACGGCTGCAGCTCCTTCATCTGAGTCCAGTTTAAGAACCCATTGTGGCCCTCGAGTCAAAAAGTTTGCCCACCCCTGGACCCTCTCTCCGTATCAGTCAGGGTCCCCAGAGACTCTCCTGGAACTGGAGTTCAGAGCTTGAGACTCCCTCCTGATTGAAAAGCCAACCGTGTCCTCAGCCGCCAGCCCTTTCCACGTCCACCTCCGTACCTGTGCACTTAACTTCCGCACCGCAGCTCCTCTGAGTCCCGGTATGCTTTTCTCTTTCCTTCTAGTTATAGTATTTCCACTCAGCCAGCCTTCCTGTGGTCTGGATGATGTCCGGTCTGTCTTTTAGTTGTATTCTTGAAGTGGTTGTGCGAGGCAGCAATCTCCGGTGTTTACCTATGCCGCCATCTTGGTTTCTCCTGAATTTTTAACTTTTAATTAATTTACATTTTAACTTAAATAGCCTCGTGTAGCTAGTAGATATCATATTGGACAACATAGCTTTATACTGTGCATAAATCTTTGGTGATTATTAATAATTTTAAAGAATTTGAATGATATTTGTGAGAAATTAAGGGCCAGTCCTTGCAGGACCTTGAATGCCAGGCTGGGAAGATTGATTTACTCTGAGAGTGATGAGAGCCATGGAAGGGTATGAACAGGGAAGGGACATAATCAGACTTGTGTCTTAGAAAGGTCTCTAGCTGTTGTGAAGAGGGGAAGAAGAGGAGGCAGGGACCAGTGACAAGGCTGGGCCAGTAGTCAGTCGAGTGGTGGCCAAAGCAGTGGGGATGGAAGAGGGGTAATAAATGAGGAGCTGACTAGACGGTGGATTTCGGGGCTCTTTGGGATGAAGAATCAGCAGGACTTGGGCAGATTGGATGTGCGTGTGAGGGAGACAGAGCAGGTATCTTGGTTTGGGTTCCTCTAGGAGCCGACCCTGAGGCATGGATTCAAGTGCAAGTAGTTAACTTCTGAGATGATCAGTAGAGGGCTGGTTACATGAGACAAGAAAAAGAAGGAAGACTATTCAGGGTGGTCAATGAACAGATTATCATTGGGGGCCAATCCTATTGGGAACTTCTGGGAGACAGCATTTATCTGTCAACTCTAGCCATCGTTGCTTAAAGGCTGGTCCCCGAACTTTCTAACGCTTCTGGCCAAACGTACTGCAAACATCCAGAGAAAGCCCCCAGCAGAGTCCCAGGGCCCTCCGTGAGAAGCTGCGGGGGTGTAAGTAATAGTGAGTGCTGAGGGTCATAGGCAGAGACCTGCTCCAGCACCTGCCACAGGGCAGAGTGGAGCCCCATTTACTCCTAATAGGCTGAGCCCTGGTTCTCCAAAATGGGCAGAATTTGTGTTGAGTTGGGGGTATGGGGATTGGCTTAGCGGCCCTTATTGCTCCCCATTAGTCTTCCCTCAGCCCTCAGTCTTTCTTGCCCAGGACCTCTAGGGTTTGAAGACTCTCAGTTGATTTCCATGGATCCCCGGGAAATGCCTGTTCTGATGAGCATAGCCAAGTGGTTTGATCCCTGCACCTACATCAAGTCAGAGAAACTTGGTGGCACTTTAATAAAATCAGATCCCATCGCCCAGGGTTGGCAGTAGCTGGAGACACAGATCTGGGACTTAACCAGCTTCATGCTTGGTTCTCTGGGCTGTAGGGTAGAAGAGAGAAAGACTGAGAAGGAGGTTTAAGATGGAGCCATCCGGTAAAGGAGGGAAGACAGACGATGAGGGATGAGACTGAGGAGCAGCCAGAGCAGTGTGCAGAGCACTGTGGTGTCTCTAAGGCTGAGGGCTCTGGAGGAGGAGGGAGACTCAGAGCTGGGCCCGGGAGCCAGGCCTCATCCCCCCTGGCCCCAGAAGAGATGAACAGAACCCTCCATTAAACCGTGTCTGGCAGCAAACTCATATCTCCTCTTTTCCTCTCCCTTCTCCTCCTCCCTTTCCCTGCCTCTATGACCTCAGAAGCTTTAGCAGCTGGCAGGTGTCCAGTGAGACCAATGGCTGGACGAGCTATGTCTGGCATTTCTAAAGACTCCTGAGACTTCCCCAGCCCCTGTCAGCCCCAGCCTTGATGCGCCTGCAGCCTCCTCGTGAGGCTAGTGCTGCTCTTTCAGCCCCAACCCCTTCCCTGAGGTCCAGGAGCCCCATGGCGCTTCTGCTCGCCCTGTCAGTCCAGCAGCCGTGGCCAGTCCATGTCCTGAATAGGGGCACCACTTCCTGAAAGTCCCCCCTTTCACATTCCCACCACATTCCAACTGCCCAGCCAAGTGTTAACTCAAAATTCCTGATCAGGAATTCTGTCTGGGCTCTGAATTCCTCCCTGCCTCCATGAACACCGATGGAAGATGTGGGTGAGTCATTACCCATTTCTGGGTCTGTTTCCTCAACTACAAAATTGGGTTAGCCATCCCGGCCCTGCCTCCCTTCTGTGGCTGGCTCTGAGAGTTCAGACTTTGTAAATTCTGCTGTTTATACATGCAATTCTTTATCTTCTTAGTGAGTCCTGTTCATCCTTCCAAGTTCTACTAATAAAACATGCTACCATTTATTTCACATGTGCTCCATGAGCCAGCATTGTGCTAAGTGTTTTGCATATATTATCATGCTTCATTTGTACATGGTCTGAGTAAATACTATGATTATTCCCATTTCACAGATGAGAAAACGGAGGCTCAGAGAGTCTGCATGACTTGCTTTAGGTTATACATCTAGGAAGTATGGGTCAAAACTAGAACTCAGGACTTCTGAGGCAAGATTTAGGCCTTTGTCTTTTCAGCCCAGCTCCTCCCTAACAGAACCATGATCACCAGAGCTATTCCTGATTCAGGAGTTAACATGCATTAAAGGGAGCAGAGTGCCCGTGGGAGAGGAGGTGACAGTCCACAGAGGTCTGCTGCTCAAACTGCCTCTGGAGCCTCATTGGCCTCTGCAACACTGCCTGCTGCTGGGGGCCTGAGGGGGTAACAAAATCAACAGGTGGAGCTAGACGCCAAATTTCATGAGAGCTGAGCCTGTGGATCAGGGGACAAATCCTTCACTTGATACCAACAGATTCCTGTCCCTTTTAAGTCAGACTTGTACATCCTGACATTGTTTGGTTAAACAGTTTACACTTCATAATGAAGAGAGAGCTGATGTTTTCATTAATTTCAGCTCTCTAAAAAATCAACAAATCAATGTCCAAAGATTGGAAATGACCTAAATATTTATTCATAGGGGACTGGTGAAGTAAATGATGGCTGTAAACACAGCAAGTAAGCCTTTTGTGTACTAGTGTGGAAAGACCTTCGAGAAATCAGCAGAAAAAAGTTAGAAGTATGTGTGTAAGTATGCAGCCTTTTGTGTATAAAGGAAATAAAAAAGAGTACATGGCTTCTAGGGCTCCTATATGCATACAATTATCTGAAAAGAGAAAGGAGAAACCATGAATGGTGGTTACTTACTAGAATCAGTGAGAGAGACTCTTAACTCTTTACCTTTTGGTACTTTTTTGTTTGTTTGAATGGAGTGAATGCATTATTTAGTTGAAAATTTAATAAAAAACGAATACATCATTTTTAAAATTCAAGATGTCACATTTATTGTCCCAAATACTCTGGCTTAATAGTGTCCCATTATTGAGAAAAATTATAAACAAAAATTTATATGGGGATTTGCTCTTTTCTAAGGAGTTTTGCATAAATTAACACATCCATCTTCTTAAGCCTTATAGAGAACAGATGATTGCTCTCATTTTTCAGAGGAGGAAACTGAGGCTCAGAGAGGTCAGTGGTCTTGTCCAAGGTCACCCAACCTATAAGAAAAGAAGCTGGAACTGGAGCTCAGAGGGCTGGTGACAGGCACAACAGAAAATGCACAATAAAGACCACACCTCTGCCCGTCAGAATCAGTCACTCATAAAAAGGAGAATATTTCTGTCCCCTCGAGTGGTTTGAGGATTAACTGAGGGGACGTACGTAAAATTCTTAACACTGTGCCCAGCAGAGTCAATAATTAAAACCTTTCTTTATTACTTAAATAATGGAGTAAGATGCTCCAATTCAACTGATATGTCTTTCTTTTTTTTAAAAATTATTTCTTGTTTACCGCTACATTTATATAAAAAGTTTGATATATTTGGTAAAAGAAAGCTGCAGTGTATATAAGGAAAGTTGTAGGAAGTTAAAAAATATATGGTTTTAGTATTTGGAAAAGCAGTTACGAATTGCTTCTTGGGTTTATTTATCCAGGTGATCAAAATTCTGGGTTTGTCAGAGAAGTAGGGAGAGGGAGAGATAGATAGAAACATCAATGATGAGAGAGAATCACCGATCAGCCGCCTCCTGCACACCCCCCGCTGGGGATCGAGCCCACAACCTGGGCATGTGTCCTGACTGGGAATGGAACTGTGACCTCCTGGCTCATAGGTCACCGCTCAACCACTGAGCTATGCCAGCCATGCTCAACTGATATTTCTTGAGCTCCCTATATGACTGCTGTATAATTTAAGAAGGGGAGAAGCACTAGAGAATGAAGGGAATTTAGGAAACAATCTTTGCCCTAACAATACTTATGGTCTTATTGGTGAGAGGACGTTTAAGGGGACACACCCCTCTCTTCTAGGGCCAGTGTATTATTATCAATGTTTATCTGATTTTTCCATGTTAAACCTCACTGTAAAATTAAAAAGCAGCTGAATTGTTTATCCAATTTTATGTGCAGTATTTTTAAATGGCAAAATTTGCAGTGAGAACGAAATGTTTTTTTCAGAATATTTGATGCCATTTTAGATAGTGTTGTGTGAAACTTTTATGCTACCCTCCACCCTGACGTCCTGGGCACATACCTAGTCCTCTAATCATCCTGCATTAATACGGTTTTGGGTATTAATAGTGATGTTGTCCTGTGTTATCTCCATTATCTGAAGTGTTGTTTTATTGACATACATAATGCTTACATTTGGATTTTGACAATTCGCAAATCAAAAAATAACAGAAGAATGCTGTTTTCCACTAAAAATGATTATATAAGAAAAGAACAGTACTGTTCTTTCCTATTTGATCCCCCCCCCCCCCCCCCACCCACAAGCTTGAGAATAAGAAGATGTGAGTCACAATTCCAACGAAAAAGCCGTGACGACTTCCTTCTCTCGTGTGGAACGGACCCAGATGTCCTTACTCAGCAGAGAGCCTGGTTTGGTGGAAACACCTTCACCTGCCACCACGTAAAGATATGGCCGCCAGAAGCCCTCAGATGTTGCCACTCTTGGAAGTACACAGGAAAGGCCAGAATAACAAAGGCAAGGGTAGCTAGGATAATGGACCAAGGTCAGGAGGGTTTGCGTCCACCTTGAGCTGCTTAAGGTCCGGTTGGGAGAGAGGCATTTCATTGGAATCCTGCTGCCTCTTCCAGTAACAAAACTGACCAGAAAGAATACCTCCATAGTTTTTGGTACTTCTGGGTTTAGGTAAGCAAGCTGCAGCATTCAGCTTTTCTCCAGGTGACTTATAGACTCACTGAATATGTCCAGGATTTGGAAAAGAGCAGGAGACAGAATGGTGCCTGACAGTGATAAAACATGTCCAGGTCCCTTTCTCATCACCTGTGCACCTTGTAGACGGGGTTGACTAAGTGTTGTTAGTCAACCCCGTCTACAAGGGGCACAGGTGATGAGAGAGCAAGGAACGAGCCAAGATTACCTATGAGGGAAATGATGGAAATAGTCTGAAGAGCCTGGCTAGTGTGATTCAGTGGTTGAGCATCAACCTATGAACCAGGAGGTCACAGTTCAATTCCAGGTCAGGGCACACGCCTGGGTTGTGGGCTCAATCCCCGGTAGAGGGCGTGCAGGAGGCAGCCAATTGATGATTCTCTCTCATCATTGATGTTTCTATCTCCCTCTCCTCGCCCTTCCTCTCTAAAATCAATAAAAACATATATTTTTTTAAAAGTCTGAAGAAAGACTGAACATTCCTCCATATAAAATGAACACAGGAACAAAATCTCTCCATGGAAAAATATCAATAAATAAAAATTTGGATTTCCTTACATTATCTCTACTTTCCCGGACTTTAACCAGCATCTTTCTTTTTTCCCCAGGCTTTAAATAGGGGGTCAGCATGGACCCTGCATTGTAATAGAAAACTCACCAGTTCATATGCCCCGGAGAAGAATGTTTAAGATACATGAATACTACTGACCCAAAGAAAAGAGAAATGGCATTGATGTGAGAGCTACAGGTGCTGAAGAGTTTTGATTTGACTTGAGCAGTTTAGATTAAATGAAAGAAATTAAGGCTGGATACTGTGATATTAATGCCTATCCAAATGAAAAGTATCACCTCAGTGACATAGGTGCTGGTGCAAGATGTTTAGAGGACCAAGAAGTTATCGTACAGGTAATGGCTGAGACACTGCCCTTTCAGAAGGTTGGCCTAAGCATATGCCTTGTATGGTCAGTGGCTCCAGCAAATCCCATCACACACACACACACACACACACACACACACACACACCTTCAACACCAAACATACCTGTGGCTAAAAAGGGGGCACTATAATAAAGCTAACTAAAAGTATCCTCACAGAGCAATCTAATCATAAATTCCTAAGTGGGCAGGTCATGGTAGGTAATCACGCCTCAGGCATATTTTATTTCTTTAGTACAAAATTTTCTTTGCCTTAAGCAACCCCTGTCTGTTGTTTTTGTGCATCTAGGTTAACACACCTTTGAGATTCCTCTTACCCTGGCTGGGTGGCTCAGTTGGTTGGAGTGTCGTTCCGATACGCCAAGTTTGCAGGTTTGGTCTCCAGTCAGGGCCCATACAAGAAGCAACCAATGAATGCTCTCTCTCCCACTCTCAAATCAATTTAAAAAAATAAATAAATTCCACTTTTTTAGACTCCTTGGAAGAGAACCACCCTCAAGAGAGTCATCTTAACTATCCTGTAATCTAATCCCCACCTTGCTGTCTCACCTTCAAATAACCTTCCTTGCGGTTTCTCCTTAACCCTTTGAATGCCAACCAATATCCTAGGAACTATGCTAAAATTGCCAAGGCATTTTTGCTGATTTTACAGTTTAGGAAAAAAATTATGAATTGCAAGTAAAAAATTAGGCAGATAAATGCCAGTGGTCAATTTTAGAACTACAAACATTCGGCATCATAAGTAATCTGCACTTAGGTGCCATCTGTCAATAAAGAGTGAACCACTAGCATCTAACAGTGACACTGCAGGAGGAGCGCGATCGCGCTCCCGGCACTTTTGGAGAAAGACAGGAGGAGCGCGATCGTGCTCCCCGGCACTCTAGGGGTTAATTTCAACTGCATAAAAGAAACGACAAAACTGTTATTCTTTGGGAGCATTTGAGATCTTGCTTCCCAGCATGACTATCAGTTTGGTTCCAATAAACATAAAAATTCTCTGCCGGTTTGGACATTTCTTACATCTGATACAATGATGAATTACAGGTGGCTACAAAGCAATCCTAGGTCATTAATGTCAGCACATGGTATTTAGACATGACAATAAAGAGAAAAAAAATCAGCTGAGTCATGCAACTGATAGAGGAGATGATGTTCTTTGACTCAGAGGTCTTCAACATATTGGGGGTGAACACAGAAGTCAGTGAAGCATTGGTTGAAGAGGAAATAGAGCATGGAGGTGTGAAGGTCAGCATTTAGAACAATTAAGAGTGCTGAAGGCCAGCTTCACCACCTTGATGACTTGTTGACAGCTTGTTAACCCAGTAAGGGTAAGTTCAGGCCCTGAGAAGTACATTCTACCAGGCATCCCTATGGGGGGAGAGATGTGCAAAGAAAAGGCAGCCTTTTCACCTGTAACAGACCCCTGGTTCTCATGAGGGCCTGCCCAGCTGAGTGGCAGATGCCTTGGCCTGCTGCAGCTGCCGTAACAAAATACCGTGGGCTGGGGGCTTAAACAACACAAATTTAATTTCTCACCGTTTTGGAGGCTAGACGTCCAAGATCACAGTGATGGGAGAATTGGTTCCGTCTGAGGGCCGTGAGTGAACTACTAGCATCTAATAGTGACACTATTAGACACTAATGGGCCGTTCCAGACCCATTTCCTTGGCTTGTAGATAATCTGTCTTCTCTCGGTGTCTTCACATCAACTTCCCTCTGAAGGAGTCTGTGTCTGAATTTCCTCTTCTTATAATAATACCAGTCATTCTGGATGAGGGTTCACTCTGGTGACCGCATGGTAACTCAATTACCTCTTAAAAGACTTCTTCTCCAAATAAGGTTACATTCTGAACTACTGGGTATTAGAACTTCGAAAGATGAATTTGTGAGGGAACACAATTCAGCTTCTAACAGGGGAGAAAAAACAAAATGTGGTCCAGTCTCTTCTCTGTTTCAGATTTCCTCCCGTGCGTTTCTTCAAGATAAATGGCTGCTGAGAGTTTAGGGAGTCGAGGCCTTACCCTTTGTCCCAGTGAGGGGAGGCGGGACCTTGGCTTCAACTTTCATTCCTGTGTCTAATTCCTATGTCTGCTCCTTTGCCATGCCCCCCATTTATTTAGGAAGAGAACAGATTGTTTATCTTGTGAATGTTCTCAAGTTCTGGATCCAGCTAACTGTAGAATGTTGTCATTTCCATGTTGTCAATGAGCATGTTCTCCAGTACCCTGTATTTCCTGGAGAAAACTGGTAGTTAAATCTAGAGGTGTCATCAGATTCAGGTTTAGTTCTTTGGCAAGAACTCATAGGTGGTGGTGTGTACCTCCTTTAGCTAGGTGGCATGACCCCCTGTAGTTAACGTGGCTGGCACCCTCTTATGAAACCAGCTGACGTCAGTTCGCCCAGGAGGGGTGGGCCCGTATCACCTGAAAGGAATATTCTTATGCAGAGAAGTGGGCCCATTAAGTTGTTTACTGCTTTGGAGGATACAGCTCCTAACAAGCACGTACTGTGTGGCTACAAGCTTCCTGTGTCAGCAGGTGCCACTTGACTATGTATAACAAGCCTCATCCACTTTGGGGGGCAGCAATCCCTTGTCTTGCTGTCGCCCAAGACACTGCTTCTGTCCATAGATTCCCTTAATAAACCCCTCTCCTCCCCTCCCTGCCTCCCAACAGCCTCCTCCCCAGAACCTCTATGAAGAGAAACTAGAGGAAAGGAAAAGTCTTTTTAACTTGAGTAGGACTGTGGGTGAAATGCTCT
Source organism: Myotis myotis (assembly GCF_014108235.1). Lineage (NCBI taxonomy): Eukaryota > Metazoa > Chordata > Mammalia > Chiroptera > Vespertilionidae > Myotis > Myotis myotis. Next base: position 39,896,926 of record NW_023416314.1, read on the forward strand.
TTGGGGGTGACTCTTCCCTGACAACCTGGAGTTTGACCTTGTCCTCTGTTGGTGGCAGGCTGTCCAGCAAGGACTCCTGCCCCTGCACATGTGTGTCTGTCTGTACCCAGGGAGATGAGCCAGTGCGGTGGTCAGCAAGTCTTCACTGAGGAAGCGTTTTGGAAGTGAGCCTCGGAGGAGGAGGAGACGTTTACCAGGGGAGCAGGGCACAGTCCATCGGGGGCACTGCAGCCAGAGGAGCAGCACAGGCAGAGGCAAGATGCCTGGCACTGATCCTGCCGTGCACCCAGGGCCTGCGGTTACTACTCAGAGAGGCTGTGCTGACTTCCCTGGCGCCCAAGACATAGGGCCATTTCCTAATCTATTTAATAAAAGACAAACACTCTGGTGTCTGCTCAGTTCAGCCCAGGGTCTTGGAACAAATGGACCGAATTAAAAGGCCATCATAGGGGGACTCAGGGGAAGAGGAAAAAGCCATTGATCAAATCAACGCCCAGCTGCCCTGGGGCTGGTTTGTGACCCGCGTTAGCAGAATCCTTCCTCGCACTCTGCTCTCTTCTCCCAGACACTGCCCTAGACCAGTGGTCGGCAAACTCATTAGTCAACAGAGCCAAATATCAACAGTACAACGACTGAAATTTCTTTTGAGAGCCAAATTTTTAAAACTTAAACTATATAGGTAGGTACATTGTTATTAACTTAATTAGGGTACTCCTAAGCTGGCCTTTGCTAAAAACATCCTCAATCTGATTGAGGTACGTTCGCTGAGGTCGACCCCTTCCAACTCTCCCATCCACACTCGTCTATCTGAAACAAGTATACAAGACGAGTGTGGATGGGAGAGTTGGAGGGGTCGTCCTCAGCGAATGTACCTCAAAACAGTGTACCTCCCCCGTGCTGCGTATCCCGCGCCCGCCTGCGCCGCGTCTCCCGTCCCCCGACCCGACACCCCCCCACTTCTTCTAACGCCAATCTTCAAAATAGACTTGCCCAGGCCGAAAACCGACTTCTGCACATGGGCCACAAAGTTTCAATCGCACTGTATGTGCGCGCCCGCACGTGGTATTTTGTGGAAGAGCCACACCCAAGGGGCCAAAGAGCCGCATGTGGCTGTCGAGCCGCGGTTTGCCGACCACTGCCCTAGACCCAGGGACCTTCCCGACGCCCCTCCCCTATCCTCGGCTCCTTTGCCCCGCCCACTGGCCAGCTGTGTGGCACCTCACTAGACCTTCTCTGGATCGCAGTTTCACTGCCTGTCAAATCTTGCAGGAAAAAACGATCAGGAATCCTATTGGCTATTCCTTCAAAATACGTTCGATTTTGATCCATTTCTCGCCTCCTTGTGGGGGCAGAAACATAATTTTCCTCCCACCTTCCTAAGTTCTTCTGGCTGGGCTAATAATCAAATGAATGGAACAGAAGAAAATGACCAAATTTATAACGTATTTACATACCGGATCCCATAAGACTATGCAACCCGAGGATACATTGGGCAGTCGAGGCTTATAAACCATTCCGCAGTAAGGAGAGAGCAACAGGGGTCTGGGATTTCAAAGGGATAGTAGACAATTCAAAGGTAGATGAGAAAGAGCGAATATGCGGTAAACAAATTCTCGCATTCTCGCTGAGCCACCCAAACAATGGGACACACGGGGGAGACTAACGCTTGCTTGGGTCCTCCCTGTCTACCAGTGAACTCCGATATGCGATATGCTAACGGGACGACGGTACCCTTCCAGAAGCAGGTTTTTCTGATTTCCTTTGGGCAGGTAAAGGGGGAGAGTCATAGTTCTTTCTGAGCCTTTGGTTTCTTACTAACCAGCTTATATCCTCAATACCCACTGGGAGTGGAATTCTTGCAATATCCCAAGAAAAACAATTTTCTGAGACTCGCGTGGTAGAATGAGTGATCTTTATTTCTGTGGAATCACATCCCTGAGTCTCCAAGGTCCCATTCCCCCTCGTTCCACAAGGAGGGCGTGTAGCTCTGGCTTCAGTTGGGCTAAAATCAGAGCCAGTGTCCAGAGTTCCCTCTCCGCGCTGGAGCGGACCATGCAGCATCGGGCTAGCTTAGCTTGTGTTTCCATCGGCTCATGGCACGTGGGGTCTGCATGGCTGTGGGCCATAGGCTGAACGCAAGGAAGCCAGAACGAGGGAGCCCCCAGAGCCGAGAGAGTGCCAAGTGCACGGACCCCTTTGTTAAGGGGATTTTCTATTCCCAAGTTTTTGTGGGCTTGCAGTGGCTCCACCCATCCTGGCCAACAATCTCTGCTCCCAGGTATGACAGGCACCCTCTCTATGTCTATGGTGAGGACGTGAGGGAGGGGCCCAAGGGCTGGCTGAGACTCCCTCTCTCATCTTGGTGTTACCCACCCCACCCCTAGGGCTCCGCCCTTGGGCCTTTCCCTCCCATATGACTGAGAGCCAGATGCATTTTACCTGCTGATGTGCTGGGGGGTCCACATTGTGGGGAGTGGGTAAAGCCTGATTTCTGCTCAGATGCAGTCACACCTCCCAAGGGATAGAATCCAGTTTTGGAGGCGGCCATGTGAGGAGGCAAGGACTTCTAGGGGCAGGCAGAGGGCGGGGCCTCTGGTGGGGGCAGGGGAGGTAGCTGGGTGTGCCAGCCTGGAGGAGGGCCAGCGTGGGGTCATGGTCACAGCCTCCCATGCCTGCCCTGAGCTGAGGGCAGAGATGCTGTGTGCTCCACGCTGAGCTGGGGGACAGGGCCCCTGTGAGGAAGGCTCTCCACCTCTGAGAGGGAAGGAGGTTCTGGCTTCCCTTCAGAAGAGCTCCCAGACCAGAGGGCGGTGCTGGTCCTCAGCACCTGGAGTGCAGCCTCTCCTTTGGGAGGGTTGCTGTAGCCTGTCTCCCCAACACTCAGCTGTGTTCTCAGGCCCAGGGCTTGTGTGTCTTCCTGGCAGTAGAGGTGGGGAACCCCATCTGGGGCCTCCTTGAAAGTAAGCAGGAGGTCAAAGGGACGCCCAAGGCCAGACAGAGGACATCATGGGGCCGTCTTCAGGGAACCTCCTCCTAGCGGAACCAGAGAGGGCAGGCAGCTCCTTTGAAACTCCAAGCTGGGAGGCGGGAGGCAGCGCCCCGAGGTCGGAGCAGCTGTCTGTCCCTCAGGCTTGCCTTTACAGCGTCATCAGCTGGACACTGTGTGCTCTTTTGTGGGAATAAAATACCCCACAGTGTGGAGTGCTGTCCTGGCGCCAGAGACATCATGTTGGTCAGCCAGGGGCTGGGGGCTCTGGATGGGACAGTTCCTGGGGGGCAGGGAGGCTGGGATTGAGAGCCAAAATGTTACGGGCTCTCAATCTTTTCCCCAGGAAGAGGCAGCACCTCTTGTCAATGCTAGGTAGCCCTTGCCACCAGGGACACACCTGTAGCCAACAAGGCAGAGTTTATTACTTACAGCAGCAGACTTCACATCAGGGGTCCCTGGGGTGCCTCCAAAAGGGGGAGTTAGGGAAGGGTGCTTATAGGGTTGTGGGGCTGAAGTTAGTCAAAGGGTGGTTTTCGGCAAGGTTTGGTCAGGATTTGCAAAACAGGCTGTTGCTGGAACAGCCTGCGATCCTGGCTGAGAACACAGGCGTCCTCACGGAGCGTTTCTATTAGATGAGGTTGTTTGTGGTCTTCTCTTGGAACATGCAGGTCTGGACACAGGGTGTTTATGAGTGTGACTTTAGATCGCCTGAGCTAGACATCATGGCTCGGTCAGGCACTTGGTCAGTTTTGCAGGCCAGGGTATGTTTTGCAAATTATTTCTCCTGTTTTAATTCTTAGTCCTACCTCCATCTCACACCCCACAACAACCTGGTTGCCAGCAGGATCATTTTCTTCTCATCATCCTCAGGTGAAGGTCTGCACCCCACTCCTGCCTGTGCAGCCAGCTCTGGACACCAGGGGGCAGCAGGGCCGCATGCATGCACCTGGAGCCCGCAGTAGACTGAACAGCCCGGGAAGGGCACCGAGCCAGCCTCAAGGGTGAAGGAATGAATGGGTCTAGTAAAGCTCTCAAGTGCCCTATTTGCTTCCCTTTGCTCCCAGGAATTCTGAGCAGGGAGCACAAAGAGGAGGAAAATGGGAGGGGGAAAGGGGGACTGAGGGAAAGGAGGAAGAATAGGAGGGAGGGGAGGAGGGAGGGGAGGAAAGGGCTCCACAGAGCTGGCAGCTGGATCTTCTTCCCCCTGCCCATCTTTTCCTGCCATCCCCCAGGCTGGCTACTTTCATGTCCTGGTTTTAGTCTGACCTCCTGGCAGCCCCTCCTGGTCCCTCTCTGCCTCCCGCAGGCTGGCCATCCACCTGTGGCCCATCTGTCTCCAGGTGCCAGTGGGGACTGCACCTCCCCCTCAGCATTCACACACACACGCACACACACACACACATGCACACGCGCACACGCACACACACATACTCACACGCACAAACACAAGCATTCACACACACATGCACACACGCACGCGTGCGCGCGCACACACACACACACACACACACACACACGCACCGCGTTGTGTGATGAACCATGCAGCAGGCCTTTAATTTCCTCCCCCACATTTTGCAATTGCTTTGTCACAGTGGCTGGTCTAACAGTTTAATCCCACCATCAGGTGGGACTTTTCAAATGGCCACTGTTTGAAATTTGGCTCCAGGACATAAATCTGAGGACACACAGGGATAAAACATCCTACTTTCTAAAGGAACCTGAAAACAACTGGGGCCAGACACCTTCTCAGAGTTTACCCCAGCCTCTACCACCTTCCACTGTGGGGGAAGAGGAGGAGTGAGCAGTCAATTAAGTAGGGACTGGAACGTTAAACGGGACCGAACTTTGTTACTCAAAAGTGACCCAAGTTTTGGAGTTTGCCAAATATTCAGTTTATGGACGGGGAAGAGCAATTAGACATCCTTATACAGAGAATTGATGGGAGGAAAAGAAAATAGCTGTATGTCTGTGCCTTACTGCACTCTCACTGTTCAGTAACTTGGGGGAAAGAGCTATCATCAGCCCCATTTTACAGATGAAGAAACTGAGTTTATGGTCACAGAGCTGGTGATGGCTGGCCTGGGCCGAACTGTGCTCCTCCTGCCTCAGCTTCCCTGTGTCCCCAGAGCTGCTACTTTGTAACTGTGAGTTCAGTGTAAGCCAAAGCCATAGCTGGTAAAAACAAACAAACAAACAAACAAACAAACAAGACTGAATAGGGATCTCCAAAGTCAGATCCCAAGATATACCCTTGCCTCCCTCCCATGTCATTCAGGCTTCTTTCCAGGACACCCACCCCCAGCCTTGAAAGTGAGCTCTCACTCTCAGGAGGCACCGACTAGCCCTGGGGAAGGCAGCCGAGGCAGGAGCAGCCCGAGGACCCTGGCCTCACATGTAGCCTCCATGCTGACCGCTCTGTGACCTTGGGCAAGGCACAACCCTTTCTGGGCCTCCAGTCCTCTAAGCAGCCAAAAATCCCTGGGGTCCCTGCCAGGAGAGGAAACGGATTCCAAGTGGTCATGTCTCCCAGGGAACTCACGTGCTGTTTCGCTGTGGGCCTCAGGAGTTCACAGCCCCAGGAAGCAACGTCACGGTGGGGAGGGGACGAGCAGGCAGGGAGGCCCAGGAGGTAGGGGCAGGGGAGATATTTTGAGGCAGGCAATATCCCCCAATCACTGCTGGACAATAGTCCAGGGCAGCCATTGTGCTGGGAGTGGAAAATCCTTTTCTGACTCCATCTCCAAGGGCTGAAAATAGTCCAGGGTGGAGCCCCTGGGGACTGGGTTTGGGGCAGATGAGTGACTTGCCCGGACTGGCCCATTGTTTCAGGATGGGACAGGGCTGGGACAGAAGACCTGGCTAAGCTGGAGCTAAGGCAGAGGCAAGCCCAGGAAGCCCCTGCTAACGGAAGAATCGCTGGACTGAGCCAAGCCCTACTGAAGATGCAGACACCGAAGCCGAGAGAGAAGGGATTCAGCAAGTCACATGGTGTATCAGGGCTGAGGAGGATGAGAGTTTGACTTCTGGGGCTCATTTCCCCCCATCACCCACCCCCCACAAGCACATTCCCCATGGGAAGGCAAGAAAATTCCTCACCCTGCAGCCACTTCTGGCCAAGCTCCACCCACCAGCTCGCAGGAGACAGGAGCATCAGATTGGACTGGCTCCGTTCAAGGCACAGTGTGGTGCCAATGGAGTCACTTTACCTCTCTGGTCACTTGATGCCAGAGAGACTCACTACCCCCACTCAGGTTCTCAAAACTGAGAGCTCAGCGGGCTTTGGGTATGCCTGGAGGAGCAGCTGTTAGCTGTGCCTGTGATGAAAATCTAGATCGCTGATGCCCTAATTGAGATAGGGAGAACTGGAACGTCGGAGGCAAGTTCTGCAGAACGGCCCAGAGAGGGAAGGCAGGTGGCCTCAGATCACACAGCAAAAGCTGCCTATTCATTGCCTGCTTAGGCCCAGATCCAATCCAGCACTCCCACACGGGAATCTTGGTTGAACCACAGAGTGGCTGCAGCACCCCATGGCAGGCACCATTAGTCAGAGAGAAATGGCTTAATCTGCTTCCATGGGTGGGTGGGAGCTCTCTAGCCCAAAGGGACTGGCAGCAGAAGCTTGAGATCAAGGGCATCCTCCTCCCCGTCGTCCTCCCCCTCCTCCTCCCACGGTGCATTCTCCCCGCTGCCCTCCCAAGGCCAGACACCTGGGCCAGGTTCTGTAAACATACGGACCCATGTGCCTGAAGGCTACACGGTGCCAGGTTGGGTAGAGGGTGGTCCCACCCCTTACTCCAGAAAGGACCCCTCCTCCTACACCCCGGGGAAGCCTTGGCCACAGGAGACCCGTGGCGCTCACTGGCCGGACACGCTGTCCTTTTCTTCAAATAGCGTATACTCATGTGGTTACATATTAAATTATGTCAACTCCATGAAGGTAGGGTCTGGCTGGTTCGCCTTCGTAGCCTCTTGCACAGTGCCTGCGTGAGAACGTTTGCCACGTGCCAGGCCCTATTCGAAGTGCCCCATGTGTATTAACTCAGGTAAGCCTCCCAGTGACCTGCATGGGGGGCCGTGCTTCCTCTTAGAAAAGAGAAAACCGAGGCACTGCCAGATTAAGTAATTTGCCCAAGGCTCCAGGGCTGGAAGAATTGGAGACCATACTCAAACCCCGATGGTCTGGGCGTAGAATCTGTGCTCTTAACCCCATTCTCACCAATGGCCCTCCTTCCCCATAGGGGTTTCGAGTGGCCAGGGATACTGGAAAGGGAACTAATCTGGGCCTCAGATGGACCTGGGCTCAGTCTCGAGTCACTTAACTGCCTGTATAACTTGGAGCAAGTCGTCACTTCCCGGAGCCTGTCTCCTCATCTGCTGAACGGGGATAAGAATGTCTATTTCACACGGTTGTAGTGAAGAAACAGTGACATAATGGATGTGATAGGGTCTGGCATGGTGCCTGGGGCATGGATTTGTACATGAGTTCCCTTCCTCATGCACCTGATTCGGAACAGATCAGCTCAAATCTGCCTTGACAAGGGGCCTAGACCGGAGCAAATTGTGTCTGGGGAGTATGTTGTTCAGAGCCTCTCCTAGCCTTGCAGGGTGAGAGTGGTAATGTCTCTGGGACTCCCCCTCCCTCCTGGGCCCTGGGATACCTGCTATCCAGGGCAGAGACCCCTCTGTGCAGGGTCCCTGCCCGGGTTGCAGGGAGCTCCTTGAGAACAGCTGCTGCTGGCAAGTCAGCAGGCATTTACTTCCCCCACCCCACTCTTACCCCAACCCCCTGCCCCTGTCCCTGGCCTCGGCTGCAGCTCTGTCCACTCGGGGCAGAGGTGACAGCAGGATTCCCACTAAGGCACCAACCTGCAGTAAAAGAAGCAGGGCAGCAGGGCCAGCCTGAGCCCTCAGCATATGTCCAGGCGCCATCTGACCTCGTGAGTGATCTTGGGCAAGGCCCCGCCTTTCTCTGGCCTTGAGTCTGCAGCTGGGCTGGATAATCCCTGGGGTCCCTCCCTGTCAGGGGGCTGTGCCCTTTCACAGTGGCCTTCAGGAGTCAACAGCCTCAGGAAGTGATGTCAGGGTGAGGAGGTGGGAAGGTGAGGAGGGGCAGGGAGGCCCAGGAGTAAGAGGAGATATTTTGAGAGCCGGCATGTCCCCCCATGTCACTGTTGGACAATGGTCTGGGGCTGGGAGTGGAAAATCCTGATCTTGCTTGAGCTGAAAATAGCACAAGGCAACAGGATCAGGAACCTCACCCACCGGGCGGGTGGCCTGGGCACTGAGCTGCAGGCCAGATGTCCACACCAAGGGGGCCAGGCAGTCCAACTGGGGTCCAGAGGTGGGACGCTGGGCCTGTCCCTGGGTTCCTTAGGGTCTCCATTCCCCACTCTCTGCCACAGATTAGGGGGTGAGTCAGCCACCCTGTGTCCCGTAGGTCCTGTGTCCTTAGAAATCTGCAGGTAGCTGGGTGAAGGAAGACTTCATGGGGCTCGGCCATAGTGTTGTCTCCATGTGCTGTGGTGTCCTGGGTTTTTGGGGTCTCCAGGGCAGCTGCTGGTGGGGTTGTTGGGCAAGATATGAAAAGAATGGGGACTAAGGGACCTTGGGCCCACGGTGTCCACAGTCCCACCCCCAACCACTGATGTACTCTCAAGAGTCCCCCAAATCATGATATAGAACCCCTGATTCTGGATCTAAGAAGGGCTAAGGGAGTCAGAGCCCAACATTTATACTCCTGGCCAGCACAGCATCTTACCTGGGTTGGGTGTCCCTATACACTGGGGTGGGTTTCAGCCTGAACAGCAGCCAGTAGGAAAAAGACAGACTCAAACCTACAGGAAAGGTGCAAAGACAACCTGAAAGAGGTCATCACGAAAAAAGTTCTTAGGGACTCGGGTTACATTAACAGAAGTATAAGACCTAGAATGTGGGAGGTAAGCCTTTAACTCTATTCTGGGCAGGTCACCCACATTGTATCATGCAGAGTAATCATTTGGGTCATGGCTTGTGATGGGTCCCTGTCACATGAGGAGCTGAGAAGCTAGTCTCTAAATAGAGCAACCTTTGGGGGTGCCCCTTTTTGCCAAGGTGGAGTGGGAAGGGTGGAGAAGTCATAGGAGGCTGGGAAAGTGAGACGAGGAAAGAGCCTTATCTCAAGTAGAGTGGGCCCTTAGGGAGGGAGGGAGTCCTTATCCTTGAGGTTAACTGTGAGGCCTGTCAGTTTTGCCCCATCCCTGCCCAAAGGCTAGTGGTCCCTGTCCAGCTGAGCTCCACAAATCTCTAAAGTGGTCCTGGCTGGACCCAGAACCTGTCACAGGTGAGATCCATCTCCCCCACACTAAGCCCTGACCCAACCGTAACACCAACCATTTTGCCATGTAGCTGGATTTTCCACGAAGGCAGAGGACTGGATAGAAGAGAAGTGAGTCTCTCCCACACTTCTCAGTGCTAAGGGAACCACATGATCAGGTCAAGGAGGGAGCCCTGACTTGACCTCCTTGTGACCCAGCCCCCACCTCATTCCTGCTTTTAGCTTGGGCACCAGCTGCCCAGCCTGCTTCCAGTTCCTGCACACCCTGCTCTCCTGGCCTCATGTCTTTGCCCAGGATGTACCCCGCACTTGGATGTTTCCAATGAACTGCTTTCCCCAGAAACTATAGCTTGGGAGTCCACAGCCCCAACCATTCAACATTGTCCAGTGATGTGTTGGAACCATCTGTACTGTTTGCAAGAGCCAATTGTTAAATTCTCAGGAATTCTGCAGAAGGTTGACATTATATTGGTAGTCTGAAATTGGCCATTGTAGGGGTGTTTGCAGCACGGCAATTGGCAATGCTACAAATAAGGGGTTCCCCTCACCCACCTGGAGGGTCAGTTAAATGTTTTAACATTTACCAGTACATGATTGCCATTAAGTCCTAAACCGGGGGATCCCAAGGACTGGGACCCCACCTGACTCCTCTCTGGGCCAGCAGAGCTCGGTACAAAAGCCAGTTAGCTTGAAGGTGGGGCTGACCTGGGGTCTAGAGAGGGGACACCTGATATGAGACCACCACGGAGGCAGCTAGTGGGAAGGCAGGTGGCTGATGAGAACAGGTTGGAGAAAGAAACCTAGTGTGCTTGGTGAGAGCTTCTCAGGCTGCATCCCCATCCTCCAACCACACAATAGGGCACAAGCGCAGCAGACAACAATACTTTTAGTATGAGTTACAGCCTCAAACTGGCTCCCAGCCCATAGGAGCCTCCGGATGGGCTTATGAATCAGTTTCCAGATGTTCATCTCTTGGGCTGCGGGTACTTCTCATTGCTTAGTCCACTGTGGCACCCAGACCTGCCCCAGTTCCCCTGTGGGAAGCTCTGGCTCAGCACTGGCTGCAACCAGGGTCCTCTAGTCAGCCTGGGACCCCACCCTCCCAGGTAGCTCAGGCCCAGAGCCTCTGTGTGACGTTGGTAAGTCACTTGCCTCTCTTGCCCTGTTTCTCTATTTGACTTGGCTCAGCAGGGCTCTAGCCTAGGTCCCTTGGCAGGCACGGCCACCTATTTTTGTGGGTGAGTCAGGCCCGGAACCCTTTCGTTCCTGAAACCTTATTCCCCAATTGACACATACAAATGGTGATGGGGCTGAGGGGGACTGCTGAGCTCGCTGGACCACGGTGTCCTGAGCCCCTGCCGAGTGACAGAGTGTTGGGGTCATGGCTCCCTTGACCATCCAGCATGAGTCATGATGACCCATATCTGGGGAGACCACCTCATTTGAGCAAGTCATAGCCCCTACAGAGTCCCCCATACAAGCTTGCACAGGCCGGAGGGGTTTAGGCCTTATAGCCTGATGTCCTTAGTGTTCCCACCACCAGCCAACGGGGACTGCCTGCTGGAGTTCTCACTGCTGGCCGACCCGTCTTCTGCCTTGGGGTCAGTTCTATGAAACTTGCGCAGGTCCAGCCTGCGGCTAGCCTGGGCAGTAGGAGTGGGATTCGTGGGTGGCTTGGAGTCCCGGGCAAAGCGCACAAGCCTCTGCCCAGCCAGGAAGTAGAGCACGGGGTCAAGGCAACTGTTGGCACTGGCCAGCGGCCGGGTGATCTTGTAAGCCATGTTGATGGCGTTGAGGGTGTGGCAGCTGAGGTCCAGCGAGCGGAAGGAGTAGTAGAGGGTTCGGGTGACGTGGAAAGGCAGGAAGCAGAGGGCGAAAACCGCCAGGACCACGGCGATGGTGCGCACGGACTTGCGCTTGGCGCGCGGCAGGCCGCCCGCGGTGCCGTAGGCCGGCTTGAGCAGCCGCCGCGCCATGAGCACGTAGCAGACCAGGATGGTGGCGAAGGGCACCGCGAAGAGCAGGCCCAGCATGACTGAGATGTAGACCAAGAAGTGGCCGAAGAGACTAGGGGCCGAGGTGTCGTGGCAGGTGATGCGGTTGCCGCGTGTGCTGGTGGTGACGAAATAGAGCACAGGCGCTTGGCAGGCCAGCACCAGCACCCACACGGCGGCTGCCACCCGCCGGGCATAGCGCGCCCGGCCCCAGCGCAGCGAGCGCAGTGGGCGCAGGACCCCCAGGCAGCGGTGCACGCTGATGCAGGTGAGGAAGAGGATGCTGCAGTAAAGGTTGGTGTAGAAGAGGAACCGCACCAGCTTGCAGAGCACCGTGCTGAAGGGCCAGTGGTCGCCGCGGGCGTAGTAATAGACCAGCAGCGGCAGGGAGGCTGCGTACAGCGCATCGGACACCGCCAGGTGGAACATGTAGGTGGTGGAGGCGTTCCATGTCTTGAGGCGGCAGAGGAAGATGTAGAGCACGGCGACGTTCAGACACAGCCCGAGCACGCACACCACGCCGTAGGACACAGGCAGCAGCACGTACTTGAAGTCCTCGTTGAAGCGGCACTTGTAGCCCAGCTCATCCCCATACCACGTGTCATTGTTGGTGCCGTTCCAGAGGCCCGCGCCTGCGGCCATTGCCCTGAAGGAAAGGGGGCGGGGTGGGGAGAACAGCGATCAGGGTTTTGTCCAGGGCTCATCGAAGAGGCCTGACACACCCACCTGACCAGGGATACGAGGGACCTCAAGTATTAAGCAGATTCCTTTGGTTAAGATCTGCCCAACCACATTCAAGGCCTTCTGACCTGGCTTCCTGGACCCAGAACCTCAGAACCCTGGAACCTCCCAGAGGACCCAGAACCTCAGAACCCTGGAACCTCAAAAATGCATGAGAATGCATGAGATCCATAAATATCAGGATCATACAATTCTACAACTTGAGAACAGATTTAGGCAAACTACACACTAAAGGTCAAATCCAGCCCAATAAAGCTTTATTGGAATACAGCATATCCATCTGTTTACAAAGAACTGAACAGTTTCGACAAAGACCATCTGTTCTGCAAAATCTAAAATCCTTACCATCTGGCCTTTTACAAAAACAAAGTTTGGCAACTCTATTCTAGAACCTCAGGAGCACAGCATTCTAGATCTGGGATTCTGAACTCTAGAATCGGAGGATTCCAGAGGGCATAATTTCAGATTCACGGACAGGGGCCTTTGAGGCCTATAGGCTCCACCTCACACCCAGTGGCCCCTGCCTTCTGAAGCGTTTCTGGCCAATGGGCAGCCCATACCTTCCTGGGGGCATCAGAACATTCTTTCCTTTAGCTTATTCTTTGGCTCCCTAGGGAGGTTCTGGCCCGGTGCCTGGTATTTTGGTATTGAGGAAGTATTTCCAAGGGTCTTCCTCTTCAGTCACTCATTCATTCTCTCAGCAAAGATTTTTTAGATACTTTCATGTTCTGGCACTTTCTGCATCTGCAAGCTGCTCTCTGGAGTGTGAGTCTACCATATGGGACAGTGAACCTCCTGAAGATTCCAGAGAAGTCTGGGGTGGGGGTGGGAAGTTTGGGGACTTCATTTGTGAGTCAAATTCAACTTCCTCAAGGCTTACCCAGCTTTCCTTCCACACTATCACTATCTTGAGGTTCCCCTACCTTGTCCCTAGTGGGTATATAACATACCCACAGGGCCTGACTGCCCAGTGAGCACCTGGAGAACAAGGTATGCACCTTCCTCCTCTCCAATGTGACCAATAAGATCTCTCACTCATCTGGGAGGTAGGAGACAGATATCCCAGAATGGAGGGTGATGATGTGCCTAAAGGTCCCAGAAGGCAGGCTGGAAATCCTAGCAGGAGTCCCTGGTGGATAGTTTGGGACAAACACAAAGAATAACTTTCTAGCCCAGCCAGTGTGGCTCAGTGGTTGAGCATCAATCCATGAACCAAGAGGTCACTAGCTCAATTCCTGGTCAGGGCACATGCCCAGATTGTGGGCTTGATCCCCAGCAGGGGGAGCGCAGGAGGCAGCTGATTGATGAGCCTCTCTCATCACTGATGTTTCTATCTCTCTTTCCCTCTCCCTTCCTCTCTCTAAAAATCAATAAAAACGTATTTTTTAAAAAGAATGATTTTCTAACAGTGAATGGGCAGAGGGGGCTGACTTTTTCAAACCATATTAGTCTATGTGCTTTATAAATGTCACCTCATTCCGTCCTTACAACATGCTTCTGGGAGCCAATAAAGAGACTGAGACACAAATCATTCAAGTTATTTGACCAAGGTCACAGGCTACAATTCCTATCCGGGAATCTGAAGGTGCTATCAGAGGGAGATAGTGAAGTCTCTGCTATAGGGTTGTGCAAGCAGAGTCTTCAGGAAGGCTCATCCTGCATGTGGGGGTGTGTCTGGGAGGACACAGAGGGCAGATCGTGTGTGAGTCCTTCCTACCCTGATAATCTGGGGCTGTCCAATTCCCTTCATGTTGGAAACTGGGGTCCTGAGAGGCTGGGACTTGGGGATTCTGTCGGGCCAGCGATTTCCACTCCTTTAGACCCTAAGCTTCATGCCCAGCCTGGCCTCTTAGCAGCAGTTCAAGGCCCTTGACGTTGAGGTTAGGGGGGTTGAGGGACACATAGGTGCCTCAGTTTCCCTTATTTCCAAATACTCCACTACCCCCCAACCCCAGAGCTTTCCTGTCTCCTGTTGTCAGCAAAGGTGCAACCAGGAGGAAGGGAGCCTATACTGGTGACCTCCCTCCCATGGTCATAGGCTCCTTCCTGAGGAGCCAGAGCAGATCCAGGGTGAGGAGGCAGGGAGAAGCCTACGTGGTACCAAGTTGAGAGGGAGCAGGGATGGAGGGGCTCTGGAAGCGCTAAACTGTGGGGCTCCCTCTTGCCTGGGGCCTGGACTCAGGACCTGGCATTAGAGCATTTCCTGCCTCCCACCCCTGCTCCAAGCAGCCCACTGTCGCCTCCACCTTGCCGTTGGAGCCACTGCATCAGCCTCTCTGCCTCCAGCCTCAGTCCTCCCCAATCCAGAGGGGTCTTTGTAAAAGACAAAGTCATTCCCCTGCTTGAAGCCCTCCATGGCTCCTGCCTGCTGTCAGGAGAAAGCCTCTGCCGGCCTCACCAGCCCCAACCATCCTCTGTGACCTGCAGTTTCCTGAATGTGCCCAACACTTCTCCTCTCTCAGCCTTAGTTCATGTTGCTCCTTCACCCAGGAATCCACTCACACCTTCCATATCTACCTGTTGAAATTGCAACTCTTTATCCTTCAGAGCAGCAAGCCCCAGTGATAACAAAGAACCTGGCCTCTGGAGTCAGACCTCCTAATTCCACTTCTATAAAATGGGTGATTATTGGAACCGCTGTGAGGATTAAGTGAGTAATCGGTATAAAATGTTTGGAGCAATGCTTGGCACACAGTAGGTATGCTGTGGTGTTATGAGCTTCAAGGCTCATCAGCTCAGATGTGGCCTTCTCTTAAAATCTTTGGGATGCTCTCTCAGGCCACTGGTGGAGGAGCAACAGATCTTGACTGAAGGCAGGTGAGTGTGGTGGGCCAGGGGAATGCTGATGAGCCCGAAGCTAGGGCCAGGCCTGGGACCTCTGAGGGGAGAGATCTGAGAGCTTTTTGGGAGAAAGGCTGGAGAGACTGGCCCAGAGGAAGTCTGGATGGAGTTGGGCAGGAGAGAGAGGCAGACAAGAGGCCCGGCTCAGGGGTTGGGAGGAGGAGCAGGAGCGGGGAGAGGAGGGATTCAGTGTCAGACATTGTAAGTGTGGGGAGCCCTGAAGGGGTATGGTGGGATATGGGCATGGGTGAAGGCTGGGGCCATCAGATCTGACACTTTGGGAGATGGGCTGGGAGTTGCTGGCTTGCAGAAGCTGCAGAAGGAGTGTGGAGGCCCAAGCATGAGGCTGAGGGCCTGTAGAAGGGCCACCAGCTTGGGGTGTCCAGCCCTGCCACAGAACCTCAGTGACATCAGGCATTTCCTGCCCTCCTGAGACTCAGACCTCTCACGGGCCGAATTCCCTGGCCTTGGAGAACTGCGGCCATAAAACCTCCCTCATGAGGTCCTCTTCCCACTGGAGGTAGGGAGAGTGGTCCCTCCAGGACACCCCGTCCCACCTCTGCGCTGCTGCTTTAGCTCCAGCCCCAAGGCAGGTGTCTCCTCAGAGTCGGGCCAACTTCCCATTGCTCTGCACAATGTTCTTGCTAATCACTTGTGGTGGAATCTCTGACACTAATGAGAGGGGTGGAGGCTTCCTTAAGTTTCCAGTGAACCTAGGGAGCTGCCTTTTCCACCTGCTCTAAGATATCCCGGCCTCCTCCCTCCCGGGACAGCTGGGGATTCCATTGCCATGGCCCCCATCCAGACTGACTCTGCCCACCCCCTCCCTCCGCAGGCTGGCTCACCAGCCTGTGATTACACCTTTCCTGCCTCCTCAGCCTTTGCTTACGGAGATAGCCAAGTCCCCAGCCCTGTCTTCAGCCTTTTCTGACCTCCGGTGTCCTTGGGACCTCACTCCCTGCTCTCTTGGGACTGGCTTCTGCCTAACTTTGTCTAACACCACTCACCAGTCCCTCCGTGTCCAGTTCTGGCTGGCCCTGCCCTGAAGAGCTCCTAGTCTGGAGGGTGCTATGAGCCGTGCAAGTGCCCTACCAGGCTTCCTTGCCTTTGTGCGTGCTGTTCTTTCTGTCTGGAAACCCACCCACATTGCACTCCATCCTGCCCATACCTCAAGGTTCTTTTCAAATGTCACTTCATCTCTGAAGCTGTCCTCCTAACACTACCCCCAGGCATTCCTCATAGCCTGTTAGTAATTTGTCCATCCACCTTCTACCGCAACACATTCCAGGTACTCCCAGAGGACTGGGACTATCTGATTCTTTTCTCTGTCCTTATCCAGCAAGAGGCCTGATTTAACACGTTAAGCGCCCAGCCTGTTTTGTCTTCTGGACAGAAAGTATAGTGTCAGTCACCGATGACTGACATGGGGCTTAACGTGTTAAAGCAGGTATATAACATGAATGAGATAATGAATGAATGAATGATTAAAGCACAAAAGGCTATGGGAGCCCAGAGGAGGATGACTCTCCTTTCCCTTATTCCTCTGAGAGCCCCCCCCCCCCCTCAGAGGACAACGGTACTTAAAGATTTCTTGGCTGCTGACCCTGGGTGGCCAGGAGTCAACCCAGCTCTCCTGGGGCACAGCCCACCTAAGGTTCCTGGACTGTCTCTCTTTCAAGAGGTGCAGAGAAGGCCCTGCCCTTCTCTGGACAGAGGGAGGGTAACTGGACCCAGATATTCTGGAGCTGGGTCAGCATCTGAGCTAACCACATTCTTCTATTTCATCCACCTCTGGCTCAGATCCTAGGCCCGCCCGGGTCAGGAGCTCCTGACCCCGGAGCCCCATCCCCTCACTTTGTAAAGGTCAAGCCTGGGATGAGCAGCCTCCACACAGCATCTCAGTTTTATTCCCCACCCTCATTCCTCAGCAGATACTGCCACTGAGCTCTTTGTTCAAGGTCACACTGCCAGGAACTGGAAAAATTGGGCTTAATACCCTGGGCTGTCTGGCTCCAAAGCCTGCATTTATCACAGCCTGGGATGAGGGAGCAGGCAGGGATCCCTTTGATCTACCCCCGGTTCAGTGTATACACACACATGCACACACCTGCCCCAAACTCCAGTGGGCCCCGCCCTCGCACGTTCGTACCTGACCGGCCCCTGCTCCCGCTGTCAGGATGCTCAGTGCCCGCTCAGGTTCCTCACTCATGAATGCACAGGCTTGGACAGGGCTGCAGGGAACTCTGCAGGAAACAGGAAAAACAGGTCCCCCGCCTGGGGCCGCACCCAGCTTCCAGCATTTCTCAGGGTAGGCAGTGGTGTGGGCTCCTGAGACACAGGGAGGTGGAGACAGTGTGGGCTCTGGATCATGGGAAGCCAGCCAGGCCAAGCCCTCCCGGGGCCACCTGCTCTGCTCCAACCTTGGCCTGAAAGAGGCAGAGAGGTGACCTGGTGTGCTGGTCCCAGTAGGGGTCTCCTCTACCCACCAGCCATCCACTCTCAGCTTACAGGCTCCAGGCATGGCTGTTCCCAGCCTCCTTCCCCAGGAGCCCCCTTTCACAGGAAGGTGGCTCTGCCAGAGAAGGTCTCCCCGTGTCCTGCAGAGCTGAGCTGAGCCTCTGAAGCCCCTTTCCTTGATTTTGGTTCTATGCTTCAGCCCCACAACAGGAAACAGTCAATACCCTCCTTGCCCGGTATACACTTGACAGTACTTCAGCCAACCCAGTTTTGCTCAAGCTGAGTCTCTATCTGGAATATCCCTTTTCCCTCTAATCATTCCTCCATAGGTGTTGTGAACACACATGGACATTCACAGGCATGGACACACCTAGATACACAGCTACACAGAGGTGTATACAATCACACTGAGATGGACACGAAGTGCACACACACAGTCCTAGTCAGAGCCTGAAAAAGCCTTTAGAAATCAGTGTGCCAAACTCCCATTTGACAGAAGACATTGAGACTCAAGGCCTCACAGTAAGTCAGCGACGCAGGCAAGACCAGAAGCCAGGCCTTCTGGGCTCTGGCCCTGGTTTTTGTCTTGCCTGGGAGCCCCTCACACACAGCAGGCACAGGGCTGCAGTGAGGGTGTGGTTACCTAGTAGACCCTCTGTGTGGACAGGTCCCAGCATCCATCAGAATCTCAGACACATCACAGGGGGAAAAGAACATCCCTTTTCTGTCGCCTTCATTTCTCCACAATGGGGAAGTGGGGCTCGAGATAGCCGAGGCCAGGTCCCCCGGCTGGGGTGCAGCACGAGCGTGGCGGAAAGTGGAGAGAGGAGATGGGAGGCTGCAGGAATAGGACGGGAGTAAAGGCACTGGGAAATAACCCTGGGCACTGTGTTCCTAGTGGGCCCTGCCCCAGGATCCCAGGCTGACCTGGGCCAGTGGGCAGGTAGCTATGTGTCAATCTGCTCTGGAGTCTAGTGACAAGATGAAAGAACTTCACCTTTTCACCCGCCCCGCCCAGGGTCACACCCTGTCTTCTCAGGCGAGGCCTTCACTCAACAGACTAAGGTGGAGCACAACTCTTTCTCAAAGCCACCCTCCGATTTCTGAGAAGGGTCTCCACCATCTATCTTTCCAGGCTTCAAACCTCTAATATGCCCTTGACAACCTCTCTCTGTCCCACCCATGTGAAAACCATCACTCACCAGCTCCTGTCAGTTCAACCAGTACAGTGACTCAGGGATGGCATTTCCCCCACCTCCTGGCCTTAGGCCTGCATTTCTCCTCCACATTGTACCAACCCCCTCTCTGGTCCCCTTGCCTCTGCTCCTGCCCTCCTGGCCATCTTTTGTACGGCAGTCACAGGTCTTCTTAAAACATGAACCTGACCATATACTGTGGAGCTCAGAACCCTTCCATGGCTCCCTATTACCCTGACTATGTCCAAGCGCCTGAGCCTGACACTCCAGGCCCTGCCAACCCTCCAGACCAGTGGTCGCCAACTGGTGGTCTGCGGACCACTGGTGGTCCGTGAGGTCCAAAAGGTTCGCGACCGCTGCTCCAGACAGCCCACCCTCTCTGCCTCCGCCCTCATCTTCCTGTGCCAAGCACAGCAGAAGCAGTCTCATGGTCTATCTTTGCTCAGGAACACATCCCTTAACTTCTAACAGTAATATAACCAGAGAGGAGTGCTTTCTCTGCCAAGTTCCATCTTTGGTGGCTTCACAGATCCCTTCTCATTTAATCCTGAGGAGCTTAGAGAAGCAAAACAACCTCTCCAAGGCCACAAAGCTAGCAAATGGCAGAGCAGCCTGGTCTGTCTGACTTGAGGAGCTGTGCCCCTGACCACCACCTCCTTCCCTCCAAGGCCTAGGTTCTCCCCTCCAGGAAGCTCCCTGACTAGCCCTCAGTGAGCCCATGGCTCTGCTTTCCTGGTCGGTTCTCCACCACAGGGAATGCCCTACAGGCAGAGCCCAGGATCTACTCTTCCTGGCACTTTCTAGGTGTGAAGCAGCCATGATGGTTTTTGTACCCATCTCACAATAACTAAGGCCAGAAAGTGCCAAGCCAAACATGCGGAATACCTGCCCCACTGACTTGGCTCTGCCTCTACCCACCCTGGGTCCCAGGCCAGTGTGCCCAAGGCCGGGAGGAAGGGCTGGGCAGTTCCCAGGCCAGCAGAGGAATTTCCAGGGTGGTTAGAAGACATTCCAGCTCTTCCACTAGGGTGGCTGTGGAATGTACCCGCTCACCCACCCACCTAGCTGGCCCTGTCCAGACTGGAAGGGGATTGTGACCCATTACCATTCGGGAAACCTCTGCTGCCTGCTTCTGCTGTGAAGGGAAGCAGAAGACCTGGGCCTGGAATATCATCGAGGGACAGGGGAGGGCCCCAGGCAGGTGGAAAATCCCAGTTCTGTCATTCTCAGCTGTGGGACCTGGACAAGTCTCCTCTCCACAACTGAAGTCTCAATCCCTTGCCATCTAAGAACAGTATCTTAGGAAGACAAGAGGGGCAGGAAACCCACAGGAATTTGGGGCACAGTAGCAAGGTCACAGATCAAGTTTCCCACACTGAAGGCCACCCTCAGGGGCCCCCAGCAGGAACTTGATCCCACCACATTTCTTCACTCACTCACCCTTTTACAGAGGTTGTCACGTTGATGCCTGTCCCTGTATAAGGCTCTTGGGATTCTAAGGTGGGTCACTGTCAAGGTTGGCGAAGAAGGGGTAGGTAGCACATGGGAGAAGACCCAGGAATAGGTAATAACAACTCAGGGTGATCGGGTCCGAAGAAAGCAGGGGCAACATGGCTAAAGCAGACAAGAGGACCCCTAATGGGAATGGGGAGGTGGTCAAGGAAGGCTTCCTGGAGGAGAGGACGCCTGACCTGTATTTTGGAAGGGGTCAGGTGAGCAAAGAGAGAAGAAAAGCAGAGTGAGCAAAACCCAGGGCAATAGAGCACACAGTATGTTTGGGGAACTGTTAGTCATCCCTGTGGATTGAGGGGAGAAGAGAGGACAAGGCTGGGTTAAAGACAGGGAGCATCTTGGAAGTCATTCTCTGTCCCCTCCCAAATCTCACCCACAGAGCTGAAGGCCAGTGGGCCGCAGCCTTGCCTGGAGTGCTTTCTACACCAGAAGCACTGGACTCATCTGGGGAAGTAGCTGAGGGGGTAACCTCAGATGTTATCGACAGGTGCAGTTGCAAAGTAAAACCTCTGCAGCCTCTCCAGGAAGCCCTTGTGCTCTGCAGCCCCCCTGGAGGCACTCTCCCTCTTGGGAGCCCTTAGAATCTTGGCTGTGGGAGCCACATGTTGGGGTTGAGCTCAGAGCCTCGGAGTGTGTGGGTCTCAGAGCAGCCTGTCTGGTCCTCCCACCTCAGATCAGGTAACTGAGACTCCTTAAGAGTAAGGGCCTTCCTCAAGGTCTGGTGTTCTAATTCTAGTATTTTCAGTGTGGAGTTGAGCACCTCCACCCTCACCCCAGGGCAGGACTCCAAACTACCTGTCTTACTACCCCTGGCCTGGCACGGTCCAGCCCAGCCCCACCCAGCACAAGGCTATAGAGATGCACTGCTAAGCTGAACTAGTTCAGAACCACAAGGCCCTGGACTTCACATCATCCTATCACAATCCAGATGCCTTCAGCCAGACTCAAGAGGCAAGAACCCTGGGTTCAGGCTCCAGCTTGGAACTGCCCATGCTGTCAATCTCGGTCAAATTGGTTCCCCTCTCTGAGCCTTGTGTTCTTCAGTGGTCAATTGGGGACAGTCACCACTACACAAGACAGCTCACGAGGAATGACAGGTGGGTGATCCACGGGGCTAGCAAATCATGCTCTGTCCTGCTGTGCGGGCTGCATCTCCTGTCATGGCAGAGACACTGAAACACTTCTCAGCAGGGGGCCCTCCTAGGTGATCCAGCAGAGGGGCCGTGGTCAGGACAGTCAGGGGGAAGTTCCTGGAAAGGGCTGTGATCAGGTATGAAGAGAAGCAGAAAGAGTCCAGATTGGCCGAAACCGGTTTGGCTCAGTGGATAGAGCGTCGGCCTGCGGACTGGAAGGTCCCGGGTTCGATTCCGGTCGAGGGCATGTGCCTGGGTTGTGGGCACATCCCCAGTGGGAGATGTGCGGGAGGCAGCTGATCGATGTTTCTCTCCCATCGATGTTTCTAACTCTCTATCTCTCTCTCCCTTCCTCTCTGTAAAAAATCAATAAAATATATTTAAAAAAAAAAAAAGAGTCCAGATTGGAAGGAAAAAGGGAGAATGGAGGACCCAAAGTAGAAAAAGGGACAAAGCTGTAGAATGGGATACAAGTGAGTCTGTGATCCTGAGACTGTCTCATTCTGAGTGCTTCCAGGATTCTGGGTTCATTGGTACTTACAGTCCAATTGCAAGAGTCTCTGGTTCTTGGAGTAAATGCTAAATGTTTCTTTAATTCTGTTACTTGTTGCTCTTGAGATTCTCAGAGCAGCAGCAGTCTGGACCCTCAGAACAACATAATTATGAGTCATTTTCCTAGGAGCCAAAGTCTCAGCAAACACCTGCCAATGCCCCCATGGGCCTGACCTCAGAGGGACCCTGCAAATCCAGACTCAGATCAGACTCAGTCAAGCCCTTGAAGAGCTCCAGTCTGAATGGGAAGAAAGCCACAGACATGGATCAAGTCTACTTGGGTGATCAAGTCATGACCAAAGGAAGCCCAGGGGCCATGGAGCTCATAGAACCCCTCATGAGCCTGGTAAGGTGGCCAGGAAGAGCTTCCCAGAGGAGGGGTCATTTGAGCTGGGTCCTGATAGATGATTAGGAGTTTGTTAGGTGGATACAGACGTAGGAGAGCATTGAAGGCAGAAGGAAGAGCAGGTACAAAGACTCAGTGGTGTGATAATGTGGACTGTTTGCCTAAAGCCAGGGGTCATGTGAGGCTGGAGTGGAGGGACAGGTGGCACAGAATGTGTATGTGTGAGGGGGAGAGCTGCAGGACTCACATGGAATGCCAGGCTGAAGAACTTGGCCTCTATCCTGAGGACAATGGGAAGCCATGGCAGGGCTTAAGCAGGGAAGGACATGGTCTGAGTTGACTTTTGTAGAGATAGTGCCACATGGAAGGTGGTTAGGAGTGGGGAGACTCCCCCAATGCAGGGGGAGAGGGGAGGGTCATGTGGGCCCCAAGAAGTCTGAGGGAGGCCCTTCTCCCATGCTCCAGGGCCCAGGCAGTGTCATTGCCAATACAGTAACAGTGACAGGGCCGAGGAGGAAGTAGTTGCCCAAAAGGGCCCAGGCTGCCCACTCTCACAGCAGGAACTCTAGTTATTCATCCTGAAGCAGAAATGACTCAGGGCTAAGATATGCTGAGGCGAGGGAGTGGAGGAACTCCTCTGCTCAGGAACCAACTGTAGCTCTCCATGGAGCAAGGCCCTCCTCTTCCACTATACGTCCACTTTCACCTGGTCATTCATTTCCCAAACACTTACTGGCATCTCTTTTAGCCCAACCTGTGTGGCATGATGTGGACATAGAGGGAAAGCAGGCCTGGCCTGGCCAAGTCCTGCAACTGATCTCTCAGATGAGTACAGAGGTCAGGATGGGCCCCCACACCGGCCTCCCCACCGTCAGGCCTGAACGGCTGAGAGGCCAGGCCTGAGATCACAAAGGCAGCCCAAGAAGAAGATGTAGGCCAACGGGCACACTAGACAGGTCCACAGAAGGCAGTTCAGGGAGAGGAACGATTTCATTAGGGGCACCTCTATCTCCTCTCACCAGATCAACAAGGCTTCCCTAGTCCTGAGGGCAGGCCTGAATGGGCATTAGATTATCAGCAACTGGGTAATCAGGCCGCAGCACGACCTAAAGACAGGTTTTCAGGGCATGATTCAAACTTCCTTCAGCCCAAAAGCCGGAGGGCCGGGCTGCATCTAGATGGGGCTTCTGTCTTGAATGGGGAGATCTAAGCTGGGGCAGGTAGGCAGGAGCCCAGCTTTTACCTTGGCGTTGTGACCTTGTTTCCTGAGCCCCTATTTGCTCATTTGCAAAATGGAGATAATAATTCCTCCTTAACAGGGGTGGTGGAGGGACATTTATAAGCTAGTCCTAGTGAGCAGAGGTGGCACAGGCAGAGGAGGGCAGTCAACAGTTAAAATTCCCCAAACAGTTAACGTGATCCCTTGCTATTGCACCTATTTTCTGTTATTGTCTTCAAGATGCCTTTCAGTCTGTGAGTATCACACTTCTTCCCTGTGCATTGCAGCTTACAAAGCCCTTTCTTGACCACTATCTTAAGAATCCTCACAGCACCCTAGCATTTGAAGAGGTAAGGATCATTGGCAGCCATTTATGAGGGTCTCCCACTATGATCCTCCAACCCATTTGGCCAGACCTCAAGACAGCCCAAGGCAGGAAAGAGAGAAGAGTGACAAGAGTCCATGCCAGGGCCTCCCCACGCACAAATTCTCAGCACAGGGCCTTACCGGTTCTAGCCTCCTTTTAGAGACTGGCGAGGTAAGAATTGCCCCAAGGTCACCCGGCAAGTTGGGGGCAGAGCTGGGATGTGATCGATCACTCACTGGTCCCCTGGCTCCCTAAGGGGGAAGGGAAAGTCCTAAGTGTCCTCAAATTCCTCAGCAGAAGCATCTGAGGGGTCAGGGAAGTGTTTAAACAAGGGGGTAAGGGCTCATAGTTGAAACAATGCCTGGATGATTCCGGTATCAATATCACAAATGCCCTGACCTCCATGCACTTAGCACTACTCAATCCATTCTCCACCCTGCAGCCAGAGAGCTTTCTGAAATGTGCTCTGAACACGAATCTCTCCTGCTCATAAACCTTCCATGACTCCCTATAGCCTTCAGATGAAATCCAAGTTTTCAGCCTGTTTACTCTGGGTCCAGTAGTGCCCCAGGACACACTGTTCTGATATCCTGTGCCACCCACTCTGATGACCTAGTTCTGGTTTCCCCTTCTTTGTAATGACATAGAGCTCCACTGTAGAAGGCCTTCATTGGAGAAGCTGGGGACAGGGCAGAGGATAGGTGCTGCTGTTGCTTTCTCAGTTCAGTTCAGCCCTGTGCAGGGTGCAGGCAACACAGAAATAAGCCCAGTTCCTGCCCTCCGGGAGGCCTCAGACCTGGGGATTGGAAAGGAGACAGACAGAGGCCATGATAGTCCAAGTGAGAGCAGGGCTGTCAGCACTGGGACTGCAAGATCCCAGAAGAACCTAAACTAACTGGGGGATCAAGGAGGGCTTCCCGGAGGAGGAGACATCTGAACTGGGCCAAACTGAGGAAGAGGAGAGGAGGGAGGCATTTCAAGCAGTGAGCTGAGCATACACAGTGATCCAGAGGCAAGGAACTGCCCAGTATGTGTAGCAGACTCCATGCAGTTACTAGCGGGTGAAAAGTCAGGTGGGAGAGGGGGCTAGAGAGGCTGGCAAGGATCGGTTCTTGGAGGCCTTGAGTCCCAGGCTGAGGGGTTCAGGCTGGGTCCTGTGGAAGTTTAGCTCAGAGAACTGTTGGGATTTGGGTTTCAGGAAGTTCCCTCTAGGTCCTAGAGCAGTGATGGCGAACCTATGACACGCGTGTCAGAGGTGAAACGCAAACTCATTTTTTTGGTTGATGTTTCTTTGTTAAATGGCATTTAAATATATAAAATAAATATCAAAAATATGTCTTTGTTTTACTATGGTTGCAAAGATAAAAAATTTCTATATGTGACACGGCACCAGAGTTAAGTTAGGGTTTTTCAAAATGCTGACACGCGGAGCTCAAAGGGTTCGCCATCACTGTCCTAGAGTCTAGGAACCGATCCCACCCCCAAGCTGTGATCCTGTCCAAGAAGACATTGGTGCTGAACGGGACCCACACACCAGCTCCTCAAGAGCCCTCCAGTTCCCCATCGTTGTTATTTCCCTTTCGCAGGTGAGGCCATGAGGCTCGGAGTAGGAACATGCCTTGCCCAGGTCACACAGCGGCTAAGGCAGGATAGGAATCGAGATCTCTGATTCTCGGGGAGCTTTTGTGGGCTCTGTCTGCTCAAAGAATCTCCTTCCCAACCACTCCTACCCACTGAGATAACTGAGACTTTACTGGGGCCTCACCCTGGCCCTCAAAAGCTCCCCATTATCCCAGCCTAGATCCAAAACACACCGGGTACCTAAGGCTGTGGCCCCACGGATACCGAAAGGAACAGTTCTAGCCTCTAGCCCACAGCCGGGCTTGGTCCTTAGTCTGGCTCCAAGGGTCCCAAACCTGTACCCTCGTTGGGGAGTGGAGGGCGGGCACTGCCTTTTCCCAGACAGACCCTTCCTGCAGCACCTCCGGCCAGATTAACAGTCCCCTGACAGCGGCTTAACTGTCCTTTCAGGCCACTGCCCCAATCACCCATACCACCCCCCCACCCCCCAACCCAAGTCTTACTGACGCCCAGGCGGGGGCGGGCCACCCAGAGTGCCCCGGAATGAGCCGGCCTCTACGGTTCGTGGGTCTCCAGCCGCCCCCCGGGCGCGCACTCCAGAGCGCGCGTGTACACACACACACACACACACACACACACACACACACACACACACACACGTTCTACAAGTTCAGCTATTGACACTGCAGGGGCGCACGCTCTCACTCACCAACACACCGACGCTCCCAAATACGAGGACGCACACTCACGGGGTGTCCGTCCACATTCCCCGTGATCAGTGCTAGAGTTGGACTCCCGACCGCCAGCGCGCTCACACCGGCTCGCAGCCGAGCCGCACTCGGACCGCCAGGCAGGCGCGCGGCTCTGCGTTCCCAGCGCTCCGGCCGCACCGCCGCCTCCCGGCCGCACCCGCCTACCGCTCCCGCCTCCGGCCCCTCCAGGCGGCCCGCCCCTCACCTCCGCAGGTGCTGGTCCGCCAGCCGCGGGGCGGCCGCCGCTCCCGGGTGCCCGCGCCCGCGTCCTGCCGCCGCTGCCGCAGGGACCCACGTGCCGGGAGGCCCCACCCGCCCCGTGTGGCTCCAGCACCGGCTGGGTCAGGCTGGGGCGAACGGACTCTGGACAGACTCTGGAACCGCCCCGCCCCGTCCTGACTGACACCCAGCCACCGGCTTAGGGACACCGCCGAGCGATTCGGCCAGGGGGTCAACGCATCTGCCAAGGGTGCTGCGCGGGGAGGGGAGGGGCGGGCGGCCACAGTCCTGCTGCCTGGCTGAAGTTGTCAGCGACGCTAAAGTTTTGCAAAGTTTGTCTAGTGCGTGTGCGGCTCCTGTCGCTGCCCACCGCGAGACCTGGCCAGGAACCCGTGCCCTCTCCTCCCGGTCCTGCTTAGAGCACCACACAGAGAGCTCTCCCTGGCGTGAGGCCCAGCTGGGGAGGCGAGGTGGGCGCTCCTCGCGGCCTCAGGGAGGGAATCCCGGCATCCAGGGTCCTGCTAGTCTCCAGCTCCAGAGAGGAGGGCGGGAGCCTCCTCTATGCTCCCTTTGCTTAATCTCGTTCAGAGTCATTAGAAAGATCAACCAAAGGACTTGTATGCATGCATATAAGGCTAACTAATGGACACAGACAACAGGGGGGTGAGGGCATGAGTTGGGGAGGTGGTTATGGTGGGATAAGGACATATATGTAATACCTTAATCAATAAAGAAATTTCCTGAACACCCCCATCTTTTTGGTCCCCCATCTTTGAGCTGCTTCCCATGAGCTGCCTTCTCAGACTACTCCAGCCAAACACGCATCACTCCCTGCTCTGCCTTTAACCCTACTCTGATGGCTTTCCACGGATCAAGGACCCTCTCCTCCACTGTGATCTCCAGGAGAGGTGGGACCAGGTATGCCTCCTCCTGCTGCGGTCCCAGCGGTCCCAGGAATTGCTGAGCATGCGACTGGATGAATGAATGAGTAATGAATGTCCCCCCCTCCCCACCTCATTCTGATCTAGGTGCCAGGACCGTAGGTTGTGGCTCAGCTTTAGCACTAACTCTGGGAGGCCTTGACCCTGTTCCAGTCCCTCTCGGGGCCCACTTCTCTGTGAAATAGAAGCAATCACACTCACCCTCCTGCCAACAAGTGTCCATCCGTTGGGGCTTTGGACGGTCAGGGTCTGGACAAGTGCACAGTTGTCCTTTCTGTAGCCTAGGAGCTTGCTCAGGGCCCCGGGGCCATGGGTCCTGCTGGGTTCCACATCAGCTGATGGGCACCTGGCTGCAGGCCCCAGGAGGCGCCCAGGAAGGGTGCTGGCTGAAGCTGTGCCAAGAGCAGGAGTGGAATGGACACACCGCCCTGTGCAGCTGAGCCGCCTCTGCAGTCCTCGGAGTCCTACGCCTGGAAGACACAAAGGCCTCTTGTCCAGCCTCCTCCTCCTATTGTCCAAGCTGATCCATGCAGCTTTAGGGAACTAGGAGTCCCTGTGGCCTCTGTTTATGGAGCCTGGGTCTTAGGGTCCCAGTGTGGGGAAGTCTCCCTGGGCATTGGAGGCCCAATCAACCCCCCTCTGTTTTCTCCCTTCAGATTTCTACTGTAACTGCTATTTAGGCCGAGAGAAAAAAATTCCTCCGATACCACATTGTGGACCCAGGACTCTGCTCAGCCTCCAGCTGATTGGAGAGTGGAGAGCCCAGGGTCCTGCTCCTGCTCTGGCTCATCTGTTACTTTATAGTCAAAGAAACTGCATCCCTGAGACACACAGTGTCTGAGCTACCACAACAGGAGACTTAGTGAGGCCTGAGGAGCAGAGGAAAGGGACTTGGCCTGGAACCCCACGGCCTTAACTTCAGGTTAGAGCAGGGGTGGGCAAACTTTTTGACTCGAGGACCACAATGGGTTCTTAAACTGGACCGGAGGGCCGGAACAAAAGCATGGATGGAGTGTTTGTGTGAACTAATATAAATTCAAAGTAAACATCATTACATAAAAGGGTACGGTCTTTTTTTTTTTTTTTTAGTTTTATTCATTTCAAACGGGCCGGATCCGGCCCATCCGGCCCGCGGGCCGTAGTTTGCCCACGGCTGGGTTAGAGTCTCTTCTGTGAGCCTCAGTTTCCTCTTCTGCAAATGGTAATAATAACCCATTTCTCACTGCCCATCTAAAGTTCTTTTTTCAGGGTTTCTTCCATTGTCCTGAGCTGCCAGGGTTCGAGGGTTAATATTCCTTCTAATGAGGGGCTGGAAGTCTGTCTCCGGACAACTTCCCCAGACACTTGATCTGGGCTTTGGAGATCAAGTCCAGGCTCCAAACCCTTCACTGAGTTCCCTTTACTTGGGGCTGCCTGAGGAGCCCCCATCCCACTTCAACCTGAGTGAGCACCTTTGCTTTTATCTTTGTATTTATTTATACTTTCTGGTAAGAGCTTGTTGAAAAAATATAGGACTTTTCATAGCTAAAAGATTTTAGACCCATTGACCCAACCAGGAAATCGGGGCCCAGTGAGCCCCACAGCGAACCCAAACAAGGCCCCATCTGGAAGGGTAGACTAACATCCAGGGAGCCTCCCTACAACCAAGCAGCCGAGGCAGGCTAGTGGTGAAGGCCAAGTCACCGAATGGTCCCCAGGAGCAGGCGAATGGAGCAATGGGGGGACGGGGGCGGGGGGGGGGGGCGGGGGGAGGGACAAGGAGGGTTCCATTAGCAGGAGCAGGTTAGGGTACAGAAGGGCAACCCAGGATCGCTTCTCTCCATGCATTAGGAGGCTTCTTGTCTTGCCAACCCCGAGGAGGCATTTGGCTCTCTTAAGCCTTCTCGTCTTCCCTCTCTCGCCTTGTGTCATCTCCCCTGAGAAAACCTGCTCAGAGAATCTTTGCTGGGGGTGGAGCCTGGGCCCTGGCATCCCCTCCTCGCTGAGCTGGGACATGACACCTCCAAGCCCTCCTTCACAGGCCAGGGTGGGGTCCCTGTCACCCTTCCCAACCATTGTCTGCCTCGGGGTTCTGGTAGCCCCACCATCCTCAAGATAAAACCCAGCTCCGCAGCCCGGAAGGCCAGGCCCTCGCACCTCCCCACCTCACCTCCCGCACCTCCTGCCTCTGAGCCAGCCATGCTGCAGTGCTAGGCCTTCGCCGGCCTCCTGCCTGGCACTTGCTGCTCTGTCGGCCTGCAATGCCCTTCATGCTTTTCTGCCCTTGGCCCCTTCTCATGGCCCCCCAACTCGTTCCTCTAAGGCCCAGCCCAGGTGCCCCATCAGGTGACCCTTTGTCACAACACTTACTACCCCGTTGTCACTGTTGATGTCTATCTCCCTCTAATGCAGTGGTTCTCAACCTTCCTAATGCTGCGACCCTTTAATACAGTTCCTCATGTTGTGGTGACCCCCAATTTCATTGTTACAAATTGAACATAATTAAAGCATAGTGATGAATCACAAAAACAATATGCAATTATATATATGTGTTTTCCAATGGTCTTAGGCGACCCCTGTGAAAGGGTCGTTCGACCCCCAAAGGGGTCGCGACCCACAGATTGAGAACCGCTGCTCTAACGAGATCTCCTGAGGACAGGCCTAGGATCCATTCTGTTCATAGTCACAGCACCTAGCATTGTTCTTGCCACCTGGTCAGCCTCCATGAATATCTAGACTAAGAATTCTACCTAGTGATTTCTGGGTCCTCTGATCACTGTCTTTGAGCTAGTCATTATGTCAACGTATCTCGTCATCTTCATCAGAACCCTGTGAGGTAGGTGCTGTCACTACCATTTTACATATGGGAAAGCTAACGTTCAGAAAGGGGGAGTTAATATTCCAAGTCACACCATGAGTCTGCGGCAGGTCTCCGGGCCCTGGACCTGCAACCTGCTTGGAAGGAAGGCCCTGTGAGTTCCCGGAGTGATGACTGAGACATGGTGCTGGATCCGCATAGGGTTCCAGTTACATAGGGCTGGGCCGGCTCCAACAGCCTTGTCTTGCTTGCTCTCTGGAGGCCTGAACCATCCTGCCTTCCTCGCCGACCGACCGGGAACTGTGCTCCTCAGGTTTCCCAGGGAGGGGCCCAGCCTCTGATGCCAAATGCAGCCTGGAAGCTCTGACTCTCAGATGCCGGAACGCAGCACCCACGGGAGGCAGCCTTGAGGCAAGAAGCCTGATCCAGGCCCGCGAAAGCCTGCGCTCCACCTCTCCAAAAGCGGGGCCAGCCACAGACTTTGTGGGACCCAGGGTAGAATGAAAATATTGGTCCTTGTTCAAAACCTGATAAGAATTTCAAGACTGGATAGCAGAGCATTAAATCAAGTGCAGGGCCTTCAACGTGTGGGGCCCTGTGTTACTGTGCCAGCCATACTCACACCCATGAAGCCAGCCCTGTTCTCAGGCCTTGCTTTCCTCACCTGTCAACTGGGGGAACGATGACCAAATGGCCAGGCAGTGGTGAAGGTAAGGTTGGCGAGGTAAGCAGGAGGTCCAGTGGACAGCATGAGAGTGAGGTAGGGGTCCCCATGGATGTCATTTGTTATTTAGTTCTCAGTATTGGGTAGCAGAGCAAGTCTTTCCTGGAGTTTGCTTTCTCGCACAGCTCCTTTTCACAGACTTAAAACTACAGCTCAGAGAAGCAAAATGACTTGCTCAGAGACTCCATGAGGGAAACCAAGATTAGAGGCCTGTCCCTTGTTTCTGGTGTTTTTTGGTAACACAGGCAAAAGAAAGAGAGAGAACGAGTGAAGGGCAGGAGGGAGGTGTGTGTGGGTGGGGTGGGGGGAATGCTGCTCAGCACAGAGGGCCACTGTGCAGACACAAAGCCCTGACCACAGAGGCCCCTGCGGGGGCTGGGCCAGAGGGTGGATAGAAAAGCCAGCGGTGACTGGGGAGGTGCCAGGAGCTGCCTCTCAGTCCCTCCCTGGCTGTGATGGGGGTGAGGAGATGGCATGCAGGAAGTAGGAAATGGGTTGAGGAGGAGGAACGGACTCAGGGCTGTACCCCTCACCCCAGCCCCAGGCCTCCAGAGCCAGCACTGTCCACACCGCCTCTCTCCAGCTCCTCCTAGGAGCCCGCCAGCTTAAGGAATGCCCCCTCATGCCCCTAACCACCCCTCTTTCCCCCACCTCAGTGAGCATGGGGCTCAGGCAGCTGACTGAGACAGGCCAGTGAGCCAGGACAAGGGGACTAGGGAAGCTGAGGCAGAGAGCTGAACAAACTGAGAGCAATTTCCAGCAGATACAGAAGGCCACCTCCTCAGAAGCAACATCTAGGCCTCAGCTGTATTTCAGCTCCAGACCCAGAAAAGCAACAGAACCGGGTGGGCAACACCAGGACCAGCTGCAGTGACTGAGGACCCCCTGCCCTGACTCTGACCAATCAGTGAAGACCACAACCCTGAAGACCACACCTAGAAAACTGATGGATATTTTGTTGACACCCTCCCCTGAGACCTCCCCTAAGATTCCTGCCTGCAACAGAGAGATAAAAGCCTCAAGACAAAGGATCAGCGACCGCCCTCCCTCCCAGGAGCAGGTCCCCCTCCCCCGCCTCCCCCCACAGAGGTGCATCTCCCAAACTCCAAGGGACCCCACAAGGCTTGCAACCAGGGCAGCAACGGGCAGCAGCAGTTTGTCCTGAACCTGTCCCCAGTTCCTGGTTTTCTCTGACTTCTTAGTGAGCCAAAGCAGTCCTGCCTAGGCTCACTTCCCCAGCCCTTTCTTGTTTCACTGTCCCCAGCTTTAATGAATTTCCTCAAAGATTCACCTGGACTCATGTTGTGAAGTTTGTCCTGCATGAAGTCAAGAGCCCGCACGCTACCAGCTGGCCCTCGGCAGACCCGTTCAGGGCCAGGACCCCTCTCTGGTAACACTGACCATTTGACAGTCCCAACCTCACAATCCTGCTCAGAAACTTCTGGCTACTCTCCATCACCCACAGGGGGAGGAAGCCTAAGCTCTCCGTGTGTCAGTCAAGGCCCTTGTGACCTGCCCCAATGACCTTTTCACTCCCCTGTCCCTACTTCCCATCAGCCCCCCAAACCCTAGTGTTATGAGACAGTCCCCATTCTCCAAACCATTCAGTTCTTTCACACACACCCCTATGTTTGCTCATGCTTTTGTTCCTTCCTGGAGTCTTATTGCAGATACGTAGGGGACATTGGTTTATTTATAGTCTATAGTTTGTGTATATTTTATTTTTTAGAATTTATTTTATTTTTTAAATGTATCTTTATTTATTTCAGAGAGGAAGGGAGAGGGAGAGTTTAGAATCGTTGATCAGCTCCTCCTACATACACTGTACTGGGATTCAAGCCTGAAACCTGGGCATGTGCCCTGACCAGGAATTGAACCGTGACCTCCTGGTTCATGGGCCAACGTACTGATCCACACCAGCTGGGCTGGAGTATATATTTTTAAATAATAAAAGTATCCCCCTTTTGTTTCATTTCATGCTCTTAGCCACAATTTTTATTATTTCTTATATCACTATTACCATCTCCTACTTTGCACTTATTTGATACTAGAGGCCTGGTGCACAAAATTTGTGCATGGGAGGGGGGTGTCCCTCAGCCCGGCCGGCACACTCTCTAATCTGGGACCCCTCAGGGGATGTCCGACTGCCGGTTTAGTCCCCATCCCTGTGAGATCGGGCCTAAACTGGCAGTCAGACATCCCTCTCGCAATCCGCGACCTCTGGCTCCTAACTGCTCACCTGTCTGCTGGCCTGATCCCCCTAACTGCTCTCTGCTACTGGCCTGATCACCCCTAACTGCCTCTGCCTTGGCCCCACCACCATGGCTTTGTCTGGAAGGACATCTGGTCTAATTAGCATATTACCCTTTTATTTGTATAGATAGCTTTGTCTGTTTTTATGTAAATTTTCTTTATCATTGAATGTTTTTATTTAAATATTTGAATAAGTTATATATTTACATGTTTCAAAAATTAAAAATATTAGCAAAGAAGGATATACAGAGAAGAATCTCTCTCCATTTCTCTACCCAGTTCCCACTCCTCCCTTCACATCCTAAGCTGGAAGGTAGGTTTTTTTTAGTTTCTTGTATATCTTGAATTTCTTTGTGCAAATACAAGTATTTCTACTTTGTTTTTTTTAAACACAAAAATGTAGCATACCATACATATGACCTTGTATTTTATGACCTAATTGTATCTTGGGGATTTTTCTAAATTGGTATGTTGGAAGCTTCCTCATTCTTTTTAGGGGCTGGATAGTATTCCATTGTACAGATGTACTATAATGTACTTAACCCGTCCTCTATTGGTGAACATTTGGGTTGTTGCCAATTTTGCTAGTATAAATAATGCTACAATGAGTGCCATGTAGATACTTTTTGTCCATGTAGGAAATATCACAGAAACATTATTCTTTTTTAAAAAATATATTTTTATTGATTTCAGGAAGGAAGGGAGTGGGAGAGAGAGAGACAGAAACATCAATGATCCTGCATGCTTCACACTGGGGATCGAGACTGTAACCTAGGCATGTGCCCTGACCAGGACCTGAACTGTGACTTCCTAGTTCATAGGTTGACGCTCAACCACTGAGCCACACCAGCTGGGAGATAAATATTATTATTAGATCAAAAGGATTGTGTATTTATTGGATAACAACTGCCAAATTGCCTGCTATTGGGGTTGTACCAGTTTATCTCCCATCAATATGAGAGAACCTGTTTCTCCACAGTCTTCCCAACCCTGCGAGATTACATTTTTGGAATTTTGCCAATCTGATAGGTGAAAAATCATATCTGAGTGTAGTTTGAATTTGTATTTCTCGTATTTTGAGTGCATCTTTTCATAACAGAAGAGCCATTTGAGAGCCATTGCATTTCCTTTTCTATGATATCCTTTGGCCATTTTTCTATTAGGTCATGGGGCTTACTGATTCCTTTTAACTTTTAATATTTTGGATTATCCCTTTGTATGTTACCTGAATTAAAAATTAAAAATTATTTTTCCCAATTTATCATTTTTATTTTGACATTCCTTGTTTTTTTTTATATAAATTTAATTGAGAGATAGATAGAGAGGGGGAAGAGATTTGTTGTTCTACTATGCATTCATTGGTTGCTTCTTGTATGTGCCCTGACCGGAGGTGGAACCCACAACCTTAGCGCATTGGGAGAAATGATGCTCTAACCAACTGAGCTAGGGCTAGGGCCAGCCTTTTCTTTTTTTTTTTTTTCATGTAGAGTTTTTATTTTTCAGCAGTGAATTTATCAGTCCTTTCTCTTATGGCTTCTGGATTTTTGAACCATATCTAAAAAGGTCTTTACTACTCCAAGATCCCTTCCCTATGTTTTCTTTTAATATTATTCCATCTCATTTTTTACATGTACATCTTTAACACATTTAGACAGTCTGTGTTATTTTAAAGTATTTCTTGTAAGCAGCATATGGTCTAGTTGAATTTTGTTTTTCAACCTGAAAATGTGAGAATTGTTGCCTTCAATAGAGGGGAATAGAGTGCAGAAATAAAATAGAGTCGCTATAGTCAAGCTGCTAAATTACTAAATCAAGTAGGCTGAGGTATGAGGAAAGATTCTATTCTTAGTTTTAACTAGCTTAAGAACTTAAACTTTTGAACTTTCCAATCTTGTGTCAATGCTTGGATATCTTAGCATATCTAGATAATTCTCTAGTTACTCCCTGAAGGGGTAAGAAAAGAATGTTGATTATCCATACCACTATATCTAGAGGATGACCATCTCAGACCAATCCAGAGCTAAGAAAGTAGGACTGATTCTACTATAAGAACCCTCAGCTTTTCTTTCTTCACAACACTTTTAGATATTGCCTAGTTGCATTTCCAGTTTACCTACCTTACAACCCTTGACTAAATCTTTATCCTTTATTTCTAGCCAAAGCCTCTTTTTTTAGTTTGTTTGACAATAACATAGCTTAATTTATTTGTTAACTGTTTAATAGTGATGTAGTCTCATTTTACTTCTTTGTCTTTATGCTTCCTTATTGTTGTTTTTTAGTATGTATGTATTTATTTAATCTTTTTTTTCTTAATTAAATCTTTATTGTTCCGATTATTACATTTGTTCCTCTTTTTCCCCCCCATAACTCTCCTCCTCCCAATTCCCTCCCCACCATCCGCCCTCACTCCCCACCCACTGTCCTCATCCATAGGTGCACGATTTTTGTCCAGTCTCTTCCCGCATCTCCCACACCCCTTCCCCCCCAAGAATAGTCAGTCCATTCCCTTTCTATGTCCCTGATTCTATTATGATCACCAGATTATTTATTCACTTGATTCTTAGATTCACTTGTTGATAGATGCATGTTTGTTGTTCATAATTTGTATCTTTACCTTTTTCTTCTTCTTCCTCTTCTTAAAGGATACCTTTCAGCATTTCATATAATACTGGTTTGGTGGTGATGAACTCCTTTAGCTTTTCCTTATCTGTGAAGCTCTTAATCTGACCTTCAGTTCTGAATGATAGCTTTGCTGGATAGAGTAATCTTGATTGTAGGTTCTTGGTATTCATCACTTTTTTTTTTTTTAAATATATTTTATTGATTTTTTACAGAGAGGAAGGGAGAGGGATAGAGAGTTAGAAACATCGATGAGAGAGAAACATCGATCAGTTGCCTCCCACACACCCCCCACTGGGGATGTGCCCGCAACCAAGGCACATGCCCTTGACTGGAATCGAACCTGGGACCCTTGAGTCCGCAGGCTGACGCTCTATCCACTGAGCCAAACCGGTTAGGGCAGTATTCATCACTTTGAATATTATTTAATCTTTATTGTTGAGAATATTACAGATGTCTCCTCCCCCCCCCCATTGTCCCCTCCACTGGGATCCCGCCCAACCCCAGGCTTTCATCACCCTATTGTCTGTGTCCATAAGTTATGCATATATGAATATAAGTTATTTTTTAAATATATTTTTTTATTGATTTCAGAGAGGAAGGGAGAGGAAGAGAGAGACAGAAACATCAATGATGAGAGAGAATCATTGATCGGCTGCCTCCTGCACGCCCCCCCACTGGGGACCGAGCCCACAACCCAGGCATGTACCTCTGACTGGAATTGAACCTGAGACTTCTCAGTCTGCAGGCTGACGCTCTATCCACTGAGCCAAACTCGCCAGAGCTGAATATAAGTTCTTTGATTAATCTCTTCCCGCCTCCTCTCCCCCCCTCCCTCTGAGATTCTTCAGTCTGTTCCATGTTTCCATGCCTCTGGTTCTATTTTATTCATCAGTTCATTTTGTTCATTAGATTCCTTGTTTGTTTATTTTGATTTTTAGATTCAATAGTTGATAGGTATGTATTTATTGCCATTTTATTATTCATATTTTTATCTTTTAATTTCTTTCTTTTTTTGTTTTGTTTGTTAATCCTCACCCGAGGATATTTTTCCATTGATTTTTTTTTTTAAGAGAGAGAGAGTGGAAGGAAGGGGGAGAGACAGAGAGAGAAACATCACTGTGAGAAAGAGACACATCAATTGGTTGCCTTTTGCAGGTGCCCCCACTGGGGCTGGGGATCAAGCCTGCAACCAAGGAATGTGCCCTTGACTGGAATCGAACCCGGGACCCTTCAGTTCGTGGGCTGATACTCTATCCAATGAGCCAAACTGGCTAAGGCTCTTCTTGTTAAAGAAGACCCTTTAACATTTATTGTAATCTTCGTTTGGTGGTAATGAACTGCTTTAGCTCTTTCTTGTTTGTGAAGCTCTTTATCTGACCTTCAATTCTAAGTGATATCTTTGCTGGGTACTGTTACTATTTCCAGTTGTAGGTCCTTGCTATTCATCACTTTGAATATTTCTTGCCATTCCCTTCCAGCTTGCAAAGTTTCTGTTGAGAAATCAGGTGACAGTTACATGGGCACTCCCTGATAGTCAACTAACGGCTTTTCTCTTGCTGCTTTTAAGATTCTCTCTTTGTCTTTAATCTTTGCCATTTTAATTTTGATGTGTCTTGGTGTGGGACTTTTGGGTTCTTCTTGTTTGGGACTCTCTGCGCTTCCTGAACTTGTATGTCTATTTCTTTCACCAGGAAAGGGAAGTTTTCTGTCATTATTTTTTTCAAATAGGTTTTTTGTTCTTTGCTATCCAGTCTAGATTTTTCTTGTTTTTATCTTCTGTAATGATTAAGAAAGTAGAACTCTAGTCTGTGGTTCCATAAACCTTTAGATTAGGTCAAGCACATATATTTTAATTGATAGGTATCCAATTACCAAAGTCAAGAAAAGGTGACACTTTTTGAATAGGTGCTAGACACTGAGCTGGCTGCTTCCCCTGAGTCTCTACTGTTGTGGCATTTTACAGATGAGGAAACAAAGCTCAGAGTGCTACGGAGCTTGCCCAATAATTTTTTATGATCTCCTCTGGATGGTGATAAAGTTAGCAGACTTCAGCCAGTCAGGGCCACCTCTGCAGTTGACTGGAGGAAATCACAGGTAAACAACATTGCTGAAAGGGGGTGGGGGCAGGTTCAAAGTAAAATCCCCACAGGGATTTAAAATCCCCACAATGGATTTCACAAGAGCTTCACAGCCCTGTGATATCAAACTCTTGGATTTCTGATAGTTGAAACATCATGTCTTGCTGTATTTTGGTTTGCATTTCTCCTATGAGTGAGACGAAGCATCCTTTCCCATGTTTGAGAGCGATTGGCATTTCCATTTCTATTCACATTTTTTGTCCACTTGGGAAGCACCCAGCAAATAACCACTACACCAGAGCTTCCTGGGGGGCATGCTTGTCTTAAGGAATACCAAATTAATGATTCTGAATTTTATTCTGTTTCTTTAAAAAGATAATTTCAGAGATAAGCTCTTCATCTGAATCTCCAGAACAATTTTCTTCCTCCTTGTGTGTAGGATCTTTTCACAGGTACCCTGTTGATTGTTTTGTTCACTCTCTCAACCACGCAGAAACAAAGCCAAACCTCCTGACCCGCTCAACTTTATGAGGCATTGCTTAATAATGGTAGAACTCTCAATTCCACCACTAGACAGATGGTGTAGACACAGGAAAAGAAAAGCTGATGGGATGGATTAGGGAATTATCTCCATCATCATCAGTAACAGCTGGCACTTAAACAGCTCTATATGTTGTCTGTCTCTCTATGTATATATCTAAACTATGCTACATAGCAGGGGCCCTCAAACTTTTTAAACAGGGGGCCAGTTCACTGTTCCTCAGACCGTTGGAGGGCCAGACTATAATTTAAAAAAAAAACTGTGAACAAATTCCTATGCACTCTGCACATATCTTATTTTGAAGTAAAAAACCAAAACGGGAACCAATACAATATTTGTATTTGCATGTGGCCCGCGGGCCGTAGTTTGAGGACCCCTGCTACATAGTATATATAGTATATACAGTATATATAGTATAGTATATATGTAAATTTATTTTTATATGTGTATTTGTGTATGTGCATATATATAACTATTCTGCACTACACTTACACACACATGTACTTTAGTTCTCATAACAACTCTTTAAGATTGGTGTTGTTACTATTTCCAGATGCCAGAGGCGAGGCATAGAGAGGCTAGGTTACTTGCCCAAGCTCACACAGCTAACACCTTCTGGAACCAGTACTCTGTCTAGGCTTTTTGGCCTCAGGATCCATGCCTCAACCACTCTGGCTTGGAGGACAATCCTGTGTTCTTGGGGTATGGCCCAAGGGCCTCCTAGTGAGTACCGCCCTGGGTCCCTGAGAGACGACTAGGCAGTGGGAATTACTCTGTTTTATCTATTTTGGAACCCTTGGTTTTTCATTCATTAAATCCTCTGATTCACTCATTCAACAAATATTTACTGGGTGCCTATATATGCCAAGTCCTGTGCTAGGTGCCAGAGACACCAAGATAAATTAAATATGGTCTCTTTCCTTAAGGGGCTTGTAGTAAAGGAGGGTGAACACATGGTCAGTGAATGACAGGATGACACATACTGTTCTGTTCCAGAGGGAGGAGCAGGTGGTGTGTCATCCAAGAATGTGTTTCTCAATCTCTTCCCTTGTACCATCTAGTTAGTGCAATTTCTCCTGGCACTTTGCCTCATGACCTTCTCTTATCTTTAGTTTATATAGTATCACCGCAAGTTCTTGTATTTTTGCATGTTGTCCTGATGATTTTTACGGTGGGCTGTTTAATCATATCTGCTATCATTTCCTTCTTGATCCCCGAAATGTCGCCTTGTTCCTGTAAGTGATGGGGTGTCTGGAGGGGTTGTGACTAGAGCGGACGGGCACTTTGGAATTAGCACTCTGGCTGTAGCGTGGAAAATAAATTGAATAGGGGAAATGAGGCAGGCAGCTCGGTCAGGGTGAAGGATGAAATCTGAGCAAAGGGAAGGGGAGGAGGGTATGGCTCCAGGAAATATTAAGGAAATGAAATGAAAGGGACTTACCAATTCATACAGTGTTTAATGAACAGCTACTAAGTGGCAGACACTATGCCAGGTGCCAGGAATACAGTAGGAAACAAGACATATACAGCCCCTGCCTTCACTGAGTTTAGAAGGGGAAGATGGACAATTGGAGTTTTTATGATAAAAGATGATAAATGATGTGACAGGGGAAGTACAGAAAAACAGAAGGGAGAATGTGAGGGGGTGTGAGGGAGGAGTCTGATGCCAAGATTTCTGCCGTGGTTGCAGGAGTAGATGGTGGTGGCATTATCTGAGCCAGGAAACCCAGGAGGGCAGGACCCCACGGATGCCACTCTGAATCCTCCAAGCTGGACAGGCAGGAGCAGGGGAGGTGGTAAGCAAGTGACTAGCGAATGCATAGATAAATGGGAAGCTCCCACCTGATTCTGAAAGAGGAAGATGGGGAGTGGTCCAAAAAGAAACTTGAAGTTTCAGGAAGCCCAGCAGTTACTCAATACCCACAAACCGTTAGCTTCTTCTCAGTTACCCAACGGGCCACATGAGACAGCCGTGACTCCCAAGGCCCAGCAACTAGAGTTGGGCTGCCATGACTCGGTGTATCTGCATGTAATGGGCAGCAGGCAGACTCAGCCTACCCCTGGCTATTCTGAGGCCACCAGTGTGGGCCTCACAGGTTATTGGAGGCCTGCCTGGAACTGGAGGGAGGAAAGAACCAGCTCTGCAAAGTTAGGGGTCCTTCCTCTGGCTCCTACATGCCATATATGTCCCTCTGCCTTAGCATCAAGCCCCTGGCTCTGGGTCTGTCTGCCTCTATGTACGGTCTGGGACTGGGTGATCCCCCTTCTGCATCCCCAGCACCCAGCCCAGGCAACCCTGCTCCCCAGCACATAGCAGTAAATGTTTCTAGAGTTAGTTCAGAGAGAGCTGCGCCTTGGCCTGCATGGGCCAGTTTCTCCCCCCTCAGGAGAAGGCCCACCAAGAGCCACACAAACACAAGTCCCATTCTTGGCATGTGGTAAGGACGCCCTTGGTTACAACCCTGAGTTCATGAGCTGAGGCTCTGAAAGCATCAGACCAAGTGGGAGAAGGCACCAGCCCACTGCCCCGCCACTACCCCCGTCAATATCTGAGTCTTGGAATTGTAGAATCTTAGAATCTGAAGGGTAGGAAGGCCCTCCCTGGGTGTGACCTTTAACTGCCCTTCTGGGGAGTTCCAATTGTCCTGTCCAGGCTCTAATCACAATGCCCTTGGCAACAGGAACTCACCCAACCTGGGACCTGAGATCTGCCTATGTGACTTTCTGGCGGGGTAGGGGGAGGGAGCACCCTCTCTATCTTCAAGGCCACAGAGACGCCACCTGCCTCCAGGGCCCGGCCCAGAACAACCCACTAGAGCCGCGGTTTGGGGGTGGGAGGGAGGGGGTCTCTGCAGCTGTCACCTCCAGCATTCTGCCATCTTTGAGAGATGAGGAAGTGAGCAAGAGGTTCTTTCTCCAAGGCCACAGTTAAAGTGTCATCACATGCAATAACCAAACCATCAGTGGGACCACGTTAAATTCAAGGACAGAAAAATAGGCCATTTACCGAGCAGAACGCTGAAGTGTTGCGGACTCCTTTGAGGTGGTATGCAACAGTGGTTAAGAGCACCGCCGCTGTGTACCAGCTAGGCGGCCGGTGCTCAACCTTTCTGAGCTTCAGCTTTCTTATAGTTAACATGGGCAATGATGCCCGGCCCGCGTGGCTCAGTGTTTGAGCATCAACCCATGCACCAAGAGGTCACCGGTTAGATTCCCGGTCAGGGCACATGCCCGGTTGCAGGCTCCATCCCCTGCAGGAGGGAGCCCACTGATGTTCATCGATGTTTCTATGCCTCTATCCCTTTCCCTTCCTCTCTCTCTAAAATCAAGAAAAACATATTTTTAAAAAAATGGGTAATGACGCCAAACTGGTGGGTTTGGTGTGTGGACTAAATGAATGTGTCGAGGGCCAGGCGAGGGCAGCAGGAGGGAGGTGCTCCGTGATCGGGGCTCCTACATGGTGATGTCTGGAGGCCACGTGAGCTGCACACCCCGCCCCGGCTCCTCAGAACCCCCACACGGGCAGCCTGTGTTTCCTGCCAGCGCAGGTGCATCTAGGCGGCTAGCCACCTGCAGCGACATGGGGGGAGGAGAGGCCCACTCGCCCTGGCCGGGGCCCAGCACCATTGGCTGCACCCAACTTGTGGTCTCCTCACCCCTCAGGTCTTTTCTACCTGGGAGTGAGCTAGGGCTCTGCTTCCTACTCTAGAGTCATTTATTTGTATGGCTCTTCAAGCAAACGTCATGTGTTTGCTGAAGTTTCCCAAGTGCCTGCTGGGAACAGGGCCCTGTGTGGGGGAGGTCCAGGGGACCAGAAGAACCACTGAGAGTGGGGACAAGATGGGGGGGCGTTGCACACAGAGCTGGGAAGGAAGTGGACATGTGAAAACTGCACCCCACAACTACTCCAGTTAAATTCATTCACAACAAAGCTTCCTGTCCCCGCCCCCGGCCCCGACTGTAGAAATAATGCTTCTACATTACAGACATTACGAAAAAAACAGAAAAAAAGAAAACACAAAATAAAAAATTCTGACAGTCCGGATCCACAC
This sequence comes from Myotis myotis, assembly GCF_014108235.1. Lineage (NCBI taxonomy): Eukaryota > Metazoa > Chordata > Mammalia > Chiroptera > Vespertilionidae > Myotis > Myotis myotis. Next base: position 39,939,146 of record NW_023416314.1, read on the forward strand.
AGATCACTGCTGTTAAGATGTTGGTATATGTTATACTAGAGTTTCCTATGCATTTTACTTTATATAGATATATAATTGCATATTCCACTTTTTTTTTTTCATTTACATTTACCATAACAGCATAAGCATTTTCCTGGGTTTTTAAAACCTATCCAGTTAAATCCTACCCTGTTGATTTCAGCCCATTATTCTAATGAAAATCCTTAACCTGTGTTGGGATTTGGCTGCCTCTTCCCAGGATAGAATGGTGCTGGGTGCCAATCTGGAGGAAGGGATGAGGGAGGAGGAGGAGAAGAATAGCTGAAGAGGCGAAGAAGAAGGGGAAGGGAAAGGGGAAGGAGGAGACAAAAGCAATGCTACAAGGTTCATTCTCTTTGTCCTTCTCTGCCCCTCAGACTATGTTTCTCAATATTGAAAAATCCGAGGGCACTTACCTGACCCCCAGAGTCACCTGGGCTCACTCAATGCCCTGCTGACACTTTCCCCTGTTCATTCCGTACACCCAAATCTACAAGGAAGGAGATCCCACCTTGAAAAAAGCCCTCTTCCCCAGGGGCCGATCCTGCCAACCCTGAGCAACACAGGCCCTGCTGCAGCCATCCTGCCCACACTTGAGTCCTCTGCCCACTTGTCACATGACCTGGAGTCCAGGGCTCTGTAGTGCGGTCACTTTCTCTTGACCCAGAGTATACCCAGCATGCCAGAGAGTCCCCAGAGCTCCAGGTGGGCAGGCAGAGTGTGGAACAGAGCAGAGCAATCACCCTCTCTGCACTGGATGCTATGCCTCTCTTCATGCAGCCAACATTGACTTGGCTCATGTAGAGATTGTGGTCAGCTCAAACTCTGAGCTTCTTTTTGCATAATTGTTGGTAAACCAGTTCTCCCACATGCTGTGCTTGAACAATCATTTGAAGAAATCTAATGTAAGACTTGATACTTTGCTCTCTTTATATATTTGCATTATGGTTTTTAGCTCTCCCTCTTGGCTTCTTATCATGGGTGAATTTGATACATGTGTGTCATGTCTTTATACAACCTATTGGTAAGATGGTAACCTGAACTGGGCCCAAGACAGAAATTCCCTTATCCAGAACCCCTGCATAAGTTTGATCAGCTTCCTAAATACCTCTGAGGAAATCACCTTCTTAAAACATCCAATCATACACAGGTATACACACAAAAGAATTGAAAACAGGTACTAAAACAAATACATTATGTATGTGCTTATTCGTAGCAACACTATTCACAATCGCTCAAAGGTGGAAACTACCCAAATGTCCATCAATGGATGAATGGTTACACAAAGGGTGGTATGCCCTGGTGGGTGTGGCTCAGTTGGTTGGGCATTGTCCTGTGCACTGAAAGGTTGCCCGTTTGATTCCCAGTCAGGGCACATGCCCGGGGTTCGGGCTTGGTCCCCATTGGGGGGCATGCAAGAGGCAGCCAATTAATTCTCTCTCTCTCTCTCTCTCAATATCAATAAAAAAATCTTTTAAAAAAGAAACAAAGTGTGGATAATGGGATATTACTTAGCCATAAAAAGGAATGAAGTTCTACCTGGTAGCGTGGCTCAGTGGTTGAGCATTGACCCATGAACCAGGAGGTCATGGTTCGATTCCTGGCCAGGGTTGCAGGCTTGATCCCAATAGGGGGCATGCAGGAGGCAGCCAATCGATGATTCTCTCTTGTCATTGATGTTTCTATCTCTCCCTCTCCCCTTCTCTCTGAAATCAATTAAAAAAAAAAATATATATGTATATATATATATATATATATTTTTTTTTTACAAAGGAATGAAGTTCTGATACACGCTACAACACAGATGAACCTTGAAAACCGTATTCTATGTAAAAGAAGTCAGACACAAAAGGTCACATATGATTTCATTTATATGAAATATCTAGAATAGGTACAGGGCACAAGGGGAGAGGGGAATAGTGAATGACTGCTTAACAGATATGAGGCTTTCTTTTGGAATGATGATAATATTTTGAAGCTAGATAGAAGGAGTGGTTGAACAACACTGTGAATGTGTAAATGCCACTGAATTGTAAGATGGTTAATTTTATGTTCAGTGCATTTCACCTCAATAAAATAAATTGCATCCGCAAAAGAAAAAGTGCAATGATTTCAGCAGATAGCCTAGTGCGAGTATCAGGGACACTGAGATGAATGAGACCTGCTACCTGCTAAAGCTGGGTTGAGCTCAAAATCTTTGAAGCTGAGAGGGGCTACCTTCTGAGATTCACCTTGCACATTGTGGGTGCCTCTCACCGGTTACTATTCTGACCACCATGCAGACAGACTTCCAGAGCTGCTGCCCCTCCCATCGTAGTGACTTGGGTTGGTACGACACACAATGCATCCTCTTAGTAACTTAGCACTGGAGAAACCTGTCAAACACAACCTCAGCCATGTGATCAAGGTTAGCATTAACCGTAAGTCATGTTGATCTTATGTACTTTAGATCTGAGGTGACGAGAATGTCACTATACCTGTGTGATCTTACTCCCAAGAACTCATAAATCCCATCTAATCATGCGGAAAACGCCAGAAAAAAAAACAAAAACCAAAAAACTAAGAGATAGTCTACAACCTGTCTGACCAATATTCCTCAAAACTGCCAAGGTCATCAAAAACAAGGAGGGTTTGAGCAACTGTCCCAGACTAGAAAGGGGGCAGGGAGGCATGATGATTCATGTGATGTGGTACCTGGGACAGAAAAAGGACATTAAGTAAAAGCTAAAGAAACTCAAATGAAATATGGACTTGAGTTAAGTAATAATAATGTATCAATATTGGTTCATCATTTGTGACAAATATAAGATGTTACAATAGAGGAACAAAGTAGGGGTGCACAAGAATCCTCTATACTTATCTTTGCAACTTTTCTGCAAATATAAAACTATTCTTTTAAAAAGTTTATTTATTTTTAAAGCTTATAGAGAAGGTATATTATCTTTAAAAATGCAATCTTTTAAAGTCCTTCCTGATAGAGGCTATAACAAGGCTGTTCAGACAGAGATGACACAGGAAAATGAACAGAGTGGAGTGTGACCTACTGGTATATCAGATGACACTTGTTCTCTGGGGGACTAATTGATCCCAGGGACTTGCTTTCTGACCTGCCTCTTCCTGATTTGGGAGCACCCCTGTAGACACCAATACCTTTAAAAACCCAGACTAAGAGAGTCAGGGTCTCTCCTCCATAGCCTGGGACCCCACAGCAGCTCTGCTTTGCGGGCCCTGAACCACATACCTTCCCCAGGGGACTTATACCAGGAAGAACTTAAGATGAGACATCTCACCGTGTTCCCACAGGGCGGAGTCTCCAGGCCTGATGCTTACATTCTAAGTCAACAATAGAATATCTTCACCCAACATAACATCCACAGATGCCCCCACCCACTAACCAGGGGCCATTTCCTTCTCGGATGAGCAAACATTCCTCCCTTTGGTGCAGGAGGACATCATGGCTTTGACGGAGGCCTTTCTCAAATACAACTGCATTGCAGGGAAGTGTAGAAATTAAGGGGGAATTAAGAGGGATGGTTTAGCATAGACAACCCTAGATTCAAATCCTGATCCCATCACTTCTTAATTTACGAAGACACGATGACCCTCAGTTTCCACAACTATAAAATAAGAACACTAATAATGTCAATTTTATAGGATTTTTGTAGGATGAGATGAGGTAATTCATGGAATGTACTTAGCACAGTATATGGTATAAGGTCTCAGGCTTCCGTCAAGGTCCTAGGATGAAACTGATAGAAGGTCACAGGCTCCAGGGAAGTGGCACCTGCCACTAAGGCCACAAGTCCGTTATGATACAGAAGCCAAATAGAGGGGAGGGCGGGCTGGATCACGGAGCCAGTGGGAGAAAAGGAAGGGAGTTTATTCGCGGCCAAACTTCACTCTGCGGTTATCAGTGGGGAGACTATTGTAGAGTGGCTCTCAAGGTCTCGTGCGTGGTCTGCACCCAACAGTACCTTACATTTACCAGTTTTACGTGATAAAACTGCCCTGTGAGGACTAGTCCTGCACCAGGCACACACCTAGGGAGCCCAGGGAGGTCCAGGAGATCCAAGACATGCATTGATGTGGCCTGAGTTTCTGGAGTGTCTGTGATGTGCCAGACATGACCCCTCTAGTTGCTGGGCCATGAGGAGGCCTGGGTGGTACACCCAGGGACAGTCAGGGTGGCAAAACAGTCAGAAGTCTCAGGGTATATAAGCCCCAATTGGACCCTGGTGCCCAGCAGTGTGCTTGGCACACAGTAGGTGCTTATTTTTTTTTGGGGGGGGGGAGTTACCAAATTATTTGAAGGAATGATATAAATGAAAGAACAAAAGTAGATTGTTTGACACAACTTGTAGAGACGGTATAGGCAACCCCAACTTGATTTCACTGCCTTGGTGACCAGGGAAGTCAGCCCAGTGGGTATGGGCAGCCAGCAAAGGTTTAGCTCTCATCACTGTCTCTCAGGGTGTGCTTGTCAAAGAGATACTGCACCATGTCAGATTTCGGGGGCCTCCATCTGGCACAAGTTGGTTACATGGTCACCCAAGTCTTTGATAGATTTCACCTCATTCAGATAATGAGTCTCAATTAAGTCACACAAATGAGGGTTGTCTTTGCCAGTGGCTGGTTGGTACGAGTCTGGTGGTGACTGATTCCCACTTTTCCCAAGTGTAACGCACACTCCATTGCATTCAGCCCTCCCTCCCAGTCGTCACGGTCAGGTTTCTTCACACCTTAAGGATTATTTGGCCACCTCCTTGGTTCTGCAGTTTCATCAGTTTCTCAGCATGTCCCCTCTCCTTATGAGATTGGTGAAGAAAATATTTGACAAAGTGATTCAAAGCCACGTCATCTCAGTGGAAGTAGTAAGACGTGAACAGGCAGACATAGGAGGCACAGAGCGCCAGGTTGACCTGGCAGTTAATGGCGGCCTCTGAGTTCTAGTGGTAGTTCTGGTGCACCTGTGAGGGAGTCTAGGTTATCATGGTGGGTACGGGGCGGGCCTTGGGGTGGCCCAAGGGCCCTGTGAGGAGGTGGTGGAGGGCTGGCTCTGAGCAGCAGGCTGGAGTCGGGGTCTAGCATGGGTTCCATCCAAGCACTGTTGGAGCAGGAAACTGTGGGAACTCTTTGCAAAGACTGTCAGTAGGTGCATATTGAGCAGGCAAATGGGAGAATGCAAGGTCCCTGTTGTCAGTAGAAATTCCCAATGGGAGGTGTGAAAGAGGGGACATTTTATTCAGGCGAGTAGTTTGCAAACAGGGAAATGCAGCCTCTGTTGGATGCTAAACGTTTGTCTTTTATGGAGAAAGTTCCCAGCCTGGTTCCCAGTTTGGTCCATTGTTATGCAAATGAGGAATCTAAATTTTCATAACTGATTGGTCCAAACAGTACAGTCCTGACTGGTCAGAACTGTGCATTCTGATTGGTTGTTGTGGAGCAGTTCTGATTGGTCAGTACAGGTGCAAATGAGAATATAGTTGCACAGTTCCCATCGGACCATCAGGTCCCTAAGTCCACTGGTCAATATTATACCAGGAACTCCCCTAACAAGGTTGACTCAGCAGAAGCCCAGTGCTGGAGGTTGAAAGCTCAGCCTGCAGCTTTCCCCTGAGACACAGTGTGTGAGGAGCTTCCATCAATATTGTCTGCTAGACCCTGGTTATGAATTTGGGCCCAGTTTACCAGGGGGAGTCTTTCTTGGCAGATATATTCCTTCTTGGGGTTCACACTATCCTCAAGGCTTTCACAGTCTAGCAGGGGAGACATGGCACACCACACACCCAGGAAGAAGCTGGCCTAGGAGTGGCCGTTGGATACCTTGAGGGAGTGGAGTACTTCCTGGGTGACGTGGAGGAGGATGGTGTGAGCCTGGTTGCAGAGCAGGAACACTGCTGCATGTGCAGGGCCTAGAGTGCTGGGCTTGCTGCATGACTCAGGGCAGGGCAGGGCTGTGGGCTGGAGGAAGGGTGGGGCACCCAGGAAAGTGCCAGTAAACCCCAGGAGGAGCCAGCCTCATCCCTTCCTTCCTTCCTTTCTTCCTTTCTTTCTTCCTTCCTTCCTTCCTTCCTTCCTTCCTTCCTTCCTTCCTTCCTTCCTTCCTTCCTTCCTTTCTTCCTATACTGCTTCTGGGCAAAGGCCACTGCAGAGGTTCACGGATAAACAACAGCTTTGATGGCTTCTGCAACGTAAGTAGCAAAGATCAAAATGGCATAAAACACCCTGGCCGGTGTGGCTCAATGGTTCAGTGTCGACCTCTGAACCAGGAGGTCATGGTTTGATTCCCAGTCAGGGCACATGCCCGGGTTGAGATCCCCAGTAGAGGGCATGCAGGAGGCAGCCGATGGATGGTTCTCTCTCATCATTGATGTTTCTATCTCTCCCCCTGTCACCCTTCCTCTCTGAAATCAATAAAAAATATATTTTTTAAAACGGCATAAAACTGGAATAATTTTCTCAGTACCAAAAATAAGCAACAGCTCAAAGATTACTTTAAAAAATAAGGGCAGCTAAGTGTAATTGAGCTGGAGCATCAGCATTGGGCAAAGCTGGGTTAAAATCCTGGCTTAGCCTAAACATCTAGTGCAGTGGTTCTCAACCTTCCTAACGCCGCGACCCTTTAATACAGTTCCTCATGTTGTGGCGACCCCCAATTTCATTGTTACAAATTGAACATAATTAAAGCATAGTGATTAATCACAAAAACAATATGTAATTATATATGTGTTTTCCGATGGTCTTAGGTGACCCCTGTGAAAGGGTCGTTTGACCCCCAAAGGGTCGCGACCCACAGGTTGAGAACCGCTGACCTAGTGCCTAAACTCCCCCAGCAAATCACCTAACTCCCTAAGCCTCAGTTTCTTCATTTTAAATCTGGCACTGGAGATTGTGTCTGTGGGGGCCTGGCCCACCCAGTAGGGGTTCAGTGACGGGTAGGTAGACATCGCCTGTCACTGTCACTGCACCACCCCACACCATGGCTGTGAAAGGCCTGGGCATTCATGCTAAACGCCACAGGGGCCCCCACAAGGAGCAGAAAGTCACTCATCTTTCCTAATATTGTTGAGTGACTATGATCATCTAAAATTTCCCCAGCAACAGCCTATGCCCAAGAGGAGAGAACAGTGCGGTCACCTGGCTCTCTCAGTCAGCCGCAAGGAGCGCACCCCTCTCGCAGCTCTCTGTCAATCCATGTCCTGTGTTGGGTTCTCAGCCTAGTCCTAGAGGGCATGAGAGAAGAGGAAGGCCCAGCCCCTGCCTCCAGAAGTGTAGACTCTCACAGGCCAGGCCACTGTGAGTAGTAGCACACCTGATATGAAGCCTCCCAGGCCGTGGGTGCACAGCACCTGACAGAGCTGCCCAGTTCTGGCTCTTTGCATGGTGACCTCTCGGTCTGGTCTGCACTGTCCTCCATGCCAGCCACACTCCTCTCCTGGTTGTTCCCTGCACATGCCAGGCCTCCTCCACCTGTGCTCTTCCCTCCATCTGGGAGGTCCTTCTTCCAACTCGATGGGGAAGGTCTGCTGGGAGGCCCTCTCTCCTCGGTTCTCCCTCAGCATTTTCATTTCTTCCACTAATATTGATTGAAGTCTGCTGTGTGGTAGGACTTGCATAAAGCAGAACATGGGCCCCACCTGTGTGATGCCTCCGGGCACATGGATGCCTCAGTCCTTGTGAAAGGGCAATTATCTCCTCATTCTGTGATTGTCTGTATATCTGTCTCCCCGCTAGCCTGTGAGTTCCATGGAGCAGGGGCTGTGTCTGTCCTGATCTCTGTTGTGTGTCCAGCGCCTGCCACATAGAGGGTGCTCAGTTGGTTGAACGGCTCCATGTCAGTGTCAGACAAGGAGTCTGACAGCACTCTGGGAACTCAGAAGAGGCAGTCCTGATGCTAAAGAAAATCCAAGAAAGGGTTCCTGCCATGGGTATATTTTGCATAGGAGGGGAGGGGGGCAGGAATAGAGCAAGGGTGTGGAGGTAGGAATGATCCTGGGCTGTGCCGGAGATGGTATGAAGACCTTCCTGCCTTATTGGGAGGAGCAGTGGGGAGGTTAGCTGAATTCAGGGCAGGAGGAGTTCAGGTGCTGCCTCTTAGAGCCTCGGGGCCTCTCTGCCTTTCTACACGGTTCTTGGTTTCCCCCACCTCCTCGTTCTCTCTCCCTCATCCCTCTATCTCCTAACAAGACACCAAGAAGTCCATGGGCAAGGGACTCAAAGAGCAGCAAGGTAAGTGGCCAGAACTCTGGTCATCTGAGAGTCTAGGACAGTGGTTCTCAACCTTCCTAATGCCGCCACCCTTTAATACAGTTCCTCATGCTGTGGTGACCCCCAACCATAAAATTATTTTCGTTGCTACTTCATAACTGTAATTTTGCTACTGTTAGGAACCGTAATGTAAATATCTGATATGCAGGATGTATTTTCCTTGTTACAAATGGAACATAATTAAAGCACAGTGATTAATCACAAAAACAATTTGTAATTATATATGTGTTTTCCGATGGTCTTAGGCGACCCCTGTGAAAGGGTCGTTCGACCCCCACAGGTTGAGAACCGCTGGTCTAGGACTTTTCGCTGTTGAAGTCCCAGCTCCAATCACCTTCCCCACCTGGAGATGAAATACAAGTCACCCAGTTAAAGTTGAATTTTAGATAAATGATGAATAATTCTTTGGCATAAGTAATATTTGGGACATGCTTATACTAAAAAAGTATTTGTTTCTTATCTGAAATTCATAGTTTTATTTGCTAAACCTGGCAACCCTTTCCCCACCCACCCCCACCCCCATTTCAGAATCTGTCACTCACCTCTGCCTCGAGCCCCCAGGGAACCATCAGAGCGGTCCTGGGACATTCTGACAGAATGGGACTCCAGGGCTAGAAGAAACATTAAAGGTCGTTAGCCCACCACGCCCTGATGTGTGGACTAGGAGACCGAGACCCAGAGCGGACCGGCACTGGCCAGCTCCTGGGCCCCTTGCACCTCCTTGGCTACTACTTAGGCCTCCTGGAGAGCAGAAGGGGCCTGAGAAAGGCAGTGCGTCCCCATGTTTCTGCTCTGACACCCCCACCCCTACTGCGGGCATTTTCCTGGATCCTGGCACCCCCAGGTGAATCATCTCTACCTGCCAGACTAGACCTAGGGCAGTGCCCAGGCCCAGGCGAGGCTGAGCGGTCCTGGATGGAGGGGTCTCATGGGCAGGAGAGGGTGGGTGGGGCTGGACCTCGTGGGAGAGGCTGGTCTTCCAGGCGGCTCATGGCCTGGCCATCCCCTCAGGCCCTTCTGATAGCCAGGCCAGGTGGGACCCTCAGAGATGTCTCAGCTCGTCGACCCTGCCAGCCTCACTATCTCATCTCACAATGCCGGTCCACTGAGTGCTGCGCATCCTCCAGCTCCTAATCCTTACATTCCCGCACCTTAGTCATCTGGAGAGTCCATGGTAGGAATCCGCTTGTACCCAGGGGGAATGGATAAACAAAGGAAGCAGAGGCAGGGAGTCAGGGCAGGGGCTTGGCCAAAATCACTCACACCACAAGCAGGGTTTTCTCTGTGGAATAACCAGTTGAAACTGCCCACTCCTACCCTGCTCTGTGCTTCTTCATCGCACTTTTCCCTCCTTGACATTCTATTATGTATTAGGTGGTTGTTGTTTTTTTATGGCCAGTCTCCAGTTAAAACAAATCCTGTTCACTGTCTTGAGATCCTAGAACTGAGCCTGGCACTGAGTAGGTGCTGAATAAGCATGTGTTGGAGGAAATTCCCCCTATTCCAGTTCACTTTGTGTGGAACACATTACATGATGGCACAGCCTCCCACCCGCACCCATCCTGTCCTCAGACATGCTCTGTGCTGGGCTGTGGGCTCCCCAGCTCGGGGTCCATGGCTTCCTCCTCCAATCGCAGCCCAGCCTGGGTCCTGGGACTAAGAACATACAGCAAGGGCTGAGATGGAATGACAGTGGGTTTAGGGGTGCTGCTTGGTGAGAGGTTGGGCTCTCATCTGTCTGGCCCAGCACATCCCTGTGGACAAGACAAGCCCCCAAAATCTGGGCATGGCCAGGGAGCTCAATCTCAGAGTCACACCGAGCTGACCACCCCCAACCAGTGTGGCCCATGAATAACCCTAAGCCAGGAGCTGATGGCCCTTCTGCCTCGCCATGTTACCTGGCCCATCCCCACCCCTGCTGAGCCTCCTTCTGCCTGTCTGTGCAGTGACGGCCTCGGGCTGACGGATCTCTAAGGTCTACCAGCCCAGGCCACCTTTGGCTTGTTCCTACTCCACCCCAGACCTACGCACCAGCTTCTCCTGGTGCCCTGGGGGTGTCCCTTCTCCCTAGGCCCCAGACCCTCCCCTTCATCCTGGTCACACCCTTTGCTGTCCCTATTGCCTGCCCTTCTCTGGGGCCCAAGTCCAGGTCCTGTCTTGCTTGGGGCCATGGGACTGTTCTGGGGGTACCTGGGACACTTCAAAGTCATCCAGAGAACCTTTCTCAGAGAGGATCTGTCCAGACTTGCCTGGCCCCAGCCCTCTGACCTGTCTCCGCCCTAGGCAGACACTCCCTGGTATGTCCAAAGCTGAACTCTGCATCTTCCACCAGGCCTGCTCCTCTCTCAATCTCAGCAAAGGCGCCTCCAGCCAGCTGGTCACCTGGGCCAGGACCCCGAGATCACTGTTCCTCCCTGCTCTCATCCCATCTCTCGTCCAGTCCTTGCCATCCCTCTGTGACATCCTGGGCATTGTCCACTTCTCACCTTCAGCAGCCTCGGACTTCATCTTCTCCCCCTTGAACCTTGAGAGCAGAGGGCTTCTTGACACCACGCTCTCTCTGCCTTTAGTCCATGCTCCATGCAGCAGCCAGAGAGGGATCCTACTGGCAGCAAATCCAGCCTCATCATCTCCTGCTCAAAACTCATCCGTGGCTCCCCATTGCCCTCAGGATAAAGTCAGTTCCTTGGCCTGGCATTCGAGGTGCTTCAGGGTCCGGACCCTGCCAGCCTCACTAGCTCCTCTCACAATGCCGGTGCACTGAGTGCTGAGCATCCTCCAGCTCCCAGCCTTGGCCCAAGGCACTCCTTCCGCCTGGAATGCCTTCCTCCTTCCCAATCCTTAGATTCCTCCACCTTAGTCATCTGGAGAGTCCATGGTAGGAATCCGCTTGTACCCAGGGGGAATGGATAAACAAAAGAAGCAGAGGCAGGGAGTCGGGCAGGGGCTTGGCCAAAATCACTCACACCACAAGCAGGGTTTTCTCTGTGGAATAACCAGTTGAAACTGCCCACTCCTACCCTGCTCTGTGCTTCTTCATCGCACTTTTCCCTCCTTGACATTCTATTATGTATTAGGTTGTTGTTGTTTTTTTATGGCCAGTCTCCAGTTAAAACAAATCCTGTTCACTGTCTTGAGATCCTAGAACTGAGCCTGGCACTGAGTAGGTGCTGAATAAGCATGTGTTGGAGGAAATTCCCCCTATTCCAGTTCACTTTGTGTGGAACACATTACATGATGGCACAGCCTCCCACCCGCACCCATCCTGTCCTCAGACATGCTCTGTGCTGGGCTGTGGGCTCCCCAGCTCGGGGTCCATGGCTTCCTCCTCCAATCGCAGCCCAGCCTGGGTCCTGGGACTAAGAACATACAGCAAGGGCTGAGATGGAATGACAGTGGGTTTAGGGGTGCTGCTTGGTGAGAGGTTGGGCTCTCATCTGTCTGGCCCAGCACATCCCTGTGGACAAGACAAGCCCCCAAAATCTGGGCATGGCCAGGGAGCTCAATCTCAGAGTCACACCGAGCTGACCACCCCCAACCAGTGTGGCCCATGAATAACCCTAAGCCAGGAGCTGATGGCCCTTCTGCCTCGCCATGTTACCTGGCCCATCCCCACCCCTGCTGAGCCTCCTTCTGCCTGTCTGTGCAGTGACGGCCTCGGGCTGACGGATCTCTAAGGTCTACCAGCCCAGGCCACCTTTGGCTTGTTCCTACTCCACCCCAGACCTACGCACCAGCTTCTCCTGGTGCCCTGGGGGTGTCCCTTCTCCCTAGGCCCCAGACCCTCCCCTTCATCCTGGTCACACCCTTTGCTGTCCCTATTGCCTGCCCTTCTCTGGGGCCCAAGTCCAGGTCCTGTCTTGCTTGGGGCCATGGGACTGTTCTGGGGGTACCTGGGACACTTCAAAGTCATCCAGAGAACCTTTCTCAGAGAGGATCTGTCCAGACTTGCCTGGCCCCAGCCCTCTGACCTGTCTCCGCCCTAGGCAGACACTCCCTGGTATGTCCAAAGCTGAACTCTGCATCTTCCACCAGGCCTGCTCCTCTCTCAATCTCAGCAAAGGCGCCTCCAGCCAGCTGGTCACCTGGGCCAGGACCCCGAGATCACTGTTCCTCCCTGCTCTCATCCCATCTCTCGTCCAGTCCTTGCCATCCCTCTGTGACATCCTGGGCATTGTCCACTTCTCACCTTCAGCAGCCTCGGACTTCATCTTCTCCCCCTTGAACCTTGAGAGCAGAGGGCTTCTTGACACCACGCTCTCTCTGCCTTTAGTCCATGCTCCATGCAGCAGCCAGAGAGGGATCCTACTGGCAGCAAATCCAGCCTCATCATCTCCTGCTCAAAACTCATCCGTGGCTCCCCATTGCCCTCAGGATAAAGTCAGTTCCTTGGCCTGGCATTCGAGGTGCTTCAGGGTCCGGACCCTGCCAGCCTCACTAGCTCCTCTCACAATGCCGGTGCACTGAGTGCTGAGCATCCTCCAGCTCCCAGCCTTGGCCCAAGGCACTCCTTCCGCCTGGAATGCTTTCCTCCTTCCCAATCCTTAGATTCCTCCACCTTAGTCATCTGGAGAGTCCATGGTAGGAATCCACTTGTACCCAGGGGGAATGGATAAACAAAGTTTTTCTCAGGGTGCATGTGTGTGCTTTGAGAGCCAGTCAATATTATCTATTTATTCACGAACACCTGTCCTTCGTTCAAAAAGGATTTGAAGTGGGCTGTTAAATATTTGTTGAGTGCGGGCCACATGCTACAAAGCCCTGTGCGTACATGCGCTTACCCACACTCCCCCTTGCAGACACAAGTCCAGGGAGTCACAAGGGCAAGGGCACAGGGCTCCAGGGCTAGGGGATTCAGAGGAGTTGAGAGGAAGGAATGGGGAGCTAGGCAGGTGGGGGACAACAGCGAGAGGGGCATGGCAACAGGCAGGAACAGAGGCAACAGAAGGAGCAAAGCCTGGGAGAAGGGGGGGAACCCCAGCTTCCCTCTGTGACCCCTGCTTGCATTTTCCTTTCCTCTTGCCCAGTCAGCCTTAAGACCTGTTCCCCTGCAACATCACTGGATGGGGGACAGAGCGAGGATAGAAACAGTGAGGGCGAGGACTGTGGGAGCCACTTGGGCTCCAGATGCCCTGGGAGAGGGAGCCAGTTCCCCACAGGAGGGAGCCTAGGTTCTCAGCCAGCTGACAGCCCAGGGGCACAGCTCACTCCAGAGTTCCCAGCGCTCTTTTCACCCTCCATTCATTTCCTCTGTCCCTCCCAACCAGTCTGTATGTATCACCACATCCATTTCATCAGGGAGGAGACCAAAGACCAGAGTGTTGTTGACAGCAAGGACTCCATTCCTTTGTCCTCAGAGGCTAAAATCCTTCCTCTGTCCCAGGTGCCATCTGCTCCTGAATCCTTCGCAGCTGGACACAGCAAGGGGGCTCACGGAGTATGTGTTAGGTTGGCATGAGAGAGGGATCGTGAGAGGGGTCCCCTCTCTGCATCCTCCAGGCAGAAAGGCACTAATGGCGGGGCTTGACCTCCATGGGCTATTTTAGATGCTGGGCCCCTCTGCGTTTCTACCCAGCCCTGGAACCCAGTTGGGCACCAGGAGACCTGGGCTCTTGCCCCAGCTTTGCCATCACTTGCTTGTGACCCTGGTCAAGACCTTGGCCCCTCAGGCTTTTTCTAAGGTGCTGAGCTAGAAGGTTTTAAGGTGCTGAGCTCCCTGGTCTCTGTGACTTCTGGGTTTCCATGGGATTTGGTTTGTCTGTCTGCAGAGGCTGAGAATAGGATCAGTTCCCATCCCATGCTGCTGGTCACCACCAAGGGGTGCTCTCCAGGCAGTGGAGATGGTGGCCAGGGGTTAAGGATTCTAGTTGTATTTGTTGCAGCCAAAGCTGAGGCTGGCCTGCTCCACTCTCCGCTGACTTCAACACTGAGTGTCTGGGAACTGACCCAGGTTGAGCTGAGGCAGCTGTCAATGCAGCCCTAAAATTAGCCCCGACAGGAATAGGGAGGGGGCACTGGCCCAGGCTTCAGGCTCCCACAGTGAGGGACTGAGCCCACACCTCACTCAAGGCCGGAGAGGTCAGCCAGAGTCCTGGCAGTGAGCCTGCCATGATGCTGGGTGGGAGAATCACAAATGAGTACGGACACATTTCAGAAGGGGGATTGAAGGAAGGCGCCCTCTACCAGTTGCTTGAGCCCTGAAGTGACTCCCAGCCCCCAGCTTGTCAGAGGCCTGGGAAGGGCCAGGGAGGAGCCTTGCTATTTATATTCTTCTAGACCAGGGTTGGGGGCCAGCCTGTCCTTCCAAGGCTGAGTTGGATAACCTTATACCTCAGCACCACTGCCAAGCACAGAGGAGGAGACAGGAGGTATAGCAGCCTTCTATGAGAGGGCTGGAGACATGGGGACAGACCCAGGGCCCACCCCCCTCCCACTCAGGGATAGCAGCTCTGCACACGGCCCTCCCATCTGCCTTGGTGCTCTGAGGATCTTACTAAATGCAGATTCTGATTCAGAAGGTCTTGGGTGGGGTGTGAGAGAGATTCTTCAAGGTTCTAACAAGGTCCTAGATTGGTCTGCAGACCACACATTGATCATGAATCTTACTTCCTGGCCAGCCTGGGTGGACCCCCAGACCAGACACCCTATCTTCTGTCCACAGGTAATCCCCACCCCCACCCTAGTAGATCTGGCACAGGTGCATGTGATCTTGGGAGCGTGCGTGCAACTGGGTAGGCATGGGTGAGTGCACGAGTAAAGCAGCAGCAAGGATGAGTAGGTGAGGGAGGAGCTGTGCACAGGATTCAGAGGGTGTGCAGAAAGCAGGTGGGGAGAAGGCAGGAGACAAAGGAATGAGTCAGATCAGCCTGGGCTTGAATCCTCACTCTGACTTCCTCTCTGTGAAATGAGTGCATAATAGATGCTTCCTGAGGCTGCTGCTATGGGAAAGAAATGTAATAGTGCATACAAAGTAGCTTCCCCAGGGCAGCCTGACATATGGTAGGTGCTCAGGATATGAGCTGGTCCTTTCCTCCGCTCTTGACTGTCCTGCTTGGCCATCTGGGAATGGCGTCTGGCCTGGCTGTTGCAGCCAGTTCCCTGGTTAGGAGGAGGCATCTGGGGAAGGCCAGGGACACGCAGGGGCAAGGCCAGTAGGGCGGTGTTGGAGTCACGGCTAAGAGGCAACCAAAGGAGAGAGACATCCAGGCTCAGGGCCTGGCCCACTGCCCCTTGGGTTGGCCCAGACAGGAGACGCTGAAAGACTACAGATGCCCTCAACTCAGGAAAGGCAAACATCCTGTTTTTCAGGGAAACAAACACCCTGTCCCTTGACTCAGCCTTCAGCTATGCCAGGTACATCAGCCCTCATGGTTCTCTGCCGACTGTGCCCACTGGGGGCCAAATCTCCTCTGGTCTGGGCTGGCGATCCGTTAGGCGGTGTCTTTGGAAGTTCCTGGTGACTAATTTTCTCTTCCTCCACCCATGACCCTAACCTTGCTACGGGAGCTGGGGTGTCCCTGACACTGGGTGGCTCCCAGCATGGGCATCTGTGAGGCATCAGTGGGCAGACCCTTACTTACCGGGCACATTTGCTGCCCGAGTCCCTCCTAGGGTAATGAGCTGCCCTCTGTAGGCCTCTCCAAAAAAGTGGAAAGTTGCCTTAATGGACACTCGTCTCTCCTGGGCCCCAGAGTGAAGGGGCATCAGATGGAAACCCCTGGGATACCAAGAAGCAGGTGCCTGGGAATGGAGCACAGGACCCACTGTGGACGAGAGCAGGCTAAAGGTGGGAGACCAGATTATAGCAATGGTGGGTCCAGATAGCTCACTGCATTCACCGTCTTCATTTTCCACATGAGGCTCCTACGGCCAAAAGAGGGATATCACCAGGCCAGGGTCACCAGGAAAAAGGGCCCAACCCACCCCAGGCACTCACCGGTGGCTGGTAGAAGAGCTCCCAGAGGAGGCTGCGAATGACTCAGGTTCTGGCGCCCCCGTGTGGCACAAGGGAAGAAAGACGGGGCTGTGCAGAGGGTTGGGAAACAGGTTCCTTGGGTGGGATGATTCCAATGTATGAAGGCATCCCTCCTGGGAAACAGGAGGAGGGTAACCTCCAGTTACACAGCCCCTGTCCCTGCTAATCACAACGCAATATACACCTCCCCACCAGACCCGGGGCCTCCAAAGAGCAGGATGGGGTCTGATCCATCACCTCCCTCGGGTGTGCCAGGAACGCATTGTGAAGGTTTGAGGAAGTGGTTTGAATTGAATTTACTTCTGTATAAATGGAAGGAAACAGTGTGGAATGTGGACAAAGATTTATTTATACACAAGAATATTCATCAAATCTATGTCTGGAAAAGAAGAAATTATGGTGATAATCATTGAAGTGGATGATGGCTACAAGGGTTCATTATATTGGGCTCATTATATTATTCAATTCATTTTTGAGTATTTGAAATGTTTTGAAACAAAGGAGTTAATAGAAAACATAAAGGTCCAACAATAGAAATCTAAATAAATTATGATGCAGCTGTGCGAAGGAATAATGTCTACAGACATGAAAAACGCTCCCATGGAGTTCTTTTGTGTTTAATCATAACAGCTTTATTGACACATAAACCACATAACATATAATTTACCCACTTAAACTGTACAATTCCATGGTTTTTAGTATATTCACAAAGTTTTGTAACTGTCACCATAATCAATTTTAAAAACAGTTTCTTCACCACCAATGGAAACCATTAGCAGTCCTCATTTGTTCCCCAATCCCCCCCCTCCCCTCAACCCAGTCCAAAAGCCTACTTTCTGTCTCTAATAGATTCATCTATTTTGGACATTTAATAAAAAATGAAATCATATAGTATGTGGTCTTCTGTGTCTGACTTCTTTCACTTGGCATAACGTTGTCAAGGTTCATTCATGTCATAGCATGTATCAGCACTTCATTCTTTTTGTGGCTGAATAATATTCCATTGTATAGATATACCAATGTTGTTTAACCATGCATTAGTTCAGGGGTCCTCAAACTACGGCCCGCAGGCCACACTCGGCCCACCGAAAACATTTATCTGGCCCATCGCTGTGTGCATAGGAATTTGTTCATAGTTGTTTTTTTTAAACTATAGTCCAGCCCTCCAACGGTCTGAGGGACAGTGAACTGGCCCCCTGTTTAAAAAGTTTGAGGACCCCTGCATTAGTTGATGGACATTCGGTTTGTTTTCGTTTGGGGGCTACCTATATATATAAAACCCTAATAGGCAACTAGACAGAACAGCGGAACAACCGACCAACCGGTCACTATGATGTGCGCTGACCACCAGGGGGCACACGCATAACATGGCAGGCATCGGCATTAGGTGGCAGAGCATGGAACATGTCAGGCATCCGCTGCAGCGGGATGGTGAAGCAGATGAATGGGGGCGCCAGACCAAGGTGGGGCACTGGCTATCATGGGGCGAGCCTCTGGTGGTTACTGAAAATTCTTTGCTCTCATGGGCCACGGTCCTGCCAGGCGCTCACCCCAGTTGGCACCGGCCCCACTCGCACCCATTGGCAGTGCCATCAGCGGGGGTGAGCTGCATCTGCCAGCCCCGATCGTCCCTCAGGGCTTCTCCACCTCCCCCTGCTCCTGAGGGGCAATCAGGGCAGCAGCCGCCACTCAACCCCACTGATGGCACCGGCCCCATTTGCACCCACAGCCGGCACCGGAGCTGCTGCTTGCACCTGCTGCCGGTGCCCAGCGCCGGTCCCAATTGCTCCGTGCTGTCAGTGGGTGTGAGTGATGGCTGCTGGCCCAATCACCCCTGAGGGCTTCTCCACCTACCCCTGCTCCGGAGGGGCAATTGGGGCAGCAGCCACCACTCGCACCTGCTGCTGGCTCCAGCCCCGCTCGCCCCCACACTGCTGGCACCAGCTCCAATCACTCCATGCTGTCAGAGGGTATGAGCAGGGCAGGCACCATCAATGCGTGGGAGCAGTGGTGGCAGGAGCAGGGTTGCCAGCAGATAGGGGACCGGGGCCGTAGCGGAGGGGTTGGGTGGGGGCATGGAGGATGGGCCGAGACCGGCCCCTGTGCCCACTGCAGCCTCGCAGCCCACAGTTCCTTCCAAGATGCATGAATTCGTGCTCTGGGCCCCTAGTTATGAATAATATTGGTAATAGCATTCATGTACAAGTTTTTGGTGGATATGTTTTCATTTCTCTTGAGCATATGCTGAGGAGTGAAATTGCTGAATCATGAACTCTATGCTTAACTATTTGAGGAACTGCCAGACTGTTTTCCAAAGGGACTGCACTATTTTACACTCCCACCAGCAGTGCACAGGGCTTAAATTTCTCCACATCTTTGCCACACTTGTTATCATCTATCTTGCCATCCTAGTGGGTGTGGCCCATGTAATTTTTAATGACATAGAAAATGTCACTGGTGGATTGTTAGATTTAAAAAACACTCACACGGGCTTTACAAATGTCTATCCAGTGTAATATCAACTGTATACAATATATCTACAAAGATCATACAAAAGTAACCTATTAAAATGTTAATGTAGTTATCTGTGGGACAATTTGGGGTGATTTTTACTCTTTCCTACATTTTTGACAAAGTGAACATGTATTGATAGGGGAAAACACACACAATATTATAAAAGAAGGTAAAAGAACAATCAATAAATGTTAGGAACAGAGATCATGTAAGTGCATTAAAGTAAAACATTGAAGTGTACTGAATGCAGCCAATTAAGCACAGATGTGCAGGGCCTTGGGCACGGGGCGTGGGCATCTGGGTGGGGACAGGAGAGGCAGAAGAAGCAGGCCACTGGTCCCAGGGTACGGGGTGTCCAGATAAGAACATCATTCTCACTGAGAATCAGGAAAGGTTTCATGTACCAGAAGGAGGCAGCCTTGCTGGCTGGGCTCTGAAGCAAGAGGCAGATTTAGACGCATGGAGATGGGGGGTAGGTTGCTGGTTCCAGGTACGTCAGACACAGGCCTGACCTCTGTGCACACCGCCCGCTGGGATTGCAGACCAGGACTCCAGTGTCTCCATAGGCAGAGGCGGTGGCCTGATTTGGGTGCCTGGCCTTGCCCAGTGGCTGAAGATGAGTTTCCCAATCTGTAAAATGGCCACAATCACCTCCCTGGAGCATGGAGTGAAATAGGAGCATCAAGTAGCCTCCAGCACCGGCCAGGCCCACAACAGCTGTGTGATTTGCTGCAAGAAAAAAAAGGAGAGGCCAGGGTGACTAAGGATGGGATGATGGGGGGGGGAGGGGGTTGAGGAGAGGGAGCCCTCGCTGGGCCTTGAAGGACAGAGGTTGGTTAAGGGAGAGGCTGTCATTTCAGGCAAAAGTAGCTGGGATTCTGAGTCCCCAGCAGGAGGCAAAGGGTTAAAGGAGAGGCCTGGACTGGGGGTGGGGTGTTGGAGAAGGGGTGCCAAGCCCTTTCACAATAGAGTTTAGCACATGTTATCTACTTTCACCAGCTAAGCCCAGAGAAGGCAGAACTGGCTCAAGGTCACACAGGGAGATCCAGGCCTCCCAGCTGAGGGCGCGTCTGCAGAAAGTTGTCCCAGCGCTGGGACGGGTGTGGGGGGCTGCAGGGGGAAACAGTGGTTTGCGCCTGAGTCCTGTGTGTCTTCCCCTCCCACCTCTCCCACAAGTGCTCCCCCCCGCCCCCCCGGGCATCATGGAATTAGAACAAAGAGGAGGGGAGGCAGTTTTTTATTTTCTTCTTTATTCCTCTGTTGTTGTTTTTTCTAAGCCCTCCCCACTGGGCAAATGCCGCCTTTATCGCCTTTAGCACCATCGTAAGTGTCACATGCTGCTGTAGGTGCTTTTCAAATAAGTTTCTAAGACAGCTTGCTCAGACTTTACAAAAGTCCATGTGACAAAATTCTGCAACTTATTGTCAAATGTATCTGGGAGGGAAAACGTATCCAGGGAGATAAAACAAATGAAGCAAAATGTTAACAATTGAGGCACCCTAGGACAAGGACATGTGCATGTAGGCGTTGGTGGTACTACTTTTTCAACTTTTCCATAGATTTGAAAGGTTTAAAAAAGTGCTTGGAAGAAAAGGCAAGATAGAAAATCATACATACGATGTGAACCCAAAATTAGAAGGAATAACAAAGAAACAAAATCTTTGTGATCTTGAGTTACGCAAAGACTTTATAGATACAATAGCAGAAACATGATCCATAAATGAAAAATACTGATGAACTGGATTTCATCAAAAGTAAGAACTTCTGCTCTTTGAAAGACACTGTTAGGAGAATGAAAAGACAAGCTTCAAATGGGAGAAACTATTGCAGATTACGTATCCAAGAAAGAAATTGTATACAGAACAACTGTAAAATAAAAAAAAAAAACCTATAAAAATATATATAAAGAACTCTGCCCTGGCTGGGTGGGTCAGTTCGGCTGACACCAAAAGGTTGAGGGTTTGATCCCCGGCAGGAGTGTGTCTGGGAGGCAACCAGTCAATGTTTCCCTCTTACATGGTGTTTCTCTTGATGATCCTCTCTCATCATTGATGTTTCTGTCTCTCCCTCTGCCTTCTTGTCTCTGAAATAAATTAAAAATATTTTTGTTAAAAGGGGGGAAAATATCCTTGGGTAAGGATTAAGCGCGCGCGCGCGCACACACACACACACACACACACACACACAAGGATTAAGCACGTGCACGCGCGCGCGCACACACACACACACACACACACAAGGACTAAGCACGTGCACGCGCGCACACACACACACACACACACACACACACACAGTGAGATGCCACTGCACATCTATTAGAATGGCTACAATTTAGAAGACTGACCATATCATGTGTCGGGGAGGATATGGAGCAACTAGAATTCTCGCACAGAATGGTGGGAACGCAATATGGTATAATCACTTTGGAAAACAGTTTAGCAATTTTTTAAAAAAATTAAACAAAAACATACCATTAACCCAGCCATTCCACTTATTGGTATTTACTAAAAAGAAATGAAAGCATATGTCCAAACAAAGACTTGTACTCAAAAATTCAAAACAACTTTATTTGCAATAACCCCAAACTAGAAATAACCGAAGTATCCATCATCAAAAGCATAACCAACAAAAGAAAAAAATACATAGTCCTGGCCAGTAGTCAGGTGGTTAGAGCATCATCCCGATACACCAAGGTTTCGGGTTTGATTCCAGGTCAGGGCATACACAAGAATCAACCAACGAATGCATAAATAGGTAGAACAACAGATCAATCTCTCTCTCTCTCATCAATCAATAATTAAAAATTTAAAAAGAAAAATAGATAAATTGAACTTCATTAAAATTAAGAAAATGCTTGTGCTTCAAAGAATACCATCAGGAAAATGAAAAAAGCCCGGCTGGCGTGGCTCAGTGGTAGAGCCTCAACCTAGGAACCAGGAGGTCATGGTTTGATTCCCAGTCAGGGCACATGCCCGGGGTTGTGGGCTCAATCCCCAGTAGGGGGCAGGAGGCAGCCAATCAGTGATTCTCTCTCATCATTGATGTTTCTCTCTCTCTCTCTGTCACTCTGTCTGTCTCTCTCTCTCTCCCCTCTCAACATGTCCTCGGATGATATTTTTTTAAAAAGGGCAACCCAGCTGGTGTGGCTCAGTGGTTGAACATCGACCTGTGAACCAGAAAAACCAGAAGGTCCTGATTCAATTCCGGGTCAGAGCACATGCCCGTATTACAGGCTTGATGGGCAGCTGATCAATGATTCTCTCTCGTCATTGATGTTTCTATCTTTCTCTCCTTCTTCTTTCCTCTCTGAAGTCAATAAAAAATATTTTTAAAAAATAGGCAAAGGATCTAACTAAACATTTTTCCAAAGAAGATGGACAAATAAACAAAGAGACAAAAATGAACAATAAATACAAGAAAAGATTCTTGACATCATTAGTCACCAAGGAAATGCAAATGAAAACCACATGAGTTATCATATTCTTCCCTGAAGAAAGGCCATAATAAAAAAAAGTCAGATAATTGGCAAGAATGTGTAGAAATCAAACCTCATAGATTGCTGGTTGGAATGTGAAATGGTGCAATTAGTCTGGAAAAACAGCATAGCAGTTTCTCAGACAATTAAATGTAGAGTTACCATAACTTAGCAACTCCACTCCTAGGTATTTACCAGGGAGAAATTAAAATTCATGTCCACAAAAAACTTGAACTCAAATGTTTATAGCAGCATCATTCATAATAGCTAAAAAGTAGAAACAACCCAAATGTCCATCAACTGATGAGTGGATAAACAAAATGTGTTGTATCTATGCAATGCAGTATTATCTATATATATAAAAGCCTAAGCAACCGGTTGACCAGACGACCGATGGACCAGTCACTATGATGTGCACTGACCACCAGGGGGCAGACACTCAATACATAGGATTGGGCTCCTCCTGTCTGGATCGGGCCTGCAGGCATCAGGCCAAAACCAGCTCTCTGACATCCCTCAAGGGGTCCCAAATTGCGAGAGGGCACAGGCCAGGCTGAAGGACCCCACTGATGCATGAATCTGTGCACTGGGCCTCTAGTTGGATTATAAAAAGGAATGAAGGACTAATACATACTGCAACATGGATAAATCTTGAAGACATTATGCTACATTAAAAATATGATTCCATTTATATGTAATGTCCAAAATAGGCAAATATATAGAGACAGAAAATAGATTTGTAGCTGCTTAGGGCTGAGGAGTAATAGCTAAAGGGTATGGGATTTTATTTTATTTTTTTTGAGGTAATGGAAATGTTTTAAAATTGAATGTAGTGATGGTTGTATATATCTGTGCATATACTAAAAACTATTGAACTGTATACTTTAAATGAGTGAATTAAGTGATAGGTGAATCCTATCTCAATAGAGATATTATTTTTTAAAAGCATGTATACTCAGGATTTTTTTGTTGTTGTTAATCCTCACCCGAGGATTTTTCTTCCATTGTTTTTTAGAGAGAGTGGAAAGAAGGGGGAGTGGGGAGAGAGAGAAATATCTATGTGAGAGAGTCACATTGTTTGGTTGCCTCCTTCATGCACCCGGACCGGGGCCAGGGCTCGAGCCTGCAACTGAGGTATGTGCCCTTGACCAGAATTGAACCACGACCCTTCAGTCTGTAGGCTGACACTCTAACCACTGAGCAACCAACTAGGGCAGAGTTGTTGTTTTTTAATTGGAAGGAAACATACCAAAATGCCAACAGTGGGTAGCTGAAGGTGGTCAGATTACAGATTATTTTCTTTTGTAATTTTTCCTATTTGGGGGAGAAAAAAAAGTGAGTTACCTGTTCTAGATTTAAAGAGAATGAAGTGACCAACAACCAAATGAAATGAATGAACATTGACTAGAACCTGGATCCCTTGCCACCCCTCCCACAAAATAACTGTAAAATACATTTTGGGGAAATTGGGAGAAATATGAAGATAGACTGGATATTAGATGATAATATGGAATTATTTATCATTTTCTCAATATTGTGATTATTACTGTGTGGGAAAATGTTCTTCATCTTAGGATTTGCACGCTCAGGTATGGGTGTCATCGCATGTCATGGTATCTGCAACTTACTTTTAAATGCTTCAGATTTTTAAAAGAGGAGAAAGCAATGAGACAGATAAGACAACTCATTAGTTGTTGAAACTAGGAGAGCATATGGATGCTCATTGTATGCTTTCTCCCCATTGTATTTGAAAATTTTCTTTAAAAAAAAAAAAAAAAAAGCAGCAGATGGAGAGAAACAAACTTCCCCATTGGGCACACAGTAGAGCCTCTCTGGGCTCAGGGAGGTAGACAGAGAGGCGAGGCTGGGAAGTGGGCTTCCGGGGGCCCAGGATCCAGAGCGGCAAGCGTCCCCTTCTGGAAGGGATGTGCTCAGAGGGATGGGCAATGGAGAGAAGCCTCCTTCACTGACATCAGCCCATGCCAGCAGGTGCTAATGAGCGCCTTTACATGCATGTTCTCATTTAATCCTCACCACATCCCACGAGGTAGGCACCATTGTTATTCCCATTTTACAACTGAGGAAGCTGAGACCAGTTTCAGCAACTACTCGGAGATCCTTCTCCTGGGCCAAGGGCTGCACCTGGGCTCCCGATTGGCCAGAGAGGTCAGAGGATTGTGTCCGCTAGGGTCAGCTGGGGGGCGGTCTGACCTAACCCTGGCCTTGGGGAAGGAGGGAGGCTCCAGGTATCAGGGCCTCCAGTGGGGAACCTGACCCGTGAGGATGGGGTTGGAGTTGTAGACAGGGGCCCTGTACCCACCAGCAAGAGGGCGGGGATTGGGGGGTGGGGCAGTGGAGGGGCCTGTGCCAGCCACACATGCCCGGGACTGTGACCTTTCTGACCTTATATTCAGCACTTCCTCTTCCCTCTCACTCCTCTCACCCTCCAGCTTATACACAAACACTCATGCCTTTGCACAGGTACGTTCCCTGAGCATGGGATGCCCTTTGTTCACAAGGCAAATTACTATCCTCTTCCAAGACCCAGCTCCGAGTGTCTGGCCCTGGCCCACCTCCACTTCACCCCTCTCCATTAAATCATAATTGATTCCTTGAAGGTACAGACCTGGCCCAAAAGATAGTCAATATGAGTCATGATGATTGTAATGCCTCTCCTCACGGCCGCCTTGTCGTGCTCAGAGGCCCACCTCTGTCCTGGACTTTGTGCTGTCGCAGCCTCCTCATGTTAAGGCCAGAGCCCTTCTTTATCCCAGCACCTACCACTGGGTGGCACAGAGGTCCTTCAGTGAGTGAAGGCTGGCCTGGCATGCCACTCCCCGTGGGATTCATGTCCCACTGATGGGGCCCCAGGTGGCGCTGTCAGCCCAGGCAAGACCTGGGGAGCCCCCGGCCCCAGAGCCTGTGGCTCTAGTGCAGCCTGGCACACGCATAAGGAGCAGATTGTCAAACCCCAAATTCCAGAGCTTCTTTCATTCATCCGCGCCTGACTTAAAGCTCAGGATGTCAGGGCTAGATGAACAGTGAGGGACCCCGGGCCAGCAGATGCAGAGAACAGTGATCCTTGCAAGACCACACAGAGGAACCAAGAGGGCCCAGGTCTCCTGAGAGGTCTAGAGACAGTGAGCAACCACCTGGCAACAGTCACTTCACCCAACTCTGCCACTATTGGCTGTATGATAGGACAGCCCCGTTCCCTCTCTGAGTCCAAACCTGCTGCCTCCTGTGGGTACTGAGAGCTGAAGAAATGGCCAGAGTGCTGGGTTCTGGTCCTGGTGAGCAGCGCTGGCTTGTGCCCACCCCCCCGAGCCCCAGAGACCCTGGCTGTGAAATGGGGGGTGGACCCGGCTGTGAGCCGTAGGAGTCCAGGATACCCAGTAGTCAGGAGAGGCCTGGGTGTGGGGCTGTCACCTTGGCCAAGACAGGCCGCCTCGGGAGTTGCCAGACGGGAAGCATTTTCCGGGAACCGGAAGGTCTGGCAGAGCCCAGGGCCAGGCTGAGCAACCACAATGGACCCTTGTGTGAAGGTTTAGTTTGGACCCACCCGCAGGCCTGGTCCCTGGGCTGGGTGGGCCCTGCTTTCTGATCTGCAGCCAGACCCAGCTCCCAAACAACCCATCGTAGGCCCAGAGACAGGAGTGTGAGGTGGGAGCCTAGCCCAGATCCAGAGTGACACCCACAGGCCGGTCACCAGTGCCTGCATTTCCACCACCAGCCTCCCTGGAATCTACTTACCTAAATAACCTCACACAAATGAGGAAGCCCATCTCCCCAGCCAGACAGGAGCCCCAGGAGGGCAGGGGAAAGCTCTTCAAGCCAACAAAGGGAGCTCAGGACAGACCGCGGGCCAGTCTGGCTCATGTATGATGAAGACCCCTGGCTTGGGAGCCTTCGGGGGGACCTCGACTCCTGTCCTGGCCGAGCCTTTATGTCTCCTTCTGCCAAGGAAAGGGCTGGAGGGCTGGTAATACTCATTTGAAGGGACCCAAGTGCTGGTGAGGGGACCTTCCAAAGCATCTGGCCCACCCTCTGCCTTGAGAAGGACTCCACCCAAACCAGGCAGGCTCCGCTCATTCTCCTCTCCCCTCCTCCTGCAGGTTCCTGAGCTCTTGCTCCTGGACTCCTGCCTGAGGGTCTGAGCCGCCCTCAGAAGCCCTTTGGACACCCCAGAGGGCTGCACACTGTTTTCCCTTGGTCTTGTATCCATCAAAGGCCTTTTACCCATCACCCCTTGCAGCACGGGATCCTGCCTGCCTAATGCTCATCTCAGCAACTGTTGCTGGGATCCCTGCCAGGACCAGGCTTCCCAGGGGCACCTCACATCGGTCACATCTGTGGGGTCCAGTCAACTGCCCTAAGCATGAGAGGAGATCATGCATGTGAAGGGGCTGCATGTAAACTGTAAAGCATTGTAACCACTATGAATTGCCAATAGTTACAAGATGGACATTTTTTTAAAAAGGCAAAACGCCATACTTGGATCAAATTTTAAAAGGCTTAGGGTCTGAGATAATAGGAACACAACGATGTGGCCAGCACAAAGGTGGACTTGATGGCTGGCTACCTTAGCAGAGGCATAAAGCCTAGAGTGTGGGAGGTGACCAGCCATTTCTCAGGAATGGCTTTGGCACTGATGGCCCTGCCCAAGTGGTTTCAGACCCAGAACATGGAAGATGCAGAGTCACTGTCCTCCCAGCTTAATAGGGCCACCGGGGCCACACGAAAACTGGCTTTGGGCCCTAAAGGAGACCATGGGAATGTCCCAGGAGGCTGGCCTTAGCTCAGAGTGAGAACGGCAGTCCCAGCAGAAGGGAGGGGCTGCTCTACAGACAGGTAGTGAGAGGGTGGCAGCAGGGTTGGGTGAGCCCAGTTGGGAAGTCTGTGGAGAGGAGTCCTCTCCTGGTGGGGGATGCGTGGGCAGCCACTCCATGTCAGAGCTGTGGGAGAGTCTAAATTCCTGAATCAGTCTAAGAATCTGAGCTTCTGAGGCCCACGGTGCCTCGGCCTGAAGCCACTTGGTAGTGAGTATCTCAGCAACGCCAGAGCCATGACATCAGCTCTGTTTGTTTTATGTGGGTTTGTTGCAGGGTGTGGATCAATGCACCTTCTAAAGAAACCTGTCAGCGGGAGGCCAGGTCCTGTTGTCCCAAGGTCATTTCTGTTGATCTTTGTCACTGGCACAACTGGGTAGCTAGGAGACTGGGCAGTGCCTGGAGTTTGCCCCTGGCTTCCCCTCCCCCCATGTCCTTGCATTGCCAGCCCTGGGTCCCAAACCCAGCCTAGCCTGGGTAAGGACAAGAGCACAGGCTTTGGAAGTGGGCAGAACTGGGCTTGAGTTTCTGCACTGCCATCTACCAGCTGTGTGGCCTTGGGCAAGTCGCTTTGCCTCTCTGAACCTCTGTTCTCTAATTTGTTAAACATGTATGTGAAAACGGCCTCCAAGGTTGTGGAGATTGGAAAGAATGTATGTCAAGGACTTGGCACATGACAGATACTCAGTCAATGTGAGCTCCTTCCTCCTTGCACTTTCCTCTCCATGGGAGACATTGGTGCAGTGAGAAGCCCTGGGCTGGGGTCAGGCCACCTGATCTGGTGGGTGGGTTTTGTTGCTCACTGGCTGCCTGACCTCAGGCAAGTCCCTGTCCCTCTCTGATACATTATTTGAGAAACCAGAGGCCTGGTGCGGGAATTCATGCACGGGTGGGGTCCAGCTGGCCCACCCCAATGGGGGCCAATCGGGGGCGGGACTGGCAGGAGGGAGGGGACGCAGGAGGTTGGCTGGCCAGCGCCCACCCCAATCTGGGTGGGGGTGGCTTTTCAGGGGTGGGGCCAGTGGGGGGGAAGGGCCGTGGGCAATTAGGGGGAGATGTTCTGTTCCGGATTGGGCCATTTGGCCTCCACAGTGCGCATCATAGTGATCAGTCATTCCGGTCATTCCGCTGTTTGGTCGCTGTTGTTGTTGTTTTTTGTTTTTATTGTCTAAAGTTTTACATATGTCTCCTTTTTCCCCAATTGCACCCCCCCCCCCGGCCCCAGTCATTCCCACCCCAGGAAAGCCCCCACCAGCCCAGTGTCTGTGTCCATTGGTTATGCTAATAATGGGTATATTTATATATGGGTATATATATATACTAGAGGCCCAGTGCACAAAATTCGTGCAGGGGGGGAGGGGATATGTGTCCCTTAGCCCATCCTGCACCTTCTCCAATCTGGAACCCCTCAAGGGGTGTCTGACTGCCCATTTAGGCCCGATCCCATCAGCCCAATCCTGGTGGGATTGGGCCTAAACAGGCAGTCAGACATCCCTCTCACAATCCAGGACTGCTGGCTCCCAATGGCTTGCCTGCCTGATTGCCCCTAACCACTCCCCTGCCAGCCTGATTGATGCCTAACTGCTGGCCTGTTCACCCCCAACTGCCCTCCCTGCAGGCCTGGTTGCCCCCAACTGCCCTCCCCTGCCGGCCTGGTTGCCCCCAACTGCCCTCCTCTGCTGGTCTGGTTCCCCCATAACTGCTCTCCCCTGCTGGCCTGGTCGCCCACAACTGCCCTCCCCTGCTGGCCATCTTGTGACCACATGGGGGCAGCCATCTTGTTTGTTGAAGTGATGGTTAATTTGCATATTACCTCTTTATTATATAGGATATATATGAATGACAAGGGCACCAGACAGTCTCTCTGGGGGCTCTTCCCTTTCCCCAGCCCCAGAGAGCGCACTGCCTGCTGGGTTTGACTTGCCTGAGCTCAGGAGGAAAATGCTCTGCCCAGGAGGCAGGATCCTATGAAGGCTGGACCCTGTTGTGATATGCCCTCTTCCCTCCAGACCTTGGCCTTCCCTTCAGTGTAATGGATTGGATGTCATGGGCTCCTTTAGCCCCTTTGGATCTGACGACCCAGGATCCAGTGATCCCCATGGGGTCAGGGTGAGGCCCAGGCAGGCCCTCTGTCTGTGGGCGCCCCTTTCATCCACCCACCTGTAGCAATAATCTCAGGTCCTGTGTTCTTCATGGTAGAATCCATCTGCATCCAGCCTCGTGGTCTTTCCTTCCACATGTCATCTAAGACGCTGAGAGCGACTGAGATTCCTCCCCCACTGTTCCCTTCTCAGTGCTCAGCGTCTCATGTGCCTTCAAGTCTCACTAGCCATCTTTCCTGAAATCATGGGGTTTCTGCCAATAGGGCATTATCTCGATGCCTTCCTACTCATCTCACAAGAATAAAAAGAATGTCGCTTGAGAAAAGGTCCCCAAGTACTTGGGCACACAGCACTCTGCCTGCATTCCCACTGTCACCGAGACAGCCCTTTCCCTGAAGCGCTGCAGAAATTCATGTTCCAGGGAGGGCTATAAGCCCAGAGGACTTTAGCCCTTTGCATATCCTTGGAGAAGTAGCCAGAACACTTGAGGGAGTCCTGCACTTTGGTGTCACGAGCCCTAGCATGTGAGGTGAGAATAGGCTTGCTAGGTTGGTCTGAGTCCAGACAGCTGGCAAATGGCAAGTTCACAGAATCACACCCATTTTGTGGGCTATAAAGATAGGTCACCTGGAATAGTGAGAGGCACTCAGACCTGCTGGGAGCCAACCATGGGGCCCTGCCCAGATATAGCCCTCCAGCAGGAAGAGGGCTGTCCATGTTGGGAGGCCTGGTTCACCCTGCTAGGCCCCTGGCAGGACCCTGCTGCTTCCTGGACCTGAGTCTCCTCCTGGAGGGGCAGCCAGAGGTAGAACTCAGGGCTATCTTTCCCACTGGGACGACTGTCTGTGTTGGCTGCCCTGCCACCAAGTTGGCGAGGTCTGGCTAGGGAGTCCCCCGGGTCCCCTGCCCTGAGGCTGGGGGCCTCCTCTGGCCACCTGCAGGCCTAAGCCCTGTTTCTCCTGGACTAGCTGACCACACTGTACAGGGCAGACAGCATTGGCCCCAGCCCGAGTGCTCCTAGGGAAAGGGCATGGGTCAGTTTCATCCCCATGGCCTATTTTAGGGCTTGGCACAAACAGATACTAAATCTTTCCCCCACCTCTGCCCTGTGTTGAGTCCTCCCAGCACTGACCCATATAGACCCTAGCAGGGACCTCCTTCCAACGGATACAAAGAGGCTTTGGAGTGAGCAGTCCTTAGCTGCGAATGATGAAATGCTAATGTTAGCGTTGGGGCAGGTTCTAGGGGAAACAGGCCCCATGGATTGGAAGGTAAAGAGCCCTGTGGGGTCCCCTGCTCAATCCCTCTGCTTGTGGCCCCAATTCACACTCTGCCTGGATCCTGGACTCCGGGCCACCCAGAAAGACCACCTGTGAACTGCCAGATTTCTAAGTCGTCCATCTCAGTGTCAGCCTCCGCTCCTCCCTATGTTCTCCGATACCCTCTTCATCCCTCTCTCCCTGGAGACCCTCCTGGCTCCAAAGTCCACTGACTGTGGGACACAGAGATGACCGTTCCTCGCCGAGTTTTCCAGCACTCCCAGTTTTTCCTGCTTATTAGCTCATCTGGCCCCAGAGTTATTGGTGCCGTTTGTCTTATCTGTCTCAGGAGGCTGCTCTGAGAGAATGGGAATACCAGTCTCTGCGGCCTCAGTTTCATCATCTATAAAATGGGGATAGTGACCCCTCCCCTCCCAGGTGAATGTAAGGATTAAATAAAATTAGTCTGGTCAGCACCTGGTACAGTCACTCCAGTTATCCACACATGGCAGGAGGTAAGGCAGAAACCAATCTGCACCAAAGATGCAGGCCCGCAGGGCTGGGGTTGTCATCCCTGTAGAAAAGCTCCACTAAGCAGCTAAACACCTCACCTCGCCTCACCTCCTGGGCACAGGGAGGCGTGGCCCAGGGAGATGGGAGGCCAAGAGGAGAGGGCAGGCACATTCCAACATCTCCAGGTGTGGGCGGAGCGAAGATCGCTACCCTCCACTGGGCACTAGTTATGTGCCCAGCCCTCTGCTGAGTGCATCACAGACTCCACCTCACCCATGCGTGCCTAGTTCATGGGATCTAGGAGGAGCTGAGGCTGGCACCTGGCTCTCTCCACGGGCCCCATGCTGAACCAGTGATACCACCACCTAGAGGCAGATGAGTGCTTATTTGTGTCCCAGGTGTGTTGCTCCTCCACACAGCAGACGTGATCCTATACCACGCGAAACTGATTCTTTTTAAAAGTCAGTTTTAAAATTTAATTTTAAACTGTTTAAGATTAATTTTGGAATAATTTTTTTCTTTTGTCCTTTTTAAATTTCTTATTTTGGAATAATTTTAAATTTGTAGAAAAGTTGCAAAAATAGTACAGAGAGATCCCGTATACATCTTATCCAGTTTCCCCCTATTGGTAACCTCTTCTGTTCCTAAGGTACATTTATCACAAGGCAGAAATTGATATTGGTAAGTACGATTAACTACACTCCAGGCTTTAGCTGGGTTTCACCATTTTTTGGCTTCTTTTCTCTGACCCATCCCCACCCCCCACCCCCCAGGAGTATCCTCCTCTGTCCCAGGATCCCACCCAGGGCACCACATCACTTTTAGTCATCATGTCTCCCTACTCTGGTCTACAACAAGAAAAACTGACTTCTTAACTGATGATTTTCATGTGGGAAGCAGGAGAGGATTTTTTTGCGGCTTTCTTCAATTCATTTTCACAATTTCACTTCACAAAATCCCCATTAAACATGGCTTTGCTCCCTGAAGCAGCCCACTCATGGTGACACCCCTCCCAGCCTTCAGGCCCAGGATTCCCCTCAAGGGTTCTCACCCATCTATGTCCCTGCTCCCCCCCACCCCCACCACCGCCCCTTTCTTACTGCAGGGATATTTCATTCTGCTCTGCTTCTCCTACTCACCATTTAACCTTGTCTTTAAGTATGCCAATGGCTAATATTCTGGGAATTATAAAACACCTGAAATTTTAGTTTTAGCCCTACTTCCCTCCCAGGGCAGAAACTTTATGCTGTTAGAAGAGTGAATGGGGAAAATCCCTAGTGCAACATTCCCCCAAATTCATCCTCTCTTCCCCTTTTCTGTAGTTCCACATCCCTTTGGGGAATCCTGTGGTTCCAGGAATGACATCTCTAGGCCACATTGATTGGTTCAGAAATGGCTTTGTCACTCAGGTGGTCCAATCAGAGTGAATCTTGGGACTTTAGTGGGGATTCTGGTTGACAGATGCTGTCATGCTCAGGTTGGTGAGATGCCCCCTCTGGAGATAAGAGGCCAGTGGCCATTTTTCACTGCAGCTGGTTATTACAGAGTTTCAACATGTTGAGGTAGACACATGAAGAAATTCTGGGTCTTTTTTCTCTCCTTAGTCACTCCTTTAGTATTTCCTCTTTTTAAACATCATAGGTAGAGTTCGTATAACTTTCTGGTCTTGATCAGTTATCAAAACTTAGACCAGTCTAGTTTAAAACTTCAATCTCCTATCCAATCGATAACAATCCTCCCACCC
Organism: Myotis myotis; assembly: GCF_014108235.1. Lineage (NCBI taxonomy): Eukaryota > Metazoa > Chordata > Mammalia > Chiroptera > Vespertilionidae > Myotis > Myotis myotis. Next base: position 39,971,843 of record NW_023416314.1, read on the forward strand.
CACCCAGGTTAGAGTTGTGACCAGAGGGGATGGACCATGGTATGACCACAACACACTCTGCTCTCTTTTCTGGTCACTAATTCTTGGGGTGGGGAGGAAACTTGGCGAGATCCCCTGCCGCCCAACTTCACTCTGCAGTGGACAGGGGTCCCTGGCCCGACTCGGCTCTGTCCACGTCGGTGGCCTCTGTGATGTGGTGGTCTCCACATGGGATTTGTATAGTTTCTTGGGTGCTGTTAAGCTCTACCTGGGCCCCCTCATTGCCAAGGACTCCTACAGCTAGGGCCCGCCTGGCCTTCCTTTGACCCTACCATCTGTCTAGCCCCAGTCCCTCTCCAAGTTGATGGTCCCACTGCTTGGCCCAGCGGCTGCTGGCTGGCTCTCTGGTTCCTGCCCCTCCTCTAATCGCATGGAGCCATGGGGAGTAGGAGGAACTAGGAGGGGTAAGTGTGTGTGAGCCCAGCCCATTTTCCTCCCAGGCCCACCGTATCCCGGTCCTGACAAACTCGCTGACAAGGGCCCTTCCTTGGGCTTCCTATCTACTCTTTCACCCACTCTCTACGTTCACTAACACCCTTGGTCTCACGGGAACATGGCCCAGGTCCTCTGTGCCCAGAGCCCGGCCTCTCCACCACCGTTTATTCCAGCAGCAGCACCAGGACGAGCCTGCAGGTTTCTAGCTCAGCGAGTGCCCAGTGGAGCAGCGCCTCTCCTTCCACGGGCACCCCACGCTCTTCAAGGGGCCTCTCAGGTGCCTCCACTCCCTCTCCCCACCCCCATACACACACACTTAGCCAATATATATATTTAATTGATTTCAGAGAAGAAGGGAGAGGGAGAAAGAGTTAGAAACATTAATGATGAGAATCATTGATTGGCTGCCTCCTGCATGCCCCCAATGGGGGATTGAGTCCCCAACCCATGACCGGGAATCCAACCATGACTTCCCGGTTCATAGGCTGACGCTCAACCACGGAGCCACAACGGCCGGACTCACACACACTTAGCTTTGATGGGAAAGAGAAACAGGGTGATTTGGAGCCATTATTGCTTGAAATGTGGAGGCACTGGCATTAAGAGGGGCCTGGGCAGCTGGTAGAATTTTCATCCGGAATCCTCTCTCTCACTCCCTCTGCCCTCAGAGACAAGCTCAGCCCCCAGCACTAGGTAGGTCCCTGTGTGCCTCAGCTCCAAGCTCCTCATCTCCTCCTGTTCAGGGGAAAAAAAGATGCATTTATTGAGCTTCCTAGAGATACATCTGCCACAAGATGGCCTTGCTGGTCATGGTGAAAATAACGCTGGAGTGTTTCAAATTCAAGAATCCTTGGCATTTGTTAGTTCGCCCTTCAATCTCACCATTAAGTATGGGAACCCTCAGGTGCCAGCAATTGTCAATCCTCCTGGGTAGCAGACTCTCCCCAGTGGAAAAGAGGATGCCCAGCTCTTTAGCCTGAGCTTCAGGCTGGCTCTGGAAAACTTTCTATTAGTTGCTGGCCTCCTGCCCGCCCCAGCCCCATGTCTCCTGCCAGGGACTCAGACTCAAGACACTGAGTGTATCTGCATCCCTTCTGCCTCCACAGCAGGCACTGGCTCCTCTTCTTCCCTGAGGACTGTTCCACTCACCGTCCCCACTCCCTCCTCCCACGAAGTTAACAGGGAGAATTCCAGGGACACTATCAGCCAGGGTACCAACAAGCAACAGATGGCCCACTCAACTGACAGTGGAAGGAGGTTTTTTATTTATAAAAGGACTATTTACAAAGTGTAGGGGAATCTCAAGTGCAATAATCTGGAGCTAGTAGCAGCAGGGATGTCACCACCTCTAGGCCTGAATGGCCAAGAGCTGGGGGGCGGGGGAAGGGAGCAGAGCAGTTACTGGAACCTGGAATGACAAAGAGTCATGTGGAGTCCGCCTCTGAGTGGAGCAGTGACCTTTAGTTGAGGGACAGAGCCAGCCACCACCAGAAGGGAGCCAAGGGAATAAATACCCTGACCTCACCTCATCCCTTCCTCTCCGGTCTTCAGCTGGGACTCGCCATTGGCCAACCCCAGCCTGAAGCCAGAAGCACTTAGTTAATCCCGTTAAATAAGTCTACAATGGTCAGCTTCCTAGGACAGGGAACCCAGTCTCTGGGGAATTCTGCTTTTTCTCAGTAAGGTTTCCCCGTCAGCTGCCCCCATGGGTATCTGTTCTAGTAGGGCCAGGTTCTCCGAGCTGCACTCAAGCACATCTTGTCCTAGGGCTCACGGCGGATAGCGCTGGTCTCGGAGCACTTATCTCCTTCCTGTCATCTCTAGGTCGTGTGAATCCTGGCACCTCCCCTCATCACTGCATATCCCTTTAAGTGGCACTGGCCATTCTTGCACATGTTCGGCTTTGATTCTTGTTTGATTCCTACTGCCAGAGCTTATGCGGCTTTGAATTCTTGTTTGATTCCTACTGCCAGAGCCTAAAACGTCTGGGTTTCCTACCATTTCTCCCCCTCTCTCTTAGCACCCTCCTGTAACATTTCAGTGGGGAGCTCTAATCGCCTCATCTCTTGTTCCCGGGGCTACACTTCCTGCCACCATCTCTCCTTTCTGGTAGCACTTGGCCTTGACCAGAGGTTTCAGTGCTGCCTGGTAGCCAGCTCCACAGCAGCAGCCCCAGCTCCAGGAAATCCTGTCTCTGAAGCTGAGGCTGACAGGGGAAGGAGTGGGGGCCCAAATCAGCCGAGGGTATCTGCCCCAGCCCACCTCAGCCCTTCCTCCTGCAGGCACTCTAGTTCCTTAATAAATCATGTGTCCCTTCAAGGCTGAATTAAGCATCAATTCCCAGCCTGGGGTCACATAAGGAAGTCCGGGTATGTTGTGTTTTTTTTACATCAGTCTCCTGAGCTGACTTCACAGGGTGTGTGTCTCCATGTTTGCCATTCCCATTTCTGGCATCCGCGCCTTGATTTCCTTTGGGAGCTTGTCCTGCCCGCGCTCTCCGTTCTGGGAGTTTCTGTGTGGCTGACCCACCCTCCCAACGCCAAGGCTGCACAAATAGCCAGTCAGTCCCGGGAGACTTGGTCCTGGAACATTCCCCAGAACTCCTGGGAAGGTAAGCTCTTCCCAGTAGGGCTGATGATGTCAGCACGGAGCTCTCGGAGGCCATATTACTCCCTCGTGTCTGGTTCCTGGGGCTTTGTGTCAGCCCATCCCGGGGTCTCAGCAAGTCCAAAGGGAGAGAAAGCTGAGAGAGAAGCTGACACCAATTCCTGGTGACTTGACTTGTGTGCCTGGAGCCAGCCATTCCTGAAGCTGGTAGATCTACTCCTGGACTTCACATTTACAGGAGCCAATAATTCTGCCCTCCCCTCTCATGTTTTGGGGTTTTGTTTGATTTGCTTAACACATTAGCAATGAATTTCCATGACTTGCTATCAAAAAGATCCTGATTAATACAGCTAAAAATAGATCCCATTCTTGGTCAGGCCAGAAGGCTAACCTCGCAGCCACAACTTCCCTCTGGCATTGAGACAGATTCCACGGCCAGCTCTGCCTGGGCTAGATCAGCCTGCACTGGCACTTTGGCAGTGATGGGAGAGAGGTTTTTTGTTTTGTTTTTTAATTGTGGCAAGAACACTTAACATGAGATTTACCCTCTTAAGAAATTTTCAAATGCACAGCACTAGAGGTACAATGTGGTATGTTTGGTTCTTTACTTAGGGTAATGATTGAAACCCAGATTCAGCTGAGAATTGAACTTCTCATCAAAAACCCTGGGCAAGGTCCCAAAATGCAATTCAGGTGTGTTTGCCCTCCCACCACAGCCTCCACTCACTTCCCTCTCCGAGGAGCACTTACTTCTCTTTACCGTCACCACAAGGCCTTAGTGAGAAATGACCATTGTATTGCATATTTTTATCTAGAGATGGAATTGGGTTTTACATCAAATAGCCTACAGCCGTTCTCTCTTCCCTGAAGTGACCTCAGCCCCTCTCCTCTCCAGAGCCTCCCCTACCCCCTTTTTTGCCCCCATTTTTTGCAGCACAAATAGCTCGGGGCTTCTCTTGCTCACTCATGCGGTAAGGCATGGCATGTGCTAAGGCTGTAATCTAGCGTAGGAAAGGCCATCACCCTGAACCAGACTTTGTTAGCAAACCAAACACCCTCGAGTTACCTGGATGTAGCTTCCTTAGAAGGCATGTGGGAAGGAAAGTTATAAATTTTCTGAAACAACTAATTTTTGCCCCTGTCATGTGATGTTAATTCTTCAGAATCAAATATATACCCCACTACTAAATCACCCTCTCACTAGAGATCAGTTTCTGCAAGTTACCTAGCGTCCTTTTAATAAATTATTTTTCTGCTTATGTCTCTGTCACTTGCTCCCACAACCTGACTGAGGCAGTGGATCGCTTCCTTCCCCCAGTCTCCGCTTTCTCATGACCTGTACTGACTCCAGCACCTACCCACTTCCTTCTCTCTGCCCTCCTGCCTCATCTCCGCGGATGGCTTAGCTCCCTCCTCAGATCTCACAGCAGAAATGGCTGTTGTCCCCGTTTGGGCAAAGCGTTGTGTCAGCCCATCCTGACTTCTCAGCAAGTCCATGGGCCAGTTGCCCATGAGGACTCCACTATAGCCAAGGGAGGTGGGGGCATGTGGAACAGGGGGAAAGGAGACCCCTGCAGAAAATGGCAGGCGTCACAGAAACTCTGGGGCTTGGTCTGTTCAGAACTGAAGGTGACTGTTCCCTTACCTCAGAGCTGTTCACATCACGCTTGGAATGAGGCCTCCCATTCCAATCCCCAAACCAGGAGAGAGCCCTGGACGGAGTGAGGCCTGGCTGACCAGAAGAGAGAGACTGGAACTGGGAATAAACCCGGAGGGCCAGGTGAGGTAAGGAGGGAGCCAGAGGACATCATCTTTAGCTTGACCTGCTGACAAGGGGAGCTGAATTGTTCTGGGTGGCGTGGAAGGCAGCACCAGAAGCAGATATGAACGTTACAAGGGGGATGAGAAATATTTTCTCACAGCCAGAGCCGTCCCACAATGGTTCAGGCAGCCTTTGAAGATGGTGAACTCTCCATTGTTAGAGTTTTCAATAAAGCCTGGGTGACTATTTGGCAAAGTGACAATGGAGAGGATTCCTACAACATTGAATTGGCTGAAGCAGATGGACTTTGAGGTCTTGTCCAGTACTGAACTTTGATTTTTGAAATAGTTGAGTGAATTAAGACTGAATGACTACTTCGTACTTTGTTGGTTGAGTTAAGGTTGATTTGTTAAAGAAAGTGAATGAATGAATGAATGAATGAATGAATGAAATTAACTGGTTGCTCCAATAAATACAAGATGTTTGAATGAATGAAGATTGGTTCATTTATTGATTAGTTGAATGAAGATTGATGGGTTAGTTGCAAGAATGATTTAGAAATATAGGGTGAGATGAGTAGAAAGGTTGAATAAAGGTTTGATGACTGATAGGATTCAGTTTCTTGGTTCCTGCTCTATTCTCTTATCTTGCCCTTTATCCTGTTTGTCTTTCTTTTCCTTCCAAATGTATTAAAAAAAGAAATGCTTTCATTTGTGTACTAAGTGTGGAAAACATTGCAGCCTAAAGATTCCTTTTGCATAAATCAGAATTTCACCTTAGGCAAATTTGGTTGCCTAGGCACGTGCCCATGGTGACTGGTATTACCTGCTTCGGGACTGATAGGAGATTTGAATTTTTATCATCTTGGCCGGGGGAGTGGAAGTGAAGGTCACAGCTGGAGCTGGCTCTGAGTCCTGGGCCTCATCTGGGCCCCCTCATGTGTAGGCAGAAAATGCTATCTTCTCTGTGGTTTAGCCTATTTGGCAAGAAAATATTTTCCCAAACTTACTTTCAAGATGCCTAAAATTCCACCGATTGAATCACACCTTCTTTGCAAAACAGAGCCAAAAGACTGTTGAGGGGATACATTCCAACAACCTATTGTTCAAATTGTTGTGTTTTGGCGTAAAATGTGAGTGGGATCGGGGATGGGGTGTCTGTGACGCTAGGTTAACCAAATATTGCCATCAACTCCTCAAGGCAGTTTGGTCTGTCAGCTGGGCTTAGTGTCTCTAAAGAGGGAAGGAGGGATCTGGGCACAGGCTGGCTAAGTTGTGTTTTTTTAAAAAATACATATTTTATTGATTTTTTACAGAGAGGAAAGGAGAGGGATAGAGAGTTAGAAACATCGATGAGAGAGAAACATTGATCAGCTGCCTCCTGCCCACCCCCTACTGGGGATGTGCCCGCAACCAAGGTACATGCCCTTGACTGGAATCGAACCCGGGACCCTTCAGTCTGCAGGCCGACGCTTCATCCACTGAGCCAAACCGGTCAGGGCAAGGCTGGATAAGTTTTGATAGGTAGCGTGAGCAGGAAATAACCTGAGCCCTTGAGTACTATCCTGGGCTGTAGACCTAGGGGAAGGGCGTGACGGGATCCTGAAGATGAGGGGCAGCAGGGGATCTCTCGTAGGGCACCCAAGAAGGATTCGCAGGGAATTGAAGATCCAGAGATTTCCCCTTCCCTTTCCCAGGGTTGTCTTGAGCTGGCTTGGGTGCCGAAAGGGATAATGCACTTGTCTCCCCCTCACCATGACCCAACTCTGGAAGCTGGAAAACTTGAGAACTGCATGTAGCTGGGTGCGGTCACCCCACCAGCTTAGGGTACAAAGTATGCTCACATATTTCCTCTATTAATTGAATTAATTTGAATTCCCACACGATCTTATCAAGAGGAAGTCCAAACTGCCCCTCTGGAGGCCCTTTCTTCCACCTCCTATAACTGCTCAAAATCCTTGGGGGTTAGCTTATTTCAACTGCTGCGCACCAGCCTTGTTCCACCTCCCTGCTCAGAGCCCCAGCAGCCACGAACGCATGACTCCTAAGTCTCAGCACTCATCTACACTCCTGAACTCAGGCACTTTTCCCCAGGAGGAGAGTCCAAGGGACTCCTGGGTCCTCAGTTGCAGAATTAAGCCTGGTCATCAGTTCAAGACCCTTTTCCCACACCATTGAGCTCCCCTTGGGGACCCAGTGGTCCTTTCCCACCAGCTAGTGGAGCTCACTGGGGATGTTATTTCACAAGGGAAGGGTCTCGGTCTTCTTCCATTTGTACCCTGGGGGATCCTTTGTGTCCTGCAAGTATGTTGCCTTCTTCCCCAGCTCTGCATGCCATGGATCTTGGGTGAGGCAGCCTTTGTCAGGGGTCCTGTTTTGTTCTGCCAAGGCCTACATAAATCCGATACCCTCAAGTCACTTGAGAGGGCCTCCCCCAAGGTGGCCATCTAAGTCCTTCCCTAAGGACAATGAATGAGAAGCTTCCTGCTACTGTTACGCTAGGCCTCCTCCTAACTGCACCCCAGAAGGGAAGTGACTTCAGTGACCATGAGTCAGGAACATTTTATACTGTACTTCCAAGTCTCTCAGAAAGACCTCAGGGACCTCTGGGTGGGGCAGGACAGGGAAGAAGAAACCAAGAGAAAGTACCCTCACACATGAGCACCCTGTCCACCACCGCCCCCCCCCCCTCCACACACACATATCCCTCATCAGCCCCTCTCTCCTCCAGTTAACTACTGTCAACTTCGCACCCAGACTTCATGTAGCCCTTGGGTAACTTTTCTTCTTATGAAAGAACTCTGAAGCTAAAGCATGTTTTTGTTTTTAAATCCAGGCCAAGTATGACTTGGTTGGGTGTCGTACCGGGCACTGAGGGGTTGCCATTTCAATTCTGGGTCAGGGCACATACCCGGGTTGCGGCTTGATCCCCGGTGGTGTGTGTGTGTGTGTGTGTGTGTGTGTGTGTGTGTGTGTGTGTGTGGCAGCTGATGGATGCTTGTCTCTCTCTCCCATCCTCTTTTTCTAAAAACCAAAAATAATCTTTTAATAAAAAATCCAGGCAAACCACAGTAAAATACCACTTCACACTTATAAGGATGGTTATTAACTATCTATATATATAAAGCTAATATGCAAAGTGTCCCCTTGGGAGTTCGACTGGGAGACTGGGAGTTTGATCACTCGTTATGATGTGCACTGACCACCAGGGAGCGTCACAGAATGAAGGAAGTCCCTGGCCAGCAGCCAGAAGGCCCTGATTGGCCCTGATCGCTGGCCAGGCCTACGGACCCTACCCATGCACGAATTTTATGCACCAGACCTCAGTTGTAAAATAATAAAAAGGAAATAATAAGTGTCTGTAGCCCGTGCCACTAGGAAAAATGGAACTCTTGTGCATTGCTGGTGGGAATGTGAAATGGTGCAGCCACTATAAAAACAGCTTAGTGGTTCCTCAAAAAATTAAACATAGGCTGAAACCGGTTTGGCTCAGTGGATAGAGCATCGGCCTGCGGACTGAAGGGTCCCAGGTTCGATTCCGGTCAGGGGCATGTACCTGGGTTGCGGGCACATCCCCAGTGGGAGATGTGCAGGAGGCAGCTGATCGATGTTTCTCTCTCATCGATGTTTCTAGCTCTCTATCTCTCTCCTTTCCTCTCTGTAAAAAATCAATAAAATATATTTAAAAAAAAATTAAACATAGAATTATCATATGATCCAGCAATTTCACATCTAGGTATATACCCAATAGAATTGAAAGCAGAGACTCAAACAGATATTCATCTACCCATGTTCATATCAGCATTATTCACAGTAGCCAAAAGGTAGAAACTACCCAAATATCCATAAACAGATGAGTGGATAAATACAACGTGGTATTTCCATATATGAAATACTATTCAACCTTGTTAAAATATATATTTTTATTGATTTCAGAGAGGAAGGGAGAAAGAGAGAGAGACAGAAACATCAATTGGCTGCCTTCTGCATGCCCCTACTTGGGATCAAGTCCACAACCTGGACTTGTGTTCTGACTGGGAATCGAACTGTGACCTCCTGGTTCACAGGTTGATGCTCAACCACTGAGCCACACATTCCAGGTAACTATTCAGCCTTAAAAAGGAATGAAGTTCTGTCACATGCTACAGCATGGATGAACCTTAAAAACATTATGCTAAATGAAATAAGCCAGATAAAAAAAAGGGGAGGGGCAAATATTAGATGATTCTGCTTACATGAAGTACCTGGAGTAGGCAAATTCAGAGACAGAAAGTAGAATAAGAGGGTACCAGAAACTAGGGGGAGAAGGAATGGGGAGTTATTGTCATTGTTTCTGTTTGGGAAGATGGGAAAATTTTAGAAATAGATAATGGTGATGGTTGCACAACATTGTGAATGTACTTAATGCCACTGAATTGTACACCTGGAAATAATTAAAATAGTAAATTTTATATCTATATATATATTTTTTTACTATAAAACAAAACATATCCTGGCCAACCTTCGCTGCTTAGAACAAAAATTTGGTAGCCCTGCCTGAGCTCAAAGGCCCTCCCTGTCCAAAGACATGGTTTCTGAAGGCACCAAAACAGTTCCATCAGCTTTTCTTGGGCAGTGGTACTTCTTCCTCACTCAGTGGCTGTGAGATTAGTGGAATGAGAGAGATGGGAGCACCCAGCCAGAACCCCGCACACAGGAGAGATTTCTTCCACTTCATCCTGTCTACACACTGTCCTGACTGGAGGGGCCCTTGGATTTTACAGAGCTCACTTCTTTATTGTACAAATGGGGAAACTACGGCCTAGAGAGGAGGCATGACTGCCCAAAACCACGGCCCAGCGCTCCCTCCCTGGGTTGGGGTGCTGAGAACTGATCACCTTGACGATGGGCAGCTTTCCTCTGGGAGGTGAAGATCTATGACCTCTCCACTATGAAGGCTCCTCAGCTGGGCCAGGGTGGGGACCAAGTCACTGAAAGCGCGAATGGTCCCACACCCAGGTGGAGAGGCAGCCACCTCCACCTAGGTGTGGTGGAGACACCCACCCACCCACCAAGCATTTCCCTACCCATACTCCTCCATTCTGCCCTCTCCTTCCACTTGGCAGTGTCCCCACTCAGTTCTCTAGCTGGTATCCCCAGGAGACCCCTTCAGGTACAGGATGGCAAGACAAATTGATGGGTCAGGACAGGAACGCACCCGGATTAGTATATCCAGTTCACAAACTGTCAAGCGCCGGCAAAGTCTGCCCGAACTGGTGAACATAGACTTGGAGGGCAGGTATGTCTGGGGCCCAAGATCAGTGAGGCCTATAGGACAGGCATTTCCTCCTACTTCAGCTGCTCTTCCAGGCCTAAAATTCCCTGGTCAAGTGACAGAGCTTCAAACCTTTCCCCAGAAAGAGAGGGAGGTTTAATGGAGCCCTACTCCAAGCCCCAGCAAGTTTACACTACAGCAATTCTGATGCAAAGCAGTGCCCAGCACAGAGCTGATTCAGAAAAGTTTTGTTAAAGTACAAAGCTCTTAGACTTAGAGTGTCATCTCCACAGAGTCTAAACTCAAGGAGGCAGCAGGGATTCTGGAGGGAGGGAAGGAGAGAGGGAGGGACAGAAAACATTTACAGTGGATCAGTGCAGAGACAGAGATCAATACAGACCACAGGGTGGGATGAGGCCTGACCCTGCATGGGGTGGGGGACCTGTGAGGGCTTTCTGACAATCTAGTCAATCTATGGGCAGGCCCAAGGGGTAGGAGTTGGAGGAAGGTGGTCCAGTCAGAGTGATCGCTCTGGCACTGCCTGGGGGCCCCTGTGCCCTGAGGCCCCAGTGTGAGCTGGGATGGGCAGGCAGAGGACAGCCGGCTCTAAGTCCCTGGAGGGAGGAATGGGTGGGTAGGGATGGGGGAGCCTCAGAGAGGAATCCCACACAGGTGAGGGCGAGACTCCCTGACCTAGAAGGAGCCTGGGATGTGGACTTCCCAGGGTTAAGTCTCAGCTGACAGCTCAGCTGGTTGTAAGAGTTCTTTTTGGGCAGGGGGCTTTCTTTCCGATGACATCTAACCCACCTCGGGCTTTTTCCCTGCCTTCGACCCACCCTCCTGGAGGTTCCACTTCTCTGCCTCTGTCTCTACCTACCAGCTCAGTGCAGCACTGCTCTCAGAGATGGGGTTGGGATGGGTGGGTGGTGAGGGGTGGGAGCCTGGAGGGGCTGGGGGGATGAGAGGATAGCTCATCACGGTTTGGAATCCTGCCACGTGAGAGTCAGGAGGGGTCATGGGGGTTGTCTAACACAAACTAACCATTTTACAAATGAAGAAACCTAGATCCAGATCTAGACTCAGGAAGGGAGTTGTCCAAGGCTATTCAGTGAGCTGGGAGCAGAGACAAAATTAGAACCCAGGCATTCTGACCCCAACTGAGAGCCTTATTTCTCTGCCTAGGACCTGGCAGGAAGGAAATAAGCGTTTTAGCTAGAACAGTGAGTTTCAAAATTGATAAGTCAGCTCAAGACACTGCACTAAAATTAAATATGGTCACTTTAGCAGATTCTTGGGAACCAGTTTGCTGATAAAGCCAGACATGGGCATTGACATTTCGGGCTGCCTCTTTTATAAGATGCTTTGCATTCCAGCCAAGCCAGAATATTCTTATATTAAGTCGTTTAGATTATTATTAAAGTGAAGCTACACCATTTAAAAATTCAGTTTGGAAACCCTCAGGAAACTGAGGAGCCGGGTTTCAGAAACGCTGAGCTGGAAGGATACACAGTCCTGGGGAGGAGGTGGGGACAGGCCACGTCTCGGCTGCAGAGTCAGTGGTGATGGAGCTCAGCGTGGGGATGGACTCCTGCACTTTGCCCAGCCCTAGTTTTCTCCCTGTGACAGGCAGGCCTGGGAGTGTACTTCCTGTGGTTTTTGACCCCGTGGAAATCTGTAGGTTTCAGACAGAGGTCGGAGGCCATCCTTGGGCCTCACTGAGGGATCCTGGACCCCTTTCTGAGTCTGGGGGTCTGGGTCTTCATCCATAAAAAGATGGATTGGACTTGCCTGGAGGGGTTGCTGGGGATGGGGTAGGCACAGGAGCCTCCATTCATTCGAGCTACCCCTGCAAACTGGGCAGCTTTTCTGGTAGTTGATAGGACCAGAGCTGAACGGATCATCTTACCCTTTACTCCAACCCTGAGACATCAGCTTTCAGAAATAATGCAAGAAGAAAAGACATGGCTCCAGAAAAGACTAGATCACTCTTTAGTCATAACCCAGAGTTTGTCTCCACCCTCACCCCCCACCCCCATACTCGGCTCCTCCACACTGGCAGCTTGCATTTTTGTCCGTAGATAATCATCTGGTCCTTGTAGCAGTCCTGGAAAACCACCCCCCACCCCCACCCCTGCTCTTCCCAAGCTCCTTCAGGCCCACATGTTTTCTTTTGCCAAAGAGGTCTCAGGTTGTTATCAATGTCTGTATACCCATATCTGTCTCCCATCCAGGGTTACCTCCTTTCTTTAAAAAAAAAAAATTATTTATTGTCCTAACCGGTTTGGCTCACTGGGTAGAGCGTCGGCTTGTGGACTGAAGGGTCCTGGGTTGTTGCAGGCTCGATCCTCGCCCCTGGTCAGGGTGCCTAAGGGACCAGTGTATCTCTCTCACATCGATGTTTCTTTCTTTGTCACTCCCTCTCCCTTCCACTCTCTCTTAAAAAAAAAAATCAATGGGAAAATATCCTCTGGTGAGGATTAACCTCAAAAATTTATATATGTGTGTATGTATGTATTTATGTATGTATGCATTTATGTATTTATGTATGTATTTATGTATGTATTTATGAGAGAGAGAGAGAGAGAGAGAGAGAGAGAGAGGAAGAGATAGGAAAACACATCAATTTGTTGTTCCACTCATGTACGCATTCATTGTTTGATTCTTGTATCGAACCCCCAGCTCTGGCGTATAGGGACAATGCTCCAACCAACTGAGCTACCCAGGTAGGGCCACTTCCTTTCTATTCTATATTCCCAGGCCCCGCAGTTCACCTGGACCACCCAATAGCTAGCTGAGGGGATCAGTGGAGACCAAGGGCACATCCTCCCACTGAGGCTCTGTACTAGCTCTGCACCTGACGCCGCAGAAGGAAGCAGATTCAGTGGCAAGTCAGGGAAACCAGAGCTTGTACACAATAGTCCTGAGCATTGGCCTCTGGGGAAAAGGAAGACCAACTGACCGTAGTGAAGTAAGAACCAGGACTGGAGCCACCTTTTTTGGTTCACCCTCCACTGGCCTCCCAGCTTCTTTGGCTCAGCAACGCCCCAAATTCCTGGCATGTCTGCCTCTGGCCTTCTAAAAATACCCTGGCTGCCCAGCACCTCCCAGATGTCTGAGCGCTGAGTCTGTGATTTCCTTGCTGGTAATGGGTCAGCCCCGACATGGGCAACCAGGGGTGGGTGGCTCAAGTAGCTTGAGCCACTTCCTCTGCCTCCTACCACGCAGCCTCCCAGAAGCTTGGCCCAACCCCACTTCCCAACTCCTGCATGGCAAGCGGGGATCGAGGCCTGACTTCCTGAACTGAGAAACCACAGAGATTGTTGACTCCAGTCCTTTCTTGGAAAAGTGGAAGAACTGAGGTCCAAGAACTTGTCCAGGGCACGCAAAGGTCCTCCCCCAGCTGATTCCCCAGGACTCTGCTCATGCCTGATGCTGCCCTACTTCCCAGTGCTGCCTGGAATCCATGTCTATGAGCCAGATCCAACTTCCCCATTCCAGCTGTAAACTCCTGACAGCCGTGATGGGGAGGATCTTTGTGATCCCCGTGGTGCCTGGAAGAATTTCCAATCCAGAGCACGTGCCAGTAAACGTAGATTGGATTAAGCAATGCAGTGGCAGCAGGGCTGCGCACGAGCCTTTGGCTGGAGGACAGAGCTTCAGGGTTCTAGTCCCGGGCTAGCTATTGTGGTACTGTTTGTCCATGTCAATTGCTCTGGCTGAGCCTCAGGTGTTTTTTTGTTTTTGTTTTTTTAAATATATTTTTATTGATTTTGGAGAGGAAGGGAGAGGGAGAGATAGAAACATCAATGATGAGAGAGAATCAGCTTGGCTGCCTCCTGCTCGCCCCCTACTGGGAATTAAGACCGAAATCCAGGCATGTGTCCTGACGGGGAATGGATCTATGACCTCCAAAGGTCAATGCTTAGCCACTGAGCCACGCCAACCAGGCTGAGTCTCAGTTTAATGAGGTTTGGATGAGATGGAGTTCAAGGACTAAGCCAGCTCTGCTGTCCCGGAGCTCTGAACTGGTGGCCTGTAGGGTGTTGCTCCACTGTGTGTGGGAGATGGCATGTCCTGCTGGCTCCGCCAGCTCCAGTCTCTCAGCATCTGCTCCTCCCCCTGCCTCTGTCCATCCCACCTCTGGTCCCGGCCCCCAGACCCAACTCTTCAGTGGTGCCACCCTCTGACTCCACTGCTGGGTGCTCAGGAGTGAACACCCCCACTCCACCTTCCCTTACTAACCAGGTGACCTTGGGTGAGGCATTGACCTTCTCTGGGCCTCCGTTTTATCACCTCTACTATGGAGATAAGAAGGCCACCTTAGAGGAATGTTAGGAGGAGCAAAGGAGATTCCACATCTCATATTTCAGTTAACAAACCTCCTTTTCAGGAAGTCTTCCTTGACCTCTCAGAATGGCTCTCCAGTTGTCCTTTCCTCCCCCACACCATGTCCACACTGCACAGTCATTATCTCTCTATGCATCTATATGTATCTATGTGCCAGGGTCGGGGGGAGGCAGTGTCCACAAGGCCAGGAGTCCCCAGAGCCCAGTACAGTCTTCAAAGGTGAAATGCATGGGAAGTTTGTTGACCAACAAAGTGAGTGAATAAAGCCTGGGGGGTAAGAGCAGAAGTCAGGTCAAGGAGGGGCCTGCTTGACAGGGGGCTCTGGTAGTAGGAATGTAGAGAGCTCCACGGAGCCCTTCTCTCACTTCTCTGGTGAATTCATCCTTCAATATCCCAGAAGCATCTTCTTCTCTGAGGCTCCTGGCCACTGTCTCCCATGGGCCCACAACACACTCCATTGTAGCATTTCCTTACATGTCTCTCTCCCCCCTGGGATGGTGAGTTCCCTGAAGGCAAACCCCCAGTGGATCTTATATACCAAACACTGGATTCCATGTGAGTCCAATAAAGGTGTTGAAGAGAAGAACTAGATGGAGAAAATAATTTCTGAATCTAACTTGGGGTTGGATTGCCTGATCTTTTTTTAAAAAAATTTATTTTCAATTAAGTTTATATTCAATATTATTTTGTATTTGTTTCTGGTGTACAGCATAGTGGTTAGAAACTCACATACTTTACAGAGTGGTCCCCCAATATTTCAAGTACCCACCCAGTACTGTACATAGTTATTACAATATTATTGAGTATATTTTTTATGATGTACTTTGCATCTCTATGACTATTTTGTTTACTACCAACTTGTACTTCTTAACCCCTTCACTTTTACCCAGCCCTCCCAGTCATGAAACCATGCCCTTCCCCCTTGGCAACTAACAATCTGTTCTCTGTATCGATGGGTCTGTTTCTGTTTTGTTTATTTATTTTGCTCTTTAGATTCCACATATAAGTGAGATCATATGATATTTGTCTCTTTCTGTCTGACTTATTTTGCTTAGCATAATATCCTCTAGGTTCATCCATGCTGTTGCAAATGGTAAGATTTCATTCCATTATACATATGTACCACCATTTTTTATCCACTTGTCTACTAATAGGCATTGGGTTGCTTACATATCTTAACTATTTTAAATAGTGCTGCTGCCCTAACCGGTTTGGCTCAGTGGATAGAGTGTTGGCCTGCTGACTAAAGGGTCCCGGGTTCAATTCCAGTCAGGGGCATGTGCCTTGGTTGCGGGCACATCCCCAGTGGGGGGTGTGCAGGAGGCAGCTGATTGATGTTTCTCTCTCATCGATGTTTCTAACTCTCTATCCCTCTCCCTTCCTCTCTGTGAAAAGATTAATAAAATATATTTTTTAAAAAATAAATAGTGCTGCAATGAGCATAGAGGTATGTATATCTTTCTGAATTACCATTTTGGGTTTCTTCTAACCAAAAGTGGAATTGCTGGGTCATAAAGCAGTTCCATTTTTAATTTTTTGAGGTAATTCCATACTGTTCCCTATTGTGGCTACACTAATCTGCATTCCCACCAACAGTGCACACGGGTTCCCTTTTCTCCACTTCCTCACCAACACTTGTTTATGGATTTACTGATGATAGCCATTCTGACAGGTGTGAGGTGATATCTTATTGTGGTTTTAATTTGCCTTTTGCTGGTAACTAGTGACATTGAGGATCTTTGCATGTCTATTGGCCATTAGTATGTCTTCTTTGGAGAAGTTTCTATTCAGGTCCTTCGCCCATTTTTTAAATTGGATTGTCTTTTGGGTGTTGAGTAGTATGAGTTCTTTATAAATTTTGGCTATTAACATCTTATCGGATGTATCATTGGCAAATATCTTCTTCTATTCATTAGGTTGTCTTTTCATTTTGTTGATGATTTCCTTTGCTGTGAAAAACTCTTTAGTTTCATGTAGTCCCATTTGTTTATTTTTTCTTTTGTTTCCCTTGCCAAAGGAGAAAACATATTGCTAAGAGAAATGTCAGAGGTTTTACTGTCTACTTTTTTTCCTAGGAGTTTAATGGTTTTGAGTCTTACATTTAAGTCTTTAATCCACTTTGAGATTATTCTTGTGTATGGTGTAAGGAGGTGGTGTAGTTTCATTTTTTTTTGAAACCATTTCATTGGTATCTATAGAATTTTCTCAACACCATTTATTGAATAGATATGTTCTTGCCTCCTTTGCCATATATTAATTGACCATATAGGCATGGGTTTATTTTGGGGCTCTCTATTCTGTTCCATTGATCTATGTGTCTGTTTTTATGCTGGTACCATGCTGTTTTGATTACTACAGCCCTGTTTAATATAAGGCAGTGTGATACCTCCAACTTTATTCTTCTTTCTCAATGTTGCTGTGGCTATTCAGGGTCTTTTGTGGTTTCATATAACCTTTTAGATTATTTGTTCTGGTTCTGTGAAAAAGGCCATTGGTGTTTTGATAGGAATTGCATGGAATCTATAGATTGCTTTCGGTAGTTTGGGCATTTTAATGACATTAATTCTTCCTATACAACAGCATGGTATATGCTTCCATTTATTTACATCTTCTTCGATTTCTGTCTTTCGTATCTTCTTGTTTCCTGAGTACAGGTCTTTTACCTCCTTGGTTACATTTATTCCTAGGTATTTTATTTTACTGATGCTATTGTAAATGGGATTATTTTCTTAGTTTCCCTTTCTGGTATGAACTGCCTGATCTTTAATGCCCCTCTCAGCCTTGGAGATGATATTAAATTACTAAAGTGAGAGAAGCAGAGGGGCAAGCTGTTGTCTTCCTCTTTCTTGAGGAACCCTCCAAGCATGTGTGGATTAAGTGTGAGCATGTGTGGATTAAGTGTGAGCAGGTGATCGATAAAGAGTGCCTGAAATTTTTTCTCTGCTGAGGGAGGGCTGCAGAAACCAGACTTTAGACATAAAAGGTCCCCGGATATCCTCAAGTTGTTCTTCAAGCCCTTGATCTGAGCCCATTTACTCACATTTTACACATCACTTTTATGCCCTTGGTGATCTGGTATAAACAGTTTAAAGGTTAACTGGCAGCCAGGTTGGAGGTGAGCGTTGCGGTTGTAGGCAGGAGGCGGGTAGGCAGGCTGGCACCCACGGAGGCAGCAGAGAGAAGCCCCTGATGAGCCAGTAGAAGGGAGATAAAAAACCAACAGTTTTATACAGGCAAAGCACTTCAGAGCAACACAGATTGTGACCATTTCGTTCAGGGTCAGACCTCCCTGCACATAAATGCCCTGGGGTGCCTCACTGCATTTCTGCTCTGGGAAAATCCTATTTTGACCTCAGTCTCTCCATCTGTAAAATGAACAGGTTCCATCAAGGGCTCTGAGAGTGTGTGATGCCACAGGGGTTTCCTCATGGGAGGCCCTTCCCTCCCCAACTATTCAGGGCAATTGAGGTTTCATTAAGGTCAAGACTTCAATCTCCCGGGATTTGGGTAATTAGGCTTTCTTGCCACAAACCCCAAGGGTGAAGACTGTCGTGGGCTGTCTGGGCTGGGCCCCCAAGGAGAAACAAAACTCCCCAGAAGCTGGCACAGAGGCTGTGGCCCTGGTTCTGCTTGCTGCCTACGGAAGGGGTGAAGAGGAAGCCTGGCTTTGAGTGAAACGGAAGTGCTTGAGTCTGACAGTCGCTCTCAGAACTCTGCAGCCAGGAGGGAAGTAAAACTGTCTGGGCATCTGGCAGCTTGCATCCTGAAAGCTCATGGGACAGCAACAGGTGAGGCCTGGTGCAGGCCTGCTCTCTGGTCCAGAACCGTGGCCCTGGCTAGGGGAGGTCCCTGGAGAGTAGGCTGGCCCAAGGACTTGGGGGAGGGCAGAGGGGAAAGCCCCGAACTGGTTCATGACCTTGGGCAATTCTCTGTGCCTCTTTGGGCCCCGTTTCCCCACCTGCAAAAATAGAGTTTGGGTTAAATTTGCTTGTGCCATAAGGATTTCTGGAATGATGGGCTTTGGGGATGGAGAGACAATTTCGTGACAAGAAACCTGGTCTGTTACCTTGCTGACAAGGGACTCACAGCCTGGTGGGAGATAGACACAGACTTGTGGGGTAATCATGATTATCAATGTATGTATAGGCTCTCAGATCTCCCCACAGGGAGCACCCAGTCCAACCTGGGAGCTCAGGGAGAGCTCTGGAGAAGGTCAAGTGACTTGTCCAAGGTCACATAGCTAAAAAGCAGTGCAGCTGGGCCAGAGACTTGAAAGGAAGGGGAGCTCAGAAAAAGACACAACTAAATAGAAGTCTTGGGCTTGGTGCTATCATCAAGGTCTGAACGAGGCTGTGGAGACTCAGAGGCAGGTGGATTAATTCTGACCGGAAGAAAGGCTTTACAGAAGCAGGAGTTCTGAGCTGGGGTTTGAAAGATGAGTATGAGTTTATCAGGCAGAGAAAATAGGGAAAGGCTGAAGGAGAGGGAACAGCATATTCAGCAGTGTGAAGTTGCTAAAAGAACCTGACAAGTCCTGGAAAATGCACATATATGCTGTGTTTGGAAAAAAGGGCACCTAAAATGGTGAGACTGAGAGGTGAGGTCAGGTAGGCCAGGAGGACTCATACAGTGAAGGGCCTAGAATGTCACTTTAAAAGCTTTGGCTTAATGTATAGGGCAGGGGGAGCCATAGAAACCAGAGCAGAGGAGTGCATGGTCAAAATAGCACATTAGAAGGCTTGCTTTAGCTGCTAGGAGGGCAGAAGCTAGGAGAGAGGAATGACGGCAAGGAGGCGGTGACAGAGGATTGAAGGTACGAACCTAGCTCAGTGTCAGGCCCAACCTCTGTCAATAAACTGAAACTTTAGGTGCCTACAGAGGTGTGGGGAAAATGAGAATTGAAACCTAGACCGTGCTGTGGCTGTGGGCTGGGCAGGTGTGGTTAGCTAGGGAAGTGAAAGCGTTGGGGTGACTGACAGGAGCCCTGTTCTGTGCTAAGGCAGGGTGAGGGGCCATGTGCTGAGGGAGGCCAAGGGGCAGCCAGCTACCCCTTCCGTAGGCTGGAGAAGCTGTTTACACCAGATCACCAAGGGCATAAAAGTGTTGTGTAAAATATGACTAAATGGACTTCCTTAAAGTCCCTGCCCCTGGCTCCTGCCCTCTGGGATCCTACTTCCTTCTGACAACCCTTTGCTGAACTCTCTCCTGAGTTAAGCTTTTCTTCCCTCTCCTCACTGCCTATCCAGCACCCCAGGATTCCTGACCAGGCCCTGCCCGGCCCTCCAGGGAGCCTGCCCTGAGCAGTGAATATTCCTGCTTTCCATGGCCCTGCCGCCTACCCTGCCTGAGTGGTGGCAGGACCATGCTCTGCCTTGAGCAATGTCTTGATCTGTGGTCTTGGTTCACCACACTAGTCACTGTTACCTTGCCGTGGGTGTCCTTCTCTCAACTGACTGCCCACAAGAGCTCTTTAGGAGTGACAGTAAGTCATAATCAGACCTGGGGACTCCCAAAGAAGCCATACTGTGCATGCCTGCCCAAGAGCAGGGGCATGGGAAGGACGTTCATGGACCAGGCTGGTTGATTCTTTGTTCTGGGGAATGTCTTGACCTGACTGAGCCAAATAGGCAAGTTCCAGATTGAGGGTCCTATATAAGTCAGAAGGCTGGAAGGAAGCAATTCCTCTCCAATGGTTCAAAAGAAGAGACTTAATGATGGGACTGCTGTTCTGAGGTGTGGGTAGGTTAAGGCAACAAACAAAGGATGGTGAGGCACCCACCCAGCACCCAGAGACTAGAGCTGAAGGAAGGGCAGGAATCATGTTACTGGAGCCCAGTGAGAGGTAGGGCTGCCTGGCAGGAATGAGATCAAGGAGGGAGTGGAGAAGGCACTAAAAGCAGGGAGGGAGTGGAAGGAGAAATAGCCCTCCCCCTTCTCTCAGCCTCGGTCTCCTATTGTTTCTCATTGTCCAAAACCAAGTGGAAACCAGTTGGCAAGGGGGCCTTAGTGATGCAGCCCACGGTGGCTGCCTCCTAGGGCACAGTGCAGGGCCAAGAGTCTGGGGGGGGGGTGCAAATAGAGACTAACCCTCTCCAGATACGCCTGAAAAACTGTCACCCAGATGGACTATCTGGATGATGCCTATGGCCTTGACCCAGTCATTTCTCTGTGATCAGAGGTGGCTGGAGACAGTTTTTCTGCCTGCCCCAGAGAGAAAAGACCAAGCTTCACCTTTACCTTCATTTTGCTACCATCCAGAAAGCACTGTCTAGTCTTGATAGTTAAAGAACCAGAGAATGACAGAGCCACATGGGCCTCCAGGGTAACCATCCCAAATACACAGAGAGTGAGAGCTGGGTCCCAGGGTCCCAGGGTCCCAGGGCTGATGTCTGATGACATTAGAGAGGTGTTCTGTATCGAGACTATGCAGTTGCGGCCACATAACTAGAGAGCAGCAGAGCCACAATTCAAACTGGTCAGTCTGACTTGGGATTTGACCCAAGCTCTTAACCAAGGCGCTGAGCTGAGCGCCCAGTGTGCAGCGAGGAAAGGCACTGGAGTCAGTGGGACCAGCTCAAGGTGCCTGGTTCTTCGGACGGGTCCATCTCTCCTTCATGGCCATGCGTCCGTCCACAAGCCTCTCCCTGGGAGGGCAGCAGTGCGGTCACAGGCCCCGCGCAGGGCATGAGGACAAACCGCTGAATCTGGACAGACAACAGGCCTATGCAGCCCTCAGGCCTGCTCTCCCTTATGGTGCTGTACTGGGCCTTCTGTTCTGCGACCTGGCTGCCCACACTTAATGTTCCACAGCTGGTAAACCTCTGGGTCTTCAAGTATTAAAATCCACCCATCCAGCAGGCCTCATCCTAGGTGCTGGGGATACAGTGACAATAAAGGTATCCTCCCAGAGATCTATGGGGTTGGGGAGCACTGACAGGATGGGTGAGATAGGCAATACACATGGCTATATCAGAGCATGATCAATGCCATAAAGGAGGATTGCTTTTAAATTGAGAGCAAACAGCCAAGTAGGACACTCAAGGCCCAGTCTGCCTTTGCAGGCTCATTCTCCAGGACTCACTAGTCAGACTGTTCCTAAACACGACCCAGGCCGACTCACCGATGGTTTTTGCTCTCACTGTCCCCCTCCTGGGAGTGAGTGTGTGCCTTCCATACATCAAGGCCCACTCCCAGTGCTGCAGTAACCATCTGCTCAAACGAACCGTGGCAGCCCAGTTCCCAAGAGGATGGGCTGGGTGAGTCCAGAAACTACTATAGGGTGATTAACCTCTGGACACTGGAATCGGACCATCTGGGTTCAAATCCTGCTTCTTACTAACTACCTGATCCCAGTCAAGTTACTTAGCCTCTCGGAACCTCAGTTTCTACATTCTTACAGTCAGGATAATTGGGTGTGTGAGAATCGATTGGTTAACACAATGAAAGCCCTCAGAGCTGCGCCTGGTACTCCATAAGCATGCAAGAAATGTTAGCTATTATTATTACAGCTATTATTAGGAGCCAGCCTGGTGCACTGGTAAACAACTCCTCACACCCAAGCAAAGCTAGTGAGGACACACACCGGCTCAACACACAGCCACACTGGGAGATGGGGCAGGGTGGGGAACCGTGACCCCATTTTAAGTTGAGTGGAGGCTTCAGCGGAGACACAGGCATTCATTCACTTAACAGATATTTTGGGGACACTTTTCACGTGGCAGGTACTTCCTCTCTTTCCATACCAAACTTACTGAATCCTCAGAGGAGGGACCAAGGGCCCTGGATTTTAAACAAGCCTCCCGAGGTGGTTCTCAGCTTAAGCAAGTCTGGAAAATCCTTGGATCCTAGAATGCTAGGGCAAGCATCTTGCCATATTCCAAGTTGGGACCTGGGTTTTATGGGGGATACCATCTTTGGTGGCAGATTTGCATAGCAGTTGGCAGCACAGATCCTGGAGGCTGATTAATTGGGTACAAATCTCAGTTTGCTACTCATTGACCGCGTAACCCTGGGGTAAAATGGGGCTAATAGCACCTACAACAAAGTTGTTGTAAGAATTAAATTAATTATTTATGTGAAGTGCTGACACATAGTAACTATTATAAAGTATGAGCTATTATCATCACTGTGCCCCGTCTAGACAAGCATCAGAGAGAAGGCGGGGGTGGCGGATTTGCTGCTTTTTACCCCAGGATTGGCTCTGTCTACAGAGTTGGCGGCGGCGTCTGTCTCTTCAGGGAGATTCACCACCTGCTCCCTTCTGCTGGAAGAGCTTTCCCGAGCCAGGGAATTCCCTCCCATAGCAACTAATAGCAGCCCCCCGCCTTCTGATGCCACGTGCTCTGCCCACAGCAGCATAGTTAGAATCAGATCACATCTCGGGCAGAGGCTGGACTGAGAAGATGGGCAGGTTTTGGTGTTGGAGGTGTCCATTTAGGAGGGCTGAAAACAAGAGGCGGGGTGCAGGTCCCGGGGGAGCTCCTCTCCACTCCCTGGGCCAGCTCGGGCTGAGGGTGGTGCCCAGGCCACAGGACGTGAGTGTGGATGTGCTGCAGACAGGGGAAGGGTGGGTGCCCAGGAAGGAGAGGCAGGATGCCAGGGCATCTGCCAGCCCTCGGGACGCTCATTTTGGCCCGCTGCCCTCCCACGGCAGGGAGCAGGCAAGTGTTTTGTTTGGGCACTAACTGGGCAGGCTGTGGGAAATAGGCAGCAGGCTTCCTGAGCTGAGCGGGCCTGCTCACAATGGTTACAGAGCTGCCACCTCCCTGTCCTGCTGTCCCTCCCCCACAACTCCATCTCCCTCCCTTGGTCCCTGACTGACCCCCATCCCTCAGCTCAGCCTGGAGGGTCCTTCCCATGGAAGGGCTCACAGAAGGGGGGCACCCCCCCTCCCCACCTTCCAGGCTGGGCTTTGAGAAACTCCCTGGTGTTACAGATGAGGAACCGAAGGCCGAGGGAGGGCTGGGACTTCCCAGGGCCTCACAGTGAGTCAGGGGCAAAACCCGGGACTGCAGTTGGGCTTAACTTCTTCCCATGGGAATTCCTCTTTTTGTGTTTTATTTTTTAAAATTCACAAACTAAATCAGAACAAAATGAAGAGAAACTGAAGGAAAACATATGCACACACAAAGGAAACGCACATGTGTGGGCCAGCACAGTTGCAGGCATTTTATATAAACATTCCCATTTAATTCCCACCACACCCTGCAAAAAATCCTTACTCTCCTTTATGGACAAGGGAGCTCAGTTGAAAAGAGGCTTCGGGACTCAGTCAAGAACCCAAAGCTAGGCAGAGAAGGAACAGGACATCTAACTGAGGATTGTCTGACCCCCAAGTCGCCATGATGTCACCCTTCCACCCAAACCTGACTGCTTTGCCCATCAGTCCTAGTTGCCCAGAGCTGTAACCGCAGGATAGCTCCCAGGGGGGAGACCCTCGTCGGAGTCCCACATACTGGTAGGCAGTCAGCCGCTCAGCTGATCTGTCCCAGGATGGGCAGTCACGTGCTCACATAGCTCCTCAGCCCTTGATAGATCGCATACCTGTTACTTCATTTATCCTGCACCCCTCCTCCCCCCAGGACAGAATTTGTGATGTGCCAAAGGTCACACTCAGTAAGTGCCTGGCGAAGATAGGACTAGAACCTCGGTGTCCTGCCTCCTGATGTTAAAACCATGTGACTGCCACCTCCTGGGACGGGCTGTCCTTTCCTCCCCACCCCAAGTTGTAACACTCCCTGACAAGGGTGCCAGCTGACCAGATAATTCCCTGCCCCAGTGCCTGCCTCTCAAGGATTCGCCTCGGGCCTTAGATCCCTTTCCCCACTTGGTGGAATTTGGGTCCCTAACTCTCCTGGCCCTACATACCCTAGACTCACTGCTGTGACCTGTGGTTCATGTGCTGAGATTGGGAGCTCCTGGAGTGCAGGGCGTGGATCTCATCCCAGAGACCTGCTTATGCCTGAGCCCACAATAAGGGGGTTGTTGAGTGATGTAGGATGGAATCCAAGGTCTAGGTTTGCCATGGACTCACTTTGTGTCCGAGGGTGAGCCCCTGCCCTCTTCTGGTGGCCACAGATCTTGAAGCCTCATTCCAGTGGACTGTGACTGTCTTGGGAGCTGAGACAGGCATACTCCCACAGCAGGCTGACGGTGTTAAGGGGATTAGCTCAGGCAGGAGCAAAGGCCCATATGTGTGCGTATGGGTTGGAAGTGGAGGGGGCAAGGTGCCTAGGGAAGAAGGGAGGTGAATGGGAATGGGGTCCACAGACTGCATTGTCTGCAGCAGCATCCAAAGCTAGGCAGGAAGTAGCTGGCCTCTGCCAATGTGAGTGGAGGATAATGACAGAGCAGGAAAGGGAGCAAGCTCTGAACAAAGCTATGAACCCCCCTTCACGAAGGGTAGGCTGAGTGCCTGGGGGCAGTATGGGCAGATGGGATGGTGACCACCTTCTCGGGAGAGAGCTTTGGGTGGAGTGCCTTTCCTCAGTGCCCACTCTGGACTGGGGTGGGGTGTTGTTCATGTTCTAGCCATGTTTAAGGGCTGCTGCAAACTGGTTTCTCTCGGGAGTCCTGTGGGATACTGGAATAGCTTATCTTCCAATGCCCACTCACAGTGGCATATACCTGCTCCAGGCCAGCTTTCAATCCTGGCTATGACTTAAACTTAGAATCATATTCCTTCTGGGAGATTGCACAGCTGCACACATGCTGGAGGGAAAGCCCAGCTTCAGAGCCAGAGGGAGCCAGGGGCTACCCCTGGCTCTTCTGTCCTAGCTATGTGACCCTGGGCAGGTCATTTCACTCTGAGCCTCAGTCTGTGAAATCTGTGAAATGGGGTCATATATATTATGAGGGGTTGTTGTCAGGGTTCGAAACGATGTAAATGGCATGCCTAGTTCAATGCCTGGAACATGGAAGAGCCAGCATAAATGGTAGCTGTTATTACTTCCCTCCCAGGGTGTGAATCCCATCTGTGGCCTCCTTAAGGAAGAGGGCCAGCACCTGTTTGCACAGCCCCAGGGGTGGGGGAGCTCATCCCCTCTAGGGGCGGCTCTGCCTGGAAACCTCCTTCCCTAGATGCAGCTGAGGTCTGTCCTAGTTCTGTCTCTGGGGCCACAGTGCATGCTGCCTTGTGGCCATGGGACAGTTCTGTGGCATCTTCCCCAAAGAATTTCAAGTCGCATGGTGGCTGCTTGAGTTTCAGGAGCAAGGCTCTGAAAGTGCCTAGCTTGGTTCAAAGGAGTATATTTTAATTAATTAATTTATTGATTGATGAGAGAGAGATATGGATTTGTTGTTTCACTTATTATGCATTCATTGGTTGATTATTATATGTGCCCTGACCCGGGATTGAACCCACAACCTTGGGGTATCGGGACAATGCTCTAACCAACTGAGCTACCTGGCCAGGACAAAGGGGTATATTTTATATCGGGCTTGCATAAATCACAGAAACCCCTTTCTCCATCCCTGTGAGTTTAGAAGGTATGGATTTTACCCTCCCAAGTCTGCTTTTTTTTTCCTGTGTGAACTCTCCCAATTCCTTTGAACAGTCCCCACAGAAGCAGATGGGAGAACTGGGTTCTGGTCCCAAATCTATCACTTCACGAAAAGTCACTTATTTTCATCGAGTCTCCAGTTCCTCGTTTGTAAAATGAAGAAAATAATGCTACCTCATAGAATTACAATGAAGATTAGCTTGAAAAAGTAACATGAAAATTTGGGGTTTGGTAAAGGCACTTGGTAAATATGAAACATATTTTTTAAAATCGTATTTTTGAAAAAGCAGTTAGTAGGTAAGCCCATCTGGAGTTGCCTCTTAGCTTTTTATAACATCTCCAAAGGAAATTATCCCAGAAAGTCAATGCCATTCCTGGTTCCAGAATAATGGCAAATTAGGTGGAGGATGCCCTCCTAAAGTCATAAAGTGAAGCCCCAGGATTTGACTTAATCTATGAAGCGCCTACTAAGCTCCAGGCTCATTCACTTACCTTATTCTGCAGTTGGGACCAAGGCCCAGAGAAGGCCCAGCAGATCAGTTGGGAGGCTGGATCCCAAGTCTCCCAACATCCAGCACTTTTATACCCCACGCTTACTGCCAGAAGGGAGGTGAAGGGAGGATAGTCTCTGGGCCAGACTAGATACACCCAGGACTAGGATGCAGCAAATCTTTGTTAAACACCTTCTATGTGTTTACTACATCTGGGCAGGCACTGTTACCCCCACCCCCTTCCCAAATAAGCCAGTGTCATTCATGGCATGGTTGGTCTGGAACTCAGCCTTAGTGAAGGCCTAGGCTGATGATAGAGTCTTGCTTACCCTTGTATCCCAAGTGTCTGGTACAAGGCTTGGCACAAAACAGGACCTTAGCAAATATTTTTTGAATGAATGATGAATCAGTGAGCACTTATTGAGCACGATGTGCTAGGTTCTGTGGTAGGAGAAATTCTATTTAGTCAACAAGCCTGCAAACTGGTATTATATCCCTATTTTATGACTAAGGAAATAAAGAGGGGTATTGATTAGCTCAAGGCCTCACAATGAACTGGTGCTGGAGCTGAGACTGGCTACCACTGTCCTGGTCCTGGGCTCTCTAGCCTTTAACCCACAGTTAAAGGTCCTGGGAGCTGGGCCTCCACTCACCTATTTATTCTCTTGTCCCAGGCCTTCTCTGATAGTAGTTGAGGGCTCTGGTGAAGACTTCTGAATGGTTTCAAGGAAACTAGAAATATCAAGTCTGTTCTGCTAGTTCATACACAGCTCTAGATTGAATCTGACTGAAGCATAACTCTGATTCTATCACCTTCTTATCTAAGAATCTAGGCTAACTCAATGTAAACAACCTGGGTTCAAGTTCCATTTTCCCAATTTCTGGCCACGTAGCTTTCAGCAAATTCCGTACTTAGGTCTCTCCAGGCCTCACTCACTTTCCTGCTTTGTGTGATTACACACTTCTGAGAGCTTGTGTCTGGGAGACCAACTTCTGATAAAATTATGGGGCAATGTAGTTCATCTTCCACACAGACCTGTGGCTCCAGAAGAGGTATTTTCAACCTTCTACGGACCCCAAGGAAAGCTGATACCCCTCCCCGCAGATGGTCTGGACAGAGCGGGAAGGTGGGGAGGGGAGGGGGGAGAGGAGGCAATGCCTGGATGAGCATCCTCACTGGCAAATGAAGCCCGAGCTCACCCAGCCAGTTAGGGGCAGGCAGAGCACACAGGTCCGAGGTCCTGACTCCCAGACAAGGGCTTCCGTTGCCCCTGCTGCCTCCTCTACTCTTCCTCATGGTTATCATCTGAAGGAATGGGCGGAGGAAACAAGTTACAGAGGCAAAGGTAGGACCCTTGGAGCCTGGGAGTGAGGAAGGCAATGGCAACAGGCCTATGGGGAAGGCAGAGGGGAGGGGGAGGGGAAAGGGAACCGCCTGCTCCCTGGAGGGAGAGCTGCATCTGTTTCTTTATAACCCCAAATCCTCTTCGTGACAGAGAGATTCTAGTCCTACTATGTGACCGTCAGAAAATCCTGTCCTCTATGGGCCGTAGCCTCTCCATCTGTGAAATGGGGGCCCTGGCCTTCATGACCTCACTGTTCCCTCCCAGCAGAGTTCATGCCCTCTGGCCTGAACGCCCCGTAGCGGAGGGCCGTCGGTGTTTTTCTTTGCAGGACAACTAGACGCCCCCCCTCACCCCCCCCCCCCCCAACCCTCAGTAACAGGCACCTGCGGGCCACTGCGAAAGGATTTGTTCAAACTCAATCCGCTCGCTCGGGGGAGAGGCGTGCTGGAGGACCCCAGAAGTAGCAGAAAACACAACTCTCCTCCTGCCCTCCCCTCGTTGTGAAAACTTCACTGCCAGCGTCCAGGTGCCCCCCCATCCCACACGAACCCTGCAGTCGCCAAAGCCAGGGCGGGGGGGGGGGGGGGGGCAGGGGCGGCTGGTGCGCGTGCGTCGCCGCAGAGCCCCCACTCGCCCACGTGCGCGCCCCCGCGCGGAGGTGCGCGCCGCGGCCGGCTGGCGGGAAAGCGCGCGGGAAGCCCCCGGCGGCTCCCGGTGTGGGGGAGGGCGGGCTGGAGGCGTCCGGAACGTGCCACTCGGGGAGAGGACGGGGGGATTTTCGTGCTCGACTAGCGTTTCTGCCCTGCCTATTTGCTGACAGGCCCGTTAGTTTCCCCCCGTCCCCGCCACGAAACCGAGCCCCACGCCGCGGCCACGC
This sequence comes from Myotis myotis, assembly GCF_014108235.1. Taxonomy (NCBI): domain Eukaryota; kingdom Metazoa; phylum Chordata; class Mammalia; order Chiroptera; family Vespertilionidae; genus Myotis; species Myotis myotis. Next base: position 40,000,501 of record NW_023416314.1, read on the forward strand.
TCGCCCTCTGCAACCCAGCTCTGGCCCGAGCGCTCTCCGCCGCCGCCGGAGTGGGGCGCTGCGCCGCGCGGTGGGGCCGGAAATTCCCGCGGCCCGAGTGGAGGAGCCGGAGCCGAGAGCGTGGCGCCGCCTTCCACCTCCCCGCGCTGGGCGGGGGCGTTGGGCCCAGTGAGGGCCGGGCCGCCTGAGTTGGGGCCGAGGGAGCCCGAGTCTGCGAGGAGCCCGAGCCGGCGGCGGGCGGGGAGCCGGAAGGCACTGCTGCTCCCCCGGAGCCGCTCGGCGAGCCGGGAGCCCTTGCGCCCCAGCTCCTGGCCCCCGCCCCCTCGCGGTCTCCGCCTCCTGCGCGCACACACCCCCCGGGCCGCTGGAGCCCCAGGCCTGCCCGGCTCCTCCTCCTCTTCACTCTCGCCCGTGACCGGGTCCTCCTGCCGCCCGCCCGCCCGCCCGCCCTGCTCCCTCCGGGGCGAGTCCTCGTCCTCGTCCTCAAGCTCCCCTTTCAAACACGCACGCTTGCTGGGCCGGTCCCTCTTCTCGGCCCTTCTCCTTTCTCTTACCCCAGCTAACGCCGCCGTCGGGGGAAGGATTGATGTCCCTTCAGCATCATGCAGCCGCCGCCGAGGAAGGTGAGGGTGCTGGAGGGAGGCTTTGGGGCTTTGGGGGGGATGCGTCCAAGGAACGCGGCTGGGGCGATCGCTGCGACCCCTCCCCCTTTCCGCAACTGGCCGTGCCCGCCGTAGCCTCTGGCTTGTCACCGAGTTGCTGCCGGTTCCAGACGGGTGAGGTGCCTTTCCGATGAAGGGGCGGCCGGGGTTCGCCCTCTCCACCGCGGTAGACCCCCAGACATCTCACAAGAGTTTCGGGTGCACATTTGTGTGTGTGTGTGTGTGCGCGCGCGCGCATGGCAGTGCTGTTCGCTGCAAAGTGCATTCTCGGGGCTGCACTGAGGGGGGGCGGGGGAGCCCTTGCAGCTTTGCAGAGCCTTGTGCTTGTGTGATTGTTTAGTCTGCACCAGGTTGGAGCCCTCCAGCCGCTTGTCGCCATCCTCGCCCATTTGCAGATTTGCAAGCAATTTGTTTCCAGCCTAGCCTTAAGGTTTGGCCTGCTTTTCCCACGGGGCGGGCCGTAAAGAAGTTGGAATAGTCATCGCCCCCCATCCTAGGGATAAACAAGGTTTTAAGCATTGACCAGTCTTGCCATTCTCACCCCCCCCCCCCAACCCCCTTCCCGTTCCGTTCCTCCGGTAGGGGACCTTGGGGGCGGTGGCAGTGCCCCTGGGAGAATGAGAATCCGGCGGTGCGTGGCGTGTATCGCGATCTGGGCTTGGGGTGGGAGTGACGGGTCTCCGGGGTTGTCAGCAGCCTCCCTGCTGCGCCCCTTTGAGAACCGCCTCTCTGCCCTCTTCTCCAGCTTTCCCCAGGGCTGAGGCTGTGTTCTTGTCTTTTTAATCCTGCAGATGGTTACTCAGTGTCTACTCTGGGCGCTGGGTGGAGGAGGCTGTTCTATCCTCCCCTCGTGGGCAAACATTTACTGAATGCCTCACTTGTGTCTTCTTCCTTTTCTTTGTTTTCTTCTCTTCCCTTCCCTCTTCTCTTCTCTTCTCTTCTCTTCTCTTCTCTTCTCTTCTCTTCTCTTCTCTTCTCTTCTCTTCTCTTCTCTTCTCTTCTCTTCTCTTCTCTTTTCTCCTTCCCTTCCCTTCCTCGCCCTGCCCTTCCCTGCCCTTCCTTTCCCTTCTTAATCCGGATTTCTCCAGTTATGCGTCTTTTTTCTTTCACACATGTACCCCCACCCTCCGAGTAGTCCCGCTGCCACGGGGGGGGGGGGGGGGGGCGTTTCCAGGCCCACTGGACCTGGAACCCTGGGGTGCCGGCCTGGCGGGTGAGGCACTGGCCAGCTTGCATTTGCTGTTCTAGCTGTTTGAAGTGGAGCCGCCACAGGAACCGGCTTGCTGGGGAGGCTTAAAAGCATTGCATATCCTAGAAGGTCACTTTTGCTTTCTCCTTTGTGAGAAAGAGATTGTGATTTGATGCGCTGTCAGCAAGTGGAGGGCATCATCCTGAGACAGTGTGCTTTCTCGCAGCCATTATGGAATAATTTATGTAGTCGATTCAAGCATGTAACTTCATTATTGTGTACATTTCAGTCATTATATATTAGGCATTCTTATATACTCCTTCCTCCCGGTTCCACTCTGCTCACCATTTCTGGTGGTTAATGTCTTTGAATCCTTTTTGGAAGAAATAGAAGACAGAGTCTTAAAACTTTAAGAAGACCTAGATACCTACTGAGCTCGTGCATGAAGTAGGATGATGGGCAGTTTATTTTGCACCTCTTTAATCTGTAGTTTTTATATTTGTGTATTTATATTTAACCTGTTTCCGCTTATTTGTCTAGAATTTTTATTAAATATCCTTAGTTAACAAAATTAGGTGACAAATAATGGCTTTATGGCAGTGGTTCTCAACCTTACTAATGCCGCGACCCTTTAATACAGTTCCTCATGTTGTGGTGACCCCCAACCATAAAATTATTTTCGTTGCTACTTCATAACTGTAATTTTGCTACTGTTATGAATCGTAATGTAAATATCTGATATGCAGGATGTATTTTCATTGTTACAAATTGAACATAATTAAAGCATAGTGATGAATCACAAAAACAATATGTAATTATATATGTGTTTTCCGATGGTCTTAGGCGACCCCTGCGAAAGGGTCATTCGACCCCCAAAGGGGTCGCGCCCACAGGTTGAGAACCGCTGCTTTATGGTCTTCAGGGGAGAGGTGAGCAAGAGGTATATATTCTGACAAGTATTTAGTATTTTCCTTAAGTAGTTTTTGTTGTTGTTAAAGTTGCAGTAAGGTCTTATAAATACATGGTATATTTTAGGTGAAAGTTACACAAGAACTGAAAAACATTCAAGTTGAACAGATGACAAAACTTCAAGCCAAACATCAAGCAGAATGTGACTTGCTTGAAGATATGAGGTAAGGTTATAGTAACTAGTTTGAACTTCTATATCTGTTTCAAAGAACCTTTTAGTTACCAAACCCCAGGAACTGATGATGGAATTTCCTTTTGGATTTCCTGCTTTAAGGCTGTTAGAGCTTTGACTCAGCTAGAAATTATTACTGGAACTAACACAATTCAAGCTTTTTTTCTTTTAGTGGGGGAACCTATAACGTACACATACTATTATGAAAAAACAAGGGTCTTAAAATTTACCTGTCAAAATATAGTCATTGAAGTAGAAATTCTTATTTAAATAATCTTTCTACTGAATTGTAACATTTATTGACCTTTACAATTTCACACAGATTTTTAGAGTAGCACCTCTGGTTAATGGTTAATATCTGGGGGTGAGCCAGTCAACCTCAGCTGATTATATACTGGCATTATTTGTTAGAACATGACAAATATCACTTTGTCTTTGAACATTAAATTCAGTGGAAAATGTATCCTATTTTATCATTAAAGTTACCTTGTTTCGTATTCACAGTAACTTTAAATTTAAAAGATAAGACATTGTGTCAGCATTGTGAAAATCAGTATCTTTCTTTATAGAGGGAAGCATAACTCATTTTATTGAAAGAAACACCATTTTATTTTACAATCCTATAATATAAACCGATAGTTTAACTACCATACCTTGGTAAAGGGTGGAAAATGCTTTGCACGTTGAAACAGTATGGCTACAATTCTTACTTCCCTTTAGTAATATGTTTGTCGAATTGGAACTGGGTCTAAGCCTCATTAGTTTCCTATTTTTCCTATGGTGCACAACTTTATGTTGGTTTCATGAAAAGTATAAACTATATGTTGTTATAATAAAATTATATGTGTTTGGGTAGCTGAATTATTTATAGCCCAAAGATTTTGATTTAAAGAGTTCCTTTTTCTCCCCCATGTTTAATTTATTAGGTATTATTTATGGGTATTTCTACTGCATACCTATATTTTCAGAGTTTCTACCTAAGACATATAGTCTCCAGTCTTGGATGTACCAAGATCATTGTTCTTTTTAAATTCTGTATTTATTTCTTCTACTTTTCTTGCGGCCACAAGGAAATTTTTAGATTTAAATAATTCCTGTACAGGATACCTGACACTCTTCATGTGGTTAAAAATTTAAAGTTTTTAACATCTATTAAGTGAACTAAGGTATTTTAGTAGAAATCTCTAGATGAAGAAAGTAAAATTTCAGAAGCACCTTAGGAAGGCAAAACTAGCGTGTAAGTAAAGATACCCTTTGGGTTTTGGATGGTCAGTGGTCATTAAGTCCTGTTGATTGTATCTTATAAAGACTTCTTGCTTGCATTTAAAAAAAATTTTTCCTTCATTTCCTGTATCTTGGTACCAGAGCTTATGGTCAAATATATGGATACAGAATCACTGTCAAATTGATGTAAGTTGTTGTTTGTATTATTGCTGACCCCATCACATTTTACTTGCATTATTGCAGTAATGTTTTCCTATCTTCTAACCCCTCTCCCCCCAATCCCTCCTTCTAAGTCTTATCACCAGTTAGCTTTCAAAAATCATTGCTTATTGTATATCAGGTTCTCTGTGGCCTTCTGGATAAAGACCAAACACCTTGTCATGGCCTTCTGCAACCCAGCTACAAGCTTCCCTTGCTGACTTAATTACTACCGTTTCATGCCCATGCATCCTTCCTGCTTAATCTCCCTGCCCTGGCCCCTCAGGACTTTTGGTTACCTAATTGTGTTTTCTACATTCATGCCTTTGTAGTGAGTGTTGTTCTCTTTGCCTGCTGTGTCGTTCCTCCTGCCTTTGCACCTGGCAAATTCTGGTTACCATTACATGTATAAGTTTGTTGTTCTCTGTGATCTCGAAGAATTTTGACTTTGTACATGTTTCTGGCTCTCCTCTTCATGAGAATTCCTTTCAGTTAGGGTCGAAATTACTTGTGTCTTTGTACCCTTTATTTAGGCTGGCAGAATTGATAAATTTAATGGCATCTTTTTTTGTTTTGATTTTTAGAGAGAGGAAGAGATAGAGAGAGAGCTAGATAGATACATAGATATGAGAGAGAAACATCAGTTGGTTGCCTCTCATACGTGCCGACTGGGAATTCAACCTGCCAGCCTTTGGTGTGTGGGATGACACTTCAACCCACTGAGCCACACCAGCAGGCCGCACCTTATTTGTTTCTAAGTGCGATATTTTATAAGCTCATTTACAGGAGCTATAGTCTGTTGAGCTTGGGTTATACTTTGATTTACATGAGCACTTTAGAATGTACTGTGCTATTGGATGTGTAGTATATCTGTATTTATGTACAACGTGTAAATACAGAGATTGTTGGTGCTGCAAGAATTAATGGGTTCTTCATTATTTTGAAGGCGTCAGTGCATTCTTCTTTCATAGTAAATTAATAGAACGAATTCCTTCACTCCTATGTAGCTGTGAGCAGAATACTATATTACTTACTAAAATATGAGTTTAGGTTTGCCTTTTTAAAAAATTGATTTCAGAGAGAGGAAGGAGGAGGCAGAGATAGCAACATCAGTGATGAGAGAGAATCATTTGTCCGCTGCCTCCTGTGTACCTCCCACTGGGGAGCCAGCCCGCAACCTGGGCACATGCCCCAACCAGGAATCAAGACCAGGAACCAAACCGTGACCTCTTGGTTCAGAGGTTGACGCTCTACCACTGAGCAACCCCAGCCAGGCATTTTTTTTTCTTTCAATGATAATACTGAATTTGAAGTTGAAAATTGCCTGTTCTTTAGTATTCATGATAACTTTAGTTGCTTGAGGAGGGAGGAGGTCTGGCTTTTCTGGTCTGTTGTAGCAAGTGGAATGACCTTTTAAAAATTCATTAGAAATCTCTGAACTGGGGTTTTTGTATATGTTATTTTGAAAAGGATCTTGACTGCTTTCCTGCTTTTCCCTTTTTAAAAAATATTTTTTATTGACTTTTTACAGAGAGGAAGAGAGAGGGATAGAGAGTTAGAAACATCGATGAGAGAGAAACATCGACCAGCTGCCTCCTGCACACTCCCTACTGGGGATGTGCCTGCAACCAAGGTACATGCCCTTGACTGGAATCGAACCTGGGACCTTTCAGTCCACAGGCCTATGCTCTATCCACTGACCCAAACCTCCCTCCTCTCCCAGACCCTGCAGACAGCACTCCTTTTAACCCATGGCCCCCCAGTGTTATTACTCAATTTAAGTTAGTATGAATTTATTCAAAAAGATGCAAATAGTATATTATTCTTAATATAAAGAAATTAGTAGTAGAAACATTTTTATGACTTTAAAAAAAGTTAAAAAAGAAAAAAAACACCAGAACACATTAAGCTGTAAATAGAATTTTATGCTTGGTTATTGGTAGTTCTTATCCCTCTCCCTTCTGTTGATCATTTGGAATTTTGAAGGGAGGAAACCAATTATAGTATATATTTTTTCCTTTGTCTCTTCCTCTTTTTCAGTTCATTAGTTTCAGGGATACATTTGGAAGTTGGTGTGTTGGGAGTAAAGTATTGGAAGGAGAGATAACTCATTTGTTATTAATCAGGGACATTCCGTGCTTTGGCGAGATTCTATTCTGAAGTGTTTCCTGTTGACTTTTGCTGTCAGTAGTAGACAAGCACACTTCACTCTCTTTTTAATCATTTTTTCCTCTCTTTGCTTTCTAAGGCCACTCATAAGTAAGTTTCTAAATGCTGTAGCATGTATTATTTATTAGTGTTATGTATTTTGTATTGTTTATTACTATGATGTGCTCTCAGTCGAGAAAGTTCTTTGCAAGCACCCACAATGTGAAGAAATACCTTCCTTTTTAGCAGACATTTTTAGGGTGTCATTATATAATACGGAAAAATCATGGAATTTTAGAGTCAGGTGGATACTATCACATTTGTTGATTTTTACAGATGAAAATGGAAACTGAGGCACAGTGAGATGAAATGAATCATATTAAGGAGGACCCTGAGATGGTTCTCCTAGTTTCTAGACTAGTGCACTTATCTGTATTTCCTGTTTTTTAACCAGAGAACTCATCATGGTCTCATTTTTTGGGAAACATTTTGCCTTTTAAAAAGTACATTTTAACTAATAGTTTGTTTTCCTATTTTTTACTTTTCATACCTTAAGATGTCAGTCAGCTTTGAATCATATTTAAAAACTACTACCATGAAACTAGCCAGAAGGCAGATACCTAAAACCTTACCTCAGAGAAGGCTGAGTGTATGGTTTCTCTCAGATGTTCTGAAAAACTGAAACTGACTCAAGAAGCACCTGTCCTTCCTTTGTTGACACCTGGAGGTCTAACGACACCAAGTAAGGAATTACTATACTACATGATACTTTCTCTAAACTGTAGTTTCTTTAGCGGTAATCTGGTCTAGAGGAATTTTTAAAAATAGGTTTATTGAGATATAATTCACATAACATACAATTAATCCATTTAAAGTTTTTTAGTATATTCATAGGGCTGTACAGCCACCACTACACTTAAACTTTAGAACATTTTTGTCCTGCCTGAAAGAATCTCTGATTGGCCTGTGTGGTTCAGTGGTTGATTCCTGGTCAGGGCACATGCCCGGGTTGCAGGTATAATTCCCAGTAGGGGGCCTGCAGGAGACAGCAGATTGGTGTTTCTCTCTCATTGATGTTTCTGTTTCTCTCCCTCTCCCTTCTTCTCTCTAAAAAATCAATAAAATAAAAAAATTAAAACCACAAAAAACTCTGTACTTCTCTAGCCCTAAGCAATTACTTGCTCTCTCTATAGAAATGGAATCTATATAAATGGAATCATACAATATGTGGTCTTTTTTGACTGGCTTTTACTTGGCATAATATTTTCAAGGTTCATCCATGTTGTGACATCAGTACTTCATTCCTTTCTGTTGCCCAATAATATTCCATTATATGGATATACCACAATTTATTAATCTAGTCATTAATCGATGGGTTGTTTGGCTATTATTAATAATGCTTCTTTGAACATGCATGTACAAATTTTTGTGTGTAATGTTTTTATTTATCTTGGGTATATACATAGTGGTGGAATTGCTGGATCATATAGTAACTCTGTGAGGATCTCTCAAACTGTTTTCCAAGGTGGCTGTACCATTTTATATTCCCACTAGCAATAATGTATGAAGGTTCCAGTTTCTCCACATCTTTGCCAGTGCTTGTGATCTGTCTTTTGATTATAGAATTCTAGTGTGTGAATGGCATCATATTGTGGCTTGGGTTTGTATTTTCCTAATAGCTTATGATTTTGAGCATTTTTTCATGTGCTTATTGGCCATTTGTATATCTTCTTAGGAGAAATGTCTGTCCAAATCCTTTGCCCATTTTTTTTTAATTGAGTTATTTGTTGTTTTCTTATTGAGTTGTGAGAGTTCTATATACATATATATAAAATATATACACATACATATGTACATAAATATATATGTAAATATAAATAAATAAATATATATAATCAGCTTTATGGTTTGCAAATATATACTGTATTTGGGGTATTTTCCCACTCTGTGGGAGAATCACCTGAGGTGATTTTTACATTCACTGAATTTTGGGAACCACTGAAGTGGTGGAAAGAAGAAGGACTTTGAAAGTAGACCAGAGATTGAAACCCAGCTCTGCCACTTATTAGCTGGGTTATCTTCGGCAAGAGACTAAGGTTCTCTGAGCCTCATATTTTATGTATATAAAGCAAGGTTCATGCCCACCTTTTTGCTTTTCTGTAAGAGTTAAATGAGATACGTGAAATGCCCAGTGTGGTAGGTATTCAGCATTGGAAACTAATATTAGTGGAAATTGAAGGCTGGGAAGGATGTTGTCTTATTCAAGGTAACAGAAAAACTCATTGTTTCATTACTTCTAGAGAAGCACTGTTTTTACATTTTTACACTTTTGAAATCCAGATACTTCTTACAGTTGCTTTTGGCCATGATGCAGTTGTCATTGTCTCTTTAGGCAGAGAACTTGCAGAATAGGTATCAGCAGGCTTGGAAGAAAATCCCAGAGATAAAGGTTGGAATACAAATCTTGGAGCACCTGGACTTTTGGTGACACAGATTATGATATTGTGTGGAGTCCTGGCCAGTGTGGCTCAGTTGGTTGAACGTTGTCCCGTGTATCAAAAGGTTGGTGGTTCACGCCCTTGCTGGTTTGGCTCAGTGGATAGAGCATGGACCTGCAGGCTGAAGGGTCCTGGGTTTGATTTCCAGTCAAGGGCACATGCTCGGGCTGCAGGCTCAATCCCAGTAGGGGGCATGCAGGAGGCAGCCAATCAATGATTCTCTCTCATCATTGATGTTTTTCTCTCTCTCTCCCTCTCCCTTTCCCTCTAAAATCAATAAAAATATATTTTTAAAAAAGGTTGCCAGTTTGCTTCCTGGTCAGAGCACATGCCCAGGTTGTGGACTTGATCCCCAGTTGAGGTGCATGTGGGAGGTATCCAATTGATGTGTCTCTCTCACATTGATGTTTTGCTCTCTCCCATTCTCCCTCTCCCTTCTTCTCCCTCTAAAATAAATGAACACAACAACATATGATTTTGTGTGGGAAAACATGGGTATTGACTAATTCAAAAGAGTTCAAGTCTAAATGTGGCCAGTTTATGCACCAGTTTATTTTGTCTTTTAGAAATTACGCACAAGAGTAATACATGCTAAAAGTATAAGTTTAAAGGTTATTTTCAATAAGAATAAATAAAAATAGTAAGTTTCAGGCCATTCTATCAATTTAATTGGCAGCATTTTTCCGTCGTGGAACATAGTGTGTCTTGCAATTGGTGGTATTTTAGAAATGATAAAAACTGGAAGCAGCAGATCAGGTACTGGACTCTGGTCTTTTCTCCACTTGTTCAGCAATCATTGTTGCTCCTCAATCTAGTATTCTTTCAGACTAGAACTTAAAAGAGATGCAGACCATGAGATAGAGAATTTTTTAAAAACAGCGTTACAAAGAAAACGGTAAGTAGGACCATAAATATTTCTTTGAGAGAGAGGGGAGAAAAAAGATGACCTGATTTTAAAATTAAAAGAAAACATGAAACTTAACTGACTAAATGAATTTAAATTTTAAATATATACTTCCACATGATGGTCAGTTGTGGAGGATACTAAGAATAGGAGATACAGGAGCTCCAGTGGCGCAATCAGTTAGCGTGCGGTACTTACACAGCAGTGCTTGCAGAGAATAGGAGATACAAACTAGGCAGAGGAAGAAAGAGGGAAATAGAGTTCGAGAGGGTCTAGTTAATAAAACTTGTCACAGATCGCTGCTTACTTCATCTGAAAGAGTCGGGTTTTAATAATACCTCTTCCTATTACTATTTAATAACTTATGAACTCATAAGCCATTGTTCATAGGCCCTTATGTACTCCTAAAATTTGAAGATTTGGTTCTGAACGGGATAGCCACTGCAGCCCACTTCGGGGAGAAGTTGCTTTCTGGTTTATAGACTTGAATGGAGGATACGTTCATGAACCAGATGGAATTAAACTAGGGACTAATAATGAGTGTTACCTACCACTTGGGTTAAGAATAGAGGGGTTGAAGAATGTTTGTGTGCGCCCTTTCTTGATTTGGTCTTTTTGGCCACACCCAGGTATGTAAGCAGGAGAGATGGTGAAGGTGATCTGTGTGGTAGGGTAGCTGTGATATACTGCAACTAGCACTAGCTTAGAGGCATACAACCTGGCTTGAATTCTAGTTCTTAATCTCTTATTAACTGTGTGACTTTGGCCACAAGTCACCTAAATTTCTCTGAGCTTCAGGTTTCTCATCAGTAAAATGCTAATAATTATATTTTATGGGATTATTTTTATAATGAAACACAGGAATGCATATAAAGACTCTCTTGCATAGTGTCTGGAACATAGTAGATGCTCAGTAACTGCATGTGGACTGTGATTTTAGTTGTGAACATCAACTCAGAAATTATGTCTGTGACTTGTCATCCCCTAAGGCAGTGGTTCTCAACCTTCCTAATGCCGCGACCCTTTAATACAGTTCCTCATGTTGTGGTGACCCCCAACCATAAAATTATTTTCGTTGCTACTTCATAACTGTAATTTTGCTACTGTTATGAATCGTAATGTAAATATCTGATATGCAGGATGTATTTTCATTGTTCCAAATTGAACATAATTAAAGCATAGTTATTAATCACAAAAACAATAAGTAATTATATATGCGTTTTCCGATGGTTTTAGGTGACCCCTGTGAAAGGGTCATTCGACCCCCAAAGGGGTCGCAACCCACAGGTTGAGAACCGCTGCCCTAAGGAATTAACCTGTGGATTAAAAAATGTCATGGACCTCAAAGATAAACTGTTCAAGTGATTCTAAAGAATTTCCTTCACCAAATTCAGCAGTCCTAGGTACTATCCATCGCTCTGTGTGCTGGTAATGATTCTCCTCACTATTGCTGGATGGGTTCTGCAACTCCAAGCATGATATTCTCATGCAACAATGTTATGTGGAAGAAGAGGAGGGAAGGACAGTGTCTCCTTATGCAGATTTTCCCTCCCTTCCTCCCCTCCTCCTTTCCTTCTATTAGTGAAGACAATTTCTATGAGAAATTATCCCAGCAGACTTTCCCTTATATCTCATTGGCTGAGTTTGCTTCGTATGCCCGTGCATGCTTAGCTGCGAAGGAGGCCGGGGATGTGATTATCTTCTTGTAGAGGTGGTTTTTGCCAGCAAGAAATAGGTGTTGGTTACCAGTAATATGGCTTTTGCCACATTACTGTCTTGCCAGTTTGCCACAGGGACTCATTTCTCATTTACTCCCAGTGCTGGCCATAAAAGTGCAAAAAATATTTTGGGGTTAGTTTGTGAAAGACACAGCTAGAATTCCAGTTGTCCCAGACAAATTGGGAATAAGAAACTCTTTAGAAACCTTGTATCTCCTCCTTCCAACTACTTTTGAATTAAATGTCTTGGGTCAGGAGTAGGTTTTTGTATTGCCATAGGTAGGCCAGAGGCCAGGAATCTCTTAGGATTCTCGTCTTAGGAGTGCGGGGGTGGTTAAATATCGTGTCGCTTTTGGTCTTCTGATAATTTGGAGAAATGGTGCCTGAGGGCCCACCAGGCAGTTGTATTTTTGCTGCATTCCTTGTACTTCTCGGGTGAAAGCATTAATATGTAGTGAAGTGGTTATTCTGAAAGCAGGGAAGGACAAATAAGAGCAAAAATACTCCTAGCTGAATAATTTGCCCCTTGATTGAGGATTGGCCATTTAGTCTTGAAAGTATAAAGTATAAAGCCTTTTACCTGAGGAGCCCAGTGGTGGTAAGTCAGTGTTTTTCTTTGTAAATTCTTCGAATGTTCACTTGAATCCCACAGATGCTGTTCTGTTTTGCTGGTGTCAGTGTTCAGGAATGATCTGCTGCATAAGCAGGAGTGAGTTTCTAAGTCTGGATTGTGCTGTTGGCTCTTCAGTGATTAATTTGGGAACTAGGCACAGAAACTTGTAACCCTCGGCTTTGTTCCACTGCTGCAGATTTCCTGTCATGTGCTGGTCAGGACTAACTTAACAGAACTTGGCTGATATTCTTATTTCATTTTATTGTGTCCTCGAAGTATCCCTTGGTCATGCTTTATTTTAACATTTCTCTTGGTCTCCTTTTTGGCATTCATATATGAGTGTCTTGTCATCCAGCTGTTTTCTGTTTTGTAAACTTTGCAATAATCCCAATTCAAAAAGAAAATGTTATTTCTGGTGTTATGAAAAGTATTAGTATGTCCATGTTCCCACAGGAAACAACTGGGAGTATATGTCCCTTGATTATATTTTAGCAGTATTTGTTTTACCCCATTGGCGGCTGGAGAATGGGGGTGAGAGCCAGAGACTTTTTATTATTCACCTTTTTTTGGTATGTTTTGAATTATTGAACTAAATATTCTCTACTCTCAAAACTAAAATTTAGTGATTTTGTATTGGTAACATTTTACTGCATGTCTGTTAATATAAATGTTGTAAAAATTCTTATTAGTTGAAGATAAAATACCATTTTAGGCTTTTAATTAGTCTTTAGTGAAGTTATTTTTATTATTAATAGACTTTACAGTATATTTCCAATATGTATAAATATTAAGAATACTTGATTCACAAACTTCTCTTTTTCTTTTATTTTTAAAAAATTTTTATGTTAATCCTCACTCGAGGATATTTTTTTCATTGATTTTTAGAGAGACTAGAAGGGAGGTGGGAGGGAGAGAGAGAGAGAAACAGAGAGAGAGAGAGAGAGAAACATCGATGTGAGAAAGACACATCTATTGGGTGCCTCCCATATGCCCCAACGGGGACGGAGATGGAACCTGCAACCCAGATATGCCCTTGATTAGGAATCGAACCCGAGACCCTTCAGTGGACAGAGTGGTCACGTGTCCATGAGCCACTCTGGCCAGAGCACAAACTTCTCTTCATAAAATGACTGGTCTTTTAGCTCGTTGTAGCTTGGAGTTGGGGAAACAGGCTGTGTGCTACTTTCCTTTCCTTCTAGAATTTTGTCCCCAAAGAGGCAAACATTTAAGGTGTTCAGATTCCTCTCTAGTCTCAAATTTTATTTTATCTGACTTTATCCAAAGGTTCTACATTATAGTCATTTAAAATATTTTTTCTGTGGTAAGATATATTTTGCATTATTAGCCAACTTGCTCCATGGGGAACTGTTTAGTCTGTGTTACTATAGAGGTATTTTATATAAATAGTTTTCTCAGCTATATTGAGCTAATTGAATATTTTTAGTATTCTATTTTCAACTCTTGCATTTTTAGCTCTACCTGTTTCTGTTTTTCAAGTGGTTCTAGTTGTTACACCATGCATCTTTAATTTATCACTGTATACTTAGAGTTAATATTATACCACGCCACGTAAGATGCTTACAAACAATTCAGTTCCTCCACCCCAGACTTTGTGCTGCATACTTTATAAACCTTATAATACAATGTTAGTTGTGCTTTAAACACAGTTATCCTTTACAGAGATTAAGAGAAGGAAAGGGTCTTTTATGTTACCAATTTTAGCTCTCTTCTTTCCTTCCCGAGACCAGCACATAGTTTAAAGTTTCAACCTGGTATCATTTCCTTTTGGGCTGAAGACCTTCCTTCAGTTTCTAGTGCAGTTCTGCTGGTGACAATTCTCTTAGCTTTCACTTATCTGAAAGTGTCTTTACTTCACCCTGTTTTTGGAAGATAATTTTTGCTGGATATAGAATTCTGGGTTGACAGTTGGCCACTCCATTGTCTTCTGGCCTTTACTGTTTCTGATGGAAGTTAGCTATTATTTATTTACGTGTTCTCTTCTGTGTAATGTGCCTCCCCTCCCCCCATAGCTTTTTCCTCATTATGTTCGGTTTTCTGCACGTTGAATATGATGTGAGCAATGGGGTATCTTCACTTGGACTGTACTGATTTTTTTTAAATCTGTAGGTGATGTTTTTTAACAAAAATTGGGGATTTTAGGGTCATTATTTCTTCAAATATTTTTTTATGCCCCATTCTCTGTTCTTTGCTTTTTGGACTCCGAATACACATATGTTAAGCTGATTTTAATCTGTGTTCTTTGAATTGGCCAATTTCTGTTTGTCTCTCCTCTGTAGTTTAAAATTGACCTTTAAGCCCATCCAGTACAGTTTGCATTTCTGATATTGTACCTTTAAATGCTAGAATATTTATAAAAGCTGTTTTAAAGCTCTTGCCTGCTGTTTCCAACATTGCAGTCATGCCATGGTCTGTTTCCATTGAATTCTTCTGTGATTATGGGTCATGTTTTCCTGCTTATTTGCATATTTAGTAATTTTTTACTAATTGGGCATGTGGATGACACATCATAAGAAGTCTCTGTTGTGTTGTCTTTCTTTAGAGCAGCGGTTCTCAACCTGTGGGTCACGGCCCCTTTGGCAGTTGAACGACCCTTTCACAGGGGTCGCCTAAGACCATCCTGCATATCAGATATTTACATTACGATTCATAACAGTAGCAACATTACAGTTATGAAGTAGCAATGAAAATAATTTTATGGTTGGGTCACAACATGAGGAACTGTATTTAAAGGGCCAGAAGGTTGAGAACCACTGCTTTAGAGTGTTGAATTTGCAGGCTTCAACTGAAAGCCTGAATGCCCAGAGTGTACAGCTATGTCTCCACCCTGGCTGACCTGGAATTCCACTTTAAAAAAAAATGTTTTTATTGATTTTTAGAGAGGAAGGGAGAGGGATAGAGAAATAGAAACATCAATAACAGAGAAACATCAGGGATTGGCTGCTTCCTGTACAACCCCTACTGGGGATCAGTCCTGCAACCTGGCATGTGTCCCAACTGAGAATGGAACCTTTGACCTCTTGGTTCCCGGGTCAATACTCCACCACTGAGCCACACTGGCTGAATGAATTCCACTGTTTTGCAGAAATGTGCAGCTTCTGGTATTTGTTCAGCTCTCAGGCGTGACTTTACTACACCTCATGGAATCTCACCCTGGCTTATTTGTAGCTCAGTACTCAGAAGAGGGTGGTTAAGGGACCCCCCCACCCCGCCATACAGATTTCTGGGGCCACCCCTTTTGCACTGTTGCTTCCTTTCCAGTATCTGTCCTATCCATTCTAGCCCACTCCAGGAGCCCAGAACTGGGATCTCTGCCTCTCAGTTCAGTGAGACCATCATGCTTGGCTGAGGCTCCACTTCCCTGTGGTACAGTTGGGAAAGGGTCCCAAGCAGAAAGCTGGAGCGGTTGTGATTCACACCTCCTGTGTGCTGGCTGTTTCATACCTGAACAGAGCAGAGTTACATATTTTATCCAGTTTTATAGATAGTGCTTAGGAAGGCTAGTCTGGTGCCAGTTACTTCATCATGGCGAGAAATGGGAGTCTACTTCTCAGATGTATTGGAGGAAGATATTTAACTGTCTTTAAATATATAAGTAAAATTATGTATTTATGCATATTTAATATCTATATAATCTTAATTAATCCTCTGCTTTTGGATATATGAGTTTAGATACTCCATATCTAAATGTTTATATACTGTAGCATAGGAATTTTTTTAACAGCTTTATTAAGATATAATTCATATACTATGTAATTCACTCATTTAAAATGTATAATTTGGTGGCTTTTGGTATATTCATCCATTACCACATAAACTTGAGAACATTTGCATTACCACACACACAAAAACCCCACATCCCTTAGCCATTATCCTTCCCCTCTCTCTCCATTTGCCCAGCCCTAGGCAACCACTAATGTACTTTCTATAGATTTATTTGTTATAGGCATTTCATATACATGAAATGGTACTATATGTGGTCTGTTGTAATTGGGTTCTTTCTCTCAGCATAATGTTTTCAAGGTTCATTAATGTTGTAGCATCTATCAGTATTTAATTCCTTTTTATTGCTAAATAATATTCCATTGTTTGTATAAATTACATTTTATTAATCCATTTATCAGTTGATGAACATTTGGATTGTTTTGCTTTTGTCTACTGTGTATAACATTTCTATGAACATTCATGTGTAAGTTTTTTTCATGTATATCTGTTTTCATTTCTCTTGGGTTATGCCTAAGAGTAGAATTGCTGAGTAATCTGTTTTACTATTCTAGCAACTGCAAGACTGTTTTTCAAAGGAATTATACCATTTTACATTCTCACCAGCAATGTATGAGGGTTCCGATTTCTCCATATCCTGTCAACATTTGCTTTTGAACATTAATTATACTAGTATATCAAAGCCTCCTAGCAACTATGCATTATATTACTATTAGACTAGAGGCACGGTGCATGGATTTGTGCACCGATGGGGTCCTTTGGCCTGGCCTGTGGGGATCAGGCTGAAACCGGCTCTCTGACATCCCCCGAGGGGTCCTGGATTGCAAGAGGGTGCAGGCCAGGCCAAGGTACCCCACCGGTGCATGATTGGGGCTGGGGAGGGACCACGGGAGGGCTCCAGGGCGTGTCTGACCCATCTCACTCAGTCCTGATCGGCTGGACCCCAGCAGCAAGCTAACCTACTAGTTGGGGCGTCTGCCCCCTGGTAGTCAGTGCACATCATAGCGACTGGTTAAACTGTTGGACACTTAGCATATTAGGCTTTTATTATATAGGATCATAGAACTAAGAAATGGAAGAACTGGGTTTTAACCGGGGTTTATGTGACTTTAAATTTTAAGCTCTCCCTCTCATTGAAAACTGTCTCTACAGATGTAGCTGTTAAAATCGAGTGAAATTTTCATAGTATTCCAAGCAGTGAGAGCGCCTATGTAGATATTTTCCCAGCCTTTCTTGCATCTTGGCAGAAATCCATTGAACCTAGAACATCTTTTCCCTGGTTTTGATAGCTGTTTTCTTGAAAATAGAAGACAGTTATCTTTCCCTCAGGATTATTTTAAATAATTGGGAGCACAGCATTTTCAGTGCCCACCATGTCCAGACATTGTAGATCAGTGGGTCTCAACCTGTGGGTCGCGACCCCTTTGGCGGTCGAACGACCCTTTCACAGGGGTCGCCTAAGACCATCCTGCATATCAGATATTTACATTACGATTCATAACAGTAGCAACATTACAGTTATGAAGTAGCAATGAAAAGAATTTTATGGTTGGGTCACAACGTGAGGAACTGTATTTAAAGGGCCAGAAGGTTGAGAACCACTGTTGTAGATGGAGGATGTAGTATCTTGTTTCAAGAACTGCTACGTAGAATAGACACCAAAGAAGAGGTCTAAGATTCAGTGCCCTGCATAACTTTCAGTCTGGCTGAGTAGTGGAAGAAGGTCATTGTTTGCGGTTTCATGTTTTTGTTTCTGTTTTTTCAGATCCAGGATTGTTGAAAGATTGTGTGAAACACTGAGCTTTTAGGGATTGTTTGGCTCTTCTGATAACTATATATGGGGTTTAGGTTAGATTTTGAGATATTTCCATAGTTGAAAATGCCCTTATCTGTCTTTTTTGCTTTAAGTTAAGATCAGACAGTTTTGTGGTGACTGAGTGAAGGAGACAAAGTTTCTGAATGAACATAAGGTGAACATGGTGTTCAAAGGTGAACTTGATTATGAATCTCCTGACAACATGGTTTTGGCAACTTGGATAGTATTGATAAATCTTAATGGAAACTCATGTTTTTATAGTCACGTACCACATAACTTATTATGTAGCAAGGTGTTTTTTTTGGCTATTTAATTATGTTTATTTTCAACTTTTTGGCAATGTACATAAAATCAAAATACACCACAAATAGCTTATAATCAGCTCATATTGGGTGATAGAAATGTATATAATCTCATGATACTTTATATTAGTAAACTCACTTTAATGGGAAAAATCTTTACATGTTAGAAACCAATAGGATACAAAAGTTACTGAAATATTTTTACCTAGAATATAAGTTGCTTTTAGCCCATTACAATGTTTCATTTTATATAGCTATATGCATGAAAACAAATATTCTCCTGAGGAGACATCATCATCCTAAATTTGCTTTCAGGAAAATGACCAGATTTCAAAGTTCCATTAGTTTATAAAAAAATATAAATGAATAATAACAAATTGTAAAACTTTGTTAAAATTTTTAAACGGTTTTGACAATGGCCTATTTTGTTAATATGGCTTTTGTCATTGATCTAGGTCTAGTCTTTATATGTTAGTACACATGTATTGAAAGTAAGTCTTCAAAACTATCCATTATACATTTTTATCATTTTAAGGGAGGAGAAAGCAAGGAAAAAGACTTCAGTGTTTAATTTTATGTGAGTAACTGCCAGGCTGAAGGCTGTGAAAGGTTTATGATGTATCTTTCAAATGTACAATGTAATTCATGGATAAAGGAGTAAGATATATCTTGCAGTAAATATGTTTAAAGACAAATCATGTAGTAAAAGATTGTGTTAACTTAAATGGCAGAAATTTTCATTTGATTACAATGTTTTCTCTGCCATGATCTGAAAGGAATATGTGTCCCACTTTAATAAAAAATTATCTGACTAATAAATGTCGCCCACTCTTTCTCTGGCAAAGAAAACTTGGCATCTTAAATTGGGTCTTGAACGATATAGATGAAACATGTAAAGTCATGGTGTTCAAAGGTGAGCTTGATTATGAATCTCCTGACAAGATGGTTTTGGCCACTTGGTTAGTATTGATAAACCTTAATGGAAATTAATGTGTTTATAGTCATGCACCACAACAAAATTTGGGTCAATGCCAGACTGCATATACGAAGGTGGTCCCATCCTATCTAATAAAAGACAAAAAGGGTAATTGACCGTACCTTCGCTATGCTTCCCATTGGCTAATCAGGGCGATATGCAAATTAACCGCCAACAAAGATGGCAGTTAATTTGCATACGTAGGCTTCAAGTGGTGGAGCGAAGCCAAACGGCCCGGAAGCCGGCAGAGCAGCAAGGCCTCATGGCCCCGGGATCAGCGGAGCTGCAAGGCCTCATGGCCTGGTGCCAAGCGGAGCAGCGAGGGCTCACGGCCCCAGCTCTAGGCGGAGCCCGGAGGCCTCACAGCCCTGGGATGGGCGGAGCAGCGAGGCCTCATGGCCGGGATCAGCAGAGCAGCGAAGCCTGACGGCTGGTGGGGGTTTGGGGGGGGGCTCTGGCCGGAGCCCAGCCAGAGCGAAGGCCTGGGTCCCGGGTGCCAGAGGAAAACTGGTGCCAGCAGCCAAGGGAAGGGAAGGCCTATTGCACGAACCTCTTCGTGCAACAGGCCTCTAGTCTATAATAATAAAAGTGTAATATGCAAATCGACCAAACAACCAAACAGCAGAACGACCTCCGGATGACCTTCCAGACGACCATGCTATGACACCCACTGGTGCCAGGCCAGCCAAGGCAAGTGCGATGCGATTGGTCGGGGGCCCGGCCATTGCCCCAGGATCACCCTGCAGAGTGAGGCCTAGGCCACTGGCCAGCAGGGTGATTGATCAATTGGGGGGCTCCACGATCGCCCCAAAGAGGGAAGCCCAGGCTACCCAGCCGTTGTGCTGCAGCAGTTAGCCTGGGCCTCCCTCTGCGGGGGCAATCCATCATGAAGCCCCGGCCAACATGGGTGGGGCCTACCTCTCTGGAGTGATCTATAGTGGGGCTCCCGGACTGTGAGAGGGCACAGGCTGTGCTGAGGGGGACCCTCCCCCACCCCCGAGTGCATGAATTTCATCCACCAGCCCTCTAGTGCAGTGATGGCGAACCTATGACACGTGTGTCAGAGGTGACACGTGAACTCATTTTTTTGGTTGATTTTTCTTTGTTAAATGGCATTTAAATATATAAGCTAAATATCAAAAATATAAATCTTTGTTTTACTATGGTTGCAAATATCAAAAAATTTCTATATGTGACACGGCACCAGAATCAAGTTAGGGTTTTTCAAAATGCTGACACACCGAGCTCAAAAGGTTCGCCATCACTGCTCTAGTAAGATATAATGGAGCTGACAATTTTCTGTTGCCTAGCAGTGTTGTAGTGTTGTGGCACAACACATTGCTTACGTGTTTGGGATGATGCTGGTGTAAACAAACCTACTGCACTGCCAGTGGTATAAAAGTATAGCACATATAATTATGTACAGTACATAATACTTAACAATGATAATAAACAACGGTGTTACTAGTTTATATATTTACTATACTATACTTTTAATCTTCATTTTAGAGTGCAATCTTTCTTATAAAAAAAGTTGGTTGTAAAACAGTATGCTGTATTACACACGGCTGCCTCATACAACTTGTGTCTACCATATCTCTTGATTGCATTATTTTTATCTTGTGTTTGATTTAATCTTGTGTCATTGTGTACAGTAACGTGCTGTATAGACTCGTAGCCTAGAAGCAATGGGTTTAATCATATAGCCTAGGTGTGTAGTAGACTGTACTATCTAGGTTGTGCAAGTGCACTCAATGATGTTCATACAAGGACAAAATTGCCTAATGGCACATTTCTCAGAATATGTTCCTGTTAAGGGGTGCATGACTATACTTAAAAATGCAGTTTTATGTGGTACATCTACACAAGGGAATGCTACACTGCTGTAAAAAAGAAGGAATTCTTAACACTTGCAACAGCATGGATGAAACTGGAGAGCATTATGCTAAGCGAAATAAGCCAGAGAAAGATAAATATCACATGATCTCACTCATTTGTGGAATATAATGAACAACATAAACTGATGAACAAAAATAGAACCAGAGTCATAGAAGCATCGAACAGGCTGTCCAACCTATGAGGGAAAGTGGGGGGTGAGGGAGTAAGAGAGCAACCAAAGGACCTGTATGCATGCACATGAGCATAACCAATGGACACAGACAGTAGGGGCTGAGGGCATGTGCTGGGGGGTAGGGGCAGCCAGGAAGAGGTCAATAGGGTAAAAAGGAGACTCATGTAATACTTTAAACAATAAAGAATTTTTTTGAAAATGCACTTTTTGTTGGGGGTGTTTAACCCCTTTTTCCTCAGGGTGTGTGTGTGTGTGTGTGTGTGTGTGTGTGTGTGTGTGTGTCACGATATCAGCACTTTTGAAGAATAAGAGGACATACTAATCTCCTATCATGTAGTTTTTACTAAAATGACCTGAATACTATTTAAAGGATGCAATGTTAGAAAGCATTGGAAGCTTTCTTGTGACTCTCTTCATATTAGGCCCTGGGCTATTCATGACAAACTTGGACTCTGATTTCTTTGTGATATAAATTATCTCTTTTCAGGTAACTCAGTTTGATGACATTTTTTAAAATTTTATTTATGGTGCATCAAGAGCTGAAAGGAAAATAAGATTAAAGATGTCCAATTAAAACAAGTCAGTTGGTCAACACATGCAACTAGAAAAAAAAGGCTTTATTTATTTATGCATTTATGCATTTATGTAATTATTAAAGAAAGGGATTTTGAAAATGTTCTTAAATTGAGTTTAGAGAGAGAGGAAGGAAGAGGGAGAGAGAAAAACAATGTGAGAGGGAAACATTGATCAGCTGCCTCCCTTAGTGCCCCAATAGGGAATCGAACCCACAAGCTTTTGGTGTATGGGATGATGCTCCAGCCAACTGAGCAACCAGGCCAGGGCAAAGCAGCTTTATTTAGGCTGCATTTGATAAATGTGAGAGGTGATGCTCCACAACCACTTTGAAACCACTTTGACATTGGGAAGTATTGAGTGGTGGAGGGAGCTGGGGAAGATGATTATGTGATGAGGAAGATCATAGAGCTTTTTCAAACTCCTGAATATTGCTATCACAGTGTGATGACATTGTCTTTGAAATATTTTTAATTCCCAGAAGTAAAAATAGCTTATTCAAATGTAGGTGCCAACAACACATTGTATTAGTAAGAGTCACCTGTGAACTTTACAATATTACAGATGCTTAGGTCCTACTCTTAAGATTCAGAGTTGGTACATTTGGGGAAAGAAGTGGACACTTAGTCCTTATCTTAGCTATTGTGAGTAATGCTGCAATGAACATAGATGTGCAGATCTCTCTTAAAGATGGTGATTTCACTTCCTTAAGATACATACCCAGAAGTGGAATTACTGAATCATATTGTAGTTCTATTTTTAATTTTTGAAGAACCTGCATACTGTATCCATAATGGCTCTACCAGTTTACTTTCGCACCAACAGTGCACATTGACCAACACTTATATCTTGTCTTTAGATAATAGCCATTTGAATAGGTGTGAGGTAGTATCTCACTGTGGTTTTGGTTTGTATTTTCTAGATGATTAGTGATGTTGAGCACCTTTTCATGTACTTGTTGGCCATTGTATACCTTCTTTGGAAAACTGCCTTTATTTTTTAGGCCCTCTGCCTATCATTAATAGAATTATTTGTTGTTGGTTTTTGCTATTGAGTTATATGAGATCCTTATATATTTTGGATATTAACTCCTTATCAGATATATGATTTACAAATATTTTCTTCCAATCCATAGATTCCCTTTTCATTTTGTTGATCGTTTCTTTTGCTGTGTAGAAGTTTTTAGTAAAATAACATGGGTGTCAAAAGGTGTGTGCATATGTTTGTGAGTGTTCATTTATTTATTTAAAAATAAGGACAGTAGCCCAGCTGGTTTGGCTCAGTGGATAGAGCATCGGCCTGTCGACCAAAGGGTCCCGGGTTTGATTCTGGTCAAGGGCATGTATCTTGGTTGCAGGCTCCTCCCTGGTTGGGGTGCATACAGAGGCAACTGGTCGATGTGTTTTTCTCACATCAATATTTCTCTCTGTCTTTCCCTCTCTCTTCCACTCTTTCTAAAAATCAATGGAACAAAAAATAAAAGTAAATATAAGGACAATATTTTCTTCAAACACAATACAAATTTTTAGTAAAACATCAGAAAATATAGAAAGTAAAACGAAAAGAAGAAAGTGAAAGTCTGTAATCCCACTACCCAGACAAAACTTACATTATTATTTTGATCTCTCTCTCTCTCTATGTATATATCTCTCTATATAAAAGCCTAAGCAACCGTTATGACTGGACAACCGGCCGGTAGCTGTGACGTGCACTGACCACCAGGGGGCAGACACTGAATGCAGGAGCTGTCCCCTGGTGGTCAGTGCACTCCCACAGGCAACCTTCCCCAGCCAGCCAGCCTCCCGTGGTCCCTTCCCCCGGCCACCAGGCCCGATCGGCCCCGATCTCCAGCCAGGCCAAGGGACCCCAGCTGTGCACAAATTTGTGCATTGGGCCTCTGGTGTGTGTGTGTGTGTATAAAAACAGAGACATATAATCCCAAATACCCACAAATGTCCATGTGTATATCTATATATATAAAATACAATATATAAATGCTAGTATGCAGTGTATGTGTATATATACTTATATATATAAAATACTAGAGGCCCGGTGCATGAAAATTCAATCCCTGGAGGGGGAGTCCCTCAGCCTGGCCTACCCCCTCTCAGTCCAGGAGCCCTCAGGGGCGGGAGGCGACATGGTGATCAGGGGAAGGTGATGCCCCCATCACACCTCTGCTGCTGCCACTGCTGGCAGTGCAAGCCTCGGCCGGCCCTGGTTACCTGAGCCTTGGGAGGCCCTGGGCAGCTGGGGGGCTGAGGGGAGTTGGGAACTCTGGAGGCAGGTGCCCCAGCAGGGCCGAGGGGACTGGGCACCACCATCTTGTGGCTGTGGGCACCACTATCTTTGAGGCGTGGCAGTCAATTAGCATATTCCCTCCTTATTGGCTGATGGCGCTGCCATCTTTGAGGGTGGGGCAGTCAGTTTATATATTCCCTCCTTATTGGTTGTGGGTGCCGCCATTTTGCGATGGCGTGAGGGTCAATTAGCATATTCCCTCTGTATTAGATAGGATAGTTTATGTGTTTCTTAAGAAGAGTATACTGATTGTATTTTATGAGACTGACGCGCTGCCTGCTGCGCTAAGAGGGCGCCGGCTGATTGTATTTTAAAGGGCTATTTTTATAATGTGCAGTACCCCATAAGGAAAATGTTCTTGCTCAACTCTTTTTTTTATAGTAGCAAAATACACAGAATATAAAATTTATTTTCTTAACCATTTTTAAGTGTACAGTTTAATGGCATTAAAGACATCCATATTGTTTTGCACCCTTCACCATCCATCTCCAGAACTTTTTATCTTACAAAACTGAAACTCTATGCCTATTAAATAATAACTCCTCTGATACCCTCCTCCAAGCCCTGGCAACCAGTATTCTATTTTCTGTCTGTATAATTTTTGTATACTCCAAGTACCACATATAAATCATACAGTGTCTTTTTGGGATTGAATTATTTTATTTAGCATATTATCCTCAAGGTTTTTATATTTTAACATTTGTGAGGGTTTCTGTCCTTTTTTTAAAATCCTCTCCTGAGGATCTGTTCACTGACTTTAGAGAGGAATGGAGAGAGTGAGAAACATCAGTTGGTCTCCCACCTGCCCCAACTGGGGGTCGGACTCTCAACCCAGGTATGTGCCCTGCCTGGGAATCAAACCTGCAACTTTTTTGTTGGTGTACAGGACGATGCTCCAACCAACTGAGCCACCCAGTCGGGCAGTTTTCTACCTTTTTAAGACTAAATAATAGTTATTCACCCAAAACAAATGTAGTAAGATTTTAAATAGTTATAATTCTTAGATAAGAAATTAATAGTCATTTTGGTAAATTTAAATAATTTGAATTAAAAGTGGGAATTTTGGCTTATTGCCTTTTTTCCTAGTCAGTCTCTTTTCTTTATATTTTTTCACTTTTTGCTGTCATATCTCTGCCTTAATGAAGTGCTTTTAAGAGCACACATATCTGGCGTGCATAGGAAAGTCTTTACTCAGACTATTCAAGGTAAATTGTGCATATTATATATATCATTGACTCTACCTTGTCTATGGTTTATAAGGTACACTGTTATTTCATTACTGTTGCCATAGAAGAAAATACTACCAATAATTATTAAAAGGTGAATCCCAATGTAATAAATGTTAAAATGTGAAAAGTGTTTGCTGTAGAATCTATGAAATATGTGGGTATGGAAAGGGTGCTCCCATCGTACCACACATGTAGTAGCCTTGTACTTTGTTTTGTAACTCTTGTAAAAAACTGGGAAGAAGGAAATGATTTGACTATTTTTTCATGATGAGAAGCTGCTCAGAATTTGATTTTAAACTTGTTTTCTGTAGTTCCCTCTACATTGGTTAAGTTAGTAAATTTTGTTTTATTTTAGTGCCTCCTATGCACTAGCCATTCTAATAGCAGTAGCTAACATTTATATAGCATTTATTATGTGCTAGACACTATTTTGAGCACTTTATATATTTTAATTAACTAACTTTTACATTATCCCTGCAAGGTGGTATTGTTACTGTCCCCATTTTACCAAAGGGAAAACTGAGGCACAGAGAAGTCACGTGACTTGACCAAGGTCATACAGCTAGTAAGTGGTGGAGCTAGGATTTGAATGTAGATTGCCGGACTCCAGAGGAGTCTGTGATGTCAGCAGTATTCCTAGGCACATAAGATGAATGAAAATGGTTCATTTCCTTAACACAGCTTAGCAGGTACAATTTGAGGGTGTGGTAGTAAATTTACATAACATTATTATAATACTTTTGGTAATGAATTCTTATTTGTGTTTTTAGGACATTCAGTCAGAAGAAGGCTGCTATTGAAAGAGAGTATGCACAGGTAAGCTTGGATATGGAGGTCCCATCCTAGGTATACCTGTTCTTTATAAGGTACAAGGGCAGATATGTTTGTTGGAGAGAAGCCTTGGTATCCCTGCGTTCTCCTTTTCTTCATAGTTCTGGCTAACCCCTTTTACTCCATTTGAATCTTCATGACTACAAAGAAGGTCATAAATCAAACCTTTTAGATGGAGATAACACTTAAAGTATTTACAAATATAAATAAGAATAATAACTTATTCTCCCTTATATATCCCATTCTGCAGTTTTATGAGAAGTTACTTGTTATTTTTGTACAATCAGGCATTTTTTCTCATTAGGTCCTTTTTGATAGAGAATGGTGTGCTTTCAATGGATGGTATGGCACAGAAAATTTAAGCATTTAAAAAATTTTTTTAAAATTAGAATCAGACAGCTAAATGTGCCAAGAAAAATTACATTGATATATCATTTTATGGATATGTAAAAATTAATAACTTACCCTTCCTTGGACAAAAACAACTTAACATAATTTGGAAATTTGGCCCTTGTAAGCAATTACTTTCTATTGGAAGTAGAATTCTAAAATAGATCGCTCCCCTCCACCCCCAAAATATGATACCCCTTCAAAAAATTAGTATTTATAACAACATCTAAAAATACTGGAGAATATTAGAAGGAAAAATTAATACCCAGGAAATGCTGTACGTGCTAACCAGTATTGCTACTGCTGCTATTGATAGCCTACATAATAAAAGCCTAATATGCTAAGTGTCCGGTCGTCCGGTCATTTGTTCAATCAAAGCATAATATGCTAATGATATACTAAGGCCACCAACTGCTCACTATGACGTGCACTGATCACCAGGGAGCAGACAGTCGACTGGTTGACCAGTCTCTATGATGTACACTGACCACCAGGTGGTAGATGGTCGACCGGTCAACCAGTTGCTATGATGTGCATTGACCACCAGGGGGCAGATGCTCCGATCGGTAGGTTAGCTTGCAGCTGGGGTCTGGCTGATGGGGACTGAGTGAGATGGGCCAGACACGCCCTGGAGCCCTCCCGGAGACCTCCCGTGGTCCCTCCCTAGCTGGCCAACCTCCTTCGACCCCTGAAGGGTCCTGGACTATGGAGAGGGCACAGGCTGGGCTGAGGGACTCCCCCCACCCCTTAGTGCATGAATTTCATCCACCGGGCCTCTGGTTATATATAATGCTGCTGTAGACATTCACATGTTAGTCTTTATTTGGACATATGTTGTTAAAATCTTGAGTGTATACCTAGGATTGGAATTACCAGGTCATTAGGTAAGTTTATGTTTAACTTTTTAAGAAATGACCAAACTGTTTTTCAGATTGGTTGTACAATTTTCATTCTCACCAGCAATGTATGGAGGTTCCAGTTGTTCCATATCCTCATAAATATAGGGCGTCCCCCCAAAATGTATACACAAACTTATTATAAAGGTCGTGTTTACTAAAATACATTTCATTTTCAAAATTGAGCTATCAGCTGTTAAAGTGTGTATACATTTTTTGGGGACACCCTGTACTTACCATTGTCTGTCTTTCTAATTACAGCTATTGTTGTGACTGAAATCATTATGAATAGTGCCTCTGCAAACATTCTTGTATGTGTCTTTTGGTGACTATGAATGTTGTCTATTGGGTATATTCCTAAGGAGAAGATTTGCTGTGTCATAAGGTATATGTTCAGCTTTGGAAGATATTATGCAATGGTTTCAAAGTGATTGTTGCAATCACTACCAGCAGCGAATGAGAGTTGTAGTTGCTTTAAACCCTTGGCTTTGTCGTGTTTTTTATTTTAGCCTGTCTGGTGTAAATTGGGGTAAATAATTGTGGATTTAATGAGCATTTTCTAGATGACTAATGAAGCTGAAGAACTTTTCGTATGTTAATTGGACATTTGGGTGGTTCATTTAGAGAAGAACCTGTTAAAGTCTCTTATTGGCCTTTTTCTTATTGATTTATAGTGCTTATATGTTCTGCATTTGAATCCTTTGTCAGATGTACAGGAGTGGGCAAAAGTAGGTTTACAGTTGTGAGTACACAAAACACAATTTATTCTTTTTTTCCCCTTTATTGATTAAGGTATTACACATGTCCTTATCGGATAACCCCATTGCCTACCCACCCCCAACCACCACTCGTGCCCTTACCCCCCCCTAGTGTCTGTGTCCATTGGTTATGCTTATATGCATGCATACAAGTCCTTTGGTTGATCTCTTACCCTTCCCACCTTCCTCTGCCTTCCCTCTGAGGTTTGATGGTCTGATCGATGCTTCTCTGTCTCTGGATCTGTTTTTGTTCATCAGTTTATGTTGTTCATTATATTCCACAAATGAGTGAGATCATGTGATATTTATCTTTCTCTGACTGGCTTATTTTGCCTAACATAATGCTCTCTAGTTCCATCTATGCTGTTGCAAATGGTAGCAGTTTCTTCCTTTTTACAGCAGCGTAGTATTCCATTGTGTAGATGTACCACAGTTTTCTGATTCACTTGTCTCCTGATGGGCACTTAGGCTGTTTCCAAATCTTAGCTATTGTAAATTGTGCTGCTGTGAACATAGGGGTGCATATATCCTTTCTGATTTGTGTTTTTAGTTTCTTGGTATATATTCCTAGAAGTGGGATTATTGGGTCAAATGGCAGTTCCATTTTTAGTTTTTTGAGGAAGCGCCATACTGTTTTCCACATTGCCTGCACCAGTCTGCATTCCCACCAGCAATGCAAGAGGGTTCCTTTTTCTCCACATCCTCGCCAGCACTTGTCATTTGTTGATTTGTTGGTGATAACCATTCTGATAGGTGTGAGATGGTACCTCATTGTCGTTTTGATTTGCATCTCTCAGATAATTAGTGACTTTGAGCATGTTTTCATATGTCTCTTGGCTTTCTGTATGTCCTCTTTCGAAAAGTGTCTATTTAGGTCCTTTATCCATTTTTTGATTGGATTGTTTATCTTCCTATTGTTAAGTTGTATAGTTCCCTGTAAATGTTGGAGATTAAACGCTTATCGGAAATATCATTGGCAAATATGTTCTCCCATGCAGTGGGCTTTCTTGTTGTTTTGTTGATGGTTTCTTTTGCTGTGCAGAAGCTTTTTATTTTGATGTAGTCCCATTTGTTTATTTTCTCCTTAGTTTCCATTGCCCTAAGAGCTGTATCAGTGATGATACTGCTTCGGCATCTCTGAGATTTTGCTGCCTGTGGATTCCTCTAAGATTTTTATGTTTTCCCATCTTACGTTTAAGCCCTTAATCCATTTTGAGTTTATTTTTGTGTATGGTATAAGTAGGTGGTCTAGTGTCATTTTTTTTTTTTTGCATGTATCTGTCCAATTTTCCCAATACCATTTATTGAAGAGACTGTCTTGACTCCGTTGTATGTTCTTGCCTCCTTGGTCAAATATTAATTGAGCATAGTGGTTTGGGCCGATTTCTGGGTTCTCTATCCTATTCCATTGGTCTATATGTCTGTTCTTATGCCAGTACCAGGCAGTTTTGAGAACAGTGGCTACAATTTATTCTTGTATTATTATTTATTAGTATTAGAACTGTAAACCTAATTTTGCCCACTTTGTATGTATTATAGATATCTCTTCAATCTCATGAAGAAAGGTTATGTTTTATGGCTCGTTTTTTATCTGTTTCTTTTCATGAAAACAGTTCTTAATTTTAATGAAATCTAACTTATTTTTTATAGTCAGTGTTTTTAAGTCCTATCTATATATATGTATAAAAGGCTAAGTGTCCGTCCAACTGGTAGCTGTGGTGTGCACTGACCACCAGGGGGCAGACGCTCAATGCAGGAGCACCACGACGAACACTGGCCATTTAAAAATAAATGGCACCGCGGACCTGGCACCAACAAACCAACACTCGGTTTCCCCCAAGTGGGACACAGGCCCCACCACCACCCCAGTGTGACAGCCCACCAATCGCAGCCAACACTGCTGAGACCCCATGGTGCAAAATGTGGCCAACAGCCCAGCCTGAAAATGGTGGCTGTGGGCGCGGAGTAATGACATCACATAGCAACATCTGGCTTCCTCTCCCTAGCAACTAGCCTCCTTGGAGTTTCTACAGCCCAGGAACAGGACTTGCTTTATAGCCAGTTACAACACTTTAACCAAATGTCTGTGAAGCATTTTCCTGTACCTCTTCTCATTTGATCCTCACAGAAGTCATGGAGTAGGTAGACAGGAGACTCAGTGGAATCCTATTTTCTTTTCACTAGCCAGAAAATGGAGATTTAGAAAGTTCAGAAACCTGACCTGACTGAAAAGAAGTAAGAAATGGTGGACCTTGAAAATGACTTATGTTTTCTCACTGCGCAGAATATAGTCAAACACTGCTACAGTTAAATATTTTATCCTTTGTTCTCCCTGTGTTACCTACAATAATAATCTGCTTCGTGTTGATGTTTACTGCTGTGTTGCTGACATTACCTGAAAGAGAAGTTGGGGTGCTTCACTTAACTGGAAAAAGTTTAGCTAAATCAGAAAGCAGGTCTATTTATATTCTATACATAGAAAAGGCTAAGTTGACATGCATGCGCGATACGTATAAAGCTCTCACTGGTGCCAATCGCACACGTGTGTTTCAATCTGTCATTGTCAATCATGAATTTGGTTGACACTTCTGTTATAGAGAAAGGGCGAATAGCGATATTAAAATATTTCTTCTAATTAATTTCAGTGTGCATGAGTCTGTGCACCGGGCCACTAGTTATCTAATAATAATGTTTGGTAATTACATGAGAAGCTTTCTTTTCAAGAAGTTCCAAGGTTTGGCTATTATTTGTCATTGATACATCATTTAAATAGTCAGAATATTCAAATACTTCAAAAAAATTGAATTGCAACTTATATGAGCAACTGCTGTGAAATTTTTATTTCCCCTGTCAATTTTGTCAATTTTAAAATGGTCTTTAAAAATATGGTGATGTGTTTTGGTTCTTTTTTTTTAAATTTATTTCAGAAAGAAAGAAAGAGGGAGAGAATCATTGATCAGTTGCCTCCTGCATGCCCCCTATTGGGGAATCTAGCCCGTGATCTGGGCGTGTGCCCTGACTAGAATTGAACCGTGGCTTTCTGATTCATAGGTTGATGCTCAATACAGTTCATTTACAATAGCTAAGATGAATGGGAATCTATGCTCTGGAAAGATTTACTACATTTAATTTTTTTTATAAAGTATTATTTTAAAGTTAGAAGTCTATTTTAAAATCGACTAGTTTTCATGTATTGAGAATATTTATTGAGCACTCTTCTAGGTACTATGACTATAGCAGTGCCCAAAAAAGAAAGAAAAAACCCTAGCACTTATAGAGTTTATATTCTATAGTTGTATGTTATCTTTCGATTAAATATATTAACTTCTTTCTCTTTAAAGCCACTGACGGCATTATAGTCAATTGAGAAAAATGACCTTTATAGAATTATTGCTAGTAGCCTATGTTGTCATTCTCTATACAAAGGATTGATTGGCCAAAAAGGTTGAGTATTATTTGTGAAATTTAGAGAGCCAGCCCAATAGACAAGTATTAGAAAGAAAAAGAACTCATGTGGGATTGTTCATATGACAGCAATTTGAGAAATAGTACCTCAAGAATAAAATAATATTTCATAACCTAGTATTTACACTTAAAGGACTTGAGCCCTGAATTTTTTCAAGTCTCTTGGTACTTTCCATTTTCTACAAGAGTAGTAATGTTTATTTTTAGGCATAGTTTGTGAAATTCATTTAGTAATTCTCCAGAAATAACAGATGTGTTGCAATCCATTTATACAAACAAAACAGATGAATACCTGAAAGTATAGGAGTCATATATGTCACTAAACAAAATTAAATGTTAGGGTAAAATCAACTCTGGCTTTTGACTGTAGTTAGCTAACCACTGAGGTGTTGGTAAAATCATTTGCAATACTCTAGCTGAAATTGCTAAAGGCAAGTTCTGTGTATTAATATACTTCCTGTAGTCTTTGGCAGAATGCTTCTAGTGAAGGAAGGATACAAAAGGTTACTGTGGCTGGAGAGAAAGAGCAGGAAAAGATTGTGGACTTTAAGGGCGGCTCCTTGCCTGAGGACAAACACAGAGCAAACACGGACGCCCTGTCAAGTAGCCTGTGGTATCACACTCTTGAACTTAAAGTTTTTGCTATTTTTATTATTTTAAGAAATACATTTATAAAGAGTTGGGCATATTTCCCATAAAGTTAGTGTTATGTGTATGTGGTAGGGTTCTTTTTTGGTAAATTTCATCAGCATAGAAGTTTAAACTATAACTTAACACAGCTTTGTGCAGTTAGCTCTCTGGCTATTGCTATTAAAGAATTATTGGTAAACTTATTGGAAATGGTGGACTCTATACTTGGAGCTTGCTGTTCTGCCAGCCTTGTCATGTAGAACAATAAGGATAACTATCTTGAGAGAAAATTGAGGGTTATTTTCTGTCTTCATGTTGATACTTATTTTAAAAAATTATTTAATTTTTGTGTGCCTCAGCTTGCAGTGATGGTTAGAAATACATTTGAAGAGAAGACTATTTTTTTCTCAAAATACTTGATATAGTTTGGTTTAAAAAAATTTTTAAACTGTATTAAAAGAAGAAATGCTGACTATGAGTAAATATTCATGTTCTTGGGTACATAAATTTGCTAGTAAGTTTTGTCTTTTCATAGCTGTTCTGCAGCACACATCTTAAATGAGTGAAAGGAAATGATTGCTTATGCTGCCCCTATTCTTTTCCTCTCCAAATATCATTTGTATTAATTTAGTGTTAAGCCAGGATAACACGGAGTATGTAGAGGGGAGAATTCAAACTCAAGCTGTGGTTTTGAACCTTTTTTTATGTTAATGTCCCCCCCTCCCCCATTTTACATAGGACATACTGGTCTGCACACGTCTTCATTCACTAGTTGAGTTTGGATCCCCTGTTCCAACCATTGATCAAAAGCCATGATTTTTTTAAATACTTCCCCTGTCTCAGTCTCTCTATGTAAGTTTCAGGGTATCTTGTGGACTCTAACTTTCTCTGTATTATAGGTTAAACCACATACATGAGATGTTTTGTGTTGGGCACTCTTCTAAGCACTTTATGTGCATTAACTCATTTATGTTTTTTCAATAACCCTTTGGGGTAATAACTGTTATTCTTATTTTATCGATGTGCAAGTAAAGTAACTTCCTCAGAGTCTTCTGTCCTCTGCTCCTTCCTCCCCTTCCCTTAAATAATTTAGTTCTGACCACATTTTGAAAGAGACCTTGGCAAACTGAAGGGCATCCAGAACAAGACCAAGGATGGAAATCATGCTATTTGTGAAAATGGTTGAAGGAACTGCAGATTTTTAACAGCCTGCATTATAACTTCGTGTGTGTGTGTGTATGTGTGTGTGTGTGTGTGTGTGTGAGAGAGAGAGAGAGAGAGAGAGAGAGAGAGAGAGAGAGAGAATTGACTATGACTAATGTCTTGTCACTCTGAAGTGTAGAACTAGGAACAAGGGGTAGAGAGATCAGGATAACAAAAGATGTTTTCTATTTAGAGCAGATCCAGAATGGAAGGAACTGTCTTCCGGAGTGTTGAAGTAAAATAATTGGTAGATCTTTATGTAATATCACCTTTTCTTTCTCCTCCTCCTCCTCCTCCTCCTCCTTCTTTTTCTACCTCCCCCTCCTTCTTCCTCACCCAAGGATATTTTTCCATTGGTGATTTTTAGAGAGAGTGGAAGTAGCACAGTGTAATGACTAGTTCAAAAAGGATTGGTCAGGTCTGGGTGGCGAGACTCTGGAGTAACTGAGTTCTAGGATGTGCTTCTACGGCAAGCATGAAAGTTCAAGAGTTAAAACCTCATTTATGCAAAGGAAGGATACTGGCTAATGAAACAGATTGTCTCCTTCCAAGATGAAGGGTGCAGATGCCACCATGAGGCGGAAGTTAAAGTTCAGCATGTGGTCCTACA
Organism: Myotis myotis; assembly: GCF_014108235.1. Taxonomy (NCBI): domain Eukaryota; kingdom Metazoa; phylum Chordata; class Mammalia; order Chiroptera; family Vespertilionidae; genus Myotis; species Myotis myotis. The sequence continues at coordinate 40,034,588 of NW_023416314.1, forward strand.
GCTGGTTCAAAAGTTCACAGGTGGAATGAGCATAAGGTAAACCTCTTCATCCCCTCCTGGCTCCATTTTAGTTCCCTTGACATATATCCTGGCAATTTCTATTCACAAAACTAAGACAATAAACTTTACTCTTTGTTGAGCTGTGCAGTATACATTTATGAAGATTATAAAGCTTGAATTAAAAGGTAGAGCAAGTTTTCCTATAGTGTAGAAATAATCTTATTTTGTTTTTGCTTTAGAGCAGCGGTTCTCAACCTGTGGGTCGCGACCCCTTTGGGGGTCGAACAACCTTTTCACAGGGGTCGCCTAAGACCATTGGAAAACACATATATAATTACATATTGTTTTGTGATTAATCACTATGCTTTAATTATGTTCAATTTGTAACAATGAAATTGGGGGTCACCACAACATGAGGAACTGTATTAAAGGGTTGCGGCATTAGAAAGGTTGAGAACCACTGCTTTAGAGTATCTGAACCTTCTTCCTAAGTATGGGCAATTTACCATTTATGAATCTCGATGTTTCATTTACCTGTTAGGAATCCAGAGTTATTTGTCAATCTGAGTCTCCTCAGTTCTGGAAGAATTTCAGTTCTTTCTGTAAATATTGCTTCTTCATTCTTTCTATCAATTTATTCTAAAACTTTCAAGTCTGTTAGTTGCTCTTTTGCATTTTTTATTCTTTATTCTGTGTGTTGCATTCTAGGTGCATATCCAATTTGACCTTCCAGTTCACTAATTCTCTGTTCAGCTGTGTCTGAGGGTTTTATCTTATCTGTTGCTTTTAGTGACCATATTCTTTATTTCTAGAATTTCTGCTTAGTTCTTTTTAGATATAAATGTGTTATATACATACATATGTGTATATGTGTACATATATATGTGTGTGTCACCAGTTTTTGTGTTAGTTCTGAATGTTTTCCTAATTTATTATTCTTTTATAAGTGAAAATGATGCTTTTTAAAATTTCTTCATTTATTTTATTTTTCAAGTACAGTTTATATTCAATGATTAGTTAACTTACTAATCATTACTAATCAAAACTACAATGAGATGCCGCCTCACACCCATTAGAATGGCTATTATCAAGGACGAACTGAATGAAAGAAGGTGAAGGGATTAACCAAAAAACATATATACATAACCCATAAACACAGACAACAGTGTAAGTGATGGCTAATGGAAAGAGGGGTACTTTGGGTGGAGGTGGGCAAAGAGGAGGAGAGAGGGGAATGGGGACATCTGTAATAGTGTCAACAATAAAAATGAAGTTTTAAAAAAAGTAATAATAGTGGTAGCCTCCGAGGAGGAGGAGCAGGTATTGTGGGAGGAAGGAGACTTTATCTTTCACTGTATACTATTTTGCACCTTTAACATTTTATAACTTACATAGAGTCAATCCAATAAAACTGAATAAAGCAAAATAAAAATAAAATAGCAAGTGTTGGCAAGGATGTGGAGAAACTGGAAACCTTGTGTAGTAAGGATTAGTAATGTTGACCACTTTTCACATCCAGGAAGACAGTTATCATTTTTATGCATATCTTTGTCTTACTGATTTTCTCTTTTAATTTTTTTTATCTCATTCATATAGGTTTTGAATAGGTGGGTGGACAGTGCATTGAAACATGAACTTATTGTTTGATTTTTTTCCCCTCAAAGCCTTTCTTAGACTTTCTCCTGGAATATACTGACTAAAATGTAATCCTTCATTGCCTCTGGGTCAGAGCACAGGGAAAAACAAACCTTTCTTATCCTGGGTATTTTTCCACACTCTTGGTATTAGAAAGATTGAATGAAATGATATAGGATATCTTAAAATAAACCATGAGTTCCTATGATATTACATATGAATTTGCTATGACAGACAATAGTAAGAAATATGCAGATATGTAGAATGAATAAATGCTTCAACTTTCTGAATGACTAATCTTATACAATTAGACATTTGTTTAAAATTCTTTCTTGAACAGGTGTTATTTTCCTTGAGGTTTAACTTTAAATGAGTAGTTACATTTGCATTCATTTAATGAATTTATCACAAAAAAATTAACTCCTTTTTCAGTAACATAGACATAGAGGTTAGGGTGAAGCTTCTAGTGGTGTTAGATAATCTTTGAGTGAATATATTCCACATAGTTTTTAAAAAGAACCCTTTGTTAGGGTCCCCGAAGGAGGAACGCACAAGGCCAAAAGTGGCACAGGATTATACATTTATTGATCATCTGCAAACCAGATGGACTGAGCCCAAAAATGGCGTCAGCACCCAGGGATGGGGAGTCAGCGGTTTTAATCCTATTTTTCTTTTAGGATTTTTATGGTTTTGTGACCTACATTAAGTCTTTTATACATTTTGAGTTCATTGTTGTGTATGGTGTGAGTTGGTGGTCTAGTTTTATTTTTTTGCACGTACCTGTTCAATTTTCCCAACACCATTTATTGAAGAGACTTTACTCCATTGTTTGTTTTTGCCTCCTTTGTCAAATATTAATTGACCATAAAAGGGTGGCCTCTCTGTGGTGTTCCATTAGTCTATATGCCTGTTTTTATGCCAGTACCAGGCTGTTTTTATCACAATGGCCTTAAAGTATAGTTTGATATCCAGTATTGTGATAACTCCAACTTTGTTCTTCTTTCTCATGATATCTGTGGCTAGTCGGAGTCTTTTTTTGGTTCTAAATAAATTTTTGGAATATTTTTTTTAGGTCTGTGAAAATGCTATTGGTATTTTAATAGGAATTGCATTGAATCTATAGATTACTTTGGCTAGTATCATTGTATGGGAGCACATATTCTCCAATAATACATCTGATAAGGAGTTAATTTCCAAAATATATAAAGAACTTAGACAACTCAACACCAGGAAGACAAACAATCTAATGAAAAAATGGGTGGAGGACCTGAATAGACAACACTTCTCCAAAGAGGACCTACAGATGGTCAATAGACATATGAAAAGGTGCTCGATGTCCTAATCATCAGAGAAATGCAAATTAAAATCCCAATAAGATATCACCTCACACTTGCCTGTCAGAATGGCTATCACTAATAAATCAACAAATAAGTATTGATGAGGATGTGGGAAAAAGGGAACCCTCGTGCACTGTTGGTGGGATGCAGACTGATGCAGCCACTGTGAAAAGCAGTATGGAGTGATTAAAAAATTAAAAATGGAACTGCCTTATGACCCAGTAATTCTACTTCTGGGAATATATGTGAAGAAACCTGAAACACTAATTCAAAAGAATATATGCACCCCTGTGTTCATTCATTGCAGTGTTATGTATAATAGCCAAGATTTGGAAGCAGCCCAAGCATCCATCAGTAGATAAGTGGTTAAAAAGCTGTGGTATATTTACACAATGGAATACTATGCAGCTGAAAAAAAGAAGGAAATCTTACCCCTTGGGACAGCATGGATGGATCTGGAGAGCATTATGCTAAGTGAAATAAGCCAGTCAGAGAAAGACAAATACCATAAGATTTCACTTATATGTGGAATCTAATGAACAAAATAAACTAACAAACAAAATAAAAACAAACTCATAGAGAGAGAATAGACTGACAGCTGTCAGAGGAGAGGGGGATTGCAGTGAGGCAATTAAGCAAAACAAACAAACAAACAAAAAAACCACCCCAAAACCCAGAAAACTCATAGACACAGACAACAGTATGGTAATCACTAGAGGAGGGAAGGTGCGGGGAGATAGAAGAGAGTATAGGGGGGATAAATGGTGATGGAAGAAGACTTGACTTAGGGTGATGAACACACAATACAGTATACAGGTGCAACCTATATAATTTTATTAACCAACTAGAGGCCCGGTGCATGAAAATTTGTGCACTTGAGGGGGGGTCCCCTCAGCCTGGCTTGCGCCCTCTTGCAGTCCAGGACCCCTCAGGGGATGTCCGACTGCCAGCTTAGGCCTGCTCCCCAGGAGAATGGGCCTACGCTGGCATTCAGACACCCCTCTGGCAGCCCGGGAGCCCTTGGGGTATGTCTGACTTATGGCTTAGGCCCGCTCTCCGGGGGAGTGGGTCTAAGTTGTCAGTCTGACATCCTTAGTGCTGCCACGGAGGCGGGAGAAGCTCCTGCCACCGCTGCTGAGCTGGCCAGCCATGAGCTGGCTTCTGGCTGAGTGGCGTTCCCCTTGTGGAAGCTCATTGACCACCAGGGGGCAGCTCCTGCATTGAGCATCTGCCCATTGGTGGTCAGGGCGCGTCATAGCGACTGGTCATTCCACTGTTAGGGTCAGTTTGCATATTACCCTTTTATTATGTAGGATGTCACCTCAATAAATTCAATAAAAATTAATTTTTTTTAAGTAAAAAGAATATGGTTAGTGTCACAGAATAAATCTTAATCTGATGGAGAAATAACTATAAACAAATATATTTTTGCATTTAAATAGTTTGCAAAAACTTTATATATTTCTGGTAGTAGGATCTGATTTTGCCTAGGATAATTATTATCCATTATTAAATAAATGCACATTTAGTGCTGCTCATTAGAATGCTGCTTCATAGTATTGCCCATGGAGATAAACTTCTGCACTTTAAATCATTAGTTCAGGTGAGTTTGAATTTGGGGTTCATATCTGAAATTACTTCTTCCTGTTAATATGTATGTTAGGTCATTTATAATCAACAATCACATAGGTCTCTTGTTTGTTGTATCTTAGAATCAGTTGTTCTATAATAGGACTGCCTATATCTTTCATGCACTCCCTATAACATGCCAGAGTAAATTTTGTTTAAGCCACATAGACTGTATTTTATGTATTGATTTATTTTTTAATCCTCACCTGAGGATATGTTTTTATTCATTTTAGAGAGAATTAGGGAAAGAGAAGGAGAGAGAAATGTCAATTGGTTGGCTGCCATATGCGTTGCGACTGGTGATGGAACCTGCAACCTGGTTATGTCCCCTGACTGAAGAATTGGACCTGCATCCTTTTGGTATACAGAATGATACGCCAGCCAGCTGAGCCACCCAGCCAGTGCTAGACTGTATTTTAAATCAGCTGGTCTTAACCATATGTCCAACTGAATAAAACTCAATCCAACCCTTTATTGCGATGTATGGGAAAAAGTAATGAACAGAAATTTTAGTTTACTGGTATAAGCCAACATTACTCTAGCTAGCCTAACCTTATTTCCTTTCTAATTCTGTAAGTTGGCTTGCTTCCTGACTTTTCTGAGAAAGAAGGAGGAGTTCTAATGCTTTTACTTTAAAAGAGGGAATCATTAACAACTATCCAGGAAACATTCCATGATAGCATCCACACCTCACTTCCCCACCTATAAATATGTCCATACAGGATAATATTTCCTTTGTGATTTATGCCTAGTTCTTAGAATATCTGGCACATCATAAGTGCTTAAGCAACATTTGATATGTGAAGTGAAGAATGTTCTTTTCATGTCTGCTGTGTTGAAAATTAAAATTCAGAGTGATAATCAAATATTATTCTTAAGCTGAGAAAGTGGTATTGCTGGAAGGAAATCGAAGCATGTTTTTTCTACCAATAGTTGAGTGTTCGTGTAGTGTAAACTATTCCTTTATATTCTCAGAAATTAATCATTATGAAGTTTGCATTTAAATAGTTTGCAAAAACTTTATATATTTCTGGTAGTAGGATTAGACTTTTCTATCCATTTAATGACATTTGCTTTTTTCCATTTTAAACCATTTTTTATATACATGTATGTATCATTTAACAGAATTATGCCCTTAGTCTTCATACACTAATAAATGTAAAACAAATATCACTGATTTAAGGAACATGCGTTTTGGTGATTTATTAATGTTATTAAATGTTATTTTAATGAACAGTTACTAATTCAAATAATTTTTTAATTACTTAAACATTGAAACTCAATGAATTATTGAATATGAGCAAGTGGTTTCTTAAATCAGTTTTTCAGGATAGATGCAAAGATAAATAAAACTTGATTCTAATCCCCAAAGGGTTTATAATCAAGCAGGACAAAGAAATGTGTAAATGAGTATAGCATAAGCAAAATGAGGTAGTTTCCAAATCACAGTTGCATGCAACAAGATTATAAGCAAAGAGTTATAATCCATACTATTAATGAATGATCAGGGAAGGCTGTGGGTAAGGCAATCGATATTAATTGCTGTTGGAAGAATATAACCAGTTCTTACACACTGAGTTTTCTTTGTCTTGATTGGTGCAGTTTGTAAACAGTGAGGCCAATTTTTAAATTTTTTTAATTTTGAAATCTTGACTGTTTGCTAAAAATGTGTCTCTGGAGGATAAGAATTTTCTAAATGGGCAGTATAGCCTGATAGCTAAGGATATGGTATGAATCCCAACTCTACCACTTATTAACTGTGTACCTTTGGGTACTTTACTTAACTAGTCTGTGTTTCAGTTTACCAGTCTGTAAAGTATAATAATACCCATGTAGGGTTGTTATTTGTCTTTATTTCTTATTAAAGTAGGCTTTGTCAGGGATAGACACTTCATAGCAGAATAAATAAATGGAGATTCTAAGATGAACAAGACATTGTGTGTATGCAAGCGTGTTTGTGAGAGAGAGAATGGATTTGAATGTGTGTGCACTAAAAATCCAATTGTAGTGCAGTGAAATTAGAACTATGAATACTGAAAGCAAGAGCAGGGGAAATAGTATTTTAGAAAAGGTTTTTAATCTGGGGTTTTTATATTATGTCCTAGATTTCAGGAAGAAAGCAAATGCTTCTCTGCTACCAGTTTTGTTTTTGTTTTTGTTTTTGTTAGAGAGAACATTGACTTTTAGGTTTGGAACAGCTCTGGAATTCTGAGGTTTCTAAAAGCCTGGATGCCAGTTATCTAAGTGTTTCATCCGCTTTTAAAAATACTTTCTCTGACGCTTTAAAAGTTATTAGTGCAAAATTAATGAGAAACCCTCATTCTTTTATTTAATTTTCCATTAGTCTTTATGTGATTTTAACTAGTTCTCTATTTCTGTTTTAGTAGTTCATATCATTTAATCTGTTCTTGTGAATAAAACTGGACACATTCCAAATTTTTTCTATCCAAGTATATTGTACTCAGTAAATTCTTCAGCTGATGTCATATTGAACGGATGTTAAAATGTTAATGTAAAAAATTTTAAATACTAATAGACTCTTATTCCCTTTTATATATATTCAAACATATATCAAAGAATATGACAATTAACACCCATATATCTACCTACATTTTACCATTATCATTGTTATACTTTCTTTATTACATATCCATCCTTCTATTGATTGTCTATCATTCATTAATCTTTTTTATTTTGCGAGCATTTCAGAATAAATTGCAGATATCAAGACATTTTCTTCTAAATTCCTCAAGTATACTTTGTTTTTGAAAGGTTTACTTTCTCTCATTTTTACTTCATTCAGAGATGATGTTTTAATATTTTTCTTCTCCATTTATGTGCTTTATTTTTTTCTTTTTCTTTTTTTTAATTTTATTTTTTTCTTTATTGATTAAGGTATTACATATGTGTCCTTATCCCCCCATTGCCCCACCAATCCCCCCTACTCATGCCCTCACCCCCTTGGTGTCTGTGTCCATTGGTTAGGCTTATATGCATGCATACAAGTCCTTTGGTTATGTGGTTTATTTTAATTTTGCACTGACCCCACCGTGGATAATTCTGTTACTAAGCCCTCTCATTTTTAATACGCAAAATTAGATCTTTCTTTTTGGTTTGTGTGTTTTTTAAAAAGGTACTTAATAGTCCTTTCAGCTAATTTTTAAAAGTATTTTATGGCTTATGTAATTGTAGCCTTTCCTCCTACAGTTTGCAATACTTGAGAATATGATTGCTGATACAAGTTTTGAACACAAATTCTTCTATACCATTAGACATTCGAAGCATCTTACTTTTAAACTATGTAGAAGTCTTCAGCTAGGATATGAACTAGTTGTAGCCAGCAATTATATATATATCATGATTTCTTATAGGTCATAACTTCTTGAAAGGAAGAACTCAAATACCTGATATAATGGCTCTTTGATATCAGTGCTTAAAATATTTTGGGCACTGTTTATTGTTATAAAGTTGAAAGTTTAATATAATCCCAACTTATATTTTCAGCAGCTTTCAATAATTTGTATTCATTATATATATGGTTTATATTATATGGAATTCAAAAAAATCATAATAGGAAATTATTTGAGAGGTGTGTAATAGTGATGCATTGTTCTCAGAATAACAGAATATCCTTCTATTTTATAGACTTTGCATTTCCAGCCCATGAAAGAATATAATGACCTACTCTATGCATAACTTTTTACAAAAATAGTTTTATTATTCTAAAATAATTAAATCATGGACATTGAATTAGATAACCATTATAGTTTTAACATGTTATTTTAAGTTTGGGACACAACTAGCAAATAAAATCCAAAGCACATCAAACTAAAATGATCTTTTTTACTATTATCGTTACTTCTTAAAATCTATATAGGATAACAGTTTTTGAAAGTAGTAAAGTAATTGAAAGTTTTTGAAAGTTATCTAAAGTACAGTTAGATAAAAATTATATTCAGAGAAATAACACACACACACACACACACACACACACACACACACACACACACCCTGTAGTTGGAACTCTTGTGTGTCTGGCTTGAAGACTCATTTGGGTCTTCCAGATATAGTATTTCTTCCATGTGGATCAGATTTTGATTCTTTTAAATAAAAATTAGACATGCAAATTAGAATTCTGGATACCAAGAGACAGAGACCATGTAAAGGTGTTTACAGGCCTTTAATTTCCTATCAATGATAATACTTAGAGTGTCTGAACGTCAGTCTTCTAGCCCTCTGTCTGCAGGTGGAAATGCTTAATCATCTTAAGAGTCCTGAGCTCCAGTGATGTCTCTGTTTTCCGAATGACTGGGGGAGGAAAATACAGAGTCCTTCCCAACATTATGTTCAGCCACTTAAAGCAAAGGTTGGCAGTTATTTTTTGCAAGGGACCAAATAGTAAATATTTTAGGTATTGAAGACCATATGGTCTCTGCCACAGTTACTCTACTTTGCTATTGTAGAGTGAAAGTTGCCATAGACAGTTGGTAAACAAAAGATGAGATTGTGTTCCAAACAAACCTCATTTAGAGAAACAGACAGTAGGATATAATTTGCCAACCTGTGCACTAGAGTTGTGCTTCTTGAAATACCTGTTGTGAGGACTTTTCTTCTTTCTAATAATTTGTGGATGGACACTTGTAAAGTATAATGAAAATGAATTACTGGAAAAATGAAATTTAAAAAGACAAAATGCAAGGTTAAAATTTTAGATTCAATGGATAACAAGTTACATTTTAACAAATACAATTAAAACTATGTTACATAAGGAAAAAGAAAAGAATTAGAAAAACTAAATGTTGTTACTTGAAATTCTTTTCTAGCCTGTTAGTAGAGAGTTGCTGTTACAGACATGACTTTATGTCATTCCACAATACTGATGACTACACACAAAGTTGAGTGAAATTGCAACTCCCATTAATTAAATGCTTGTATGTACACTCTAAACAAACAAATAAAAAAATTAATGTAAGAAATAAATTTGCTTCTTATTGTATCTGTTCGAGGTTGGATTAACAAAAGTATTACTGATGAGATAATGTATATCTAAATTATTTCTGTGCTTTAACAACATTCAGAGTAGAGAAACCAGACTCACCAGAGATATGTTCATGAGAACTGAAGAAGAGATTTAAAAGGAATTTCAGCCAACTCATGATATTAATTTCTAACTTTTCCCAAGCTGAAGCAAGTAAATGTTTATTTTCAGAATTCATTTTTCAGTCTTTTATTATTAGTTCTAATACCTTTCAACTAAATAAGTGGATCTTGGATCCATAAATTTCCAACATATGGATCTTTTTTTAATTAGACAAAGATTGAAATGTTCTATAAAATTTGTAAGGTGTATAGTGAAAATCTTTCAAAAAATATACAAGATCTGATCGCACATGCTTCATTGAAGTGTATTGTTAAATTAGGAACATGTCATAAGTATCTGTAGAAACTCTGATCTTTCATACAATTAACTTTTTTGTTTTGATCTTATTGGCCATTGAGAAACATGTGTATGCCTTCCTTACATGGGAGTATGAAAATCATTAAAAATACCAAATATGTGAAACAAATTAAGTGTGGCTGTCCAATTCACATCTTTAAAACATTGGTACCACTTTTTTTTATCTTGTAGAAACACTAAGAGTTCATTTCATTGTTCATATTCAACAGAACATTTCTCCTTGGTAACCATGGAACTTCAGCATGTAGTAATAGTACCATATGACCAGTTTCCATGTCATCAGTCAGTGAGGAGCATGCTCTCTAATATATTGTATTAACCTTTAAGCGATCCACAGTTATCTGTGTCACTATGCACACTGTTTACACAGGTGAGTGTTTTTGTGTGTTCTTTTTAAATCATAGCACGAGTTTCTCAATGAAGAAAGCAGTACACTGCTTTACACGCTGGAGTAAAATCCTTAATCTGTTCCTATCATTAAATTTGCACTGTCAGAATATACTGTTACACAAAACTTAAACTCTAAATCACATTCCTTCATAAATTTATACAATTCAGAGTTAGTGATGTTTGGCAGTGAAGCTAAAATTCTGTATAACACCATCATATTCAAATCTGGCATATACTAAAGGAATTGCCATATTTTCTCTGCACTTATAAGAAATACTTTGCCAGGTGTGTGTGTTCTATGAATTATGTTTTCATATGATTAGCCAGTTCCTGAATGCATCAAACTATAATATCATGAGAAATTGATTTCTTGGCCCGGCCATTGTGGCTCAGTGATTGAGCATCGACCCATGAACCAAGAGGTCACCAGTTTGATTCCTGGTCAGGGCACATGCCTGGGTTGTGGGCTTGATCCCCAGTAGGGGGCATGCAGAAAGCAGCCAATCAATGTTTTTCTCTCATCAATGTTACTATCTCTATATCTCTCTCCCTTTCTCTCTAAAATAAATAAAATATTTTTAAAAAAATAAATTGGTTCTTCGTTGCAGATTCACTGAATATTTCCAAGCAAACATCTTTGAAGGAGTGTTTTCCTAATGTCAAGATACATGGTGATTTTTGTTTTTGTTTTTTAAGTTTTAGTATCTGAAGAGCTAGTATAAGAAGCTTAGAAAGCACTAATGTTTATATGTGAAAGAAGGAACATCTGCTTTTTTTGGCTCTATAATTTAATACTCTTTATTTTCAAATTAGTTTGTTTTGAACTTACTTCTTTATGTTATCTAAATAATTGCCACTTCAGTTTTATGGTTTTATTATTTTATAGCAAGTCAACACACTTTGGCTTTAGCATGTCACTGTTAATTATACTTACAAGTAAAATTAGAATGAACTTTTGCTGTTTCTTGTTTCCAAATAACTTCTATTGTTATCATTTGATTTACTACTCCTGCCTTATTCAGAGAAGGTGTATCTTTCCTTGTCAAAAAAGATCTGTTACGTTTTTTTTGCTATCTGTAAATTACAGGTGAAAATACTTATTTACCTACTTAATGTAACTGAAAATATTAAATTTATTATAAAATGACATATTATGGAAATAAATGTTTACACTTTCTCAAGTTGTTTTATCTAGTGGTGTAAAGACTGTGTGTTCCAACCTCTTTACATTTATTCTTTCTTTTTACTATAGAGGAGGGGTTGGCAAACCATAGCCACTTGGCCCAACACTTGTTTTTGTAAGTAAAGTTCTATTGAACCATAGTCGTCACACTCCTTTGTGTACATGTTACGTATGGTTGCTTTCTTGCTACGTTGGCAGAATGGACACAGGGATCACATGGCCTGTAAAGCCAAAAGTATTTACTCTCTGACTCTTTACAGTAAAAATTTGCCAACCACTACAGTCCTTGCAGCCTCTTTCTGAATTCAGTGATCATAATTCACTATATCTCGAAGTATTCATCATTTAGTTAGAAATTTCCTATGTATATTGAGCAAAAATCTTCCCCTCCAGGTAACCTTCATGGATGCATGATAGTCTTTTAGGAATTTGAGGACAACTTTTATGCTCGTTCTTATCTCTTTCGGCAGGTGTGTGTCCCACTCATAGTCTTTCTGGTCCTGAAATTCTGTATTCAATTTATACTTGAATAGACTGTGCAACCCTGTTTTAAACCTTTTATCTATCTTGTTTTCTGTCATTGTTCCTCAGATATTGATACTCAGATCAGAATCCAATTTAATGATCCTGTAGATGTGATTGGCTCAGAAGAGCAGAATGTTTCTTCTGTGTTTTTATTTTTTAAAATTTTACTAATGTATTTCATATGTATTGGTCACTCAGTGATGTTATGGTTTCTGTTACTATAGGCTAAGTTGCGTTATTCTTTTAGGTAGCTTAAACTCAAAACGAGTAATTCTTTTACATATATTACCACTAAATCTGATCTCCTCCATCCTGTACTAAACCCACAGCCAGACTTTACTCCTGTGAGGCTTCGTGGTACTGAGTTGAATGCACTGCGCCAGTATATTGAGATTCTAATTCTGGGTCTATCATTTGTTAACTCAGCCACCCTAAATAAGTTACTTAAACTGTTTCCTCCTCTACATAGTGGGCTTAATAAGTAACTAACAGTTGTTGCTAAACTGAAATGAGATTACATCATCCGTGTCAGTTAGCAAATACTGAGTGAATTCTGAGAGGCTCAATGCTTTGCGTGTTATAAAAAAGTCAACACGTTTTATAAAAGCATTTTGAAAAGCATGCTCCTATAAAGTACTCGTAGGTATCACATTGATGCCAAGTGAAAAGAAAAAAATTCCATTTCTATTTATAAAGGAAGGTACATAAATATTTGCCACTAGAAATCATAGAACAATTTTATAGATAAGTTATATGTTACATCATAGCTTAATACTTTATTGCAGGACTTTTTGTATTGTCTTTGGCAAGTGAATATGTACTCTCAAAGGCTGGTATTTTTTGTTGTATCTGAAGATAAGAATCCAAGGCAAAATATAAGATTGCTTGTGTTCCATTTCCTCTTCTAGTTACATGTACTCAGAAAATAAATTCAAGTATATATCATGTCATTTAATATTATGGATGATTGAATTCTTTTCTTACAGCCTTGGATAAAACACAGTAAATGAGCTAACAGCTTTCTGTCCCATTATTTGGGCACATGTCAGACATTTTAACTGTGTTTCATAAGAATTTTTTAAAATGTATTTTTATTGATTTCAGAGAGAGGAAGAGAGAGAGATAGAAACATCAGTGATGGGAGAATCGAGTCATTAATAGGCTGCCTCCTGCATGCCAGCACTGGGAGCTCGAGCCTGCAACCCAGGCACATACCCTGACTTGTAATCGAACCATGACCTCTTGGTTCACCGGCCAATGATACTCAGTCACAGAGCCAGACCAGGCTCATAAGAATTTTTTTAATTTGAAAATTTTGGTTTTAATAATTCAGATAATACAGAAGTACATAAGGTAAAATGAATTGTCTTTTTAAATTTTTTTCCAAATTCACCTTATGTTTGGTATGAATCTTTTTCTTGTATGTGTACTCATTTAATATGTAGTTTTTTTTCCTTTATAAAAAATAGCATCATACTTAAACTTATTCTACATTTTGTCTTTCATATTTAATAGTATTTTAGTATTGATATTTTTCTCAAGTGAATAAAGATCTCAATTTTATTGGTAGTAAGTATCATAGTTCATATTATGGGTATAATTATGTAACATCCACATTGACTTAAATTGTTAAAAATAATACTGCAATTAACATTTTTATTTATCTTGTTATACTTGTGCTTTTAATAATTCCAAAAATGACATCCCTGCAGAAAAGCATATGTGCATTAAAATTTTAATAGATATTAACAGGTTAGACAATTAAAAACTTTTTTCTAAAAACTTATTAAATACCACAGCAATTTATATTTCCACTAATGATTCATAGTAGCGTCCCCCTTTATGTGCAGGGGATATGTTCCAAGATCCCGAGTGGATTCCTGAAACTGCAGATATTGAACCCTATGTATACATTTTTTCCTATGCAGTAGCCCCCCTTATTTGTGGTTTCACTTTCCGTGGTTTGTTACCCACAGTCAACTGTGATCTGAAAATATTAAATGGAAAATTGCAGAAATAAACAATTCTTAAGTTTTAAATTGCTCACCATTCGGAGTAGCACGATGTAATCTCATGCAGCTCTGCTACGTCCCTTCCAGGGTGTGAATCATCCCTTTGTCCCGTGTATTCATGCTGTGTACACTACCCTCCTGTTAGTTCCCTAGCACCCATCTGGTTATCAGACTGACTGTCGTGGTATCGCTGTGCTTGTGTTCAAGTGACCCTTATTTTGCTTCATAATGGCCCCAAAATGAAAGAGTAGTGATGATGCCAAAGAGAAGCCGCTTGTAAAGTGCTTCCTTTGAGTGAAAAGGTATTATATATAGGAAAAAATACATCGTATATATGGAGTTTGGCACTGCCCGCTGTTTCATGCATCCACTGATTTTTTCTTCAACCTTATCGCCTTAGACAAAGGGAACTACTGTACATACACACCTAGGATAAAGTTTAATTTATAAATTAGGCACAGTAAGATTAACAATAAAATTGAATAAATAACTACTGTAATAAAAGTTATGGCCGTAACCGGTTTGGCTCAGTGGATAGAGCGTCGGCCTGCGGACTGAAGGGTCCCGGGTTCGATTCCGGTCAAGGGCGCGTATCTTGGTTGCGGGCACATCCCCAGTCGGTGGTGTGCAGGAGGCAGCTGATCGATGTTTCTCTCTCATCGATGTTTCTAGCTCTCTATCCCCCTCCCTTCCTCTCTGTAAAAAAATCAATAAAATATATTTTTTAAAAAAAGTTATGTGAATGTGGTATCTTTCAGCAAAACTAGCACGAATTTCTTTTTCTTTTTTTTTTCTTTTTTTAATATATTTTTTATTGATTAAGATATTACATATGTGTCCTTGTCCCCACGTTACCCTCTACCCCCCACCCCCCCCACCCCCGCTCATTCCCTCACCCCCCCGTTGTCCATGTCCATTGATTAGGCCTATATGCTTGCATACAAGTCCTTTGGTTGATCTTTCCCCCTTACCCCCACCCTCCCCTACCTTCCCTCCAAGTCCCGACAGTCCAATCAATGCCTCTCTGTCTCTGGATCAGTCCTTGTTCATCAGCTTATGTTGTTCATTATATTCCACAAATGAGTGAGATCATGTGGTATTTATCCGCTCTCCAGTTCCATCCATGCTGTGGCAAATGGTAAGAGTTCCTTTTTCTTCTTCCTCTTCTTAAAGAATACCTTTCAGCATTTCATATAATGCTGGTTTGGTGGTGATGAACTCCTTTAGCTTTTTCTTATCCGTGAAGCTCTTTATCTGACCTTCTATTCTGAATGATAGCTTTGCTGGATAAAGTAATCTTGGTTGCAGGTTCTTGCTATTCATCACTTTGAATATTTCTTGCCACTCCCTTCTGGCCTGCATGGTTTCTGTTGAGAAATCAGCTGACAGTCGTATGGGTACTCCCTTGTAGGTAACTGACTGTCTTTCTCTTGCCGCTTTTAAGATTCTCTCTTTATCTTTTGCTCTTGGCATTTTAATTATGATGTGTCTTGGTGTGGTCCTCCTTGGATTCCTTTTGTTTGGGGTTCTCTGCGCTTCCTGGACTTGTAAGTCCATTTCTTTCACCAGGTAGGGGAAGTTTTCTGTCATTATTTCTTCAAAAAGGTTTTCAATATCTTGCCCTCTCTCTCCTTCTGGTACCCCTATAATTCTGATGTTGGTACTCTTGAAGTTGTCCCAGAGGTTCCTTACACTATCTTCATATTTTTGGAATCTCTTTTCTTTTTTCTTTTTCGGTTGGGTATTTTTTGTTTCTTTGTATTTCAAATCTTTGACTTGATTCTTGGGATCCTCTTGTCTGCTGCTGGATCTCTGTAAATTATTCTTTATTTCAGTCAGTGTATGCTTAATTTCTAGTTGGTCCTTTTTCATGTCCTCCATGGTCTCACTATACTTATTGAGGGATTCATTAAATTTATCGGCGGTTTCCATAAAATTCTTGAAAAACCTTATAAACGTGGCCTTGAACTCTATATCCAATCGTTTGCTTTCCTCCATTTCTGCCATTTGTGACCTGTTTCTTTGTCTCCGCATTTTGGCAGCTTCCCTGTGTTGATAGAGTGGCCCTGTGCGCCAGGTGTCCTGTAGGGCCCAGTAGCTCAGCCTCCCCAGTTACCTGGGGTGGACACTCTTGGTGCACTCTTGGTGCCTTGGTTGTTGTAGAATCACTGGGAGGAATTGACCTCCAGGCCAATTGGCTGTGAGAATCAGCTGTGTCTAAAGTGGGAGAACTTCTGTGCTGAAGACACCCTTCTGGGGCAAGACTTGCTTCAGTGGGGCTTTGGTGCTCACTGAGTCTGCTCCCTGAGTGTGTCCCTTATGGATCTGAGGAGTTGCAGTCTGGATGGACCCCCTCTGACCACTGGGTACAGTGGCTCCTGGATCTAAGGAGGTGCTAATTCAGCCTCTGCCTGAGGCCACACAGCAGGAGCCACGAAGAGGCTCAGCTGTGAAGCAATGCAAGCCACTGCGGGGCCTTGGGCCTTCTCTTGGAAGTTCCGGGTCTGCCTGGTTCGGCTGCAGTTAGGTACATTCACATGCAAAAGCCTCTGCTGCAGCCTGGGTGGGGCGGGGTCTCAGGGAGTCAAAGGGCGGAGAAAGCAGCTATGGCCGATTCTCCGCCCGGAGTCGCGCGGTCTCAGTGTCCCGGTAACGGCTGCAAGCACCTCTGAGGGAAAGCCGCCCTCAAGTTCGCCCGCTGCCGGACAGACCAGCCTCTCCCCGTATGAGTCCTGGGTCCCCAGAGACTTCCGGGAACCGGAGTTCAGAGCAGTCGGGAGCTTGTGATTCAAAAAGACAGCCGCGTCCTCAGGTGCTACCCCCTTTCCTCGCGCGCGCGCGAGCCGCCGTACCTCTGCACTTCACCTCCGCAGCGCCTCTGGCTCTCAGCGTGCTTTTCTTTCCTTCTAGTTGTAGAATTTACACTCAGCCAGCCTTCCTGTTGTTCTGGATGATGTTTGCTCAGTCCTTTGCGGTAATTTTCAATTGTTGTGTGAGGCGACAATTTCCCGGTGTTTACCTATGCCGCCATCTGAAAGAGGAATTTCTTTTTCATTTTTCACAATTTCACGGATAGAAAATTCAGTCTTGCCATAGATCCCACAACATCAGCATATGACTTTTTTTTCTTATTAAGTCAAGAGCCTCCACTTTTTGCTTAAAGGAAGCACTTTATGGCTTCTCTTTGGCAAATCTGAATCGCCAGCATCACTTCGCTTGAGCTTTGAAGCCTCTAGTAAGTAAAGTAAGGGTCACTTTAACGCAAGTACCGCAGTGCCTCAAAGGTCGATCTGATAACCTGCGTGGCCACTAAGTGACTCATGGGCAAGTCGGGGTCGCTGAAACTGCTGAGTGTGAGCGTCGGGTGAGGGGAGACTCCTGATCAGGAGAACCGGCGCATCTCGCCCTGACCAGGAGTAGACACTGCCAGTCATACATTTTTTTTTTGCCAGGCTGGATCAGAAATAGTATCTAATTTTAAGTTTCATTTCTCTGAATACTCGTGTCTATGCATAGTCTCATGTTTATAGCTATTTGCAATGCACTTTGCTGTATTTGCTATTCACATATTCTTTTTATTGGTTGTTTTTCTTTTTAAAATCAATTCATAGGGACTTCTCGAAAGTTCTTCCAGAAAGTCAGGCAAGAGACCTTTTTGACTTTCCTCCCCATCTTTCGTTTTAGAATATTTTTATATAGCATACTAGAAAATTGATGAATTATTTTTTTTTAATTTTGTTTTATTGCTAAAAGTATTACAGAGAGTATTACATATGTCTCCTTTTTTCCCCCCTTGACCTTCCGATGAATTATTTTTGTTTATAATATGTGCATTGCTTTATATACAATATTCACCCATTGCATACAATATTTTCTAATTTTAATGTATATCTCTAATATACATGCTTAACCTCTAAAAGACAGATTTTGAATTCTGTTATTGTAGATTGGTATTATTTGGAATTATTTGGAAGTGACTGGAAATATTGTTTGTAAAGTCTTTTCTTATTTTAGGTAATGAATTCAATAGTTACAAAATTTATTGTTAAGCTTAAAAATGAAGTAATACTTATTCAGTATCTGTGTCCTCGTCACTGTGCTAGGCATTTTGTAGGTTCAGTTTAATACAATAATTGTATACCTTTGCTTGACTTTCAAGGTATCACATTGCTTGTGTTGTATATCCATGGTTGGACTTGAGGAAATTTGTAACAGGAGATATCCTGTTTGTAATTGGAGATATCTGTCATAACTCTTATTCAGATGAACAACCTCAGCTTCTAAGAAGTTTATTGATTTTCTTGAGCAAGTAGTGCTAAGCTCAAATGTCTTGGCCAGGCTGGATTCCTTCCATCACCCTTCACAGTGGTTGCCCTAGCCTTAATTTTACACAGTGCCAGGAAAACGGGGACGTGGGGTAATTTTAAATCAGTAACAGTGGAAAGTATGTCTATACTATGCTTGCAATGGATTTTACTTAAAAGAATGAGAAACTTGCCCTAGCCGGCTTGGCTCAGTGGATAGAGCGTCAGCCTGAGGACTGAAGGGTCCCAGGTTCAATTCCGGCCAAGGGCACATGCCTGGGTTGCAGGCTCGATCCCCAGTAGGGGGCATGCAGGAGGCAGCCGATCAATGATTCTCTCTCATCATTGATGTTTCTCTCTCTTCCTTCTCCCTTCCTCTCTGAAATCAATAAAGAAATATATTTTTTTAAAAAAAGAATGAGAAACTTGATTTTAATATTTAAAAAAAAAACCAATGTGGGTTTCTTCTTGAAATGTATTGAAATAAAAGAATAATTTGACCACCTAAATTTAAATGTTTTATTTTAAATCTTAATTTTCAGAATTATTTGTATGGTTTTTGACATAAAGATTACCTTGTATATATGCAGAAAAATTAATATGTGCCTGTTTTACTGTGAATTATAGTTGATGTAGAAAATGCGCTAGTAAGAAACTGTAGGAGTACCCTTTCCTATCGGTGGAAAAGGAGTAGTAGAGAAGTATGTCCAGGGCCTTTTAGAACAGTTGTACAGTTGTGCCCTTGCTAAGTTAGGGTACGGTAGGAAATTGAAATCTGGTCCTGGCTTTTCTGGGTAAGCCTTATAGTCCCTTGGAGAAAGGGACTTCTTTCCTTCACAGAGATATGGTTGCCTTGCCATGCTATTTCCTGTGGAGTTACTAATATGTCCTCCCAGAGGGGTGCCTTTTCCTAATATTTCTACTAAAATGGTCTTTGAATTATACAAAGGTGATATGGGGATACTGGCAGGCTCTGAATGTGTCAGTAGTAACGAATTTGGAAACAAATTACTAATTTGTAGAGTTACTAATAACTTTCACTGGTAAATATTCTGTGTTTCTCAGGAAAGGCTAATTGCTTTAACCAACAACCAGAAAATCTCTGAAGTTTAGCAAAAAGAAATGTATTTCTCATTCACTTCCACTTTATTGCCAAAATTTGTTGAATGGCCCTGGCCAGTATTGCTCAAGGTTAGAGCATCAGTCTGTGTACCAAAGGGTCTCAGGTTCGATTACCGTTCAAGGACATGTACCTGGGTTGCAGGTACCATCCCCAGTCCTGGTTAGGGCAGGTACAGGAGGCAACCAAGCGATATGTCTCTCTCATATCGTTGTTTCTCTCTCTCTCCCTCCCTCCCTCCTTCTCCTCCCCTTTCCATTCTCTCTCTTAAAAAAAAAAATCAACGGGAAAAATATCCTCAGTTGAGGATTAACAACAATAGCAAAAATTGATGGCCTTCATGTGACGAGTTAGTGATTTCGATGCCTTTAATCCAAGATTCTTTAGGGCTCATGGACTCTGCATATGAAGGGAAGAAGGAAAAGGATTGCACATGGGCAGTCTTGATAGGCCAGACCTGAACGTAGTATACGTTACTTCTAATATCCTGCTAGCCAGAACTCAGTTAAATGGTCACATTTAATTTAATAAGAGGAAGCTGGAAAAACTCGTCCGTGTGTTTTGAAGAAGAGGAGAACATGGATATCAATAAAGCTAGCAGTCTCTGACACATGTTTGATTGAAAAAAAATACAGAAATAGTTTTCTTTAATCTGAAAATATTATTTAATCTCTCTAAACTGTGTACATTAAGTCAGTGGTTTAAGAGAACAATGAAAGTTGTATGTAACTTAGCTGATTAATTCCTTTAATTACATAAATGGTTGGTGGATCTGGTAACTAAGATAGGAAGGAGCAATTAAACAAATAGAACATTTAAATTATATATTACTTATCAGGTTGCCCAGAAAACTGGATAGAATGATAAATACTTGCTTATGAAAACTAATAATATTTGCTTTCACTACTGAATAGAGCCTTTTAGTGATTTAATCTTTGATGCAGAGAGGTAAAATTTGATGTAAATGTTAAATACTAATCTGTATCTTTTTAAAGATTTGTGATACTAGCCTGTATTCTTAAATTTATCTAATGTTATTATAAGGTGATCCTTTTAAGTGATTCATGTGATCTTGTGATTTAGTACTGTTGTGTTAGTTATCTTCTGAGTTAATTAAGCTCTTACTGAGTGTCTACTATGTATATACCAATGGAAGAAAGGAAGTGGGAAAATACCATTATTAGGAAATAAGATTCTTCCCATTTAGCATATTAGTGTAAATGTATATGCATAAATTTATATATTCCATCTAATCTCTTAAATGATTTAATGATATAGTCACTTATAATGAGGAAATTTTTAAAATTATGAAACATAATAGGTGTAATTTTAAAATGCCAGCAATAGAAATGTATACTAAATATATAATTATACTAGAGGCCTGGTGCACGAATTTGTGCACTGGTGGGTTCCCTTGGCCTGGCCTGTGGGGATCAGGCTGAAACCGGCTCTCCGACATCCCCTGAGGAGTCCTGGATTGTGAGAGGGCACAGGCCAGGCTGAGGGACCCCACCACTGCACAAATTCGTGCAGCAGGCCTCTAGTATGTATATAAGATTCAGGCTATCTTATTTTATGTTGCTATAATTTGTTTATTTTCACAACTGCATAGCTTTCTGTTGTATGTATAAACCACAGTTTATCCATTATACTGTTGATAGACATTTGAGTTGTTTTCATTTATTGGTTTTTATTAGAAATGATCGTTTATGTACATGACTCCTGTTGCACATATGCATGAGTTTTCCTATGTCATGTATTAGGAGTAGAATTGCTGAATCATAGGGTTAAATGTGTCTGAAATTTCCCAAAGTGGTTGTATGCTATACCAGGAGTTTATCAGAGCTCCTGGAGGTAATTCTCACAATATTGTGGGGTTCCCCCTATGGCTGTGCCCCCCTGGAGTGTTTAACTCTGAGTTGTTCACATAGAGCCTCCCACAATTTGTCAATTACAATTCATGTTTTCCTACCCTGGCACCAGTTTCCAAAGAGGTTTCTGCTCTTCAGTCTCTGCATCAGTTAAGTCACCTGTCTCCCTCTTTAATCCAGGGGGCAGCAGTTTACACCTCCATGAAGAGTTGTAGATTTTTTGGTCTCTTCAGCTTTTTACTTGTTGTTAGGATGGAGTGGTGATGTATAAGCTCCTTAAGTGCAGAACCAGAAACTAGAAGCCCCACCCCAGGATCAGTGATTGCCTTTCTGTCATCACATGCTTTGGTGAATTGTTATCGTCTTTTCTATATTTGGGTTAGTTTCCAACTTTATCCTTTGCACTTTCAATGTCATCAAATATTTCTGAGAGTTTCCATAATGTGATTTTTTTTTTTTTTTTTTTTTTTGCCACAAGCATTCATCTGGGATAAGTCCATACTTTTCATCACACTCACTTTTTTCATTTATGTTGATATGTTCACCTTCACCCTCTGACTTCCTGGATACAGTCTCTAAAATGGAATGGCAGTGGTATCAACATTCCCATAGTCAGCTATTTCTTCTATAGCTACATTTATATCTGGTTAGAATTTCCCTCCAACGTTATCACTTTGTTTCTTTGCTGCAGTTTTATCTTTGTTGGCTAACTCCCTCTTTTGATTATTCATTTTTCTAAACTGTCCTGTGAGTTTATCACTGTAAGACAAAGAGGCAACACAGTTACATCTTTACTGTCTGTGTGTGAACTGAATAGCAGGTGCACAGTGATGAATCACTGACAGACTTTGAAAGAAGTGAAGTGATTGGTCAGTGATCATGATACACATCTGTAATTTGCAGTGATTTGTGGACCAAAGAGCTAGCAGTCAAGTCTGTACTTTATGTAGTTACTCAAGTTTAATATATGAGTAACTAAAATTCAAACTGTGTTGTTGGAGGAGTGGTAATTTAAACTGTACGTAGCTGAAATTTAGGCAAGTGAGGACTGCCTGCACCTTTTTATTTATTTTTCTAGCTTTATCTAAGTTTCTTCATTGTTAGGAAGTTTTTATGGTGAAGCCATATGTGGCCTGGAGTTTTCTTGTGTGAATATTTAAAATTATTTATTATCTTTAATGGCAGTATGATTGAGTCCCATGTAAATTTTTTTAATTTAAATTCTTTATTGTTTAAAGTATTACATGAGCCTCCTTTTTTCCCCATTGACCTTTGCCTGACCACCCTCACCCCCCAGCACATGTCCTCACCCCCCCTATTATCTGTGTCCATTGGTTATGCTCATATGCATGCATACAGTCCTTTTGGTTGATCTCTTACCCCCTCACCCCCCGCCTTCCCTCATAGGTTGGACAGCCTATTCGATGCTTCTATGTCTCTGGTCTGTTTTTGTTCATCAGTTTATGTTGTTCATTATATTTCACAAATGAGTGAGATCATGTGATATTTATCTTTCTCTGACTGGCTTATTTCACTTAGCATAATGCTCTCCAGTTCCATCCATGCTGTTGCAAATGGTAAGAATTCTTTTTTTTTTTTTTTACAGCAGTGTAGTATTCCATTGTGTAGTTGTACCACAGTTTTCTAATCCACTCATCTGCTGATGGGCACTTAGGCTGTTTCCAAATCTTAGCTATGGTAAATTGTGCTGCTATGAACATAGGGGTGCTAAGTCATTTTAAAAATAGTTTTGGATATGAATTTGTGTCATAGACAGTGGAGTTTTTATATTAACTAAAATCTCATATCTGTAATGCTAGTGAGGTGAAAGAAGTTATCTACTTATGATTGGTTTAACCTTAACAGTACATGTATTCTTAGTTAAACATTTAAAAATTGGTAATATCTTATTTTAAAATAATATATTTGACATCTATGAAGCATATAATAATTTCTGTTTATAAGCATTTGAGAAAAATCCTCCCTTAAATAGTATAACATGATTTCTAGAAACTATTAAATCCCATACATGAAGAAGTAACATCTTAGCTTCTTACTAGGTAAAGCAGATAATGTCCATTTATTTTATAGAGGAGAGGATTATGGGGTGAGTAGGACAAGATAGATAAGAGAAAGGGAAAAAATACTGGTTTTGAATCTTGTAGAATCAAAAATCCAACAGCAATAATATTTGAAATAACTAATTCCAGAGAGAATTGTAAATCAGGTTTTAGAGCGGGCAACTTTAAAAGATGCTATTTAGAAAGTAAGGATTCTGATGACTTTTATTAAAATCAAAAACAAAAACTTTGATGAGATAGCATTAATTAATAAATGCTAAGGAACGGCGTTCCTCGTCGATGTTGCACTTCAAATGTGATGGGTTTCTGTCTTCAGCCTGTTTTGCCCCAGATGAAAAGGAAAAATGCGTTACATATATGGAGTAAGAATGGTCTTTACCTCAGCTTAGCCAGAGAGTATTTGTTTCATACAGTGCTCAAAGTCAGTGCATTACTGTATGTGTCTTATTGGCGGGGATAGGTGTAATCATCACAGGAGACTTGGTGGTGTGGAGCAGGCAGAGCCACCACGCGAGGAGAACGTGGGGAGAGCATGGGATAAGCTGTGTGTGGTGTTTGAGAAATACAGGCTGTCCTCCAAAAATGGGCACACACACTTTGAGTAATTATAAAGGTGGTGTTTATTAAAATACATTTCATTTTTTAAATTGCGCTATCAGCTGTTAGTACATATACTTTTGGGGAGGCATCCTGTATACCTCAAACACTAACACACATACATGCACAGACTAACGATACTCCCACCCCACCCCACCCTACTATGTAGCCTTCTTTCATTTAGTAAATATACACTTAGGGGTCCTCCAGGTCTTTTCCTGATGTGTTTGTGTGTGTATGTGTGAGTTTGTATATCTCACACATATTGTAGTTGTGCCCTTAATGAAAACACTCTGCTTCCAGAAAAAAAAGAAAAAGGAAAAAAAAACCTGCTTGTTTTTCCACATGACTGCGGAACAATTATAGCTTCTAGGAGCCCTTCTCCTGTTCCTGGGAAAATAGCTGGGCTGGCTGGTATTTGCATAATCGTCTTTAGGGCTATTGTGGGCGGGTTTGGGCTGCTGACACAGAGCTACAGACTGGCCACCTGTCCAGAACAAATGAACTCGGCCTTTGTGCAACATTATTATCTGTTTCTCCAGTATTATTTCTGAGTAATGAATAATTTGATTAAATATTATAAAACTATTTAGGAAATAATTTGTGTTGAACTTAAATCTTCCATTTTGGGGAGAGAGAAATGTTCTGCCTATTCCACTGGCACAACTATATATTTCCATGTCCCCTCTGGCATAGTTTTGTATCTGCTTTTGTGAAATTATCCTCATGAATATTAATTAGGAATGTAAGAATTTAAAAAGAAACTTCAAAATGATTTGTAGTCACCCTCCTATAAATTATAAATGAAATGTTGTCTGTTTTCTAGGAGTCCATTTGACTTATGTGGAATAATTAATTAAAATTTTAAAATTAGCAAAGGAAAAGAAATTTCTATGGTCTTGAAATAAATGAATAATTATTACCTTGATAATTAGCCTCATTACTCATTTAGGAAGTTTTTGTCCTAATAATTAACTAATTTTGTTAATCATCGACATTCAGCCTGTGATGGGAAATTTCTCAGTTTTTTAAAAACTTACATGTGATAGTGTTGGTATTTCTTGTACATAATGACCAACTGAATTGAATTTTTCATGTTAGAATTAACTTGTAATTGAGAGACCCTGTAATCATACTATATAAGAAAATCTCTATCAAATAAGTGGTCAGTGAATTGGTAAAATTTTTAAAAATTACCAGAGTTACTTTGGGGGAAAATATACATGGTAGTGACAATGATCTTAGTTCTCATTAAATATATATTAATGAATGAAAGATTGAATACGGCTAGGAGACATTTAGTACCTGTAGTATACATATCTGGTGCTGTGTATATTTAATTTTCTTTGATTATCATAACTATCTTTTGAGATAAATAGTATTGTACTTTTAAAATCTACTTTAAATTTTAGCAGTTTCAATTTTACCGTAATTTTGAGCAGAAAGTACAGAGTTCCCATATATCCTCTGTCCCCACACATGCGCAGCCTACCCCACTATCAACCTACACCAGAGTGGTGCATATGTTACAGCCAATGAATATACATCGACACATCATTGTCACTCAAAACCAACATTGGGATAACTTTTTAAAAAATAATTCTTTATTGTTGAAAGTATTACATATGTCCCCTTCCCCCCCCCCATTGACCCCCTCCAGCCTGTTCCCGCCCCCCCAGGCCTTCACTATTTTATTGTCTATGTTCATGGGTTATGCATATATGCATACAAGATCTTTCCTCCCACCCCCCACTCACCCTCCCCTGCCTTCCCTCTGAGATTCTGCACCCTGTTCCATGCTTCCATGTTCGTTCATCAGTTTATTTTGTAACTTAGATTCCACATATGAGTGAGATCATGTGATACTCATCTTTCTCTGACTGACTTATATCACTTAGCATGATACTCTCAGGTCCCTCCATGCTGTCTCAAAGGGTAAGAGATTCTTCTTTTTCACTGGTGCATAGTTTTCCATGGTATAAATGTACCACAGCTTTTTTATCCATGCATCTACTGATGGGCACTTGGGCTGTTTCCAGATCTTACTAGTAGCTATTTTAAATTGTGGTGCAATGAACACAGCAGTGATTACATTCTTTCTGATTGGTGTTTTGAGATTCTTAGGATATATTCCTAGAAGTGGTGTCACTAGGTCAGATGGGAGTTCCATATTTAATTTTTTGAGGAAACTTCATACTTTTTTTTTATAATGGCTGCACCAGTCTGCATTCCCACCAGCAGTTTACTAGGGTTCCTTTTTCTCCACATTCTCGCCAGCATTTATCATTTGTTTATTTGTTGATGGTAGCCATTCTGACAGGTGTGAGGTGATACCTCATTGTCATTTTAATTTGCATCTCTCTGATGATCAGTGACTTTGAGCATTTTCTCATATGTCTCTTGGCCTTCTGTATGTCCACTTTGGAGAAGTGTCTATTTAGGTCCTTTGCCCATTTTGTAATTGGATTGTTTGTCTTCCTTTTGTTAAGTTGTATGAGTTCCTTACATATTTTGGATATTAGCCCTTTATTAGATGTATCATTGTCAAATATGGGCTTCCATACAGTGGGCTCCCTTTTTGTTTTGTTGATGTTTTTTTTTTGTTTGCTTGTTTGTTTGTTTTGTTTTTTGCTATGCAGAAGCTTTTTATTTTGATGTAATCCATTGGGGTAACTTTTGATGTTGTACATTCTGTGAGTTTTGGCAAATGTATAATAACATTTGCCCAGCATTGTTGTATCATACAGAATAGGTTCACTGCCTTAAAAATCTTCTGTACTCCCCCATTTGTTTCTTTCTCCCCACCTAACCCCTGGAAACCACTGATCCTTTTCCTGTCCCCATAGTCTTGCCTTTTTTGGAATTGCACATTATGTAGCCTTTCAGATCAGCTTCTTTCACCCAGTAAAATGTGCTTAATTTTCCTCCATGTCTTCTTATGACTTGATAGCTCATTTCTCTTTAGTGCTGAAGAGTATTCCATTGTCTGGATGTTCTGCGGTTTTTCTATTCACCTATAAAAGTATTATCCTTATTTTACAGATGATGAGACAAAAGGTGAGATTAAATAACCTGCCCAAGTTCACATATATAATACGCATCATGTCTGAGACCAAAACCCATGATCTAATCAGTGGTCTCTACAGTAGGTTGTTCACACTATTGGGGGTGTACAAAATGATCATATATACATGAAGGGGTTTTTAACAGCACTCTATTTGTTTGCCTTTCTGTGTTGCACTGTGCAGCAGTTTTCATCTGATTAAGTTGATTTGCAAATGATATTCTCTAAAGTAAACTATTTTGAGATGACTAAAGGTCAAGCACATGAAATTGTTTGCTTGCTGATTTGATACATTCCAGTTCTGCTTTGAAGAAGGAACTGCTTTTACAGCTGTCTTTGAGATCAAGTGGGCAGTTCAGTCATGCTGACTAATCTAACAATTTTCTTACTGTTAAAAGCAACAGCAACTAGGTTGTTTCCCCTCTCCCCCAATTAAAACCTTCATGTAGGAGAGGTATACATGTCCTACAAATAGGTATCAATTAATCTAAGCCTTGAAATATGACTTTAACAAAATTTTTTTTAAAAAATTACAAATTTTATGATGTATAGTGACTTCTTAATGTTCTAAATAAGCTAAAGTCACATACATTTTGCTCTAAAATTTGGTAAGCCATAATTTGTTTTCCAGCTGATAATGTTTAAATATTGTAAAATTAATTCTGCCAAAGTCAGTTTTGCTAACAAGTAATATTAATCTTTATTAGAAGATGACTGTAACACACAGTGAAAAAATGTTGCTTCTTCTTACTAATATCTTCTGGCAGTTTAGAAAGAAAAAATTACAAAATGTGGGGGAAAGGAAAAACATTCATAAAAGTGTAACCATCATTTCTTGGTTAAACAATCTAGATCTGAAAAATGGAAAAAGTGAAGTAAAAACTATCGAAATAATAGAGGTAAGCTAAGTCAGTGCCTTTTAATTAGTAGTATTTTCTCTTAATTAAAGCTTGCATGTAAATTTCTTTGGGAATAAATGGAGGGACTGTATAGGAGAAAACAAGACTGGGGGTGGGATCATTGAAGTAAACTAGAAAATGATTAAATAACTGGCATCAGGTAGATTTGACCTTGTGCCTCCTAAAGGGAGTATACCTTTTAAACAAACTTCCAAGTTATATACTCATATTGGCAACAGCATTATTGAAACTTAACATTTAACATTTCCTTTCTGTTAAAGTCCAACAGGATTTATACACATACTTTCTCTTATGAAATTGTCATAATATTCAGTGGAGAACGAACCATATTTCAGGCAGGTGACTTTTATGTCTCTTAGGTATCTTGAAGGTGACGCTATGTGTTTTGTGTAAGCATAGTGAATTAACTCAAGATGATACATCCCAGTTCCAAGGAAATATCTTTTTTAATGTATTTTTATGATTCTATTATAAGCATTATTATATTAATGGCGCTTTTATTTTAAAATGAGGAAAAGAAAGACATTGAGAATCTTTCTTAAAGGAAGAGAATAACTTTGTGTAAAGCTGCTTTGAGAGAAGATACCTCCTGGGTACTAAAAAAAGAATTCACTGTGTGTCAGCGTAAGTGTCAAAGAACAAGTTGGATGCTTGCCGGGGTCCAACCCCAGCGGGTCCAGGGGTTCCCAAAGGTGTGGACGGAGTCGGTGAAGAAGGAACGACACAGAGGCAGTGTTCAGTTGATCAGCATGGTTGGGTTCTCTTGCCTGGTTCTCTTGCCAGGTTCTGTCCAAGATCTTTTGCCATGTTCTCTCCAGCAAAGTTCTTCTGTCTCTAGGTTCTGTGTAGGTTCTGTCTTCTTGGTTCTGTTTTCTAAGTTCTGTCTTGTTACATCTGTATTTATACCAGTTGATTCCAATCCTATCAATCTCTATTCCAAAGGTTAGGGCGTTTCTTATCTCCATTCCAGGGAGTAAAGATTATGTAGCTTAAGCATGATTGTTCGTAGTTAAAGTGATTAATTACCCGCCTGGCACTTAGTTAAGAGGTTTTATTCCCTCCCTAACTTCAGGGGAAAATCCCTACCTGGGGAAACAACTTTTCTCAGAGACCTTGGTTAAAACACATAGTGCCAAGAAGGTGAGCAAACATATTAAGAACAGTATGCCATATATGCCAGGTCCCTTGAAACAGCAAGCATGGACCGGCTCCCGGCAGATGCTCACAAGTAAAATTTACTCCACCAGCCCATTTCCCACATTTCCCCTACTATTTTTTACATCACCAGTTTTGTTTTTTTACCTGAGTTATGCCAAGCCCTTCTTCATTTTTCAGTTGATCAAATTCCAATTTGTTCTTTCAGATCTAGTTTTAATGTACTTAAATTTACATAGATTTCCTGACATATCTCACTTTAGGAGCGATAGTGGCTTTTTCTGTTATACTTCTGCTAAACCTGGTATTGTTTGTATTATAATCCAACAACGCTTTCTGTAATTAAATAACCTACCAGTATATTTATCTCTGGGGGAGATACCAACATCCATCCAGTTATATAAAGTCAAAATCCAAAGGATCATTTTTGTTGTCTCCTTTTTTATCTTTTTCATCACTAGACCATTAGCAATCATGTCAGTTAATTTCTCCCTCACTTTTGAAGGATAGTTTTGCTGGATATAGTATTCTTAATTGGCACTGTCTTTCTTTTGGCACTTTGAATATCTGGACCCACTGTCTTCTGCCCTCTCAGTTTCTGTTGAGAAATCTGCTGATAATTTTATTGGTGAGCCCTTGTATGGCAATTTGCTTCTTTCTTACTGCTTTCAAGAATTTCTCTTTGTCGTTAGCTTTTGACACTGGGATTATAATGTGTCTCACTGTAGGTCTCTGGGTTCATCCTACTTGGAATTCATTGAGTTTCTTGGCTTTTTATATGATCTTTTGTCAAATTGGGGACATTTCTATCACTATTTCTTCATTTAATCTCTCTGTACCTTCCCTCTTCTCCTTCTAGTACTCCCCTCAGTGTGTGTGTTGGTTCATTTGATGGTGTCCCAAAGGTTCCTTAGGCTCTGTTTACTTTTCTTCAGTGGCAAATAGGGGTGCTACAATGGCTGCCCACCTCTCTGTCTCCACTTCCTTGATCAGAATCAGCAATCAGGGTGCAGATCCCAAATATTTGGAGGACAGGGCCTTTATTGCTCACCCTACATAGAGGCTGTTCCAGGAACAAGTGTTGCCTGCCACTGGGAGATGGGAGGTAACTACTTTTGAGCTAAAAACAGTGATAGGCCAAAATGAACTTCATCAGAGTTCTAAAATA
The DNA here is from genome assembly GCF_014108235.1 of Myotis myotis. NCBI lineage: Eukaryota > Metazoa > Chordata > Mammalia > Chiroptera > Vespertilionidae > Myotis > Myotis myotis. The sequence continues at coordinate 40,065,037 of NW_023416314.1, forward strand.
GTTATATGAGACAAATTCTGCCACTGAGTCTGGCTTAAGAGATAAATTCCTGGTGCTTCTTACACCACCCTCTTCCCAGGATCTTCTCATGCAGTAGTCTTCTGATTGGGGATATAACTAAAAAACAAGCAGGAGGACATGAAAAATAGGACAATGAAAAATATTTCATAAGTTTCCTCAAGGGTGGGGGTGAAGTTCTCTATTACTATTAAAGTAACTTAATAATAAAGACAATCTGTATAATTTACATCAGTATGAGAAGTATCCAACTTATGCAGTATACTTGTTAATTTTTAAATGTAATTTGCCTAATGTTGGCAATTTCATGACAGAATGTTATAGTATATAGATAACATGGTTTCCTATAATTTTGTGGAGCCATCTGTATGTTGGGAAGAAATAGATTCAGAATAACCTGTATGGGAGCCATGGAGCACACTCCTGCTCCATTTGCTGTTGTAAATGGTCAAAAGGTTAAGCCATCAGTCCATTTCCTAGTGTCTACTGAATAGTGGCTTTTTTGTGTTGCTTCACTTGTTAGAGCAATATTGAGAGATAAAACAAAGCAAGTCTTACATCAGACACTGATGGCTTTTAAAAAGTTGGAATGGGATGTTATTGGATGTTCCAAAGAGTATATTGATAGTAACTTTTTATGGAAACCACTGCTCCAGAGTAAACTGTATTTGGAAATCAAATCAACATTATATATCAGTGATGCTCAAGTGAACATAAATACATATTATATGTCTAGTGCACCAGTTTTAAGGAGTAATGTTGTGGGCTTGGGGGAGTGATTTAAAAAACAAACCACTTTTTAAAACAGTCATACCTTTATTTTCCTTAGACACTTAATTGGGGTAGATTTTATTTCTATATAAATAAACCTTTTATTTATAAGATGTAGCTTTAAGCATAACATAAAAAGGAAACCAGTTAAGTATAGAGTGCTTTCTGAGGCATGAAATGTTATTTAGGACTTTTCCTATAATGGCCACGGAGTGTTTCTTGAGCGTCCATGCAGATGAGATCTTGAACAGCTGCATGAAGCACACAGAAGTCCTGATTCCTGCCTCTGTGAACTCACTTGAATAAAGTCTTTCATCTAAAGGTCTCACTGTTTGTCTATTTCATGAATCCCTCATCTCATCTCTGAAGGGCTCATTCAGTTTAATACAGTTCAACTTTGTGGTGGAGAGCTCTAGACTTTGCTGTTGTGACTTATAATGCACAAAAAAAGATAAGTTAAAGTAATTTAAGAATTCTTTAAAGAATTAGATAAAATCCAAGCTAAAATGGTGGGGTTTGGGGGAAAGGGAGCAAAGATTTAGAATAACTAGGGATTCTAATTCAAATTTAACTAGTTATGTGATCTTAAGTCAAATTCTGTATACTCTTAGTGTCAAATTTCTCTGTGGTTATAACAAAGCCTTACAGAGTTCAGAGGAATAAATGTTTTGAAATGCTTGTTAAGTTCATTTGTTTTATATAATTCAGTCCTCATGTTATATCTCATATTCTGTATTAAGTATTCTCTGACAACTTAAGCAGTGATTAAACTGAAAAAGTCACTATCATATCATTTAGATGTAATTTGTTAAGTAAATTTCAGGTGATCTTTTCTTCATCTGTGTACTTATATCACATATTGCCATTTATTTGGCAGTAACCTATGTATTGTCTCCCAATTTACCTGATCTGCTTCTTACATCTGTTGACATATTATGAATTCTTTGAATTCAGGGAACTTGACTCATTTGAACCTTCACTAAATTTAATGTGTAGTGCTAAGTATGGAGTAAACTTCTGTTGTTGTTTTTAATTGCTCTTTAGTGTACATATGTGTTTTCCCCCAATAGTGGAGAAGGTCAAATTTGACTGTAATTTTACTAAGGAAATTATTTATTATATTAAAACTACCTGGTCATAAGCTTAGAAATATGATATAGTTCCCTGCCCCCCACCCCCACCCCCTTTGAGCATATGAAAATTAGGATCCAGGGACATTTTTTTTTTCCCCAGGGAAATTTTGATCCAAACATTTCTGAGAATGGCAAAAACACAAAAGGAGTTTGGGCATTATACATTAGAAATAAAATAATGTAGGTGGCATTTATTCATGCAGTCAGTGAATATTATTGCCAACTACTTCATGTTAGGCTCTTTGCTGCTGTACCCTAAAGACAGTGATTTTTTTTTTAAAAGACAAGATTCCTACCTGATGAAGTTTATAGTCAGTAAACAGACAAAAACTGGTGCAGTAGACATATAATTTGTTTTCATGTTTGCCTGAGCATCATTAATATATAATGTTGATTTAAACCAGACAGTAACAGTGTAATAAGGATTATAAGTGATTAGGATGGTATGAGAGAAAGTAACTGGCTGTAAGGTGAGCTACTTTGTATACAGTGATTAGAAAAGGCCTTCTAGAGAAAGGTACAAAGTCAGACCCAAAGGATAAGGAAGTGCCTAGATTGTGGTCTTTAAATGTGGTTTCTCTCTGAAAGGACTTAGCATTCCTTGGAAAACGAGCTTAATTGAAGATCTATAAAAGAACTATAAAACAAACTATCAAAGTCATGATATGGGAGCCAACTTGAGGGGACTCCCACTGACCACAGATGTAACAATTAGCGGATGAAAAGAATAGCGACTGCAATAAATTGAAACATCTTTTACTCAAAATATATGAGTTCATAATATTACTTTAAAAATTCATTGTTCACCTTAGGACCAAAACTGGACAATCAAATACTTATCTTGCCTTTACTCTGAGATAACCAAATTGTTCAATGAGAGATAGGTCTTTAAAAAGAATTCAAGCTAGTAAATGCAGAAAGAATGATAATCTCTGTTTTAATAAAATGTAGTTTTATTAAAATAGAGTAGGCAGTGAAACTTCTCACATTTTCATATATGCTTTTGAAAATTTTTAAGTCAGTTTAAAGGAGGGGCAGTGAGAATTCGGCCAGTAGGAATGGGAGTGGTGGAAAGATGTTTTCCGAAAATAGGAACAGTATAACAAGATGCAGAAGTGAAAAAATACTGTACATGTTCAGGGAAGAGTTAGTAATTGGGTTCCCCAAAGTACAAGTTATGTAAGTGGTAGTATTGTGGATATGCAGTTATATATTCACAATTCCTAGAAGTAGTGAAACCATACTCATACCAAGTTCAGGAGGAACTTGAGATTCAAGGAGCTTCTCTACATTTCCTACTACCCTTTGGCTATTGAAATGGTAAAACAGAAGAATTCAACAATGGATTTAATGAAGCCAAATTGATTTGACAGCAGAGCTTAGTAAAAAGGTACCATATAGAGAGAACAGCATTAATTTTTCTTGGGCAACCTCTGCTTAGAGTATGCCGTCTATTAATGTGATTGTTCTTCATCTCAGCATTTTATTTATTCTTTTTAAAGTTGTATGTATAGAGATGAGCATCCCAAAGTTAATGATTTCTAATCCATTAAATCAGTCCCTGGTATAATACGTATGTTCCCATATAAAGGTAATATGTTCTGTATTTAGAGTGAGTAGTTTAACCTCGCTTGCCAGCAAAATAGTCTTCTCTGTTCAAATCTTGATACCCACCATACCTATTATAGATAAATATTCTGTTTTGTTCTGGTTCATGTTGTATTGATAACGGTAATTGGGTATATTTCTTTGTAAAGCCAATTTTTTTTTTCATTTGAAGTGGTTTGTGCCATGGTATTATTTAAAAAGTAAAACCCCTTAAAATCTCTCTTGAGAAGTATTGGTATAGAATATTCATTGATTTTATAAGCCAGTGAGTATTTGCTCCAAATTGAATGTGTTACTACCTTTCTTGGTATCTTAAAATTTGGCTGCTGGAATTTAGAAACGCAGTACATGTCACAGCAGAGGACTGGCGGGAAATGGAGATGTCAAACTGTGTAATCGGAGCTTTATGGAGGTGGACAACTGTGCTCCCTGTTAGTTTGTTTTAATGGCTGGTGAAGTAAAAAGCATATCAGTTTTCAGTTTTCTCATAATTATACTCACCGTTTTCCTTAAAATGGAGATGAGAAGACTGTAACAATAATGAAATAAGTTACAGTGTTCTACCATTCAACATTGATTCTTTACTTCAGAATTAAATTTATATTTGGAAAGATGGGGTTTGCTAAGTACTGTATTTTAGGAAAAGAGTCTCCTTTTAGCACAATACTTATTTTATAAAATATGTGTATTTTTTAAACAGGGTATCCAGAAGTTGGCTAGTCAATATCTGAAGAGAGATTGGCCTGGAATAAAAGCTGATGATCGGAATGATTACAGGTACCTTAATTAAGTAGTTCTTGCCCGTTGTTTTTATTTATTTATGTATGTACTTATTATTTTTTAAAGACTTTATTGTTGAGATTATTATAGATGTGCCCCCTTTTCCCCTCATTGTCCCCCTCTATGCAGTTTCCGCCCTGCTCCAGGCCTTTAACACCCTTGCCCATTGTTTTTAAAAAATGGTTTCACTGAGAGCCATGTCACATAGAGGATAATGTAGACTCCAGTTAAAAAAAATTGCTTCTTTTTTCTGCTGTTTTTAGATGTAATTTCAAAATTATTAAAAATGTTAATGTTTCACAACATATGTAATCTATATAAAAGAGATCATTTTATGTCTTAGACTAGAATTACATTTTTAAAATTAATTAATACCCACATATTGAATTTAAGAGAGTAGAGGATAATGAGGCATTATTTCCTCAGCAGCCTATAGATGAAACACATTGCAACAATAATGAAACAAGATTGTAGTGTTCTACCATGATTACTGATTCTTTGTTTTGAAACAAATTTGGAAAGATGGGATTTTGTGAGCTTAAGAGAAAAGACTTTCTAAGTTTGTTTGTTTGTTACTTAAAAACAGATTGATTGATTGATTGATTGATTGATTTAAAAAACAGGTATCCAGAAATTGCCTAATCAGTATCCCACATACACATTTTAAAGAAGGTAGATGACAATAGAACATAAATTCTGTCCTCAGTAATATATATATCTTTAAAGTATTTATAATTTTGTTTAGAAATTAATATATTTTTTGAGATTAATTTAGAAGTACTTTTGGTGTTTGTGCTCAAGACGTAGTGTTGCGGGAACCAAAAGTCAAAGACAGATTTCAGAGTTTGCTGTCTGGTTGGAGTTAAGACTAATGCCCATGAAACAATAGCAGAGAAACCAGAGTAATTAAGAACTCATATTAAAGTGTGTGGTTGAGTCTGTATATGAAGTCATCAGATAATTATCTTATCCTCAGATAATTTCTTAATGGGGCTAGAAAATTGAAAGTACAGGAGAAACCCTAATAGTTCTTCACAATTGCAGGAATGACTGATAACTTGGAAGGTAGCATGATACTATAAGTAATAGATCCATGTAGTTGCTACATAGAATAATAAAGGAAAACAGGGAAATAAACAAAAATAGAGATTTTTCTTGAGTATCTACAAAACAATCCGATGACGTACATAAAAATTATGTAGTCTTTTTATATACTGGGAAACCAAGTCTCAGGTTACATGCATTACTCAGGGTCACACAGCTACTTAGACATGCAGTCATTCATTCATTCATTCATTCATTCATTCTTTATCCATAAGATAGATGTGAGATATCTGCTACACGCTAGCTGTGGAAGTAGATTTTAGGGTTGGACTAGAGGAAATGGTGCCTGTCCTGAGGAGCTTACAGGAGGCAGCCACTATAAATAGTTGCAGTATTTGGTAGCAGTATAGGTGCATTGCAACGGCAGAGGAAAACGAGGCTTCTAGAGCTGAATTCTAAAGGATGTGCAGGAGTTTGCCAGGTTTGTGCAAAAGGAATCCTAAGCAGAAAAAATTCCTTAAAAGCATGGAGGCATGAGAAAATATAAATGTTAGGTAACGGTGAGCAGTTCAGCGTGGTGTGAAGTCCATGGGTTAGAGGGTGAGAGGAGTTTTGGGAGGATACGTAGAAAGGCATCATGAAGGACTTTGCATATCAGTTTCTTCTTTTACCAAGAAGATAATAGAACGATTGAAGATTCCCACAAGAGGAGTAGCATGTTCAGCTTCACTTAGTAATAGTATGAAAGTGGATTAGAGGGATGTGAAGAAGACTTTGGAAAGAATAGAATTGCAAGAATTTAATCCCTTGTCTTGTACTTGAACCCTGGAAATTATAGTAGAAAGTAGTTTGTGGGGGAAATTTCAGTTATACTTAGAAAACTGAAGCTAGAGAACTTGGAATTGATTTGGCAGAGGGTGTGTGTGTGTGTGTGTGTGTGTGTGTGTGTGTCTGTGTGTGTGTGGAATTTGTTTTGAGACAAACTATAAGAGATTTTCTGTAGTTACCAAACTATAAAATAGTTTTCTCAATATCTAAAATAGCTCTTGGAGTATAGAAAGCACTTGATCAGTATCTGCTGGTGAAGAATGCAGTAGAGGGAAAAAGAGAAAGGAAGGACTATAGAATGACTCCTCGGTTTTTTAACTTAGGCAACTAAGAGGATGGTTGTACCATTGTGAAAAAAACAGTAGAGAGAAATCAGGATCCAGGGTGAGAATGGTAATTGCCAATTTTTTGTTTGTTTATTATAGTTTTCATTCTAGTCATTTAAAATTTTCCTTTTAACTTTTTTTTTATATTTGTATTTGAATTGGTAGTTTACAAATTCTTGCCCAAGAAATGCATGTTTGTAGCATGTGTAACAGTATAAAGTGTAGCCCCCGCTTTTCCCAAGCTTCTTCCACTCATATTTGTACTCCCCCAGAGTAATTGCTGCTAAAAGCCTGTGGTCTTTTCTTCCATATTTTCTGGTATGATGCACAATTGAACATACACAGTTTTGCTGTTTTTAACAGAACTGATGCACGAAATTTGTACAAGGGGCTTGGCCCTTGTGGTCCTGCCCCCCGCCCACTGGTCCTTCAGGAAGATCGCTTTGCTGTCTGGTCTAATTAGCATATTAGCTCTTTATTTATTTATTTTCTGTTTGCTCCGCCCTGTTGATTCCCTGAGACCCCGCCCCACCCCTAGCTCTTTATTATAAAGGATGTTTCTGTAACCTCCCCCCTGCTCATACACTCACTTACGGAGGTTTTAGACCTCTTTTTATGCCAGTACATTCAGGCTGTGCTAGTGTCATAGTATGAGTAAATTGTAGTTTTGTTATTCATTTCTCTGTTGGTGGTTATTTAGTTTATTACTATTGCAAAATAATGCTGCAGTGGATAACTCATGTATGCACACAGTTATGTCTTTGTGGACTGAAAGTATTTATAGGGTAAATTGATAGAGGGGGAAATGCTGGGTCAAAGGGGTTATATATTTAAAATGATAGTATTGTAAATTATCCTTCATAAACTCTGTGTCAATATATGGGATGGGGCAAAAGTAGGTTTACAGTTGTGAGTATGCAAAACACAGAATTTATTTTGTATTATTATTTGTTAATTATTGCATTATTTTTCCATACGAACAACTGTAAACCTATTTTTGCACACCCCCCCCTCCCATATATTACATTTCTTCATATTTGATTTCAAATTGCCTATTCCTTTTCATTTTTTACCAATAGGGCATGTGATAAGTCCTTTTAAAAAAAATTGCCAGCCTGATAATACATGCACCATTTAATGCCATTAAACTACCTCCATTTGCCTAGAAACTGAACTTCTGGAACACTACTTTTTCTTGGTCCTTTTTTTTAAATCTTTGAGGACAGGTTTTCATTCTGTCTTTGTCCAGGTTGCTATAACAAAATTCCATAGATGGGGTGGCTTATAAATAGCAGAAGTTTATTTCTCACAGTTCTGGGGGCTGGAAGTCCGAGACATAGTCAGGTTCTAGTGAAGTCTCTTTTCTGAATTGCAAACTTCCCAACTTCTGGTTTGTCCTCATATGGGGAAAGGGTTTGGGAGCTCTGTGCGGTCTCTCTTACAAGGACACTAATCTGACTTATGACCAATCAGTCCCCAAAAGCCTTATCTCCTAATAACATCACCTTTGGGAGTTTAGGATTTCCACATATGAATTGTGGAGGTGAGGGTGGGAGGGTTTACAAACATTCAAACCATAGCAAGTCCTTTCTCTGTAAATGTTTCTTAAAGTTCCCTCAGTTCTCTTGTGACTGCTTTAAGTACTCTTTATTTCTATCCCTGTCTCTAAATATTGCCTATAAACTAGTAATGATCATATGCTTTATTAAGTCTTCATCTTGGGAACCAAAAAGTCAGCTGTCTCCAACTTTCACTTCTTTCTAGATCTTATGTTGTTGTTTTTAAGAATGTTAAGTCGCTGTTTCTCTGCTTGATCGGTGCCTTTCACAATTTCATTTGCTACAATACCACTATCTCTAGGCCTACTGTTACTCCCCTGCTTGAAAATCTTCTATTGTTTCTCCTTCCCAAGAGGATAAAATAAAATTAAAAGAAATTTTTTTAAATATTCAAAGCCATGGAGAAACCTGGCTCCAAATGACCTTCCTGTCCTTGTCTGCCATTTCTCCTTTCATCCTTGGTTCCCAACCCTTGGGCACATCAGGCTGCAGTTGTATTGCAGTTCATATCACACCTCAACTGAACTACTGTCAGTCATCCTCCCTGCCTTCCTGGTTGTCTAGGCTCAGGATACTCTCCCTTCCTACCAATAACAACAATACTTGAATGCTTGCTTATGTATTTATTTAAAATATATTTTTATTGATTTCAGAGAGTAAGGGAGAGAGAGATAGAAACATCAGTGATGAGAGAGAATCATTAATCGGCTGCTCCCTGCACGCCCGCCACTAGGGATTAAGACCATAACCCCAGGCATGAGCCCCCACTGGGAATCAAACCATGACCTTCTTCATAGATGGATGCTCACCCACGGAGCCACACAGGCCAAGATGAATACTTATTTATTAAACACCATGCTTTTTCCTTGTTATCAGTTACTGTATAAATTAATCTTAGATTATGAACTTACCACATTTCTAGAATCTGCTTGATGTGTGGTGATATATTTCTGGGTCTGAGTTTGAGATGAGAGGAGAAGGTAGAAAATAATTATTTAGAACAGTGAGATAACAAGTGGATTAGGGGAACAGAGGAGGATTGCTGGATAGTAGCACTAAGGCGCTAGTAGAATTTATTTACATCAATTTATAGTGAGAACAAGCAGCATGATTATGGTTTTCTCAGCAACGTTCTGTTGCACGGACATCAATATGATATAAACAGAATTTTTGATTTAACCAGTGTTGGAACTTGTAGATTATAATGATGAAAAGAAAGGGGGGCGAGGATAGTAAGAGTGTACATGAGGAAGTAATTATAATGGTGGACATGAAGCCAGGTAGGTTAAGGAGCTGAGAAAGGAGATCATGACAGGTTTGAGAGACTGTGGGAAGGGGGTAGGATCAAATAGATTGTGGGTGTTCTGATGGGGTTGAGTGATTCTTAGAGTCATAATCCTAAAGGGAATGAGGGGAAACAGGAGTTATTGGTCAGCAAATAGATAATTAAATTGGAGTTAGAGCAGAGAGGTAGTTGTTGGCAATGGCAAAGTCTAGGTTATGACCATGGGAGTGCACTTTCCAGATGGATAGCCTTAGAAAATTTTCACATTTCTAAGTCTTACTTTTCTTCTCTGCAAAATGGTCCTGCAAAATGGGGAAATGCCTATCTTACAAAGTTATCATGAGAATTAAATGGTATGATAAATGTAAACTACATGACATAGTGACTAGCATGTGATAGGTTCTTAAAATAATTTCTCTCCTTTCTTTTGTAATTTTGACCCTCATTTCCTGACCTGAGCAGAATAATAAAACACCATACATACTTGATATCTTTCCTTCTGCTTCAGAGTTACTTATATGAAGCCTAGTGACATAAGATAAAAATTTTAAATCACTCTACAAGCCATCATTATTTTTCCCCAATCAGAATGAAAACCACCACTAGCTTAGAACTACCACTACTGTGTTAACAAGAAGTGCTTCTCTTTTACAATTCTGCTACTGTTGCTGTTTATTCATTTAAAAGAATCTGTGTGTCACATCATTTGCATTTAATTGTTAAAATAGCCCTGTGAGTTACATTGTGCAGGTATTTTTGTTATTGCTTTGTTTGCCAGTTGGGGAACTGAAAGTAAAGTGAAAAGTTACACATGACTATATTCCTTAAATTAGAACTTGAACCCAGGTCTTCTGACTGACTAGTAACTGAATTCTGTGTTTTCCATGGTATCTCATTGTTGAGAATATGATTGCCTACTACGGATCTGTTACTCTATAAAGATCTCCCTTTGAATTGTATAATGAAAATATTTTTTATTGTATAGGCCTCATTGTACAGTATTATAAAATGAATTTATATATTCATCCATTTATTTCTCTTCTTCATTCATCGCATAATTATTATAATCTTTCTAAATAGTAGGCCATGGGCTAGGTCCAGGAATATAATAGTGAGAATGACATATACCCCTGCCTTCATGAAATTTTCACTATAGTGAGGACAGACTTTAAACAATTACATAACGCTGTTTATAATTGAAGGGAAAATGCTCAAGACAAGTGAACAAATAACAGAGAGGGACTTGACTGAGTTTGTGGGTCGGCTTGGTGGTGATCATAAAAGACTTTCCTAAGGAAGTTGCATTTAAGCCAAGATTTGAAGGATCAGCAACAGTCACCTAGGTCAGCGTTTTCAACCGGTGTGCCATGGCACACTGATGCGCCACAAAAATTTTTAAAACATGCAGTGCCTGACTATTTAGTCAGGGGCACTAACCTCTTTTCCCTTAGATTGTTAAATTTAAAAAGTGACAACAACCAACACAGTAGCCATCTGGCGTGAATGAATTAAAAGTATACCTATTTTTTTGTGAGATTAAAAAAATATATGTGTTCTCATTTTTATTAGGATTTTAAAATGTATTTTAATATAAATTAATGGACTATAAAACATAGTACCGAGCTTTTGATTCTTTGAGGAAATCAGTTATTTGGACTGCTTTGGAGGTCCTGTGTGAGTTCACACCCAGGTTGCATTGATTGTCATGCAGTAAGGCCCTAGAGGAAATGGATTTTGCTGTTCTCTGAGTCCATCAGTACTTTTATGCTGGTAGTTTTTGCTAGCACACTACACTGAATCTTTTTTCCAAAGATTCATTTATTTATTTTCTATCTAAGTAAATGAATATTCCCATCTAAACTGATTCATTTGACATATTACAAAAACTAATTTTTTGCACAAATTAATTGTTTCCTTGGTTGAAAAATAGTTTCAAGGTTTTTTTTAGTTCTAATTATGATGGGGGCCCAGCTAATTTTTGTTTTGTTTTCATCCATCATCCATTGCCCCCCCGCCCCCCCTCCCGCCCCCCGCTAGCATTTTATGTAGCATATGGTCCTATACATTGCTATAATAGAAAATCCACATGACATAGGAAAGGAAATCTCAGGAGATGAATGTTGTAATCTATCAGTGCATGTATCTCATTTTATAAAACAAAGTACCGTCCATTATTCTGCTATGTTATAAAATATGTTTATAGCTAGTGTAGGGTCATACTAGAACTGGCTAAGGCATTTAGCAAAGTAGAAGAGAAGGTTTGAAAAGGAAGTTGGCTATAAAAAAACACAGGTGAATAATTATTTGACTTTCCCAAGAGATTGCTGAGCACATTTATCAAGTAAAGGTAATGGGATTTGCTTGAAGTGATGCCAAGCCACAGTGTGATGCTGGCTAAGCATTATTGCAACAGAGAAATAGTTGTTAAGCAATGATACCATAGACTTCTTTTGTCAGACAAATAGATTTCTCCAGCACATAAGCAGTTGTTCTCCACCCCCCGTGTCACATCAGTTTGTGTGAGAGTAATATGATGTAGTTCAAATAGAATGTACCTAACCTTCATCTGTATTTCAGTACTGCTGCATTCTTATGTGATTTAATTCTCTAAATCTGAGTCTCATTACTTCATCGATAAAATTAAGAAAATATCTTGTTGAAATAATGACAGTTGATATTCATAATGATGACCCTGAGACTATGAAAGTCCTACAGGCTGAATTATTGACTGGTTTTTATAGTGTTAGCTTTGTCTGGAATTGCAATCCTTGTATCACTTTAACCAGTAATCTGAATAACTAATTAATCAAAACAGCCAATTGTTAAGCCATAGAGAGAGAGAGAGAGTATATGCTGTGTTTCTACTTATGTATTCTAAAAATAGTGCTTCCTATAAACCAGTGTAAATACACTTTTAACTATAAAGACAACATTCTTTCTGTTTGTCAGTGTTAACCAGTAAGAAAAAGGTTAGACAGCTTTTCTCTTCCCTACCTAATGCTTTTCTGTCCCTCTTTGAACCTAGGAGCATGTATCCTGTTTGGAAATCTTTTCTCGAGGGAACAATGCAGGTAGCCCAGTCTCGGATCAATATATGTGAAAACTATAAAAACTTCATTTCTGAGCCTGCAAGGACAGTGAGAAGCTTAAAAGAACAGCAACTGAAAAGGGTATTGTTTCTATTTGTCCTTTTCTTATATGCATTTTAATATCTGTGTTATATTGTAATCTGCAAGATTATATTAAACTAGAGGCCCAGTGCATGGATTCGTGCACGGGTCAGGTCCAGCCGGCTGGGCCCCAATCGGGGCAGATTGGGGCTGGGCCTGTCGGGAGGAGGAGATGGTGGGAAGTTGGCCGGCCAGCCCGCCCTGATCGGGGCCTGATGAGGGCCAGGCCGGCTGGGGGAAGGAGCGGCCGACAATTGGCCGGTGGGCCTCACCCCCAATTGGGGTTGGGAGGCCAATTGGGGGTGGAGCTGGCCATGGGGAGGGGCTGTGGGTGGTGGGCCAGCCATCCCCGCCCCCAAATGGGGTGGGGGGTGCAATCAGGGGTGGGCCGGCCAGGGGGAGGGGCTGCGGGCCTATCATGGTGGGGTAGGCTAATTGGGGGCAGGGGTGGCCAGGGGGAAAGGAGGGAGCGTTTGGCCAGCCAGCCCCGCTCTTAATCGGAGTGGGAGAGTCCAATCAGGGGCAGGGGGGAGGGGCCACGAGGTTGGCCGACTGGCCCCACCCACCCCCCAATCAACTGGTTTGCTGGCCACAGTGGGTGTCATAATGACCAGTCGTTACAGTCGTTATGGTCATTATGATCGCTGGCTTTTTATATATATAGATTGCATTTAATACTTGGAGCTTTCCTATTTGATCACAATTCTGATTTCAACATGGTTTTCTGATTACAACATGTACTTTCTAACTACTGTGTTTTATTAACTGACAATGGTGAGTGTAAATTTAATATGTGGACATTCTGAAAGTTCTGTAAATACTTAAGTATTAATTTTCAACTTAGCTTAAGTAAATAGATTATAGTTTTACAACATTGGTATAGTTTGGTGTATATTAAAATAGTTAAAATTTATTAATCTCACTGAGTCTTAAAAAAATTCAATATAGCTTCAATTTAAGCCATTTTGCATAATGATTTAAAAGAAGTTGACACTTTTTGACAAAATATAAAGTTATTACCAAAAATTACCAAAAATGATATACTCTAAAGTTTAATTATATAGGTCAGTGGTCAGCAAACTGCGGCTCGGCAAACCGCGGCTCGCGAGCCACATGCAGCTCCTTGCCCCCTTGAGTGTGGCTCTTCCACAAGATACCGGCTCTTCCACAAAATACCAACTTCTGGGCATGGGCCACGAAGTTTCAATCGCACTTTATGTGCGTGCTCGCACGTGATATTTTGTGGAAGAGCCACGCTGAAGGGGCCAAAGAGCCGCATGTGGCTCGCAAGCCCGGTTTGCCGACCACGGATATTGTTTATGTAAAAGTAAAAGTTTTCAAATAGATCTTTCTTTGATTATGCAGAAATTAAAAATTCACAGAAAATTCATTATTAAATGTGATTTTTATGAAAGGCTTGCTATTGGAAATAGGTAATGGAATTATGTCATTTTTGGAAATAGAGTTACAAAAATAGAGATTATCATGATACCTAAGAAGCAATTAAATTTTTCTTGGGGAATTATTAATACTTTAGAAGATATTAAGGTAATTATTTAAGAATATAATGTTTCAGAAGCCATCCAGTATTTTGATTCTAATTGTCATTTGGATTTTCAGAACTTTTGTACAAACAAAAAGCAACAAACACTAATCTTCCTTTTTGTCAAAGCATAATATCAGTATGTTAAGTGTATGTTGTGTGTATATAAAATTTTAATCTCTTTCGAGCGGTCAGATAATATCAGTTGATCTTAACATACGTTATAAGAATGCACTTTTTTATCTTTGATCAAATACCTTTTTTAAAACAAACATGGTGAATAAACTATATAACCACTGACCAAACAGTGCTTTGATTTTAAAGAAAATATTTTGTATATGTATATACATATACCCATTTGTGCATACTAAGAAAAGACAGGAAATGAATAATATTGTAACTTCCTAATTGGCAATACCATGTTTCAAATATCAGTGCTTTCAACAAATCTAACTGAATTACTGGAATGTTCCACCTTTTTCACTATCAGAATATTTTGAAAGATTTTACCTCTTTTACTTTTTTTCTTCCATTGGTAGAATAGTCTCTGACCTGAATGTAACCAACATTCCAGACCAAAGAATGTTTGGTGAGATTTGACAAGCCCTCATATGTGAATTAACTTGTTTTATATTAGAGCTGATAATCATGCTTATGTTTCATCTAAGCAATTGTTAAACATTAGGTACATATTAGGCTAACTGTCAAAACTCTGAGATTATAAATGACACAAACCAACTTCAGACATTTAAGCCAAGATGAAAATGTATTCGCTTGTAAATTTCAAAATGGATGGAATCCAGGTGGGGTGGATCCAGGTGTTCAAATAATAATATTAGAATTTAGTTTTTTCCTTCCCATCCATTAGCTGTGCCTTCTCCAGTGGCTTCATTCTTTAGCAACTCTCTCCACAAGGTGGCCCCCAAAGTGCCAGATTTTAAAATCTTATAGCTAGCCATTCCATGTTTTCTATTTTTCTAGTAGTTCTAACAAAACCACCAGAATTGAAACTCATTGGGTCATCTTGGCTCACAGCCCACCCACTCCAGGCAGGAGTTACAATCGTCATATAAACTACATGGACTAAAAATGGGGAAAGAGATTCTCCAAAGGAAAATGGAGATGGGTTCCCAAAGAAACATTCACAAACAAAAGCAACAGATGGCCACTGCAATTGGCCTCTCCAATTGTACCTCCCAAACTTTATGACAACTAACTCCATATAGGAACAGCTAAACCATCGACATCTTCTTTTTCTTTTTCTTCTTAGGCTGGCTACCACTAGTGCTAGGACTGGGGCCACTTAGCAGTAATTAGGAGCACACAGAGGCCAGATGCTGCTAACTTGGGAGATTTTAGAAAAGTCTGAAGCATGAGCCGAGAGAAGCTGTTTGTATGGAAAAGCCACTAGTAATAGCAGGGGTGGGCCCACAAGTTGGGGGGGGCAGGGTCTCAGGGACTCACCAGGTTGGGGTGAACATTGTAAGCCAAGTTAATGGAGACTCAGATATGGGGCCTGCCTGCTGGCTCGGTGGAGTTAGGGCTCAGAAAAAGAACAATGGCCTCTTCCAGCACTGCTGTCTGGGAGGAAGCTGCCCCTTAGCCCTTGCCCTGAAGCCAGACAATTCAGTTCTTCCCCTGGTGCCTTTGGAGCTGCTGCCCCAGTACTGGAGCTCAGAGCAAGTGAGTCTGAGTAAGTCTGTGCATGGGCCCTTTAAGAGGAACTGCCTGGGACTCCAGCCAACTTTTGTCTCCCTCAGCCTCAATCCCCACTGGCTTTTACAGCTAGAAGTTAGAGAGACTTTTCTTCCTGGCACGGGAACTTTTCCGCAGGTTGGGGGTTCTGATGTGGGGCCCCTGGGACCCTTCGCTCCTTAGTGGAGGACCTCTGAAGTTGAGATATTTCTCCTGGTTTTTAACCACCACACATGGTGTAGGACCAACCCATTCGGTATCCCTGCCCCTTCTACCCATCTTGATATGGCTTTTTCTTTATATTCTTAGTTATGGGACTTCTGTTCAGCCATATTTCAGGTGTTCTGAATGATAGTTGTTCTGTAATTTAGTTGTAATTTTGATGTAATTATGGAGGTTCCTAGTACCATGTTAACCTATACCTCCATCTTGACTGGAACTCGTCATATTTCTGTACAACCTTTATGCTTATTTTTTATTATTTCTGAATGACTTTTTCATTTATGCTACTTTATTTCATCATACCTCTGTTTAATCATAACAATAATCTGCAATGAAAGTTAACTTTGTTCTTTCCAGTTATTTTTTTTAGGGTAAATTTCCAGGACATGACTACTGGGTCAGAGAACCTACTAGTTTGTAGGACTTGGATGTACTGGCCCAAGTTACTTTTATTTTTATTTCTGCTTTCAAGTTATTAGCAAGTCTACCTGTCCTATCTATCCATCTATCTCTCTATCTATATTCTTTCCGTGTCATACTCAGAGGTCATACTTTTTAAAATTTCTTTACTACGATCTAAGTTATAATATCCAAATTTGTCATCATTTTATATGATCCCTTAGCCTTAATGTAAACTTATACACTCGATTCTGTCTGCTCAGTGCTGGTAACTCTTGGGGGAAAGCTGGGCTTTTCTTAACATAGGCAACATTAAGCTTCTTTTTAAGTATATAATAGTCCACCCCAGAAAAGTAGATTCCCACAGACGAAATTTATTTTAGAAGTTGGAAAGAAAGCCCTAGGTAATCTTTTCCTATGCAAATTAAATTTTATGACTTTTTAAAAATAAATATTTTTGGCATTTTGCTACGTAGAGAGCACTTTCCTTTGAAGAAAAACCCTAATTACTCTGACTTGAATAGCTCACTTGGGTGATGGAGAACATTTGGTTGTAGGGAAGAAAGGATTACAAGAGATCTCTTCAGTGTAAACATAGGCTATCTCTAGTAGTTTAATAACTAGTATCTTAGAAACATATGTAAAGGGGAAAAAGCAAGTTGGAATAGAATCAACCAGAATTTTATAAGAGTTTTGAGAATCTTTTTAAAGATAAGAACTATCATAAAGTGCATCTGATACTGTGGTACATAGAGAAAATAGAAGCCTTTTGAGTGGCATTGTTCAATATTTATGTAAGTTTCAAGTGTCCAGTTCTTTGGTGCATCATCTGCTTATTGCATTGTGTGCTCATCACCCAGAATCTAGTCTCCTTCTGTCCCCATATAGTTGATCTCCTTTACTCTCTTCTCGCAGCCTCTTCCCCTCTGGTAACCACTATATTCTTGCCTGTGTCTATGAGTTTGTTTTGTTTGTTCATTTGTTGCTTTCTTTTATATCCCACACATGAGTGAAATCATATGGTTCTTATACTGTTCTGTCTGGCTTATTTCACTTAGCATGATATTCTCAAAATCCATCCATATTATCTCAAATTTTATCCTTAGTTATGGCTGAGTATATTCCATTACATATACTGTATGTACCACATCTGGTTTATCCAGTCATCCATGAAGGACACTTAGGTTGTTTCCATGTATTGGCTCCTGTGAATAATGCTCCAGTGAACATAGGGTTACATATATCTTTACAAATAAATATTTTCAAATTTTTCAGGTAGATACCCAAAGGAGGGATTGTTGGGTCATATGGTAGCTCTAATTAATACCCTTTTATAGATGAAAATGAATTAAGTAATCTTCATTAGTTGCTTAGTCACCCATAATTAAGGAGAGCTGTCTTGTTCTCATGTATAGGTGCCCATGGTATTCAATTTGTATGGATATACTGAGACCCTTTCCACATGGTTGTAGTCCCCTGGAAAACCTTTGACCTACTATGTTTAGTTTCCTCTCAAAATAGATTAGCAGACCGTTTCATTGCATATATATCACTATAGGACTCTTGGGCTTCCCTTCATTGATTAGTTTTTCTGAGGCCAAGCTTGTTTGGATGAACATTATAGACATATATGCCTTACACCTGATTCCTCTTTTAAATAATTGATTTCTTTTTCCCATGAAACACAATTGTATCTTTCAGACCATGCTCCAGTTTGAGTTCTTAATATCTAATTGTAGCCATGGAGCACTCTCTTCAGCTCTTCACACCTGTAAACATGGCATTATTGGGATGTTTATCACTTCTCTGTGGGATTGTCAGGTCGTCATGGTATTATTTATTAAACAAGAGGTTTGTATGTGATAAGGACTTAAAATTAAGGAGAAAAAGATTTTTCTGCAAGATAAAAACCTTACTATTTAAGTATGTCTTTACAATGAAATATTTTTCAGACATTAAAAGAGTAGAAGCATTAATGCTTAGTATTACATAGATGAACCCTAAAAACATTATGCCAAGTGAAAGAAATGAGACATATAAGGCCATATATTTTATGCTCCCGTTGATATGAAATGTCCGGAATAGGAAATTCATAGAGACAGAAAGTAGATTAGTGGTTGCCAGGGGCTATGGTAGGGGGACATGGGGAGTTACTTGTAAATGTAATCGAGTTTCTTTTTTGGTTTTTTAAAATGTTCTGGAATTCGATAGTGGTAATGGTTTTAACATCGTTGCGAATATACTAAAAACCACTGCATTATACACTTTAAAAAGGTGAGTTTTATATAAAGTAAATGATATATCAACATTTTTAAAAGTTTGCTATTTTAAGATAAAATATCTCTATATTAGACCTTAAAAACATGGTTATCACAAAACTGGAGTAGATACTATAATAGGTTACATGGTAAATGATATAATTATTTCCTCACTGTATGACTTACGGTAAATTATTTAACCTATTTGTATCCCCTTCTTAAAATGGGACTAATAATATGAATAATTTTATCACTGAGTTGTTTCAAGAACTAAATGTAAAAATGCCCATTAAGTGCTAAGCATAATGCATTGTGCCTGTACAATGCCCACAGGGAATCTTCTTCATTGTAGTTAAGTATTCAGACTGTTATGATTATCCCAGGCCACATCTGGCATATTTACTCAGAAGGACATTAGGACAGGGAACACAATTAACCAGTAGGGTGGCATCCAACATTAATACAATTAGTTCTTCCACCAGTGTATACCTCAGTCTACACAGCCAACCAGAGTTACTCTGGTCCCCAGGAGACATGTCTGGGGGGAGGGAATGAGACTCACATATACAGGGGTAGCCACAGGCTCTAAAGGAGACTAAAATATCTTATTACAGCTCTAGAGATAGAGCTTCCAAGGTCCCTGCAGGGGGCACATCCAGACCCAGGAATCACCATACTCAAGCCCAATGCCAAGATATTTATAGTTCATTTACAGTTTTTCCCAGTTGATGCAATTTACCTATCAGGGTTCATAAGCATTGTTGTTGAGTAATTGAGTTGACACTGTTCTTATCAGGTTTCCATTGAAACACAGACCTAAAGCTCCAGTTTTTATGCAGAAGGAAAGAGGTCTGTTTTCTTAACCCTTTATTCACAGCCTGGCAATTATTAAATGCTCAATACATGTACCCACAGGGAACCTTCCAGATCGCTCACTTCTTGTAAAGGAGTACCTTTCTTGACACCTACAATTTCTGGGAAATTCTGTCCTATATGTCACATGGCTAAGTTTAAGTTTATCCTTGCTCTCCCGATGTCCTTGCTCTACTCCACACTGTTCAGCCTGTGGAGGCCCTCACCAATGTCTCTTCCTGCTTTGCTGGGCTTTTATCAGTGTCCGCCAAGCACTGTCTGTGCTGTTCCAGGCTCACAAGATTTTCATTGGGGGCTACTCTGAACTGGCCTCAGGCTGGTGAAACTTTTCAGTGGTTTGTTTTAAACCAGGGAAAATTATTCCCTTTTGGATATCCAGAAGGGTCCCAAAATAGTGCTACTTTGGCCTCAGTGTATAACAGGAGTTTATTGATTAAACATTGCTTGGTGTTATTATGTCTATTCTTTCCAGAATGTATATGTGCATCCAAAGAGTTGAGGATAGTTTTGAGTAGTAATTATTATTGTGGGACCCAGCTTTCTTGCTTCTCTCCATCTTGGGCTTATCAAACGTCAGACTTCTCAGATTTCACTTCTTTTCTAGAGGTGAATTCTTCAGTACCTTTTGCACCACTGGTTCCCCAAACATATAGAAACTTTATTAAGATTATGAAGAAACACAGAATTGCTTTATTATTTTACCTTTATTGCCATGAGAACTCCAACAGTAAAAGCATGTTCATTGTTGCTCCTCTTGTCTTACCTTAATGTCAGTCATCAGCACTCAGAGGTTATTTCCCAGAACACAGTTGTTCAGCAGACTGTGACACTGGGCCGTACATTACGTGCAGTTGGGAGTACCAGCTGTCCGCTGGATTTGGATCTGCAGTTTGAAGGAGACCAGAAGTGCTGATTCTTCTCCTGGGCTTCCATCCTAAGGGGAGAGCGCATAGGCCTTGGGACAAACTAATTCATGTGAGCCCCAAACTAAAATCATAATAATTGAACTTTTTATTTTACAGTGTGTGGACCAGTTGACAAAGATCCAAACTGAATTACAAGAGACAGTGAAAGATTTAGCTAAAGGCAAAAAGAAGTACTTTGAGACTGAACAGATGGCTCATGCAGTACGAGAGAAAGCTGACATCGAGGCAAAGTATGTTTTAGCGTTTGTGAAAAAGTGATTATGCAAATAAATGTTATTTTTGCCAATCCTTTGTTTTCTATTAATATCAGGCATAGACTCATTCTTAGGTTATGTTGGTTTCATCTGACCTATAAGTGTACTTCAGAGCAAAAATTTTTTTGTATTAGCTGATTTTACTTAAAATACTATAGCCAAATGAGAAGATTTGATTAGTCAGTTTTTACATTAAATTGAGTTATCTAAAGAAGACAAATGAATATTGTATTGAAATCTTAGCAAAAGTCTAGTTAGAGTTGGTATGGTGTCTGAATATCAGGGTTTCAGAGCCTTATTTTTCTCTAGACTCTAAATCAATTGTAGTTGGAAATCCCTCGTCGTCAGCATGTCATTGAGGGAGGGACCATGGACACATCACGTGAACAAGGACACTGACCTCAGTGTAGAGACCCTGCCCCTGGCACAGTTTTCCTCTTATGTGAAATTCTAGTATATATGCTTTTTTATGTCTGCTTCAGCAACTTTGTGAATTTTACATCTGCATTTGTGATTTACAAATTCATTTTTTTTAAAATATATTTTATTGATTTTTTACAGAGAGGAAGGGAGAGAGATAGAGAGTTAGAAACATCGATGAGAGAGAAACATCGATCAGCTGCCTCCTGCACACCCCCTACTGGGGATGTGCCCGCAACCGAGGTACATGCCCTTGACCGGAATCGAACCTGGGACCCTTGAGTCCGCAGGCCAACGCTCTATCCACTGAGCCAAACCGGTCAGGGCACAAATTCATTCTTTTGAGAATAATTAGGAAAAGAAGGAAATGGCATTGGGTAATAGCAAGAGATAATGAAGCAAGCAGTAGAGTTGCAATGACAACTTGAGAAAAGATACGTTTTTAAGAAAAAAAAACCTGTATCCTAGAATGGAACTCTGAAGAGGTCTGTGAGGAGAGCTAAGACTCCCATTCACTGCTCACTGATGCAAAATCTAGGGGTCTGAACTCCGAGTTATGAAATCAGAAAGGCTATGAACACTTGTACAGACTAGTAAGGTGTGGGGAGTATCTTCCTAATATGTTTTTTATCTGCAAGAAATTAAAGAACCTCATAAGTATCTTGTGAAAATTTAAGGACTCCTGGGAAGTATATGTGCTACCAAGGTTTGGTAATTGAATGTTCATAAAGTACTTAATGTTACTGGGAAATATATTTTCTATTTACTGTTTCCCTGATTTAATGTATTGTCTTTATTACTTTATTTTTGTCAGCATATAAATATTTCTTGTAGAGGGAATGAACCCATCTTCCCAACAAGAACCAAAATTTTTTAGATCAAGTGATCTCCATTAGGAATATCCTGTTATGGAACTTGTTTGTTAAAACTCTCAGGGAGCCCTAACCGGTTTGGCTCAGTGGATAGAGCGTCGGCCTGTGGACTGAAGGGTCCCAGGTTCGATTCCGGTCAAGGGCATGTACCTTGGTTGTGGGCACATCCCCAGTAGGGAGTGTGCAGGAGGCAGCTGATGGATTTTTCTCTCTCATCGATGTTTCTAACTCTCTATCCCTCTCCCTTCCTCTCTGTAAAAAATCAATAAAATATATTTTTTTAAAAAAACAAAACTCTCAGGGATTCTAGAACAAAGAGTTGACTGATTTGTAGCACATACAGAAATACATACTCTAGGCAGGGCCTACAGGGTGAAAATGAGGACAGTTGAGGGCTGTTCCTGAGAAGTGTGGGTTTGACAGGGTCAAATGGTCACAGATGCTGACTGAAAGGAACTCCTTCTGACATGGCTCAAATTCAAAGGGGATATGAATTGGACATTTTCAGTGTGTAACTTTCCTGGAAAATTAACTGCAGAGTAAGAAATGCCTTTTCATCTTTACTCACTACTTGTTTATTGAATAATTACTTTATCTTGGGTGCTATGGGTACAGATATGAGTAAGATTAAATTTTGTGCCCTAAAGAAGTTTAAAGCCTATAGTTAAAGACTAATATATTTAAAAGTGATTTTATGATTTGTTTATTCCCAGTAAACTTAAAGAAACTAAGTGCCTAAAGACACTTACCTAGTAACTAATTTATTTGCAGTAGTTGTCCTATATAATAAAAGGCTAATATGCAAATCGACTGAACAGTGGAACGAGCTGTCACTATGACGCACACTGACCACCAGGGGGCAGACACTCTCACAGGGGGAGCACCGCTCAGTCAGAAGTCGGACTCACAGCTGTTGAGCCCAGCAGCTGTGGCAGTAGCCTCTCCCGCCTCCGCGGCAGCACTAAGGATGTCCGACTGACAGCTCCTGGACTGTGAGAGGGGTGCAGGTTGGGCTGAGGGATCCCTCTCCCCCAGAGTACACAAATTTCATGCAGCAGGCCTCTAGTATGGTAATATGTAAGCATGGAAAGTAGACTCATTTTGCCTAATGTAAAAGGAAACCTTTATAGAAGTGATGTTTGAACAGAGTCTTGGAGAACGAATATGATTTTTCTGAGTAAAGATGAGAAGGAAGATCAGGAATGGGGATGTGAAAACTGGAGTACATATCATTTGATAAATGATTTGACTGTTGGTGAGATGTGCACTTTAGGAGAGATATGTACCTCAAAGGAAGAGGGATATCATTTGAAGGCAAAGGTGAGTTCCGATTTGGATATGAAGGTTCTACAAAACCTGTGGACCATTGGTATGAATGTGTTTTGTAGGGAGTCATGTAACTCATTCTCAGATGAGAATCTGGGGGTTAATTGCCTTTCAGATGATAGGTATAGGGATGAAATCATATAGAAAATGAGATGGGAGGTTGAGTTGGAACCCTAAGTGACGTTAACATTTGGAAGGTAGATGAGGAAGAGTTCATTATATATATATATATCTATCTTATTTGTTCTAAATAGTAATCATTGAGGACAGGGACTGTATTATTCTATCGATTACCTACTTTAGTACCATACAAGAATTATATGAGGATTCATAAATGAAGCAGAAGCCAGAAACTTAAAACCTTATATTGGAAAATCGAAGTGCAACTCATACTATTTGGACAATGGCTACAAAAAAGAGGATAATTGAGAACCCCCCACACCTGAATGGGCCCTCTCAAATTTTAAAGTGTGCGGCCTTTGTTTTTCTAGATTAAAATGAAAACGAATATAATTGATAAAAACCAAAACCCCCATGAAGTATGAATATGGCAAGGTAGAAAATAGCAAGAATATCTTGGACCCAATTTTTTTTTTAACAGTGGGGAAGTAGTTGTGATGCATATGTGTGTACATCCTTAAATGTTTCTCTCTCATTAGAAAAGTGAGAGGCTGCTTTTTCTGTCCTTGTCACATCTGTTCTGCAGGGACCTGCTTGCCCTGTGGTCTGCAGCTTCAGAGTATGGCTCAGCTGCCAAAACATGCGTTGAATTCTCCACTGCAATCGCCATGACACTGCACTCAAGACAAACTTTGCAGCTTCAAAATTCACTGATTGTAGGAATGTTAATTGTTTCTTAGCAGTTGTCTATTGACTTTCTTCTTGTTATCTCTGGTTGTTTGGGTAAAGCCAACATATTTTAACTACTAATTTTTAGATTATGGTTCCCTTCCCATACTAAAAGGGATTGAGGGAAATCATGACACCAGATTGGGAGAAGATAAAATAGAACAAAACCATACAGGGCAACATAAACTGATGAACAAAAACAGATCCAGAGACAGAGAAGCATTGATCAGACCGTCAAACCTCAGAGGGAAGGTAGGGGAGGGCGGCGGTTAGGGGGAGAGATCAACCAAAGGACTTGTATGCATGCATATAAGCCTAGCCAATGGACACAGACACCAGGGGGGGGTGAGAGCATGAGTGGGGAGGAGGGGCAATGGGGGAATAAGGACACATATGTAATATCTTATTCAGTAAAGAAAAAAATATATGTGTGTGTGTGTGTGTGTGTGTGTGTGTGTATAAAATTAAAAAAGCAAAAAGTTAGAAACAACCCAACTGCTCATGAATAGGAGATTATAAAATAAAGTATTGCACATCCATGCACTAATAAAAAAAAACACACCATATAGGGCAGAGAGTCCAGGGACTTTCTCATTGTGTTGCAAATACTATATTAAGAGTAAAGAGGGCACACAGGCAGGCACCCAAACAAGAACTTTTAATGTGAGAAATAATGGAATTAAAGACTTGCTAGAGTCCGGTCACTATCATACTGTGGATTGCTTCATGGCGTTGTCGCAGCCTATCACACACTGCCCTGAAAGCCTGCTAATCTTTGCCTCCATAGGTTGGTTATTCCTGGGTTTAAGCTTTCCTTGTAGGAACTGAAGTATGAGTAATTGTAAAATATGGAAATTACCTATAGATTGATGACTCTTGTTTTTTATGAAATACCTTTATATTGGATTTATCTAGTTGATTTTTTTGTCATTCAGGATATTTTATTTTATTAATCTCAGTATTTCCTGTTTCATTACATTACATTCTTCCTGTAGTAAAATAAAGGAAAATAATCACTGATCTTGTTTTTCCATTTTTTTAGTTCTCTTTTAGAATAGTGTTGTGGAAAAGGGTAACTTTAAAAAATTTAGTAATTATAATACTTAATCACTTTATGATAAAATTTGATAGTTTTATTAACCATATTTTTCTGTTTTTATAACAGATCTAAACTTAGTCTTTTCCAATCAAGAATCAGTTTACAGAAGGCAAGTGTGAAGGTGAGTTTTTGAAAACTATATTTCACAATTGAGAACCTTATCTTCAAAAAAAATAAAAGAATTATGTCTTGATGATGGAGGTCAATTATTTTCAACTAATTTAGGGAAGTGTTTTAAAGTCATTAACTTTGGGGAAAACTTTCCTTCCCAGTTCAGTGGGCTCGAGGCGGATTTCACCCAGGTGTCAACACTTTGGACAGTGCTTGCTTCTCAAGATTGCTTTACAGATAGGTTTCTATACTTGATCTGCTTAGGTATCCTTATGTTTTTAATTCTTAGTACAAGAGACTTAGTCCACGGGCTTTAAAACGCTCTATAAAATCCATTTCATTGATATGTAGACCCTGAGCAGAAATTCTGGGCCACAAATTCCTAGTAGCAAGTGTTTTTTTCCTGTGGGGCCCTCAGGGGTGAAGTACTTGATAGGTAAGCTTAGTGGCCTGGCTTTGGCTACCAGGCTCCCATCGGGAATGCAGTTCTTTTGGCACATTAATAGTACTGAATTTTTAAAAACAATTTTCTATCTCCAACAGAATTACCCATGTCTTTGACAATAACAGTAAGGTAGTTGCCGAAGCCGGTTTGGCTCAGTGGATAGAGCGTTGGCCTGCGGACTGAAAGGTCCCAGGTTCAATTCCGGTCAAGGGCATGTACCTTGGTTGCGGGCACATCCCCAGTAGGAGATGTGCAGGAGGCAGCTGATCGATGTTTCTCTCTCATCGATGTTTCTAACTCTCTATCTCTCTCCCCTCCTCTCTGTGAAAAATCAATAAAATATATTTAAAAAACAAAACAAAAAAAAAACAATAAGGTAGTTAATTTGGGAACCTTTATTTTCCCATTCGGATAAAACACACAAAATACTTTAAAGTTCTCTAAGAAGCTTTGGAAGTATGATAAGTATAAATAACAAATATTTGAAAAACACTCTTACCATATTTAACAGTTCTAGGTACTGTTTACTTATTTCCTCAATAGTGTTGAATAGTTTTGTATGCATATAAATGTTTCTGCACGTGACCTTTACTCTTGTTGAGGAGCCATTAATTGCCAACTAAGAGAGGTAATGTTTTGCACTGTAATACCAGTTTGCACTGATTTTTTTTTTCTTTTATTATGTTATAGTTAAAAGCCCGGCGATCTGAGTGTAATTCCAAAGCTACCCATGCAAGGAATGATTATCTTCTTACATTAGCAGCAGCAAATGCACACCAGGATCGCTACTATCAAACAGATTTAGTTAACATTATGAAGGTAAAACAGCCTTAATATCTGTGGTAATTTGGTTTCATTAAAGACAAAAATAACTGACGAATTGGGTGTTCAGTACATGGGATTGAGTCTATAGAATAGCATCCAGGCTACTTTGCATTTTGTTGGAATATACTTGATCTTGTTTGGGTAATCTCTGTTTTAGGTAATTCTGAATTAATTTTTAGTGTAAGAACATGTTTAAAGCCAAATCATAGTAAAGGATTGTATTATTCCGTAGTAGCGGCAGATATTTACTGTATGAAGGTTATTAATATATAAAATAAGATTATTTTTAAAAGCTTATATTTTAAAAAATTCTATAACTTTTCATTGATAGGTAAACTTGAACATCACTATTTTATGGTTTTTGAGGTACCTATGGAAAAACTTCTAAGAAAAGGTGTCTAGTAAGTTATGTGACAATACCTCTGCCCTGAGTATCACTCTGAAATGTAGATAGGTTGGATTACAGTTTCTTGTGTGCCCAAACTCAATCTTGGTCTGTCCCTATTTATACACTATTTGTATCTTTGACTTGCACTAACTTTAAGGAAAGGGAGTGGAAGAGAAGAAAACTTTTTAACCGGCCACCAAGTTTCCCCTTATTGCTGGCAGATAAGTTCTGCTTTGAATTATATCTCATTCTCTTTTGTCTTCTCAAGAACCCAAACATTTGATTATTCTTTCTCTAAATTTTCAACCCATCTTCTCAAATACTTTGTCCTTAATGATTATCAAATACATTGTTTTCATTGAATTCTTTGCTTTATGAATCCAAGGTGTTGAGAATGGGGATGCAACAGGAGTGGGCACTCTTTTTTTTTTTTAACACTGACTCTGGGACAGATAAACTCTGTCCAGAAACGACAAGTTCTTTCCTTGAGAGTAAAGATAGGACATTTCCTGGGAGCTTGAGGGAAAAATGGGAGTGGCAGAGAGAGTCAAACTGGACTAAGAAGTATCATATTACAAGTTTTTTAATGCCTTTTTTTTTTCACTGCCTGAATTACACGTTTCCTAGCTTCTATCCTTTTCTGACCCACTGGTTAGAATACAGGTGGTGAGAGAGACAAGGGATCGTTTTGAACTTTGCATACTTTTTCCCATGAAAAGTACCTAGAGGTTTAGGCATTTTAGTATCTTATTGGGTGCTTTAGTATCTTACATAGTGCTTCAGACTTACAAGGACCAACTGGAGATTTGGCCTCCCATTATAACATGGTTTCATACAACCTATTTATTAAAGACTAAAGGCCCAGTGCACAAATTCATGCACAGGTGGGGTCTGGCTGGCCTGTGCCAATTGGGCCGGGCCGGCCAGGGGAGGGGCCACAGGCGATTGGTGGGCCGGCCTCATCCCCTGGTCGAACTCCCGGTCAAGGGGACAATTTGCATATTAGCCTTTTATTATATAGGATAGGATTTTTAGTGCAGGTTTCACTTAAGATTGTGATTTACTATTAAGTCAAAGCCGTTAACTGTATTTTTCCTTTTTGAATACTTTAAAATGAATATTATATTAGGTTAAGCAAAAACAAAATCTTTATGTTTCTTTAAATTGAATCTACAGCCAAAACGTTTTCTTACTTAAAATCCTATGTATGGTCTTTGATAAACCAGGAAAGAAAGGTACTGTATTATTTTAGGTATTTGCCCTCTGCCAAAAAAAAAAAAAAATGGTTAATGGGCCCGGTCTGCTCTCGTGCATGTATGTATTTGATCAGCATTTGGGTAGGCTCTGCTTCAGATTACTCATTTCATGAAATATTAAAGGGTACTGAAGTGATAAAAATAGAGGCAGTTCTTATACCTAAAAAAATAAGAAAGTATATCTTAATTTTCCTGTTGTGCATGTTAATTCGTTTTCTTTCTCATGCTAATTCTATAGTCTGCAGTATTGGAAAACTCCCATTAATCATGCTGTTAGCCTCTTAGTAAGTTTCTGTCATTGAAGTGACAGTAGAGTGGCTGGCCCTTTAGTGCCTTTCTTGAAAATGTCTAGTTTTTGAATTGTTGTTAAGGTTATAATGCCCTAGCTAGAATCATTTTTTTAAAAATTTATGTGAATAGCTTGGACGCCCAAAATTTGATTCATTAATTTAATCATACATACTTAATATTTGTTTATAGTATGGTAGCTACTGGACTACACTTTGGGAAGAAGCAAAGATGAGTGAGATACTCTCCTTATCCTCAAAGAGCTCAATCTGGTAAGAGAGAGATAGAAATGATTACCAATTAGAATAATCAAATCACTTACTGCTAGAGGACCTTGGTTAGTAATAATAATAGCTATCTTCCTTTTTATAATGCTTGATGTCACCCTGGAATTATCTTAATCACTTTAGGCACATTATCCTTTCTCGTTTTCCTGATTAGAGTTCATAATACATTATTTAACATTCTAGCTTATAAGTGAAATGAAATGAAATCCCAACTCTAGGTGAACTCAGATAACCTCTTTGTATCTGCATCTAAGTAGCCAAATACTACTGAAGAAGATCTTTCGACAACAGATTCATGATCATAAATTAATGTGGAACCCGTCTCACATGGATCGGTAACACTGCTCAGATTTCCTACTATATTTCCCTAGTTAACTTTCCCTCCTATTTTTAACAATTATTTCAACTTTTTTCCTTCTCTTCAAACCTCAAACTTACCCTTTCTTTCACTACTTTAGCAAGTGGTCTTTCTTCCTAATTTACAGAGAAAATAGAAGCCATTAAAAGGGAGAATCCATTATTGTCTCATTACCTGCCTCCATCTGTGTTCAAGATCCAAAGAGTCTCAATAGCAGTTATTCCTCCTTTTCAAAGATGATCTTTTGGATAATATCTCGTCCCCTCCTGTCCTCTCAGAATAAAAACAATTGATAATTTTATTTTCTCCTTATCTTTCTTTATTTTTAGGTGAATAGTTGATGAGAATTTAGTGATGATGGCCCTCATTAGGTCTATCTTTTGTGTTGCGCTTCCCTAACCTGGATTAATTGCCCTCCTGTGTCCAATGCAGTGCAGTTATTCTAAGATCTTCCTTTGCCTCTTTCCTCTGTTGGCTCTTCAGTTTTCTGTATCCTGTGTCTTCTCTTCTCTTGGTTTACTCTGTTTTGGGGAATATCTCCTCTAGTACTTTCTTGAGAGAGTGAACATGAGAGCTAAGTTTTTGAGATACTATGTTAATGAAAATGTCATTATTTTGTGCTAATACTTGGGTATAGAATTAAAGATTGAAAACCATTTTTATTCAGATGTTTAAGTCAATACTCTGTTGTTTTCTTGTTTCCTGTGTAGGTATTGAGAATTCAAAGCCATCTGGTTCTTGATTCTTTGTATCTGATCAATTTTTTTTAGAAGCTTTATGAAATATCCTCAGTACGCCCTTTGATTCTTGTATTAATTCTCCCTTTTTGTTTTCTTTTTCTGAAACTCCTGTCATTAAGATGTGGGATATCCTGGCCTAATTCTTTATTTTTCTCTTATTTTTCTTTTTTGTCATTATGCACTACTGTCTTGGAGACTTCAACTTTATGGTGCAACTCTTCATAAGTGTTTTAGGTTTTGTTAATATCCAATTGTTTCTTTTTGTTTCTTGAATATTCCTGTTGTACATTAAGCAGGTTTTTGTGCTTTGTCTTCTCTTTTTAATTCTGATAGTATCAATGAAGAGATTTATTTAATATTTTTTCTTCTCCCTGCATAATCTCTGTTTTAGAGTGTTTTTAGCAACTTTGAGCTTCATAATAGGGTGATCTGGTGGACCTTTGTAGGAAAAACCCTAATGTCAGTATCCTTAAATCTCTCTTCTTAGGCTGGTTAAACCCCCTCTTTACTCCCTTCATTACTCCCTTCATTACATCTCCTCTGGTGTCATTCTCTGAGGAAGACTCCCATGAGCTCCTTAACCTGGTTATACCTCCCACACAGTCTGATGATCTAATAATATTAGCGTGCTTAACACAGTTGTAGTTTTATGTGTATCTGTGTGATTATGTGACAGATGCCTTATCTCCCACTTAACTATACATTCCATGTGAACAATGATTGTGTCTATGTCATTGGAGAATTTATCCTAGCTACCTTGTATAATGTGTGTTAAATGTCTTTAAATTAATATTATTGAATGAATGAATGAATGAGCAACCAAACTTATTTTAATCATCACAGGATGAATTATTCCCAATTTACAAATGAGGAAATTATGACAAAGCCTGGATTTAACTCTGGCAGGTCTCAGAGCCAGTGACATTAGCTCTTTATATGAACTAGCTTTTTAGACCTATTTCCTCTTCCCTTGTTAAATGGGGAATAATTCAGCACTATTTTGTCTCGTTTGGGTTCTGTGAGGAGCAAATGAAGTAATTAACAAAAAAGTGTTTTTGTTAATTTTGAAACTTGGTATATATGTTATACATTGTCTTTTTACATAACAGAAATTCTATTGATATTTTAAATAAATTGTGCGTTTCTTTAGCATTGGGGGGAAGAGTGTAGAAGAGGCCTTGAATGCTTGGGAGTGTGAGTGGAGCAACTGTTTAGGTATCTAACGTGTTAGGTACTTTTAAATATGTTATTTCCTTTATTTAAATACATTATTTTATTTAGTTTCATAATATCTTTTAAGCTAAATACTAGCCCTATTTTTATACAGATCAGATAGCAGACTTATTTTAATCTTCACAGGATGAATTATTCCCAATTTACAAATGAGGAAATTATGACAAAGCCTGGATAAATACAGGTGTTTAGTGAAGTTCAGCTGATAGGTGTAGTAGCCAAGACTTACGTCAAGGTCTCTGTGACTTTAAAGCCTGCGTTCTTTCCTAGATTTCACGCTGGGTTCTTTTCATACCACTCCAATTTTCTTGATAGTAAAAGATAGTATAGTAAGCAGTAGCATAAAGTGAATGTCATAAATTCTGAGAGAATTTATTTGTAAAATAAAATTCACAATTGAAAATTCTCCTGTTTTAATTATTCTAAAAAGCAAGATTGGGTCAGTATTTAAATACAGGTATTTAGACAGATTCCCCAAGGAATATTTTGTATTTCTTATGCCAGTACTAATTTCTGTTCCATCATCCAGTCTTTGGAAATATATTTGAATCCTGATTCTGTCCTTCACAATATTGAGCGTGCTCTCCTTCTTTTATCATCCATAAACTTGATAAGCTTTCCTTCTATTTATTTTCCCATGGATTAGATAAAATCTTTGAAATGGATAGAACCTTGTGCTTTCTTTGCTACTAAAATTTACTTCCAACTTTACCCATCTCTTAATTAGCCGCTGTTATTCAACAACTGTGAAATCGTTAACCACACGGTTTTTTCATCTGCATTTTTTTCAGTCTTATTCACAAGTAAGTATAACAAAATGGTTAAAGAAGAGAAGTTTTAGAGTAAGCAAATCTGGTTTGACTGTTGGCTCTATCATTTAATAGTTTGCAACCTTGAGCAAATTATTTCCCTTCTGTAAGTCTCAACTCATCTGTAAAATGGGGCTGCTAAGTGTACCAAATTGCTGTGCAGTGGTTCTCAACCTTCTGGCCCTTTAAATACAGTTCCTCATGTGACCCCCACCATAAAATTATTTTCGTTGCTACTTCATAACTGTAATGTTGCTATTGTTATGAATCGAAATGTAAATATCTGATATGCAGGATGGTCTTAGGCGACCCCTGTGAAAGGGTCGTTCGACCCCCAAAGGGGTTGCGACCCACAGGTTGAGAACCGCTGCTTTAGGGAATAGTAAATGAGGTAAATGTATATGAAATACTTACCACTTTGCCCAACATATAGCAAGCACACAGTAAATGGGAAAGTGGTTATCATCATTGTCACTATTAATAAAAATGGTTATTCATTTATTAATTCAAGAAATTTTATTGCATGTGTGCTTTTTGCCTCGTCCTGTTCTAGGCATTGGAAATATTATAAAAAGGACAACAATAATTAAAAGTACTTATAAAACACTTAGTATATGCTAGGCACTGATCTAAATGATCTACTTGCACTAACCTACCAACTCTCTGTGGTAGATACTGTTAATATCTCTATTTTACAGAAGAGAGAAATGAGACACAAAAAGGTTAAGTAAACTGCCCAGTTCACACAGGTAGGCAGTAGGCAGTAGAGCTGGAATTTGAACTCAGCCTGTGTGCTTTCTTTAAACCATTATGTAACATGGCCTGTCATCTAGAGTCACTTTCAGCAATGCCTGCTGAAATCAGGATATTCCAGTATAATGGCAGTTCCATAATCTAGCAACTCTATTACTAAAAAATAAATTAATAATATAAAAAGATCTGTTATGACCTCATCCTGGTGTGACTTTTGTTTTAACCTGTGCTGGTTCCTGGTGATTGCCTTTATCTTTTTAAATTATAAAGCTGTTTGTTTAATAATCTTTTCCAGATAGGAAGGCACATTAAGTTTATTTCTCTGTCATTTTTAATGTAATTAAAGTACATTTTTAGTAAAAAATAATAATGTAAAAATCCTCAAAGTTTATGTACTTATTTGACAATTATTAAAGAAAAAGCATGTCAAAATATAAATCTAGTCATCATTTAGTTTATATGATATATTTTTTTATAAATTGTTCCTATTCTTTTTACTTTGAATATCAGGAGCTTATACCAATGGTTCTCAAACTCTTGGTCTAAGATCCCCTTTTACTCTTAAAAATTATTAAAGACCCAAAGAGTTATTGATAGTTACTATGTTAGAAATTTAAACTGAGAAAATTTTAGGACACAAGAATACATAAGTGCAAATAGACCAATTGCATTATCATGTGTTCTCAAGCCCTTTGGAAAACTATCATATAGTTGTGAGTGAATGGGGATGGAAAAGACAAATAATAACAATAGTTTTACTTCTTCTTTTCCAATTTGGATGCCTTTTATTTCTTCTTATTTGATCACTATGGCGAGCACTTCCAGTACCATGTTGAACGGGAGTGGTGAGAGTGGACATCCCTGTCTTGTTCCTGTTCTTAAGGGAAATGGTTTTAGTTTTTGCCCATTGAGTATGATGTTGGCTATAGGTCTGTCATATAAGACTTTTATTATGTTGAGGTATGATCCCTCTATTCCCACTTTGCTGAGAGTTTTTATCAAGAAAGGGTGTCGGATTTTGTCAAATACTTTTTTTGCATCAATTGATATGATTATGTGATTTTTATCTCTCACTTTGTTTATGTGATGTATCGCATTTATTGATTTGCAGATATTGTACCATCCTTGCACCCCAGAAATAAATCCCATTTGGTCATGGTGTATGACGACACCAAACAAAACAAAACAAAAAATCATCCCTGGAAACTTAGAATCAAAGGAACTTGAATTATAGTTCTTCCTCTACCAGTCAACATTTGATTTACATAACCTGTCGCTCTCACTTGAACCAGTGTCTGACATACAATATTAAATAATTTTGTTGCTCATTTCAGTATACACACTGAAGGCTTTTGGGAGCATGTGCTCTGACGTGGCCGTTTTTGCAGTATATTAAAGCCAGGACCACCTTGTGTGGAGACTCATCATTTCATGTGGCACCTGACCAACTGTAGAAACAGATCTACATTGACACTGAATTGCTAATCTCAGAAGGGACTGAGCCTTTCTGATGAACAAAGACTGCAGAATATATGAAGTGGAAGAGAAAGAGTAGCAGTTGAACTAGATGAAAATTTCTGAAATGGGTGAAGAAGAGTCTTGACAGAACCTTAGAGACCATCTAGTCCTGCAAATCTCAGTGAGCTCTAGTGCTCCACCTGCTCACCCTCAAGATTCTAATATGTAGAGAGACTCATGACGCACACACCAAGTACAAAGGTATTAATACTGATAAGCATGTGTCATATTTTAGGTGTGTCAGAGCAGGAAAATAATTGAGAAACTGACTAGTCCCAGTACTTATTTCCAAAGATGGAAACAAGTCAGTTATATTTATACACTAAAATGTTTTATTTTGCTCCAGAATTTATGTCCCTCAAATAAGGCTACTCTCCTACATAACCATCCAAACGTACAGCCATCCAAACCAGGAAATCAACATCAGTGCAACACTACCATCCAGTCCACAGGCACAATCCAAATTTTACCAGCTGTTTAAACATTATCTCTCTCTCTTTCTCTCTCCTCTCTCTCCTCTCTCTCTCTCTCTCTCTCTCTCTCTCTCTCTCTCTCTCTCTCTCTCTCTTTTATTGATTTCAGAGAGGAAATGAAATGGAGAGAGAGATAGAAACATCAATAATGAGAGAGTCATTGATTGGCTGCCTCCTGCACACCTCCTACTGGGGATCGAGCCAAGAACCCAGGCGTGTGCCCTGGACCAGAATCGAACCTGAGACCCTTCAGTCCTCAGGCCGATGATCTATCCACTGGGCCAAACCAGCTAGGGCACATTATTTTTTTTTTTTTAGTACAGTTGACATACAATATTGTATTGGTTTTGGGTGTACAATATAATGATTACACATTTATATAACTTACGAAGTGATTACCCCAGTAAATCTGGTACCCATCCAATGCCATACATTTCTGATTGGAGATCCAGTCCAAGATCAGTTGTCATTTCTCTTTAGTCTCATTCAGTCTGAAAGAGGTTTTCCATTTTTTCCTGTCTTTCATGACTGACAGTTTTAAAGAGCCTTTGATGCTGTAGGCTGTCCCTCAGGCTGGGTTTATGCAGTATTGCTACATGTCCAGTCTCAGGCCATGCATTCTTGGCAGAGATACCTCAGAAATGACGCTGTGCTCTTCTCAGTACATTGTATCAAGAGGCACATGATGTCAATTTGTCCTGCTACTGGCGATGTTAATCTTAGTCAGTTTTGTGTGTGATAGGTTTTTTCCACTGTAAAGTCATCATTCTTTCTTATGCAATAGTAAGTATTTGGGTGGGAGACTATGAGAATATCTTGTTCCTCATCAGACCTTCCCGGCCTTAGCATACTTTGATGAAATCCTTTATGATGGCTGCCAAATCATGAAATATTTTCATCATTTCTTCTACATTTATTAGTTGTTACTCTATGATAAGGAATAAGTTTTTATTCTTCCCTATTTTTTCTTTTTTAATTTTTTAAAAATATATTTTATTGATTTTTTACAGAGAGGAAGGGAGAGGCATAGAGAGTTAGAAACATCGATGAGAGAGAAACATTGATCAGCTAGCAGCCTTCTGTATACCCCCTACTGAGGATGTGACCAGAATCGAACCTGGGACCCTTCAGTCTGTAGGCCGACGCTCTATCCACTGAGCCAAACCGGTTAGGGCATTCCCTATTTTTTTCATTCATTTATTTATATCGTCATGGTTATGGATTTCTATTTTAGTCACTGGATTGAAATTTATTGCTTTAATTTTTTATTATGATGCTCAAATTGCTTCATATTTGACCGGTAGGAGTCCCTTCACATTGGCTCCTGTCCTTCACAAATGTCCCCATCATTTATGAGTATTTCCTCTCTGGTGCAGTGTGTTCCAGGCTTTTTATTTACTTTTCCTCACCGCAATTCTGGAATCAAGCATTTCCTCAAGAATCCCTATTTCATCTTAGTGGAAGTTAGTATTCAGAAACTGAAAGCTGGGCACTTGATGTGCTCATTACTGCTGGGTATTATTGCTTCTCGTCCCTGTTAGTGGACAGAGCTAGGAAATACATCTATAATAATAAAAGAGTAATATGCTAATTAGACTGGACATCCTTCCAGACAACCTTCCGATCAAAGCCAGGGCTGTGAGGGAAGCCTGGGTCCCGGGTGCCAGAGGGAAGCCAGTGCCGGCAGCCAGGGGAAGGAAGGTCTACTCTTGCATGAATTTCATGCATTGGGCCTCTAGTCCTATCTAATAATAGACAAACATGGTAATTAACCATACCTCCGCTACGCTTCCCATTGGCTAATCCGCAGGATATGCAAATTAACTGACAACAGAGATGGCGGCCGGCAGCCACGCAGCTGACGCGAACATGAGGCTTGCTTGCTCCAGTGATGGAGGAAGCCAAGGTCCCCCGCCTGCCACGGCCGGCTCTGAGCCTGAAAGCAACAGCTCCGAAAGCAACTATGTTTCAATTATAGAAGCTAAACAGCTGTAACCCTCTCACAATCCAATTGCCTACAGCTGTTGCCTGAGTTCTCTGTTCATGCTGAGGTCATGGTGGCTGGTACCATGGATCTGTCTCACCCAATGGCATGAGCTGGGCCCTCTCTGAAGAAGAAACCTGGGTTTCTTCCCCAACTGTAACCTTTCTTTCTGACTCAAGACTATTAGGCATCTTACTAGTATGTTTTCTGGCATATTTTATTTTATTAATATATAATACCATATTTATTTAAATTTCCACTGGAGTACAGTCACTTCATAAGTTCCTCTTATTCTTTCTACTCCAGTAACAAAATTTTTGAAATGTGAAGTGTTTTAAAACTAGTAGAGGGATAGTTCTATTTCTTTCAGGGTAGGTTAAGGCTCTAGAGAGGGTGAGCTATTGGGCTTAAGAAAAAGCAGATAATGCTACCAAGAAAGCCTTCCTGCCCTAGCTGGTTTGGCTCAGTGAACAGAGCATCGGCCAGTGGACTGCAGGGTCCCAGGTTTGATTCCGCTAAAGAGCACATGCCTGGGTTGCCAGCTAGGTCCCCAGTTGAGGGCGTGCAGGAGGCAGCCGATCAATGGTTCTCTCTTCTCATTGTTGATTCTCTCTCTCTCTCCCTTTTCCTTCCCTCTGAAATAAATAAATATATATATGGCCTTCCTAGGACTAATACTAATTTTTTTCATGAATTGTGTATGTATGTAAGTGGTTGGCATATAGCTTTCCTGCTCTTCCACTATTTAACACAATTTAATGTCTTGTTTATACTAATAAACTCCTATGTATCTTAACCAAATTTTTCTTACCAAAATAGTTCAAGTTGGGGACCACAACTAAACAAAAAGTGTGGAATTGTTTTTGCTCTAAAAATACTGAAGGCTAAGATTAGATTAGTGTTTTCCCTTACAGACCTCATATTTTTCTGATGTTAAAATAGAGAAGAGAGAATTATTTCACCTGAGTGATCAAGCAAGACCAATATAAATGAAAGCTGGAGGGAGTTTCCAGGCATTAAATTCGTGGGTGCTCTTCCTTCCTAATTTTATCTTCATTTGATAAGACCTGGAGACATACCAAAGATTTGGGGATTTTTTTATTTTTTTATTTTTTTGGTTCCTGCCAAAAATAAACACGTGCCTGTTGAGAGGGCCAACAATGTGTGGATTCTGAAAGTTATTTTTTAAGTAAAAGTAAGAGTATGTTTGTTATACTATTCTTGTCAACTAGAATTTCCCTAAACTTTATGGGGTAAGAACTTTATCTCCTATATTGAACTCTGGCCTCATTTCCTCTGCAAGTATGATTGATTTCAGCCATATATTAAGAACTAATAAACAAACTCTGAAAAGCCAAACTTCAAATCAGTGGGAAAATAACAGATTTTAAAGGCAATGATGTTGAGGCTCTTTAGAAAAAGAAAAAAATTGATCCCTACATAATACTAGGCCAAGTTATAGATTTGTGAAAGATACATGTAATAGGGAAAAACATGAAAAAATATGTATCTGATCTTAGTATAGGGAGGAGGTTTTTAAGTATTCTAGCAAAGGCCAACACTGTGAGAATAAGGTGAGAGATTTAACAATCCCAAATTTTAAAAATGTATAATACAATAATAAAAACAGCTAGCATTTATTAAACTAAGTATCAAGCCTTGTAGAAAGTGCTTTACATATAAGTCAAAGTGCCAAGATTAAGAAACTTTGCCCTAGAACTGCATAATCTATAATCCTTTTCTGCTTTTCATGTTATCACAGGCAGTAGTATCCACCTGATGTTTTTCCATGGCATAGTGAGGACTACCAGCTTCCCAATCTGCAACGTCTATTTTCTCACTTTTTTCTACTCAACTGCTTAGCAGATGCCACCTATATTATTTTTTGTTGTTGTTATAGCAACATCCTGCTGTAAGATACTTATTTTGATAATAATTCTGTATTAATTAGAATAAAGGCTAAACAACTTTACAAAGGGAAAAGATGGCTTGCTTTAAGTCAAGTCATAGGTGAACTTTTGGCACTAAGGAGCAGAGTGCAATAATGACAAGTTCTAAAGGAATTGTTGAACTTCATGTAAATACCATGGGACAAAGTCTAGTAACTGAGTATTCATTATAGTCAGTGTTTTCCCACACTGAAGCATTGGTTTCTATACCAGAGATAACACAAATGATCAATAAGCACATGAAAATATGTTCACCATCATTAGTCATTAGGGAAATGCTAATAGAGATACTACTTCACACCCACTATGATGGCTATAATAAAAATAAAATGAATAGCAAAGCATATAGCATAGCATTCTATAGCATGTTTGTAGTTGAGCCAATACTCTTTCTCTCTCATTTTAAAAAAGATATATGTTCTGTTTTCTTACCAAAGCACGAGAAGAAAATGTATAATATACAGAAAAACCCAAAGATAAAATAACTCTAACTTCACTATGCAGCAGCAAATCATTCTTACTGTCATTTTGGCATATCTTTCTCGTCTTTTCTATGCATATATTATTACATAAACATATTTAAAAATTGGTATTTTGTTCACATAAGTACTTTTTTTCACATAAAATATGTTGTGAACTATTCCTGCCTTTAAATATCACTTGAAAATGCGATTTTAATGACCACATAGTATTTTATTACATTAATATGCCAATAATTTTCTTGCCCCGTTTTTCTGCTTTTATAAATCTGTAGTAAAGATTATTTTACATAAATCTTTGTATACCCCTTTGATAACATTCTATGATACCTTTTTAAAATTCATCCACTGGTCAAAATAAAGATTTCTCTTTTTTTGTAATATATTTTATTGATTTTTTACAGAGAGGAAGGGAGAGGGATAGAGAGTTAGAAACATCGATCAGCTGCCTCCTGCACACCCCCCCACTGGGGATGTGCCTGCAGCCAAAGTACATGCCCTTGACCAGAATCCAACCTGGGACCCTTCAGTCCGCAGGCTGACACTCTATCCACTGAGCCAAACTGGTTAGAGCAAAATAAAGATTTCTTTATACTTTTCATATAGACTCATTGCCTTCTAGAAAGATTATATCAATTTATACTCCTGAAAGCAGTGTATAAAAGTACCTATTTCCTGGCACCCTTATCAAAAATGAATTTTATAATTAAGCTAGAGGTCCGTTGCATGAAATTCATACACGGGTAGGGTTCCTAGGCCTGGCCTGCGATCAGGGCCTTCCAGCTGCCAGCCAGGGCCTTCCTTTCTTCATTCTGCGCCACCCCCTGGTGGTCAGCGCACGTCATAGTGAGCAGTCGAATTCCCGGTCAGTCAAACTCCTGAGGACAGTTTGCATATTAGCCTTTTATTATATAGGATAAATATGAGCAATGATTTGGATGAATGTGTAATTATTTTTTAAATTTTTTGCATACTAAGAAGTTGAATTTTCATTTTGTGCTATTTATACAACTCTTTGAACAGTTACAAGTCGAAGAAAAATGTGGATCATTAAAAGAACAAGACAGTTAATGCTGAAGATAGTAATGACATATTACTTTGGAGCCTATATTTTATACCAAGCAAACTGACATCCAGCATAACTTGTTATCCTCTTAGACACTACTTTAGACATGGGGGATACAGTACTGTTAGCAAACATTTTTATTTCAGACCATTCATGCATTCATAACAAATATTTACTGGGTGCCTTCTATGTGCCATTTACTGAAGACACAATAGTGAACAAGATCCACATGGCCTCTGGCCCCCTAAGGGGTAATAAAAATAGAAAAATAGACTTATTCATTCATTAACTATTTATTACTTGTCACACATTGTACTAACCTCATTATATATATTATTTTCTTTAATAGCAAAATGATATTTAGAAACTGCATTTGGGAGACATTCATGTATCTGATCAAACCTGTTCACATCAACTGAAATGCTAACATATCTTATAAAAGGCCTTTCAGTATCAAACGTGTGGTCATTTGTGATCAGCATAGCATGTGACCACATGCAAAGTCTCATTCCATCTCAGTATTGTTGTAAGACTTTCAGTCCTTAGTGATGAGTTTAAAAGGCTAAGGATGATGACAAAGCTGATTCCCACTTAGGGCTAAAATTTATTTGTCCTGCTTCTATGAAATTTGAGCTAAGGATCATCTGTGTTAGGCCTTAATGCCTTTTCAATTAGGCTTCGTTTGCGCTTTCTGCAGAGAGGCTATAGGACGGTCACACAGAACACTAGGGGCTCTTGCCAGGAACTGAACAAGCAGTCCACAGATGTTGTTGAAGAAGCTCCCTGGAACGTTACTACTTGCTTACAGAAAGAGTCACCCACCATCTCATAGATTTCCTATAAGTCGGGAAGTTTTTTTGAAAAGATTAAAATCTAACAGAAACTGGAATGTTTTTTACCAAATAGGCAGCTTTAAAAAATCTGAGTAGACCTATATAACTTTTTAAAGAAAATTAAATTGTAACTGTAGGTACCATTAAACTTGGGAAAAGAAAATAGAATCTTAATTTTTGTCTTATAATTTTAAATGCATTAGCTAATTAGAAAGGTATTTGAGGCACAATCTGTTGAAACCATAATCTTACTAAGTAGGGGAAAGTGTTTAGTTTTAATTTTTTTAGAAGGGGAATTATTATCATTGCTGCTGAGAATGAATCCTATCTTTCTTGACCTTCCTTCCTTCCTTCCTGAATGTCCTCAGCTAATGTTTTTTCTGTGATTCAAATACTGCTGAGCACAGCAGAGGTTGCTGAAATTGACTTCAGTATGACTATGTGAGTGTTTATAATGAGAAAAGCCAAATTCTTTCTTCACGGACTCTGTACTTGAAAGCTCTGATGCCAAAAAGTATAATTTGGCTACTGTATTAAACTTTAAAAATATGCTGCTTTACATGTTTAGCTCAGAGGCCATTTTTTATTAAGTGTCAAGAACAAAACTTCTGTGGCTCTTACCCTTAACATAGTTTCTAGAAACTATTTACAATTTTAAGTCTGCTTTAAAATACAACCAAAAAACCATTTAAAACCCTATTAATTGATTTACTAGGAAAACAAAAATAATCAAAACGATAAATTAAACTTAAGCAAGCTTTGGTAAATACTGATTTCAGTAGTTAAGAACTGAACCATTCTCTTAATAAAAACTGTGACTAATATAATCCTTAAGGATTTTAAAATGCACTCTCAAGGTATTATTCCCTCCAGAAAAATCTTCTTTAAACCTCCATGTTTGTCCTGGTGCCTCACTTATAGCATCCTGTGTAATTAAAACCTTCTTATTACATGCATGTCTCCAATACTTGGCCAAATTCTTCATGGTTAAGTACTCAAATACACACATATAAACACAGACTCAACCCTTAGCCTAGTTCTTGGCACAGAGTTAGTTCTCAA
Source organism: Myotis myotis (assembly GCF_014108235.1). Taxonomy (NCBI): domain Eukaryota; kingdom Metazoa; phylum Chordata; class Mammalia; order Chiroptera; family Vespertilionidae; genus Myotis; species Myotis myotis. The sequence goes on from NW_023416314.1 coordinate 40,107,152, forward strand.
GAACTATTATATTGACTTGAACTGTTGAATAATTTATTATTATGTTTACCACAGGGTTTGGTTTTGTTTTTGTCATAGTATTCCAAATCGCATAGAAAATTCAGGTGCAAAGAAATTTAGCTGTCACATGTGAATATACCATATGTGTAAGATTGTTCCTGTCAAAGGCTGTCTTGAAGCTGTAAAGGATCAGACCATGTTCAGTGTAACCACCAATTATAGTTCAGAAGAGAGCAATGGGAACATCTCGGCAGCAGAACTATTTTCTTTCCATCCGTGGTCCTATATGTCCAAGAAATATTAACTCTTCCCTAAAATTTTAATGTAAGGAAACTTTCATATTGCCGTCATCTAAAACTAAGACTTTACATTCTTCACGCTAAATAGTTTCTGGTACTTCAATACTTTAATGTCAAAAATGCACATAAAAGATGCCATTTAAATAAAGAGAAAAAAAATGTTAACTTACTAAATTGTGTGACTTCGGCAAAATTTAACTGCTTTATAGTTCAGGTTTTGTGTTGATTTTTTTTTTTTTTTTTGATGCTGAGTTGTAGGTATGATGAGAGAATCAGTTGACACTGTGAATAGGCAGAACCTTGTTTCTAATATATGCTTAGTTAACCGTAACTAAAACTGTTTCCTTATTTTCAAGGCAAAAATTAGTCTTACTCTTTTTGTTACTCTCCTTTGATGTTTCTCCCTTTAGTTCTTTCACTCTTAGTTTTAAAATGGTAATTGCATGATACTGAATCACATTTCCACTTTGTTAGAGATATTTTAGCAAATAAAAATAAGTACCTGCAAAAAAATAATTAAATAACAGCCAAGATGACTATGGGGAAATTCTCAGTCTAAATTGGAATGCCCAGAATTCTCCCAAAATAGAACTGTGTGCAGCAGTCCTGTTTACTGTCAGATCTGTATGTTTTTATGGTTTATATCTCTAAAAATCTGAACTTACGTTGTAGTTTCTTCCAGAAGCCCTTAGGGTTCCTCCATCAGGCCTCTTCTGCTTCCAGCCATGCAACTGTGCCCATATTACTACTATGTATTGGTCATCAGGACCACAACTAAGAAAGAGCCTCTCTTTGTTGTTTGGGTGGTACGGCTGGTGAGCAGAAATCTGTTATTTAACTAAACAGCAGGAACACCTTTCTAAAGACTCCTGAAGTAGAATAAAAAATTGGGACAGTGATGAAACTTTACCTTCAGTAATCTAGGACCCTCTTTTTCATGGGCAAAAATTAGTATGGGCTCTCACTACCCTTTTTGCTTTGTTAGTATGGCATTCACTGATGGCATTTGATCTCCACATATTGCCACTATGTCATTTGCATTTAAGTTCAAGGTCATTTTAAGTTTAAGACCTATTCTCATTAACCTAGGACCATTGGAGTAGAACTGCTTGACACATTGATTATAAACTCAAGCATAGGCATAGAAATTCCATGGCAATACTCCAGTACAGGGTGATTGTCCATATAATCCTGGGTTAAGTTATATTATTTAAAAATTATATCTCTATATATATAATCCTAATATGCTAAGTGTCCGACTGATCAGTTGACCATTCGGTTGACCACTTGACCAGTCGCTAGGACACGCACTGACCACCAGGGCAGCAGACACTCCGAGGTAAGCTTGCTGCTGGAGTCGGCTGATCGGGACTGGGTGAGACAGGCCAGAGACACCCTAGAGCAGAGGTGGGCAAACTTTTTGACTCGAGGGCCACAATGGGTTCTTAAACTGGACCGGAGGGCCGGACAAAAGCATGGATGGAGTGTTTGGGTGAACTAATATAAATTCAAAGTAATCATTACATAAAAGGGTACAGTCTTTTTTTTTTTTTTTTTTTTTTTTTAGTTTTATTCATTTCAAACAGGCTGGATCCGGCCCGCGGGCCATAGTTTGCCCACGGCTGCCCTAGAGCCAACCGCCCCTGGTCCCTCTCTGGCCTCTAAAATATTTCTTCTAATTAATTTCCTTTCAGTGTGCATGAATTCGTGCACTGGGCCTCTGGTATTAAAATAAAACCAAAAAATTTAAATTCCCACAGAATTTATGGACTACAAAGCTAATTATTTTTGCCTGTACAGTATATAAGTGAGGAATAAAAGAGATTTGCTATTTGGGACAGGAAGCAAAAGAGATTTCCTAAAGCAGTATACTCAAGCCAGTAGATCTTAACCAAGTTTCTTGAAGTGTACTGCTTTAAATTCATCTGGTCAAGTCAGTCACCTTTAGCATATAATTTTACTTAACATTATACAAGAGTTTATTAGTTATTGTTAATTCTACTGGGTTTGTTAGAAATGAAAATTGATGTTTAGCAGTAGGGTAAGATGGAAAATAATGAATGCTGAGGAACTAAAATAAATTCATGTATATTTAAAAAGTAGTCAAATTGGTGCATATTAAAATGTTCAAGTATTTTTGGAGTCTGTGAAGCTCCTTGCAAAATTCTGGAATTTCCTGAAACACAGAGATAAAACATGGTCACTAAATAAACAGCGGCAACAACAGTTTCTGGAGAAAGAGAGGAATCTGATTGCCAGAATTGCCACATTGTATTATTTTAAATGTCCATTTATTAATAAAAAATAAGACATGCAAAGAAACTGGAAAGTTTAGCCCATACAGCAGGAATAAAAGGTGTCAAAAGAAGCTAACCCCAAGAAAGCCCATATATTGGACTTACTAGACAAAGATTTTAAATTACCTAAAATGCCAAAAGACTAAAGGAATCATGTCTACTTAAATCACCTAAAATGCCAAAGGGCTAGAAGAAACTATGTCCAAAGAACTAAAGGAAAGTATGAAAACAATGTCTCACCAAAAAGAGAATGTCAACAAAGAGATAGGAATTATAAAATAAGAACCAAATGGAAATTCCAGAGTTGAAAAGTACAGTAATGGAAATAAAAACACACTAGATGAGTTCAGAAGGGAACTGCCAAAAGAAAGAATCCGTGAATTCAAAGATTAGATTATTCAATCCGGCCAGAGTGGCTCAGTTGGTTGAGTGTGCACCGAAAGGTTGCCAGTTCAAGTACCAGGTAGGGCACATACCTGGGCTGCAGGTCCCATTCCCGGTATGGAAGTTGGTAAGGATTTTAAAAAATTAAAGAATAGAGCCCTAGCTGGTTTGACTCAGTGGATAGAACATCGGCCTGCATACTGGAGGGTCCCAGTTTTGATTCCCAGTCAGGGCACACGCCCAGGTTGTGGCCTCAATCCCAGTGTAGGGTGTGTAAAAGGCAACCGATCCATGATTCTCTCTCATCATGGGTGTTTCTGTCTCGCTCTCCCTCTCCCTGCCTCTCTGAAACAAATACAAATATTTTTTTAAATTATAAGAATAAAGTAAATAAAGATTAGATAAGTGAGATTATCTAGTCCTAGAGAAGAATAGATCATTTGGTCTGATTTAAAAGACAACGCACAAAGCAGCAATTATAAAATGCTGATGGACTTACAATGTATAAAGGTATATTTGTATGACAGTAATATCACTGAAGAGGGAGAGAACAAAGAATAAAGTTATGGTGGAGCATAGCATTTGTATGTATACTTTGAAATTACTGTCGCATTAATCCAAACCGGTTTGCTTTAAATTAAGATGTTAATTGTAATCCCCAGGCAATCACTATGAAATAACTCCAAAAAATATATTAAAAGAAGCAGCAAGGGAATTAAAATGGTGCACTAGAAAATATCATGAGAAAATACAGTTATTATTTCTGTATTTTATAGATGAGAAAGCTGAGGCTAGGAGAGGTTAGACTGCTTAACTACATAATAGAATCCAGGCTCAAATCCAAGTCTGTTACCAAAATCCCTTACCCAAAGGAAAATAAATGAAATTCTTGGGTAGAACATAGAAATGGTTTAGCTTTATTATTTTAATAGCCATCTTTTTACAAGTATCATGCTCTTTTGACTCTATCAGATCAGGAATTTAAAGATCAAGAAGGTTCATTTTTCCCAGAGTGAAATTGCTAGTAAGTGGTAGTACTATATTTGCATGCAAGAGGAGATGGTTCAAGGCTTTCTATTGGACCATGTGCTTTAGGGTTGCAGCCTAAATATTGAGGTGACTTTAGCACACTCACAACCAGATGGTATATGCTAGTAAATAACTCGGGACAGCGTAGACCAAGCATGTCCAACTTGCAGCCCGCGGGCCACATGCCTCGTTTACTTGGCCTGTGTTAGCGTTTGAGTTTGACATGTTTGGTATAGCTGAACAGAACAGCGCTCTTTTTTTTTTTATTTTCTCTTTCTTAGAACCTGAAGTAACTCAGTTCTTTTAAAATAAAGCAGTCAAGTATAAAATTAGATGACGTGTTTTAATTTTACTTTATATCAATTGATAAATTAAGCCATGTGTTAAGATATTTACAGTGATGCAAATGTAGTTCAGTACTTTCTTTGATCTCTTTGGATTTGTAAAAATCTGCTTTCTCTTTGCATCCTGGGGTCTTCTCCGAAAGATAAACGTGTGGGCAGACAATCATTGTTTTCTCCATCAACAAGGGAGAACTGTAGAATTTCATGATTTAATTTTAAGATAGTTCATATTTATCATAACTTAAATACTTATATCCTTGACTTTTACCAAAGACTATTTCAGAATGCCCAGTTCTCTAAAAAAAAAAAAAAAGAACAGTTTGCATTTCTAGGCTACATTAAGGAAACTCCAGAGGTTTTGGCATAACTCTGTGACTGCAGAATCCATGCTTTTCTAGGATCTTAATAAGGAGGCCACTGTTTAAAGTTCTCCCTTAAGGGGAAATTGCATCAAATGCTTAGGAAGATGACACATTTTCTTCCTCCTAACTACTAGTTCCCCATAATTTTCCTCTTAGAAGTTCCAATGAATTTACACTTTCCTGTTAAACGTTTAGCTAGTGGAACATCCTAGAATTCTAAGTTTCTGAATTGGTCTTTAGGATATTCCAAATTTTTTTTTACTATTTTGGGCATTTACTGTTAAGTTTGGGTTCTAACTCAACTTATTTTATTTCTTTTTTTATTATTATTGATTTTTAGAGAGAGAGGAAGGTAGAGGGATAGAGAGAAACATACAATGAGAAACATCATGTATTGTCTACCTCCTACACGCCCCCTACTGGGGATAGAGCTGGGGCATTTGCCCTGACCGGCATCGAACCAGTGACCTCTTGGTTCCTGGGTCGATGCTCAACCACTGAGCCATGCCAACTGGGCCTAACTCAACTTATTTTAGAGATTAAGTTGATCAAAAGAAGACAGAGAAAATATATAAGGGAGTGTGTGGTTTATAGGTAACGGAACATGGCTGCTTAAAGGCGTTCACATGCAACTTTTACAAAAACACTGTTGGACCTTTAAAGCATATTGCTGCTCTAAGGCCTCATGGTTTCTCAATTTAGATATTACATACTCCTTTCCCTAGTACTTTGTATCAAATAATTTTTTAAAAGTTTGACTTACGTTTTTTTTAGGGGGGGGGTGCTTACTCATTTATTTTATTTATTTTCTTTTAATTTAACTTCTTTATTGTTTAAAGCATTACATAAGTCTCTTTTTTTCCCCCATTGACCACTCCCCAGCCAGCCCCAACCCCCAGCACATGCTGCCCCCTTGCCCCCTGTCTGTGTCCATTGGTTATGCTCTTATGCATGCATACAAGTCCTTTGGTTGATCTCTTACCCCCGCACCCCCTGCTTTCCCTATTAGGTTGGACAGTCTGTTCGATGCTTCTAGGATTCTGGTCCTATTTTTGTTCATCAGTTTATATTGTTCATTATATTCCACAAATGAGTGAGATCATGTGATATTTATCATTTATCATTTTCTGACTGGATTGTTTTGTTTAGCATAATGCTCTCCTGGTCCATCCATGCTGTTGCAAATGGTAAGAATTCCTTCTCTTTTACAGCAGCATAGTATTCCATTGTGTAGATGTACCACAGTTTTTTAATCCACTCATCTGCTGATGGGTACTTAGGCTGTTTCCAAATCTTAGCTATAGTAAATTGTGCTGCTATGAACATACAGGTGCATATATCCTTTCTGATTGGTGTTTCTGTTTTCTTGGGATATATTTCTAGAAGTGGAATTACTGGGTCAAATGGAAGTTCCATTTTTAATTTTTTGAAGAAATTCCATACTGTTTTCCACAGTGGCTGCACCAGTCCGCATTCCCACCAGCAGTGCACAAGGGTTCCTTTTTCTCCGCATCCTTGCCAGCACTTGCCTTTTCTTTATTTGTTGATGATAGCCATTCTGACAGGTGTGAGATGGCACCTCATTGTTGTTTTGATTTGCATCTCTCAGGTGATTAGTGACTTTGAGCATGTTTTCATATGTCTCATGGCCTTCTGTGTGTCCTCTTTTGAAAAGTGTCTATTTAGGTCCTTTGCCCATTTTTGATTGGATTGTTTAGCTTCCTTTTGTTAAGTTGTATGAGTACCCTGTAAATTTTGGAGATTAAACCCTTATCGGAGATAACATTGACAAATAAGTTCTCCCATGCAGTGGGCGTTCTTGTTGTTTTGTTGATGGTTTCTTTTGCTGTACAGAAGCTTTTTATTTTGATGTAGTACCATTTGTTTATTTTCTCTTTAGTTTCCATTGCCCTAGGAGCTGTATCGGTAAAGATACATACATCTGCTATTTTGCTGCCTATGGCTTCTTCTAAGATTTTTATGGTTTCCTGTCTTACGTTTAAGCCCTTTATCCATTTTGAGTTTATTTTTGTGTATGGTGTAAGTTGGTGGAAAAGTTTGACTATGTTTTAAATGTACATTTGGATGAGTTACCTATCAGATTTTTCATAGTGAAGACCACCAAGGAGCTCATATAGCCAGATTAACTCATATTTGTATAAACCTTGAAAAAATGCTTCTCCTGACATTTCTAAGCATATATGCTAATTCTAGTGTATCATTGATTATGAAATGTATGGCTCTTGACACAGATCTCTATAGGAATTGAAGTTTGCGCACGTCTGCTCATTTGAATTTGAATAAACATGTACACATATTCTTGTGCCGCTCATGTAAATGCTGGGTGGGGCTTAGATGACTCTTCACCATGCATATCCTTGTCCACCTTATAGTTGTAACACTTCTATCATTTATTGTAAGCTTTAAGTATTTCTTACTTTACTTTATAAGAAATACATGTAGCTTTTGAATTGTGTTTGTGATTTAGTTTTGAAATAAAAATTGTCTACTTTAAGCTCTTAGATTTTTTTAATTGAAGAGAACCAGCAATAATAGTAAGGCAAGCTATTGGATTATTATTCTTTCCAGTTAATTATCTATAAGAAATAATTTAGATAGTAGGGCTCATATAAACTACAGTTATCATCCAAAACCTTTAGTAAGGAGTCTCTTAGTTGCAAATAACAAAATCTTGACTCAAAGTAGCTTGAGCAAAATGGGAATTTGTTGGCTCAGATAAACAAATCACAAAAAGGACAAGGTGGTGCTTGTTCAGAAACCACCCAATCCAAAGATGCTCCCTGTCGCTCTCCACTACCCCATTCCCAGCTTCACTGTGCCAAATTGCTTATCACTGTGTCTTCTTATAAGTTGGTTTAAGTCTTTCCTACTTCCCTACTTGGTGGGAAGAATAGCCATTTGGTGGGGAAAATAGGCCATTTTGGACTCATCTTTCATCAACCATCCCAGGGATGGCCTAATTTAGGTCAAGTGCCCACCTCTGACCAGTAACAGTGTTTTGTGTTGCATACCAGTGTGGCCTGCAAGTTCACCCCTGTGGTCAAGAGAGCAGGATCTTTTGGTAGAAGGAGAGAGAAAGTGTGCAGAGACATATATGTTTTATGTCTTGGGATTCCATATAAAAAGATGCCACTAAAAATATTTAAAACTACTGCATTGTACAAAGTTTGCGAGAATAGCTTCCTCTTTCGCTTCTATAAAACTTTACCAATGTTAATAACATCAGTAGGCTTACTTTTCAGTCATGGGACTCGAGTGTGAGCTTGTTCGCTTAAAAATAAAAAATTCTGATTGCTATATTATTTGTTAAACAGAGCAAGTACTTATTAAGCACTACCAGTATGTCACACCCTATGCTCAACACAGACAACACAACAGTAAACAGACAGACATGATCCCTCCCTTCATGGAATTTAGCAAACCAAAGGAGAGAAAATTGGCATCACCAGTGCAAGGTTAATGCTGTGATTAGGAGTTATACAGCAAAAAGACAAAAGGGGTGCCCAGAATAGCTAATGACTGAGTGAAGATCTTAAGGAGAAAAGTTAGCTAAACCAAAAAGGAGAAGATATAGAGCAGTCAAGAAAGAGAAGGTAGAGAGTAGTCAAAAAGAGGAAAAAACTGTGTGAAAACTCGGAGGCAAAAGTAATATTGGAGGAACTAAAGGAGGTGCATTGTACAGAAAGTGTAGTGGGAAGGAAAATGAGAACAATGAGTGAAGAAGCTAAAGAGGTAAGGCAAGTCCAGATCATGAAATCGTGATTTTTTTCCCACTTTATCTTAAATGTAATGGGTAACCAATGAACATCATTGAGCAGTCAAGTAGAATATGCACTTTAGAAACATCTTCCTAGCCACAATATAGAAATGGTTGGCAACAGGAGCTGGCTGCAATAATCCAGATGAGACAGGATGGCAGGAGGGTAGTCGCTGTGGAGATGGAGGAGGGGTTGGATTTGATCAATATTTAAGAAATAGAATCAAAATTTAGTAATTGCCTTAGCTGGTTTGACTCCGTGGATAGAGCGTCAGCCTGTGGACTGAAGGGTCCCAGGATCGATTCCAGTCAAGGGCACGTGCCCGGGTTTCAGGCTCGGTCACCAGTGTAGTAATTAACTGGATGTCAGGAGGAAAGGCACAGGAGAAAGTAAACCTTTAGTTCCAAGTGTCCGGGTAGGCAGGTGAGCAGATAGTGGACACACTGAACTAGGAACACACACAAGAAGAGCAGTTGGAGAAGAGAATGGTTCAGCCTCAGAGGCAGTTTAATATCTAGGTGAGAAATTCAGGAGGGAAATAGTGTCTGGTCAAAATCTAAGTCAGTCTGAATAATTACATATTTTTTTTACTAAAGTAAAGCTGACCCAATTAAGATAAAATGAATTTTCTCATTCCCATCTGTGCCTTCCCTCTTGTACAGTTATGGACCTGCTTTTTTAGGTCCCACTTCTCTCAGTTCAGTTCAGTTCAGTAATCATTTATTGTAGGTTTCTCTGCTAAGGTTAGGGATAAAGGGAAGAGACAGGTGCTGCCTGCTCTCAAGGAGCTAATGATCTGTTGGGGAAGTCAGATGTATATTAATGGTTCCAATATACAATTTAGAAACATTCTCCTAGCTGCAGTATAGAAAGGGTGGGCAGGAGGTACAACAGGAGATTCCTGTAGTAATCCAGATGAGACAGGTACTGAGTACTGTGATAGCAATAAGTACTCCGTATGATAATATGATGAGGAGTTTATAAAAAGCATTTTCAGGCTCTCTTCTTTGATTCCCAGTGTTTCATTTTATTTTGGGGGACTGCTTCTCCTCTAATTATTGGCTTTTTAGCCAAAGTCCGTGTAAATATTATGCAATCTGCCTTCTAATCACAAACCATGTTGAGATAGTACTACCCAGGATTGCTTTGAGCTTCATCTCTAGGCACCACAAGTGGTTCAAACAATTGCATTTAACTTGAGGCAGGAGGTTGGAGCCAGTCATAGAGTAATCATCCACGTCCTGTGCTTTGATCCAGCAGTTTCTTAATTTTCATACCTCCTGCATTAACTTTGTGCACACTAGCAATAATCCATATAGGCCAGAAGGCCTCCAGCTAGCTTATTCTTACCCACCAGAAAAACTCACATGTTCAGGTTAATGAATACTGCAACCCTGCAAATGTGATCATTGAAATTTAGGGAATTCTAGGTGTTGAATAGGATAAAAGAAACATTTTAAAATTAATCTGTCTGTTGAAGAGGCTTCCAGTCACTTGGCCCACCTAATGAAGTTGCATTAAGCCTTCCTCGAGTTGCTGAAGGCAAGAGAAGCCTTTACTGGTACATGATGACTAATGGTACATTTTCTCTTAACCGGAATGTGTTAGGTGTAGCTTACCTGTAAGGTAACTTATTCAGGGTATATGTGTTGCTATATTGAGCTCTAGAATAAATCATTCTGTACATATTTTTTTAATATCTGCTGTCTGCCAGGCACTGTGCCTGGGTAAGACTCAATCCATAACTTGCAATAACTACACATACATTATACAGAAGGTTATGGAATCACTATGGAGGAACTGGTTGAGTCAGTTTTGAAAAGCATTTGGAACATGGTAAGCCATTAGTAAATCTTAGTTGCCTGTCTTAGCCATCGTTATTGCTATTTGAGTGGGAGAGTAGAGGAGGAAAGACATTCCAGTCAAGAGTAACTTAACTGGAAATATGAACGTGAATGTCATTGTCCAAAATGGCTCGGTGTGATTGAGATGTAGAGTACAATTCAGAGATGGTGCTGAGAGGTGGTGCTAATGAGAGGTAGTTTGGGACTAGATTGTAAAGGGCCTTAGGTAGTAAATACCAAGTAAAGAATTTTGACTTTTCCAAAAATACAGTGGGAGTGATTTAAAAAAAAACACAAAACTTTGTGGCCTCACTTTTTTCCCCCTACTCTGATATTCAGGTTTTCTTTTTACTTTTTTGTGGAAAATTTCCAACATATGCTGTAGTGAAAAGGGTTGTACAATGACCCCCATGTACTCATTACCCGGCTTTAACCAATATGTGGCTAATCCAGTAAAGATTTTAAGCAAGGCAAGAAGGGAGACTGACACTGTGCCATTTCCCTTACCTTTCTTAATCTTCACAGTACCCTGCGCTGAGGTAAGTGAAAGTGCTGGGATTCTAACTCACATCCAGCTTTTTCTCAGCTCCAGTTCTTTCCCGTGCTGCATCGTGCTGCCTCTGTAATTCTGAAGTAGAGCATGATTTCCCATGGAAAACAGCAGTCGGTCTGCCTCCTTGCTCAGGATAGTAGGTCTCTCTGCCTCCAGCCACTTTGCTTCTACTGTCACCAGGATCTAGGTCTATTCAGACACTCAACTTAATCAGCCAAAATGACTGACAAGTCCAGTGGTTCTCAAATTATGGTCTCTAGACCAGCAGCAAGTTGTTAGAAAATACAAATTATCAGGTGACAGCGCCACTACTGAATCAGAAACTCTGAAGGTGGGAGCTCATGATGCCCTGTATTGCCATTTGCTGTATTTAATAAAATACTCTAGGGTTTCCTACAAACACAAGGTTATGACCACCTACCATGAGCATTTCTAAGGCAAAAGTTTCGTATCAGAAGAAGTTATATGTTTCTTTTTTAGCAGATTCATGAAAAGCATGTCCTAAGGCAAGAATTTTTATTCAGACAACACTGGGAGTCTCTCTCGAGATATGACTTAACTACATGGAAAGGAATCTTAAGGAGTTCGCACTACCTATATTTAAAGTGCTTGGTGGTGCCACCTAGTGGCTTAAGCACTATAGAATGTACATGCAGCTTTATTGCTCAGGGTTTCGGGGACAGAATTTGTGTATATTTTTAAAAATCAGTTTTGTAGTAAAAGTTTAATGGAATAGCCAAACACAAGATATAGAAATAATTTCTTTACTCTAAAACTTCCATTGAGGATCCTAGATATGCCACCAACACACAAGTAACAAAATTAAAATAGCTAAATTAGACTTCATCAAAATAAAAAACTTTTGCATATTAGACACTATTGAGAAAGTGAAAAGATAGCTCACCAAATGGGAGAATATATTAGAAAATCATATATCTAATAAGTTCATGTGTCCAAATATATTAATAGTATTCAAATATCTAAAGAACTCTTACAACTCATCAACAAAAGACCAAACAACCGAATTTTAAAATGAGTAAAGGACTTGAATAGACATTTTTCCAAAGTTGATATACCAATGACCAATAAACACATGAAAAGATGTTCAACAGTATTTGTTATTAGAGAAATGCAGGTTAAAACCACAATGAATGGCATGAATAATTTTTTAAAATGTGTTGATGAGGATGTGGAGAAATTGGAACTTTTGTACATTGCTGGTGAGGAGGTAAAGTGTTACAGCCACGGTGGAAAACAGTTTGGCGATTCCCGAAGTAGGCAGATTACCACAGAACCCAGCGATTTCACTACTAGGTATGCACTCAAGAAAATTGGAAGCAGGTGTTCAAACAAAAACTTGTACACAAATGATCAGAGCAGTATTCTCCATAATAGCCAAAAAGGGGAAACAACCCAAATGTTCGCCAACTAATGAATGAATACATAAAATATGGGGCTCCGTCTAATGGAATATTACTCAGCCATAAAAAGAAGTGAACCTTTAGAACATTATGCTAAATGACAGAAGCAGGCATAAAAGGCCACATATTATATGAAATGTTCAGAATAGGCAAACGTGTACAGATAAGGAGTAGATTAGTGGTTGCCAGAGGCTAGGGGAAAGGAAGAGTGGTAGTGACCACTTAATGGATATGGGATTTTTTCTGAGGGGTGAGGGTTGGTGCAAATGTCTTGAAATTAAATAGTAGTAATGGTTGGACAATATTGTGAATGTACTAAAAACCACTGAATTTAACTATTTAAAATAGTTTAAATGGTGACTTTTATGGTATGTGGATTTTACCTCAGTTTTTAAGAAAACTTCCATTGATTGGCAAGATTTGATTATTGAATATTTTTCCCATAGTTGTTGCTAGTATGTATGTATTCTATTCGTTCTTTTTCTTTAACCTAAAATTATTTGATACATACTTTTCTATACAGTTTTCATAATTTTTATTTTGGTGGCTGTATATATTTTAGTCATTTATATACATCATAGCTTAATCATTTCTCACATATTTGGTGTTTTTCTCTCCTTTTTTTTAGTTTTAAAGAATCCTTTTCTATGCTTAAACAAATATAAATGTTTAAAACTCTTCATAGACATTACACTAATGTTTCTTTTCCAAAACAGGAATTGAGTCACTTTTCTTTTTCTTTTTCTTTTTTCTTTACTATTTAAATTGTCTTCTCTCTGGCTGCTCTATAGGAAAAATATGCTAATTTATACTTCTACCAATAATTGGCTGAGGAAAAAAAGAGGAGATGAGTGTTTATTTAGTGTCTACTCTGTTTCAGGCACTGTGCCTGGGTCCTTTCACATCCATTGTTACAGCGGGGCCTTGACTTACGAGTTTAATTCGTTCCAAGACCGAGCTCGTTAAGGAGCTTGTTAACTCAAATTACTCTATCAACTCAATGCAAAAAATCGGCGGAGAGACAGCTGGTATCTCAAAAAACTCGTTAGTTGGGACACTTGTAAGTCAAGGCCCCACTGTACTTATTTTTAACATATGTTGTTATTGATTTCAAAGAGGAAGCAAGGGGGGAGAAATAGAAACATCAATGATGAGAGAGAACCATTAATTGGCTGCCTCCTGCACACCCCCCACTGGGGATCAAGTGCCCTAACCAGGAATCAAACCATGACCTCCTGGTTCATATGTTGATGCTCAACCACTGAGCCACGTAGTTGGGCTCATGTCCATAATTTCATTCAACTCCCACACCTCTTCCCACTAAAGTGGCAACAGAAGTTGACACAGCTAATGGCAGATGAGCACAGGTCAGAACCCAAGCATTTTGTCTTCAAGTTTTATCCTCTTCCCACAGCTTTACCAATATTGGATTTTACCTTTTTTAGTTTCTACTTGTTAGTATCAACATTTTCCCAAATGCTTGTTCATTTACATTTACATAATAATCTGTATCTTTTGTTCATTTACTATTAATAGATTTTAAACTGAACTTACCTTGTAGACAGTAGACATTATGTGTCAAAGCTTTATCATAATTTTTGTTTTTGTTTATTCCTGTTTTACAGGCTCTTGATGGAAATGTGTATGATCACCTGAAGGATTATTTAATAGCCTTCAGCCGGACTGAGCTAGAAGCATGTCAAGCTGTGCAGAACACATTCCAGTTTTTATTAGAAACCTCTAGCAAGGTAAGTTACCTTTAGTGCAATATGTGATGTTATCCATATTAGAATCTAAAATATTTTTACATACAAACTAAATGAGGGTACCAATGACATTAGAAGAATGCTTTAAAGACAAATTTCCTGGAAACAGTATTTCTTCTAATAAAGTTGGAGGGTATTTTGTTCTCCTTGAAGAGTTGACACAAAGGTCAAAGGGGAAGTGATGATACGGTCTAGCTCAAGATATCAGTCCATTGCCATGTACATAGCTTTTGAGAAGAATGATTTAAAAAGATTTATCTTCCATTCAGATATTGAATGCACTCAGTTCATTCATATGAGGAAACAAGGTCATGTGTCAGTGCAAGGAATAATAAAAGGACAGTAAGGGGGACAATATCTTATAATCAGTAAAGGATGAATACTATAATACTCTTTTTTTTCCAAAATTAATCTTATATCTAAATGCTGTCATTCTTTTTATTTTATTTTTAGAGAGAGGAGGAGGGAGAGAGAGAGGGAGAGAAACATTGATGTGAGAGAGAAGCATCAAACGCTAGCCACTGTGGCTCAGTTGGTTGGAGTCTTATCCCATATACTGAAAGGTAGAGGGTTCTATTCTGGGTCAGGGCATATTCCCTGGTTGGGGCAGGGCAGCCAATTGATATTCTCTCTGTCTCTCCCTCCCCCCCCCCCCACTCTGTCTTTCTTTCTGTCTCCCCACCACCACCACCAGCTTCCCTCCTTCCTCTCTCTAAAATCAGTTAAAAAAATAAAATATGCAGAGAGAGAAACATCAGTCGGCCACCTTCCACCCGCAACCCAGCTGAGGATTGAACCAGCAACCTGGGTATATGCTCTGACCAGAAATTGAACCCAGGAATACAGGACAACACTTCAACCAACTGAGCCACACCGGCCAGGGCATGGTCATTCTTTGATAATCTTTCTATTCAAAAGTATTGAGATCCCTCAACTTTGCTGGCATGTTACCTTGTGTACAGAGAAAATAAATGAAATTGCTTTTCTTTAGGTCACAGCGGTTCTCGACCTGCGGGTCGCGACCCCTTTGGGGGTCAAATGACCCTTTCACAGGGGTCGCCTAAGACCATCGGAAAACACATATATAATTACATATTGTTTTTGTGATTAACCACTATGCTTTAATTATGTTCAATTTGTAACAATGAAATTGGGGGTCACCACAACATGAGGAACTATATTAAAGGGTCGCAGCATTAGGAAGGTTGAGAACCACTGCTTTAGGATCTGACAGATTAAAATTTCTTGCAGAAGAGAAACTGTCCTTTGGAAGATAAATCGTTCCTGTGACTAGTAAATGTTTCTTTCTGATAAATTAAATGCATAGTAAATGTTTTCTAATTGAATGCATGCCTTTGTCAAAAGATATTCACTTTATAACTGCTATTTTGAAAGAGACAAATCAGCCATAGCTGGGTTGCTCCATTAGTTAGAGCATTACCTGATCCTCCAGTGTTGTGAGTTTGATCTCTGGTCAGGACACATACAAGAATCAACCAATGCATGCATAAATAGGTGGAACCAATATTTCTCTCTCTCTCTCTTTTACTTTCTAAGATCAATAAATTTAAAAATATTTTAATAAAAATAAATAAAAGAGCCAGTTCAATTCTCTTTTTTAGAAAGGAGAGTGGGAATTGGCTAATACCATAAGAAATTGTTTGGAAAGCAGTCGGTATCCATCTCACGAGCTAATGTCCAAAGATAGGAAAGAAAAGGGCCACATATTCTTCTTCTTGAACACCTCCTTTTGTATTTATTCTTGTTTTCCATGTACTATTGCTTTAATTCTGTTTTAAGAAAAACATTTAAAATGTTAAGTTGATATGGAACTGTAAAGATCACTGGTCTGTTGCTTTAAAATCTGTCATATTTCTATTTTCCTCCCCTAGGATCCAATAAAAGACATAAAAGGACTGATATATAGAAAGAAGAATGGATGGATAGGTAGATAGTTTTCTGAAAGCAAATGTGGAAAGTGTTAATTGAAAAATCTAGGTAGTGGGTACATGGATGTTTTAGTACAATTCTTTTTATTTTAATGTGTGTATATTTGAAATTTTCCATAAGAAAATATTAGTAAAAAAAATCTATTAAAACATCTTGGCTTTGTTCCTTTTTATGGAGTGGTTGATTTTGACTAGTGATCAAATTGTTTATATTTATTGGTACACTCTGGTTTTCTGGTTTTCCTTTTGTACATTTTGGTAACTTATACTTTCCTAGATAATTGTCTATTTTGTTTATCAAATTTGATGGCATAAATTTGTATATAAACCTGTTTGCTTCTACAATGGTCTCCCTTTTTGTTTTTAATATTGTTTTCATTCTCTCTTATTTTGATCAGGCTTAACAGTCTTTTTAATTTTTTTCAAGGGCCAGCTTTTGTTCTGCTTCTCAGTGTTGTTTTCTGTGCCCTTAATTTCTGCCTCTATATTCATTATTTCTTTCTACTTTATTAGAGTTTATTTGAGTTAAAAATAAGCCCTTATTTTTATATTAGGGTCCTGTATTTTCAGCCTTGTTTTTAAATAAATCCACTTAAGGACATAAAAAATTTCTCTTTCTACTTTAATTGCATTCTGTAATATATAGGGCTTTTGGGGTTTTCTTTTTTTATATATATATTTTTAATTACAGTTTACATTCAATTTTGTATTAGTTTGAAGTGTACAGCATAGTGGTTAGACAATCATACACTTTACAAAGTGTGTGCCCAATATTTCCAATACCCAGCTGGCATCATACTTCGTTATTACAATATTATTAACTATATTCCTTATACTGTACTTTACATCTCCGTGACTTTTGTAACTACCAATTTGTACCTTTATGGTCCCTTTACTTTTTTTTTTTTACCAGCCCCCCAACCCTGTTGTGTGTTCTCCATCCCCACCCCCATTTACCCAGGAGTTATTTAAAAGTGAATTTTTCCAGTTTCCATTCAGTGAGCATGTAGTGGTGTAACATTTTTTATTTCTAATTTTATTAGAAATTGTATCTTATTTTTATTTTATTACATTTATTCTAAATTTGTCTGAGAGATTGTCCTCTGACCAAATTCATTAAAATCTCTTTTTTCAAGAATAAGTTAGGTTAGATACACTACCTTAGTTTATAAAACAGGTAAATGTATAGTCTTAAAAAACAGCTAATAGTTTACATAGCACTTAACAATTTTGTAGTTTTTAGCAGTTCTCTGAAATTGGCATTATCGTGCTTATTTTATAAAGAGGAAAATAGACTCACGAAGCTTATATGGCTTGCCCGAGGTCACACACTCACACACAGTATTTTTCCATGCTCTGCTGCTATCCTATTTGCTGTCTTTAGCTTTATTATTTTCATAGAAAATGAATTAAAAATGTATAACCTGATTTGGACATAAAGAGATCAACTTTTATTTTCCTCTGCATTTGTTCATGTGAGTATCTTGCTCCCCAGGGATAAGAAATAAATGAGATGCTCTTATATTTAGATTGAAAATAGTAGTAATAAAAATTTAATAAGAATGATATAGCTAGGGGATATACCCTTTTGTTCCAGGTACCAGAAGAGCTCACACCTATTCCATGTACTTTTCTGTTACAAAGAGCTGTTTATTCTGCTCTCGTTATACTGCTGAAAGCCACCCAGTTCAGTGATTTGATAATCCAGAAAGAATTTTGAAACTTTTTAGGTTTTTATTCTACATTATCATTCCTTTGTCTTTTGAGGAGGAAATCCATTTTCCCCCACATATCTAAATTGTAACTGTACATGTTCTGAAAGATATTTGGGGTTATTCATAGTGACACTGTACATGTTGTGGCACTCTATACTTTCATCTCCTAGGAGCTTGTGTTTAATTTTAACTATTTATGAAGCTTGCTTTTCTCCTTAATATTTTATGAAATGCTTTGTATATGTAACTGAAGCAGATGTTGTCATAGATATTTTCTCTAGAAGAGTAACCTCCTAAAGATAGTTGTGCTCGCTTTCTGTCTGCTTAAGGAAACTCCTTCAGGAACTAATTAATAATGTAGCTCTTTTAACAATTCAGAAAATAACAATGTTATCCTATATTTCTTTTAAAATAAATAGCCTAATATTGCCATTCTTAATATCTTGAAGACTCGCCAAAAAAGTAAACCTAATAAAAGGAAGGGGGGAAACTACATTTCGAAAGACACAAGAATTCCCTGGCCAGTTTGCTAAGTCGTTAGAGCATCAGCCCTCTGACTGAAGGGGCAGGGCTCAGATTCAATTTCGGTCAAGAGCACATACCTCGGTTGTTGGCTGCATCCCCAGCCTTGGTCAGGGCGTGTGGGAGGCAACCAATCGATGTGTCTCTCTCACATCAATGTTTATCTCTCTGTCTCTCCTCTCTCTTCCACTCTCTCTAAAAACTCAACAGAAAAAATATCCTTAGGTGAGGATTAACAAAAACAAAACAAAAAAAGACACAGGAAATTTTGACAAAATTCAACACTCTTTTATTATAAAAAACAAAAACAAACAAACACTCAGCGAATTAGGAGTAGAAGGGAACTTTCTTAACATGATAAAGGGCATTTAGGAAGAGCCTACAGCCAATATCATACTCATTGGTGAAAGATGGAAAGCTTTCCCGCTATTATCAGGAACAAGACAAGGGATGCCCACTTTTACTATTGCTGTTCACCGTTGTACTGGGGGTATTAGGGCACTTAGGCAAGAAAAATAAATAGAAGGCATCCAGATTGAAAAGGAAGAAGTCTACTGCCATACCATCCTGAACATGCCCAATCTGATCTGAAAAGGAAGAAGTAAAATTATTTGTTTGTAAGTGACATGATTTATATAGAAAATCCTATAGAAGCCACAAAAAAAGTATTAGAATAAACGAATTCAGCAAAAGTTGCAGGTACGAGATCAAAACACAAAAATCAATTGTGTTTCTATACTCCATTAATAAATGAACCAAAAGAAAATTAAGAAAACAATTTCAGCTACAATCATATCTGGAAAATAAAATACCTAAAAATAAATTTAACCAAGAGCATGAAAGACTTGTACATTGAAAACTACCAAATATTGCTGAAATTAATTAAAGAAATACTAAATAAATAGAAATAATAAATGTTTGTGGATTAGAAGATTTTTATATCGCTAATATTGCATTATTCCGAAAAGCGAGCTACAGATTCAATAAGATAATTCCTATCAAAATTCCAATGGCCTTTATTTTGGACAGTGTGGTACTGGCATAAGGATAGACATATAGACCAATGAAATAGAATTGAGATTCCAGAAATAAACCACAACATTTATGGCAGTTGATTTTTGACAAGGTTTCCAAGGCCATTTGATGAAGGAAGAATAGCCTCTTCAACAAAGGTGCTGGGACAACAAAATAACCACATGCTGGGATACTTCATTAAAAGAATTAAATCAAAAACCCACCTCCATATACACTCAACAGGAGCTGCCCCCTGGTGGTCAGTGCACTCCCACAGGGGGAGCGCCGCTCAGCCAGAAGCCGGGCTCAAAGTGGGCGAATGCAGTGGCAGTGGCGGAAGCCTCTCCCGCCTCCACGGCAGCATTAAGGATGCCCGACTGATGGACATCCCCCCAAGGACTCCTGGACTGTGAGAGGGCGCAGGCCAGGCTGAGGGACACCCCGAGTGCATGAATTTCGTGCACCAGGCCTCTAGTCATATAAGATGCTCTTAAGGGCTGAATTGTGTCCCCTTAAAATGTATATGTTGCAGTCCTAACGCCCATTACCGCAGAATGTGACTGTTTGGAGCTAGGGCCTTTAAGAGGTTATTAAGATAAAATGAGGTCATGTGAGTGGGCTCTAATCCAGTGTTTCTCAACCTGTGGGTCGAGACCCCTTTGGGGGTCGAACGACCCTTTCACAGGGGTCGCCTAAGACCATCGGAAAACACATATATAATTACATATTGTTTTTGTGATTAATCACTATGCTTTAATTATGTTCAATTTGTAACAATGAAATTGGGGGTCACCACAACATGAGGAACTGTATTAAAGGGTCGCGGCGTTAGGAAGGTTGAGAACCACTGCTCTATTCCAACATGACTGGAGATGATGTCCTTATAAGAGTAGATTATAAGGACAACAAGCAGAGAGGCCCTCAGTAGGAACCAATCCTGAAAACACCTTGATCTTGGACTTGTAGCCTCCAAACTGTGAGGAAATAAAATTCTGTTGTGTAAGCCACCAGTGATACTTCATTCTAGCAGATTAATGCAGATGCTTACCCTCATCATTAATCAAAGAAATGGAAATTAAAAATCGCGAGATTCTATTTTATACCAATGAGATTGACAGACATAAAGATAGGCAGGTATTAGTATTATTGTCTAGTCTCAATATCTGGGCTAGTTTCTAAACTAGTACTTTCCAAATTTAGATTCTTGAGAAAATAGAACAGTTGAGGAACAACTGTTACCTAAAATGAAAAAAAAAAAAAGTGTAATTATCATTTCTTTTTGACCATGTGTTTGATTTCTTATTTTTTGAAAACCCAGCAGAATAAATCTTAAACTTTAAAATGTAATTACTGGTCATTTTAACCTTATTAAAGACTTAAAAGTATTTTATTTTCTCTGTAGGTGGTACGGGACTATAATTTTCAGCTGTTTCTACAAGAGAATGCTGTTTTTCACAAACCCCAGCCCTTCCAGTTCCAGCCTTGTGACAGCGATACTGTAAGGGAATTCCAGATTTTCATTTCATTTGTTTTTAAGCTATGTTCATGCTCAAATAACTTATCCTTGGAAAAGACAGACAGAAAAGGCTGAGTATGTCTCATTAATTTTATAACTGTGAGGATGCAGAGAAACTGTGACATTTCTTCTTTGTAAAATGTAACTATCACACCTGGTACTATGCTAACAACTTTCTACTAAATTGGATTAAATTATAAGACAAGTTACTGCTGAAAATTGAACTTAGGGAAGAAGAAAAAATATTCAATAAAGGGTAGGGGTTTTTTTCAACTGAAATATAAATTATACTTTCTACCCATGAAATTCTTCGCATATATATCCTTTCAAAGACTCCAGTGGTCAAATTTTATAGAATTAATAAATAGAATAATGAATATGTGCATGCAGGTATTTTATTGGTTTTGTACAAAGTTATAGGTCCTTTATAATGTCTTTCAGAATTCTTAGAATGTTAAAGTATTAACACAGATGCCAAATTGGCAATTTTTAAAAGGCTGGCAATCATCCTTTTTTATTCTTGAGTTTGATCTATGAAAAATTCCATTTTTTTAAATTTAAAAAAAAAAAACACTGAAAAGCTAATTTGATAACCAAAAATAAAAATTTAACTTCTACAAGGTGAGAAAGCACATATCCAGCAGATATCTATGTGCCAGCATCTCTAGCACATGATCTCAGTGTCGGCAGGCCACAACGCAAGTCAGATTACATCAGTTAATTCTGTTGGTAAACCTAGAATCAAATCAGGGGGAGTTATATCAGAGTTAAATGGTATCCATTTAATAGAAAACTTTGCTAGAGGTATCTTCATTACTTTTCTTTCTTTTTAAAAAAATATATTTTTTATTGATTTCAGAAAGGAAGGGAGAGGGAAAGAGAGATAGAAACATCAATGATGGGAGAGAATCATTGATCTGCTGCCTCCTGCATACCCCCCACTGGGGATCGAGCCCACAACCCGGGCATGTGCCCTTGACCAGAATTGAACCCAAGATCCTTCAGTCCGCAGGCTCTATCCACTGAGCCAAATTGGCTAGGGCTTCATTACCTTTCTTACTAAAATTTAAGTAGCCCTGTTAGTGGCTGTATAAAAGAAATGTAGGGAAAACATTTTCCTGTAGATCATAATAGCCCTTGCATTTATAGTAGTATGTCTTGTTTTGGTGGGGGGGGGGGGTGTTGTTTTTATTGGTTATAGAGAGAGAGGAAGGAGAGGGAAAGAGAGAGATAGAAACATCAATGAGAAAGAATGGTCAATTGGCTGCCTCCTGCATGTCCCCCACTGGGACCAAGCCCCAAACAAAACCCAGACCTCTTGGAGCATGGGATGATGCTCAACCAACTGAGCCACACTGGATGGGCTGTTTTGTTTTTTTCAATCAGTCAGCTTTTGCTTAATGATTCAGTAACATTGTTCTATAATTTGACTTCTCTGAAGCCTGGGAGGAGTGAAGCAGAGCACTGGAAGATGCAGAGTGTGGACAAGTTTGCGAAGCTTGACTTAAAATTGTGACTAATTTGAGATTATTTTATCTTTGCTCATTTTCCTCAGAAAATCAGAATAACAGTGATACTCATCTCACTTGTCCTAACTGCAACACTAAATTCTTTTTTGTTTCTAGACACTTAGCTGTGTCCATTCGCCCTACAATTCTAACTATGCTGTTTTCTGTCCTTGTGCAATCTTTCCTGGGCAGAGTTTAAAAGCCTCCCAGCTGGTGGATGTTGAGCTCTCCCCGTCAGTGCTCTGGGAATGACCATAGCTGAGGTATATGGGGTGTAGGTCATGGATAGGAGTGATGGGATGTGTGGGCTTGCATGTTAATGGAGGGTGGGACCTGCTATTGAGATGAAAGTTATCCTATCTAATAAAAGAGAAACATGGTAATTGGTGTACAACCGCTACCCTTCCCATTGTCTAATCAGCGAGATATGCAAATTAACTGCCAGCCAGATGGCGGCCGGCAGCCAGGCAGCTTGAAACTAACATGAGGCTTGCTTGCTTCAGTGACTGAGGACTCCAACCTTCCCCGCCTGCCTTGCCAGCCTCTGAGCCTGCAGTTTAAAAAACATTGTAACAAATATAGAAGCTAAACAAAACCCCAGAAACCTGCTTTCAGCGAGCCGGGATCTCAGAGCTGGAATTGATACAGAGTTTCGATTATAGAACGGAAACAAACCAGATACCTGCTTTCAGCAGCAGAGGCCTCAGAGCTGGAGCCTCAGAACTAAAGCTGGCCCAGAATAAAAAAGAAAAAAAGAAAAAAAGGAGCAGTTGGGAGCTTCAGTCCCAGCCTGAAAACAGCCTTCAGCCCCTCACCCAGACTTGCCAGGCACCCCAGTGGGGACCCCCACCCTGAAGGGTGTGTGACCAGCTGCAAACAGCCATCATCCCCTCACCCAGGCTGGCCAGGCACCCCAGTGGGGACCCCCACCCTGATCCAGGACACCCTCAGGGCAAACCTGCCGGCCCCCACACGTGCACCAGGCCTCTATTCTATATAGTAAAAGGGTAATATGCCTCCCGGCACTGTGATCAGCGGAGCCGCGAGGCCTCCCGGCACCGGGATCAGCGTGATGGGGCAGCACCCAAACCCCCTGATCCCCCTGCAGCTCTGTGTGTGACGGGGGCGGGGCCACAACCTCCCTATCTGCCCTGCTCTGTTCCTGATAGGGGGGAGCTCCCCAAACCCCTGATCACCCTGCAGCTCTGTGTGTGACAGGGTGTGGCGCCCCAACCCCCCCACCCCACGGGCCCTGCTCTGTGTGTGACGGGGTAGAGCCATAATCTCCCCATCGGCCCTGCCCTGAGTGTGAGAGTGGCGGTGCCCCAACCCCCTGATCGGCCCTGCTCTGTGGGTGATAGAGGGCGGCGCCCCAACCCCCTGATCCACCCTGCTCTGTGTGTGACAGGGGGCAGTGCCCCAACTCCCCTATCAGCCCTACTCTGTGAGTGACAGGGGGGAGCTCCTCAACCCCCTGATGGGCCCTGCTCTGTGCGTGATAGGGTAAGGAGCCCCAACCCCCCAATGGGCCCTGCTCTGTGTGTGACGGGGCAGCGCCGCAACCTCCCCATCCACCCTGCCTTGAGTGTGACAGGGGGCGGTGCCCCAACCCCCCAATCGGCCCTACCCTGAGCGTGACTGAGGGTGGCATCGCAACCTCCCAATCTGCCCTGCTCTGTGCATGACAGGGGGCGGTGCCCCAACTCCCCAATCGGCCCTGCTCTGAGCCCGACCAGGGGCTGCACCTAGGGATTAGGCCTGCCCTCTGCCACCCGGGAGCAGGCCTAAGGCAGCAGGGCGTTATCTCCCGAGGGGTCCCAGACTGCGAGAGGGCACAGGCCAGGCTGAGGGAACCCCCCCCTTCCCCCCTGAGTGCACAAAAATTTGTGCACTGGGCCTCTAGTATATATATAAAGAACCACTGAATGCGTAAGATGAGCTTTTCATTTTCCCTTAGGGATTTCATTTCCTGTTTATAGTGAGAAGATTGAGCTTCTGATTTTCATCTTATTTGAAGCACCTTATTCCTCAACAGGAGTGCTGAAAAGAACCTTAGAGCTGATCTTGCCTTGATTAAAAGGGAAACGGAAGCCTAGAAAGGAAAAGACACTTGTCCAGAATCAGACAGTGAATTAGTGGCACATTACTCTCTTGATTGCAATTTTTATGTTCTTTCTGCGTGCTACTATTTCCTGAGAAGAAATGTTGAGCCCTTGGGGAGCAGTTATTTTTTTCATAATGGAAAAAGACAAATGCCCATACTTTTATAAAAGTCATCCCAGATTGTCAGCCATTGAAAAAGTCTTTAGAATAATCATTTTTTAATGTGTTTAACTGCAAAATATTCTTGTGTGTACTTTTTGTTTTGTTGTAAATTAAGTACTCTTACTGCCCACAAATAACACAGTCCCAAATAATTACTTTTACTCAGTTTGGACTAGGACTGTTCTTTCACATGAGCATGGAGCTGTTGTTTACTTGCTTTCTGGTTTCCTCCTGGAGCTGGTAGCATTAAGCCTCCTGGCGTACAGAGCACTATCTTCCCACTCTAAAATGTTGCTTCTTTTTGTATTAAAATTCTCTTTGGGTAATTCATAGTTACGAAAAAAAAATTTTCTTAATTATTTTAATAAAGATTTTTTTTCATGAATTCTTAAGAGTTAGAGAAAGTTAAAATAGTTTAGTGGTTCAGAATGCTGAATCCTGAACCAGATTTGTGTAATCAGAGTTGTAACATTTAGTATCTGGTAGACACTGAAAATTTTACTTAATCTCTCTGAGTTTTGGCTTATGACCCATCTCATCAGGTTGTTATAAAAGTAGAGGGTGGCCCAGCTGGTGTTACTCAGTGGTTGAGCATCAGCCTATGAACCAGGAGGTCATGGTTCGATTCCCGATCAAGGCACATATCCAGGTTTCAGGCCCGATCCCCAGTAGGTGGCATGCAGGAAGCAGCCAATCAGTGATTCTCTCTCATCAATGATGTTTCCATCTCTCTCTCCCTTCCTCTCTGAAATCAATAAAAATATATTTTAAAAAATAAAAATAAGTAAAAAGACAGGGTGGGGCAAAAGTAGGTTTATAGAGTGAAATCTGTGTTTTGCATATTCACAACTGTAAACCTACTTTTGTCCCACCCTTATATGAAACGCTTTCCACAGTGCCTTGAATAGTAGGGGTTAACTATTACTATCGTTCATTTAGATTTTGCAGTTTGTTCTTTGTGAAACATAATCACAGAATTTTGGACTAGAAGAAACCCTTAGTGATCATTTGATCTAGCACCACTAACTTTCATATGACACTGAAATCCAGAGGAGGGGTAAAAGCTAGTTTGAGGTTTGGTGGTAAGTTGGTAATGGACCTGAAACTAAATTAAACCCGGTATCTTCCGGGGACAGAGAGTTTGTGATGCTATTATTGTTTCTTTTCCCTCTATCCAATGAACCTTTCTTTAATCCCATTGAAACTATTGAGCTGCTTCTATTTTCATCTGTGCAACTATTTTAGCGCCATAGTAGGTTGGCATGAATACTTTCCTTTTCTTTGCTTTACTAGCTTTCTTCACATCCCAAGTGGATCAGTCCATAGTATTAGAGATGAAGCTTTAATGTTCAGCAATGTAAGACAAAATACTGTGATCATTTATGGTTTCATACTTTCCTCTTAGTCTTCTGTTAATGTTTATATAGTGGAGCATGTCTCCTGTTTTGAGTGCTGCTGATTAAGTGAAGGCCCTTAGATCTGCCTACAAAATGGTTGTGTTTTCAATAAGAATAACAGTACTTTTCTTTCTGTTCTCTCTTGTGTTGTAGAGCCGACAATTAGAATCAGAAACTGGCACCACAGAGGAGCACAGTCTAAACAAGGAGGCTCGGAAATGGGCCACGCGTGTGGCACGTGAGCACAAGAACATTGTTCACCAACAACGAGTAAGTGTAATAGAGTTTTAGGCTGCATTTAGCTTAAGCCAAATGTCTAACCAATTTAAAGAGTTGAGTTTTATTAATGTGAAAAATATCCTATATGTGTTTCATAATTTGGTGTGTGTTTTTTTAATCCTCACCCGAGGATATTTTTCCATTGATTTTTAGAGAGAGTGGGAGAGGGAAAGACGGAGAGAAATATCAATGTGAGAGAAACACATCGATTGGTTGCCTCCTGCGTGCGTCCCAACCAAGGCCCGGGCCAAGGAGGAGCCTGTAACCAAGGTAGGTGCCCTTGACCGGGATCGAACCCAGGATCCTTTGTTCTGCAGGCCGACGCTCTATCCACTGAGCCAAACCGGCTTGGGCTTAATGTAATTTGGCTTCTCATCCAAAAGCAAATTTTTTGAAGGCGCAATTGTAGATTCCATGAAAATGTATTAAGACTAAATTAAAAGTGCAAAGAAATTACATTAGATATAGTAAATTTTTCCTCAATTTCCATTTATTTATATCTTCATTATTCTCTTAACCTTCACATCCAGTTTTTCTTTCTTTCCCTGCTTCCCAAAGACTACACTTGTGAAAATCACCAATGATGTCTGTGTTGCTAAATCCAAAATGGACACTTTGATTTCTGTCTTAACCTGTTGTTAACTTCGTCACAATTGACAACACGCTTCCTCTGGAAACATTCTCTTCTCTAGTCATCTATGGCATAACTGCCTGGTTTTTCTTCTGCCGTTCCTGGGTGCTCTGAGAGGTTCTTTCTCTACCTCACATTTAAATATTCAAATTCCTTAGATTTCTGTACTAGGCTTTCTTCTTTTCTTATTCTTTATTTTATTATAGACAGTGTTGAGCTCTTCCATGGTTTCACTTACCAACAAATGATATATTAATATCTTCAGTATTAGGCCTTTCTTCTGTGTACATCTTACACTGTATACAAGAATAAATTCAAACTGGATTAAAGACTTAAATGTAAGACTCAAAACATAAAACTCCTAGAAAAAAAACATAGGCAGTAAACTCTGAGCAATATTTTTTCTGATATTTCTTCTTGGACAAGATAATCTAAGAAAAAAATAAACAAATGGTACTACATCAAACTAAAAACATTTTGCACAGCAAAGGAAACCAATAAGACAAAAAGACAACTTACTAAATGGGAGAAGTTATTCACCAATTGATACATCCAATAAGGTATTCATATCCAAAATTTATAAAGAACTCATACAACTCAACACCAAAAAAACAAATGACCCAATTAAAATACGGGCAAAGGATATGAATTGACGCTTCTCCAAAGAGGACATACAGATGGTCAATAGACATATGAAAAGATGCTCAATGTCACTAATCATCAGAGAGGTACAAATTAAAACCACAATAAGATATCACCTCACAGAGTGGCTATCATCAATAAATCAACAAACAAACAAATGCTGAATAAACTTTAATAAAAAAGGAATCCAGCTATGTTTTAAGCACATGACTGACTAGGGTGCAAGCATGATTCAATATGAGATAATTTAGCAATATAATAGCCTGTATTTATAGAATAAAGATGAAAATTTTATGATTATTTTCTTAGTTGCCCAAAAACAGCATCTGGTAAAATTCAGTATCCCTTAGTCCATTAAAAAAAATAAAACATCCTGGCAGGTTTGGCTCAGTAGATAGAGGATTGGCCCGTGGACTAAAGGGTCCCAGATTCGATTCTGGTTAAAGGCATGGTCAGTGTGTCTCTCTCACATCGATGTTTCTCTCTCTCTGTCTCTCTCCCTCCTTTCCACTCTCTCTAGCAAGCAATGAGCTCTAGCTGGTTTTGCTCAGTGGATAGAGCATTGGCCTACAGACTGAAGGGTCCCAGGTTCGATCCCCAGTAGGGGCCGGGCAGGAGGCAGCCAGTCAATGATTCTCTCTCATCATTGATGTTTCTATCTCTCCCTCTCCGTTCCTTTCTGAAATCAATGAAAAAATATCCTTGGGAGAGGATTAACAAAAACTTTAAGGAAAAAAAATTTTTTTAATATATTTTATTGATTTTTTACAGAGAGGAAGGGAGAGAGATAGAGAGTTAGAAACATCGATGAGATAGAAACATCGATCAGCTGCCTCCTGCACATCCCCCACTGGGGAAGTGCCCGCAACCAAGGTAGATGCCCTTGACCAGAATCGAACCTGGAACCCTTCAGTCCGCAGGCCGACACCCTATCCACTGAGCCAAACCGGTTTCGGCAAGAAAAATTTTTAATGTGTTAATTTTTTGTTTGTTTGGGGATTTTTTTGGTTAATCATCACCTGCAGATATTTTTCCATTGATTTTTAGGGAGGGTGGAAGTGAGAGGGAAAGACAGAAACATTGAAATGGGAGAAACACGTTGATTGATTGCCTCCTGCACAAGCCCCACCCAGTGCCCAGGCTGGGAAGGAGCCTGCAACCAAGGTATGTGTCCTTGACCGGAATCGCACCCGGGACCCTTTGGTCTGCAGGCCAATGCTCTGTCCACTGAGCCAAACCAGCTAGGCCAAAATGTGCTAATTTTTTGAAAAATAAAATAAAACAAAATTCCTAGCCAGCTGGATAAAAACTCTTTCACCCTGATGAGGATATCTTGAGACTTACAGTAAACATTATACTTGATGTTGGTATTTGTTTTCCATAGCTGCCATAACAAATTACCACAAACTTAGTGACTTAAGACAATATAAACTTGTTATCTCACATTTCTGGAGGTCAGAAGTCTTAGCGGGCTTGGCTGGTTTTTTCAGCTCCGACTCTACCAAGGCCAAACTCAAGGTGTCAGGCAGGCTGGCTCAGGGGGAGAATGTGTTTGCAAGCTCATGCAATTTGTTGTCAAAACCCAGTTCCTGTAACTGAAACTGAGGTCTCTGTTTCCTCCCGGGCTATCAGCTGGGAGCTACATTCAGCTCCTAACTCCTGTACTTAGGCCAGTCTCTCTGGTCCTGGTGCATGGGCTTAGGACCTCACTGACTTCGCTTTTGGCTCATCTCACTGCAGCCAAAGAAAGTTTTCTGCTCGTCAGGAGTCACGTGATTAGAGTGAGTCCACTCAGATCACCCAGGATAACCTCCCCGTTTTACGTCTGTAACTCTAATATGTCTGCATTATCTTTCATATGCACAGTTCCAGGGACTAGGGTGTAGACCTCTTTGGAAACCTTCCTGTCTGCTACAATGATAATTACAGTACCCATCATTACCACTACTTTTCAGTTTCATAGGAGAATTTAGTCAGTGGTTAATAAGTGAAAAGTAAGGTGTTTAAACTTTAGGAAAAGGTACAGCTGTCATTATTTATAGATTATGTGATAAGTACCTCCAAAAATACGAGACCCAACTGTCAAACTATTAGAACTAATAAGAGTTCAGTGAGGTGAAGATTATATACAAAAATCATTTATTTTTTTATTAGCTATAAATAATACATTGCAAAATGTAGTTGGAAAAATTATTTACCAGAGCAGTGAAATACTGATGAATCAGCCAGTGAAATATCATGAACTATAGGAAGGAAGGCATTTTTTAAACCAAAGAACATAAAGAAGGCAGAAGTAATTAGGTACAAAAAATGTAAATTTTTATTAAATTTATTTATAATTTCAATGCAATCTCGATGAAACTTAAAAGATATTTTTAATTTTTTAAAGTTTTAAATTTATTGAGGTAACATTGGTTAATAAGATTATATAGGTTTCACCCTAGCTGGTTGGCCCAGTAAATAGAGCGTTGGCCTGCAGACCAAAGGGTCCTGGGTTTGATTCCAGTCAAGGGCACGTACCTTGGTTACAGGCTCCTCCCCAGCCCGGGCCCTGACCAGCACACGTGCAAGAGGCAGCCAATCGATGTGTTTCTCTCACATTGATGTTTCTCTCTGTCTTTCCCTCTCTCTTCCACTCTCTCTAAAAATCAATAGGAAAATATCCTCAGGTGAAGATTTAAAAACAAAAAAAGATTATACAATTTTATGATACATCATCTGTATATTGCATTGTGTGCCCACCACCCAAAGGCAAGTCTTCGTCCCTAGCTGGTTTGGTTCAGTGGGTAGACCATCAGCCTCCAAACTGAAAGGTCCCAAGTTCGATTCCAGGCAAGGGCACATGCCCAGGTTGTGGGCTCTATCCCCAGTAGGGGATGTGCAGGAGGCAGCTAATCAATGATTCTCTCTCATCATTGATGTTTCTATCTGTCTCTCTCACCCTCTCCCTTTCTCTCTGAAATCAATAAAAGTATATATTTTTTTAAAAGAAGACAAATATTTGGCTACCATATATTTGACCCCTTTCACTCTTTACTACCTTCTCCCCAACCCCTTTCCCTTTGGTAACCACCATACTATTGTCTGTGTCTCTGAATTTTTGTTTGTTTGTTTTCCCTGTTTGTTTATTTTTTGCTTTCAGTATTTTTATACCACATATGACTAAAATCATATGGTCCTTAACTCTTTCTGTCTGACTTATTTCCCTTAGCATGATATTCTCAAGGCCCACCCATGATGTCACAAGTGGCAGTATTTCATCTTTTCTTATGGCTGCGTAGTATTTCATTGTATAAATGTACCACATTACCTAGGGAAGGACACTCCAGTTATTTCATGTCTTGGCCATGGTGAACAATGTGGCAGTGAATAAATGTTTTGAATTTTGGGGGTATATACCCAGAAGAGTGGTTGCTAGGTCATATTATAACTCTAAATTTTTTGAGGAGCCTCCATACTATTTTCCATAGTGGCGGTACCAGTTTACACTCCCACCAGCAGTGAATAGGGGTTCCTTTTTCTCCACAACCTCTCTAACACTTGTTACTACGTGTCTGGTTGATAATAGCCATTTCAGCAGGTGTGAAGTTTTGATTTGCATGTCCCTAATAGCTAGTGAAGTTAAGCATCTCTTCCTATATCTGTTGGCCATTAGTATGATTTCATGGGAGAAGTGTCTATTCAAGTCCTCTGCTCATTTTTAATTGGATTATTTGCTTGTTTGGGGTTGTTTTTTTATATATTTTGGATATTAACCCCTTGTCAGATGAAAATTGGGAAGCCACATGCAAAAGAATGAAACTAGATTACTGCTTGTCCCATATACAAAAATTAACTCAAAATGGATCAAAGACCTAAATTTAAGACCTGGAACAATAAATTACATAGAAGAAAACATAGGTGCTAAACTTTTGGACCTTAGTTTTAGAGAAGATTTTATGAATTTGACCCCAAAGACAAGGGACGTAAAGGCAAAATATATGAATGGGACTACATCAAACTAAAAAGAATGGGAGAAGATATTTGCAAATAAAATACATTTTTAAAGAAACTTGAAAAAATGGTTCTGAAATGTATCTGAATTATTTTAATGTACAAAATAGCCAAGAACAACATTAATGAGACTTGTGTTCCTTACTTATTAGCACATACTAATATACTCCAGTAATGACCATAGTAATTAAAACTGTGGCATCATCCAAGAGTTAAAAAATATATCAAAGAAAATGATCTGTGTGTCTGGACCTTTAGATACTGATTCAAACCAACTAATCATAGTCATATTAAAGCAAGCAGGGAAATTTAATGGACAGCATATTGAGCCTACCAAGGAAATATTATTACTTTTGAAATAATATTGTGGGTATATTTTTTTGTCTTAAAGTTCATACTTTTAGAGACTTACCAAAAAAGCATGTAGGAGTGAAATGATATGATATCTGCAGTTTTATTTAAAATGCTTTTAGTAAAGGAAAAAAGAATAGATAAAACTAATGTGAAAAAAATCTTCTTAACCATTGAATCATGGTGATCGGTACTAGTATATGGGAGTTCATCATACTAGTCTCTCTACTTTTGAATACTCTATATTTGAAATTCTTTATAATAAAAAAACATGCTAATGACATTTCAAAGCTTTGGAGAAAGGGTTATTCAGTAAATGGTGTTAGAGTAATTGTCTATGTATTTGGGGGAGGGGGTAGATTCTTCTCTTCCACCAAATACAAAGTAAATTTTGGAAAAATTAAAGACCTAAGTCAGGGGTGGGCAACCTTTTTGTGAGTGCATGCCAAAACCAGCAAAATCTCTGACTCAAAATTCTTCTGCGTGCCAGTCCTAATTTTTTGAGAACATGTTACGCCTCCTTGATATCTCTTAAGGTGTACGTATGTGAAGAACCTTGAAGAAATAATAAAATTCATTCGAGCGACAAAAACACAGTATATGATGATGAAAAATACATTTATTTTTTAATGTATACATGACACTGATAGTCCGACAGAAAACTTTATGACTCCGTTTGATATTATCAGTGGGACTTTTGCTGCTGCATCACTGATGACAGAGATTTTACATCAGGTTTATATTTCGTGACCTTCAGAGATATGCACAAGCTACTACTTTCATCCGGCAGGCTACTCCTATTACGAGACTTAACAGAATTCATCACTGAGAACAAAGATTCACAAGCGTATGTGGATGAAACCAAAACACTGGTCGGATCTAGGAAGGCAGGAAGAGTTAAGGCAGAGGCATAGAAATTGCTCTTCACCTCTCTCATCAATCCATGTCTATGGTCTTTAAGATAACTTGTTATGTAAAATTATTTATTTATCTAAGAGGCACCTACACTGTATTTATCTGAAAAAATTAAAAAGTCGATATTAAGAAAAAAATTGTAAATGGAAGATTATAAGAGAGGGTTTCGCGTGCCAGCAAAAGTTACTGGCGTGCCATGTTTGGCATGCGTGCCAGGGGTTGCCCACCCCTGACCTAAGTGCTAAACAAAAGATTATTGAAAACTGGAAAAATATAGAATTTTTTGTATATTACAAATGGCTTCTTAAGCAAAACATAAAACCCAGGCAGGACCCATAAAGGAAAAGATTGATAACTCAACAACATAAAAACTAAAAAATTTTGTAAAACAGAAGAGAAGAACTTTGAAAAATTAAAAGAAAGGGAATGGGAGGAATATTTGTAACATAAATAATAGAAAAAAGACTGATACCTGGAAAGAAATATATTTAAATAATGACAAAAATCAGAAAAATGTATAGAGGATATGAACTTTATAAAAGTAGAAATAACAGATGGTTAGCAATATCTGAGATGATGCTCTTTATTATAGAGAAATGAAAATTGAAACAATGAGACCTTTATTTATATAGCTTACTGGCAAACATTTCAAAAATTGACCATATCCAGTGTTGGTGAGGTACAAAGAAACACGCTCTCACATACTACTTGTAAAAGAGTAGGCTATTTGGGGGGCAATTTGGTAATGTCTGTTAATATTAAGGTGTACAATTTCCACTTCTGTTTTTATCTTAAATAAAATTAAGTACTGTTTATAGCATTGTACAGTACTATTTATAGTATTGAGAAATTTGCAAATTTAAATAGCAATAGAATAAGAGAATTGGTACAGTTAAACTATTAAATCTATGGATTAGAAAAGGAAGTCAGTCTATTTTAAAAAACATAAAAAAGTTTCTTAGACACATTGAGAGGATAATAGAGCTCAGTTAATTATTTTTTTAGAACAAACTATTCAAGTGTATAGGCAATACATAGAAAATGGTTTGAAAAAATGCATTTAAATTGATGGGACAGTGGTTATCTTGGGGAGTCGGATACATGGTGGGGTGTGCAGGTATAACAGTTTTTGCCATTTTTTTTAGTTGTTTAGCAACAATACTTTATATTTGTGTAGTTTTTAAAAATTAAAGGTATGCATATCAAAATGTATAGTTCAAATAAGGTTTATAGATTATGCCAATGTGAATTTCCTGGTTTTTATATTGTACTGTACTTATGCAAGTTGTTGCCATTTTGGGAAGCTGGGAAAGTACTCTCTGTTCTACTTTTACAGCTTCTTTTGGATCTCTAATTCTTTCAATTTTTAAAAAAGTAACAAATAAAAACTGAAAAAAATTAAAGGTTAAAAAAACTAGTCGTTGCCACTCATCGCTAAAGTCTTTTAAATTATCTAAATACTGCTCTAGCCAATTTGGCTCAGTAGATAGAGCATCGGCCTGACTGAAGGGTCCCAGGTTCGATTGTGGTCAAGGGCATGTACCTCAGTTGCAGGCTTGATCCCCAGTAAGGCGTGTGCAGGAGGCAGCTGATCAATGTTTCTCATCGAAGTTTCTAACTCTTCTCCTTTCTCTCTGTAAAATCAATAAAATGTATATAAACAAATAAAATAATCTTTTAAGAAAAATCAGTCATTATTTTTTTGTTTTCTTTAACAGGTTCTAGGTGATCTGGAATGTCATGGAGCTCCAGCATCAGAGCAAAGCCGAGTAGAGCTGGAACAGAAAATAGATGAAGCTAAAGAAAACATTCGTAAAGCAGAGGTGAGGTGATAGCTCATTTTGCCCAGCCTCGTCAATGTCTCAGGTGTGATATGTACCTTTAGAATTCAGTTTCTAGACACTGATTATTCTGAAGATGATTCACCCTCTTCATCTGTATCAAGAGTATTATTTTTTAGTAACTGCTTCTTAGGAGGTGGTACACACGACAAAAGGACACTAAACCCGCTAAGAAAAGTTTACAGTCATGAAACATTAAATAAAAAATAGAATGAAGTCACAGTGAAGATAGTAATTTTAAACTTTCACAGTTTACGTAATAAATCAGTCCAATTCACAGTATAGAAACTTAATATATATGTCCAGAGCCTAGAAGAGCCTCCCCTACATGGAAGTCCTCTGGAATCATGGGTCTAGAGCAGCCGCGGGCAAACTACGGCCCGGGGGCCGGATCCGGCCTGTTTGAAATGAATAAAACTAAAAAAAAAAAAAGACCGTACCCTTTTATGTAATGATGTTTACTTTGAATTTATATTAGTTCACACAAACACTCCATCCATGCTTTTGTTCCGGCCCTCCGGTCCAGTTTAAGAACCCATTGTGGCCCTCGAGTCAAAAAGTTTGCCCACCCCTGGGCCAGAGGCATAAGCTACGCTTTTAAGAGGAGAAAAGCCGACAAGACAAAAAAGTTACAACAGCTTTGGCCAGTGTGGCTCCGTTGGTTGGAACATCATCCTGTACACCAAAAGGTTGTGGGTTTGATTCCTGGTCAGGGCACATACCCAGGTTGCAGGTTCTATCCCCAGTCGGGGCGCCTACAGGGGGCAACCAATGATGTTTCTCTCTCACATTGGTATTTCTCCCTGTCTCCCTTCCACCCTCTCTAAAATCAATAAACATATCCTCGGGTGGGAGTTTTTTAAAAAGTTATAATAGTGGGTTTTAATTGGGGGGAGGGGTTGCCATGGGACCCTTGAAGCATTGTAGGAAAATGTGAAACCCCCTCTCCCACCAAAAAAAAGGAACATTTTTATGAACAGTTTCCAGACGTTCGTGTACCCGAGGCTAATATTCCCTGACTTCAAGGGGGAAAGGTTAAGATGGAAAGAAAGAACCTATTTGAAAAGGAGGAAGACATAGGCGATAGTTTGGCAGTTAGATTTGATTAGAGTTTTATAAGGAAATGTGGTAGATAGTAAATAAATGAATCGTGGTGAGGACCAGTTCATGGAGGACCAGGGCACCATGGATGGGATGTGGAAGTAGATATTCAAGAAAAACTGAGGCTGTCCAGTCTTGTCAGGAAGGCATAGGAATGCCAGAGAG
Source organism: Myotis myotis (assembly GCF_014108235.1). NCBI lineage: Eukaryota > Metazoa > Chordata > Mammalia > Chiroptera > Vespertilionidae > Myotis > Myotis myotis. The sequence continues at coordinate 40,143,034 of NW_023416314.1, forward strand.
AACTAAGACTGTAAGGCACAAATGCTGAGGAGTGGTCCACTGAAGCATACCTGACACTTAAGAAACGTAGAAGGCGGGACGGCCCCGGTGAGGCTGAAACAGCCCTGGTGAGGGACGGCCCCGGTGAGGCCGAAACGGCCCCAGTGAGGTTAAGACGGCCCCAGTGAGGTTAGGACAGCCCTGGTGAGGTTGAAACGGATAATAAAGTCTAATATAAACTGATGTACAAAAATAGATGCAGAGGCAGAGCAGCATTGAACAGACTGTCAAACTACAGTGGGAAGCCTGGGGAAGGTTTGGGGGGGCGGTTAAGAGATCAACCGAAGGACTTACATGCATGCATATAAGAATAACCAATGGACACAAGACACTGGGGGGTAGGGGAGGCCGGGGGAATGTCAAGGGGGGGGCGGGGAGGAATACTTTAAGAAATAAAAATTATTAATTTAAAAAAAAAAACGCAGAAGAAACAGGTCACTGGGAGGAGTTGTTAGGGCAGGTAATACAGAAGAAGTAGGACTTAAGATGAGTATTAATAGATTAGTAATAGTTGATTAGTCAGGGGAAAAGGGATAGCACAGATTTATGCCATGCAGCCTCAAAAGGCAGAACTTGAACCAAAACAAGAAGACAGGAAGGAGGCAGATCCGAGCTTGGTATTGGGAAATACCTTCTAACAGTCAGATCTTCTCAATGACAAAATAAGCTCCTCTGGGACAAAGCGCAGCTTTACAGTTCTGGGCAAACATCTCCTGGGACTCTATACTCAGAATTCTTCATTGGTTGAGGGTTCATTTAAACCAGTGTTTTCATACACCCCCTCAGGATCTAGGGACTTTGAGGACGTGTTCCAGTGGTGGGGGCGGAGGGTGTGGTGGAGAGTAGCATAGGCAAACATAGAAACTATGAGCATGTTTCTGGCACAAGCCCATGGAAGTGACCTGAACCAGAAACAGCTTGCCATCTGCGTGGCCTCGAGAAGCCCTAGTAACCACAACTCGCCTTTTTTCCTGGCAGACGATCTACGGCCTCCGTAGTGAAGAGGGCAGAGCGTACAGTAAATAGCCATTTTCCTCTCTGAATTCAGGGGCAGGGCTCAACCGCTGCCCGAGTGGGCTGGCCAAGTACTATTGGCAGGTCCTTTCCTAGTTTGAGAAACGTTGGCTTGTGTAGAAGAGCTTTTCTTGTTTGTTTCTTCAAACTCGGTGAGGCCAGTTTCTGAGCTTTGATAGAACAAATCTCAAAAGTTTTCTGAAGGGTGTGTTTTCTCTTGTATTTTCCATTCCCAGACTCCATCCATGGTGTCGCCGTCTGCTATCCTAGCTCCACCACACCTCCCAGTAGAGCGGTAGTAGGTATCAGTCACACAGACTACATTTAGCCGGAATGATCTTTTATTTCCATGAATATGCTAAACTACCCTGTGTTTGTTAGCTTAAAGGTAAAAATATGAAGTGAGATTCCCACAACAAAATGTCTCATCTCTCCCAATACCAGTTTTTAAGTCTGCATTCTCAAAAATAATTTTCTTACCCAGATATGGAACATGCAGAAAACCATGAGGCCAGGTTCATTATCTCAGTTTTGAATGTCTGTGAAATGTAGTTAATCTTGCTATCTTGACTTGATTTCCACTTATCAGATACAGAGAATAACTCAGCTAAAATTAGATGGCAACTCTGAGGGCAGTGCTGGAGTAGTACTCAGAGGATTGTCCTAACGAAATTTTTTGATATATCCCCCTTCTTCTTTTTTCTGCCTATATAACATTTGTATTAGATTTTCCCTTTTCATTCAGTAGTTATTTACTTTATTTATTATAAATACCTGCACCAAAGGGAGAAAGCTGGTTAAAATTCCATTATATCCTTCATGGTTGTTTTTTTTGTCTAAGTTTTACATATGTCTCCTTTTTCCCCAATTTGACCCCCTCACCCCCAGCCATTCCCACCCCAGGCAAGCCCCCACCGCCCCAGTGTCTGTGTCCATTGGTTATGCTAATATGCATGCATACAAGCCCTTTAGTTGCTCTCTAACTCTGCCTCCCCTACCATTTGTCTCTAGAACAATCTATTCTTATTCATCAAATTATGTTGATCATTATATCCCACATATGAGTGAGATCATGTGATATTTATCTTTCTCCGACTGGCTTATTTCGCTTAGCATAATGCTGTCCAGGTCCATCCATGTTGTTGCAAATGGTAAAAGTTCCTTCTTTTTTATAGCTGCATAGTATTTCATTGTGCTTATGTACCACAGTTTTTTAATCCGTTCATCTGCCGATGGGCACTTAGGCTGTTTCCAAATCTTAGCTATGGTGAATTGTGCCACTGTGAACATCCTTTCTGATTGGTGTTTCTCATTTGACCCAGTAACCCCACTTCTAGGACTACATTCATGTTTGTTTTTAACTCCTACTAGCATGCGTGTTATCCTCCCTTGTTGGCTCATCTGCTTCATCCAGTGTTTTCTACATTGTGTTTCCATTCAGTGTTGCTAATTAGAATAAAAACCTCTGTGTGGTGCTCAGTAATAAAGAAACTTTTTCCATTCATAAGAAATTGAAAATATAAATGGTTTGTGCTTTTCAAAAGAATAGGAGTTATGTAGTGAATAATTAATTACTGGATGATCAATTGGGGAGCAGATTCACTAATTGATTAGTTTGACAAATACTTAATGAGTTCCTGCTCTGTGCCAGATACTGATGAGTATTTTATTTTTTTAAATTTTTTTTTAGACACATCTTTATTGATTTCAGATAGGCAGGGAGAGGGGAAAGAGAGATAGAAACATCAATGATGAGAGGGAATCATTGATCGGCTGCCTCCTGCACTTCCCACACTGGGGGTCAAACCCGCAACCCGGGCACGTGCCCTTGACCAGAATCAAACCCAAGACCCTTCAGTCCGCAGGCCAATGCTCTATCCACTGAGCCAAACCAGCCAGGGCCTGATGAGTATTTTAGACACACAGTGATGAACAAACCGTTGTCATTGTTACGATCTCTCTGACGGTCACAAGAATATTGGTACTAGAAATGCTACTGTTGGTGGCCCCTGATTAGTTCAAGAATTGAAATGAGGCACTAGCTGGTTAAATTACACTTTAATAACAGTTTTCCTAACCTGGTATTGAGGTATTTGAATTTTTGAAATTCCTTTGTCACACAGACATACACACATTCTTCATCTGACATATCATACCTATTTTAAAAGTAGCTTGCCAAGAAGCCAAGAGTTTTAAAAGCCATCTTTTTGGAAGCTGTACATAGCTTAAGTTGTTCCAGAACACAATTATTTTTATATTTAAATTGTGCCTTTTATTTCGCTTGAGGGCAGTTCTCTCTCCTTATGACAGTGAAATGCTTAACACAAAGAGGAGAAAGTTGATGTAAGAAGTTAAAGATATCCAGAAATGGTTAGTAACTCACATTTAGTGTAAGGTCTGCAGGAGGAACTACAGACTATCTGATTCTTTCTCCAAGATGTTAACTATAGTCTATGATCTGAATTGTAGGTACATTTCAAAGCCAAAGTACTTGGTATCAAATGAATTAACAAAACAAAAATATCAATTATTGTCTATATAAACACATTTTCAAAGACAACCATTTTTTCTTAAATTATTTCATAAGGTTCTGTTGCACACTATAAATTCAATTCGAAATTACTGAGTCATTGAGGCTTGCGCAGGTCCCAACCTGACCGTGGTTTGGGGTTGCTGTCTGCCTCACAAAGCAAAGCAGAGGGTTTGTCTCCAGAGAAGACAGTCATCTTCTTCTCTGAGAAAGCCTCCTACATAGCTGGCTTTGGCATCTTCCACGAATTGGAGAGCAGGGATTGAGGCCTCGTGAGTCTGGGTTTTCAGGTAAGGTAGAGACAAGACAGTGGTTATGACCAGTAAGTCCAGAGTAGGGTGTAGTTACCTCTAGAACAGCGTTTCTCAACCTGTGGGTCGCGACCCCTTTGGCGGTCGAACGACCCTTTCACAGGGGTCGCCTAAGACCATCCTGTATATCAGATATTTACATTACGATTCATAACAGTAGCAACATTACAGTTATGAAGTAGCAACGAAAATAATTTTATGGTTGGGTCACAACGTGAGGAACTGTATTTAAAGGTCCAGAAGGTTGAGAACCACTGCTCTAGAGCATGCTACTGTTTGCCCAGCCAGGACTTCATGACAGTCATAGAAGTGTATTCTTTAATAATGAAATCATAATAATATAGTTCTCCCTCCAAAGAAAATTATGTCATCCTTACACCTCCGTAACTCAAAATGGTAAGACCCTTGCCATAATGCTCTAAGAGAAATCTAAAAAGTTTTGTTGTATAAAATGTGAGGCTTCATTACGGCAAGGTTAATGAAATGCTAAGGTGAGCCTGCTGTTAAAATTTCCACTGACGTTATATCCAAAGTCCCATTACCTCAGGGCCTGTCATTGTACTCTTATAATATGGTATGTTAGCAGACTCTAAGCTAATCACTTTCTTCAGTTTTTATTGTAAAATTTTTCAAACATAGAAAAAGATCAAGCCCTAGCCGGTTTGGCTCAGTGTCGGCCTGCGGACTAAAGGGTCACAGGTTCGATTCCGGTCAAGGGCACATGCCTGAGTTGTGAGCTTCATCCCCAGTAGGGGGCGTGCAGGAGGCAGCCGATCAATGATTCTCTCTCATCATTGATGTTTCTATCTCTCCCTTCCTCTCTGAAATCAATAAAAATATTTTTAAATAAATAAACAAAAACTGGAGAGGAGCCGGGCAGGCGTGGTTCAGTGGTTGAGCAACGACCTATGAACCAGAAAGTTATAGTTCAGTTCCCAGTCAGAGCACAGGCCTGGTTTTGCAGACTCGCTCCCCATGAGAGGGTGTGCAGGAGGCATCCAATCGGATTCTCTCTCATCACTGATGTTTCTATTCCTCTCTCTGAAATCAATTTAATAAAAAACTGGAGAGAAATTGATCCTTAACAGAATGGGACTATACTTGGACATTTACACTATACAGTTCTTTTTGAAGGCTGCACACTAGAATTCTAGCAGAGAGTCTTATTGATTTGAGGATGAATGTCAGGGAGGTCTCAAATTTGCATGTAAGTAACTGCCCAAATCCTGCTTAGCCCAACGCATGTAGAGCAGAAACTCCCAGGTGCTTGGCAAGAAGCAAGAGCTGGCCCTAGCCAGTTTGGCTCAATGGATAGAGCGTTGGCCTGTGGACTGAAGGGTCCCAGGTTCAATTCCTTTCAAGGGCACATGCCCAGGTTGCGGGCTGATCCCCAGTAGGGGACGGCAGGAGGCAGCTGATCAATGATTCTCTCTCATCATTGATGTTTCTCTCTCTCTCTCCCTCTCTCTTTCTCTCTGAAATCAATAAACATATATTTAAAACAAACATCTTAAAAAAAAAAAAAGAGGAAAATGTTAAAAAAAAAAAAAAGAAGAAGAAGCAAGAGCTGGAAAACAAAAAACTGAGCAGAAATTTCAGCTGTTACTCTAATTATTAGAAAATTGGAGTGATTATATTAATATCAGACAAAATGGACTACAGAACAAGAAATATTAAGAGTGATAATTCATAATGATTAAAAATAATATCAGTTCATTAAGAAGACATAATCCTAGATGTGTATGTAACTGATAATAGAGCTATAAAATATATGAAGCGAATATGAACAGAACTGAAAGAATAGACAATTCTACAACATCCCCTTCAGTAATTGATAGAACAAGGAGCTAGAAAATTCGTAAAGATATAGAAGACTAGAACAATACTGTCAATCAAATTTTCCTAATTGCTATTTATAGAACACTCCACCACACTTCTAAAGTATATATGGAATATTCAACAAAATCAAATACTACACCATAAACCACTGTCAGTAAGTTTAAAAGAATTGTTATCAGGCAAAATATGTTCTCTAACCCATCAGAATTAAATTAAAAATCAATAACAAAAAAGATACCTGGAAAATCCCCAGATATTTGGAAATTAAACTATTCAAGCACCATAATCTGTTGCTATCTTAAAATAAACACACAACTTTATGACCAAAACAACAATGATTTATTGTCTCTCACCATTCTGGCTGTTGATTGTGTATTTATTTTTTATTTATTTATTTTTGTTTTTGCAGGTTTTGATTGAGATTCCTCATTGAGCTGCATTCAGCTAGAGCAGTGATGGCGAACCTATGACACGCGTGTCAGAGGTGACACGCGAACTCATTTTTTTGGTTGATTTTTCTTTGTTAAATGGCATTTAAATATATAAAATAAATATCAAAAATATAAGTCTTTGTTTTACTATGGTTGCAAATATCAAAAAGTTTCTATATGTGACACGGCACCAGAGTTAAGTTAGGGTTTTTCAAAATGCTGACATGCCGAGCTCAAAAGGTTCGCCATCACTGAGCTAGAGGGTCTGCTAGAGAACGAGGTGTTTGTTTTCCAAATGGTCTTTCATCCTCAGGCTAAAACTGGGCTTCCTCACATGATGGAAGCACATTCCAAGAAAATGAAGACCTCAGAGCACTCATCAAACCTCTGTTTGCATCAAATTTGCATTTGTTCCATTAGCCAAAGTTTATTAGATGGACAAGCCCAGAATTAATGTGGAGGGAACTATATGGACACTAGGAGGCATGATTCATTGAGGATAACAATTTACCACAATTAATATGACCTTGATTAAATCATTTTTCTCATCTATAAACTAGAGGTTATAATATTCATCCTCAGAATTGTTGTGTGGATTAAATGAAATGAGATATACAGACTTTATAACTATCAAAGTTTCATAAACTCAACTATGGCTTAATACTTAGATATGCTTATATTACATTTTATATTAAAATCAGACAGTGTTCATACACCATGATATTGTGTCTTAAAGGATCTGGCTTTATAAAACATCATTTAAAAAAGCTTTGTCTCTTTACAAGTTCTAAAAATGAGTTGGTCACGTTGTATTTAGAGTGCCATCAAGTTACAGACAGCTATACTCTGCAAAATTGTAATCCATTGGCAAATCATCAAAATTCATTTGAAAACACTGGAAAATTCTGCTTTTAAGCGGTTGTTAAAATATAAACAGTTGAAACTCTAAAGGAAAGATAGTAATGTTTATTCTGGAACTGTAGTCAGTTATTTGGTAAAGTACTGGCAAAAATAAATCTTATGAAAACTAGATTTCTTGTTATTGAGAAAATAGAATAAACTAATCTCTTTCTTATTCTCTCTCTTTTTTTTTTTAGCAGCTAAATGGCTTACATTTATGATTTCAAAGAAAGGGTTTACTCTTTTTTTAAAATATGTTTTTATTGGCCAAAACCGGTTTAGCTTGGTGGATAGAGCGTCGGCCTGCGGACTGAAGGGTCCCAGGTTCGATTCCGGTCAGGGGCATGTACCTGGGTTGCGGGCACATCCCCAGTGGGAGGTGTGCAGGAGGCAGCTGGTCGATGTTTCTCTCTCATCGATGTTTCTGACTCTCTATCCCTCTCCCTTCCTCTCTGTAAAAAATCAATAAAAATATATTTTAAAAAATATGTTTTTATTGATTTTTAGGGAGAGAGAGAGAGAGAGAAACATTGATCGACTGCCTCCCACAAGCACCCCACCTAGGATGGAGCTCACAACCTGGCCATGTGCTCTGACCAGGAATCAAACCAACAACCTACCTGGCCACCTTTTGGTGCACAGGACAATGCTCAACCTACTAAGCCACACCAGGCAGGGTACTCTGTTGTTTTGTTTTGTTTTGTTTTGTTTTAAACATTTCAGTGCCTATATTAGTTTAAAATACATACTGGAATGGTGCTGAAACAACAGAATATACACATGCAAAAAGAATGAAGTTGGACCCCTACCTTACACCATATTCCAAAATTAACCCCAAATTGTCAAATACCTAAGTGTAACAGCTAAAACTAGAAAACTCTTATAAGAAACCATAGGGATAAATCTTTGTGACCTTGGATTAGTGTATTAGATATGGAACAAAAGCCAAAGCAATATAACTTGGACCTAGTCAAAACTGAAAACTTTTGTGCTTCAAAAGACACTATTAAGAAAGTAAAAAACAAAACCCACAGGATGGGGAAAAAATATTTGGAAAGTATGTATCTGATAAGAGACTTTTATTTAGAACACATAAAAACTCTTACAATTAAAAGACAGAGACAAAATAAAAAGACAGCCCAGCCTGGCCAGTGTGGGTTCAGTGGTTGAGCATCGACCTATGAACCAGGAGGTCATGGTTCAATTCCTGGTCAGCGCACATGCCCAGCTTTTGGGCTCGATTCCCAGTAGGGGGTGTGCAGGAGGCAGCCAATCAATGGTTCTCTCTCATCATTGATGTTTCTCTCCCTCTCCCTTTCTGAAATCAATAAAAATATATTAAAAGCCATAAATAAATAGGCAACCTAATTTTAAAATGGGCAAACGATCTAATTAGACGTTTTTTTAAAGAAGATATAGGAATGATCTCAATTCTTTAAAATACATGTGCCTAAAAATCTTCGGAATACAAAAATAAATTCAGCGATGAGAACTCAGTGACCTAAGTCAGGGCTCAGATCCTTTTGGATACCAACTCCCCCATCAAATCTCGTGCCAGAAGGGCTCAGTGAGCACACTTGCTTGTCCAAGAGTCCCACAGAAGGCCATCAAGTAAAGGTCCTTAAAATTACCTTAGTGGAGCCTTCAACGGTTGGAGGAAGAGACTACTACTCTCATTTGTGGAGCAATGAAGCTAAATATACTACTTGCTAAAGCAAAAGAGAATGATACTTACAAAATACAATCTCCCTGAACAATGTAGAACTGTCATATAGGGTTTTGAGAAGTGTGGATTTCAGAGATTGGCATATTTTCAAAACAGGGAGTGTTTTACAGATGGGCTCACTTTTAGCTGTGGTGGATAGAGAGATTGGCGGAGTGATGATGACTGGAGTGAGGCTCTGGTTGATGGGCTGCCTGTCACTGATTGACTGCTCTCAGTGCATGGCTATTGGAGCAAAGAATTTGCTATTTTAGAGACAGGTTTAAACTGGTTCAGTGATTACTTGCTTACCTCTTGGAACAAGAGCCAAAACAGGCAGTCTTTCCCTTTAATTTAGAGAATAGGAATGTTTTATTCTCAATTTCTACTATTTTTGACAGCTGCATAATAATTTAAAATCTTTACTCACTAGGCAGTCAGGAGCCATGAAAGTTTTTAGGCAGGGAGTGACATGATGAGATCATTTGCAGACTTGTAAAAAATAGATGAGAGAGGAGAAGATGCTAGATTTTAGAATGTTCTGAGGCATAGCCTAATTAAGAAGAAAAGGATGCAGACTTTATAGCACATCAGTATCTTCCTAATCATAAGTTATATTTGATGTTTCTTGTTGATGCAAGTGTGTCCTTTGTTGTTGTCAGCAGCCGGATTCCTGTTCGTGTGTTCCCTCCCCTGCACACCACCTCTCTACCTTTCCCTCTCTCCGTCTCTCCAGGTGAAAAATTAACAATTATGCCAAGGCAGAATTGCTGGGGAATGTCAATATTGTACTAGTTAATGTCAGAAATAACAAAAACTATCAATTTGAGAGAGAAAATGCCTTGACTTCTGACCATTTTCTTGGTTTTCTTAGATAATTAAGTTAAAAGCTGAAGCCCGGCTGGACCTGCTAAAGCAGATCGGTGTTTCTGTGGACACGTGGCTGAAGAGTGCAATGAACCAAGTCATGGAAGAACTGGAAAACGAGCGGTGGGCCCGCCTGCCTGCAGTGACCAATAATGGCACTTTACACTCGGTATGGCTTCTCTTCTTGGATGTGAGAGATAGGCTAACTTTCACTGAAGGAGGATATTCTTTGACTATGTAGCCAAGCCTGATAATGGCCAAAATTTTAAAGAAAAAAAGTAATGGTTTAGCTAGTGGTTTGGCTTTTGTTTGTTTGTTGTTTTGTTTTTTTCTTTAACCTATCACTGATTGAGTTAAACTTTAGTGTAAGAAAGAAAGGGGCTGGAGGGGAATAGTGTTCTTAAAAAATATTCAGTGAAGAATATATTCTCCCTAGTTGGTTTATCAGTGCCGATTTGCCACATTCATTATCCCATTTATGAAATATATATGCTTGTCTGGAAATAGCAAAGTAAAAATTTTGATCTAGGGTTTCTGAAGTTCTTGGAAGTCTTTTCTGTGTAAATGAAAATAGACATCCAGAGAGTTGGAAACAATCTTAAAGAAGGGAGAGGAACACTCTTAATCTGTGCCTTAGTCTGTTCAGTTCACAAGGACTTTCACCCTCTGCTTACAGAGCCTTTCACAGGGGGACAGTATCTTACAAACAAGGCTAGAACTCAGGCTTAAACTTTCAAGTCTAGGGCTCTCTCCACTCCAATGTCATCCAGTTAATGTTAAACCTTAGTTTTTCATGTTGGAGATCTGAATCCCAGAAGAGTTCGCTGATTCACCTGATATTATATAGGTAGGCATAATGATACCTGTTTGGCCAAACTAAAGATCCCTGTTGATACCTCCCCACCCATTATTCTCTCTTCGTTTATTTCCTTGTGGCATTTATTACAATCTACTAGAGGCCCGGTGCATGAAATTCGTGCACTCAGGAGGGGGCTCCCTCTCAGAGTCTGGGAGCCCTTGGGAGATATCCATCAGTTGGACATCCTTAGTGCTGTTGCGGAGGCAGGAGAGGCTCCCACCACCGCCGCTGCACTCGCCAGCTGTGAGCCCAGCTTCTGGCTAAGCAGCACTCTCCCTGTGGAAGCCCACTGACCACCAGGATGCAGCTCCTGCATTGAGTGTCTGCCCCCTGGTGGTCATTGCACATCATGGCGACTAGTTATTCCGCCGTTGGGCCGAATCTGGCTCTCTGACATCCCCCAAGGGGTTCCAGATTGTGAGAGGGCATAGGCCAGGCCAACGGACCCCACCCAGTGCACGATCTGGGCCGGGGAGGGACGCAGGAGGTTGACCAGCCGGGTAGGGACCGCAGGAGGGCTCCAGGGCACATCCGGCCCGTCTCGCTTAGTCCCAGTCAGCCGGACCCCAGCAGCAAGCTAACCTACCGGTTGGAGCATCCACCCCCTGGTGGTCAGTGCCATCATAGCAACTGGTCGGCAGTCAACTGTCTGCCCCCTGGTGGTCAGTGCACATCATAGCGAGTGGTTGAGCAGCCTTAGCATATCATTAGCATATTACACTTTGATTGGTTGAACAGATGACTGGACACTTAGCATATTAGACTTTTATTATGTAGGATTTTTATCTTCTTTATTTGTTTTCTTTTGTTTATTATCTGTCTCTCTGTAGAATGTAATCTCCATGCCTGCCTGATTCATGCTGTACACAGCAAAGTGCCTGGCACATAGGAGCTACTCAATAAACATCTGTTGAAGGAAGAAATGAATGAATGGATGGATGGAAGGATGGATAGAGGGAATAGTGGTAAACTAAAAAATAAAATTCTAATCTTCCAACTTCCCACCATTGCCGTAGTGCCCCTTCAGTCCTGTGCCCTTCAGATTTAAAAAGGCATCCTTGCTAGAGAAATTGGCCAAAGTTTAAGAACATTCCTAGAGTTTTTCTCAATTTTTGTACATACCATTCTGTTTGCACATTCAAAAAGGATTGTGTGTGCATGTGCATTTTAAGGAAAAATAATCTATTGAAGGTTTATTTTTATTTCACTGTTATTGGTAACCCAGCTGGGGAAGATAAGCACACACAGTCCACTTGACTGTGGGGTTAGAAGAGTTTGCATCTCTTAAAAGTCCAACTCCCATCTGCTCAGGTTATTCTGTTGTACAGGAGCTGTGACGACAGCAAACTCCAGGCACAGGTTTGCTTTTGCCTTCAGCAGCAGCACTGTTGGCAACCAGTCAAGCCCCTGCTTTTCCTTGGACTAGCACCTTTTCTAACTGCATCAACTGGGCTGGCACTTACCGCCTAGCTGTGTGCTTGCTTCCTGAGCAAATCAGAAATGAACAAGACTTGGTCTCTTTCCTCAAAGAGCAGACAGGCTTTTATAGATCTAGTGTGTGACTGGGCTACCGTATGGCAAACTCAGAATTGCTTACTCCTGAGGGAAGGTGGAGGTGGGGGAGGGGAAAGAGATCAGTCAAAGAACTTGTATGCATTATGCATAACCCATGGACACAGACAATTGGGTGGTGAAGGCCTAGGGAGGCTGCGGGGGTGGGCTAGAAGGAGTTAATGGGGGTGAAAAGGGGGACCTATGTAATGCTTTCAACAATAAAGTTTTTTTTTAGTTGCTTATTCCTAACTCATCTGCACACCTTGGAAAAAGTCACTTCTCTCTGGGTTTCACAAAGAAAGTTAAGTTAAATGATTCTAAGATCTCCAACTCCAAAAGCCCGTGATTTTGTAAAGAGTCATCAGTACAGCTTAATACCAACTAGAAAAGAAAAGTAGGAGAGACTTTTGCCCAAGAAGGAAATGTCATTTGTGATAGTCCATGAAGAACTTTAAAATGAGATTAAAAAAAAAAAAAGGCTTCTGAGTGTGAAGAAAGAAAATAAAGATGTGCCTTGTACAGTGTCTGGCAGTGAGCAGTACAGTCGGGCAGTGAGTGCACAGTCGGGCAGTGAGTGCACAGTCGGGCAGTGAGCAGTACAGTCAGGCAGTAAGCAGTACAGTCGGGCAGTGAGTGCACAGTCGGGCAGTGAGAGTACAGTCGGACAGTGAGTAGTGCAGTCGGGCAGTGAGTGCACAGTCGAGCAGTGAGTGCACAGTCGGGCAGTGAGTGTACAGTCGGGCAGTGAGTGCACAGTCAGGCAGTGAGGAGTACAGTCAGGCAGTGAGGTGTACAGTCAGGCAGTGAGGTGTACAGTCGGGCAGTGAGGAGTACAGTCGGGCAGTGAGAGTACAGTCAGGCAGTGAGGTGTACAGTCGGGCAGTGAGGAGTACAGTCGGGCAGTGAGAGTACAGTCGGGCAGTGAGTGCACAGTCGGGCAGTGAGTGCACAGTCGGGCAGTGAGTAGTGCAGCCGGGCAGTGAGGGTACAGTCGGGCAGTGAGGAGTACAGTCGGGCAGTGAGGGTACAGTTGGGCAGTGAGTAGTGCAGCCGGGCAGTGAGTGCACAGTCGGGCAGTGAGTGCACAGTCGGGCAGTGAGCAGTACAGTCAGGCAGTAAGCAGTACAGTCGGGCAGTGAGTGTACAGTCGGGCAGTGAGAGTACAGTCGGACAGTGAGTAGTGCAGTCGGGCAGTGAGTGCACAGTCGGGCAGTGAGTGCACAGTCGGGCAGTGAGTGTACAGTCGGGCAGTGAGTGCACAGTCAGGCAGTGAGGAGTACAGTCAGGCAGTGAGGTGTACAGTCAGGCAGTGAGGTGTACAGTCGGGCAGTGAGGAGTACAGTCGGGCAGTGAGAGTACAGTCAGGCAGTGAGGTGTACAGTCGGGCAGTGAGGAGTACAGTCGGGCAGTGAGAGTACAGTCGGGCAGTGAGTGCACAGTCGGGCAGTGAGTGCACAGTCGGGCAGTGAGGAGTACAGTCGGGCAGTGAGAGTACAGTCGGGCAGTGAGGAGTACAGTCGGGCAGTGAGGAGTACAGTCGGGCAGTGAGGTGCACAGTCGGGCAGTGAGGTGTACAGTCAGGCAGTGAGGAGTACAGTCGGGCAGTGAGTGCACAGTCGGGCAGTGAGGTGTATAGTCGGGCAGTGAGGAGTACAGTCGGGCAGTGAGGGTACAGTCGGGCAGTGAGGAGTACTGTCAGGCAATGAGTGTACAGTCGGGCAGTGAGTGCACAGTCGGGCAGTGAGGTGTATAGTCGGGCAGTGAGGGTACAGTAGGGCAGTGAGTAGTGCAGCCGGGCAGTGAGGGTACAGTCGGGCAGTGAGGAGTACAGTCGGGCAGTGAGGGTACAGTTGGGCAGTGAGTAGTGCAGCCGGGCAGTGAGGGTACAGTCGGGCAGTGAGTGTTGATTAAATTGGATATTTTTGAGAACTGTCCAAAGACATCAACTCATCTAGAGACATACCATATCTCCTGTGTAAGGAGCATGTTGCAATTCCTTTTCACTCTTCCTTTCCTCTAGTCCAGTGGTCTGCAAACTGCGACTCGCAAGCCACATGTGGCTCTTTGGCCCCTTGAGTGTGACTCTTCCAAAAAATACCGACTTCTGCGCACGGGCCACAAAGTTTCAATCGCACTGTACATGCGCGTCCGCACGTGGTATTTTGTGGAAGAGCCACACTCAAGGGGCCAAAGAGCCGCATATGGCTCGCAAGCCGCAGTTTGCCGACCACTGCTCTAGTCAGTCTTATGGAGCTTGTGTCTCCACGCTTTCAGCTGAAGGATATATTGTGTGGAAACTCTACTAACAATAAAAATAAGGGAAAGATGTAGGCACAAAATAGCTTAATGAAGCCTCAATATTTATTTAACCTGCTTTTAAGTGACAGCACTGAAATTATTCACAGGGAGTTATCTCTTCACACTGACAGCTAGCTGGCTAGGAGCATAAATCACAAATGCACAGTCTGGGGACTAAATTATTTCTTCCATTATAGATGCCAACAGAAACATTAGTCATCAAGTTTAGAATTCCCTTCCATCTGGAAAACATGGTAAATACCGCTGTTAGACATCAGCAGTGTAAAGGGCCTTATAGATGCTAAAGTCGTTACGTGCCTATTTACCTTATAAAATAAGGAAAGAACTGTACTTAATTGGGTATTAACTCTTTGCCTTCTGTGTTATCCTGTAGTACAGAATATAGGAAGGGGGGGGGGGAGGAGAGACAAAGATTCACAGAATATAGCACCATTTTTTAAAAGGAGAGCAGTCTACTGTTATATTCAATTGATGGTTAACCGGAGCCTACACACAGCTTCATATGACTGGATCGCTACCAGTGACCCAGTCAGCCTTCACTCATCCCTCCCTTCTCTTATTTTCCTGCCTTCTCTTACTCATAAACCCAGTTTACAGCCTAATTTTGAAATTATATTAATTTTAGAATAGAAAAAGTTCGATAACTAGACTATAATTAAAAATTACAATAGTGGGAAAAAACTACCTAAAGCTCATCTTTATAACACTACTGTTAGCAACTTGATGTAATTTCTCACTCTTTCTACTATTCTTTTTTTAAAAACATATTTATCATAATAATGTTAATTTTGCATATTTTTCCATCTAACATTCCAGCTTGCTGAATGGTCTTCATAACCATCCTTTTTATGTCTATATAGTATTCCATCAGGAAAGCGTGCTGTAATTCATTTAACTAACTGCTTCATATAGGTTCAATATTTAGATTGCCTCCAGGTAGTCTAAATAATACTCTAAAAAAACATTTGTATACATATTTCTTTTTTTCATGCTGGGTTTATTTTTTCTGTAATATAGAGTCTTACAAGTAGATTTATTGGGTCAGATGTCTATAGTCCTTTGTTTCGGTTTGAGCTTGGGGTTTTTTGTTGTTGTTGTTCTCTTTATTATTTTTTTCTTTAGATTCTCAAACTATAGCTAACACTGTTTATGTGACTTTCTTGTCTTCAGCCACTTCTCCCAGCTACTGTACAAAGGCATCCTGACATCTACTTGGTTGTGCAGCCTCTCTAAGAATATAAGCATTTTGCACAGTTGCATAGACGTAAATTCTGACTCCACTCATTCTGTAGACTATGCTGAATAATGTTTCTGAAAGGCAAAGAGATTAAATATTTTTAATCTTCAGTATGATAGTTTGGTTCCCATCTGCCTCAATAATGCCTAATAGTCCTTGCAGTTCAATGGGCTTTGTTTTTGAAATATGAAAATCTGTTGACTTGAGCTAATCCCAAAGAAAATAAATGATGGGCTTTTGTAATGTGATAAGTGTAGACTGTAGAAAATTGTAAAATACACCTGAAGAAATCTTCTGTCACTTTCGTTTACATTATTTCCAAATGGGCAGTGGTCTTTTTATTGGACTAAATTAAACTCCATACTTAAACAGCCCACGTTTCTTAGTGAAACTGACATTTCAAATTTCCAGTTGGGATCAGTTTTGTTTAATTCAGTAAGTATGCATTGAGCCTGTAATGCTTATGAAACCCTTTGCTAGCTGCTGGGAATTTGCAAGCTGAGTATGTCTGTTGAGATGGTATCCACAGATTGAGCCAACCAGTCTCATGACAGTTAAGACCAAACGGTGGACATTGAAAAGATGTAGAGACTTTCACTTCTAAGAGAAGTGTCTGCAGCTGTATTGTGTCCTTTGATTTTCTGCCTAGCTGTGAGTGCCTGACACAGATCCTTACACGTAGTGCCTGTTCGAAAGTACTCATCTGAACCTGAAGATAAGTCGTTTACTCCATCCAAGTGCACCAACTCAGCTTAAAATACTGCTGAAAGTAGGGAGCTTACCGCATATCATTAAAGTATCTGTTCTGTAACAGGTACTATGCTAGGCACGTTCCTACATTATTTCAGTTACTGATCACAACAATTCTGAATGTGTTTGCCAACGAGGAGGTGGACTTAGAAGAGTTAAACATCTCACCCAGGAGCACTCAGCTAGGAAGTGGAGAGAGCAGGAATTTGAACCCAGATGTGTCTGCCTCTAAAGGCCTGCTCTTTCCGTACTTTCTGACCCTGTGGCTAACCCTTTATCCCTCTACCTGTTGTCATGAATCATTTTAATTGCTGTGCATTCCTGTTTTTCTGTTTTTAAAGCATTTGTTGAATCATCATCGAACATCCTATTTTCAATGTAGCTAGTGGTCTTCTAGCATTTTCAAGTACTATGTGGCCAGTTGTCATTAAAATTTCCAAGCTTTACTGATATTTTTAACAGCTTTGCTGAGGTATAATTGACATAAATAGATTGTAAATATCTAAAGCATACAGTTAGGTACATTTTTTTTAATATATTTTATTGATTTTTTACAGAGAGGAAGGGAGAGAGAGAGTTAGAAACATCGATGAGAGAAACATCGATCAGCTGCCTCCTGCACATCTCCTACTGGGGATATGCCCGCAACCCAGGTACATGCCCTTGACCGGAATCGAACCTGGGACCTTTCAGTCCGCAGGCCGACACTCTATCCACTGAGCCAAACCAGTTTCGGCAGTTAGGTACATTTTGACATATGAATGCACCAGTGAGAACTTTGTTTCCTCACGCTCCTTCCAGCGCCTCAATCAACCCACTGATCTTCTTCCTGCCACTATAGATTAGTTTGAATTTCCTAGAATTTTATATAAACAGAGTCATACAATGTGTACACTTTTGTTGGGGGTGGGGATGTTTGGCTTCTTTCACTCAGCATGATTATTTTGAGGATCATCCCGTGCTGATGCAGGTATCAGTAGTTCCATCTTTTCATTGCTGGGTAGTGTTCCATTGTATGAATATACCACAGTTTGTTTATCCATTCACCTGATGATGGACATTTGGGTTATGGGGCGATTACAAGAAAAACTGCTTTGAACATATATGTTTTGAGTGGGTTATATTATCGGTGGAAGTGGAGTTCTTGGGGTGCCCCGAGGAAAAGAATTTCCTGAGGCCCCCACGGGAGGATGGGGTTTTGTGGAAAGCTTGATCGATTATCTAAAATTAAGGGGGTTCCCTCCAAGGTCCCATTTCTGTCTGTCTCCTCATGGAAGAAGTCCAATCTTGTTTTCAGCAGGGCCACGTTTAAGGGTATTGCCCATAGTTTCTGCTCCGTATTAATCTGGCTAGCTTAGTTTGTGTTCCCAGCTCTAGTCCATTGTATGTGGGGTCTGCATGTGTGGCTGCTTAAGGCCACATGGCTATGGAGAGAGAATAGGCAAGTGCAGGTCACAGAACAAGAGAGGGCAAGAACGACTGAGAGATGAATAAGAGAGAGGGAACACTTTGAGGATTTTAACTTTCCAACATTTCATGCATGTCTGATGGGGTCCACCATCTACCCAATCATTGTTCCCTGGGCTAGACTGACAGGCAAGCATCTTCCCTACATCATGCCAACCTCACTGTGCATGTACCCATCTCCCCCTTTGTTCAGCCCTTTCCTCAGAGATCTACAGGGTATGGTCAGGTGGTTCCCTGGGGAGCGTGAAGTTGTAGCTTCCTGGTAAAGCTGCCCAGATGGCCATGCTTGTAATGTCTGGCCTCCTCTTTGCTCTCTGCCTATTATTAACTAGCTAATTGTGATGATAACATTATAGTGGGTATATATTTAACATTTTAAGAAACTGCCAAACTGTTTTCCCGAGTGGTTGTACCATTTTACATTCCCATCAATAGGATGCTGGTGTTTCCAGTGGTTCCACGGCCTTGCCCACACTTGGTATGGTCAGTCTTTTTAACTTTAGACATTCTAATAGGTATTCAGTAGTGTATCATTATAGTTTTAATGTGTATTTCATTATTAATGTTGAACACCTTTTTGTATGAAGAAGTATTGTCTCCATTAGAGGTTACATTGAAAAGTTAAATAAATTTTCCCAAAGTCACACAACAAGTAAGTGGCATAGTCAGCGTTCAAGCCCATATGTGTTGAACCTAGAGGACCCATTGCTTTCCAGTTCATTATCGGACCGTAAAGCCCTTTCAGAGCTTATTTTGCCAAGTACAAGAAGATGGCTACTGAAACCAACTCAAAAAGGTTCTTATCTGCCCTTGCAATAAGAGTAAGCATTTTACAACATCAAAGAAAGGGAAAATATTAGTACAGCTAGAAAGAATAGTGATTGAAGTCCTGTCAGGTGGCAGGAAGGGGAAAGGGTAAGAGAGCAGTTGTTATGAAACAGAGCCATGCAGAAAGCACGTGGTGGTGACCCCTACTGCTGTCGCGACAACCTTTCGTTCCCTTTCATGAGAATCAAAAAATGAACTCAGAACATAAAGGGGAAGGACGGAATGTTTAGTATCAAACAGCGTTGCCAAGATAAAATGTTTTGGATTGACTCCCAGTGCCAAAGTACAATACATATTAACATTCCTTATATATTTTTGGAAACTTGTTCTACCCACACTGGCTTTAATTTTAGTTTTTAAAGATGTATGGGTGTTTTTTGTTTTGTTTCGTTTTGTAATGTCAACAGTTATTTTAGTAGAACATGAAAGCAATTTCTAGCATATGATCCTCGTCTTTATGACACAATGCCTTGTTGGGAAATAGTAGAATCATAAGCCTGAGGTGATTTGAAAGGTCAAGATTTGAGCCTACTTTTTGTCATTGACCTGACTGACCATAGGTGAATTATTTGTAAGATGAGGTACACAATTACCTCACTCAGTTGTGGAGATTTTCAATTGTAGTTATAAATGAGGGATTTTGAAATGAAACCTAATAAATGTGACAGAAAATATGCACGATTTAATCTTCTGAAATCCACACATACAAAAGAAAAATCTGTAGAATTTTGTTAGAGAAATGCAGTTAAGAGGAGAGTCCGTTTTAAAATGTTAGTGATAATTACTCAAGAGAAGTCATTTTAATTTATTAAAAAGTAGAACTTAACAATAAAGGCAGCCTCTACTTTTTGACTCATTAAATCCAGGAAATCTCTGACCTTCTCCAGTGACCTCTTCCATATTCATACTTCCCTGCGTACTTAGCATTTAGTTGCGGTAGTTTTCCACTTAGATTGTGAGCTCCTGCAAAGCATGATGGTGCCCTCCATTTCATATCTAAGAGCCTAGCACAGTGTTCAACGTATAGTCGGTATTTGATATTTTAATTAATTGTGATGCCCAGTTCTGACTGTTCATTAATAATGTTATATCCTTAATGTACAAACATTGGTGCCTTTGAATGTTTAAACGGGGAAATGTAGCCAAATAAGTGCTTATATGTAGCTACAAACAAAGAAACCTTTAAGCCTGGTTTTGTTTCATCTTTATTGGATTTTTAGTTGTTCTAATAGCTCAGATAGTACAGGGGTATATAAAAAACAAGTCAGTCACCTCTTCTGTTCTCCGGTCATTACTCTTTTCACTCTACCTTCCCCTGTCAGATAGTTATGATTATATAAATATTATTTGTCCTTTAATATCATGGACAGCACTCTAAGTAAATACATTTTTTTATATTTTGTACCATTTTAATTAATATGTGCCTTCTAGCTGTGGTGACTAATACACATTTAAACTTTGTTAAAAATTGTTTCCCTCGTGCTGTATTTCAAAAAGAAAAATGCCCCTTTTGTGGTAAAATATACATAACATAAAATTGACCATTTACACCATTTTTAAGTGTACAGTTTAGTTGCATTAAGTACAGTACCATTGTTGTGCAGACATAACCATCATCCATCTCCATAACTCTTTTCATCTTGCAAAAGTAAAACTCCTTACCCCCCCCCCAAACCCCAATTTCTGGCAACCAACATTCTAGTTTATGTCTCTGTGAATTTGACTATTCTAAGTACTTCATATAAGTAGAATTGTACTTTTTTATCTTCTTGTGACTGGCTTATTTAACTTAATATTAATGTCCTCAAGGTTCACCCATATTGTAGCATGTGTCATAATTCCCTTCCTTTTTAAGGCTGAGTAATATTCCATTGTCTGTGTTTACAACATTTTGTTCGTCCATTCATCTTGGGTCACTTCCACCTTTTTGGCTACTATAAATAATGCTGCTATTAACATTGGCATACAAATATCTATTCAAGTCCCTGCTTTCAAATTCTTTGGGTATATACCTAGAAGTGAAATTGCTGGATCATATGGTAATTCTATGTTATATTTTTTGTGGAACTGCCATACCGTTTTTTCACAGCAGCTGCACCATTTTGTATTCCTAACAGCAGTACACAAGTGCTCCGATTTTTCCACTTATTTCCTGTCTTTTTATAATGGCCATCCTAATGGGTGCGAAGTGATATCTTGTTACAACATTTTTTATTTGCGTTTCCCCAATGATTAGTGAAGTTGAACATCTTTTCATGTGCTTATTGCCTGTTTGGGTATCTTCTTTGGAGAAATGTTTTTTTAGGTCCTTTATCCATTTTGAATTGGGTTGTTTGTTTACTGTTGTGTTTTAGGCATTCTTTATATACTATTCTGGATATTAATCTCTTATTAGATATATGATTTGCAAATATTTTCTCCCATTCTGTAGGTTGCCTTTTTACTCTTGTCCTCTGATGCATAAAAGTTTTTTATTTGATCAAGTCCAATCTATCTTTTTTTTATTATTATTACTTGTGCTTTTGGTGTCATAGCCAAGCAATCATTGCCAAATCCAGTGTCATGAAGCTTTTCCCCTGTGTTTTTTTTTTCTTTCTAAGAATTCTATAGTTTTAGCTCTTACATTTAGGTCTTTGGTCAATTTGAGTTAATTTTTACAAGTTAAGGGTCTAACTTCACTCTTTTACATGTAGATATCTCATTTTCCCAGTACCATTTGTTGAAAAGACTGTCCTTTCCCCATTGAATAGTGTTGGGACCCTTGTCGAAAATCATTAAATCATATATGGGAGGGTTTATTTCTGGTCTTTCTATTCCCTAACTCATTTTTAATTGGTGTTATTGATCTGTAATATAGACACCTCACAGTTTATTCAGACATTCCTCTATTGGTGACCATATAGATTGTGTTCAGGCTTTTGCCACTACATGCACTGTTGCAGTAAACATCCTAGATTATATAGTCCCACATCCTGATGCTTTTATTTCTCCATAATGGATTTACAGAAGTGAAATTGCTAGTTAAAATATATATATCAAATTACATTTTTATCAGCCATAGAGGAAAGCCTGTTTCTCCACATCCTCAGTAGCATTTAGAAATCTTTTTAATGTTCCCCAATATGATCAGTTTAAAATGGTAAGAGGTCTTTATTAATTGGTATTTAACAGTGAAAAGTGAAAGGATACTGATAAAAACTGGAAAGACATTCACTCTTGGTTTTTAAAAAAACCTGTGTCCTTTCATAACATGAAAACTGCGAGTGAGAATAGATACTTATTTCTCTATGCAGTTGAATAAGTTAATATTTTGAAATAATCAGGTTTTAAGTGTTCTCTTGCTTTCAACCACTTTCTTGAAATATTTAAGGTAGCCAATGGCTTCTAATTTTCCCTAGCTTAATGCAGATACTGAAAGAGAAGAAGAAGAGTTTGAAGACAACATGGATGTTTTTGATGACAGCAGTTCCAGCCCTTCTGGCACCTTAAGAAATTATCCGCTCACCTGCAAAGTTGTTTATTCGTACAAGGTTTGTATTTCTCTAACACATTGCTCATATTAAATTGTAACGGCCCTGGAGACACATATAACTGTATCTACCCAGCCTCGCATACTGTGCTTAACATAAAACTGGTGTTCAGTTAATATTAGAGGTGCAGAGTCTAGGCTCTGATGTCATTTGCCTGGGTTAAAATCCTGTCTCAGGCCGAAACCGGTTTGGCTCAGTGGATGGAGCGTCGGCCTGCGGACTGAAGGGTCCCGGGTTCGATTCCGGTCAGGGGCATGTGCCTGGGTTGCGGGCACATCCCCAGTAGGAGATGTGCAGGAGGCGGCTGATCGATGTTTCTCTCTCATCGATGTTTCTGACTCTCTCTCTCTCTCCCTTCCTCTCTGTAAAAAGATCAATAAAATATATTTAAAAAAAAAAAACAAAAAAATCCTGTCTCAGCCTCTAAGGAGCAGTATGACCACACTAGTCCCTTAGTCTCTGTGAGCCTCAGTTTTCTTATCTGTAGTATGGGGATAATACTATAAGGCTAGTTGAAATTAAATAACACTTTTATAGCAAAGCACTTGGTACAGTGCCTGGCATCTGATAAACTTTCCATTCATAGAACTCTTACTCTTGTTATCAGTTGCCTGCTTAACACAAGACCCTCTATTAAGGTGATTCTCAAATTGATATTAAAATAAAAATTTTTTACAAAGCAGGTGGTTCATCTTTATCTTTCCTAGTCTTGATATAACTTAATATAACTTATATTAAGCAAGGACCTAGATAAATAGATGCCAGAATATCCAAACTTGGTTTAGTATAATAGTTCTCAATCTCACTCACCCCTGCCCTGCTTGCACATTAAGTTTTTACTTAGTTCCCCTCGTTTTCTCTTTCCCTCACTCCCCTCATCCAGTCCATCAGTCAGTCCTATTGAGTCCACTTTCAAAACGTATCCTGAATCTATTTCCTTTTCACCATCTTGGCCTGCCCTAGGCCATTGCTTTGATTATAGTAAATGGAAAAAAAACCCACTCGTAATTGGTGTCCCTTCTTCATACTTGCCTCCCAACAGTCCATTTTCCACTCTGCAGCCAGAATTATCTTTAACACATAAAGGAGATTATTTTGTTCCCCTGCCTGAAACCCTTTTAAGCTTCCCATCACATTTAGAAAAACAAGCTCTTCATTAGGGTCTGCAGTGTCCAGATAGGTCTGGCCCCTGCCGTTTGCCCTAGCTTCACGCCAGACCCTTCCCCCTCCTAACCCCTCACTCACTATACGTTGGCAACTCTGGCTGCCTTTCAGTCTTCAAAGGCACTAGGCTTCTTCCTGTCTTGATAACTTTGCACTTACTGTTCCTCTACCTAGAACTCTTTTCCCAAATCTTGTTTAGCTGCCCTCTGCTATTCACTGAGGCTCAGTTCAAATAGTGCCTCCTCAGGTCTCCCCTGACCACGTAAATACATAACTGACTGCTCAGTCACTCCTCTCTATCCCCTTGCCCTTTGCCCTCTTTTATCTACTATATAGCACTTGTCATCAACTACACTTAAACTTACTTGTTTTTAAACGTCTTTGTCTGACTCCCCACTAAAAGTTCATGGAGGCAGAAACCTGTCTGTGTCTGTACACCTTGTCTATGTGTCTTCAGCATGTAGGACTGTGCCTGGCACATAGTAGGTACGCAGTAAATAATTGTGGAATAAATAAATGATGTAAGAAAGGCATGAACAAATGAGCCCTCCTCTGGCTCTCATGCTGATGGAAACCCAGTGCTTAGGGGGACAACAACAGAGGAAGTGTCTGGAGAGAATCTTCAGCAATCATATACGGGAGAGTCTCACGCCCACTATCCCCATCCCTGGATAAGCCAAAAGTTGGCAGTATTTACTTAAAATCCTCGATATCAGTGATTTCCAGACTTTTTAGTTTAACAACCTTTCACTATATATTTAAATTAAAAATACTTCCTATTTTCTGAAAGAGTTGGAGTGTTGGTTTTTTTTCTTATGTAAAGTGTTTAGATAATCTTTGAAAATTTGAAATCATCTTCTGAGATACTTGGAGAGTTGTTATAGAGATTATAAAACCAGCTTTGGGAATGTTTCCCCATCTCACCTCTCAATATTGTATTTACTTTGAAGTTTCAGAGTTAAAATTTGAGATCCTTAAGTGGAGAAGGGTCCTAGGTGTCTGAGTGATTACAAACATCTCACATTCATCCAACATCCCCTCTGTTGGCATATCCCAGGCGTGTCCCTATGGTAAACAGACTATAAAAATCTATTTAATCAGCTAATCATTAAGCATTTATTGAGTGCCCATTTTGTGATAACTTTTGCAGATGCAAGAATGAATGTGGCATAATCCATGTCCCCCAGAAATGGATAGTCTGGGAAGAATAAATATTAAATTGAAAAAATAGAATATGTCTGAAAACATAGTAGCGGTGAAACTGCTAGTTCTCCCTGTGATGGCTGGGAGAAATTTTACAGACAAGGTGGCTTTTAAGTTAGATCATGAATTCTTAGATCTTTCTAGACACAGTGAGAAGGAAGGGAAGGGAAGGAGCCTTCTAAGCAAAGAGAACAGTAGATACCGACACAGTGTGGTGAGCCTGTGGGTGTCTGGGAAATTCAGTGGTGCATGAGCAGCAAGTGTGGGGAACAGAGCAGCTGGAAGTAAGGATGTTTGCCCTCGGAGAGCAAAGGGCCTTGCAGACCAGACTGAAGTTTGCCTTTTATCCTGCCTGGGAGGAGCCATTGGATGTCCTAAAATCAGACTGGGCTTTTAAGAAGGTAACCCTGATCCTGATATAGATAACTATAGAGGACAGATTAGAATGGAGATTAAGTATAAGCCTAATAGTGATTCCTATAGTCCAGAATAGCAAAAAGGCCTGGATTAATCTTGTGAAAATAAAGAAAAGCTGTATTTAAGAACCAGATTCAAAAGCCTTAAAAATGCTCATAGAGAACCGGAAACAGCGTGTGGGTCTCTTCCCTCTTTGGCCTTCGTAGGAGCGCCAGCGGTCAAAATGAAGTTCAATCCCTTTGTGACTTCTGACCAGAGAAAGAACTGTAAAAGGCATTTCAATGCACCTTCCCACATTCGAAGGAAGATTATGTCTTTTCCTCTTTCCAAAGAGCTGAGAGAGAAATACAGTGTTCGATCCATGCCCATCCGAAAGGATGATGAAGTTCATGTTGTTCGAGGACATTACAAAGGGCAGCAAATTGGCAAAGTAGTCCAGGTTTACAGGCAGAAATTTGTCATCTACATTGAACAAGTGCAACAGGAGAAAGCTAATGGTACAACTGTTCATGTGGGCATTCACCCCAGCAAGGTGGTTATCAGTAGACTAAAGCTGGACAAAGACTGCAAAAAGGTCCTTGAACGTAAAGCCAAATCTCACCAAGTAGGAAAGGAAAAGGGAAGATACAAGGAAGAAACAATGGAGAAGATGCAGGACAGGAATAAAGTAATATTATATACAACTTTCATTAAAAAATTAAAATTAAAAAAAAAATGCTCCTAACTTTTGACCCTACTAGCATAAATCCTAAGGAAATGACCCACAATATAGAAATACGTTTTGGATACAAAATGTTCTTTCATCATTTTATAAAGCGTCTACTTTATAATAGTTCAAAGTTGGCAATCCAATAAGGGAATAGTTCAATATATTAACTACTGATATAATGTAACAATAACAATATTATGAAAATAATTGAAAATTACAATAGTGAGTTTTTTGTGTAAGAAGAAATGCTATGTCAAAAGAAGTAAGATACCAAATTGTATGTACCTTAACATCTCAATTATGCATATTTTCAGCTTTTTTTACAATGACATATATTACTTTTGACTTCAGAAAAACACATTGTTTTAAAAGAAAACAGGAAATTTAGAGAGAGCGTGGGGGTAATTGAGGGCATGGCTGTTTCTGGAGTTCTGGCTGTCACTGTATATTAGGACTTTAGGTGGCAGTGTGAGACCATGTCTTTACTAATAACTATTTACCGACCGGTTTGCTGTCTTTAATTGGCTTGAGGAGATTACCTTCCCTGCTCTAAGTAAGTCATTCTAGTAGGAAGCCCACAAGGGCAAACAACTAACCATGATGCCATGGTCGTCAGTGTTAGAGGGATGTGCAAAGCCTTACGAGAGCAGGAGGAAGAAGCAACCAGCTCCTTGTGGGTAGTCTGGGAAAACATGAGCTGGGCCTCAAATCATGAGTAATAATAGTGGCCACCATTTATGAAGTACTGTGTGTCTGGCACCATAAATATTTTTTTTCTAATCCCTTCCCAACCCATTAATTCAACAAATATGACTTGAGCACCTTCCATGTACCTAAAAAACTAGGTTCAAGGATCTAGCATTGATCAACACAGACAAAAATCTTCGCTCTCATGGAGCTTACATTCTAATAAGAATAAAAAGAAAACTGAGTCTTATGGTCACTTGCCTAAATTATGAAGATAATTGAAAATTACAGACTGAAGTTGGACTTGAACTCATAGTAATCTAAACCCATTCACTGGATGGGGAAGAGGGAGCAGCAACTGCTGGAAATAAGGAACAGCCTGGTAAAAGCATAGAGGCAAGGGCACATGGTGTGTTCAGAGAATAGGGACCAGTGTGCTAGGGCCAGAACATCGAGAGACCTTGGGGACCAGACTCTCTAGAGTCCTTAGTGCCATGCAGAGGACCTGACCTTGTCCAGTAGAAGAATTGGTCACTTCTTGGAGGTGGTATGAGCAAGAAAGTGTCTGCTTATATAACAATGTTGGACAACTTGCATGGACCTCCATGACTTTTTTACAAGGACAGCAATATATTTATAGTCTTTTTTTAATTATTATTACTGATTTTTGGGGGGGCAGGGGAGGAGAGAGAGAGAGAAACATCGATGTGGAAGAGACACATCAATCAGGCCTCCTGTACATGCCTCAAGCCCCAGCCAAACCCACAACCTAGGTATACGCCCTGACCAGGAATAGACCTTCTGGTGCATGGGACAACACTCCAGCCAACTGAGCCACACCAGCCAGGGCCATTGGTTGATTCTTGCATGTGCCCTGACTGAGGCTCATACTCTCAACTTTGGTATATTGGATGACGCTCTAACCAACTGAGCTACCCAGCCAGGGTGACAACAATATATTTAGAGGTGTTCTCATGATTGTCTCTTGGTACTTGCTGTTATTGTTATTTTATTTTTTTGTTATTGTTATTTTTAATCCTCGCCCAAGGATATTTTTTCTATTTGTTTTTTTTTTGGGGGGGGTGGGGGGGGAGTGGAGAGAGAAGCATGGATTGGTTGCCTCCCGCACGTGCACCAACTTGGGCGGGGATAGAACCTGCAACCCAGGTACATATCCTTAACCAGAAATCCAACCTGTGACCCTTCAGTGTATGGGTTGACACTCTAACCACTTAGCACCACCGGCCGGAGCATGTTGGTACTTTTAAAATCTTGCCATAGAATTAGGAAAAATATCTTTGTTATATAGGTGCCTTTTGCTGGTATATTCAACGGTATAATGTGGTTTCAGAGGAGCAAAGAAATTCCTTTGGAAAAGCTATCAAGAACCAGTGAGGCCTGGCTAGAGTGGCTCAGTAGTCCTGTGCACCAAAAGGTTGCCGGTTTAATTCCAGGTCAGGGCACATATAGAAGGCAACCAATCTCTCTCTTCCCCTCCCCTCCCCTCCCCTCCCCTCCCTCCCCTCTCCTCTCCTCTCCTCTCCTCTCCTCTCCTCTCCCTCTCCTCTCCCTCTCTCCTTCTCTCTCCCCCCCCCTCCCTTCCTCTCTCTAAGCATGTCTTCAGGTGAGGATTTTTAAAAAGTGAGCTTTTTCCCCTCATATTTTGAGATCAGAGGTAATTTACTTAACATTCTGGTCCTGGAGTAAATACTTATGTGATTGGTCAGCTATTTTCAACACTATTTTTCCACCTCAAGCAATGTCCAGAATCTGGGTTTGATGAAATGTTTTCATGTACATGAAATAGAAAATGGATCTTAGGGAAGTGACCCGTTATCTTGC
The DNA here is from genome assembly GCF_014108235.1 of Myotis myotis. Lineage (NCBI taxonomy): Eukaryota > Metazoa > Chordata > Mammalia > Chiroptera > Vespertilionidae > Myotis > Myotis myotis. The sequence continues at coordinate 40,171,233 of NW_023416314.1, forward strand.
CTTGTTTTTGCTTGTGAAATTTGGAGATTTTTTCACACTTTGAGACTATGGTCTCAGCTGATAGTTTTAACTGATCTTGGGACTTGAGGGAAGCTTTTAAGATTGTTCACTAGAGAGTCATAAAAGGCCAGCAGCCCCCTCCCAGTGAACAGGTGACAGACAAGTCTCTTTAGGGAACAAAGCCACATAGTCTCTCCAGCCCTTCTGCAGAGCCCCTGCGGTTTTCCTCGGGTTCTACAGCCTCAGGGGCAGATTCTGGGTGGCTGGTGCCTGTGAACTCCTGCTGTCAGGATAACAAAGCCGCACAGTCAGCCCGTGCAGACGCACCTGAGTGGATCGGCCCAGTTTCCACAGTTAAGTGGGAGCATCATAAATCCAAATTTTGACAGATCTCAATCATTTCCGTTACTACAACTTTCTTTTCTTGGCCACAGTTCGCCAGTGATTCCAGATGAATTCTAGGTGCTGCTCAAGCTGTCATCCAATCCATGTACATAGCTCCTCACATTTCCCAGCATGCACCTCCATGTAGCCCTCTGCTTTCTAATGCAGTGCTTTCTCCTTGGCCTGTGCGTCCCAAGCCATCGTGGCTCTGTGCATCTTCATCCCACATTGACTCCCCGAGCCTCCTGAGAATGGCAGGATTGTCATTGAAGAAATGGAGGCATCAAGAAGTTGAATAACTCACCGTAGATGCAGAAGCCAGAGCTGGAACCCTGCTCCCCCGCTTCCCGTGACCACAGTGTTCATTGAGCCTCTTGCCTCTGCAGGACTCCCTTTCTCCAGTTTTGGTTATGGCTTTATTTTGTTTAGTTTAGTTTTGTTTTGTTTTTAAGTAAAACTTCACCTCATTGTGATAGTTTTACACTTAAATTTTTGTGTTTGATATGTTTTCAAAATCATTTCAGTATTTTGACCCCCCGTTTTTGTTATGATCAGCACACATCTTCTCTTTATCTAACCTTTTTTATTTTGTCCATGACCATCCTACATTGCAGGCTTCTCAACCAGATGAGTTGACCATTGAGGAACATGAGGTGTTAGAAGTGATTGAAGATGGAGATATGGAAGACTGGGTAAAGGTATATTCCTTTGCTCATATCGCCCCTTCTTGTGACATTTTTAGGAGTGTGTTTCGGTTCTTGCTACGCTCTGTCCAGATTGTGTGTGCAAACCTGTTTTGTCACATGTCTTTTACTCAGGCTCGAAACAAAGTTGGTCAAGTGGGGTATGTGCCAGAAAAGTACCTCCAGTTTCCCACCTCCAACAGTCTCCTGAGCATGCTGCAGTCCCTGGCTGCCTTGGACAGTCGGTCGCACACATCCAGCAACTCCACGGAGGCCGAGCTCGTGTCAGGCAGCCTCAACGGAGACGCCAGTGGTAAAGACTGAAATAAGGCACTCTTTATCTGTCGCATTTGGCCTAAACTGTATTCCCCAGAGTCAACCTTCAGCAGATTAAAAAGCACAACTCCATTCCTGTTCTATAGCATGTTTGCCTTGATTTGGCCACTTTTATTCTTTATTGTAGACCCCTTAGGTTGATCTTCAGTGGGTAAGAAGTAAAGCTGTCCTCCTGCTCTGCACAGTGCCCTCTTGGTCCTCACACGCGCGTAGGGGAGGTCGCGAGTAGCCTGGCTGTCGTCATTCTCACTGCATTTCTCTCTCTCTTGCCACCTAGTCTGTTTCGTGAAAGCACTTTATGACTACGAGGGTCAGACGGAGGACGAATTATCTTTTCCTGAGGGAGCAATCATCCGAATCTTGAACAAAGAAAACCAAGATGACGATGGCTTCTGGGAGGGAGAATTCAGTGGGCGGATTGGAGTTTTCCCATCGGTGCTCGTGGAAGAACTTCCAGCCTCAGAAAATGGTGACACTCCAGGGATGAGAGAGATTCGGGTACGTGAGAAGAGAGAAAGCTGAGCTAAGATATTTAAAGAAAATGACTCCCAAGGGGTCTGTGGACCCACGCAGAAGTGGGCTGCGGTCTCAGCCTCACCCTCACCACTCCAGTCCTCAGTTGTCAGGTTTCTGCAAAACCAAATTTTGTTTTTGTAAAGGCTGTAAAGGCTGTGTCACACCTCTCCTCTCCCACATTCTGTTCTCCGAATCCATTAACCAAAATGCTAAATTGTATGTGACATTGTATGAGGAGAAACGGAAACAAACCAGAGAGGGAATGTATTCTCTCTGTGGTTAGTTTCTGTGGTAAAAATATTAGCTTGCTTTTTCGCTCCCTCACTGTCAGCCTCCTGCCAGCCCAGGGTGTGTCGGTCCATTTCAGAGAATTGATGAGCCTGCCAAAGCCCCATTATATTCGTGGCCCTGAGCTTAGCTCATTATAGCAGAACCTGCCTTTACAGGAAACCCCTGATTGGGATCTATCATGGCAGGCCCAGCAGGGCCAGGGCCATAAGGAACATGTCCTGTGTGTATGATATGACCCCTTAGCCCCGTGGTCGGCAGACTGCGGCTCACGAGCCACATGCGGCTCTTTGGCCCCTTGAGTGTGGCTCTTCCACAAAATACTGACTTCTGCACATGGGCCACGAAGTTTTAATCGCACTGTACGTGCGCGCCCGCACGGGGTATTTTGTGGAAGAGCCACACTCAAGGGGCCAAAGAGCCGCATGTGGCTCACAAGCCGCAGTTTGCCGACCACTGCCTTAGCCTGACATCTACGAGAGCTGGGGATGTCAGAAACTCTGCCAGTTATTTTATTTTTCACACACACCGAAAAACACAACTTGTCCCCTTTTTTGTTCTTCATTGAATTTACTGACTTGACTAATTTGGTATGTTTTTAATGGAACTCTAGAGAATGATTTGACTTGATAACTGTTTTAAGATGAACTAATCAATGGTATAATGCAGTCTATGAGAGGAAAAAGATTTAAGCAACACAAAATTAGGGTTTAGGGTGTTTAATCCAGGCTCTTGTGCTTCTAATGAATCTGACCAAAAAAAGTCAACAGTCATAACTCAGCTCCAGAGAAAAGTAACTTGTCTGAAGTAGTCAGTCAGAGAAGCTGGTCTGTCCTTCCTGAGTAAGCACTTTGTAACCTTCCTTCCCTTCATGGCAGATCTCTCCATCCCCCAAGCCGCCCGGCTCCCTGCCGCCACTACCACTGTATGACCAGCCTCCCAGCAGCCCCTACCCCAGCCCAGACAAGAGGAGCTCCCAGTATTTCCCCCGCTCTCCTTCAGCAAACGGTAAGGGTTCTCCTGGACACGGGTCAAAATGGATTTTCACTCAGAAACTCACTTGTTCACTGGAGGGCAAACATCTGCATTAGCATTCTCATTGCTCAAAACCACAAGTAGCCCTAACCGGGTTGGCTCAATGGATAGAGCGTCGGCCTGTGGACCGAAGGGTCCCGGGTTTGATTCCATTCAAGGGCACATGCCCAGTTATGGGGCTCAATCCCCAGTAGGGGGCATGTAGGAGGCAGCCAATCAGTGATTCTCTCTCATCATTGATGTTTCTATCTCACTTTCCCTTTCCCTTCCTCTCTGAAATCAGTAAGAAAAAAATAAAAACACAAATAAAATGAGCTTCTTTGGTTCCCTCCCTTAGAAAATAGCGTCCATGCCGAATCGCCGGGCTTCTCACAGCCACCAAGGCAAACTCCTGAGACCTCATATGGCAAGCTGCGACCTGTAAGTCTCTTATCTGGGAGGGCTATCTTCCAAATTGAACATTAGAAATTAGTGTTTCTCCATGGCCCATTTTGTTACTAATTCCCCTATATGAAGGTAAGATGGGTATGGGAAGGTAAAAAGGTCTTGAAAAAAAAGAGTATAAAAATCAACACATTGGCCCTAACCGATTTGGGTCAGTGGATAGAGCATCAGCCTGCGGACTGAAAGGTCCCAGGTTCGATTCCAGTCAAGGGCATGTACTTTGGTTACGGGCACATCCCCAGTAGGAGGTGTGCAGGAGGCAGCTGACCGATGTTTCTCTCTCATTGATATGTCGATCTCTCTATCCCTCTCCCTTCCTCTCTGTAAAAAATCAATAAAATATATTTTTTTAAAAAATCAATACATTGCCTGGCTGGTATGGCTCAGTGGTTGAGTGTTGGCCTATGAACAGGAAGTCACAGTTCAATTCCCAGTCAGGGCACATGCCTGGGTTGCGGGCTCGATCCCCAGTTGTGGGGGGTGCAGGAGGCAAACGATCAATGATTCTCTCTCATCAATGATGTTTCTATCTCTCTCTCCCTCCCCTTTCTCTCTGAAATCAATAAAAATATATATTTTTTAAATCAACACATCTTGGAAGGTCCAGTCTACATTGGCACTTTTTTCTGAGCCATGGTGAGATTCAAGGCGATAGCTGTGAAAGTATATTTAAATTGTAGCAAGGTCTGTGAGCATCAACATGGTCTAATTGTGAAACAGAAGCACTTTTTTTCCAGCAAGCATTTATTGAGAACCTAGTTTCCAGGCCTATATTTGCAAGCAGGAGGGGCCGGCAGATATAGACTGGAGAGAAGGGGACCGATGTGTTGCACCACCCTTCCCTGCTTCGCTTTCTGCCTCTCTGGCCCTTCCTTTTCATTGATTTCTGCTGATGCTTCTCAGGATTCTGTCCATGAATCCTCTTGAAGTCATTAAACTCACTCTCTTTGCGTAATGTCATCTACTGCCACAGCTTTGACAACTGTTTATTTACTGACAACTCCCAGATTTATAACTGCCAATCCGATCTCTCTCCTGAGCTTCAGACCTGTGGACATCTCAGAGTGTCTGTACCAAAAGTGCTCTGGTCCCCCACAAGTAGTCATCACCAAATCGTGCCAAGTTTCCCTCGGAGACAGCTGTCAGTCTTCCCACTTCTCTACTCCCCACTGCCGGCGCAGTTCAGGCTAACAGCAGCTCTCATTCAGATGACTACATCGTACCTTTGCCCTCCTCCACTCTTTTCTCAAACTGTTACCAAACTCATCTTTCCACACTCTGATAATGCTGTTTAAAATCCACCACGGACTCCTCTTTGCCTACAGAGTAAAGCTCAGGTTTCATGACTTAACCCCAGCCTACTTCTTCCGTCTTCTCTCTTGCAACTCTCCTGCCAAGACATGTGCCAAGGTTTTCAGTTCTCCAGGCCCTGCGCTCACTTCCAGCTCCAGCCTGTGCTGTGGACGAGCCTTTTAGGGCCTCAGTCACTCTTGTGCCCGTGAGGCTTTCAGCCTAGGCAAGACCCTGATTCACGGGTTTCACATGAAATCCAGGATAACTCCCCCTCAGCGGGAAAGAGTGAAAATTAGGTTGAAAGAACATGTTCAGAACATTTCTGAGACCCCCTGGGGGCCCATGTCCTTGGATAAATGACTGGCTGGGGTTTGGATGCTTCATTCCGGCCCTGAATCCGGAAGCTGATGGGCAATTTGTGCAATTGTTTCCTGCTCAGGTCCGCGCAGCTCCCCCTCCGCCTACACAGAACCACCGCAGGCCAGCAGAGAAGGTCGAGGATGTGGAAATCACGCTGGTGTGACGATGGGTTTGCCCGTCCGTTACTGCTACAATCAAGGTCAGGCTTGGAGTTTGGCCAGTCTTGTTTTTTAGGCACCTTTGCATGATGAAGACTCTTGAACAGAGCAAAAACCAGGAGGATTATATGTGACTGGGTAGCTTGGTGGACTCCTCCGACATGTTGAATATTTTGTGCCTTTTTTTGTTGTCATTTTCTATGTCATCTCTCCTACCATAGCACAAATCCTAGCGGGCCCTCCAAACAGAGGGACAGCCCTCGTGCCTAACAGCGTCCGTTTTTATATGAGACTCAAGACTAGGCCTCGTGCAGGCACAGTCACAGAGATGCTGACCGTGTGCACTCGTACAGTATATTACTGTGGCCACAGGATGTGGCAGAGATTCTCGTCTCCAAGTGGCTTTTGCTCGTCTGGTTAAGTTTAATCAGATCACGTTGGCTACATAAGGAAGCAGGAGGGATTCCAGGGAGGCTGGCTCCTCCCCGCAGTTGGTCCCGACTGAGAAACCAGTGGACTGCCCCGAGTCTAGCGCCAATTGCATTAATGCACATCTCTACCACAGCTAACGGGTTTAAACAATAACAGCGTCGTTTGTATTAATATTTATGCCATTCATTTAGTACTAGTAGAGCTAATATGGAGGGGCTGAACTAGCAGCCAAATCTTGTCCATCACATAGGGTAGTAGAAAGGAGGCTGCGGCCAAGGCAGAAATGGATCTTCCAGATCTGAAATGAGCCGATTTAATGTTCTTTTTGTATTTGGGTATTTCTCATCTTAATTTTTTTGCAGCACATACTCTTCTGACCAGTATCCTTAGAATCTGAATGTCTAGGTAAATTGGGGACACACACTTGCCTTGTTGAGCTTCTCTACTGGAGAGCCGCTGGCATCGTTTTATTCCCAAGTCGTGGACTGGCCCAGCCAGCCAGGTTGTGGCTGGCCCAGCCCAGCGGTCACCCCCCGACAGAAAATGCCGCTTCCCAGGTCCCACTGACATTTCCTTGGGAGGAAGAACCTGTGGCTCATGAAGGAAACCAGCTTCCTACGAAAAAGGACTAAAAGACTGCACACCCTGCACAAGTGCAAATGGGCACGGAAAAGACAAGTTCTCCGCATCACGAGGAGAGCCAGGGGGATTCCTCCACGGGCCAGCAAGCCCCCAGCGCAGGTGTCCCAGAGCCCTCTGCTGGCTCTCCACTTCCTATGGAAGGTAGGGGGGGTGTCACCTAGGGACTAAGGGATATTTGCCAGTTGCTTTTTTTTTTCTTTTTTTTAAGAAATCAAATTTGCAGAATTTAAACGTTGTATTACGCTTTGAAAACTCCTAAGACTCTAGAAACTTGAAGTGCTCGCCAAATGTCCCCATGGGAATTTTTAAGGTCATAGCTGAAGAAATTTTCAGTCTGCCGTTTGATCATTTCAGTGACAATACCAACTGATGAATTTTCTCCATGATTTGGGGTTTCTTTTTTTGTTTTTTGTTTTTTTGTTATTTTTGCATTTCTTAATCTGTTGATCTATTTGAGGTCTTTTTGTGTTATCAAACTTATTCTTAAGTTTAAAAAATAAAAGGGTGGGTTTTTTTAAGATTTTAAAGTTTGCCTACATGTTAAATATCTTCAAAGCACTTTAAAAATCTTCCAAGTGCTTGAATAAGGCAGTTCTTGCCACCCAGTCTTGTATTCTCTCTCTAGTTAGCCAAATTGTCCTTGAATCTGGGTTTTCCACACTCTCAGAGGGTTATTTGAAATTTTGTTATATGTTAAATATTTTTTGGAAGAGCTGCTAATTTTATTTTAAAAAATCAATGTTGTACAAATAAGCCTCCTTTTTAAGAACTCCTCCCTCCAGGACATATAACCCAGCATCACAGTGCACAGGGCCCGGCTTAGAGGGAGCTCCTCTGTGCAGATGTGCTTTCTTTACGTAAAGTGGCTGTAAAAAGTTTGTATTTATTATGTATAAAATGTTGAATAATAAAAAAATGGAAGTAAGTTTTCTAAGTTTACTTATAAAGACACACTCCTAGGCCCTTCTTTAACCATGTGACAGATACAGAGGGGTATCTGTTAACCCATCCCTGGGACAAGCAGTTCCTGATGCCACCAGCTGCCAGGTGTAACATTCTGGATACCTAGAGAGAGTAACAAGTAAGTTGTGGCCTTGCTTTCAAGGTCCTTTTCAGCGGTGGGGGACAGGTACCCACGTGACAGTGCTGTGTGACGTGCTGGGAGGGAGGGGAGGACAGTGCGCGGGGAGCTGAGCATGGAGCTGATTCTGCAGCTGCAGGGACAAGAAAGTCACTGAAGTCCCCTCGGAGGATGTAACTGCTGGCTTCTGGGAAGTGGGAATTCTGAACTCCTCTGCCCTTTCCTCAGCCTCCACCCTCAGGAGTAATGAATCAAGCAGAGATTTTACTGGCCCCAGGGGTGGATGGATTCCTGGTTAAAAGCTGAGTCCCTGTGGCTCCCAGCCGGCCACACTGAGGGTCAGGGCTCGGCATGTTTGGGCAGAGGCCTACAGCTCTCCTCTTCCCAGAGCTGCACACATGTGATATGTATTCTCCCAGATATTTTCTGGCCATAAAACTCATACCCCTATACACATTGCCTTTTTATATATGTGGGATTATATAATACATTTAGGTTTACCTCATTCTTTTTGAAGGCTACATTATAATCCATTATCTGAGCATAACTTTAAGAGTAGTTTATTGATTTTTGAGAGAGAGAGAAACATGGATGTGAGAGTGCAACATTGATCGGCTGCCTCCTGCACGCCCCCTACAGGGCATTGAGCCCGCAACCCAGGCATGTGCCCTTGACCACAAATTGAACCAGCAAGCTCCTGGTGCATGGGATGACCCCAAACCAACTAAGCCACACTGCCCAGGGCTGTCTGGTCATAATTTAAACATTCCTCTAGTGACGAGTGTTTAGGTTATATCCATCCATTTGCTATTAAAAAGTTTGAAATTAACATCTTTGTACATAATTCTTTATAAATTTGTCCCAGTAAAAACATTGGGGAAATTTCTAAATATGTAATTTGAGAGTCAAAAAGGTGTTGTGTTTTTTTAATTTTTTAGATGTCTTTGTTGTTAATTCTCACTGGATATTTTTTCCATTGATTTTTAGAGAAAGCATTGATTTTAGAGAGAGTGAGAGGAGAGAAACATCAATGTGAGAGAGCCCCATCAATTGGTTGCCTCAACCAATGACCCTTCAGTTTGTGGTCTGACACTCTAACCACTGAACCACCGGCCAGACCTAATTTTTTTTAGACTTTGCCAAATTGGCCTACAAAAGGATTGCAACCATTGACACGCCCACCAACAGCATTGGAGGTGACAACATGGACTTTGGAGTCAGAAGGTCTGAGTGAGATTCTGGCTCCTCTTTGAGAGCTGTGGGAACTAAACCTCAGCATACTCATCGGACATCTGAGAGTAATACTGCGGACCCCAGAAGGATGCATAAAGTGAGCAGCACGGTGGTCACAAACGTTCCTCATGAACCTCTTCCATATTCGGCGTCCTCTCCTTCAGAGTCCTTGCTCCTCCAGCCTCGTGATAACACAGGGCTGCCATGGGGCCCAAGGGGAGGCTTGTGTGTGAATGCTTTACCGTAAATGAGACAAGGTTGTGCACATTAAATGTCATTTCCACCTGCCTTCACCTGCTAATGAAAAGCTGCTCACCTCTGAGACTGCTGTTGGCATCAGCGGATTAGTCTGTGACTCAGGAACAGAGTTAAGCTAATTGCCCCACCCTAATGTCACAGCTACATTTTGGCCTCCTTCATCACAGGAACTAACTGTAATGCAGTCAAGTTGGATTCACAGCACATCACCTGGATCCCTTTCTTCTCTGACCACCACGTCCACCAGCCAGACACAGACGCTAGTGAGAGGACGTGGGTGACCTTTCCCTCCACGCTGCCACATTCCCAGCTATAAAAGGAGTGAAAACGGGTGATTTCCAAGGACTTATCCAACTCCCAGTGTTCTAGATAAGTTTTCTTTCTTGACGCAGAGTGAGAATGTCGCACAGAAAGGTTGCAGTATTTGAGAACAGACTCGCACACAGAGACTTCTCGGGTGGCCAGCAATTGGAAAACCCAAGCCCCTGCACCGTCCCCTGAGACAAAGCAAACCCTCAGTTTCCAGGTCGGGATCGAATCCCAGGCTCCACTGTTCACTGGCTGCCCGAGGAGCCCAGCTGCAGCTTTGCCTGTGGGGCCACTAACGGCCTAGCCCTCTCAGAGTGGCCTCCTGACAAAATCTGGCTGCTCGGACTCTGCATTTATGTTGCTCATTACAAAGTTGTTTTTCATGACAAAAATACAACCACGTTACAGAAATGTTAGCTAAGGGGGAGAATTATCATTTGTCCCAAAGTCTCACAACTTGACACAACCAGGATGTTTCTTCCTAGACTCTCCCTGTGTTTGCTCTGTTACTGCTTGACCTGCCAAGAGCCCTGTGACTGCCAAAGAGCGTCTTGTTCCTGGACCATTCTCCTGGTCCCACTGGCCAAAGAACAAATGTACTTCTGTGGAATGTTTTCCTGAAATCTGATCCTGAAACAGAACAGAAGGGAACCTACATCCCTGCCACACTGCGCGCTAAACTCCTGAGCATCCTTTTCGTTCTTATCACCCACGTGCCCCTGTGAGGGGCGAGGAAGATGAGCCAAATGGCCTGTATTCAAGTCCCTGAGCCGCCCACCAAGCTGTGAACTTCGGCTTGCTTTCCTCACCCTACAGTGAGAATGAAAAGGTAATACAGGGGACCATCCAATTAAAACTCAGATCCATAAGGGACTCACTCAGGGGGCAGAGTCAGTGAGCACCAAAGCCCAACTGAAGCAAGTCTTGCCCCATAGGGGTGTCTCCAGCACAGAAGTTCTCCCACCGTAGAAACAGCTGATTCTCACAGCCAACTGGCCTGGAGGTCTAATCCTCCCAGTGTTACCTACAACAATCAAGGCTTAACTACAACAAGACTGTGCACAAAGACCACAAGGGGGTGCACCAAGAATGTCTACCTCAGGTAATTAGGGAGGCTGAGCCACTGGGCCCCATAGGACACTTAGCACAGAAAGCCACTCTATAGACACAGCGAAGCATAAAAAATGCCAACACAAAGAAACAGGACACAAATGACAGAAATGGAAGAAAGCAAACTACTGGATATAGTGTTCAAAACCACACTTTTAAAGTTTTTCAAGAAATTTCTAGAAACCGCTGATAAACTCAATGAGATCCTCAAGAAATCTAGTGAGACCCTCAATGTTGTGATAAAGGGCCAACTAGAAATTAAGCATACACTGACTGAAATAAAGGATATTATACAGACTCCCAACAGCAGACCAGAGGATCGCAAGAATCAAGTCAAAGATCTGAAATACGAAGAAGCAAAAAACACCCAACCGGAAAAGCAAAATGAAAAAAGAATCCAAAAATACGAAAATAGTGTAAGGAGCCTCTGGGACAGCTTCAAGCGTACCAACATCCAAATTATAGGGGTGCCAGAAGATGAGAGAGAGCAAGATATTGAAAACCTCTTTGAAGAAATAATGACAGAAAACTTCCCCTACCTGGTGAAAGAAATAGACTTACAAGTCCAGGAAGTGCAGAGAACCCCAAAGAAAAGGAATCCAAAGAGGACCACACCAAGACACATCATTAAAATGCCAAGGGCAAAAGACAAAGAGAGAACCTTAAAAGCAGCAAGAGAAAGACAGTTACCTACAAGGGAGTACCCATATGACTGTCAGCTGATTTCTCAACAGAAACTTTGCAGGCCAGAAGGGAGTGGCAAGAAATATTCAAAGTGATGAATACCAAGAACCTACAACCAAGATTACTCTATCCAGCAAAGCTATCATTCAGAATTGAAGGTCAGATAAAGAGCTTCACAGATAAGAAAAAGCTAAAGGAGTTCATCACCACCAAACCAGTATTATATGAAATGCTGTAAGGTATCCTTTAAGAAGAGGAAGAAGAAGAAAAAGGTAAAGATACAAATTATGAACAACAAATACACATCTATCAAGTGAATCTAAAAATCAAGTGAATCAATAATCTGATGATCAGAATGAACTGGTGATTATAATAGAATCAGGGACATAGAAAGGGAATGGACTGACTATTCTTGGGGGAGATGGGCGAGGGGTGTGGGCGACGCGGGAAGAGACTGGACAAAAACCGTACACCTATGGATGAGGACAATGGGTGGGGAGTGAGGGCGGAGGGTGGGGTGGGAACTAGGTGGAATTATGGGGGGGAAAAGAGGAACAAATGTAATAATCTGAACAATAAAGATTTAATTTAAAAAAAAGAAGAAAAGGTAATACAAATGCCCTAAGCTCCAGGAGGATCAAATAAGATGACGTACAGATAAGCTGATATTAATTTTAACTAGTGGATGTGCATCCAGAGAAAGGAAACAGCCTTGCACTGACTTGGTCTTAGCCTCAGGTGGGTCCGTGCCTGGGGCTGCCAGGATTCCTCCAGAGAACATCTATCCAACTGTTGTTTGTCCTGTCAGCAAACTGACTGCTCCAGGCCATGTTCTGGTGACACAAATGTCTCCCCCGTTACCCAGGGGGAGACTCAGGAATGGGAGACCTGAGCCAAGCGTCTCCCAAGACAGGAAGATGACCAGGGGGCAGCTGGAGCCCCAAACTAGGGTTCCTCCCTCTGGGGGTCTCAGGCTCATGAGATCTGAGAGTGGGCAGGGCAGGCAGAGGATGCAGTACTCAAACCAGCAGAACAGCCCAGGGAGGAGCTGTTTGGTGAGGGTCACCTGTGGCGAGGCCCAGAGTCATGGGGCAGGAGGACTCAGATCGGACGCTCCATGCCCTGGAAGACACTGCTTTGCCCGGGCTCTCCCAGGAGACCAGGCCAGTCCCTCTGCAGAACCTGAGTCCAGTTTCCAGAAAAGAGGGACAGGCCTGAGTTCTTATCCTGCGCAAGTCCCTGCCCCCTCCCTGGGAAGCAGCCTGAACATCTGAATACTCCCTGCACAGTGCTCAGTACTGAAAACCTGGGTACCAACTACTGAGAGCCTGGATCAGCGTTCAGCACCAGGGCTCTGCCCCCACCTCCACGAGCAGGGGCTGCAGAGACCAGGCGCAGCCTTCCCAGCCGCATCCCCTTGGAGCATTTGCCCCACCCGGCCGTGGCCAGCCACTCTTCCTCCAGGCCCACCTCATCCCCGAACATCTCTGGCTCCTCCAGGAAGCATTCCTTCCACATAAGTGAAGGTTGTGTGCTCCCTCAGGTGAGGCCACTGCACCCCAAGGGTGTGCTGTCAGTTTGGCCCATAGAGAGGAGGCTTAAGGGGAGCGGAGGGGGTGCTGTCCCAGGAGTCGAGTCAGATCATTTCCTGAGCACCTTTTCTGTTATCGAAGCAGTCTTCGCTGCAGTCCTGTGAGGGACTTGCCCCAAACGGTATAGCTGATAACAGCCTCCTGTTTCCCTCACTCCTGTGGCCCTGCATGTCCCTCACTGCAAAAGACACTAACCCTCCAAGCTCAGGCCCAGGGCCCAGAATGGAAAAGAAGATGCAGGGAGGAATCACCCCCTGGCAGGGGGTACACCACGGGGACACGGGTGGGGGGATGCCATGCAGCTCTGCCTAACTGGAGCCCAAATTCTCTGGTTGGTTTGTGTGTGTTTTTAAGTATAATAGTCGCAATCCAGCTGTGCCAGCTGTGTAATCTCACATCACTTAACCTCTCTGAGCCTCGATTTTCTATTCTGTAAAAGAAATACCTACATCACAAGGTGGTTGGGAACAAATAAAATACCATAGGATGCCCTAGCCGGCTGCTCAGTGGATAGAGCGTCAGCCTGTGAACTGAAGGGTCCCGGGTTCGATTCCGGTCAAGGGCATGTACCTGGGTTGCAGGCTCCTCTCCACAGCCCAGGCCCTGGTCAGGGCATGTGCAGGAGGCAACCAATCAATGTGTTTCTCACACATCGATATTTTCTCTATCTTTCCCTCTCTCTTCCACTCTCAAATCAACGGAAAGATATCCTCAGGTGAGGATTAAAAAAAAATAATTTTTTAAAGAGAGACCGCAGGAAAAGTGCAGAGCACAGGGCCTGACACGAGCACTGGGTAATGGTGGCTCCTGGAAGCGCTGGTCTTTCTGGCCATGAATCCCAGGAGACGGCATGGCCTCAGCAGACACCAGGCAGCTGGTGACTCCTGGTGGCCACCTGGAGCCAGGACATGAGCCTCTGGAATTTTAGATTCTAAGAACGCTGGACTCCAAGTGTCTTCAACTGTTGGACTTGCAGTCCTCGGGCAGAATTTAGCCACTTAAACATTTCCTGGGGCTTTCTCTGTGCCAGGTCTGACCCCAGGGAATACTTCCCATCCTGGTCTCTTCCAAGAGTTCTCTGCTAACGCTGAAGGGAGGCAGACACAGACTGGAGCACAAACCGGAGGCGGGCCCTGGCCAGCCTGGCAAATGAGGCAAATGTGAATTGGGGACTGGAGGGAAGAACAGTCTGAATAGAGAGAAAATCACATGGAAGACACATTCAGAGTAACCAGGACATGAAGATGCAGCCGAGGCCAGCAGGGTAGGTCCAAGGGCTTTGAAATTCAGGCCGAGTTTCTCTGCAGGCAGCAGGGGACTCCAAATGGTTGAACATGTGACCATGACACCTTAGAACGTCATGATGGCAAGGAGGGGGCCGGTGGGGTAACAGGAGATCCAGAAGGTGGCCTGCAGTGGCAGCAGGGTTGGAAAGAGACATGGTGGCCCCAGGCCTTGGTGCCAGAGGATATGCCGTGTGAGGGGAAGAGGAGCTTATGCCGGGCGGGGGGGGGGGGGGGGGGGGATGAGGCCCAGGAGGCAGCTGGGTATCTCACCTAGAGTTCAGGGGTCAGCTGGGCGACCAAGAGCAGTGAGTGATCTGGAGTCAGCAGATTTGGGTACTTGACCAACACACAGTCTTTGGCATGTGCCAGGAGCTCTACAAATACTAGTACTAGCACAATGGGGCCTTACAACAATCCTTGAGGTGTACGATACATCCCATTTTACAGAGAAGGAAACTGAGGCACAGAGACGATAACTTGCTCAAAACCATTCAGCTGCTAAATAGCGGAGCTGAGCGTCCCACCCAGACAGTCGGCTAGAGTCCAGGCTCTTAGCTCTCTGCTGTCCATTCTGGAAATGGTTTCCAAAACCCTGGGACTGGCAACGACCCCAAGGGAAACTGTAAGATGATAAGGAGGCTTAGGTTCTAGAGTGGAGCCTCTGACTCAGCTGGGCAGATCCCCACAGGTCAGCCCTCATCGCTCCGGACAGCGGTCGTCCTGCTGACCCCTCCGCCGTGCCCCAGGAGGATGAAGGAAAGGGGGTCCCCAGGCTCTACCCTGTTGGGTCTGCCTTGCACTTCGGCGGCATATTGTGAAGATTAAATCAGATGCTGATGTAAGCGACGGCCCAGGCCCAAACCCAGTCCACTGCTACCCTCCCAGACACACAGGCCATTCCCCACCTACTCGGGCTCTGCCTCTGGAGCAAGAACTTGCCTGGTCTAAAGGCAGGCCTGTGTCCCAAGTACTTGCCATCACTTTCCAATTCGTTAGGACCCTTTCCACCAGGGCCCTTCCCGGCTGCCTCCCCTCCTCCCTCCTCGGACTCCCACGGCCCCTCCTCGGCCTGTCTACTCTGAGTGGGCCCAAGGTGTTGGCTTGGCCTCAGGACCAGCGTGGACCAAGGGTGATGTTCCCATGGCTCCAAGAATCACTGCCCTTTGCTGCCTCTGGCCTTTCTCATGCTGTCTCCTCTCAGACTTGAGTAGCACGGAGGCCAGGCCAGCTCTGCCCAGTTCTGTGCCCAAGGAGGAAAGGGGGCCAAGCCTGGATTTCCTTGAGCCACCAGCCCAAAGGCCTCTCTGTTCCCTGAGTGCTGCAAAGAGGCAAGCTGACACCAGTTTAGACGTAATTTTTTTCCACTTTTGGCAGAGAAAGTAAAGAGACAGAGATAAACAAAATGTACTGTAATCACCCCCAACCCACACTTCATTTTTAAACAAACAGGCCAGGTCCTGCCAGGCCTTCTTCCCTACTAACTGCCCTGAGACCACCCCACCCTGCCCACACCTCGCTGGCCCACTGGCCCTGGAGCTCAGTGAAGGGGGAAGCTGTCCTCTGGCTTCAGGCTTCGGATGAGAGCTCCAGCCCAGGCAGGGGAAGTCATGGCACTAGTGCCAGAGCACAACCTTCCCGGCCTGGTCCACGCTCGCCACGTGGTTCCCCAAGCAGCACCAGGCCACGGCGTTGACAGCAGCGCTGAGGAGAGGGAGGGCCAGGCTTCAGGGGAGTGCCAGGTGGACCTGCAGCCTGGCGCTGCCCCTCAGTACTGGGCCTGGGCAGTTTGAGGCTCTCTCTGAGCCCATTTCCTTCCCTATAAAAGGCTCACAGGACTACGGCGAAGATGGACCCAAGCGCATATGAAAAGGCACCTTGTGAACAGTAAAGGGCTCTGGGAGGTGGAAGATATGGACACAAGGGCTGGGGACTCCAGGGCCCAAGCGTGTCAGAACCTGAACTGGTCTCAGTGGGACTGGAGGCAGGGCGGCAGTGGCCCTGAGGCTAGAGTGGGCAGGTGGGTGGTGGCCATGCTCACCAGTGGGGTCCCCGTAGGCTACTCTCCAATTTCCCAGTGTCCACATTCCAGATATACAGGGCTCCGTCCCAGGAACCGGCCAGTGCAAAGCTTCTGTCTGGGCTGCAGTGACCACGGCACAGCAAGAGAGAGGAGGTGGTCAGAGGTGAGGACACACGCACACTGGCACACAGACACTGACACACAGACACAATCGGATGGGGCACACTTGGGTAGGCATGTGCTCTCACATACACACCTGAACACGGCTTTGGTCCAGTCAGAACCGCACTTGAAGCCATCAGCTCTGAGGACAGACAAGAGTTGGGTCAGAGTGGAGGTGGCCGTCAAGGGATCGGGTACCTCAGCAGGCCCCGGGGAGCCTTTTATAGGGGACAAGAGGCCCAACTACCCCAGCCAAAGCCACAGGCCAGAGGCCATGAGGCAGGTACCTGAACACCTGGCGGATATTGCTGACACGCAGGTCGATGACCTTGAGTGTGTTGTCACGGGAACAGCTGAGCAGATGCAGCTGATCGTAGCTGAGGCTCAGGGAGGTGACCCGGCCCTGCACAGGGATGACCTGTGTGCAGCCGGGCCCCCTAAGGAGCAAGGACAGAGATGGGGATGAGCAGCAGCCCCCCTGACAGGGGCACCCAGGTCTCAGCACTGAGGCCAAGGCTCACAGTGACTGACCTCCCACTGCAGACAGGCCCCCCCAACAGGAACCTGAGCAGCCCCTCAAGCCCTTGGGTCACTGAAATAAGGTCAGAGGGGCCCGGCTGGCATGGCTCAGCGGTTGAATGTCGACCTATGAACCAAGAGGTCATGGTTCAATTCCCAGTCCGGGCACATGCCCTGCTGCGGTATCGATCCCCAGTGTGGGGCGTACAGGAGGCAGCCAATCAATGATTCCCTCTCATCACTGATTCTCTCTTTCCCTCTCCCTTCCTCTCTGAAATCAATTTATTTTTTTAAAAGGCCAGAGGAAAAGCAAGGAAGTCTGTCTTCACACGCGTGAAAGACAGCAAGGGTGTCCAACGGCAATCCCTGCAGACGAGCAAGGAGCAGCCGGAGGCAGGCTTGGCACTGGCCTTTACCACCATTCGAGCCCAATGTTGGGCTCTTAGGTTTTAAATACAACTGAAACTTGTGTTCCTTTTGATTAAAAAGTGGTGACTATGTGGGAAAAGGGGTTGCTAGATCTTGGCTGTCAAGGCCCAGGCAGAGTCCCGTGGTTGGAAGGAGAAGCCCTGAGGTGGCAGAGGTCCACCAGCTGAGCCTTCACGGGCCAAGCCCAGCACAGCCTCCCCTCCCCGAGGTGCCCACCAGGGCTCCACAGCCACAGAAAGGAAAGAGAACATGGGAGCCTGCCCCTGCGCCTCCGCCATGCACAGCCTGTCACCTGCTGTCCCAGAACCGGATCTTCTGGTCATTGTGGCCACTAATGATGACATGGTCCCCACACACCACGTCGTTGCAGTAGGAAAGGACATTGATGGTCCTCGAGCCTAGGGAACAAGGAGCAGAGCCCCAGCCTCAGAGAAGGGTCGTCAGGAGCCAACCCGCAGACACATGAGAAGCTGAAGCCCAGAAGCCTCCCAAAACTAGAACCCGGGTCCCCTGCTTCCCAGCCCAAAGCCCAAGGTCACCAAAAAACTGAAAGCACCAATGGGGATAGAGAAGGAGGGGCCTTGGGAGGTTTCACACCAAATGCCTATGAATCTTAGAAACACTTCCAGAGAGAAGGTCAAGGTCCCTCCTTGACCAGCCTGGGGGGTGAGGAGGGTGTGGGCGGGGGGGTTGGGGGGCTGGGCCTCACAGTAGGCACGGTCAAGGTCCCACTCCTTCACTGTCCGGTCTCGGCTCCCAGTCACCGCCTGGTGCCTCGTTAGCTTGAATTTAGCAGCCGTCACCTTGTCTGTGTGTCCAGATAGTGTCTCCTGCACCCCCCCCCCATCCCAAATATGGATCAAGGGCATAGTCAAGACTCCATAACACCCCCCTCTAGGCCCAGGGCATGAACCTGATCCCCAGGCGGTCTCCCCAGTCAGACCTCACCTTGGATTGTGCCTCTCCCACCTTCCAGAGCTGAGCAGCCCGACTGTAAGTAGCTGCCAATACCTGGGAGCCCTGGAGAGATGAGAGTAGGAGAGGTCAGAGACCTGGGCCTGGCCAGAGGCAACATCCCTCAGGCCAGAGAGCTGGGATGGGCCACCTTGAGGCTTCTCTCACAACCCAGGTCCCCCGGGAAGGCAGAGGAGGATTTGAGGGCCCAGTTCTAGGATACCCATGTATTTCTAAGAGCCCCCAGCTGCCTAGGGTGGAGACTGGGGGGAAGGAAACATCCCATGCGACTGGGGCAAAGGCCTCTCACCGAGGGGTCGAAGTCCACACTGGTGATGCTGCTACCAGCTCCTTCAAGAGTTTGGTTGGCCTCCAGGCGACCTGGGGGAACCAGGGGAAGATAGAGTGCAATGAGGTCACTCACCTCACGAAAACGGGGAGCTGGGATGGAGAGTGAGAAAATCGGTCTTTCCCAATTTAGGGACAGAATTGTCGGGTCTGTTCTGGGGGCCTGGGCTGCACCTTCCCAACCTGCCAGCAGGGGGCCCCAGAGGATAGCTGGTCATTTCACAGCACTAAAGAGGACTAGAGAAAAGGGGCTGTCCCTAGGTCACACAGCAAGGGCCAGGCCAGCTAGAGATCGGACTCCTCTAGGAAGCCTCCAGAAGCTGGCTCTAACTTCCCAATACCCACCCACTCCACCTCTCCTCTCGCCCTCCACACACACACACACACACACACAGCCCAAAGTAGCTAGCTAACATTGGTTTCCTACTGAGTTCTGAGCGTTCAAATGGTAACAGAAGTGGCCTAGCACCCAGCCGGCATGTCTCAGTGGTTGAGCATCAACCTATGAACCAGGAGGTCACAGTTTGATTCCTGGCCAGGGCACATGCCCAGGTTGCGGGCTCAGTCCTCAATGTGGGGTATGCAGGAGGCAGCCAATCAATGATTCTCTATTCATTGATGTTTCTCTCTCTCCCTCCCTCCTCTTTCCTCTCTGAAATCAATAAAAAATAAAAGAAGTGGCCGAGAGAACCCCTCATCTCCTAACAGGGACCATGTGAGCTCAGCCCTCCTCATCCTGCAGGCCTGGACCCCAGGAGCTAGAAGACTCTACCCTTCTTCAGAAAAGCAAGCTCAGCACTCTTGCCAAGGAATCATCTGGCCACTGCCCACAAGAATAGTCCACGTGAGGAAACATAAAGAGATCCAAGACCTTTACCCACCAAGAAACAAGCTGAGGGGGGGGGGGGGGGGTTGGAGAGAAAGCATAGGGTTGGCCTGCAGGGGAGGGACCCTCACCTCCCACAACATTCCAGAGGTGAATGAGGCGGTCAGCCCCTCCAGTGGCCAGGAGGCTGCTATTGGGACCAAAACGAACTGCATTGACCTCAGAAAGGTGGGCATCCTGTAGGAAAAAAAAGGAGAGATTGGTGCCCCTGATCCTTGCCACACAGGCCTCTTTGTGCATGCTCACGGGCTCTCTCACATGCGCTGGTGCACACAGTAGGGTCTCATCATCTCTGCCTAGACCCCTGCAGCAGCCTCCCCTGGCTGATACCCCATACTTCCTGGCTGGCCTCCTGTCTCTCCCTCTCCAGTCCATGCCCCTATTATAAATGGCTGAGGGACGCCCACCACAAGCTGTGGCAGAAAAACTCCTGCTCCTGCTGAAGAGCCCAGCCCTGCTTCCCTGGCCTCCTCGGACCACTCCTGGGGCCCACACTGCCCGTTTCAGCACCTGATGCATGTGGCCCAGCTCCTCCTCACCAGCACATCCTGAGCCCAGGTAGGAAGTCGGGCAGCCACGCACACAGGGATGCTCTGATATTGCTGCACGGAGGGTCCTCCAATTGAGTGTCCTCTCCTCTTCTTGAAACTGGGGGGAGAGGAGGGTCAGGAGGGCATTCAGCAAGTTCCTCTGAGGCAGCAACAACAGGAAGCAGACATCGAAGGCAACAGCAGGTGGCCAGGAGGCGTGGGGAGCACAGTCCCCAACCTGGCCTCTGACCCCAGGGGTCAGTGTGGAGATGACAGGGGCACAGAGAAATGCAGAGAGACGGGGCAGAGTGGATGGATGCAGAGAAACCTCGGGGCTGGGGTTTCAGCCCTGGTCTTGTCACTCCTTGGCTCTGTGACCCTGAACGAGTCCCTGAGATTTCTGAACCTGTTTCCCAACTGAGTGGTAGCTCCTGTGCAGCCTCAGGCTGCAACTCTTGGTCCCCTGTGAGGAAATTCAGTGAGGGACAGCCTGGAGGAGAGCTGAGCAGGAGCTGAAAATGAGGCCATGCACCCAGCTCGGCCTGTGGGGCTCCGCAGAGACTCGCACAGACTGCTGGGCAACACAGATGGGCAGACTGAGGTACGCACGCAGACCAAGTCTGAAAAGCTGCACACGAGGCTCCAAGATGCCCTATCCCTTCACACACGTCGGTGTGTACACACACTTACTGCAGAAGCCCCTTCACCACATCCACACAGCGGGACAGCGTCAGGGAGGTGGCGGAGGCAGACCTGGGGCAGAATCGAGAGAGAGACGTGCTAAGGGGCTGGCCGGTGGGTGTGCAGACAGCAGTCGTTCGAGCCTACTCTGCCAGGGGCCCTGGAGCTCACAGCTTCTGGAACTTGGCTCCTCGAAGATCCGGAGAGTGGCATGACCCAGAGCAGATGAAGATGGAGGCAGACAGAGAGTTGGCAATGAAGTCTCCCAAAGTTTTCACCATGATGGTAAGAAATGCCCCAGCACCCAAGTTCCCCAGCCAAAGTTCCTGGGAGACTGAGCGGGGCCTATGGAGTGGGGTGATGGTGAAGGTGTCTCCAGGTTGGAATAGCATAAGGCTGAGGGCAGGGGGATGTGAGGACCTAGATCTGCTGAGACCTCAAAAATGCTCAGGAGAGGACTTGGCTCACCGGGACACTCAAGGGCTCTGGGGACCAGGATCGCATGCCCCTCCCCAAGGTTCCTTCGCTGCCCTGAGGCCTAGGCACCAGTGACCTGCAAGGAAGAGCTGCAGGAGAGCTTTCGGCCTGGGGAATGGGGCAGGGAAGGGCAGCCTCAATGCCAGGCAAATCAAGACAAATGAGGAAACGGAGGGGCGGGGCCCGAGGACTGAAATCCCAATCGGTCCCACTGTGTGAGCTCACATCTATCTACACATGCTCAGATTCTCACACGCATTCAAGTATGCTCACCCAGGCTTGCACACTCGTGTGCTCTCCTATCCCTGTGTATGCACACACATGCCTTCAACAGCTGAGCCCCCGGCCTTGCCCACAGGTTCCCTCCTGGTGACACCCTTTCACCAGCCTGACACCCCACCCCCAGAGATCTGGTCCTGGGGAGGAAAGAAAGGAGTGAGGACAGGGTTGGGGTCCCTGAGGTGGCCCTGGAGGTCAGACCTGTCCTAGGAGGTCTGAGCTGTATGTACCCCAGTGTCTCTCCAAGGTCCCTCCCAACCCAGGAGTAGGCTCAAGGTCTCACTGGAAGACTCTGGGGTGGGGCTCAGCTCAGAGTTCTGGGCCAGTCCTCACCTGAAGGGCCTCTTCAACTTCTCACCAGCCTCACTCTCCAGAAACTCAGGCTCAGCAAGCAGAGTGAGAGTCATCTCAGCCTTCTCTCTGGTCTCATTGCCTGAGGTGTCTGGGTTCCTGGGAGAGCAAATGGAGCTCAGAAAGGCCAAGGGACCAGGCCAGCCCCTCCCTGTCCCAGAGCCCCACAGGGTGAAGATGTGCAAACCCCGTGATAAGGGGTCAGGGTGGGCGCACACATGACAGGCCCGGTGCTGGCTTCTATGGCCACACGTGTCTGTGCGTGTCCTGGGGCCGCAGTCTATGTGCCGCAGGCAGGTGTGGGGCAAGGTAGAGGTGGAGGCAGCGGCCCAAGAGCAGGGCACTACAGGACACACGGGGCCGAGCCAGCATCCGAGGCTCTCTTACTCGCTAATGCTCACTGTCCGCTTGGCAGCCTTCTTCAGCTCCTGGGACACCAGCGCCTGCTTGGCCCTGGGGGTATAAACACTTCCTGGTATACAGGCGCAGGGCGCCGCCCCCTTCCCCAGAGCGCGAGGGTCCTCCTTCCTGGGGAAGGGGCAAGGGGTTCCCTTTCCGGGGACGGGACCCAGCCCCCTGACCTCTCGCGGCGCTCGTTGCGCAGGTTGCGCTCGGCGGCCGCGCGCGCCTTGCGCTGCACCAGCCGCTCCAGCAGGTCGCGCGCCTCCTCCTCCAGCCTGCGCAGCGCCGCCTCCTGCAGCCGGGCTTGCAGGCGCAGCGCCTCGTAGGCCGCCTGCTGCGCCACGTTCCGCGACCGCCGCACGTCCACCTGCCTCACGTGCTGGGCCCGCTCCTCCTGCAGCTGCGCCACCTGCTCCTCCAGAGCCGCCAGCCTGGAGCCGGGGGCGAGCCGACGTCACTTCCCCGTGGGAACGGGTCCCCGAGCTGGGGCGGACTTGCCCGCGGCCACGCGCCAGCCAAGCAGCTAAGGCAAGTCTCCCACCCAGCCTTACCCGCTCAGAGTCCTGCGGTGCCGGGCGTTTGGGGACGAGGGGAAAGCGGTCGGGTCCTGCTGGAGCCATGCGGGGTCACCCGTCCCCCTACCCCCTCCCGGGCTCAGAGCCCCCCTACGTGGGCGCGGTTCCCCTGCGCTCGCCCGCCGGCGCCTTACCTGCCCTGCCGCTTCTCCAGCTCGGACTCCAGGGCGCCCAGGGCTGCGGTCTTTTCCACCACCTGGTAGGCCATCTGGGGGCGGTTAAAGGCCAGACTCTGGGCCTCTTTGTAGAGCTTCAGCCAGGGTCTGCTGCTGCACCCACCCGCTCCCTTCCTGAAAAGCAAGCTCAGGCGCAGGTAGACTACGGGCCTGGCCCCGGAATGCATTGCTGTTTCATGGAGCGTGGAAGGGACTTAGGCCCTGAAGTCTGATCCCTGCGTGTCAGTCTTGGCGTGGCCATTTATTTTTCTCTGACCCCAGGGGTAGTCATTCAACCTCAGCCTTCTGTTATCTCACCTATAAAATGGGAATGATCGTGCTGGCCTTATAGGGTAATACGGAATTATTATGAGAAATCGTTTTTCAAATAATGGCAAATTTTTTAATAGAGCACTTATGTGTTCCATGCCTTGTTCTGGGCATTCTACACATATTAACTCTTAATCCCCATAACATCACTATGAGGTAGGTGATGCCATTTTACAGAGAAGGACATTGACACAGAGAGGTTAAGTGTCTTGCCCAAAGTCACACAGCTAAGTGGCAGAGCTGATATTGGACCCCAGGCCACCGAACATTATGCTCCAAGTAAAGGGCTGGTCTACAGGAGGGGTTCGAGGGTTGTGGGTTCTGTTCCCCTGGCCTACTGACCAGATCCCCCAGAGTAAGAAGGAACCCTGAGCAGAGGCACCCAGCCTAAGAACAGGAATGGATTATGTAAGAGCACCGGGCCCAGAATAAATGCTGGAGCTGCCCCACAGCCCAAGAGTGGGGGTGAGGGTCATCTTATCTGTACCCCTGCCTCACTGAACAGTCCTTCAGCCAGGAGCTGGGGAAGCCACAGAGATCAAGTTCAACTCCCACCTTTCGGAGCTGAGGGATCAGTGGGAGAGACAGGCCCTAGACAATGCAGTTCCCACCAGTGTGGCCAGAGGAACCTGAGGAAATAGCCTAGGCTGGGGCTCTATTGGTAACCTGTTCCTGTGTTCTCACATGGGCGGGCCTGGTGAGGGATGGATTGAGGAGCAAGGTTGGTGCTGTCCACCTGCACTGACATTACTCACTCTCTTGTGGGCCTGGGGAGGGGCCCAGCACACACAAGGCAGGGAGACCTGCTTTCATACCTGGCCCAGTTTATATAACATTTATAATTCCTTTCACCACTAAGCAGTCTGACCACCACTTCCACTTCCTCACCTGTCATTTACTTGCATTGATGTCTTGGTACTCAGTTTTGGGGTTTTTTTGTCTTTTTTTTTTTATGCTTTTCAAAATTAAAATAATAGAGATGGAAAGCAGATTAGTTGCTAACAGGAATTAGGAATGGTTGGGGCAGAGGGATAAGTTGTGACTAAAATAGGGTAGAGAGAGATCTCTGATGATGAAATAGAGCTGTATCTTAATGTTCACACAAATCTACACACATGTGACAGAATCACCAAGAACTAGACAGTTCACACCAATATCAATTCCCTGACTGTGTGTGCTGTAGTTACAGAAGATGTAACCAATGGGGGAAACTGGGTAAAGGGTACACAGGTCCTCTCTGTACTGTCTTTGCAGTTTCCTATGAATCTATAATTATTTCAAAATAAAAAGTTCAAATAATAGTAATAATACATGTTGGTTGTGATCATGTGAAACAGTAAAAACAAAGGAAAAGCCCCTCCTCATCCCCTGGTATATCCAATGGGGGCTGACTGGTGTGTGCCTGAGGAAACGAAGGAGAGGGAGTGCTGAGGGCAAGGGGTGTGGGAGGGATCCCATACAAAGGGAACTATGAACTCAGAGATAAGAGAGTGGCAGGATATATATATACCAAACTGATAATGGGGAGAGGGGGTGAAAGAGGCTCTTACTTGTTTGTATTCTATGGACTTCGGTTCTCTTGAAATGTTCACAACAAGCATATTTTTTTCTCTAATGGAAGTCACTTTTATTATTAAAATATATCACTCTGAGTGCTGTATGAAGAATGGATGGGGGTGCCAAGAGAGGGGTCATCCAGGGTGGAATGAGGTCAGTTTGGACCAGGCCAGACATGGTATAGGAAACAGAAGTAGATTTTGAGGCAGGATCCATGATCTGGTGACTAGCTCAGAACAGAGGGCTGGGAAGGGTCAGGGGTGCCCCCAGGTTTCCAGCCCTGTGACCACTAATGGAGGGGTGCATGATCCACCTCATTCAGCACTTAGCCTACAGATATGCATTAGCATGGACTGTGGAGACAAGCCCCAGGAACACAGTGGAGGCAAACCAGAAGCATTCCAGGCCTTGGGGTGCTCACAGCCCAGAAGGGGGTTCAGATGTTTGAGAACCACTTCTCAAGTGTGAAGTTGTGACTACAAGACGCTGAGGGAGAGGCTCTCACTGCATTCACAGCCCCCTTCCCACACTCGTTAGGCAGGTGACTTGGGCATGAGTTTACTGGTCCATCAGTCTCCTCCAGTGGACTAGAACCTCCATAAGGCCAGGTCTTGCTTATGCTGCATTCCTGTGCCTTGCATGTAGCAATTGTCAATAAATATGTGTTGAAAGAATGGAGAGTGCCTGGCCAGCGTGGCTCAGTGGTTGAGCGTCGACCTATGAACCAGGAGGGCTGAACTCTCACCTCACTTCCTCCAACTGCTGTTGGAGCCCACTTCATGCTGGGCTGCCAGAGCCAAGCTAGAGCGCATCGGACTGTCTGGCCTCAAGGCACTGGACTTGGGGACTGTCCCTCTTTTGCTGACTCCCTTGGACTGAATCTTCCATCCCCCAAAATCCTAGATCCTGGCCCCACTACGTTGTCCCTCAGACCACATTCTCAGACCCTGCCCAGCCTACCTCACCACAGACCAGCCGAAGTCCCTCCTTCTCCTCTTGCCATTTCACCCTCAGAATGTCCGGTGATGGGACTTGGTCTGAGTTAGACCGCGACTCCTCCTCCCTGCCAACCAATCAAGAGAGTGGTGCTCATTGTCCCTCCATTCACCCGGGCGATGTGCATGTAAAGCCTGAGACCAGCATCATGAACTTTTTCCTAGAAAGGTGGAAGCCAGAAGAGGAAAGCGCACATTTCCAGCAATTGAAGCTGTCCATGGCTCAGCTC
Organism: Myotis myotis; assembly: GCF_014108235.1. Taxonomy (NCBI): domain Eukaryota; kingdom Metazoa; phylum Chordata; class Mammalia; order Chiroptera; family Vespertilionidae; genus Myotis; species Myotis myotis. The sequence goes on from NW_023416314.1 coordinate 40,197,237, forward strand.
TGGGAGTCCCCCAGCCTTGGTTTCCATGGTCAGGACCCTCCTTTAGAAGCACCTCCCAACTCTGAGCCCCAACCCATTCTTGATTCTCATCTTCACTCCCCCTTCGGAATAGGTAGCAAGACCCTTTCTGTAGGCATCGGGTAAAGAATTAGGGATACAGTCCTGGCTGGGAAGGCTCAGTTGGTTAGGGGTTCAGTCCCCAGGAGGGGGTGTGCAGGAGGCAGCCAATCAATGATTTTCTATCATCGTTGATGTTTCCCTCTTCCTTCCTCTCTCTGAAATCAATAAAAACATTTTTTTAAAAGATGAGAGAGATAGAGACAGAAAAGGGGAAAAGATAAGTGTAGGGGTGGGAAGGGAAGGAGATGGGACAAATGCAGAGATGGACTGAGATGGGTAGGACAGAAGGACTTTCAAAGCAGCTGGCCTGGGGGAAGGCTGAAGAGCTTACATACCCCTCCCCCCGGGTAGCAGACAGGGGCCAATGAGGTGCCAGGGAGAGAATGGACCCAGCATAGGCAGTGGGGGCAGGGCCTAGGCACAGGCAGCCCATTGTGACCACAACCACAAGCACGCATACACTCACCAAGGGCCCTGCCAGGGAGCAGGAGTGACATCGTTTGCCTCTGGCTGCAGCTTGTCTGAGAACCGGGCCAGCAGTTCAGCCTTTTCTAGGAGACGGTTATCTAGGGGTGCAAGAGGGTGAACCTGGGGCAAAGACACTTACCAGCAAACTCCAGACAAAAAGGATCCCTGTCTGGCTGGGAAGGCCGCAGGAGCCCAGGGGTGCCAATGGCAGAGCTACTGGCAGATTGGGTTCTATCCCTTGCTTAAGGGGTGTTTATACAGCTCCACCAGGACCTTCAGCCTTTTGGCACAGCATCCTCACAGCACTAGCCTCCAGACCCTCCCAGGAGAACACCTGCTTTCCCAGAAGGATGACCACCACTGGGGAAGGGTCCTGAGAAAGGAAGGGGCCAGGGTTGAACCCCAGCCCCAGGGCAGGGCCTGGCCACAGAGAGTGATGAAACACACAGCTCCACCTGCCTATGGCCTTACTTCCCCTCCAGGGGCTCTAACTTAGTGGATGAAAAGCAATCCTGACTTCCCCTGGTAGGTGGAAGGTTCCTCTCCCCTCCCACCCCCACCCTCCTCCAACCCCAGCCACCATCCCAGCCAAAACAGAAAGCCCTTGAGCAGTTATGCAGCAGACTTCCTCAAGTTCAGGTAGTTTCTGCTACAGACCCTGAAACACACCTCCTCCACACCCACCGCGGTCACTTCCTCTTCTTTCACCAATTCCAGGATAAGGTGGAGGTGACAAGCCCAGGCCTAGCTCCGCAGCAATTTTTCCTCCACGTCTCACCTCCAAACCCCAGCCCAGCCCTCAGGGCACTGCTCTGGCCCCCCAGCAAGTCCAAAGATGCCATTTTGCCCAGCTTATGGGCGAGAAATCTGAAGCTTAGGAATATGATCTGCCCAAGACCACAGAGAAGACTGGACTTTGAAGTGTGTCTGATTTCAGCCCTGTGGAGTCTCCCCAGGCCCACACATTTGCAGCTGGTGGGGGGAGGTTTGGTGAGGGAGGGTTGATTAAGCTTCAGCCAAGATTAGGCCCGGTGATGGAGCTAGAGGGATTGGTGACCAGAAGCCCTGCACACAGATGCACACCTGTTTATCTCGCTTGATCTCCATACCCCTTCCTGACCGGCCACCCAGAAACAACTCTGTGACAGTCTGATTCCAGGGCTCAGCTAGCTCCCTCCTGCAGCCTGGGGCCTACGTTTCTCCCTCCGGCCGGCGTTGGCTGGGCACAGAGGCACTCCAAAAACCTGAGCCAGGATCACCTACCTGCGGCAAAGCCTGAGACTCTGAGCTTCCCCCCTAGAGATTCAGTTTCACTCCTTTCCTCAATTCGCTAAACAGTAGTTGCTCTGGACAGTCCCACCTCCTTTCACTGGGCTATGGGGACCAAGGGGACTGACCAGGCTCTGCCTTAGGGACCGCCCGGCAGGGGGACGCACAAGAGACCCTACAACCTCAACACTGGCTGACGGGTGCCGCCTCGGAAGCACAGCTCGCGGAGCAGAGCCGGGCCCAGAGGGGCGCGGAGAGCGGCGGCATGAGGAGGAGCTGCGTCCAGGACGGCGCTCTGAGCAGAGCCTGAGCTGGCAGGGGCAGGGATGTGGCCGGTGGGAGACAGGGCGTCACAGATGGGGGTGCAGCAGGCCCCAGGCCTCGGAGACGAGAAGGCAGTGGTGCACCGGCGTCACCGCTGGAGAAACCAGACGCTTTCCCGCAGCCCCGTCCCCTCCGCCGCCCTCATCCCAGCCCCGCGGGGCGCACTCACAGGCCGGCACCAGCTCCAGGAAGAGCGCCTTCTGCGTGCGGTCCCGCTGCCGCAGCTGCCGCACGATGTGGCGCTTCCAGCGGGCGGCGGGCGCTCCGGCGCCGCAGGGCCCCGCCATGGCCGCGCTCTCCCGCCTGTCCCGCGTGGGCAACGGCTCCTTAGAAGGCTCGGGTGGGCTGGGGCGGGGCCTCCCGGGGACTCCGTGACGCCAGGGGGAGGGCCGTGGCGGGGATTCCCCGGGTTGTACCAAGAGCGTATTTGCGGGAGAGACGCAATCGTGGGAGGGAAGCCGCCCCCGTGTCTACACCAAGGTGACCCCTAAAACTTTTTCACCCAAGTTGGAGCTCCTATGGCTGCCGGGGGTAATAAGCGGGACGCGAGGACGGAGCCTCCGGGCGGCTTCCCCGAGCCGGTGGGCGCGTCCGCAGGCGGGGCCCCAGGGCCAGCGCCCTTAACCCCACAGCAGCCGCAGGCACAGCCCCAGATGCTTGCCCACCCGCCTCTGGGCCAGGCTGCGCCCCATGGCCCGGACCTGGAGGCCTCCTCACACCCGCCCGGCCCTGAGGCACCCAGGGCCTGTGAGCAGAGGCGACACTGACACCAGGCGCACACAATGTGACCGTGGATAAGAAAGCACCGGGGAGGAAGGAGCTGAAGGCAAGAGGCGCTGCTTTCCGGAGGTGATGGCACTTGAGTTGGGCTGTGAGGGATGAAATAGGAGTTGGCCAGGAGGAAGGAGAATAGGCAGCAGGAAGAACAAGTGCAAAGGTTCCATGGCATAAAAACTCTCAGTGGATTCGGGAGTTTATTCGATTGGCCTCTGGATGAGCAGCATCTCTGCCTGGTGCACTTGACAGTAAATCATGGATTGCAGGGAACTATCATAAAATTATGTCCAGCAAGACCCCTCGTCCAGAGCTCTGCAGACACAGGCTGGTGTGAAGAATAAAGGAGGAATGCACCAGACCCAGGCTCATCCCAAGGTCCACTGTGTAAGGCCCCTGCAGGCCCTGCTCTCTCTCCGTGAGTGAAGGCAGACCTGTCCATCCCCAGGAAATTCGAGAAACTGAGCAACGTTGAGGATGCGGACAGGCCTTGGAGGTGACAGGCTTGTTGAGATGCAGATGATGGGTCACAGGACTTGGAAAGCAGTAAATGCCAGTGACCCCCCCCCCCCCCCAAAGAGTATAACACCTCTGTCCAGCCGGCGTGGCTCTGTGGTTGAGCCTTGACCTAAGAACCAGGAGGTCATGTTTGATTCCTGGTCAGGGCACATGCCTGAATTGCGGGCTCGATCCCCAGTGTGGGGCGTGCAGGAGGTAGTGGATGGATTATTCTCTCTCATCATTGATGTTTCTAGCTCGCTCTCACTCTCCCTTCCTCTCTGAAATCAATAAGTATATGTTAAAATAAAATAAAAAACACCTTCTCCTTAGTCAGCCTGGCTCCTGCTCATGGGTCACCTCCTCCAGTAAAGCTTCCCTGCCCCTGCCAGGAGTTAAGGCTTCGCTGTCCTCAGCCCCAGCCCAAGCCTAACTTCTCTGTTGAAGGAGTGGTGGTTGGTGGTGACATTCACTAGAAGGCATGCCCAGGAGAAGGGCACGGTACCCATGGGGGACAAAGCCAGTTGGCAACAGTGATGAATTCCATTTAGGACTGACTGACTCGAGGTGCCTAGCGACACCATCAAAGGAGCTGGGGCTGTGGGCTTGGAAGGGAATGTTAACAGGGCTCTGCCTAGTTGTGAGGTGCAAAGGTGCTATTCTCAGGTGAGGGGGCACATTGGGATCAGGGGTTCCTAACCCTTTTTTTGACTCGCAAAACATTCCTGGGAAATTTTAAATAATTTTGCCATTTTTTGATAGTATGCAATAAAGATTTTGATTTAAAATATCTTCTATCTTTGGACTGTGAAAGATTGTATTATAAAGTTCACTTAAAATAGAATTTTAAATAACATTCATGATACGTGAAGACAAATTTCTATTTTTCACATTTAGCATGATGTTTATATTTAATTATGTTTAAAAAGCATGAGTCTATGGCCAATAAATATAAAAAGTGATTATATTGTGATTTAGAGACCTAATGTACTTAGGAACATAGTTTGAAACTTGCACTTGGGTTAGACAACGTCAGCAGCCAGAGGGATTGTTTAAAAACAATCACAAAAACTGAATCACAATGCTAAAATCACTGCCGAACTCATGGCGGCACCCCCTGGTTGGCCCCTACTCCTGGCGATTTTCCTCCAGAATTTTTAGGGGCTGGCATTACCCCTTCTTTCAGAAGACCTTCCCTGTTCACCCAATCTGAAAGAGCCCCATCCCAGTCAATGTCTACATCATCATCTAGTTGCTCTTCCTTTCAAAGCACTTCACACTCCCCAAAAGGATCTGTTTTTGTGTTTGTTTAGTTGTTTATGATTTGTATCTCCTACCAGACTGGAAGTTTCAGGAGAGCTGGCATCAAGCCAGCCTTGATCACAGCTCTTTCTTCAGCATCTATCATGGGCCCTGGCACCAGCCGAGTAGGGGATCAGTAAATATGGCTGTTGCTGTGACTTCAAAAATATACGAAACCAGTGTTCATGGCCCAGTGCTTAGAAGTTTTAAGTTCAAAATTGTAGCTGTTTTTGACTGAAAAATAAATCACATGCACATAGCCGAAAATTCAAATAGCGTAAGAGAAAGGCGCTTTGCCACACTTTCATGCTTGTTGGGATAGGACAGGCTGTTCCGTGGTCTTTTGGTTATCTACTACTTAATGCGGCCATTTTTTTTACTATCTCTCATGATTCAGAGTGTTGGCAGAGTTCAGCTGGGCGTCTCTTATGTGGTTCCAGTCACAACCAGCAGTGGAGTCATCAGAGGACTCAGCTGACTTGGTTGCTAATGACAGCTCTTTCGTTTGTCTGGCGAGAGAGGTTGGCAGTTAGCTAGAAGGACAATTAGAGCTGTGTCTCCAGGTGGCTTAGGTTTCTCAGGGCATGGTGGCTACGTTCTGAGAGGGAGCATTCAAAGCAAACATTCCATTGATCAAAATAGTCACAGTCCAGCCCAGATTCCAGGACAGGAGACAGAGACCCAGCTTTCCGTGAAAGGAGTGTCAAAAAATGTGTGGCCATCTTTCATCCACCACATATGGTACCAAATAAACCTGCATACTTCAGTGGCTTAACGTAACAAAGGTTGGCTTCTCAGTACATCACCATGTGAGGTGGACAGTGTTGGCGTGCTCTCCTCCTCCAGCAGTACTCAGATCCCAGGGGCTTCCACCCAGTATCTCCACCAAAGTTCTTTGATCCCAACTGCTCAGATGGGAGAGAGGCTGGGAGTTAGGGGAGTGCGGAAAAGATTCACAATGACATTTACTGCCTTGGAGCTGAAGTGAACATTCCTCTGTCCACATTCCCACTGGTGAGATCGTATCACCCAGGAAGGTTGGGAAATGTAATCTTCCCATGTTCCCTGGAAAAGAAAAATGGGTGTGAACACATCATTGTTGCTGACACACACTAATTTCCCAGTCTCCTTCTCTAGAATAATCACCATTAATAATTTAGTGTGTATCCTTCCAGAAATATGTATGCATGTACAAACATTTAAAAACATAAATGTAGCTCTAGCCGGTTTGGCTCAGTGGATAGAGGGTTGGCCTGAGGACCAAAGGGTCCCGGGTACGATTCCAGTCAAGGGTATGTACCTCGGTTGCAGGTCCTCCCCGCCTGGGCCTTGGTCAGGGCTCATGTAGGAGGCAACCAATCAATGTGTTTCTCTCACTCTCTTTGAGTGAGATGTTTATCTCTCTCTCTTCCACTCTCCCTAGCCAAATCAATGGAAAAATATCTTCAGGTGAGGATTAACAACAATAAAAAACATAAATGTAGCATTTACACACTGTTGCTTCTTTACATAACAATATATTTTCAATGTATCTTAGAGAACATTGCATATCAGAATAAACAGATCTATTTTATTCCTTTTATGCCTATAAAACATTTCATTGTGTTGATGGACTATAGTTTACCTAATCAGTCCTCTATTGATAAACATTTAGACTATTTCTAATTATTTGCTGTTACTATGTGACATCATACAGTCTTATTTATACTTAGATCTCTGCTTACCTACGTTAGTGAACATGTAGGAAAGTTTCAATAAATAATATTTAGAATAATATATATATATTCAGTGTTAACATATAACTCAGGGATATCCAATTAGGAAAGGTAGTAAAAATGAAGTCATTCACAACAGCAACTAAAACTAATCTATAACAATAAAAGCGTAATATGCTAATTAGACCAGACAGCCAAATGACCTTCCGGACGAAGCCGTGGCAGCAGGGGCCGAGGCAGAGGCGGTTAGGAGTGATCAGGCAGGCAGGCAAGCAGTTAGGGGCAATCAGGCAGGCAGGCAGAGTGGTTAGGGGCAATCAGGCAGGCAAGCGAGTGGTTAGGAGCCAACGCTCTCGGGATCAGGCCTAAACTGGCAGTCAGACATCCCACGAGGGGTCCCAGATTGCTAGAGGGTGCAGGATGGGCTGAGGAAACCCCCCCCCCCCCCGCACTCGTGCACGAATTTCATGCACTGGGCCTCTAGTATGCTTAGGAATATACCCAAGGAGGGGGCGGGGGGAAGGGGAGTACAAATGAACAACATAAATTAACTTGAATGTTTGTATCATGATGTGATCAATTAAAATAACTGAAGGACATAAAAGAATACCTAATGAAAGAAAATATATAACATGTTTGGTGTTGGGAAGACTAAAAATAAAATTGTAATTTACACAAATCATGAATTCAATATATCCCAATTGATGAGATATCCTTTTTTGTGGATCTTGACAAGTTGTTTCTAAAATTCATTTCAGCCGAAACCGGTTTGGCTCAGTGGATAGAGCGTGGCCTCCGGACTGAAAGGTCCCAGGTTCGATTCCGGTCAAGGGCATGTACCTGGGTTGCAGGCACATCCCAGTAGGAGATGTGCAGGAGGCGGCTGATCGATGTTTCTCTCTCATCGATGTTTCTAACTCTCTATCTCTCTCCCTTCCTCTCTGTAAAAAATCAATAAAATATTAAATAAAATAAAATAAAATTCATTTCAAAAAGAATACTCAAGAAGAATGTTTTTAAGAATGAGGGAAAAACTTATAATGAAAATGGTATGCTGTTGGGTCAGAAATAAGCAAGACTCATAACAGAATAGAGACCAGAAATATCCTCCTGTGTAGGAATTTAATTTATGATGAAGGTGGCATCTCAAAAGGCTGGATATAGGACTACCATATGCCCCAGCATTTCCACTCCTAGGAATATATCCATAGAATTGAAAACAGGGCCTGGCCTGAGTGGCTCAGTTGGTTGAGCATTGTCCTGTGTACCAAGAGGTTGCTGGTTCGATTCCTGGTCAGGTCACATACCTGGGCATGTATGGAAAGCGACAGATCATTTCTCTCACATCAGTGTTTCTCTCTCCCTTCCTTCCTCTCTCTAAGCATGTCCTTGGGTCAGGATTGAAAAAAAAGAAAGAATTGAAAGCAAGGACTCAGAAAGATACTTGCATACCCATGTTCATCATAACATTATTCACAATAGTCAAAAGACAGAAACAACTCAAATGTCCATCAACAGATGAACAGATAAACAAAATGTGCATATACATATAATGGAATATTATTTAGCCACAAAAAGGAATGAAATTTAGATACATGCTACAATATATATGAAACTTAACAAATGCTATGTGAAATAGTTCAGACAATAAGACAAATATTATATGGTTTCACCTTATCAAATATATACAATAGGAATATTAATGGAAACAGAAAGTAGATTGAGGTTGTCAGGCGCTGAGAGGAGGGAGAAATGAGAAGTTATTGCTTAATTTTTACATAATTTCTGTTTGGGCTGATGAAAGAGTTTTGGAAATAGTAGAGATGGTTACATAACATTGTGAATGCAATTAACACCACTGAATTGTACACTTCAAAATGGCTCAAATGGCCATTTTTATGCTATATATATTTTCCCACCACATAACAAAAACTCATTCAAAAAAAGAGAAAGACACTATATAAAAAGTAAAAAGAGAAGCAGTAAATGAGGAGAAAATACTTGTAACATATACAGTAGTCCCCATCCACCATTTTGCTTTTCATGGCTTCAGTTACCCAAAAATATTAAATGAAAAGTTTCAGAAATAAACAACAATTCGTAAGTTTTAAATTACACACCCTCTGAGTAGTAGGATAAATCTTGCACCTTTCTGCTCTTTACCACCGGGATGTGACTCATTCTTTGTCCAGGGTATCCATGCCGTATATGCTCCCTGCCCATTAATTATTTAGTAGCGATCTTGGTTATCACACCAACTGTCAAGGTGTCACAGTGCTTGTGTTCAAATAACCTTTATTTTCCTTAATAGTTTCCCCAAAGTATAAGAGTAATGATGGCAGCAGTTTGGTTATGCCAAAGAGAAGCCATAAACTTTATCATGGTTGTGTATGTATAGGAAAAAAAACATAGTATATTGTGAATTCAGTACCATCCATAGTTTCAGGCATTCACTGGGAGGTCTTGGATTGTATCCCTTCAGATAAGGGAAGACTACTGTATAGCCAATTAGTAAAATCCAGAAGATATAAAGAACTTCCACAAGTCAACTGAAGAACAGAAAACCCCTGTAAAAATGGACAATGACTTTTATCAAAAGAAAGAAAACAATGCGCACAAAAAAATAAAACTATGCATTATTAGTGAAGTGCAAGTTAAAGTATGAATAAGAGGCCATTTTTTCACTCATCAGATTGCCAGAAATTAAGAAATGGAAGGCGAGCTGTCCCTCTCAGGAGCTCACCCATGCCTTTCTTCCCTTTCAGGCATGCATCTCCTAAACTCTAAGGTTCCCCACAAGACTTGCAACTAGGGGAGCATCATCCCAGGCTTACTCCCTCAACCCACCTCCAAGGCCCTCTTTTCTGTGACTTTCCCGTGAGCCAACGCAGCCCTATCCCGGCTCTCCTGTTGCCTCTTCTATCCCAAGCCTTTCCATTTCACTGTTCCCAGCTTTAATACACATACTCTCAAAATAAAAAATTAAAAAAAGAAATGGAATAATATTCAGAGTTGGTTAGGATGTGAGGAAGTGGAATCCATCATTCCTGCTGGTGGGAGTATAAATAGGTCTAACTTTTTGGGAGAGCACTTTCTCTCTCTCTCTCTCTCTCTCTCTCTCTCTCTCTCTCTCTCTCTCACACACACACACACACACACACACACACACACACCCTTGGACCCAGCAGTTGCTCTGCAGTGTGTGACAGGACAAATAGTTACATATGTCATGGTACATCCACAAGATGGAATTCAATGAAATACAAAGGAGCTAGATCTGTGTGTCCTAACATTGGAAATATATGTCTGAAATACTTTCTAATATTTCTTGAAATCCAACATGTTTTGTTTCTTTTTAACACGTTTATTTTTTGTTTCTAATTTATTATCTAAAAGGTTCAGACTGCTGTTTACAAACAGTTTTCACAAATGACACTTGGGGGAAGGGGTTACCTTTTATTCCTGGCACATAAAAGGCCAAACAGGATATGATTATTGCTCTTCTTTTTTCTTTTTCTTGGCCATGTTTGCAGCCTTAGTGACATCTGGATATGCTTTGTATCAGTTTTCTTTAAAAAAATTTTTTTTTAATTTTCATTTTATTAAGGCCTTACAGATGCTCACTAGATACCTTAACAACAGTTTTTAATTGTCCAGAGAAATTACAGCTGCTTAAATAAAGCCTAAAGTATTTGGCTTCCTTGGGTATTTCTGCCATACTGTTCCCACAGAGCTGCTGTTAGTTTAATAATAGAGTAGCTGTTAAAACAATATTTTTTTCTTTTTTAAAAGATAATTATTGTTTAAACTGCAGTGGTTCTCAACCTTCTGGCCCTTTAAATACAGTTCCTCATGTTGTGACCCAACCATAAAATTCTTTTCGTTGCTACTTCATAACTGTAATGTTGCTACTGTTATGAATCGTAATGTAAATATCTGATATGCAGGATGGTCTTAGGTGACCCCTGTGAAAGGGTCGTTCGACTGCTGAAGGGGTCGCGACCCACAGGTTGAGAACCTCTGGTTTAAAGTATTACATATGTACCCTTTAACCCCCATAAGCCCCGCCCCTGCCCCTCCCCCAAGCCCTCACCACCCCATTGTCTGTGTGCATGGGCCATGCATATACCCATACAAGGTCCTGGGTTGATTACCTCCCACCCATCCACCCTCCCCCGCCTTTGTTTGGATAAATGCAAGGATCTGAGGTCACAATCACATTGAGGCAAATTTACAGGCTTATTTTTTTATGCCTTCTTTAATTAGTTGTTTGTGTCTATAACCAGTGGTCCACCAAAGATTATAAATTAAATTATATAGAACTAAAAATTAGACAGTTTAAAAGTGTGAAATGGTCAAAACACTTAGGGTTTGAAGGAAATGAGTTCATCTGTCATTATTGGGGTCTGGGGACCCCTGATCTTCCCTACATGCCACATGCACGTACTACTGACTATTTCTTTGAAGGAAAAACAACTTTGGGATGGGGTGAACTGAAACTGCACCCACCACGGGGAGAAACCTGTGATTTGGGCATCCTTCCATATGGGCCAACGTGAAAAATGCTCTGATATGGGCAGAAACGGGGAACATGAACCCTTTTATTTCCTAAGCAGCTAGGTCAAAGTTATAAGTGAATAAGAGAAATGCAGTCTTCTCTGGTAGATGAGATGGAGCAGAGTGGAGTGGAATGAAGTAGCAAGAGGGTTCTTCACAAAGAAGTTAAATCCTCAAGATGTAGAAGTGTGCTTGGTTTCAGCCTGGAGAAAACCGGGCACAGCCCAAAGGAAGCTTCCTCCCACAGCACTCACCCTCCCTCCCGGCAGCAGACAGACCACACGTCCCCAAACAGCCCCCTCCCCACAGAGCGCTTCCGAGCTGGCCCCAGGGGAAAGCCGCTAGGCTCTGTGAAGGCAGGTGGCGGTGAAATTCCTGAGGCACTAGAGGGACTGGGGACTGGATGGGGACAGATACGGACTGGACCGGAAGGGTTTCAAGGGAGGAAGACCATGAGAGATACAGAGAAAGAAAGAGGAGACAGGTGGAATCTCCTCTGCAGCCTCCTCCTTGAGGCTCTGCCCTTTGGTTGAAGGGCCAAGGAAGGGGCAGAAAAATTCAGGTCCAGTTTCTACCTGTCCTTGCCCACTCCCCCTGCCCCACCCAACTCCTCCCAACTTTCTAAGGTTTTAGGACACTGACCTATGTAAAAAATTTGATTCAGTATGATGCAGTTTGAGGACAGTGGGTGAAGTGGTACCTGGCCCAGGCGAGAGTGTCCCTACTCATCTCAAGGTCAGAGGTGGTCAGTGCCTCGTTCTTACTTGGAACACAGTAGTGAAGAGTGGTTGCTCTACCCCCTACCCTACCCCCCCAAAAAACAAGTTCCGTTTTGAACACACTGAGTTTAAGGGACCTGTAAGTCAACCAGAAGGTGTCCCAGAGGCAGCAGAAAGACCCGAGCTGGAAGTTGGGGAGTCATCAGCATATGGATGAAAGTGAATTAGGTTATCTAAAAAGAGTATGTGGAGTGACTGAACCTGGAGGATACCAGTATTCCAGACTGCTCTAGCCCAATCAGCCAAAGCTTGCCAGGGACAAACCCAGAGTCCAACAAAGTCAGGTTTACTGATCCATTGCAATGAGGAAGACAACACACCAGAAGAACCATGTGCTGTCCCACTGAACACAAAGGAAAAGTAAGTTATAGGCTTTAAGAGAGGTGAAGGGTAGGCGACATTATCTATTTGTTTGTTTATTTTTATCCTCAAGATTGTATTGTCACATAATAAAACAAAATATGAAGCTTAGCCCAGCTGGTGTGGCTCAGTGGTTGAGCATTGACCCATGAACCAGATTTTCCAGTCAGGGCACCTGCCCAACTTTTGGGCTTGATCCCCAGTAGGGGGCGTGCAGGAGGCAGCCAATTGATTCTCTCTAATTGACATTTCTCTCTCTCTCCCTCTCCCTTCCTCTCTCTGAAATCCATTAAAAGATTTGTTTTATTTTATTTTTATTATAAAAATATATTTTTTAAAAAAAAGAAAAAAATATGAAACTTAGACCTGGATCACTTGGCCCTTTCTCTTCTTATCTCCCAGTTCAAAATGCTTGGATCTCTTAGTAGCCAGCACTCTCTTAGATCTGCAGTTGGGCTCACCGCATTCAGGCCTCAGCACAATCTTTGTAGTTTTAGCCATTTTGCAGAAAATTGGCTTAGTCTGCCCACCATAGCCACTCTGCTTCCTGTCATGATGCTGCTTTCCCTGGGCATAGGGAGTCCTTGCCCAACTGTGTCACTTTGTGGGGTGGATGCTTGCCACACTTCCTGCCGAAAGTCTGGCAGGTTTTAGGAATGTTCGCCATGTTTGCAAGAGCGCTATCAGCACAGAAAAGCTAGGTGACATTTAAGTGAAGCAATATTTTGATGGCTCAAAGCAAATAACTGTGTATAAAGCGGCCAACATCAGGTCTGAATTACTAAGTGAACCCAGAGTACTGTTTGCTTGGAAAGAATAAAGTTAAGGTGAATGTGGTATATTATGTTCAGAAATCTTGTCTGAATCTCTGTTCCTGGGTTGTAAGCCCTGTCTGCTTAGTGATTTGGATCCTCCAGGTTGGAGTTTCAGTCTTACTTATATAATTTCAAACAGCAAAGTTTCTGATAGTCTATGATTTTAGAAAACAAAGTTGCTCAGTGAGTAAGAAAGAAGTAGTTTCTCAAAAGATAGTGTATTACGACATTTTATAACTGCAATATGTCCTTGGGAAAAATTTTACAGCTAAGGAATCTGCAAAGATTAAGAGTAGTGAGTAGGGCCTAATATATAGTGAGAGAAGATGGTTTGACTTGGGGTGGTGGGCACACAGTGCAATACACAGAGCTTGTAAATAGAATTATACACTTGAAACCTATATGATCCTATTAATCAATGTCACCCCAATAAGTTTAACAAAATATTCAAAATAAAAGAGTAGTGAGTAGGCAGGAAGAAAACTGAAGTGTAAGTCTCACAGAGCAGGAAGATGATGGTTGGTGTTGAATGCTAAGAGGTCTAGTTTACTGCGACACTGTCCACTAGGGTAGGCACTAGCCACAGGTGGCTATTTAAATGTAATTAAAAGTGATTAACTAAATTTAAATTATTTAAAGAATATAATTAATTAAATAAAAACATTTTTATTTCTCCATGGCACTTAGCCGCATGTCAAGTGTTCGGTAGGCACAGACTAGTCCCTATTGTACTATTACAGATAGAGAACATTTCGATCACCCCAGACACGTTCTACTCAACCTCAGTAGGAGAACTGAGAGCCCTTGGCGATGTGGATGCCTGTTGAGAGGAATCTCCAAGGAGTTATGGGGGTGAAAGCCCTGTAGGAAGTGCATACTGGTAATGAGTAGTATTCTTTCTTTTCTTTTTTAAAAATATATATTTTATTGATTTTTTACAGAGAGGAAGGGAGAGGGATAGAGAGTTAGGTACATCGATGAGAGAGAGACATCGATCAGCTGCCTCCCGCACACCCACACTGAGGATGTGCCCGCAACCCAGGTACATACCCCCCCGACTGGAATCGAACCTGGGACCCTTCAGTCCGCAGGCCGACGCTCCAGCCACTGAGCCAAGCCAGTTAGGGCGAGTAGTATTCTTTCTAAACGCAGCTCTAACAACACTACTCTCCTCCTGTGACAGCTACTGTGTATTACGTACCTCGAACACGCAAGGCGAAGACCAGAGCAAGTAATTCAACTGTTCTAACTCGTTTCTCTGCCAGCACAAACCCACGACGGTCCCCAAACTCCATCTCCCGCCATGCCCCGGGCCCGTCTGCGTCTCTGTCTCTTGGGCTTCTGGGAAATGTAGTTTTTACAGCGTTCCAACTCCAGTAAGGTTCTAGCCGTGAACTAAGGCTCCCACGAGGCAGTGCATGGGCCATTCTGGTCTAATTCACTGCGGCCGCCATGTCTGCCGTGAGGGGGCGCCAGAACCGGCACCCGAGGTTTAGTGAACCGGTGACGGAGATGCTGGAGTCCCAGGAGAGGAGGAGGGTAGAGACCGAGCTGTTGCTTCTTCCTGCCATTTCTCAGATCGCCGCTGCTGTGGGTCTTTGGAGACGCCTCGGAGCTGACAGGGGCCGCAGGGAGCTCACTGCAGTACTTGGGGCCGACAACATGCTTGAGGACATTGGGCAGCCCCGGCTGGAAGCGCAGGCGCAAAAGCAGGACCTGGCGGCCTCTGTAAACACCAAAGAGCGCCTGCGCAAGCTGAGCGACACGGGATGGACACCTGGGGGCGCCTTAGCCAAGATAACAGAATTAGTAACTGTACGTCTTTTTTTTGTTGTCCTTTCTCTATGGTTTGCAAAGCACAGCTTCCTTCATTGCCTTAGTTTGATCCTCACAGCAGCCCTGTTGCAGATTGGGCAACGGGTCAGAGAAAGTCACACAGCCAGAGTCCTAGTATAATAGAGTTCGAAGGACCAGAGATGGATGGTTCAGGATTCACAGACTCTAGCCCAGGCTCTGCCTGGGACTTACTGTGTGACCTTGGGCAATTCAGGTCCTTTGGGAACCTAAGCCTTCTCATTTGTAAATGGAAGTAGGTTGTTGGGAGGATCAAATCTGATGCAGGAGTGAAACTAAACTCCCAAGCAGTCTATAAGGGCAAAATATTATTAGTCAGGTGATTGCAGATTGAGGGGCTCATTTCCTCTTTCTACAGATTGCAAAACTGAGGGCCTCAAAGGAGCAGGAGCTTGCTCTACAGGTCTCAGCAGTCTGTGAACAAAGGCTAAAGCCTAGCCCTCCTGCCTTTGGTCCTGGAGCCTTTCCCTGCACCAAGGATTAGTGTTTTTGTTTAATACTGTCTTAGAGACACAGACTACTCTGAGGGCATGGAGGAGACTCTAGTTCCAATCCTTCTACCCAACCTAGGCCTAATGGAAGAGAGCCCTGCTCTGTTGAGATGGCTACAAGAAGCAGGAAACTAAGAAAGATCTGGAGAAAGAACAGTGTAGCTGGATCTGTACAGACCCTGCCTCTCAGGATAGTAGCCCAGGTAAGGGGAGGAGTCCGGGTGGGACAGATGTGGGCGTAGTTCTAAGGGATCAGACTCTGAATGGAAAGGAATAGGAGGGTATTAGGCTCTGTTTCTGAACGTGGGAGGAACTGGGCACTCAGGTGACTCCAGGTGGGGCCAGCAGCGGCTGAAGTTGATACCCTGGCTGGCTTGAGTAATGATGAGAGAAAGGGATGCACATTGAACTGAGGCTGTAGGAGCCTCTCTCCCCGTCAGGTGGAATAGCCAGGTGGCACCATGGACACACCATACAGCCCCCAGGATCAGGCAGATGCCCAGCTGGGAAGTGAACTTTTCTGTCTCTGAAATGATGGAGCTGGGCTGTACTTAGGTGTTCCTCTCTGGAGCGCACGTAGAGGTTCTGGGGATAGGCGGGGGGAGGGCCTGGGAGACCCTGAGGTCTGGTTGCAGATGGGTCCCCCTCCTCCGGCAAGTCATGAAAGGCAAGTATTTGTAGAAATGGAAATCCAAGATCCTCCCCACATCCAAGTATCTGTTTCTCTGGATCTTCACTAATCTCTGTTTTCATTGGGGGAAACTGAGGCTAAAGGAGGAAAGGACGCTGTTAAGTTTTACCCCAACACACAGGAGTTGGGGTACAACTGAACTAGGATAGGGATCTTTCCATTACATGGCAGCAAGCAAACATCTTCATCAAACATTTATTGAGTCTCTAATGTATACTCGGGGCAGAGCCGCCTTGGGGTAGCAAGCAGAAGCCAAGATTGTAGTCAAACCTGGCTCTTAACCAGCCTTCCCAGTGACTTAACGCCTCGTGTCATTCACTACCTTCTCTGAGCATTGACTTATCTGTAAAGTGTCGTAGGGGGGGGGGGTGGGGCGGGGGGGGGATGTTGAGGAGGAGTAGGAAACCTTATCCAGGGCTGTCTTGAGGTATAACTATGAATTAAAGAAGTTAAGACTTGTTAAGTGCATAGAGCAGCACCAGGCACATGTTCCAAGCTCGGTAAACGTTAGCCACTGTTGTTACTGATGAACACAGGGTTGAGGCTCGCTGCAGACAGGGTTCTTCTAGAGCCAAGCAGGGCAGAGATGCTGCAGCCCCAGGTATGCTCATCTCTCAGACACCTACACTCTGTGCCCTGAGAGCCTACGTTTCTGGAGTCAAGGGGGAAACCCACATCCCCATTTCATCCTCTAGCACTGGTCACCTGGCAGGGAACAGGTGCCTCAAGTGTTTACACTGTTTACACCTCCTCATGCAACATGATTCCCTTCCCCACAGCCTGAGGTCTAGAGTTAAGCTGTACATTACAGCCCCCGTCAGTCAGACCAGGACCAGACCCTATACTCTTCCCAGCCCCTTCAGGGTGTGGGTCATGCAGGGCAGAAGCTAAAAAAAAAATTTAAAAAAAGGCTGCCAATATAAACTGATGAACAAAAATAGATCCAGAGACAGAAGCATGGAACAGACCATCAAACCTCAGAGGGAAGGCAGGGGAAGGTGGGGGGAGGGGCGAGCGATCAACCACAGGACTTACATGCATGCATATAAGCATAACCAATGGACACAGACAATAGGGGGGGTTAGGGCCTGTGCTGGGGGGCAGGAGCGGGCTGGGAGAGTTCAATGGGGGGAAAAGGAGACATATGTAATACTTTCAACAACAAAGAATTTTTTTAAAAAAGGTTGCTGGCAGGGGCTTGGCCTGTGTCCCCAGAGCAAAAAAGGAGGAGGGCTAGAGGGGAGCCTAGACAGGATACAGGGCCTAATAATGTCAGATATCCTGCCCCTGGCCCACCCTGTTTGAAGGTGGAGATCTGGCTCAGTCCTCATTTCAATTGCAGTTCAAACCCCTTATTTATGGAGGAGGAAAGAGAAACCTAGAGTAGCCAGGAACTCACCAAGAGCCTCCAGGTGGGAGTGAGAGCCCAGCGCTGACCTGAGGGATGGGGGCGTGGACTGGGGTGTGGTGGCTGCTGCAGGATTTGTAGGGCCTTATTAATCAGTCTGAGGCAGCAGAGGTTGGAAATACCGTGGGAGCACAATCCTGGAGGAGGGAGCAAAGCAGATTCAAGAATGAGTCACAGAGCCTGAGCCCTAAATTTAGAAGGTGCTGAAGGAGGCAGCCTCCCCTGGGGAACCCTGTGGAGATGCTGCTGACCCAGAGCCTCAGGGCAGGGGGCAGTGGTTGGCAGGCGGTGCCTGCACATCAGTGCCTTGGGAGGAGAAAACAGTCATTTTGTGTTGCCGCCTAGGCATTTCACAGGATGTCAACCCTGCTCACACCCAGAGTCTGGACGTTTAAATAAGGGCCTGGAGCTTAGGATCCTGCCACAAGTCCCTGCCTTGCTTTTCCCAGGCACATTTTTAAATGACCACTCCGAGTTGAGCCTGTGAAAAAATTAGTGCCTTTGCTCCGACCACCTCATAGATAAGGGGTGCTTCTTGCTATCCGGTTCTTCATCTCTTGCTCTCTTGTGACCTGGGACAGAGAACTGCGCTTCCTCCCTCCCCCTCATGGTGCTCCCTCACTTCTGGGATCTGCAAGTAATAAATCTTGTGACTACTTCCTTTGTGTTAATGTATTGAAACTGGGCCTTCAATCAAAAGGGCCCATGGGTTTTCACTTCTCCAAAGTGGGAGCTCTGATGCCAGTGTGGGTGGCTTGTGTTCCCTCATTCAACAGGTCAGAATCTGCATATTCTTCATACACCAGCTCTGAGGTTTCCAATGCGTGCCCTATAACGTGGAGCCTGGCTTCGGCCCATTCCAGGCGTGGGTTTTGCCCCAGAATGAACCCTGACCTAGGGCAGAGCTTTTAGCCTCACTCTCAGAGCCCCTGTGGAGCCTTGCTCACACCAGCTGTGAACCAGCCTCTGGAGCAGCGGTTCTCAACCTGTGGGTCGAGACCCCTTTGGGGGTCGAACGACCCTTTCACAGGGGTCGCCTAAGACCATCGGAAAACACATATATAATTACATACTGTTTTGTGATTAATCACTATGCTTTAAGTATGTTCAATTTGTAGCAATGAAATTGGGGGTCACCACAACATGAGGAACTGTATTAAAGGGTCGCGGCATTAGGAAGGTTGAGAACCACTGCGTCTGGAGTATGGACAGTTCACTCCTGTCTAGCCCACTGCCTGGTCATGGCCAAGCTCCCTGTGTCCCTGTGTCCTGCTGCTGTCCTAGCAACCAGTTGTCAGACATTGAGGAGGGTGCTCTGGAGATGCAAGGAGCCACTGAGTGTAGAATTCTTAAAGGGGACTCAGGCCTTTGACAAGTGTTTGGAATTGGGGGTAAGGAAGGGGGACAACATGTCATAGTGCCCTCCTCTGCTTTTTGTTCAACCCCCAGGCTCCAGGTGAACCAAGGCTGTTATGTTTTTATTTTATTTTTTAAAATATATTTTATTGATTTTTTACAGAGAGGAAGGGAGAGAGATAGAGAGTTAGAAACATCGATGAGAGAGAAACATCGATCAGCTGCCTCCTGCACACCCCCTACTGGGGATGTGCCTGCAACCAAGGTACATGCCCTCGACCAGAATCAAACCTGGGACCTTTCAGTCCGCAGGCCGAAGCTCTATCCACTGAGCCAAACCGGTTATGGCTTGTTTTTATTTATTTTTTTTAATATTTTTTTTATTGATTTCAGAGAGAGGAAGGGAGAAAAACATCACTGATAAGAGAGAATCGTTGATCAGCTGCCTCCTGCACGCCCCCTACTGGGGATTGAGTCTGAAACCCGGGCATGTACCCTGACCAATCACTCTGGCAACCTTTCAGGGCACAGGACTATGCCCAACCAACTGAGCCACACTGGCCACGGTGAGCCCAGGCTGTTTAGTTTCCTCCAGTTCAGGAGAAGAGGGAGGCACTGCCTTCAGGTCAAGCATCAAAGACATAGGAAAGAGGCCATGCCTTGGACACAGATGTTGTCACCAATCCCTGTGGGTCAAGGACTTGAAATCAGGATCATTCTGTCCATTGTTGCTCACGCCAATAGAACAAAACTGTGTTCAGTAAAGCAAATCAGAAACTTTATTCTTTGGCCCAGGAATGGAGAAGGATGATCTTGTGCTCTAAAGATTCCTTCTTCCTGATTCTGGGGACTTAGGAAAGTCTTAAAGGGTTTGAGGGGGAGTTAGGAAGTCTCAGGGGCAGAGATTTCTGAGAAAATGGAGTTCCCAGATTTTGAAGGGAGCATGTGCTGTCCCCAAACATGCTTGGAACATGCCTAGCCATACACCACGTCTCATTTTAATGTTAAATCTACCCGTTGGGTGTGATTTTTTTAGTATGCTAATGAAATTTCCTGAAAGGGTCCTTTGGAAAGGGGTTTCAGAATCCATCTTGGATCTTTCTGGAGCAAACCGGTTTCTTAGTTGTGGTCCTTGGGTTTCTTATCTGGTTCCTGGTGGCAGGCTTAGCTAGCCTCCTTGGAATTGCCGTCTTCTCTTGACAAGTTCAACCTGCTTATGTCAGAGGATATGTTGGGGAGAATACACGAAAATTAATGGAAGTTTAAAATTACTAATATGGAGAAACTAAGATGGCGTCATAGATAAACACCGGGAAATTTCTGCTTCCCACAACAATCGATAAATGCATCAAAAACACAAGGTGGACACCATCCAGAACTACAGGAGGGCTGGCTGAGTGTAAATTCTACAACTAGAAGGAGAGAAAAGCACACTGCGAGCGGGAGGAGCTGCGGAGGTGGCGTGCAGAGGTACGGGGGCTCGCGCGCGCGCGGAAAGGGTCTGGCACCTGAGGACGCGGCTGTCTTTTTGAATCCGGAGGGAGACACAAGCTCCCGACGGCTCTGAAATCCGGTTCCGGGAAGTCTCTGGGGACCCAGGGCTCATACGGGGAAATACTGGACTGTCTGGCAGCGGGCGAGCTTGAGAGCGGCTTTCCCTCAGAGGTGCTTGCAGCCGTTGCCGGGACACTGGGACTCGCGACTCCTTAGGGCAGGGCTGAGGCTCCGCCATAGCTGCTTTCTCAGCCCTTTGATTCCTTGAGACCCCGCCCCACCCAGGCTGCAGCAGAGGCTTTTGCATATGAATGCCCCAGCCATTTGCAACCTGTAATTACCTAACCGCAGCCGGGCCAGATAGACTCAGAGCTTCCAAGAGAAGGCCCAGGCCCCACAGCGGCTTGCATTGCTACACAGCTGAGCATCATCAGGGCAGCTGATTCTCGCTGCCAATTGCCCTGGAGGTCAATTCCTCCCAGTGATCCTACAACAACCAAGGCATAGCTACAACAAGACTGTGCACAAAGCCCACGAGGGGGTGCACCAAGAGTGTCCACCTCAGGTAACTGGGGAGGCTGAGCTACTGGGCCCTACAGGACACCTAGCACACAAAGCCACTCTATCAACACAGGGAAGCAACCAAAATGCGGAGACAAAGAAACAGGTCACAAATGGCAGAAATGGAGGAAAGCAAACGATTGGATATAGAGTTTAAGGCCACGGTTATAAGGTTTTTCAAGAATTTTATGGAAACCGCCGATAAATTTAATGAATCCCTCAATAAGTATAGGGAGACCATGGAGGACATGAAAAAGGACCAACTAGAAATTAAGCATACACTGACTGAAATAAAGAATAATTTACAGAGATCCAGCAGCAGAAAAGAGGATCCCAAGAATCAAGTCAAAGATTTGAAATACAAAGAAACAAAAAATACCCAACCGAAAAAGAAAAAAGAAAAGAGATTCCAAAAATATGAAGATAGTGTAAGGAACCTCTGGGACAACTTCAAGCGTACCAACATCAGAATTATAGGGGTACCAGAAGGAGAGAGAGGGCAAGATATTGAAAACCTTTTTGAAGAAATAATGACAGAAAACTTCCCCTACCTGGTGAAAGAAATGAACTTACAAGTCCAGGAAGCGCAGAGAACCCCAAACAAAAGGAATCCAAGGAGGACCACACCAAGACACATCATAATTAAAATGCCAAGAGCAAAAGATAAAGAGAGAATCTTAAAAGCAGCAAGAGAAAGACAGTCAGTTACCTACAAGGGAGTACCCATACGACTGTCAGCTGATTTCTCAACAGAAACCATGCAGGCCAGAAGAGACTGGCAAGAAATATTCAAAGTGATGAATAGCAAGAACCTGCAACCAAGATTACTTTATCCAGCAAAGCTATCATTCAGAATAGAAGGTCAGATAAAGAGCTTCACGGATAAGAAAAAGCTAAAGGAGTTCATCACCACCAAACCAGCATTATATGAAATGCTGAAAGGTATTCTTTAAGAAGAGGAAGAAGAAAAAGGAACTCTTACCATTTGCCACAGCATGGATGGAACTTGAGAGCGGATAAATACCACAGGATCTCACTCATTTGTGGAATATAATGAACAACATAAGCTGATGAACAAGGACTGATCCAGAGACGGAGAGGCATTGATTGGACTGTCGGGACTTGGAGGGAAGGTAGGGGAGGGTGGGGGTAAGGGGGAAAGATCAACCAAAGGACTTATATGCAAGCATATAGGCCTAACCAATGGACATGGACAACGGGGGGGTGAGGGCATGAGCGGGGGTGGGGGGCGTGGGGGGTAGAGGGTAACGTGGGGACAAGGACACATATGTAATATCTTAATCAATAAAAATATATTAAAAAAAAAAAAAAAAAAAAAAAAAATTACTAATATGGTGGCACAACCCATCGACAGTGCCAGACAGGAATGAGGGGGCTCAGGAGACCAGAGCTGATAGCAGGCTCTGGCCGGGTAGCTTAGTTGGTTAGAGCATAGTTCTGATGTGCAAAGGTTTCGGGTTTGACCACTGGTAAGGGTACATACAAGAATCAACTTATGAGCCCTAGCTGGTTTGGCTCAGTGGATAGAGTGTCAGCCTGTGGACTAAAGGGTCACAGGTTTGGCTCTGGTCAAGGGCACAAGCCCGGGTTATGGGCTCGATCCCTAGCGTGGGGCGTGCAGGAGGCAGCCGATCATTATGAGATGTTTCTTCCTCTCCCTCTCCCTCTCCCTCTCCCTCTCCTCTCCCTCTCCCTCTCCCTCTCCCTCTCCCTCTCCCTCTCCCTCTCCCTCTCCCTCCTCCCTCTCCCTCTCCTCTCCCTCTCCCTCTCCCTCTCCCTCTCCCTCTCCTCTCCCTCTCCCTCTCCCTCTCCCTCTCCTCTCCCTCTCCCTCTCCCTCTCCCTCTCCCTCTCCCTCTCTCTCTCTCCCTCTCCCTCTCCCTCTCCCCTCCCCCTCCCTCTCCCTCTCCTCTCTGAAATCAATAAAAATATATATTTTTTACAAAAGAATCAACTAATGAACGCATAAATAAGTGGGACAACAAATCGATGTCTCTCTCTCTCTCAAGTCAATAAATAAATATTTAAAAAAAAAAAACATTTAAAAAAGAAAAGAGCCGGTAACAGCTGTGGTATTTATGGAGCACTCGTTGTGTGCCAGTCATGGTGCTGAACACTCCATGTGCATGAACTCACTTCATCCCCGTTGCAATGAAGTAAATCCACACTAGTCTACCCATTTTAGAAATGGGAAAACTGAGACACAGAGAGATTCAGTAAATTGTTCTAGGTCACACAATATGAGGCTCTACCCAGACAGTTTGGCTCCCTGGCCAAGCTCTTAGCCATTATGCTAGACTACTGAGAAGGGATTTCCCCACATCTGTCTCATCCTTCCCCCACCCCCTGCCCTCCAGTCCCTAATGCTAGAGCCCTGGGAGTTGCCCTCTGGGCCTGCAGGGTCCTACTGCCCAGGCAACCTGGGCCTAGGGCAGTGATGGCGAACCTATGACACGCGTGTCAGAGGTGACACGGGAACTCATTTTTTTTGGTTGATTTTTCTTTGTTAAATGGCATTTAAATATATAAAATAAATACCAAAAATATGTCTTTGTTTTACTATGGTTGCACATATCAAAAAATTTCTATATGTGACACGGCGCCAGAGTTAAATTAGGGTTTTTCCAAATGCTGACACGCCGAGCTCAAAAGGTTCACCATCACTGGCTTAGGGGGAAGGAGGAATCTAATAACCCCGCCACCACCGTGCAGGACTTTACAATTAAAGAGACCTCCCACCCGCCTCAGCCCAGTGGGGAGGCATCTTGAGCATCACCATTTGACAGAAAAACAGGCCTACGTTGGGCAAGGCCCAGAGCAGAACCATGGAGACTCCCCCCTCAGGCCGGATGGACCCTCACACCCCTTCCCGCTGGGTCTCCCTGCTGCTGCTGTTTATTGGGTACCGATACCTGCAGGATCCCACTTCGATTGCTGTGTCAATGCAATCTTCTGAAAGCCATAGAGTTTCCTGTCACATGTCCCTGATCCACCTGCCTGACTCCAGGCCCTCCCCTCAGAAGGATGAGGTTGCCTGGCCTTCTACCAGGGCCAGGACTGCAGTCCTGGGACAGAGCAGGCCCCTTTTCTGGCAGCCCACACAACTTCCTTCTTATGGTTTCTTATTTTTTAATCTCAAGGCTGGCCCTCAGCACCCTGACTCAGGACAGTTTCCACCCTGAGGGAGTAGAAGGGTCTTGGGGGAGCATTTAGGATCACCCTTTGGATAGTAGGAGGGGTGGGGGTCCACCTCCAAAGCCCATAGGCCATTATTGTTCCTGAGGGAGACGTTCCTCTGAGAGCCCTGCTGAAGGAGCTGGGACCTTCCCAAGTGTCAATGTAAGAAATGTCCAAACCTATAGGGAATTTTTATGAGTTTATTTGAGCCAAAACTGATGACGATTGCCGGAAAGCAAGATCTCAGATCTGGAGGACAGTTTTGCAGTTTCTTTTGTGCCTTTGAAATGAAGGAGGGAAGTAAGGAAGATTATGTGAAGATGGGAGAAAGCAAGGTGGAGGATAGGATTGCAGGACAGTTAATTATGTGTTCTCTTGAGGGTTAATACCCCCTCAGAGGGGGATTACTTCTGGCATTTCAACGGTGTGTTAACCTAGATGCACAAGAACAATGGACAGGGCTTGCTTAGAACCTTTCACTAAAGAAGTTATAGGCCTGGGCATGACTACCCACCATGACCTGCCCAGTTAGGAATTTATGAGCAGATCACCCTGTGAGGTTACTTTCCATAGCACCCCGCTCCCCGCCTTTTTAAAATTGATTTCAGAGAGGAAGGGAGAGAGAGATAGAAACATCAATAATGAAAGGGAATTATTGATTGGCTGCCTCTTGCACGCCCACTACTGGCAATCGAGCCTGCAACCTGGGCTTGTGCCCTTGACTGGAATCGAACCCGGGACCCTTCAGTCCACAGGCCAACACTCTATCCACTGAGCCAAACAGGCTAGGCCCCGCCGCCCCCCCCCCCCCCCCCCGCTTTTTTTTTTTTCTATCCACAAGGCTGGCCCTCAGCACCCTGACTCAGAACAGTTTCCACCCTAAGGGAGTAGAAGGGGCATGCAGCAGGCAGCCGATGAGGGGACTGGTGAGCAACTGTGCAGCACTTCAAGGCTTTGTGATGTCGGTGTGGCAGTGCCTCAGGCATCAGACTGCCTGATTTAGCAAATATTCGGGACATACTTATATTAAAAATGATTCTTTGCTTATCTGAAAACCAAATTTCACTAGGTGTCCAATGCTTTATCTGATGATCTACTTGAGTGCTCTGGGTAACCTAGCATGCCTAAGCAAGCCTGAGATGGTGTGTGGCTGTGGGGGACTGTGACAGGACATCAGAGATGGTCTGTGGCTGTGACAGAGTCACCAGGAGTGAGGATGTGGGTAACTGACTGTGTATCTCTCTGTGACTCTCTCAGGCTCTAGCAGTGCTCCCTCAAGGCAGCGTTAGGGCTGTGGGCTGTTTGCTGAGGGAGGCCCAGCAGGGGTAGGAGGCCCGCCCTGGGCAAACACTTAGATCCGGCTCCAGAAGGGACTGGATGCAGAGCCTGTGGCCACCAGATTGTAAAGGACATGTCCTCCTCAAGGCCAAGCCAGCCCTGGGGGCCTTAGAGTACTCTGCCCTGGGCCTTTCAGAGAGGCCTCTGGAACCACCTCTCTACTCTGCTACTTCCTGGTGACATCACACAGGTCATTGCACAATCTTCTAGAACAGTGCCCCCAGAATACTGCCTTGTTGCCCTAGGCAACCTGGAAAATTTCTCCACCCAAACTGGCAGGCCCAGTTACCCTGAGGAGGTGGTGAGGGTGGGGAGGAGTCAGGGGGGGCCTTCTCCTCATGTCCCAGAGGGAGATCCAGGCAGCCATCCATATGTCTGACTAGATGGTGAGTAGGAGGGGGTACACAGGAGCAAGTCAAGACTGGGTTGGGGCCCAGGGTGGGGGCTGAATCTTGAGGCAGAGAGGGAGTGGGGACTGTGCCAAGGTCACCCCCAGGGTAGTGAAAGGGGTGTCATATAATGGGGGACAGGAACAGAGTCTTGAGTTAAGAGCTGGGAAACCAAGATTATTATTTTTTAATATATCTTTTTATTGTTGACTAGAGGCCCGGTGGGGCAGTCCCTCAGCCCGGCTTGCACCCTCTCGCAGTCTGGGAACAGCGCTTTCCCTGTGGGAGCGCACTGACCACCAGGGGGAAGCTCCTGCGTTGAGCGTCTGCCCCCTGATGGTCAGTGTGCATCATAGCAACCGGTTGTTCCACCATTCGGTCGATTTGCACATTAGGGTTTTTTGTGTGTTTTTTTCACATTAGGGTTTATTATATAGGATAGTAGAGACCAGGATTCTTATATCTACTTTGTCCCTCCTGGCTGGGCTGGGCCTTTATTTCTCTGTCTGTACAGTGAGGGGCTGGGGCCAAATGACAGTAGTCTAAGGTATTAGTTCAACCCAGTGGGGGAGATGAAGGAAATGTTAGGGACCAGGTCTTGGGTGACTCCAGGCCAGGGCTCTGCCCCTGCTCCACTGCCTTTCAGGGACCAGTAAGCAAAGTCTGATGTGAATTTCTCCAAATGACCCCTGGGCCCCATTCACAGACCTGAGGTCCCCATATGGGCTCTGACTTGCTGTGTGATTTGGGAATGTCCCTGTGCCTCTAGGGGCCTCAGTTTCTCTCTGTGCGAGGGGCACATGTAAGACCCAGATTCCTCACTGCCAGACTGTGGGAAGCAGGGGTGGCTGAGTCCTAGACTCCTCCCCCACCTACCCCCTCCCAGCCTTTCTGGGTTCACTCCTCTGCCCTCGAGCAGACAGGACCCTTTTCTCTGCTGCTTGGGGGTGCTTGAGACAGCATATGAATATACTTAGGTGAGGATTAAATAATCATAATAATAATATATATTTTTAAAATCTCAAAGTCCTAAGCATGTCAGGACTATATTTGTGAACCCACAGAGACAATTCCTCGTCTTTCTCTAGTGACTTTAGGAGAAGCTGTTCCATCCCAGAGCTCTAGGATGGTGAGGCTAGGAGGTTATACATTCTGATTTCCTCATTTTACAGATAGGAAACTAAGGCCCAGAGAGGATAGGAAGCCAGAGCAGAGAAAGGAACCCTGGGATGCGAGGAGGTTGAGACCTGGGTTTGGACAGGATGCCCATGTACTCACTGTGTGACACTGGGCAAGTAGTGGGCACTTGTGGACCCTGTTAGCTGCCCACCCAGGGGAGCTCACCACGGGCCCTCCCTCCTGCTCTGTGGTCAAGGGCCAGTCCCCGGGGTCAGTGAATGTTCAGTCTTGTGCCCTCTGCCACACATACTGTCCTGGCCTCAGGGAAGTTGAACTATTGGCCTCAGTGCACACAGAGCAACTGGAGGCAGAGCTGGCACCAGGACCCAGAGGGAAGGTGGCAGCCTCTGGGGGCTGGAAGGGGTGATTGGGGTGCTGGTGGACATATCTCCCCACGGCCATGGAGCCTGGCCAGCTCTGCTTAGGAAGGGACAGGGAGCCCCAGTGCTGTGGAGCCAGATGCTTTAGAGAGCCAGATCTAGTCCATGGGAGATGTGTGGACACACACATGGGTGCTCAGAGTGGGTGGTGACGGACAAGAGCCAGAGTCTAGGGCTTGGGGGGGGGGGGAGGGGGGGAGGGGGGGCGGTGTCGGGCGGGAGCCTTGTTACAGCTCCCAGCTGGGAGTGGAGATTTTGCCCAAATCTGGCCAGCCTGTGAACCCTGCGGCTAGTGGGTGGTCAGGGGTGCAAGCTGCAGGCAACTCTGAGTTGCTCTTGATTGTGGTGGGGTGTGTGTGCCCATCTTCGGGTCTCTGGGGTGTCGTTTGTGCGTAAGTAGGTTGTTGCAGAGGTGCGTACCTGTGAGTGTGGGAGGGGGTGGAGAGGCGGGGTTCACAGTTAACTTCCAGAAGGACTGTTCTAGCAACCCCTCGCCCCTCCAATCAGAGCCCACTCCATCTCCGGGCCTCTCCCCGCCCGGTCCCGAGCGCTGCCTGGAGACTGGTCCCTCCCGGGCCAGGTCCCTTCCCGGCGGGCGGGGCGGGCGCTAGGACCCTGCGGGCGGGGCGGGGCGGGGCTGGGAGCCGGTCGGCGGTCCCTCCGCAGCCTGGAAAATACCGAGCCCAGGCGAGCGGTGCCCCCGCGCCCCCAGCCTGCCCGGAGGGAGGGAGACAGGGCGCGCGGGGCGGGGGCACGGGGCGGCCCGGCCGCGGGACCCACTGTCCTTCCCCTCGGAGCCCCCGCGCGGCCCGGTCGGCGGGGCAGCGGCAGCGCGGCGGCGGCGGCGGCGGCGCTCGCACCCCGGCCCGGCGGCCCCGGCGGAGCAGTGGGCACAGGTGAGCGGCGGCCCGGCGGCGTCCGCCCCGCGCCCCGCGCTCTTCCCGCGCCGGCGCCGCCGCCCGAGTGAGTTGAGCGGGTCCGGCCAGCTCTGCGCGGACACCGCCCGACTCTCCTCACTTCGGGTCCCGGCCTCCCCGGGACCCCTCGGGCTCGCGCGCGCCCCCCACCCCCGGCGCGCAGCCCGCACCCCCCGCCCCCGGGAGGTCCGGGGCGCCCCTGGGGGATGCCCCGTGACCGCCCCAGGCCGGGGGACCTCACCGGGGGCCAGCCCCCGCCTCTCTCGAACTCCGCACCCGCCCAGGACCCCGGACAGCCCCACCCGCGCCCCCAGCGCACTGACTCCGGTCCCCAAACCGGTCTTGCAGGTCCCGGGAAGGTGGCGTCAGCATCGGCAGCCGCGTCGACGTTGTCAGAGCCTCCGCGGAGGACCCAGGAGAGCCAGACGAGGACCAGGGCCCCGGGCCTCTCCATGGAGAAGTCTGCGGCCTCCACAGAGCCCCAGGGGCCTCGGCCAGTCCTGGGCCGCGACAGCGTCCAGGTGCCCGACGACCAGGACTTCCGCAGCTTCCGGTCAGAGTGTGAGGCCGAGGCGGGCTGGAACCTGACCTACAGCAAGGCCGGCGTGTCTGTGTGGGTGCAGGCTGTGGAGATGGATCGGACCCTGCACAAGATCAAGGTAGGGCTGGGCACCGCACATGCAGCCTCACCGCCTCGGACAGGGGTCTCCTGGTGCTCCCGCCGAGCCCCTGCCACCTGGTTGTGCATTTCAGTCTCTTGCCAGGAACTAGGTAGAGGCACAGTTTGTCCTGCAAGCCCCATTACACAGATGGGCCAACTGAGGCCTGGAGAAGGTGTGTGACTCTGGCTCACTCTTCTGCATGCCCCTGCCTGCTCCAGGGAGGTGGTCTCCCCTCAGGGACCCTTCTGCCCCCACAAGCCTTCCCCTCCTAACTGATTTGAGTCACTCAAGGTGGGGGATTGAGCCCTTCTCTTCCTAATTCCTGGTTCTCGCAGCCTGAGCCGGGTCTCTTTCCCACTCTCTGCACACTTGGGTGGCAGGGACCTGATCCCTTCCTGCCTGGTGCCCTGCTCTTCCCCCCTTCTGTCCCTGGCTGCTCCCTGAGTCTGCTGCAGGGACTCAGGATTGTGGCTGGCAGATCTCGAAGGCAGGGCGTGGATGTCCCTGCCTTACGCAGGGCCAGGCTGGTGGTGGGTTGGGAGAGGAGGAGGCCAAGGGAAGCACATCAACCCCTTGACAGCCCTCAACTCCATTCATTATAGCCCCATGATTTTTCTTTCTCTGCCTTGTCAGGGCAGGCTAAGGGTGTGGGACCCCATGAGCTCATCTCCGTTGGGGGCCTAGATAGAGCAGAGGCTGGTGAAGACTCTGGTCTAGAGGCATCAGTAGCTACCCCTAGCACCTCGGGCATTGTGTGAGTGCCACAGTTCCAGGGGGTAGGGCTCCCTTCAGTGAGCTCCTGGCAGTAGGCTGTGCCCTTTCCCCTCCCTTCCCTTTCTCTTGCCTTCTCCTTCTGCTGTCCTTCTGGAACTGTGCAGATGTGGATTCCTGTTGCAAGGGTTGGTGGATCAGGGCACTGGACTCAGAGGGCCACCTGCCCGCTCCCTCCCCCCCCCCCCCCCCTTGCCTAGGCCCTGCTCTCAGACTTAGCTCAGGCACCTTGGCCTCACACCAGACAGAGCCAGAGATGTCTGACGTTCCGTCTCTGGCCATGTACCTTTCTGCTTCCCTTTGTCTTAGTCATGTACAGCTTCGTCCATCTGTTCCCATGTGGCCTTCTGGCTCACCCTTTCTGCCCTCTATCACTCTCTGCATCCTGCCTATCTGACTTTCGTTTTCTCTCAGAGTTTCCATGTGTCTCCCCCACTGGGACTCTGCCCAGACCTGAGGACAGTGGGCTAGGGGGCTTCCGTGGGGGCCTGACCTGTGTCTAGCCTGAGGTGCAGGGAAGGGAAGGGCAGCTGGTATGTCCAAGCTTGGTGTTCCCCTGCACCCAACACAGACAGAGCAGGGATGTTAGTTGAATGAAGGTTGTGAGAACAAGTTTGTTTCCCTGACTGTGACCTGGGAAAGGCTTAAGGATGGCTGCACAGTGGGGTGGGAAAGTGTAGTTTCCCTACTGAGCTGGCCCTCCAGAAGGAAGGGAGGGAAAGATCTGAACGGAGGCTAGTACGCCCATCTTCTGTCAACAGGGTGGAGCTGCCTCCTCCATCTGGCTTGGTTAATGGATAAACTAGCCCTGTCCAGGACTGGGGTTGGTGGGTCTGGGGGCCAGACTGCCACAACAGACTTCTTGTGGCCACATCAGACTTGTCTTGTCTGATAGTCTTCCTTGGGAGTGGAAGGGACTTGGAAAAAATGGGCTTGTGGGCTATGGTTAGGGCATACACTCTCCCTGGCAGCCGGGACCCTGCCCCTTCTTCCCTCTCAGACTGAGCTGATATTGGAAGTGCCAAAGGGCTCCTGGCAATTCCTATTTCATATTCTCCCCCCCACCCCCTCACTGAGGCGCTAATGAGGACACTGAGACCCAGAGAGGGACAGGGGCTAGTCCAGGGTCACCCAGCCAGGTGCCAACAGAGTGGAGCTTGGAACCTAGCTTTCTAGCCTCCCAGCCTCACCCTCTCTGTCTTATGTTTCTCCCTATTGCTGCCCTCCGGGTCTGCTCCCCGCAGTGGAGTGAAGGTTGGGGATAGTAGGTGAGCAGAGCTGGGGCCCAGGGAAAGTCTGGGGCCTTGATTATAGGCATCCTGTACCCCACTCCTGGTCCCCTCAGCACAAGCTCTGGGAGATGGGCAGAGGCCTCTGAGCTGCCCACCCCTCAAATTTCAGGAATACCATTTCTAAGAGCCCCTGCTTTGAACCAAGCATTTACCTCCATCATCTAACTTACCCTCAGGCTAGTCTTGGGCAGTAGTAGGCTTGTCTCCATGCTACACACAAAGAAACTGAGGCTGAGGGCAGTGATATTACTTGCCTAAGGTCACAGGGCAGCTGCGTGGAACCCAGGCCAGCCTGGCTCCAGAGTCCCTGCCCCTCTCCACTCGGGCTCACATTTTGGTCAGTGTTATGGCTTGGACCCCATCAATAACTCTTTGATGCCTTGGTGGTTCAGTTGGTTGGAGCATTGTTCTGTACTGGTCAGGACACATACCTAGATTTCGGGTTCATTCCCGGTAAGGATGCGAATGGGAGGCAACCAAAGGATATTTCTCTTTCACATCGATGTTTCTCTCTCTCTGTAAAAATCAATAAAAACATATCCTCAGGTAAAGATAAAAAAAAAAACTCAAAACACTCTTTGAAGGACATGGTGTTCTCATCATCCCATTCTCCTTTGATGCATGAGAAAGCTGAGGCCAGAAAGGGGCGTGGCTTATTAAGGGGCACAGCAGGGCTGAAGCCAGAGTCCCAGAGGTGATTGGGTCACTCCTGGAGGCAGGAACTCAAGCACAGGTGTTTGTTGAACTTCCCCCTCCCCCACTCCTGCCCCAGCCTTCTGAGCCTGCCCCCTGAGGAAAGGCCAGCTGCCCCCTGGACATGCCCTGTGCTTGTGATCACAGGGTGGGGGTATGGATCCGGATCCGCCTATCTGTCTACCTGATTGATTTTCTCCGCCTCGTCTCCCTTCCCCCTGACTTATCTTCTCCCGCCTCTGTGTCCAGAGGTCCCTGATAGCCACTGTGGCACTGGGCCCAGCATTTGGTGCCAGGACAAAGGGAAGGGGCTGCTGGAGGCCACCTCCCCCCTTTCCCTCCCTCCTGGCCTCCAGCCCAGCCTGGCCCCAAGCCTGCATTATAATGCTCTGGGTACTGGAGAGGAGGCAGACAGTGCCTCCTGAGAGGATAAGTCCTGTCCCAGAGGCAGATGCTGAACATGCATCCTGGTCCAAGGCAGAGGGCAGCTTGGAACCGGAACCCAGGCCGCTCAGTGTCCAGGCCAGGCTTCCCTGTGACGCCTATGTGATGTGAGGAATGGGAACCCAGAAGGGCTGTCAGTCGTTCAAGCAGTGCCAGCTGGGCAAGAGGCTGGGGTGTCCCTGGCTATGGTGCCCTCTTCTGTGTGTGTGATCGTGGGCACAGTCCTGCCCCTCTCTGAGCTGTTTCTCTATCTGTGTCATGGAGCTCTCTTGGCTCCAAGAGCCTCTGGACTCAGTGCTTGTGCTGGGGCCCATGGGAACAGAATAAGGATCGGGCGACAGAAAGCAGGAGATGACATGGCCTGCGCAGCCCTTCCCTGGATGCTCATGTGCTTAGGTTCTCCAGTGCTGCTGAGTGTCTAGCCTGGTGCTTGGCTAGCCATGTGAGAGGCAGAGGAGGAGGCCTGGCCCGTGTCCGCAGAGGCTTCCAGACCCAGGTGGAGAGAGGATTGACAATTCCAGGTGGCCCCTGTCTACTCATGGGACAGATGTTCATAGGCAGACCACTGTGAAGGGGCCTTGAGGGGCTTGGTGGCTGGAGTAAGGCAGGGAGATCTCTTGGGGGAGTGTCTCTGAGAACCTGAGGTTTCTTTTGCCACAGGAAGCTGGGGGTGGCAGTGGGGACCTGTTTTCTCTGACTTCCTGCCCTATGGCTCCTCCCCTTTCCCTTTGGGGGAAAGCTCTAGTGGCCCCCCACTGCCCTATCTCACTGTCCACCTGCTTCCACACCGCAGCCCTCCACCTCCCCTCCCTGGGTTCCAAGCTCTCAAGCCAGTGCTCAGGCCTGTCCCCTCTCAGCACCTCATTCTCTCCCCCTTTGAAGAGGGATCAGGGAGGGGATCATCTCAGGGATTTCCAAGGGCCCTTTTCACTCTTAACAGTCTGAGGGACTCAGAAGGTCATGGGGAAGGTGGGGCAGGGCAGGGCCAGGTGTTTTGCCTTCCCACTGTGTCTTCACAACTGTCCTGTGGCATGAGTCTTACTAAGCCCATCCGAACAGATGTAGAAACTGAGGCTCAGAGCAGGAACTTACTTGTGTAAGGCCAAACAGGAAGTGGTAGAAGCAGGATTAGAACACAGGTCCTTGGGTTCAAGGCTGAGACCTCTAAGGCTGGGATCTCTCTGCCCCCTTGGGCCCGTCTGTCTCCAGGACCCCATGGCTACTCATAACTTACCTCTCTCTGCTGACTTGGGTCTTGCTGTGCTGTTTCATTGTGGGAGGGCACCCTGGAGGGGGTCCAGCCGGGCAAGAGGCCAGTCCTTGCTATGTGACCTTGGGGGTCATTTCACCTTTTAGAGTCTGTTTTCTTATCTGTGGTGGCAGGGGTGGAAGTTAATTGGTTTTAGGGCTTTGGATTGGGTGAGTTCAGGTGCAGGGTGGGCCTTTGTCCCTTCTGGGGCTCCATTTCCCCATTTCTACAGGAAGTTGCTGGGAAGGTGGTTTGTAGAGGCTGTGCTGGTCTTAGGCCATGGTGGTAGGGGATCTGGACACAGAGTAAGGGCAGATAACTAAGGCCTTGCCAACCTTCAGGTGGGGGTGCTCAGAGAAGGGAATGGTCAGAAGTGGCTGGAGGCTTTAGGGAAGGCTTCCTGGAGGAGGTGCCTGGGTTGGCCTGAGGCTGTAGGTGAGAGAGTATAGGGTCCAGAGTGGCCATAGGTAGGTTGCTGTCCCTGCCTGGGCTTTAGCTTCCTCATCTGTCAAATGTGGATGGTGGTGCTGCCCTGCCTGTCTCAGGCACTTGATTCATTCACTCACACATTTAGTGGTCGTTCACTGATAGCCTCTCTGCCTGGCTCTGTGCTGGAGGTTGGGGACAGAGAGGGGAATTAAACTTGAGCCCTGCACTCAAGGAGCTCCCAGTTGGGTGCTGAGACAGACACTTGTTTCAGGAGCTGTGGAGACCCGGAGGGAGACTCTGAACCAGCTGTGGAGGCCAGGGGAGGCTTCACAGAGGAGGAATGCGTAGGTGATGCCTTTTGAACTGGTTAGAGAATGAGGCATACAAGTTTGATAGTGTTGGGAGCTGTCCTTGGGGAAGAACAGCTGTGCAAAGGCCCTGGGGCAGGAAACAGGGCAGTGCATTAGGAGAACTGTAGGTGTTCAGTGTGGGGCTTGGAGCTCAGGGGGCTGGAGGTGTTTAAGGAGCTCGACTAAAAGCCTTAGGACTTGGGTCCTGGAGGTCTTGAGGTGTCAGGGGAGGGTTTTAGATAATGCAGATGGCAGGAGGAGGCTTTTGCTATATTGTCTGGACTGAAGGACGGAGGCCTGCAGTAAAGGAGGGACTGTGAGGAATGGAGCAAGGAGTTGTATGGATAATGACTGGGACATGGTGATTACAGAATAACCCTTTGCAATGTGCAAATTGTGGTGTGTTATTCAGGTTGGGGTGTGGATGTGCAGCCCCCTTGGTGCCTGCCCTGAGGATAAGGAACCTTGTGAGTGGGAGTGGGGTGGGGTAGGGTGGGGTGGGTGCCTCCAGTTAGTGTGTCCCTATGGTTAAAAGAGCCCCCAGCTCCCAAGCTGGCTCTGTGCCCTCCACGCCCAGCTCCCCAGGCTCTGGCTTTTAAACTTTAACGAGTCCGAGCCCCAGCTCAGTTTCCAGTCGAGAGTCTTTAAAGTTTCAGGAGATGAGAGAAAGGAAGGAGTCCTGGAGACAGATGGGTTTTATTTCTTCCCCCGCGTCCCCACGCCTGGCTAGGCCACCTGGAGCCAGGCCCCAGGCACCATGACCCCACACACCTGGCACTCTTCAGGGATCTGAGACCTCCCTGGGTCGCACTAGCCAGTTCCTGAGGGACCAGTGGCCACAGGCCTGTGCGCCAGGTGCCACCGAGATAGACAGGGATAGAAACCCTATTGAGCCATGACCCCTGACCTGGGCAGATCAGCATAATCCAGCAACAGGTGGGAGGAAAAATGCTCAGGCCAGGGGTCAGGCTTGAGGTGCCTGCCCTTACCTCCTCTGGCGTGCTTGGGCTGGCCCCTGGAGCTTCAGAAGCACAGGCAGTGGAAGAAAGTAGTAGGCCCAGAATTTAGTGGTGGGTCCCACGCCCAATGCAGGCTCCTCTTACTTGTCATTAAAGAGAGCCTGGGGCAGGTGGCACAGGGCAGCTGGAGCAGTTCTCTGTGGCTATAGCCTGTTGCCTCCCTGCCTCTCAGCCTGGGCTCCCTGGAGGCAGGTACTTGCTACCTCTGATGTCTCCAGAATCCTTATGTCCTGGGGCAGGTGAACAATGCCTGCACATGTGCACCCCCAGCCCTGCCCCCATAACAGGGAAGTAGGGGGAGTGAGTACCCATGCAGTGTCCAGGCCTTTTAATCTCATCCTGCATCTTCCCCTGATTCCCCGAGGTTCCCCTCTACCATTTCCTGGAGTCGCCTCTCTGTCTTTGGACCCTTTCAGATTGCCTGGGATCTGGTACTAGACCAGGGAGGTGATGACTCTTAAGGCACAGGCAGAGGGGATGGTGTTCCCTGGTATGTCTCCAATATTCAGTCATTCGACACATATTTATTAAGCACATCCTATATGCCAAGGTTTGTGTTATATCCAGGAATTTAGTGGTAAAACAGATTAGGCCCTGTTGTCATGGGTTTATATCTTGAGGGGGAGATAAGCAAAATAGAAGCAAGCAAATAAGTAAATAAGATACCGATGGTGGTTGTGTGTTATGAGGACAGGATAATATGTTGGGGTTGTCTGGCCTTCTATGTGTGGGCCTTCTGCATGGAGCTGGATTGTGGGTGAATGCATGTGGATGCGCCTTTAAGGTTGTGTGTGTGCCTCTGAGTGTGAAACTGTATGCATGTTTCTGTGTCTGGTGTTACTCTGTGTGTGTGAGTCACTCCCCCTCACTGTAGCAGAGTTGTCTCTGATCCAATTATGTCTCCTCAGCTGTCTCCTGGCGCCTCCTGCCTCCTGCCCCCTGCCCCCTGCTCAGCTCCGGCTCTGCCATGGTTTTCCCTCTCTGCCTCCATCCAGCCTCCTGGCCTGGCCTCTGGGCCTATCTCCAGGTCTCAGAGTCTCCCCTTAGGGTGTGTTTCCTATTCCTGTCTCAGATGGTTACTGAGCCTGCCTTAATGTTGCTACTTGTCTCTTTTCCTCAATTTTTTTTTCCTGTCCCAATTATTTATTCATTCAACAAACTTCTCATGCCTCCTACTTACTCTGTCAACCACTGTGCTGCTGCTGGGGACCAGAGATGGATCAGACCCAGGACCTGCTCTCAAGTCCTAGGGGGAGACTGATGGAGACAGTGACAGCCCTCTGTGAGAACCCAGGCTGAGGGAGGCCAGGGCTGGCAGCATGGGGGGGCGGGGGCCGGGTGGCAGTGTCTGGGGGGCCAGCAGGAGTCAGGCACCAAGCTGAGAAGGTCTTGGCGAGTCCCTCAGGGAAGCAGAGGGATGGGCTGAGAGTGAGAAAGGAGTGGAGGCAGAGCCTGAGTGAGGAGGACGTTGGAGTTAGGATTTGCTGAAGGCAGAGAGAGAGGCAGCAGTCTCTCCCAAGCTGGTCAGGGCTGTCATTAGCTCTGGGTTTCTGAAAGCTCCCTGGCTCAGGGGACAGCTTGTCCTGGGAACCATGAGCTGAGGATGTGGCTGCAGTACTCGAAGCAAAGGTGGTGAGGCCTGCCTGGGATTGGTGAAGAGGAGCTGTTGGGAAGGTCCTGGCTGAGCGGAGTCCCAGGGTTGACAGTGAGGGATGAGTCCAGACCTTGCCTGGTTCTAGGCACAGGAGCGGAGCAGAGGGGAGTGGGCATTGAGGCGACAGTGGTGGCCGTGGTGCGTATGCAGGTGTGTGGGCTGCCCAGGGGTGATGCCCAGCAGGCTGTTGAAGATGCATTGTGGAGTTTATCGGAGGCCGCTGTGGTCGGTGAAGCCCAGGGGGGCGTTTATCCAATTTGCCTTTGTCTTGATGTCTGTGTGTCAGGCCTGGCCTTGTTTGGTCTCACTGGTCTCCCGTCACCCCCTCCCTTTTCCCAGGCCCACCCACACTCTGCTTCTCCTTCTCAGCGCCCCCTCCTCTGTCTGGCTCCTCCATCTCCCCCAGGGCTGGAACAGAGTGGCGGGAGCTCCAGACCAGGAGGTCAGCTTCTGAGATGTCAGCAGGATGTTCCTGCGGCTGCAGAGCTGGGGCCTGCTGCTCCTGAGCCTGGGGGTGGGGGTCCAGAGAGGCTGCTGGAGACTGGGGGGAGGGAGGAGGGAGGAGGCGAGCAGCCATGAGTCATTTAGCCCTGGATGGAGAGCAGCAGAGGGCCCAGCGTGGTCTGCCTGAGCAGACTCGGAGCTCTGTCTAGGGGAGGCGTCACAGCACCTCCACTCTCCACCACACTCTCAGGGGGGCCCCTCTTTTGGGAGAAGATGGGTTGGGCGTATCTGGTTTTAGAACCCCTTCTCTTCAGAAGAGAGAGCACAGGATTCGTCTGTCATTTTGCAGGTGGGAATACTGAGCCTGAAGGTGGGGGAGGGGGACCCTGTGTTGGGCGCACCACCCCCACGTGCTCTCTGTGTCCCTCCAGCTCCCCTTGCTGCAGGCAGAGCCAACAGCCACAGCTCCTAGTGTGGATGCCCAGGGACGGTCCTCCCCTGGCCAGGTGCTGGCCCACCTGGCAGCCCTTGGGTCCTCCACAGAGCAGAGCCAGGTTCTTGGGGAACAGCCTTGGGGGTGGACTTTGGGTCACAGTGGGTTCCAGGTTAGTTCCTTCACTTTACCTTTCTGAGTCACCATTTACAAATGGACATAATCTTCCCTGCTAGGTAACTGAGAGGATAGGGTTAGACGAATTTGCTAAATCCCTAGCACAGAGCATGGCACAGAGCTGGCCTACCATTCACATTTGTTGAATGGATGAATGAACGAACAGGCTGAGGTACCCAAGGGACAGCTCCATTTCCTCCGCCTCCATCCTGCTCACTCAGGTTACCTCATGGAATTGCATGAGCCCTCTCCTTCCTTCAGCCCTTCCAGGCCGTTTCCAGTCCCCAGGCTCATACCAGCACCTCTACCAGGAGCCTCTTCCCCATCCTTACATCTGGGTGCCATCTACTTTCTGTTCATCCATTAGGACTCCACTTAGGTGCCCCTCCCTGTACCTTCGTCCCCAGCTTCCCTCTGTCCCTCCCTGACTGCCCGGGGTTCTCATGCCTATGCCGCAGCCCGAGGCAAGGGTGGAAGGGCCCTGAGTGTCCTCTGGCTCCACTCCCAGCACGGCCACACGGCTGGAGCATTTCCAAGGTAACTCAGCACCAGCATGGGCAACCTCAGACCCCATCCCAGCTGAGTCCCGGCTTCCATGTCCAGGGAACAAGAACCTTGGGATTCTGGACAACACTCTTAACTTAGAAAAAAAATAGATATAGTTTCTATATCTTATAGAAACTGTATTATATCAACAGTCACAAGAACCCAAAATGAAAAATCTATCACCCAGCGCCTCAATTCCTGAGTAAAACTTTTCTTTGGTTCCTTCCAGCTCTCATTCACAGGTATAGATAATTTATGCTACGTTTAGACCAGCGATTTCCAACCGGTGAGCCACAGGAATTCTTAAAACATGCAATACATGACTATTTAGTCAGGGGCACGACCTCTTTTCCCTTAGATTGTCAAATAAAAAATATGACAACAGTCAATACAACAATAGCCCTCCGGTGCGAATGACTAAAAATTATACTTTTTTTTTTTTTTTTGTCAGATCAGCAAAAAAATACACATTTGTTGCAGAATTTTAGTAATTAGTTATTTGTGCCATGAGATGAAAAAGGCTGAAAATCGCTGGTTTAGACTATGGCACTGGTAGAAGTTAATATCCTCCTTTGTTCATTTAACATTGCATCCGTGGAAGTAGCTCATATTGCTACAGGATTATTAATTCACAAACATTTCCGGCAGCTGCTCCCTGCCAGGCCTATTCTGGGTTTTGAGGCCTGTTCTGGGTTTTGAGGGTTCAGAGCCAGCTCAGCCCCTGCCCCTGGCCCGGGGGAGCCCACAGGTCTCCGTAACTGGCAGTCATTATCAAGGTGAGATGTCATTCTTAACCCAACCCGGTCCTGCTGTTGGTGGTGGTCCAGGTTGTTCTCCAATATATTTTGCTAATTACAAATGCAATAATATAGTCATGAATATTGTAACAGGACTTTTTTCTTACTTTGTATTTTTTTTCCTGAGTATAAATTTCTGGTCCTGAGTAACAGGAACTAAGTTGAAAGATACATTTTTATGATTTTGAAAATATTTGCCAGCCAGGAGGAGCTCCCACAGCCCCTTTGTTGGCTCACCCATCCTGCTGTTCCGGCAACAGGCCTTTACTAAGCTGTGCCAGGCCCAGGGGATGCCAAGGTGAACGAGGGGCCACAGCATTGCAGACAAATCGATGCACGGCAGTGCGTGCTGATGGAGGGAGGCACTGGGGGCTGAAGGGTAGACCCCAGCCCAACCTGAAGAATTTAGGGACGGGGTCAGCCAGGCTGAAGTTTGAAGACAAAATAGAAAAGGAGCCGGCCGAGGGAGGTCCTGGGGGGGCCAATCAGATCTCTTTCCTGGACCCCTGTGTCAGAATGTCCTGACACTTGTGCTGCTATTGGGATTTCGGGGAACATGGAGGAAGGTCTTAGGGGGTCTCCCTTCTGGCGGCCCCGGAAACCCAGATGCAAGGGCAGAGGGGCTCTACCAGCTTGTCTCAACACTGGCCCTGTGGGCTTTGGGAGGGGTAGAGGGGAGGGCCCTGAAGACAGCAAGCTGGGGCGTGAGCAGGCCCTGGGAGGAGGGCCTGGTCTGACATGAGGGCAGCATCTGGCTGTGGTTTGAGGGTGGTGTGTGTGTCTGGGGGCATTCGTGTAGGGTCCTGGTGTAAGGGCCACCTGCCCCTCCCGTCCATCTACCCTGTGGAGAGACAGAGGGCATTTTTGTTTTTCTAAATGTTGTTCCTTGTCCCTGTATATCTTGCATGACCTTTGGGGACTAGCAGGAAGGTGCTCCCCTGGGCCGGGCCTGAGAAGTCAGGGAAAGCTGCTGGGCTTTATGTACGAGTCTCATATAATCCTCACAGTTCCACTCTGAGGGGAGGATTACCCTGTTTGACAGATGAAGATACTGGGCCTCAGAGCTGACATCCTTTGCCCAAGCCAAGGCCACACCGGTAGGATGTGGCCAGGGCAGAGGCCTGTCTGACCCAGACAGCCCCTGGAACTGCTGAGTCAGCTGTAAGCCTGCGGGGCCTGGCTGGGTCTGGCAGGGCAATGCAGGACCGAAAGGTGCTCCGAGGGGGCTTCTGGGTGCAGAGCCCCAGTGCTGGGTTTTGGGCAAGTGTGACCCTGCCTTTGAGTCCAGTGAGATCTGAGGATGCAGTCAGTGACCTCATTCAGAGGAAGAACCTCTGAGCTTTGCCTCTCTGGTCAGCAAGCCCTCTGAATCCATTGAAGGCTGCATACTAACCATCAATTAACTAAGACAGTCTCCAGCATGTTTGTTTTAGCTGGGCCAGTCTGCTTCCTTGATGAAAGTAGCAGAGTGTCCTGACACTTTGGGGTCAGGCACACCCAGGCTCTGTTCCTCTGCTTCACCACTGTTTAGCCATGTGGCCTGGGTCAATCATTATAACTCTCTAGGCCTCACTTTCTGCATCTCTAAGTGGCGATGATGATACCAATTGGGGGTTGGGAAGGTAAGAGTCCATTTCTGCACAGGATGCAGTTTGGTGTCCTTGACTATTGGCAGAGTCGGTTTGACCTAAATTTTAGCCCTGGGGTTCCATGGTCTGGGTGCTGCTATCTCCTTCATGGGATAATAAATTAGTGATTTGAGCAGATGATAATGGTTATTGAGGTGGTGGCTACTGTTTGGGGCTATGACTGATTTGATACTTAGTGCCTAGGAGTAATTCCTCTGATTTGAATGTGGTTCTATTGAGAAAGGGCCGTTTGCTTAACAGTTATTCCCTTTACGGAACTACTAGAATGCAACATGGTGAGAAGGCGGCACAGCCTGAGGGATTGAACCCAAGTGGGCCTCAGTTTCCCCAGAGGTAATCTGAAGAGTAGTGGTGAAAGAGATCATCTCTTGGGCCCCACAAATCCTGTGGGCAAGGATATTGGAGACCTGCTGAGTGAGGTCTTGGGGCGAGGGCCAAACTTGGGTTCACCCGTCTGTGTCTCAGTTTGCTTGTTACTGCTCTGGTCTTTGCCATCAAGGCCGTACCACAGCTCTGTGCAGGCGGCCTGATTTCTTTTCCCTTGTCTCAGGGAAAAGGGTCCTGGGAGACACTGCTGCTCCCCCCTGCTGGGCCCCCCCCCCCCAACACTTCCCTCCTTCCATGGAGATTCCTCCTCTAATTGCTGAGCAATGGGAAGGACTGAGAAGCACAGGCAAGGGGTAGGAGAGAGGAGAAGGGGAGAGTGAGACACAGTCTGGACTCTGTGCATATTTAGTTAAGCCTCCAGGCCGTTGAACCCACCGGTCTGGCTGCCTGAAATGCCCCATCTCCCCTTGTGGCAGTTGGGCTTCCTCTCCTTTTGGGCTCCGTCACCCTCTGCGCCCACAGTTCCTTTACTTTCACTCCCCGTGCCCCAACACTGCTCACTCTCTGCTGGGATTCTGTGTCCCTGTCTTTCCTACCACCCACTGGATGGGGCTCTTTTGGGGCAGGGCCCAGGTCTGAGTTGCCCCTGGGTCCCTGCTGCCCAGTTGCAGGCCTGGAACACAGCAGACTCCAGAAAGTGGCGAATGGATGGGCAAAAGGGCAGGGCCAGGGTGAGGGAAGAGCGGTGCCCAGGGCACAAAATCTAAGGAAGCACTTGCAAATGGACCTAGTCCTGGCCTGTGGAAGGGTGAATGGCAGCTGGAGGAAGCCTGCGGGAGTAACGACAGCTACTGTTTTTTGAGTATTTGCTATGTGCCAGGCATATTGTATACGTTACCTCATTGAATGTAATCACAGCATCTCCATTCAATAGGTACTATTAGTATCCGCATTTTTCTTTTTAAAATTTATTGATTTGAGAAAGAGAGAAAAAAACATTGATTTGTTGTTCCAGTTATTTATGCATTCATCGGTTGATTCTTGTATGTGCCCTGACCAGGGATCAAAACCACAACCTTAGCATATCAGGATGATGCTCTAACCAACGAGCTACCTGGCCAGGGCAGTATCCCCGTTTTTCGTATGAGGAAACAGACTCAGGAGAGTTAAATCTTGTGCCCAAGGAGAGGATTGGAATCCGGGATTGCAGGAGTCTTTCCTGATGGCTTTCCTTAATTGTCCAGTCCTTTCTGATCATGGCTCTGTGGAACTCAGGGTGTTGGGGGGTGGTGTTGGACCCAGGAGTTTTGGGCAATCCCAGTTCTCCCTGTCATGGGGTCTGGCGGGGTCGTAGTCTGTATTTACCCTGGGCCTCAGTTTTCTCAGCTGTGAAATGGCTGCATATCAGGCTCCCTGTGGTAACCAGGATTTAAGGGCATTGTAGCCCAATTTAGCTCCTTCCCTTCAGTTCTGGGAGCTCCCAGATATTCACTGAAGTGACTGACTCACCCAGGGCCCAATGAATATGGGTTCCAGTCACAGACCCGCCCACTAGGTATTCTCCAACGACATACCCCTACCCCTCTCAAAGCCTCTTAGTATTACACCTTGCTGATGTGGCCCCTGGCCCTGCAGGCAAGAACATTGCTAGATGTAATTTACCGGTCTTGGCGAAGCCATACTGCCTCCTGGGGGCGGTGGAAAGAGCTGGGCTGGGAGCCAGGCCAGTCGCTGTGGGTGCTATGGGCCATGAGGCCCATAGATGCTCTCTGTTCTCCAGATCACCACCCAGACCTGTTTTCTCACCTGGAGGGTCACCACAGCCAGGGTTCTTACCTTCCCAGTGCCCTCCTCCCAACCGGGCCCTGCTGATGGCCTTCTTCCCTAAGAGTCTGCTAAGCTGGGAAGCCTTTGAAGTTTCCAGCTGTATCTGGAAGATAAAATGGTATGCAGAGTTTGCACTGTGTTGGGGCTCTGTGTGCTCCGCCCACTGTCTGCTGTCTCGAGGGCGGCCTTTGGTTCTGAAGCCACAACAGTCCTGATCCAAAAGGCTGAGGGAGTATGGGCAAGGTCTGGGCAATGTGAGCCCCTTCCAGTGTGGCCCCTCCATACACTCACTGTCTATACACACATTTGAGGACTTGCAAAGCCAAACCAGCTTCCACACGTGGATTTAGAGAAGTTCTAGTTTCTTCAGAAGCCACACTTCAGTGCTCCTTGATGGTTAGGACTACAGCAAGACCTGGTTTTGTTTTGAATCCCTGCCAGGCTGCTTTCTGGCTGCCTGATTTGGGCAGGTTGCTTACTCTGCTGAGCCTCAGTTTTCTATTTTGCAGCACAGGCATGACACCAGCTCTAAATCTGGGTTGAAGAGAGTGTGTGTGTTGAATATCTGGTGCAGCACCTGGATCTCCCTATGGCTGCTGAATAGAAAGCTGTTTGGATGTTCCTGGTGATGGCAGATCTCGTGTCTGCCATCTCCTCCCACCCCCTTTCTCATTGTCACATCCCTCCCTCCCATCATGTTGTTCACTCACTCATTCATTCACTCATGTTTCATTAGTCTCCTTCAGTCTGATATAGTTCTTGAGTCTTTTCTTGACTTTCATGACCCTGACACTTAAAGGCTAGTTATTTTGTGAAAGTTCCTCATTTTGGCTTTGTCTGATTTTCCTAATGATTAGATTTAGGTTATACATCTTTGGCAGAAATACCACATAAGTGGTGCCTGTATTCTTTGGTTTTTTTAAATATGTTTTTACTGATTGGAAAGAAGTGGGGAGGCAGAGGGATAGACAGACAGAAACATCGATTGGCTGCCTCTTGCTCTCCCCCCTCCTGGGGATCAAGTCCACACCCCAGGCATGTGTCCCTACCAGCAATTGAACCAGCATCCTTTTGGTGCATAGGAAGACGTCCAGCCAGCTGAGCAACACCAGCCAGGGCATGCCTGTATTTTTTTAATTTTGTCCTATCAGGCAGCACTCAGTTGTAAATTGTTCCATTACTAATGATGTTCACTTTGATGGCTTGATTAAGGTGGGACCTGCCAGGCTTCTCTACCATGGAGTTACTCATTTTCCTTTTGTAATAAGTATTTGATGGGAAGATACTTTGAAACTATGCAAATACCCTTATTAAAATTCAATTTATTTATTCATACCTGTATATACCTATTTTACTCAGTGGAATAGAACTTGTTACTTTCATTATTTGTATTAATCACAGGTTGTCCCAGCTTTAGCCCATGGTAGGTGGCCAGCTGCCCTAGTTTGCCCAGGTCAGAGGGGTTTTCTGGGATGTGGATTTCAGTGCTAAAACTGGGGAACACTTCAGGTAAACACTGATGAGTTGGTCAACCAAAGCAAACCAGTGGAAGCTCATGGCGCTGGCTCCTGTGTTCTCTGGGCAAGTTCCCTAGCATTCTGTGGTAGGTCCTTTTTTGTGTGCAATAAGATGTTCCAGGCTCACCTATACTTACTCTGACCTAGTCCCGAATCACCTATTTCTCCAGGGAGATCTGGAACCAGGACCTTTTAAGTATTAGGCTGTACCACACCCTGGGAACTGGAGCAAATGGAACTCATTCAGCTTTCTACAGGCCACACTCTCATCTCCTTGGTGCCTGTTCCCTGGCGGTTCTTTCTCCCAAGGCCACTTGGCAGACACCTACCTTCCAGACGGAGCTTCTCCATGGAGCCTGACTCCTCACCCACATCACAGAGCTGACCTCCTCTGTGCCCCCACTGGGCAGTTTAGGGCACCTTCTTATTTTCAAGTCG
This sequence comes from Myotis myotis, assembly GCF_014108235.1. Taxonomy (NCBI): domain Eukaryota; kingdom Metazoa; phylum Chordata; class Mammalia; order Chiroptera; family Vespertilionidae; genus Myotis; species Myotis myotis. The sequence goes on from NW_023416314.1 coordinate 40,242,190, forward strand.
GTCTCCTCTCTCAACTGGAAGAAGCCTTTCAAGGACAGGCCCCAGGTTCATCTCTGACTCTTGTGAGCTCCACGCGGGGCTGGAACCGGGGGTTGTTAAATGATTGGATCTAGTCATACCCCCTCCTGAAGCAGGAAAGCAAACAGAGGGAGAGTGACATGTTCGGGGTCACATGAGTCCGCAGGCTGGAGTCTGTCCTTGAACTTCGGTTTTCCTAATTCTGAAATGGGGCTGATACCTCAGACTGTGGCTGTGAGAATAAAATACTGTAATATGTATAAAGCACTTAGACTAGTACCTGGCATGTGGTAAGTGCACCTCTCAATATCTCTGGGGGAACTTTAAAATATATAATATATATAATTGATTCCACAGAGAGGAAGGGAGAGAGAGAGAAAAAAAAAACAAACATCAATGATGACAGAGAATCTTTGATCGGCTGCCTCCTGCACGCCCCCCACTGGGGATCGGTAGGTAACTGGGGCATGTGACCTGACCAGGAATTGGATCCTAACTTCCTGGTGCATGGATCAGCCCTCAACCACTGAGCCACACTGGCCGGGCATGTGGGGGAACTTTTTATTTAATTTTTTTCATTGTTATAGAAGCAGTACTATACATTTTAGAAAATTAGAAATACAAACAGCAAAAAAAAAAAAAAAAAAACTCAACCAATAACAACCAAAGCCCACCATATTCTCATCATTCAGAGATCACCACTGCTAACACCTTAGTGACTGTGCTTCCTGAGCTTTTTCTGTGCACGTATCCCCCCCACCCCGAATGAGAGTACACCATGCATTCTATTTTGTAATCTGCTTTTTTGTTTTCAGGCAGCTATCTTCACCATTTGGATTCAGCACATTTTCGGCACATCTAACACTCAGTTCATATTCATATTTCTCCAGCTGTCCCAAATGTCCTTTATAGTTGTTGTGTCCAAGCCAGTGTGCAATCCAGGAACACACTTTCCATCTGGTGGTTGTGTCCTATAAGTCTCTCAGTCTAGCCTAGTTCCTTATGTCATTAATCTGTAGAAGAGACTGGACCAGTAACTCTGCAGAATCTCGCACCCTCTGGCTTTGTCTGGTTGTATTCTCATGGTAACACTTAGCTTCTCATGGTAATACTTAGCTTGTTCCTCTGTCCTCTTTATTTTCTGCAAAGTAGGGCTTGATGACTTCACTGGTTCCTAAAATACCCAATAGGTAGTGATGTGTCCTTCCTGTGGCCTCTCATATGGTTAGGAGCCCCACAGCCTAACCCAAGATTAGGGGGAAGGCAATGTGACGCCGCCCTCATATGGTTGCATGTATCCCCTTTTCAGTAGAAAGCAATGTGTGTGCCTCCCTTGGCACCGTCTGAACACCAGTTCTGGGAGACCTTTATAAACGATGCAAGAAAATTTGTTCACTTGCTGAGAGGAACTTGATCCTGGGGATTGGGCTCTTGGGTGAGAAAAAAAAAAAATCACAGGACAAGGCTATGGACTAAGTTTCATCTTGCTGAGTGAAAATCTGGCGAAACCTCATTCTGTTTTTACTGGCTTTCCAGACATGTGATCTGGGTTAAATCCCATATCTCTGCTACTTTCCAGCTCAGTGACCTTGGGCAAGTTACTTTACTTAATCTTTCTGAACCTCAATTTCCTCCTTGGATTTCTTGTGTGGCAGAGTTATTGTAAGGGTTAAATTTTTAAAAAGGTATCTTTGGCGGCTCTTGTCTCTGCTGGACAGAAAGCTCTTTGAAGACAAGGCTAATAAATAATAAGAGATCCAAAGATGCTTGTTGGATTAAAAAAAAAAGTGGTATGGCCTGGTGATAAGGTCCCATGGAGGAAAGAAATCATCTACTTAGGCATTTGTTCGTTCATGCTTTCGTGTCAACATGTAACCATACCAGGTTCTGTGTTGAAACAGTTGTGAGCCTGCGACCATGAAGTTCAAGGGTCTGAGAGGGCACAGATCTAGAGACTCAACATATGGCTGGATAATTCAGGAAGGCCTCCTTGAGAAGGAAACAGGGTCAAATGGGGAGGTTTGTTGGGAGTTAAGGTGGGGGGATAGTCTTTGGATATAGGGGCTGCTGTCTCCTGGCACAGGTGGCTTCTGGGAGGGCTGGACAGGACTCGTGGCAAGTGGCGAGTCCATGTTGGCTTTAGAAGTCGCTGTTCCTTTCTGTCCTCCTCCTTCTCCTCCCCCCTTTGCCTGTTTGCCCTCCGGACCCCTGGTACCAAGGCTTTGAACCCTGTGTGACCCTGACAACCCATGTGTCTATCTGCAGTGCCGGATGGAGTGCCGCGATGTGCCAGCCGAGACACTCTACGATGTCCTACATGACATTGAATACCGAAAGAAGTGGGACAGCAACGTCATTGAGACTTTCGACATCGCTCGCTTGACAGTCAATGCTGACGTGGGCTATTATTCTTGTGAGCAAGCCCAAGCACACTCCCCTAGCCTCCTGCAGGCCTCTACCAGGCTTCCAGCTGAGGCTCCTCCTCCCGTCTTCCCTCCCTGTGGTCACTCCCACGCCAACGTGCTCAGAGACCTGAGTGCTGAGATGTTGGGCTGCCCTTCCTGACATCCCTGTCCACTCCCAGACAGTTGTGAACACACACACACATACACTAAAACACATTATGCACTCCCATGTTCATGTATGCACATTCCACACAAACACGTGTACACATGTATACAACCCACAGCCATATGCCACGTATTCACAGTCACATGTTTTCATGTACCTACATCAAGTAATACCGTGATTTTCCCATACACTCACATATACAAACAAGCCAGGCCAGCAAGGTAAGGGCTGTGTGAGGTTGTGAGGAGCAGGGGTGGCTGGAGACAGGAGGGGAGAGGGTTGTGCTCTGTCTCTTTCCTAGTTTCAGTTCTGGGACTGTGGTGTTGTGGGTACCTGTTTGGTTCAGGGGGAGCTGGCAGTTAACTAGGCATCCCTGTGTTGCTAGCCTCTGCCATGCCCTCCCTTGCAGTCAGTCAGGCAGGCCAGTGGTCTGGCTGAACTGTCCCTTGCCCTCCACAGGGAGGTGTCCAAAGCCCCTGAAGAACCGTGATGTCATCACCCTTCGCTCCTGGCTCCCCATGGGCACTGATTACATCATTATGAACTACTCAGTCAAACATCCCGTGAGTTGACCTGCCTTCCCTGCTGGGTGGGCAGGGAAGGTGCCAGGTAGGGCTGGGCTGGCAGGCCTAGCCTAGGGAAAGGACCCTGGTTGCTATCGTGACTTCCCTGTGACTTCAAGCCAGACATGAAATCTATTGGCCCTCAGATATGCTGAATTCCATTGGTTGGGCTCTGCATGGTCTGACTAGGAAAGGGGGGAGTGAGGTCAGGGTTCCCTGACCTTCCTTGAGGCTGGGCCACTTTGATCTCCATGACAGGTAGGACAAGCAGGTACAGCTGGCCTGGGCAAGGACAAGTGCACGCGTATGTGTGTGTAGGTATGTGTGTGCTCGCCTGTGTGTGCTCATGAACCCTGACCCTAAAAAGGGTAAAGATAGCCTAGTCTGACTCTTCCTTTTCTCCTTACCCCAGCAGCAGGCCTGGCCTGGAGTGGACACCAGGAGATATGAACTAACTCTGTGTGTGTGTGTGTGTGTGTGTGTGTGTGTGTGTGTGTACTCACAGAGACACCTCCTTTTCTCCCACCCTGAATCTTAACCTCCCTGTGCCTTCTGTCCCCAGAAATACCCGCCTCGGAAAGACTTGGTCCGAGCTGTGTCCATCCAGACGGGCTACCTCATCCAGAGCACGGGGCCCAAGAGCTGCGTCATCACCTACCTGGCCCAGGTGGACCCCAAAGGTGAGAGCTTGGCCCTGGAGCCTACCATGGGATCCTCTCCTATTTCCCAGGGGATGGGACTTGATTTACTCAGAATCCAGAAGGGTTTTTGTTAGGAGTTGTTTTATATTTTGGGGCATATTCATCGAAAACATATTCATCATTTGACCCATGGTTTGAGACGTCACAGCGGTTTGAAAAGCAAGGGCCAAGGTGGTAGCCACTGTCCCATGATGAAGCTTAGAGCTCCCTTCCTAGTGCTCACACTCCTATACTCTGACTTGCTCCCTGCTCACTGGCCGCTCTTACACATTCCCACCTCCCTGTCTAGGCATCCTAGAAACACCTCTTCTCCCTTACTCGTCCCTCCAGATGTCATCACCTCTATCCAGAGGAGTCGCTGGCTCCCTGCTCTGTGGGCCCATTCCCCTCTAGCAGAGCACTTGGCACACTGTTGGGCCCCCCCGACAGTGAGTTCCTTTCTGGGTCCCCGAGGGTGGGCATCACTGAGCGAATGTGGAGTGCGTGAATGAATGGATGGATGACTCAAGGATGGGTAAGCCCCAAGCACCTTTACCTGGGAATGCCCTGAACCCCACTGAGGGCCCAGTGGCCAAGGCCCTGGGCTCCCCAGCATCTCACTGAGTGAATGTGTTGAGTGTCAAAGGCAGAGCAGACACTTGGGAATGAGACAGGGTGGAGAGCTGGGCTGTGGATTCCAAGTCAGGCCAGGCTGGAGTGTCCAGCCAAGAGGGATGTGCAGCAGCTAGGCTTTCTGGGGTACAGGCAGAGGAGGGGCTAAGCATCAGGACTATTTATTCCCCATAGAGGGACTGGGTATGAGAAGGGATGTTAGTGTGAGTGGAGGGCAGGCAGCAGGCAGGAGCTTGCTGGGTCAGCGGTTCAGTCCATCTGTAGCCTGTAATCACCTAGGACCCTGCAGTTTTCTTCCCTGCAGCCAGCCCTCTGGGGCTTAGCAGGAGGGGGCAGGGACACAGAGGTAAGCCTAATGAATAGACACAAAGGGAATGGAATATGCCCATATATGGAGAAAAAGCTAACATTCCCCTCTAGCAGAGCACCTTGGTCTGAGATGGAAAGAGGGTAAGGATAATAAAGTCTTATGGGACTTATCTCACATCCCCCCCCCCCCCCCCCACTCCCATGGAGAAGTGAGTGGCCTCTCTGGAAACCTCAGACTGGAGGCAGGGGACTGGGTGCCTGAGGCTGCTGCTTCCCTTCTCTCCTCACTCCCCTTCCCTGCTCTCATAGGCTCCTTACCCAAGTGGGTGGTGAATAAATCTTCTCAGTTCCTGGCTCCCAAGGTGAGTGGCCTTGGGACTTTGGGGGTATGGAGGTTGGTGGAGAGGGTTCTGGGCTGAACGGGTGGAGTGGGATAGAGATGGGGAGTCAGGGCTGAGGGGCAGAGTTATGAACTTGGGGCAAGAACTCAGGATGCTGGGAGTGGGGGGCTGAGTGGCTGGAGAGCATGAGAGGGGATGTGGTAAGAAACTAGTCCTGTGCCTGCTCACTCCTGACTCTGGTGCTGCGGGTCCACAGGCCATGAAGAAGATGTACAAGGCGTGCGTCAAGTACCCTGAGTGGAAGCAGAAGCATCAGCCCCACTTTAAACCGTGGCTACACCCAGAGCAGAGCCTGTTGCCAAGCCTGGCGCTGTCGGAGCTGTCTGTGCAGCATGCGGACTCGCTGGAGAACATCGATGAGAGCGCGGTGGCAGAGAGTCGGGAGGAGCGTATGGGCGGTGCTGGCGGCGAGGGAAGTGACGATGATACCTCGTTCACCTGAGCGTGGAACCATAACAGGGACTGAGACAAGACAGGGCAGAGCCTGGGGGTGGCTTTCTCCCCTCCCACACCCCCTGTGCCTCCTGAGGACGTTGGGCTCAGACCCAGGTTGGCACTGTGGCCTTGCTGGATATAGCCCTAATAAACCATCCCACAGCCTCAGCCGGCTCACTGACTCCTCGCTGTACCTGCTTCCCACCTGTCCGGGGCACAACTGCCACTCTTGGTCCCCTTGCTCTACAGTTTATTTTGTTAATTTTATCGTTGATTGCCTGACCTTTATTTCTTTAGGCATCCTCTTTCCTCCCCATGGGTAGCTGGGGGGTTGGGTGGTTAGCTTTTTCTCCATTTATGGGTATGTTCCATTCCCTTTGTGTCTATTCATTAGTTCACTCTTCATCCACCCACCTGTTGGTGGTCATTCTGCCATTCTCTCCAGGCTATATGACTACCTTTCACTGCTCTAAGAGAAGGAGTAGCTCTGGCTAGAGGCCCTGGGTCAGGGGTCAGAGGGTGGGGTTTTTTGGTATGACCTTCAGCTCATTGGGGAAGTGGGTTTCTATTTTGTGACCTTCGGCCTCATAGCGTCCAATCTATGGATTGGGGGACTGATACTCTCTAGTCATCAGGGAAGGGAGATGGAGAGGTCCCTGGGTGTCAGGCCACAGGGCTGTGGGCCTCAGAACTGAGGTTGGGGGCCTCAGAACTGAGGTTGGGGCATCACGTTCTGGAGGAGGGAGGTTGGGGTTGAGGTGAGGGCCATCAGACTCCAGGGCACTGGAGGGAATGGGCCCTGTGATTTGAGCCCTCCCTAGGTCATTTTGAAGACCTCCAGTGAGGTGTTTGGCACTGGGCCTGGCATGTAGAAGGTGCTCAAATTAATAACTCCCAATCTCAGAGTAAACCCCCGTGCCCCACCCTGGTGAGAGCTGTTCTTTCAAATGACTCCACGGGGTATTTGGCGAAATGGAAGCATAAAAAAGCTAAGGTTTCTGCTTGGCTGACCCCAAAGGTGCCCTGGACACAGGAACCAGGAATGCCTGCCAGACTCTGGGCCTTCATCCGTGTGTGCTTGCAGGATGGTAGAGAACTCCCAGGTGCCGGAACCTTAGGCTGCAGCCTTCAGCCGAGGGATCTTTAACTGGGCAGGACTCCTCCCAACCACCCCGCCTCTGGGGGAAGTGGCTCTGGGGAGAAGTGGGCTAAACTCAGAGAATGGGGTGGGGAAGGACTTCCTAGAAGAGGAGGTCAGAGACCTTGGTCGTCCTGGTTTTTACACCCTGGGCGGTCTGGGCTCCTGGGGGCGTGTGGCTCATCCCTCTGGGCACAGTCACCAGAAGAAGAGTAGCAAGAGGCAGGGAGACTCCGCGGATGGGGGTGGTAGGCTCAGGAGACAGAAACGGACCTTCCAGCAGGCAGAGGAGCGGGAGACACAAACGGGAGGCACACAGACCCACCATCTGCACGGCGAACCCGAAGACTCTGACTGGGCGGGGTCACCGGGGGCGTGGCCACGTCACGCCCCCGCCCTCGGGCGTGGTCACGCGCAGACCCCGCCCTCCCCTCCCAGGGCGTCACGTGGGCGGGCGGAAGCGCCCGGTGGGGTGGGCGCGCCCGGCCTGAGGCTGCGAGTTCGCTGCTGCGGCGGGAGCGTGGCGGTGCCGGTGTCGGAACCGGGTCTCCTCGTGGTCTTGGCTCAGAGCAGGTCAGTGAGGCTGCCGGGGCATCCCCGTCCCCGCTCCTTCCCCAGGTGTGGCCCGGAGTTTTCCCATTCCGCAGAAGGGAACGCCGAGGCCCCGCGGCGATGCTGTGCCTGACACCTACTTCCGCGGGTGTTTCTGCAGGTTGTGTTATCTGTTCTCCGGTCTCGCGGTGGGGGTGGCGGTGGCTTCTCGACGGTGCGCCGTCGGGCCAGAGACCGTAGAGAGAAGGGCGAACCGGCGGGACAGGGCTTCCAGCCCTCACCCTCTGGCAGGAAGGCTCTCGGGATCGGAGCTAGCCCTGGTCGGACGCCTTGCTTTTCTCATCTGTGAAATGAAGGCTCGCACCTCGTTGACCGCGGAGACCCCGACAGCTCTGCACATTGCTACGACCCTATGCCCAGGACCTGGGCAGTGACCTTGGGAAGACTACTTCCGGTCTCTGCCCCAATTCCCCACCAGTAAATGGTGGCATGGCCTCCCAAGAGCCCCTACCTGGCCCAGTTGTTGGGGAAAGAAAGGAGGTTTGTGTTCACATTGAATGGGGTCACGCCTGGAGTGGGAAATTGGGCCTGGAGAGAGCAGACTTGGAGTGCAGCCTGGGGGGCATGGGGTGGGTGTTTGGTTTCAGATTGCCAGAGGTGTTTTTGTTGCTGGGGAGCTTAGGTCAAAAGCCATCACAACATGACTTCTGGCATATGCACCCCCTCCCCCAAAACTGTCCTGGAATCCTTCCCTGATCCCCAGGCTTGGGGGGTGGGGAGGGCTATAGGGTCCGATGTGTAGAGGTACTCAGGGAAGGATTTGACTGAGCACCCAGGTCCAGACAGGCACCCAGGACGCCTGTCTCAGAGAGCAGAGTGCCAGGCTAGGGGAGACCTCCCAGTAAGCTCATTACAGGGTAGAAGGATACCAGCAGAGTCACAAAGACAGGTCTAGACTGGCACTGAGATGGAATGAGGGACTGGAACTCTTGGAGGCCCAGGGGGAGATGACTGGAATGGGCCTCAGCAGTTGTGTCAATTCACAAGGATAAGGACCCCCCAGAGGAGGGCATAGCTTGTGCAAGGGCAGGAACTTGCATGGCATATTTGAGGAATGGTGAGGAGATGGGTATGGCACGAAGGGGTAGCAAGGGCAGGGTGTAGAGAGAACTCATGCCCGTGTCCCATGGGTTTGGGATTGTCCAGATTCTGACCTGGGAACTCTGCCTCCCCATTTGCCATTTGCTCACAGGAGTAGGGCAAGAGGGGGCTGATCCAGGCAGAGTACTGACAACTAGGGAGGTGGAAATTGGCAGAGGCCACCAGGGGCCCAGATTGTACCCAAGCTTCATTGGGGCATTCCCCACTTGACCCCAGCCTCACCTCCACCACCTGTCGGGTTCCAGTCATGCTTTTCCATACATCAAGCCTCAGCCCTTTGTTCAGGTTGCTTGTCTCCCCACCATCCTCCGTCCCCTAAGTTTTCACCCCTCCAAATCTCCTAGATCCTTTGGGACTTCACAGGTGGGCTGCTTATTGCTGCCCAGCCTTTTAGGCCTGTGTAGTGGCTCAGCTTAGCAAGGGCCTCCTTGGAGCTCTGTGGGGAAGGGGTTTGCAGAGATATGGGAATGTCAGGGATGTGAGGCAGCCCCTGTGCTGCCACCAAACCCTATGTTAATAAAGTAACAAGTCCCCAGACTTCTTAGTTCCTGGCTCAGTTCCTCAGAGCCTTCATTTCCCCATCTGTAGGATGGGGTGATAGCCCTGGTCCCATGCTCCAAAAAGAGCCTGGTCGTGGGCAAGAGCTGGGCCTGAGTCTAAATCCTGCCCCCAGCAGTGAGTGTTTGAATGAAGAAACGGCAGAACCTGGGGGAAGGGGTCAGTTTATAGGGGTAAGGGACCTCTGAGAGTCCTAGGGGCTAGTGATGGACTTGCCCATTGGCTGGAAGAAGGGAGTCCCCTCTGCTCTCCAGGGCCCTCTCCCCTCCCCACCCCAGTCTCCCTTTGGCCAAGCTCAAAGCCAGCCGGCTGATGCCCAAACAAGTAGCTTCTGTTCCCAGGGTAGGGGGAGGGGAGGCAGGCCCTGGGCTCCAGGCCTCTCCCTGCCTCTTCCCCACACCCCCCTTCACTCTGGATCTTAACCCTTGGAGGCCTCGAATGGGCCCTGGGCTACTTGAGGGCTGGTTCCCCATTGCCCACCAGCAGCCTCTTTAGGGCTCCAAGGGTTCTCTTTGCAGTAGGAGGGGATGTAGTGGACGTGAGCTGGAAATGGAGAGGGAAGGAGAGAATGGAGGGGAGAGGGAGGCTGGAGCACATATGGCCATGGACAGTCAGAGACCACTTGGCCCAGAAGCTTTTTTCACAGGTGGGGAGACTGAGGCCAAGGGCCAGAGACAGGACACAGAGAGCGCTGGTGGGGGTCAGTCTTGACTCGGATTCATAGTCTGGCTCCTCTCTGGGAAAGGAGAGAAAGGAAGGGTGCCCTCCTTGATTTAAGTACTACAGTGTGCCTGACACCACGCATTTGTTACTTTACCAGCTTTACATCATTCCACGAGACAAGCTCACTCTCCAGTAAAAGGGGAAGAAACTCAGAGCGAGCTGAGTAATGACATCAGCAAGGATGACAACGTCAGCAAACATGCACACAGCGCCGTTGCTGGCAAATTTATGTGTGTTAACCAGCCAGCCAACCTTAGGAGTTAGGTTCCAGTCTACAGATGAGGCCCAGAGAGGCAAAGTCACTTGCTCAAGGTTACAGCCAATCAGTGGTAGAAGCAGGATCAGGATCCAGGATCCCCTACTTCCAGCCCCCGCCCCCGTCTTCAGCCTGATTTCCCTTCCCATAGCCTGACCTCACTCCTTGAGCTCAGTCCAGGGTCCCAGTCAGGAAGGGGCTTTCCCCTGGTCGGTGTCCAAGGCAGCAGGGTATGACCTCAGCCAAGCAGACCTGGCCCCTCTCCCTCAGGAGCAGAGTCCAGTCCCTTGGGTGGCCACTTTCACCCCCTCCTCTGGTCTCGGGCAGGCTGGACTCATCCCTTCCAGAGCCCTGCACAGAGGAGTGTTTGATGTTTCAGGAAGGGGTTCTGCACTAAGGGTGGCTCCAAGGGTCTGAATAGGAGGATATGGGGGCCCTCAGCGATTCCCTATAAATGCACTCCCCATAAAACACAGGGCTTGCTGCTAACTCCTGAGTGCCCCCAGCCCTGATCAGAGAGGACATCTTGTCCATTTAGCCCACCCCTGTTAGATCCCCAGACCTGTACATTCCAACCAAGGCTCTGGGGAGGATAGTCCTAACCCAGGGAGACAGATGACCCCAGGTGTCAGGGACGGCCTGGGGGTGGGGGGCAGTACATGGTTGGTCTTCTGCGTGACCTTTCTGTGGAATTTCTCTCTGGCTCATCCTTTGGAATATGGTCAGAAGGGGGAAGTGTATTCTATAATCAGGACATCTATTCTAAACCATTGGGACAATCAGAGTAGCGGGGAGGGGATGTGGAGTTAAGTGACCAATTTAATAACCAAATTATTATTTAATAGTAGTAATGATAGTAGTGGTAGCTACTGTTTATAAGAAGCTTTGTGATGACCCACGTCCCGTATGGTTCAGGTTCGGGCTCTGGAAAAGGGCCATGTGCAAATGACAGAGACGAGACAAGAAATAATAATTTGGAAATTGGGGGGCCAGGCGGGAGCCCAACGCAAGAGGAAGGACTCCACTTGTGCTCAGGTCTTGCCATCCTTTTATTCAGTTTGGGATACTCCTATACCCCTTAAGCAGGCAGTTCTAGTAACAGGCAGACTATCTTATCAGTAAGGATTTATATGACTATCTGGTCGGGAAATTGCTTCAGCTACCATTGTCTTGACTTTGCCAGGGCTCAAGGTTCACCAGCTTTCTGGGCTCCTGGTCCACACCTCTCTGCTAGTGAAGACAATGGGCAGCTTTCAACATCTCCCCCTTTTCTTTTCCTTAATAAGTCTTAAAAAGTGAATGCCGCCTAAAGGGTTCGAGTCCTTTTAAGGCTCTTCATTCTGCATCTGCAGGCTAGAAATAAACATGAGAACAAAAATGAGACAAGCAACAGTGGTTATGCTGAGAGGCTAATGCAGGGCTATCCAGTGGAAGGGGTTAAATTCTTTCATGTCCTTTTTAAATTACTGCCAGGTATCCAAGGAATTAGTTTGTAAGTTTGCCTGGGATAATTGTACAATATGCTGCTGTAATTCTAAAATATCAAGGGTTGTGTTACCTTTACGCCAAGCACCAAGAAGGTGATTTTTTATTGATTCCCAAGGGTGCAAGGTATTATTATAGGGAATGGGGGTAACACAAATCTGGGAAAAATTATAATGACACTGCAAGGATATTCTTTGCTCTAAGCTATGGATTTTATCACCCATTCATAAGACTGTAGAGTTTAGTGCCGACAATTCAATCTCAAACTGGCTGTTAATTCTTTTTTGCATAGACAAGGTCTTAGTTACATTTTCCTTAACATGTAGTACAAACTGAGAAGGTTGAACAGTTTGTACCATGGATGAAGCAGCAATGCCCACAGAAGTAAGTAAAATTACGAGGGCAAAGATTCTTGCAATTAACATTCCAAGAAATCTTTTTTGTCTTTTTAATATTTTTACCAGATCATGTATCAGTTGGTAGGTTTAATGAGATTCCCAAGGCTCGGTTAGGTTAGTAGGAACCCAAGCGAAAGCTGGTTGTTTTAAAATCATGAGGAAATACAATGGGATAGTATACAGCCTGTGCATGACACCTCGTACAGATGGCTTGTAGCATTAAGGCACATCTGGATGGGGCCTGAGAGGAGTACAAACGGATCAAACACACAGGCGGTGGCAAATACTCTCTTATTGGGAGTTCCCCATAAGGTACGAATGGAATTATCTGAGCTATAATTAAAACTATACCATTTAATAGGTGCAAGTGCAGCAGCTAATTTCCATTGCGTATTTTGTAGGGGCCAGTTGTCATGTTGTAATTGGGATCCAACAAGTCCTCCTCCATGCCATGAGATGGAGTGATTTGCATCAACATATAGATAGGATGCATTTCCCTTCCATTTTAGGGTGCAATTGTTACTATACGAAGACCCATAGGGGCTCTAATCCACAAAGGAAAACCTGTTACTAAGTTTGCTGGTGGTAGGGTAATCACTGTAACAGTCTTGCCAATTAATTTCTTCCTCGGTGGGGTCCCATTCACAAGACTTTTTACATAATGGCTTAGTCTGGGGGTGGTGGTGTCTTAGTACAGTTACATTTTCTGCACCTCTCCCTGGAGCAAGTAGTGATAGTAGACGTATTTGGGCTTTTGCCTCCCCATCCTTTGGTGTCCATGCAAGCCAGAAGCCTCTCTTTAATTTTACACACAAAGGAGCAGTGGTTTGATTCTGTGTCATACAAAAGGGAAGCACCCACGTAATTATACTTTGCCCATATACTTTCTTGCCCCACCCATGGTCCTCCTGGATGACCAAGGTGTTTGGTATTATTGGTGACTACATTAGGCAGGGGTCTTACCCATGGAGGGTCAGGAACATAAGTCCAAAATACTTCCCCATTTGCCCCTGGTAAAATTACCGCACAGCATGGCAAGGAAGACTTTCTCAGGTGTTCTTGGGTTTTGGTCTCCTCACAAATTCGCTCAGCTTTCTGGACCGTTGTCTTCAACATGCTCCAGGTGACCTCTGGACTGTTTGCCCTCCGCCTCGTCGTCCTCCCACTCCTTATCTTCAGAGGGTTGCCCGGGGTTGCTGTTATCTGTGGCTGAGATTGTCGGAAGCTACAAGGTGTGGCTCCAGGTGCAGGGTCCTCATTAACCTGGCTAGTCCCTCCCTCGGATCCATGTTGAAGTTTAATATTTCTTGCGGGAGTCCACACAGGCTTGGAGGGGTTTTTTGGAAATATACAAGCATATTCTCAACCAAAGGTTAATAAAGGAATCTTTTCTATAAACTAGACTTGGGATCCTTTCCTTTCATTGTGCCCAAACCATTTTCCTTTGGCTTATTTTGACACCAAGTTTGTTTTCATGGGTGTCTTGTTTTCAGCATTACAAGTGAAAAATAATTTTCAAAGTAAAAAATTTTCTTGATGTAATTTACTCACAGGGGATTATTCCACTATCCCCCTTCTTCTTTTTTATTTTTTTTTTATTTAAATAATATTAAAAGGCTTTTGGAAATCCTGCAATGCAGTCTTGATAGCTTTTAATTGTATGCACAGAAATATGACTGGTTTGGATTCATTGCATATTAAGCAAGTTTACTATGAGATGAACCATCAATAAAAACCTAGTTAATGCTTAAGAACAGTTAGGAAACTAAATTTCGTGAATATTTATTTATTTAAATTTGCCAATTTAAATTAGTCTGAAATAAGGCTTATTTTTAAATTTTACTTGTCCTTGGCTGTGGACAATAAATGACACTACCTAAATTTCTGCTATTAGTCTTTGAGTAATTTTACATAAACTTTGTTTAGGGAGGCAAAAATACAAATATTTACTTTTCTTTTTGAGGCCCAATATATTTACTTTTAATTACAATTCTTCAGATATTTGAAGGGGACCTCTCTTTACTTCCTTCCAGAGTAATTTTTAGGCCACACTTAGAGAGTTTCTTTTAAAAATCTTTATCTTTCTTTTTTACACCAAACAACAAATATAACAAACATGGTTGCTTCTTGATGCTTACTAATACTGCCAGGCCATGTAGTCATTAAACGACTTCCCTTATAATCATGGTGACTACTAGTAATGATCAGATTTAGTGCTTGAATAACAATTTTCAGTTAACTCTGTAAATATTAGTGGAAGAGATTTCAAAATTTTAAAATTTCTCCGTTTTATTAAGCTTAGAATTTTACTTTTAAAGAGTATTCCCTTTGGCTTATTTGCATATACAGGGATTATGGGAGGTCTCAGTAACTTTCTTAGAAGACTTCACTAGGATCCAATTGCTTATAAAAATATTGGCTTCTCATTTAGCTGAAATTATATGAAACCTTGGTTATAATTTAAAAAGCTAATTTGTAAAGTAATTAAAGTAGGTATCTTTATTAAAAAGGCAAAGCAAGTAAATTTATATGTTTGATCCATGAGGCACATATGTCGCCCCACCCCCAACCTATTTAAAATGGAGGCTGCTAGGGGCTTTTTGTCTTAAAATTCTGTTTTAAAATTCTGCTGTTGAATTCTTTGGCTTTTACTTAAGAATTAATTTTGTTTTGCCCTTCCTCGGAGGCCAAAACCTTCATAACGTATAAAATATAGGTATATCAGTAAAATATATTTATTAATTTTTATTTGATAAAGCTTTCCACGTAATTTCAAGTATACTAAATTGGCTTAATTTAAAAATATTTCTTTTAAGAGAGAACAAACCTTTGAAAACATTTCAGGGCCCATGAAATGTCCGAAAGTTATTCTTGGTTAAAGTCTTAAAATTTAACTTGGAAAGATCATCAAATATATATATGTGTGTGTATATATATATATATATATATGTGTGTGTGTGTGTGTAATTTAAAGATTATATATTTTTATAATTATCTTAAAAGATATCAATTATATTTAAGCTGGTTTTTGTATTAAAAATTTGGTTCAGATCGCAGAATTAATCCTCTTTTTTTTTTAACTAGATTAGGTTGAAATTTTACCACAACTATATGGTTTCTCCCAATTTAAGTTGAATTTAAAATTTTTAGAAGTCTTAAATTTTATGGTGGCAAGTTAAATATTCAGATTAATAATAACTTCATATATTTTTTAAAAATACAAGACATATTTAATTAACAAATTCAATTCTATCCTCTACATTTTTCATGAGTCAAATTTAGATTAACATTTTAGTATTTTGTCATTTGAAAATACCTACATATTTAAAAATTTTATTATTTAATTAATTTAGTCAACTCCCAAAGTTTTTCTTTTTAATTAAATCTTTATTGTTCAGATTATTGCAGTTGTTCCTCTTTTTTCCCCCCATAGCTCCCCTCCACCCGGTTCCCACCCCACCCTCTGCACTCACCACCCCACCACTGTCCTCATCCATAGGTGCACGATTTTTGTCCAGTCTCTTCCCGCATCCTCCTCACCCCTTCCCCCCCCAAGAATAGTCAGTCCACTCCCTTTCTATGCCCCTGATTCTATTATAATCACCAGTTCATTCTGTTCATCAGATTCTTTATTCACTTGATTTTTAGATTCACTTGTTGATAGATGTGTATTTGTTGTTCATAATTTGTATCTTTACCTTTTTCTTCTTCTTCCTCTTCTTAAAAGATACCTTTCAGCATTTCATATAATACTGGTTTGGTGATGATGAACTCCTTTAGCTTTTTCTTACCTGTGAAGCTCTTTATCTGATCTTCAATTCTGAATGGTAGCTTTGCTGGATAAAGTAATCTTGATTGTAGGTTCTTGGTATTCATCACTTTGAATATTTCTTGCCACTCCCTTCTGGCCTGCAAAGTTTCTGTTGAGAAATCAGCTGACAGTCGTATGGGTACTCCCTTGTAGGTAATTGACTGTCTTTCTCTTGCTGCTTTTAAGATTCTCTCTTTGTCTTTTGCTCTTGGCATTTTAATTATGATGTGTCTTGGTGTGGTCCTCTTTGGATTCCTTTTGTTTGGGGTTCTCTGCGCTTCCTGGACTTGTAAGTCTATTTCTTTCACCAGGTAGGGGAAGTTTTCTGTCATTATTTCTTCAAATAGGTTTTCAATATCTTGCTCTCTCTCTTCTTCTGGCACCCCTATAATTCTGATGTTGGTACGCTTGAAGCTGTCCCAGAGGCTCCTTACACTATCTTCATATTTTTGGATTCTTTTTTCATTTTGCTTTTCTGGCTGGGTGTTTTTTGCTTCTTCGTATTTCAGATCTTTGACTTGATTCTTGCGATACTCTAGTCTGCTGTTGGAACTCTGCATAATATCCTTTATTTCAGTCAGTGTATGCTTAATTTCTAGTTGGTCCTTTTTCATAACCTTGAGGGTCTCACTAGATTTCTTGAGGGTCTCACTACATTTATCGGCGGTCTCACCAGACTTTTTGAGGGTCTTACTAAATTTATCGGCGGTTTCTAGAAAGTTCTTGAAAAACCTTAAAAGTGTGGTTTTGAACTCTATATCCAGTCGTTTGCTTTCCTCCATTTCTGTCATTTGTGACCTGTTTCTTTGTCTCCAGATTTTTTATGCTTCCCTGTGTTGGTAGAGTGGCTTTGTGTGCTAGGTGTCCTATAGGGCCCAGTGGCTCAGCCTCCCCAATTACTTGAGGTGGACACTCTTGGTGCACCCCTTTGTGGGCTTTGTGCACAGTCTTGTTGTAGTTAAGGCTTGATTGTTGTAGGTATCATTAAGAGGAATTGACCTCCAGACCAATTGGTTGTGAGAATCAGCTGTGTCTATTGTGGGAGAACTTCTGTGCTGGAGACACCCTTATGAGGCAATACTTCCTTCAGTGGAGCTTTGGTGCTCACTGACTCTGCCCCCTGAGTGTGCCCCTTGTGGATCTGAGGAGTTGTAATTGGATGGTCCCACTCTGACCACTGGGTACACTGGCTTTTGGATCTAAGGAGGTGCTAATTTAGCCTCTGCCTGAGGCTACCCAGCAGGAGCTACGAGGAGATCTGCAGATTCCCCTTCCTTGTTTTGGATTTGAAGGTGCCCAAATGAGGCCCAGCTGTGAAGCAATGCAAGCTGCTGTGGGGCCTTGGGCCTTGGGCCTTCTGTTGGAAGTTCTGGGTCTGTCTGGCCCAGCTGCAGTTTGTTAGGTAATTTTCAGATTGCAAAGGGCCAGGGCATTCATATGCAAAAGCCTCTGCTGCAGCCTGGGTGGGGCAGGGTCTCAGGCCGGAGCAAGCAGCTATGGCTGATCCTCAGCCCTTCCAACGGGCCTGCGTCTCAGTGTCCCGGTAATCGCTGCAAGCACCTCTGAGAGAAAGCCGCTCTCGAGTTCCGAGTTCTGCCTGCTGCCAGACAGTCCAGTTTCTCCCCGTATGAGTCTGGGTCCCCAGAGACTCACCCGGAATTGGAGTTCAGAGCAGTCAGGGGCTTGAGACTCCCTCCCAATTCAAAAAGACAACTGTGTCCTCAGTTGCCAGCCCTTGCCGTGTGCGCCTCCGTATCTCTGCACTTTGGCATCTCCTCTGAGTCTCAGTGTGCTTTTCTCTTTCCTTCTAGTTGTAGAATTTCCACTCAGCCAGCCTTCCTGTGGTGCTGAATGATGTCCGTTTTGTCTTTTAGTTGTATTTTTGAAGTTGTTGTGGGAGGCAGCAATTTCCGGTATTTACCTATGCCACCATCTTGGTTTCTCCCAACTCCCAAAGTTTTAAGCTGCCAAACAAGTTTGGAGGAAGTCTGTAGTCATTCAAATGCAAATTAGCTATATTCTTTCTGCTGGTTACTGCTGCGGGGAAACTAGTGCAATTTAAAACGACCACATTTTTTCTTTAAGAGGTCTCCACGGGGTGGGGGGTGGGGGGTGGGGGGTGGGGGGGCGGGCAGAAAGCTTTGTCCTTGGCTGGAGAAACAGGTTTGACCTAGCCTGGTCTATTTATTTATTTATTTTTATTTTTAAAAAAATATATTTTATTGATTTTTTTACAGAGAGGAAGGGAGAGGGATAGAGAGTTAGAAACATCGATGAGAGAGAAACATCGATCAGCTGCCTTTTGCACGCCCCCTACTGGGGATGTGCCCGCAATCAAGGTATATGCCCTTGACCAGAATGGAACCTGGGACCCTTCAGTCCACAGGCCGACACTTTGTCCACTGAGCCAAACCCGTTAGGGCTAGCCTGGTCTATTTAAATGTCAAAGAGCGAAGCTAGTTTCCCCCTGGGCTATTGGACCTTCATATTTATCTGTGTTTTAACAATTTTGAGTTCTAGAGCCAATTATAATTATTTAAGGCATTTTCTTTAGCAAGTTTTATAACAGATGATTTATTGATTTTTAGCAGTTTTAATGTTAACTTTTGAACGCGGTCCATTATTATTTAAATAAACTACTTTTTATTATGGAAATACCAATCTTGTTGCTAGAACCAGTTGGTATCTTTCTTTTGTGTCCTTTCCGCCATCTTTCTCTTGAGAAAAAACATTTTGGGTTTGATTCTGTACTATTGCAAAGAGAGTTAAGTTTAGCTCAAAAATCTATCTAATATCCGAAATTGGACGGTTGTGCACATTTGTTTTTAAGCTAGCCTTTCTCCTTACGAGCACAGAAATCCCAGACGCATTTCTAAATTTTGTAAAACTTTTCATGGCGAGAAGGAGACTTTTCCTAGCACACTCAGGAGTTTATGTTACAGGATCACCACGTGTTTCCCTTTCCCCACCTCCTGATTGCTTTGGGGGAAAATTCAGTAAGTGGTTCTGCCACGTTTCTCTTTCCAGTTAAACTAAAGGCATGTTTAATCAGTAAGCACATTAAACCAAATAAAATGACAGACTCTGAAATTTTTTTCTATTTTGCTTTCCAAAGTAATGACTAGCTCTTAGAATGATTTTTGCCAACATTTGCTTATCCCAACGCATTCTTCAGTAATTTTTAAACAAAGCATTAGAGAATTTTTTTGCGGGGAGAGCTGATAGCTCTGCCCTCTCCAGCCGCCTTTTAAATCAGAAGTGGTGGATCCCGCGGCTTTTTAGAAATTATAGATTTTCGATCCTCAAAACAAATTAGGTATTTTATGATTTGAACAAGAAACCACATTTTTAAATATGATAATGGTACTTTTTCCTGAGCCTGATTTTGCACATCAATATACTGTCCCAGTCCTGCCAGCATTTCATAAGTTATTTGAGCATTCAGCCTGCAGTTTGCATGGGCTTGCTCCTGACATTTCTCCAAAAATTCTCCCTTCCATAGTAAATAATCTCCTCCATCCAGAGTTGCACGAGCCAGAGAATACCAATCATAAGGAGCTAATAATGCTTCAGAAATGTTGTTCATCATTTCTCCTGTAAAAGGAGCTGTCGGACCGTTCTGAAGTATGCTTTCCCGTAAGGCCTTTATCATTTTAAAGTCAAGTTTTTCATGGTGTTTTATTATCTGATTTGGAAGCTGTGGGTCAACTACCTGTATAATAGGAAAAGCAAGTCTTTCTTCCACTGACATGTCCTTCAATCCTTCTCTGATGGCTCTTTGCATAGGTGATTCTATTAACAGCGAATTAAATGTTTCAGGATTAGGACAATGGAGGAGGGGGCCATGAAGGCCATTCCTCCAATTTTTCTTTTTGCTCTTCTTTAGGAGCAGAGGGTGCAAGGGGAGGAGGTTTATCCTCCTTAGCCTCTTTAAAAGGCTCTAGCAAATGCAATACCATGTTTCACAAGGAGAAACAGTTTGGAGGCAAAATTTTCCCCTGCTGCTGAGCTTTTTTCAAATTTTGACCCAGTCTTTGCCAACATTCAAGATCTAATGTACCTTCTTCAGAAAACGAAGGGTTATGTTCTATAACATCAAGCAAAAACTGTAAGAGAATACCTTCTGAAACTTTAATTCCTTAAGCATGCAAACCAAAAGTCTACAATGAAGTTTCTTACTTTTTAACCAAATTCTGCCCCATTAACCTGGCTCAAAAAAAGACGTTCCAAAAAAAAAAAAAAAAAAAAAAAAAAGACGTTCCCACCCTACTTACAGATCGCGACTTCTGCAGCTGACTGTGGGCTTTACATTCGGCAAATTTCCCCACCTATACGGTGAATTCTTTCCCACCTGTCTGGTGAAATCTTCCCCACCTTGCCGGTGAAACTTCATTCTTTGCTCTAGGCAAAAATCTTCTTCTCCAGAGGCCCCATGTTTCGTGCCAGATGTGATGACCATGTCCCGCATGGTTCAGGGTTTGGGCTTTGGAGAAGGGCCGCATGCAAATGACAGAGACAAGACAAGAAATAATAATTTGGAAACTGGGGGGCCAAGCAGGAGCCCAGTGTAAGAAGAAGGACTCCACTTGTGCTCAGGTCTTGCCATCCTTTTATTCAGTTTGGGATACACCTATAGCCCTTAGGCAGGCAATTCCAGTAAGGATTTACGTGACTATCTGGTCGGGAAATTGCTTCAGCTACCATTGTCTCAATTAAACAGTTGGTTCATAGATCTGACCTTTGCCAGGGCTCAAGGTTCACCAGCATTCTGGGCTCCTTGTCCACACCTCTCTGCTAGTGAAGACAATGGGCAACTTCCAACAAAGCTTACTTTGTGCCTAAATGTTTAGGCACTGTGCTAATAATATAATTATTTCATTTAATCCTCAACAATAGTCTTATGGGGTAGACTATTTTACAGATGAAGAAATTGAGGCCCAGAGAGGTTAACTGATTTGCCCAAGATTATCCATTCTGTAGTAGAGCTACGGTCTGAATTTCTATTTGTTCACAGTAAGAACCCTGAACACTCCTCTGCCAGAGGAGATCCAAACCCTGTTCTACCTTGGGAACTCCCAGTCGGGGTGACAGGCAGGGATTGGAGGGCCACCTGGTCAGGTGTCATTGCTGGGGCCGACTGTGGGGATGGGATGCCTGCAAGGGCATCCTGCTTGCAGACTGGACTGGTTGCTGCCAAGAAATGAACTCGCAAGGGCTCAGCTCTGGGATGAGCACCTCCTGAGGTCTACTCCCTGTTCTCATCCTGTCTGCTCGGCTTTGCTGAATACAGTAGTTCTCCCAGACCCCCTTTTGCGAATGAGGAAACTATCGTCAGTAGAAGTGACTTGCCTGTAGTCCTTTAGCCAAGGAAAGGGAGAGCTGGGACCGCACCCAGTCAAGGCCTCTGAGGTCTGCGTTCCACCTCCATGCCTCCTGGGACTTTGATACCCTAAGGTTCCTTCACACACTGCCCACCTGCCTTGTCATAGGGCCCAAGTCTTTCTCCCGGATTCCTCGAAAGGTGACTGAGATCAGCTATAGCTGGGTGTCAGTGACTAATTGAACAAACCTGGAAACAATGGTTCCAGAGCTAAGAGGGCAAGAAGCATAGACCAGCTGTGATCAAGAGTGTGGTGCTCAAGGTGAGAGGGATCCAGGGGAGGATTCAGGGTCAGAGAGCCCAACCCAGGCGGGAGGGATGTGGCCAAATCTTCCACCTTCTCATTATCTTCACTGTGAGGGTAAAGATTGTGAGCCAAAGGTGGGGAGGGAGAGGAGGATTGGGACCCCTCAGCCACTTCTTGTTTCCATTCTCAGGGGCAGGGAGCCGGAGGACACCTGGAATCTCACCTGCCCAAGCCCCTGGGGGAGCCTGACCTATACCCACTTCTGGCCATGCAGTGCTGGGGTGAATCAGTCCCCAGGACAGGGAGCTATAGCATATTTTCCACACGGGTGCCAGGGTCTCCTCTGGCACCTTCCCTACCACTCCAGAGGACATTGCCCTGCGCCTGGGTGTCCCCCCCTCCCCCTTCCTTCCTATCATAATTTGGAGCCAGGGCTCAGTCAGGCCTGGAGTCAGGAGCCCCTGGTATGTCAGTGAGAGGCCTTGGGCTGTCACTTACTTTCAGTGGACTCAGCTTCCCCAGAGCTTCAGGGAGGGAGCAGGAAGCAGCAGCTCCTGGGACCTCCCAGGTTTGGGTTTACCAGCCCCAGGTGTGAACAGCAACCAACCAACAGGGCAGGTGAGAGGTGAGGCAGATTGAGGTGGGGGGCTTCTCCACCCTCTCCACTTCTGCCCTCCCTCTCCCCACGTTGAGCAGCTGCAATTTTAGGATTCTGAATCTGAGGTCCTAGGCATTAAGGATTCAACCAATTCCCAGCTTCCAAATTTCCAAAAGTGGATCCTGAGTTTAGAGAAACAGAGATTCTGTGCCACACCTTGGCTGCTGGTGCCAGACAATGACTGGAGAGTTCCTCAGGGCTGCTTGGGGGTGAGTGGCCCAGGTGCTGCCAGGCTCCGTGTGCTCTCTGCACCCACCACCCCAGCATGCACACCCAACTGCCCCTTTCAAGAAGTCTGAGAACCAGGCCCTGCAACGGACTAGGAAGTAGCAGAAGAGACAGCCCCCTTGGTGGGGAGTGGGGAGAGGACAGACAGGGGCCTGGCCTCCTTTTCATTTGATGGTGGTGGGGCTGCCCTGGTTCCCAGGACAGGATTGATGGGAGGCCCCAGGAGGGCTGGTGGTTGGCTGGGTCACAGAGCAAGGTCTGGGCCACATTGCTGGGCAAAACAGGTACTCCAGGGACAGGATGTGGTTCAGCAGGCCCAGGGCCAGCCTTGGAGGGTTAGTGTAGCTAACAGACCTGAGCCTGGGATCCTGAAGGGGAGACATTGCTCCTCCTCGAGGGGCAGGGAAGCTGGGCCTTGGCTGGAGCCTTGGAGTGTTTCACAATGCCTTCCCCCACCTCCTTCTGGTACCCACCTGGGCCTGTGGGCACAACAGCTGCCCTGAAAGAGCCCTGGGCATAGAGCAGGACCTGCCCATGGGAATTTCCTTCCCATGAAGGAATCTGCCCCCTTCTGGAAGACTTCCTGGCTGGGTGAGCCCCTTCCAGCTCCGCATTCCTCTGGGGGTGCTATGAGTGTGCTTGCGTGTGTGTGCCTGTGTGCACATGGACCCAGATGCATCCTTGAAGGTCCTGTGCTTTTGCCTGTGTGTGGTGTGATCAGCATTCCATGTCTCACTGAGTTGGGGTAGGAGGTGCTTGGCTCTGCACCCCTTGATATGTAAGCTGGGTGAGGCTTTCCCCCACTTGAGTGGGGTCCTTCTTCCAGATAGGCCGCTTTGTGGGTCTGCAGCTAAAATTTGACAATTTGTCCCCAAAAGCTTCCCTAGCCTGGTGGGGGAAAAGGGGCCTCCGTGAGGGCAAGGTTGGGGACTGAGCTTTACCAGATGACAACAGAACAGCTCTGGAGTAGGGTCTCTTGCTTGGTGAAGGGGTGCCAGAGCCCCAGCTAAAGGCCTACCTCTCCCCTCAAATAGGCCTGTTCCTGCTCCTTCTGTCTTCTTAGAAGGTAGACCTGCTAAGCCTAGGGAGGCTGAAATCCAGGGAGTGTCTAGTGGTTCTGTTCCAGGACATGAACTAGGACACTCATCTGCCTCTACCGCTTGTGGCCTGAAAACCCACATTTCTCAGTGCAGGGCTGCCCTAGCCGGCTCACCTGGAGGAGGGGAGTTGCTCCAGCACCTCTGAGGTCACCTGAGAGGAACTCCTCCTCCCCGGGGTGGGGGCTCAGGCTGAGGGTTCCTGGGCCCTGGTCTTGACTTGTTGTGTGACCCTGCTTAGGTTCTTGAATCTCTCTGGGGCTCACTTCCCCTCTGGAAGTAGGAATGGTTGGTTGAGGTGATTCCTATATGCCTAGGGAGCAAGAGGTGGGGGGTTCCAGGCAGAGGGCACAGAATAATAAGTGAAGTCCTGGAGGTAAAGTGTCAGACAGTGGGGTTGGGGGGAATGAGACTGGAGAGGAGGAGTAAGCTTCAGGAACCAGAAGGTGGAGGCCTTTGAACCCCATTGGATAATGGGGAGCCATGGAAGGGGCAGACAAGCAGGGGAGAGGCACCTGCCTCGAATTGGGGGGCGGTGTTGGTCTCAGAGACTCCTGAAAGTCTGGGTGGTTCTGAACTCTGGGGAACAGTTGAGGGGTGGGCAGCTTGAGGGGGCCTGAGAGTCAGCACTTTCCTGTGTGGGTGAGGCCCCCCTCTCCCCCCCCCCCCCTGCCCCCCAGCAATGTTTATCGGCCAGCACAGCAGGAAGTGGCTGGGGCGGCCACAGAGGTGAAAAGAACTGTCAGGCCCAGCCATGGAGGGTGCCAAGGAGTCTCTGAGTTGAATCTTTGAGTCCTATTGCCTCAGCCAACTATTTCTCTCCCTACCCATGTCACAGGCCCCTGTCCCAAGCTCCTAACCTGGGTGAGCCAGGCCTTTGTAGATGTCCATCCATCCATTCCACCAGTGGCCGGACATGGCTAGTCACTGGGGATAGAGCTGTGAATGAGACAATATCCCGGTCCTCCCGTTGAGACGGACAGTGAACAGTGTTCAGTAGTGATACATGGGATGCTGGAAAATGATACAGGGTTAGGAGACTGATGGGGGTACTTTTTAGGTAGAATGGTCATGGAAGGAAGGCCTTGTATTTGAGCAGGTGCTGGGAAAGTATGGCAGTGAGTCCTGTAGATGTCTGGAAGAGCTTCCAGGCAGAGGGAGCTCCAGTGCGCAGCCCTGAGGTGGAGCACAAGGAGAGGGTGGAGGAACAGCAGGGAGGTGGGAGGTGGCAGGGAGAGAGCTAGTGGGCCGTGCATGCACTGTCTTTGACTTTCTGTCTGAGGGAGGTGGGAAGTCACCGGGGAGTGAGAACTGGTCAGACTTGGAATCTGTGTTGAAGGCATACATTTATTCCTCCCAAGCTTGCAAGGTGGAGCTGTTGTAACACCCATTGTACAGATGATGAAACTGAGACTCAGAAAAGTTGTCTGAATTTCCAATCTCACAGCAGTAGGAACCCCTGCCTGCCTACCTGTCTGCCTGTCTGCCGCCCTATACTTGGTCCCCAGAGGACCCTGCTGCCCTTCATGGCTTCCTGTTGTCTGAACAGTGAGGGCGAGTGTCTTAGCATGGCCTTCAAGGCCCTTCTCAGCCGGCACTCATCCTCCCTCTCTTGCTCCCTGCCTGTTTCTACACTGTCCCCTCTGAGGACATAGAGTGGAAGGAGGGGCCCAGGTAGCTCCTGGTTCAGATTCTGGCTCCTGTGTCATTTTGGGCAAGTTACTTCACCTCTCTGAGGCTCTGTTTCTTCCTCAACTGTAAAGTGGGCCAAAGCTATCCACTTTCTAGATTGTCTAGAGAATTATATGAAATAGTCCATGTAACATGTTTAGCACAATGGCTGGTGAGCCCTCCATATTCATGACCTTTAAGCAGGGATGGCTGGATCCGATAAGTGGATTAGAATGTTCCCTATGAGCTGGAGAGGAGAGGCCTAGGAAGGAACCTGTCCTATCTGTCATCTGATAATATAGTGGAGGACGCAGAGGTCACACAACAATTGCAGGCCTGAGCCTGTGGGGCTGGCCCCTCATCTCCTTCTCCCTTCTGGCCCCTGCCCCGCCCATCTGGTCACCTTCACCCCAGCAACAAAGGCAGCTTCCCCTTTCAGATGCCAGCAGCATTGGGCCGCTTATTTTCTGGTTTCTCCATTTCAGGGGGCACTAGTGAGGGGGCAGGTTTGGGTCCCTGTTCTCTTAGGCTGCTAGTTCTGGGGTGCAGAGGAACCCTCCTAATCTCTCCTCCTGGGTGAGCACATGTCAGGTTCCTGGTTAACTCAGAAAGGATGGAATCCAGCAGCCTTCTCTTCCCCTCCTCTGTCAGGGCTCAGGGCCAGGAGTGGCCCTCAACTCCTCTGGTGTGTGGTGAGGGTCTCAGCATGTGACTGGTTCTGTCCATTCCTGCTGCCTGGGAGTCTGTTGTCAGCCCTGTGGACTCCCACCCCCCTTGTGGTTAGCCTGTTTCTTCCTGTTTTTGCCTCATTTACAGTGTTAAGAGCCCCCCACCCATCTTCCCAAGGCGGTCAGTGGTCACAGAAGATCTTCCTGCAGTTACCTCTAGCATCTCAGGCCCCCCCTTGGCCAACATCTTACAATTTTTATTTTATTTTATTTTATTGATTTTTAGAAAGAGAGGAAGGGAGGGGGGTCAGAGAGACAGAAACATTGATGAGAGAGAAACATCATCGATTGGCTGCTTCCTGCATGCCCCTTATTGGGGATCGAGCCCGAAACCTGGGCATGTGCCCTGACCAGGAATCAAACTGTGACCTCCTGGTTCCTGGGTTGATGTTCAACCACTGAGCCGCGCCAGCTGGGCTTGGCCAGCACTTTCGATGGGGGAGACACTCGCTGCTCTGCCTGGGAAGTCCCCGGCCCAGTAGGATGTGTCTGTGACTGACGGGCAGGGGACCAGTCCAGAGACCCAGCGGGAATGCCCCAGGTCTCCACGGGTGCTGTGGGGCTGGTGGGTCACACATTAAAATGGGAGGGCCTGCATGAGGCCTGAAGAGTGGATGGGGGAGTAGGAAGGTGGATGTGTGTCAGGGCTGTGGGTTTAGGGTTCCGGCTAGGAGCTCTGCCTTGTGGCAGGTTAGAGGTATAGGCAAGAGGGTGCCCTGGCCACAGGTGAGGGAGGGGCAGGAGGCAGGGAGGAAAGCCCAGGGGTTCAGGCAGGCTGAGGAGGCCTGGGGTGATGGGGGTAATGAGGTTGGAGAGCAGGGTGATGTGTCAAAAACATAATGAGGAGGCAGTTGCGGGGAAGGGGAGGGCGAGGTCCAGTGTGATCCATTTGGAGGTGGGGATGCGTAATAGAGCCAAGGGGGATTCTTACGTCATGTTTGCTAATGGATCTCGGTCTGTTTCCCATCTGAAAGCCCATGGGCTGCTCCCCGTGGCTGCCCTCTGGGTCCCTGGTGAGGGGACCTCATCTGATAAGCTGTGTCTTAGATCTGTGGGAGGATAAGCCAGAGGGGGGAGGGAGCGAGCTTTGGGTCTCGGTTTCTCATTCTCTAGTCCAGATGGCCCAGGAAACGAGCAGTTTTGTACAGTCGTTCTCTTAGTAGTCTATCCGTGTTATATTTAAAATCATAAAGCTACCTTATAATTGACAGTTTGAGGAACAAGCTGGAACAAACTCAATTCTAATAGACTTAACTACTTTTATATATATTTTCCCTTCTAATTATACAAGTGATACACAACTGTAAAAACTTTAAAAAGTATAGACATGAAGGTTGTAGAAAGTGGCAGTCTTTCAAGAGTGGGGTGGGAGTTAAGGCTAGGCTGAAATTGAGGTCAGGGAGGTCCAGGGCCACTTAATCTTTAAGGTCCCTTGGTCATTAATAAAACGGGATTTACTGCTCCAAGGAGGTTGTTAAAATATTCCGCCCGTCACCAGTCCGCTGTGTGTGGGTGTGCACACTGCGTACTGCCTAAGGGCCCCTGGGGGGTGGGGACCAGTGGAGAGCTGGGAGAGGACTGAAACCCAGCTGTCCTCTTTGCTTAGCTGCAAGCCCTGACCTGGGGCTCCTCAGGGAGGAGGCATTTAAGTGTCATTTAAATTAGCCAGGGTGGGAAGAGGCATTTTTTATTTGCTCACAGTCCCCGTGTAAGTTGGAGGCAGCCTTACTTTATCCAAGAGAGGAGCTGGTGGGTTCATTGTGGGATGGGGAATGTGTGGTGCCCAGGGCCACCCCAAAGAAGTCCAGGGGCTAGTGGGGTGTCTAGTCTAGAGCCCTGCAGAGGGACATGGCTGGAGGCTGGGGGTGGTAGTCATTGGTATCAGAACTCCAAGGTGCAGGTTAGAGCCTGGCTACAAGACCATCACCAAGGGCCCCTTTTATCAGGAGCAGCAAGGCCTTGGTACTAAGGACTGGAAGTGTCTCTCTTCATAGCCCAGGAGTGAGCAGATGACCCATGTGGCCTCTAGTATGCATATGGTGACATGTCACAGTCATCTGGATGACAGCCATGCTTTGTGGAGGGAGAAACTGATGCTCAGAATGTGGCATGACTTGTCCAGGGCTTTAGGCAAGAAGTGGTGGAGCCAGGAACCTGGACTTGCTTTGTGTCCTGTAGGGAGGGGCTCTGGCCTGTGGCCCCAGCTCCCCAACAGGTGGCTGAAGTGGCTCTTTAGGCACCTAGGCCCTGGACCCTCCTACTCAGTCCTCACTGGCCTGAGGGCTGCTCCTTGGCAGCCCCCACCACTCCTGGGACACCAGAGCACAGACCACACCGCAGATGGGATGGGGCAGAAAATTGGTGGTAGGGTGAGTGACAGGGCAGAGATTCAGGGCTGGAGACTCCAGGGTGCCTCCTTGGTACCAGTATGCAGTGGCCACCACTCCCTGAGAGACAGAAAATAGGCCCCTGGGCCCAGGCGAGTGAGCTGTGCACCTGCTGCCTTGTCTGAGCTGGAGGGAGCTGGCTTCTGCAGGGGGGCGGGGGCCACTTCTGCACCCTCTGAGCTGGGAACCCAACCACCGCCCAGTTCCTCATATCTAAGGGAAGTGTCTCCAAGGCCTCTTGCCTCCATTAGTGGAGTCCTGAGAACGCCCTGCAGACCGAGGGTGGCCCTGCCCATAGGTATCCCCTGGTGACTGGGCTGGGGGGTGGGGGTGGGCTTAGAGGGTGAGGGGTATTGGGCATTGGGGGGCTCTGAGGCACTTGTACATAGCCGAGTTATTGGTGGGGAGTGTGGAGACTGAAGGCTGTGTGTGTGGTGGGGCAGATCTGTGTGTGGCTGCTAGGTCCGGTGGGAGGTATGTGTCCCTGGAGGTAGTGTGAGGTGTGCCTTTGTGGTATGGGTGGGGTGGTTTGTAGACCGGGCCTGTCCAAAGCTGGATGGGTGGGGTTCTTGGTTCCTGTGTCGGGAACTCTGAGGGGTTTCCTGGGGTCCGGACACAGGGGTCCCTGCCCAACCTGCCTTGTGTGGGGGGCTGTGCAGGGGAAGAGGAGGTAGGGTGGGTAAGCTCAGACCTGAGGTCTGGACACTGGGGTCCCTGCCCAACCTGCCTGGTGTGTGTGTGTGGTGGGGGGGAGGGCTATGCAGGAGGTGGGGAGGGGTAGGTAAGCTCAGGCCTCGTGTCTGGACCCCTGGGCCTGCCTTTTCCCTCTTCTGCTCTCCCACACCATTGGGTCTCCCTCTGCAGCTCTGTGTAGAGGGGGATCTGAAGATGCAATCAAGGAAGGGTCTTGGCTGAGGGGTAGGACCTTCAAAGGCTGCCCTGCCCTGGGCCTGACTAACTCATGCAAATGAGAGTGCAGTGGATGCTGACATCCGCATGGTCAGCAGCTCTGTGGCCACCCAAGGGAGGGTCCCCAAACCTCTCTGGGTGTCACTACTATCTTTTCACATTTCCTGTTCCTGCTCCACTGAAATCTCCCGTCTCTGCATCTGTCAGGTCCAGTCCCATCCCTTGGCCTTGCACACTCAGTTTCCTTTGCTTGGAAGGGCAACCTCCCATGTATCCTGCAAGGCCCAGTTCAGGAGTGCTCTCTGGAAGCCTTGCCGAATCCACCAGATAGAAGTGGTCACATCTCCTGAAGGCCCTGTTGGCCCTAGCAAGTGACCTGGGCAAGTTTCCACCTCACACAGCCTCCATGAAATGGGGTAAAAATACCAGGCCTTGGGATTGTTTGAGGAGACTGAGATGAAGGTGGGAAACTGGCAGGGGCTGGGCATGAAGTGGGCACTTAGAAAATGAAGGAGGCAGGAGTGTACCTGTCCTTGAGCTCTGGGCCACTTTCCTGCTAGATTGTCGGAATTGGTGCCCCTCGTCAGTAGTGGCCAGGGATGGCGCGGGGGAGATGCTGGGCTGGGTCAGAGAAGGAGCAGTGAGATTTTAACTCTGCCCTCGGGGGTTGAAATGGTAGAGGACAGAAGGGTCACAGCTTTTGCTTCAGTAAGAGGGACTCAGGCCAGACCTAAAAAAGGACTGGCCGCCAAGAATTAGAGATTCCAGATGACCCTTACTTACCTCTGGACTGAGTGCCCTGTGAACCTAGTTAGGTCATGAGCTCTATAGTGGAGGGCAAGGGGCACAAGAAGGGGTGTAGACTTACAAGGGCACCCCAGGTCAGGTTGTAGGTTGGGTGGAGATGGACCCCCACCAATGGAACAACCGAAGATAGAGCAGAA